>NC_044044.1:52781194-53981194 GCF_901765095.1 Microcaecilia unicolor
ATGGGGTATGACCATATTGGATTCCTAGCCGAACCAGGTGTTGGAAAAAGGAATGGTCATATACATTTGGGCCATAAACATTAAGTAGGAAAACTTCTTGTCCCATTATGTTTAGCTGTAAAAGTATATATCTGCCCTCTCTATCTTTACAAATTAACTTTGATGTGCATTGCATATTTTTATGAATTAAAATTGCCACCCCTCCTTTTTTGCTGCCCGAAGATGCAAAATAACATTCTCCCACCCAACGTTGTCTAAGCTTTTGGTGCTCAACGTCCGTTAATTAGTTTCCTGAAGGCATGCTATTCCAGCTTGTGGCGCTGCAACGCTGTCAAAATCTTTGTGCGTTTTACTGGGGAGGAGATACCCGATACATTCCATGAAATCAATCGGGGGGTTGGTGGCCTAGCCATCCTTTAAGTAAACTTGGTAACATAAATTAGACAATTTCCATAATCTTAGAGCTCCCGGGTGCCCAGCCCCCACCCAGCAGCCTAGTTTGTGTAACAGAGGTGGCCTACAGTCATTTCCCAGTAACTTCCCATTCCTATCCGCCTCAGCATTGCAGCAGGTTTCACCCAAGCTTTGTACTTTTCCAGGTCCTTGCTGTAAAGATAACATTTGCTCCAATCGACAGGACTCCATAATCCAACATAAACAGTATCTAGTTTTGTGCTTCTCCCTTCCCCCCTCCCCCCCCCACCATGCAAATCTTATCTCAATTCTACCCTGCTCTCCCATGACATCCCTACCCTCCCCCCTTAGACCTACCCTCCCTACTCTATTCCCCATTTAGTCGCACCTGGGCCTACGTCACCAGACGCAACCTAAATTAGCCGCGTCCGGTGAGGGGTCAATAGGTGCCAGCAAAGCCTCGTTCTCCGTCTTTTTATTAATATCAACAAATTTCTGAACTTCCCTCCACCCCAAACAACCGGGTTATACATCTCTCATAAAGCTTAGAGCACTTGCGAGCCAAATGACTCTAGTTCACTTATCATCGTTCCAGTCTTAGGATTGGCTCTCCAGCATCTGGGTGCCGCCAGTTTTACATCTTGCGTCCATTCTTCTTAACAACTGGGCCACTCGAACCCACAAACCAAGTGATCAACAAAATTCCAAACAGCCAACCTGTCAATCTCGATAATTGTAATCCAACAGGTGTTTTAATCACCTCCAGCCTTTCATGATGATCTCTCAGTAAAGCTGTTTTAATCAGTCTGCTGGCCCTGCTACCTGCTTATTCAGCCATTCCACGGCTACTTCTGGTTATTAAAGGCTTTCCAGACTCCATTATCCATGATTTTTAAAGTCGCTGGGTATTGTAACATAAATCTGTGTTTCTTCTCCACCAGACTCGTGCAAACTGTCGAAAACGCCCGCCGCTGCATTGACAAGGCCGCGGAGTAATCCTGGAAAACACGGATGACTGCGCCATCATACTTAGTGGAGTCTCTGCATCCTTTATATGCCCGCAAAACGGCTGCTTTTTGTGAATAGTCGTGAAACTTTGCTATGATCACCCTAGGGCGCTGTTCTCTTGCTGGTCTAGGTCCCACGCGGTGGGCCCGCTCAAGACGTATTTGCCTCCCCTCTCCTGCTTCGGGAAAGTTCGCTTGCAACCAAGTTTCAAGAGTAGTTTTCAAATTGGCTTCTGATAAGGATTCCGCAAAGCCCACAAAGCGGAGGTTGTCTCGTCTAGATCTATTCTCCAAGTCCTCGATTCTCTCTGTATAATCTTGTATCAGGCGGGACAATCGTTCTAGTTCACCCGAACTTTCCTGGTGCCCCTCCTCCACCTCTGCCACCCGGGCTTCCAGCTCACCCGTGCGCCGCGAGAGTTCCGAGGTCACCGCCGTTATGCCTGCTATTTGTGTCGATAACTGATCAAATTGTGGGGCTAATGCCCGCACAACTGCCTCCGTAAGCTCCGGTATGAGCGTCTCACCATTCTGGCTGGAAGGAGAATGTGCCGGCGAAACCGGCGCCATGTTGGATTCGACAGCTCTTGTTTTGTCTTCCTTTTCTTTCCACTTTTCGCCGTTTGAGCCATCAGAGCTCGTAATATACTTGTCCATATATTAAGAAAGCTGTTTTGCGCAGTTGGGGAGATTTTCAAGGGCGGGGATCGCCAGTTAAGTTGCTTTTTGAACGAGGCTTTGAGCAGCTAGAGTAGAGCACGTCTTCTGCCGCTCACTGCATCACGTGACCCCCTGAACGCTATTCTATAATGGGCATTCCAGACTGGGTGCACATAGTGCTGGTATCTACGCTCAACATTGGGCATGAGGAGTTACACCAACTGAGTCCAGTTATAAATCCAAGCGTATTAGGACTAGGGGGCATACAATGAAGCTACAAAGTAGTATATTTAAAACAAATCGGATAAAGTTTTCTTCACTCACCATGTAATTAAACTCTAGAATTCATTGCCAGAGAAGGTAGTAAAAGCAGTTAGTTTAACTGGGTTTAAAAATGGTTTGGATGGCTTCCTAAAGGAAAAATGGGAGAAAATCCACTGCTTATTTCTAAATAAACAACCTAAAATGTATTGTACTTTTAGGGCTCTTGCCTGGTACTTGTGACCTTGATTGGCCGCTGACCCCCAGAACATGATTCTGTGCACCTACATGTCAGTACAGTCCATATAAATAGACATTTAGTTTATTCACAAAAGCAGCTTTCACAACTGCCAAATGTGGCTGCAACACAATCACGGGAAAACCCCATAGGGACAGCTGATTTATGTTTAGGTTGGGGTATCAGTTACAGGCCAACATCCATCCACAAATAACCTCTGATTTTAAGTCCGCCAGGGTCGTTATGCTCATATTAGCCCTCTCAAGTCACTTCACTGGCTTCCTATCCGTTTCCGCATACAGTTCAAACTCCTCTTATTGACCTATAAGTGCCTTCACTCTGCAGCTCCTCAGTACTTCTCCACTCTCATCTCTCCCTACACTCCTCCCCGGGAACTCCGCTCACTGGGTAAATCTCTCTTATCTGCACCCTTCTCCTCCACTGCTAAATCCAGACTCCGTTCCTTTTATCTTGCTGCACCATATGCCTGGAATAGACTTCCTGAGCCAGTACGTCAAGCTCCATCTCTGGCCATCTTCAAATCTAAGCTAAAAGCCCACCTTTTTGATGCTGCTTTTAACTCCTAACCCTTACTCACTTGTTCAGAAGCCTTATTTTATCATCCTAACTTTAATATTCCCTTATTTGTCCTGTTTGTCTGTCCTAATTAGATTGTAAGCTCTCCTCTGTCGAGCAGGGACTCTCTTTTCATGTTCTGGTGTACAGCGCTGCGTACGTCTAGTAGCGCTATAGAAATGATAGTAATAGGAAGGAAAGGCCTATCGAGTGTGGGATAAATATGACAAGGCAGGTTGGATCAACAACCAACAGTTCTGCAGCCATCACTGCCAAAAGCCTACAAGAGCCAGCTTTCAGCAAGTGGTAGGAGCGTTCAAATAGTAACATAGCAGATGACAGCAGAAAAAGACCTGCACGGCCCATCAGTCTGCCCAACAAGATAAACATATGTGCTATTTGTGTATACCTTACCTTGATTTGTCTGCCTTTTCAGGACACAGACCGTAGAAGTGTTGCCCAGAACAGCCCCCCACCCAAACACCAGCCCGCCTCCCAATCTCGGCTAAGCTTCTGAGGATCCTATCAATGGGGCAAGGCGTCCCTAGCTAAAAGTGTCACGTCATGTAGATGCAGTGCGTTTTTTCTAGCAAAAAAGGTTCCGGTATTCAAATGCAGGCCACCCTTAGGGGTGGGGTGACCACTGAGGAACTCACCCCACAATAGCCAGGCCCCTTGCAACCATTCACAGAATCTATGACAAGGCAGAGTGGGTCTGTAGAACCTGAGCTCTTTCATTAAAACTCGGGGGTCTATGGGTCAATTTTAGCAGATAATGGAAAAGGTGCCGGTACTCAGTACCCCCGAGTACCCCCTCAAAAAAAAAGCCCTGTGTAGATGTACAGGGCATGCTGTGTCCAGCCTGGAGGAAATGGGGGAGTGGGGGAAGGCAGACTAGATGGACCGCGCAGGTCTTTTTCTGCCGTCATCTACTAGGTTACTATGTATTTGTTTGCCCAGACTGGTGCAAAGTGAGCTGAACGCGCGTTCCGGTACCGCTCCTCAACCTCCCTCCCGGTCAAGCCACCCACAACTCCGCAGCTTTCTTCTTCTCCGGTCGCTATCCCGTCCCTTATAAGCTAGCGTCCTCCTCCTGCTGGCTTCTGCCTTGCCGGAAACAGGAAGTTGCGTCAGAGGAGAGCGAGACAGCCGCCGGCGTCGAGGTGCTGGTGGGCGGCGCGCCGCTCTCCTGTCTTCACTTGCGAACCGCACGGGGGTGGGGCTTGAGGGAAATGGGGTTCTCCAAAACGTCCCGCCCCTTCAATAATTCGGCGCAGTCTCAGTTGCTCCCTCTGCCCGCGGGCTGATACACACACTCGCATACGGACCAGCATGAGGTCACCTGATTATCACATGCATGGTGCACTATGTGGACTTTTGTCAATTGACTCCATTTTTAATGGATTATACCAGAGACCCCCCCCCCCCCATATCAAGTTCAAATTGGTAACATAGTAGATGACGGCAGAAAAAGACCTGCACGGTCCATCCAGTCTGCCCAACAAGATAACTCATATTTCCTGCTTTTTGTGTATACCCTACTTTGATTTGTACCTGTGCCATGGTAGTCTAGTGACCTCGGGCAGCAAAGAGCCCCCTCTTCCCTGCCCGGCGCACCTGGTGTGTGGTGGTCATTAATTGAAAGGTCAATTGACTCCATTTTTAATGGATTATATCAGAGAGCCCCCCTCCCCCATTTCAAGTTCAAGTTGGTGTGTGGTCATCAATTGACTCATTTGGGGGGGAGGGTTGGATTACTCTATCAAGTTCAAATTGGTGTGTGGTCATTAATTAAAAGGTCAATTGACTCATTTTGGGGGGGGGGGTGGATTACTCCAACTTCAAGTTGGTGTGTGCTCATCAATTGACTCATTTTTTTTTTGGGGGGGGGGTGGATTACCCCATCAAGTTAAGTGTGTGGTCATCAATTGACTTTTTTTTGGGGGGTGGGGTTGGATTACTCCAAATTCAAGTTAGTGTATGGTCATTCATTAAAAAGGTCAATTGACTCATTTTGGGGGGGGGGGTGGATTACCCCATCAAGTTAGTGTGTGGTCATCAATAGACTCATTTTTTTTGGGGGGGGGGGGTTTGGATTACCCCATCAAGTTCAAGTTAGTGTGTGGTCATAACTCAGGGCTACTGTATCACTTTCAAGACAGAGGCTTTTCCCCAGATGCCAGTCTGAACCAAGGACTAGACCTCCCTGTCTGTCCTCTCCCAGAGGTGTGGTTCCCTTCACCCATCTCCAGCCTCTTGTCTCCACAGGTCTGCCCTCTGTCAGCTGGTTTTGTTCCTCACTACTCCCACCCCCCATGATCACAACAGTAAAACATAACATTCAGGTATGGGATCCCCGCCCCGCTGAAACCACCCTGTTGTTAAACCCTCCCTGCCTGTCCCCATAAGGGGAACTTGATATACCACCTTTCTGAGGTTTTTGCAACTACTTTCAAAGTGGTTTACATATATTCAGTACTTATTTTGTACCAGGGGGCAATGGAGGGTTAAGGGACAATGGAGGGTTAAGTGACTTGCCCAGAGTCACAAGGAGCTGGGAATTGAACTCAGTTCCCCAGGATCAAAGCCCACTGCACTAACCACTAGGCTACTCCTAGGGGAACTCACTCAGGGTGACAGTCATGTGTATTTAATGTCCATATCAAAGACCAGGAAACAGGCTGTAGATTTTGGGACAATCCTGGTTTTAAACTTACATCCCATTGAAATCAGAAGACCCATAATGGAACAGGATGGGTGGCCAGAAATCCAGGACTGGCCCAAAATCTACAGCCTGGAACTGGGTCAGTGGCATAGCCACAGGTGAGACTGCCCACCCAAAATTCTCATGCCCGTTATTGGTTGGTAGGGATCCCCAAGTCCCACCAGCTGCAGGGGTCCTCCGGAGACAAGAGCAGCTCCCTTTCCCACTTGCTTCAGCAGGTGGCACTGTCTGCTTACTGCCATTGGGCTAGCCTCCCCCTTCCTCACATGCTATTTTCACACCTCTGCAGCTGGTGGGATTTGGGGATCCCCACCAAACAACAACAAGGGCATGAGAATTTGCACAAGGGGGGGGGGGGAATGTGGAGACTACGTGCCCACCTGTTTGCCCAGTGGCCCATCCGAAATTTGAGGTCTGGCTATGCCTCTGAACTGGATAACTTGCAATCTCTGCATCAGATATCTTCTGCTAAAGTGTGTGTCAATGCCATGCATCTCTTCCAGCCCATCTTCCCTGTCTGTTGTGTGCTTAGGTAGCGAGGCAGAGTGTAAAAAGGAAGATGGGGGCCTCGTCCCAGAGCTTTGCATTAAAGAACTTGTTCTGCACATGTAGTTTTACAAAACCCAGGTTTTTTTTTTTTGTAAAAAGTTTAGGTGGTGGAAGTTGTAAGAACCCATGTGATAAATTTTTGAAGTGGCTGATACCCTCTATATGTAGCTGCTAAAACCATGCAAACCCATTTTCACATTACACAGCCCCCTTCATCCTAGCTGGTTGATGGGTTCAAACCACACTTGCCGCAATAGGAAACTTGACAAGACAAGCACAAAAGTTACAAGGACACCAAAACTCGAGGGATTTGGGACCACGGTGTAGTTGTCTTTAATCAGGGTTTCCGCATTCACTTCACACGGGCACATGGTGGTTTCGGTGTGTGCTGACAGCAAGCAGGAGCTTCTTGGTGTTCACATGATGGACCCAGACATCAGGAGCACAGGACACCTCTTAGCAGATTCTAGGGGGGGGGGGGGGGGGGGCGAATGGAGGCTGGAAGAGAAAATGTTAAATTGAGATGAGAGAGGAAAGAGGCTTTAAGCAAAAATCCCCCAAGAACAAGGCATGTCAACAGGGCTCTCTTGCCTCGGTCTCCCCCACCCCCCTTTCAGTCCAGGGGATTGGGGGAGGAGTGAGTGTTGCTGTATTCCCCTGCTGCCTATGGAGAACCCCGTTACATTTTGAGAGGATTGAGAACTAGGTACCTTATGCAGCAGCGCGGCGGCGCCTTCGTCGCCTCCTCTTAACTCCGCTGGACCCGCCTCTAGACCGATGGCTCTGGCTTCTGCCCCTGCCTCTTCGCCTCCCTGTGCTCCCATCCTGCTTCTTGCTGCGACGGCGGCGTCGGCGGGCGAGTCACGAGCTGACTACTGCTATTGCTTTTGCTTCTGGCCAGACTTTTGCTTCTGCTCCTGCTTCGTTTCCTGCTCTTGCCCCGGCTCTGCTCCGTCTGCCACCCATTTTCTAAGTACTTGTTGCTTCCCAAGACAGAAACCATCTGGAACCCTGTCTTTCTGAGTAAAGTTGACTCCTGCAGCTGCCTCTTATACCTTAACACCAATTATTAGGTATCTGTGATGTCCCCTTTATTCAGTCATGAAAGTGTTGACTATATTTGGGTATAAGGAAATGCTTACTAGCAGGTATCTTTGCTGCAGCTACTGCATGTTACGATATGGTTATTTCAGAACCACATTTTTTCTGAAGGGTATCAGTCCAGAACTGATACTTCCTCCCATTACCTGCCTAGAATCCGGCCTAGTTTTCGTACAGAGCCTACAAGGCCTACGGCTAGGGCAGCCTCCCACGCTTCTCCCAATCAACATGTATAGCCAGGGCCGGTCTTAGCAAGTGCAGAGCCCTGTGCAGACCAATTTGGTGGGGGTCCCGTCCTAGCCCCGCCCTAGCTCCACCCCATTGATAAGATTATTCCATTTTTAGAACATTTTTTATTTATGAAATTTCAAATAAAGACAAATGAAGCTCAACTTGTACAAAAAAACTGATGAAATAATAAGCCCAATGCTATCATGAACCCCCCCTCCCCAGATAATCAGTTCAAGTCCACTACAATTAGTAATTCCAAATCTCATAACAAAGGAGAATAAAGGAAAAATACTAAGAAAAGATCCAAGTACTTTGAATTCCCCTATTTTTAAATTAAAAGGTTCCTTGGAAATGGATTTTATATGTGCTCTTTTCCTCTCCTAAGCTGAACATGCTTAGAGAAATGCCCCTCTTTCTTGAGGCTACAATGCTATTTGCTTTGGAAACTCAAATTCTCCTAAATACACATGATCTGGCCAGCTTAGCAAGATAAGTACCTTTAGATGGACATTTTTTAGTCTGCCCACTTGGGATTCTTTAGGTTTTCAATAACTTTGGGCAAATTAACAGTAAAGTCTGACACTACTAGCCCTCTCCACTTGTGGGGACAGGGGCAAGTGAAACGCTGGGGTGAGCCGTCACTGCAACTCTCTGTCGGGAGCCGGGGCCGTCGCGCTGGCGCTGCAACTGTCTGTCGGGGCCGTCGGTGCAACTCTCGGGGTCCGGGGAGGCAGGAGGCTGCTGACGGCAGGCTCAGTGGGGGGTTGGTACCGTGCCGCAACGTGGCGGGAGCGGAGCGGCCAAGGGGATCATGATGCGGTCGTCCGAGCGGGGGTCGGTCGGAGTGAGGCAGAGTTGCGGTGCGCCACGCGGGGCCCCCCTAAGTGCGGGTCCTATGCGGCCGCCTTGGTCGCCTCTGCCTAAGACCGGCCCTGTGTATAGCTGTGTGTACAGCTGTGCACCCCACTAAAGGAAGCGGAATTTTGAATTTTAATTTTTTTATTGAGTTTCAAAGCATAAAACAATGCACTTACATGTCAGGTTTAAAGAACAATTATAGCAAGAACTTCTCCTACATCCTAGTTTGTGTTGACAGGTTAGTTTGTTTGTTTTATTTTTGCGGTTTGTACATGCCAGACTGTTGTAACCACCTGTTCGCCTTTTATGGTTTAAATAAAGATTAAGTCAAACTCTGTTATATGTTTATAATAATCTGCTTATATGGCGAACCTGTGCTCTCTGGCTGTTTTGTGATTTTGGTGATTCCCTGGACAGACAACTATATGATAGCTTTATGAATAGGATCCACAATGAATACACATTCATTGTCACCTGCTGGCAGATGGGACTGTATTTTAAAAAAAGTGATTAAGGAATCAGCTTTGAGGCTTCTTTAGACTCAACCCATCTCTCGTTCACCACAGGACATGATCCTGGTAGACTTTTGCCTCTTTGCCTCTTTATCACCAAGGCCATGGTAGGCTCCAGATACTTTTCAATGGGTCCACACCTTCAGAGGGGGAGGGAACTAGCTTGAATGATGTTTCTGCTATGGGCAGCATCCATTCTCTTGAATAAAAATGTGGACATTGCCAGGAACAGACCTTGACTGTGCCCTCAAGAGAGGTTTCTTTTCACAACCAGCAGCAAAGTGGTTTACAGCCATTTCCAAGTTAAAACAGCTATGGAGATTACAGCAAATATATGGAGGAGCTGGGAAGAGAGGGAGGAGGGGGTCAAAGCTACAACTTTGAAGCCTGGTTAGGCCAGAAGGGCCTATATGTTAGGGGAAGGAGGATGCATGCTAAATACTTGAAGATCTGAAACATCAGCACTCACCCCCCCCCCCCCCCCCCCCCTTTTGTGGTTTCTATGGCTATTGATTGCCCCTTACTGGTGATTTGTTTTAGATTTGGACTGTAGATGTAACTTCTGTACTTCTTTTTCAAACTTAGGGTGAGTGACTTTAAACGTAGAGTAAGTAGTTACCTAATGGGACATAAGAACGTGAGAACAGCCATACTGGGTCAGACCAAGTGGTCCATCTAGCCCAGTATCCTGTTTCCAACAGTGCCAATCCAGGTTACCTGGCAGAAAACCCAAATAATAGCAACGTCCCATGCTACCAATCCCAGGGCAAGCAGTGGCTTCCCCATGTCGGTCTCAATAGCAGACTATGGACTTTTCCTCCAGGAAACTTGTCCAAACTTTGTTTAAATCGAGATACGCTAACCAGTGTTACTGCATCCTCCAGCAAAGAGTTCCAGAGCTTAACTGTTCATGAGTTAAACAAATATTTCCTCCTATTTATTTTAAAATTGTTTCCATGTAACTTCATTGACTGTCCCCTAGTCTTTGTACTTTTTGAATGAGTGAAAAATCGATTCATAGGCCTCAGTCATATCCTCCCTCAGCCGTCTCCTTTCCAAGCTCAAGAGCCCTAACCTCTTTACCTTTTCTCATATGAGAGAAGTTCAATCCCCTTTATCAATTTGGTCCCTTTTCTTTGAATCTCTTCTAATTCTGCTATATCTTTTTTGACATACGACCACCAGAACTGAACGGAGGGGGGAGGGAGCGGCGGCAAGGAGGGTGCAGTCGCACCATGGAGCGACAGAGGCACTATAATAATTTCAGTTTTATTCACCATCCCTTTCCTAATAATTCCTAGCATCCTGTTTGCTTTTTTTGGCCACCACCGCACACTGGGCAGAAGATTCAGCGTATTGTCTACAACAACACCTAGATCTTTTTCTTGGGTGCTGACCCCCAAGGTGGACCCTAGCATCAGCCATTTTTCTACATGTAAATATGCCTCTATACACAGAGAATGCTGTATAAATCACCTCCTAATCAATTTGGAGGGATTGCATCCATAGTAGATGACCATAGTAACATAGTAGATGACGGCAGCTAGAGAGAGACCTGTACAGTTTCATCCAGTCTGCCCAACATATGATATATTACATACTAGCCGTTAAGCCCGTTAAAACGGGCGAGATTTCCAGCTACCCTCCTTGCCGCCGCTCCCTCCCCCCCTCCGTGCCAGGCCCCCTGCACTGACCTGACAGCGCCTCTCACCTCCGTGTGAAAGCGCTGCAGGCAGCAGCAGATCACTCTGCTGCTGCCTGCAGCGCTTCCACACAGAGGTGAGAGGCGCTGTCAGGTCAGTGCAGGGGGCCCGATACGGAGGGGGGCGGGGAAGCGGCGGCGGCGGGGATGGGGGGGGGGGGGAGGGTGGAGGTTGTGTGCGCGCGATGTTCGTTTTCCAGGCTCCAGCGGCAGCGTCCGACAGTCCGACTCCATTTCCCTCTCTGTTCCACCCTCTGAGGTCATCACGTCTTGACGTGAGGGCGGGACAGAGAGGGAAGTCTCTACTGCGCATTTGCAGGTGAGTCGGTCACTTGCCATTTATATGTTTGATACCTACTTTTTTTACTTTTTTTCAGGGCACTGTAGAAGTCTGCCCAGGATTGGCCTTTTTCCCAACTACTGGAGCTGCTATCGAAGCCCCACTCAAGCCCATCCAGTTTCTGTCCAGCCCTGATCAGGGCACAGACCGTAGAAGTCTGCCTGGCACAATTAATTTCCCTCTAGGACAGTGAAGTACAAGGCATGGGGCCAGTGATGGCCCCCATCGACCACAAATGTAGCCCTCTGTGCTACCCCAAATCTTACTATTCTCACAAGATTGAGAGATCACCATGCAATTCAAACTTACTCTGAGCTATGTGGTACAGGGGGATGGATTTGTTTGAACTTCTTTTTTGACAAACTGGTCCCTACTTGAAGTATAGTGAAGATCTCTGCCCTAGGATGTCCGTGGTTCTGGGACCCTTTGTGTGTTTCTAGTATAAGATGGAAATATTTCTCACAAGATGGAGTTGGTCTAGAGGGCGGCTACAAACTAGTAAGCGGTCTCTGGGGAGGCAGGAGAGAGGGGATATGTAGAAACATTTAAATACCTCAATGTACAGGTGGGGTGATCCTTTTTCAATTGAAGGAAAACCCTGGAATGAGAGGGCGTCGGAAGATGAGAGGAAATACACTTAGGAATTCAAGAAAATACTCCTTCACGGAAAGGGTGATGGAGGTAGTGGAGACGAAGACTGCGCAGCATGGGACAGACATGTGGGATCCCTTAGGAAAAGGAGGGATTAGTGGTTACTGAGGAAGGGCAGACTGGATGGGCCTTTTGGCCCTTATCTGCTGTCAGAAACACAGATAAGAGAAGGTTCCAACAGACGTTTGCCACCACTAGGAGCTGCTGCACTCACACTTTGACCCTAGGTTGCTGATGGGGTTGGTTTGTGACATCTTCAGTTACTGGGTAGGCTTTGTTGCCTCACATGGACTCCCAGCTGGCTCAGAAAGGCAGAATATTTGTCATAGAAGGTGAGTTGTCTCTGTTGGTTACTGGAGTCATAGACGTCAAATAGACTAACAAACAGGCGGTGCTTGTCCCTATGATTATAGATAATCAAGTTAATAAGGAAAGCAACAAGTCTAAATGAGGCTTGCCTGACATTAAAGACATTAAATCCTAGAACCTCCTAATTAGAGACCTGTCTGTCTAGTCTTATTATTAGAGCAGAAAACATGATGTGTGAAGCAACTATTTAGCTAATTATTAATACTCCATTGAAGGATTATCGTTTGCTAGGGTCAGGCCTTTGCTGAAAAAGCTGGAACGTTCTTCCATTAACAATAAGTGAAGGAAGCTTTCTTGTCCCAGTTCCATGGAAAACGATACGGATGACAGGTAGGCTGACTTCTGGACCTATCAAGCAACAGAGATGGTGCTTGTGATGATGGATTCTTCACACGGGGCTTCAGATGCGCCCTTGGAATACCCCTCCCCGTATTCAGTCCGCTATACAGATATAGCTATAGCGGATATCACCTTATCCTCTGGCTAACCACCCGCATTTCTGCTACCGTGGAAAGACCTCAAAGTTTGCTGAAGAATCAGCCTCAGCAACCTAGACAATCTTCATGACAATCTACAACTTCATTATCCCAACCCTAGTAGGTTGAAATATAAGACTATTTTTTTCTGTTAGTCTCCTGATTATGAAGATGGAACATAGGTAAGAGGAGTTAGAAAATAAGGTGACTAATTTATCATGAAAACTGCATGAATATTCAGCTGAGCCCCAAGGTGGACCTGATGCTAGGGTCCATCTTGGGGGTCAGCACCCAAGAAAAATCTAGGTGGTTGTGTAGAAATATGCTGAAATCGTCTGCTAGGAATTATTAGGAAAGGGATGGTGATATAATGCCTCTATCGCTCCATGGTCACCGATACAGCGGAATTAGAAAAGGTTCAAAGAAGAGCAACCAAAATGATAAAGGGGATTGAACCCTTATGAGAAAAGGTAAACTACCCTAATGGTAAGGAACAAGTAGCCTTGGGCAAGGAACTAGCCTTGGGCAAGGAACAAGTAATCAAATAATGTGAGCTTTCACTTGGGTCTGCTGTTTCTCATGACCAGCACTTGAGGGCTTGCACGGCCTGGCCCCCCTCACCTTTCTTCTTTATGTTCGGCCCCCAACTGTTTCCTGTGCTTCACATTTGGGTTTTACCAGGCGCATGCGCATGGGAGCCAAGCTTACTGTGGAACTTTTCTGAGCATGCGCCAAGGCACAATCCTCCCACCGAACTCCCTCATGTTCAGTGCTCTGAGCGCACCTATATTTGCATCTCATTAGCATTGAGCATTAGGACACTGTTCTGTGCTGTTCCGGCAGTCTGCAGTGCTATTCGGACCAGTGCTGGAGTTTGAGCATCGGGGACCTTAAATACCTATGCGGCATAAGTGCACATGAGTGCAGGGCCACCGAGAGACTGAACTGGGTCTGGGGCAGGGCTGCCACCACCAGGGCAGGGCCACTGCTGCCCCCCCCCCCCAAATCACCTGCTGCCGTCCTCCCATCGCTATCGCTGCCGCAACAGGAAATACCTTGGCTGGCGGGGATCCCGAGGCCCCGCCAGCAGAAGGCATCTTCCTCCAGCGCTGACTGCCTGCCCCTGCACCTGAGAGGAAAAGCAGTCGCTCAGCAGAGCAGCACTGGAGGAAGCTCCGGGTCCTCCCCAGCCTCCAAGGGGGGCCTGGCGCCGGAGTTCTTTCTCTCCTGCTCCTGTCGGGTCCCGTCAGCAGGAGAGATAAACCCTTGGAGGCCCGGGCCTGGGGAATTTTGCTCCCTCCCCCCCGCCCTCCCCCTCTCAGCGGCTCTGCACAGGAGGGGGCATAGGATGAAGGCGAAAGAGGACAGACTCAAGAGAATTCTAAGTGCACAGAGACCTGGAAATTTGTAGCCTGCACCGTGGGGAGTGGGGGAGTGGAAGGAGGAGAGAAGGAACCATAAGGGTGGGGAGGGGGAGAGAGGGGACACAGAGTCGCTGGACCATAGGGGTGGCAGGAAAGGGAGAGGAACAGACAGGAAAATGATGCGCTGCATTACCAACGGGAAGGGAAGTGTCAGGAAGTTGCTGTACCATAACGGACCATGCTGGTAGTAGCGGTTTAACTTGCCACTGCTTTTGGGTTGCTTTTGCAGGCGTTGGTGTTTCTGATATTCACTGCTGGGTCATATCCAGGCACTGGCATTACATGTGCAGGTCTTTGAGGCCCGTATGTAGGTGCCAGCTGATTAAGGACTGGTTTTCTTGCATCTGCTAATTTAGGTATAAGGGTGCCAGCACTGAATATCACCTGTATATGGGCCTTCCAGACACTGTTATTACTGCTGCCCACTATTTTCCGGCTCTGTCCCAGCTGCCCCCAGACTGCCCTGACACCTGGACAGCCCCACAGCAGTCATACCAATAGTTTACTGCTGAAAATCTGGGGACAACCCACTCGGTCTGCCCTCCCCCCTTAATGTCCAAAATTTCTGAAAATGACTGGTTAGCGCCAACCTTAAAGCTGGCTATGTTGAGGGCAATGCAGGGGCTGGTTAGGTCCTGATATTCAGACATAGGGCATTGAATTTTGGTTTTAGTACCTGTTGCGGACAAGGAAATCCAGCACTGTCGAGATTTGGAGCATGATTTTTTACAAAGGGAGTACATCTGTACACATGGGATTGTGTGCAATTGTATGATTTTGTGTTTAACTTTCCTCCTTTCTCCCCCCCCCCCCCCCCCTCCAATGCCAAAATAAAAAGAAACAGTCAGGATGGTATGAAATTTGCTAGTGCTTTATTTTGCCGTGCCATACATTTTCCTGCTGTAGCTCTTTATTTCTCTCTGGGTGATGATGGTAGGTCTTTCTTTGATGCGCTAGCTGGTCACAATGCCTTTGGAGAGGTTGCCATTTGGAGTTCAGGTGAGGGCGGAGAGGCTTCCTTGCGGGCCCAGACAGCATGGCAGCAGGAATTGTCTGGCGTGGCATCTACCTTCTAGAGTATCGTCTGTACCGTCGTCTGTATCCGGATCTGTATCCGGATCCGTTTCCACTAACATTTCCTGTAGTGACAACAAGAATGGAGGTGGTTAGTTGTTGGAATAAGGCCTTGTTTGGGTTCTTGCTTTGGTGGGGGGGGGGGGGGGGGGGTAGAGAGCTTGAGAATATTGTGTCCAAGCATAGTTACCTCCTCGTCTCCTTCTGTGTCTCCTCCTGACATGCCCTCGACGGGATCCCCTGTGGGGCCTCCCAAGCCTCCTTCGTGGAGATCTTCTCCTTCGCCTTCTCTGTGCACTTCTGCTCCTGCTTCGATGTCTTCTGTAGGCCATGGTGACTTCTGTTCTTGTTTTGAGCTAGGAGCAGGACTCATGTCTTGGGCTGCCCCACAGCCACCTATATAGCTACCGGCCATTGTGACGTCAACCGATGATGCTGTGGCCTGCCCGGTGAGAAGTGGCAGTGGCTGCCTTTTGTCGGCGACCATATATGGGAATAAGGGTGTGGAAGCGATTCGGGTGGGGGTAACAAACATATCAATACACTTTCATTTTTTTGTTTCCCTTATCAAAGGGTTGACATCAATCTCATTGTACACTTACGTTCATGCATGTGTTGCTGTTAATTTTACTCGCTAGCTATGATGTTAATCTGAATTTTGATTGCATCTTTGATGGGTGGGGGAGGGGCACATTTGATATACTGCTAAGAGTCGTGCTGTTATGGTGGTTTACTGTGATCATTTCTGATAGTGAAAAGAAAGAATAAAGTTGCAAATCAAATAGAAGGAGAAAATAAAGAGAATTAGACTCTTGTCCTTGGCATTCCTGGACAAGGATAGGAGTTTTTTGCTCTACATGCCTTTGCCATCACTAAGCTGACAGTGAGCATTCCCAGCCCTCCCTTTCCCCATCTCCATCTCCTTGACTTCTTCCCCCATTATCTCCCAGCCTTCTAGCTCCCGCTTTTTGAGTATTTCACTCCCCAGTCATCCCCAGCCTCCCTTCCCACTTCCTCTCCCATGACAACCGGAGAGCTACCATTGAAACTACCACAAATATGAGGGTAGCGAGACCTAAGAAGGGTAAGCCAGCTGTAGAATTACAGCAGAGGCAGCAGACACTGCTGTCTTCTCTTCAGGGCTGGCTTAACCATTAGGCATTAATAGGCCATTGCCTAGGGCAGCAGCTGTGTGTGTGTATGGGGGGGGGGGGGGGCAAAGAGCAGCAAATTAATTCTGTAGTTTCTGACAAGCACACAAATTCAGAAGGTATTTTACCAGCAAGAAGGTTGGACAGTTTTCAAATAGTTGTTATGGGAGGGGTGATCATGGGTGTGGGCCTAAAAGTTAAGGGGGGGTGCATAAGACTGAAGGTCCTGCTTCTCTTCCTTCTGTCCCTCTATTACTACTACTACTACTACGTAACACTTCTAAAGCGCTACTAGGGTTACGCAGCACTGTACAGTTTGCTCCCCCCCCCCCCCCCCCCGCCTCCCCCTCTCAGGCATAGGATAAAGGCGAAAGAGGACAGACTCAAGAGAATTCTAAGTGCACAGAGACCTGGAAATTTGTAGCCTGAGAAGGACCATTGTAGTCACATCTCCTGCACCGTGGGGAGTGGGGGAGTGGAAGGAGGAGAGAAGGGACCATAAGGGTGGGGAGGGGGAGAGAGGGGACACAGAATCGCTGGACCATAGGGGTGGCAGGAAAGGGAGAGGAACAGAGACAGGAAAATGATGCGCTGCATTACAAGGGAAGGGAAGTGTCAGGAAGTTGCTGTACCATAAGGGACCATGCTGGTAGTAGCGGTTTAACTTGCCACTGCTTTTGGGTTGCTTTTGCAGGCGTTGGTGTTTCTGATATTCACTGCTGGGTCATATCCAGGCACTGGCATTACATATGCAGGTCTTTGAGGCCCGTATGTAGGTGCCAGCTGATATTTAATGCTGGCACCCTCATACCAAAGGTAGGACTGGTTTTCTTGCATCTGCTAATTTAGGACAGCCCCACAGCAGTCATCTGGGGACAACCCACTCGGTCTGCCCTCCCCCCTTAATGTCCACAATTTCTGAAAATGACTGGTTAGCGCCAACCTTAAAGCTGGCTATGTTGAGGGCAATGCAGGGGCTGGTTAGGTCCTGATATTCAGACATAGGGCATTGAATTTTGGTTTTAGTACCTGTTGCGGACAAGGAAATGCTGTCTGCCAGCACTGTCGAGATTTGGAGCATGATTTTTTACAAAGGGAGTACATCTGTACACATGGGATTGTGTGCAATTGTATGATTTTGTGTTTAACTTTCCTCCTTTCTCCCCCCCCCCCCCTCCAATGCCAAAATAAAAAGAAACAGTCAGGATGGTATGAAATTTGCTAGTGCTTTATTTTGCCGTGCCATACATTTTCCTGCTGTAGCTCTTTATTTCTCTCTGGGTGATGATGGTAGGTCTTTCTTTGATGCGCTAGCTGGTCACAATGCCTTTGGAGAGGTTGCCATTTGGAGTTCAGGTGAGGGTGGAGAGGCTTCCTTGCGGGCCCAGACAGCATGGCAGCAGGAATTGTCTGGCGTGGCATCTACCTTCTAGAGTATCGTCTGTACCGTCGTCTGTATCCGGATCTGTATCCGGATCCGTTTCCACTAACATTTCCTGTAGTGACAACAAGAATGGTTAGTTGTTGGAATAAGGCCTTGTTTGGGTTCTTGCTTTGGTGGGGGGGGGGGGGGGGGGGGGGTAGAGAGCTTGAGAATATTGTGTCCAAGCATAGTTACCTCCTCGTCTCCTTCTGTGTCTCCTCCTGACATGCCCTCGAAGGGATCTCCTGTGGTGCCTCCCAAGCCTCCTTCGTGGAGATCTTCTTCGCCTTCTCCGTGCACTTCTGCTCCTGCTTCGATGTCTTCTGTAGGCCATGGTGACTTCTGTTCTTGTTTTGAGCTAGGAGCAGGACTCATGTCTTGGGCTGCCCCACAGCCACCTATATAGCTACCGGCCATTGTGACATCAACCGATGATGCTGTGGCCTGCCCGGTGAGAAGTGGCAGTGGCTGCCTTTTGTCGGCGACCATATATGGGAATAAGGGTGTGGAAGCGATTCGGGTGGGGGTAACAAACATATCAATACACTTTCATTTTTGTTGTTTCCCTTATCAAAGGGTTGACATCAATCTCATTGTACACCTAAGTTCATGCATGTGTTACTGTTAATTTTACTCGCTAGCTATGATGTTAATCTGAATTTTGATTGCATCTTTGATGGGTGGGGGAGGGGCACATTTGATATACTGCTAAGAGTCGTGCTGTTATGGTGGTTTACTGTGATAATTTCTGATAGTGAAAAGAAAGAATAAAGTTGCAAATCAAATAGAAGGAGAAAATAAAGAGAATTAGACTCTTGGCCTTGGCATTCCTGGACAAGGATAGGAGTTTTTTGCTCTACATGCCTTTGCCATCACTAAGCTGACAGTAAGCATTCCCAGCCCTCCCTTTCCCCATCTCCTTGACTTCTTCCCCCATTATCTCCCAGCCTTCTAGCTCCCTCTTTTTGAGTATTCCACTCCCCAGTCATCCCCAGCCCCCCTTCCCACTTCCTCTCCCATGACAACTGGAGAGCTACCATTGAAACTACCACAAACATGAGGGTAGCGAGACCTAAGAAGGGTAAGCCAGCCGTAGAATTACAGCAGAGGCAGCAGACACTGCTGTCTTCTCTTCAGGGCTGGCTTAACCATTAGGCATTAATAGGTCATTGCCTAGGGCAGCAGTTGTGTGTGTGTATGGGGGGGGGGGGGGGGCAAAGAGCTGCAAATTAATTCTGTAGTTTCTGACAAGCACACAAATTCAGAAGGTTGGACAGTTTTCAAATAGTTATTATGGGAGGGGTGATCATGGGTGTTGGAGGGCCAAAGGGCCTAAAAGTTAAGGGGGGGGGTGCATAAGACTGAAGGTCCTGCTTCTCTTCCTTCTGTCCCTCTATTACTACTACTACTACGTAACACTTCTAAAGCGCTACTAGGGTTACGCAGCGCTGTACAGTTTAACAAAGAAGGACAGTCCCTGCTCAAAGGAGCTTACAATCTAATGGACAAAATGTGCGGTCAATCAAATTGGGGCAGTCTAAATTTCCTGAATAGAGGTAAAATGGTTAGGTGCCGAAGGCGACATTGAAGAGGTGGGCTTTGAGCAAGGATTTGCACAGAAGGACAGAGAGACTGCTCCATGGAGCCTTCTACTTTTGCTGTGTTTCTGAGGGCTACTGCCTTTCCTATGTCCTGCTCCTCCCATGCCCGTAGGGTTAGGGTTTGCTCTGTTGTTGCTCAGTAGGTGACATGAGAGTGAGCAAGTCTGGGGAGACAGAGAGGGAAGGGTAGGGAGATAGGATTTGATATACTGACTTTGCCTTTCTATGGTGGCAATCAAAGCAGTTTATATATTATATACAGGTACCTGGAGCAATGGAGTGATAAGTGATTTTTCCAGAGTCACAAGGAGCTGCAATGCGAATCAAACCCAGTTCCCCAGGTTCTCAGGCTACTACACTAACTATTAAGCTACTCCTCCACTCAGCTGACAGGTGGAAGGAGCAAGGAGCAGAGGTAGAGGTTGGGAGTTTGAGGAGGGGTGAAGTAGCCAAAAAAGAGGGAATTGCAGGATTGTAAAGTGTTGGTGGAAGAGTCAGTGGAGGAAAGGGAGGGCTGAGAG
The DNA here is from genome assembly GCF_901765095.1 of Microcaecilia unicolor. Lineage (NCBI taxonomy): Eukaryota > Metazoa > Chordata > Amphibia > Gymnophiona > Siphonopidae > Microcaecilia > Microcaecilia unicolor. The sequence continues at coordinate 52,801,059 of NC_044044.1, forward strand.
TTAAAGAAAAGGAAATGAAGGGTTCAACGGAGAATTAGATAGGAGAGTGGGGGGGGGGGGGGGGGGGGAATGGAGCGATGAAGGGTGATATGTAGAAGGTAAATAAGTACCTGTATACAATATGTAAGCTGCATTGAGCCTGCCATGAGTGGGAAAGCGTGGGGTACAAATGTAACAAAAAAAAAAAGGTAAAGCATCGGGAAAAGGAGACCAGGAGAGAAATGAGATTAAAGAAAGATATCTGAGAGACAGATGAGAGCAAGAAGGATGGAAAAGGAGGAGACAAGTTTAGAAGAGAGAGAATGGAAAGGAGAAAGACTAGATCAGGGGTTCCCAAACCTGGTCCTGGAAGCACCCCAGCCGGTCAGGTTTTCACTGCATGCAAATCTATCTCATGAATATTCGTTGTGAACATACAGAAACCCTGACCGGCTGGGGTGCCTCCAGGACCAGGTTTGGGAACCACTGGACTAGATGAAAAGAGAAACAAAATGAAGTGGAGAAGGGAATTAAAAAATCTAACGTAAAGGTAACAAAGCTATAAATAAGCATCTCTGCACTCCTGTACCCCAGACTTGCAAAAACTCCTCTTTGAATCAGTATCTTGCACGTGACCACTTGGCTCAATGAACATAAACGTTCTCTGAAAGTCTCCAAAACTGAACCTTACTCTACTGTCCCCTCTCCCCCTGTTCTTCATGGCCATACCTTGACAAGTCCGCGTCCAAGGAGTAATATTCCTTTAAGCACCACATCGATAAAACTATCCAGACATCCTTCTTTGTGTCAGTCTGCTAAATCCTAAATCTCCTGCAATGCAAAGGCCTATTACCATCTGCCCATGACCACATCTCAAGACTACTCATACCACACCACTCCCCTTGGTTACTACAGTTCTCTCAGCAGCACCTTCTGCATCTCCCTCCCCCTTCTGTTATGTGACTGGCTACTGCCTTTGGGCCAAATTCTATAAATGGTGCCTTTAAAACCGGCACTGAAAAAACATGTACTTAGTGCGATTCTATAAATTATGCCTAAAGTTAGACACAGTTTATAGAATACTAGTAGAGGCCCGTTTCCGAAATAAATGAAACGGGCACTAGCAAGGTTCCACACCCCCTCCCTCCCGCCCTCTCTCTCTCTCTCCTCCGAGTTCCAGGCCCCCCTACCTCCCTCCCTCTCCTCCGAGTTCCAGGCACCCCTTCAAGTTCCAGGACCCCCCTCCGAGTTCCAGTACCCCCCTCCCCTTCGAGTTCCAGGACGTCCCTCCCTCCCCTCCCTTCCGAGTTCTATGCCCCCCCTCTCCTCCGAGGCAGTGGGAGCGAGTGCGATTGCCTGTGGTTGGTCCCTTCTCCTTCTGACATCGCGTTTCTTTCCCTGGCAACTATACAGAGTTCCCTTGAGGGTGGGGCAGTGATCGGGAGTGCGAACACTACACGGTTTCACTGCCACACCGCCACGGAGTCAGCTTCAGAACATTGGAGGTGCAAATTATTAGATGCTTAGCGGCCGTTCTTGTGACTAAAATTTAGGTGCTCCCATTGAGGCCACCTAAAACCAGGCCTAAATCCCTGCATCTAACTTAGGCTCAGGTCAGGTGTATTGCATAATGGCGCACATAGTTTTTTTAAATGCTCACAAACTACCTATTCCACACCCCCTTTTCATCTGTGCGCATTAGAATTTACGTGCATCACGTTATAGAATACGCCTAGAAAGTTGTGCGCGTAAATTCTAATTAAAGCCAAATAGTGCCGCTAATTGGTTGTTGTTCCAATTATTGGCGTTGATTGGCTTGTTAATTAAGTTGTGTGCACAATTTGGCCGTGTGGCCAAATTATCACACACAGCTTAAGGCACCATTTGTAGAATTTCAGGGTTTGCCTGCATTGGCCTCCAACTTTGCAATACCCTACCATTAACCCTGAAACTTGAATCCTCCTATTCTACTTTCAGAAAACTCCTCAAATCCTGGTTGTTTAGTTAAGCCTTTTTCACCATAGTCATCTCCCTTTCATTTCTGCGCTTTTTATTTTCTCTCTTCTCCCCGGCTCTGCTGAGCTTTTATTGTAAACCGCCTAGCTGCCCAATCTGGCGATTGGTGGTATTTTAAATAACTTTCTAACTCTTCTTACTCTCTTAACTATCTATATGTTCCATCTTTGCTATTGTGTTGACATTGTAAGTAGTATACTGTGCCATACTTTGTATTGTTATTTGAATATTTTTACTGCTGTAATTGCCTACTGTTCATGTTTGATCTATTTTTACTGTGCACCGCCTTGAGTGAATTCCTCAAAAAGGCGGTAAATAAATCCTAATCTCTATATAATAATTGGTCAACCTGCCTCCCTGGATGGCTGGCTGGCTGGGTTCATAACTGCATGCAAATGAGCTGACGTCAGCTGACTTCCAGCGTTCCCCTTCCCTCTCAGTATCCCACCCTCACGCAAAGATGAAATGACGTCAGAGGAGGGTGGGACACTGAGAGAGAAGGCTGGAGGTGAGCTGAGCCTGCCACTTTCACTGCCTCTGCTGTGACCTGAGGTAAAATGAAAGGTTTAAAGGCAGGGCGGCAGGAAGGACAAGAGGGCTGTTGTAGGAGACAACGGCGGGAAGGTGAGGGCTGGGGTTCAACTCGACCTTGGGTGCTTAAAAGGGAGGCAGCTGGGGGCTGGGGTGACTCACTGGACAGGGAGGGGAGGGGAATCGCTGGACATCAATGGGATGGGATGGAAGGGGAGAATCGCTCGACATGGAGAGCAGAGCAGGGCAGGGGAGAGAGGAGAAATCGCTTAGACAAGAGTCACTGGCCATGGATGGGAGGGCAGGAGAGGGCAGAGGAGAATCGCTAGACATGGATGGGATGGGAGGGGAGAGGAGAATCGCTGGACACAGTGGCGATCCTAGTCGGCATGACACCCGGGGCGGAGCGCCGATGCGCCCCCCCCCCCCCGCGGCGAAATGACACCCCCCCCGGGTGCACGCCGCTGGGGAGGGGGGGTGCCGCAGCTCGCGCCTGTCATCTGACTTCGCTGACTTCGCTAACTTCGCTGCAGCTCCCTCTGCCCCGGCCGGAACAGGAAGTAACCTGTTCCGGGGCAGAGGGAGCTGCAGTGAAGTTAGCGAAGTCTGCGAACTCAGCTGACAGGCGTGCGCCGCGGCACCCCCCCCAGCAGTGTGCACCCGGGGCGGACCGCCCCCACCGCCCCCCCCTTGGTACGCCACTGGCTGGACATGGATAGGATGGAAGGGGAGAATCGCTCAACATGGACAGGAGGGCAGGGCAGGGGAGAGAGGAAAAATCGCTTAGATGATAGCCTTCCTAGGGCCTGTTTCATTTTTCACGAAACGGGCTTTTTTGCTTGTAAATAAATAAATGATAAAACATAACTCTTGCCTGCTTGACATATTGACTCAAAACAGTAAAGTACGTACACACAAGTGGGACACACAAACAGAAAACACCCTGCTTCCATAGTGAACATTACATTCAAGACCACATGTAAAGGTCAAGGAGCAAAACGTTATGCTACGTAAGTATATGATTGGGGATAATTAAGTAAAAACTCAATTATCCAAGAACAGGGTGGTACTTGTAGGGGATTGAAATATGATATAATAGGATCAGACGTTAATTCAATTCAAGATTGATTCCTTGCTTTGTTGAAGGTTAAACGAAAAAAAAAAAAGAGTTTTCGGTAAACTTCAAAATGACGTACTTGTTTGTGTACGTAATTAGTTTAGGTAATTGATATTGTTGGATTATTTGTAGTAAATAATTAGCAGATTTTAGTACACACAGCTTCAGCTTTAGAAATGTTAATTTCTTTCTTCATCTCTCTCTCATTCACCCCTGAATAATTCACTGCTGAGTCACTTTAAAGTTGAAGTAACAAAACATCTGTTTACTCACAGTTTGTAGTTAGATTATAATCAGACAGGCTTTTATATACATATTACTATACATTTGTATTATCAGCTCTTTCCATGTGCTTAGATGGTAATGGATGCTCACACCACCATAGATCCTCTCAGGTTAGGAGAGATCATGAGCTCCATGTGCTGCATGTGCTGCATCTAACCCCCACAGGAAGTTGCATAGCTATGTGACCTCTCTAAGTAATTCACATCAGAGGTCACAGAGTAATCACAGAGAAATAATAGGTGACAGGCAATGCATGTAAAATACAATTACATTCCAACAAACCCCTTCTCATGCATAACTGTCATGCAATTATTTATTCATACAAAGTCCAAGCTTTATACGCAGATTCACAAAATGTTCTCTGGGTAACGGTTTGGTCATGATGTCAGCTGTCATCTCACTGGTGTGACAATAGTGTAGACTTATGACCCCTTCTTTCGCCAACTCTCGCACGTTGTGGTATTTCGTTGCGATGTGCTTGGTGCGTGACTGAACCTTGTCATTCTGTGACAGTCGGATGCAGCTCTGATTATCTTCCATTATCTGGATTGGTCTCTTTTCAGCTATTCCAAAATCCAGCATAAGTTTTTCAATCCACATCAGTTCTCTGCACGCTTCCGATACGGCCACGTATTCAGCTTCTGTAGAAGACAAACTCACAATACTTTGTTTATGACTGGCCCATGAAATTTGTACATTTCCATACATAAACACATATCCACTTGTGGATTTATAATCAGAATGATCCCCTGCCCAATCTGAATCACAGTAACATATTAGTTTTGGATTACTATTGGCTGAAATCTTTAATTTACAATCAATGGTACCCTTTAAATACCTTACCATCCTTTTAACTGCAGTCCAATCTGATTTGGTAGGTGAGCTGACCCTTCTGCTCAAAATTCCTACTGCATTTGCTATATCAGCCCTGTATGTGGTAGCTAGATATAAAAGCTTACCTATGGCTGATCTATATTGGATGTTATCTGGTAAAGGTTCTCTTACTGTTTCATCCTTCAGAAAATCAGTGATCATGGGTGTGCTTACAACTTGGGCATCTTGCATACCTAAACTTTCAATAAGCTCATTTATTTTCTGCTTCTGGCTTAGAAGATAAGAACCATCATTTTGTTTCTCAATTTCTATACCAAGATAGTATGACACATTACCAAGTTCTTTTATCTCAACATTGAGGTTTAAACACTTTACAATGTCCTTGTACTCTTGCTCACTTTTGCTTGCAATGAGCAGATCATCAACAAAAGCTAAAATGTATGCATATTGTCCATTTGTGCACCTAGTGTACAAGCATTTATCTGCTTCACCTTGCTTAAATCCTATATTTGTCAATATTTCATGCAATTTTTCATTCCAACATTCTGCACTTTGCTTTAATCCACAAAGACCTTTGTTTAATTTACACACTAGCTGTCTTTGTTTTGTATTTATGAAACCTGTTGGCTGTTCCATGTACAAGTCTTCAGTTATATCTCCGTGAAGAAACGCTGTTTTCACATCAATGTGTTTGACTTGCATGCCTTTTGAGACTGCAATGCTCAGAAGTGTTCTTATTGTCGTGTGTTTCACTACAGGTGCAAACACTTCATCAAAATCTTCTCCATATTTTTGAAGATATCCCTTTGCCACTAATCTGGCTTTATACCTTTCCACTTTTCCTTGTGCATTCCTTTTTAACTTGAATACCCATTTGCATCCTATAGCTTTCTTGCCAGGAGGTAATTTTGTAAGAATCCAAGTATTATTTTTATCCAATGCATCAATTTCTTCTTGTGCAGCTTTATGCCATTCAGCAGCTTCTTCTGCTGGCATTTTCTCAATCTCATCCCATGTTAAGGGCTCTTGAGCTTCTGCTGACTTTGTTAGGTAAGACAGTCTTGGGGGTGGAACACCTTTGTTTTCCCTGGATGAGCGTCTGACAACAGGTTGGTCTGACCTTTCCGCATCCTCTAAATCTGAGAGTCCTTCTCCAATTGATTCCCCTTCTCCAACTGTACTGTCTTCTTCAATGATCCTTTCTGTGTCTGCTTCCTCTGCCTGTTCCTCGTTAGATACAGGTGAGTTGCTTTCAGACATCTGCCTTGGTATGGCATTTATATACACTGGCATGTCTATTATGGTTCTAGTTTCATATTCTGGATGATAAGGCTCATCTGGGATAGTCCAGCCTTTATCAACCCTCTTGTTTTCATCAAAATATGTAACATGTCTTATGCCAACAATGCCAGTTTTCAGATTCAAAATTCTATATCCTTTGTGTCCTGGAGCATAGCCAACTAAAATGCCCCTTTCTGTTGTGGAATCCAGCTTATGCCTTCTTTGCTTTGGTTCATGAGCATATGCTGTACTTCCAAATGTTCTTATGTGTGACAGGTTTGGCTTCCTACCATGCCATGTCTCATGTGGTGTGCGCTCAGCGCCTTTAGTTGGCATTCTGTTTTGTAGGTACACTGCTGTGAGAATGGCTTCCCCCCATAGTCTTTTAGGGAGATTGCTATCTGACAGCATACATCTGGTCATTTCCACAATTGACCTAAATTTTCTCTCTGCAACAGAATTTTGCTCTGGTGTATAAGCTACTGTTGTGATATGCTGAATGCCTTCTTGTTCTAGAAATGTGTGCATGCTTTGTGAAGTGAACTCACCACCATTGTCGGTCTGAAGAACCTTTGGTTTTCTTTCAAATTTATTGCTCACCATGGCTACGTATTTCTTCAGCATGTCTGTGACTTTACTTTTTTCTTTCAGCAAATAGGCCACACAATATCTAGAGAAATCATCCAAGAATATTAGCACAAATCTGTTATTTCCCAATGATGGGATATTAAACGGTCCACATAAGTCACTGTGTATTAAGTCCAGCACTTTATTACTCCTATTTCCTGTGTATGCAGGAAATGAGGGTCTTACACCTTTTTGAGTAACACAGTCTATGCATTTCTCCATTTTACCAGCATCTGCACTTATCTGAATGCCGGTGGCCAGTTGCTTACTGTAAAGATCCTGGATCACCTTAGAATCACGATGTCCCAGGCGGCGGTGCCAGATTTCCAGACTACATTTACCATCATTCTTCCTTACTTGCGCCATATGTGAGGCTTCACCTGAAATGTTCAGCTTATAAACATCATTATGCATAAAAGCTTCAGCATACACTTCATCATTTTTAGAGATTGTGCACTTACTGTTTTCAAAATGAATCACAAATCCCTTCTTATCTAATGTAGATACACTAAGCATATTGCAAACTGCTTGGGGAATATACAAGACATCACTTACAGGAATTTCTTTAACTTCATTAGACACTTTGCATTTTAAGAATCCAATACCTTTTGCTTGGATCTTAGCAGTCCCTGCGTTTGCAGTTTTAAGAATACCTTCCTCTGGACACATTTCCTGAAAGAAATTCTTACAATTGGTTAAATGGCATGTGCTCCCTGAATCCAAAATCCAAGTACTTTCATTTGAATTATTATTTACCATAGTCAAAGATTTTTCTGCCATTAGAAAGCCCTTGTGTTTATCTTTGTCCTTCATACATTTCCTGGTTTGAAAATTCTTTATTTCCATTGGCTTAGGTGAGCTAGAGGGAGTGTTTTGTGTTTCCTTACACCATTTAGATACATGTCCCTCCTTTCCACATGAGTAGCAAATCATCTTGCCCTTGGGTGGAGTTTTCCCATAGCTCCGCCTTCCTCTGTTCTTTGCCAAGAAATTTGTTTCATTTCTCTCTGACTGACTTTGAGAACACATCTCCTCAGAATCATTTATTATGCATTCCTGCCTTAGCTTTGATGTTGCCTGTTCAAAAGATTGCCCTTCAATGGCCTCATTTACAGACCTAAAAACATCAAACTTCTTTGATAGTGAGGTAAAAAGAAATGCTCTTTTCAATGCATCACACATGGGAATTCCAGAAAGTTCTAGCTTTTGAAATGAAGACATAAGATGCATAATGTGATCATTACATTTACTTTTATCCCTTAATTTGGTTTCATTCAACTCTGCCAGCCAAATTGGTTGCTGCTTTGCATATGTAGTTGCATACATAGTTCTCAGTTTATATAAAATGTCCTTTGGTGTATCTTTTCCCTCCACTAATATGGCTTGTTTTTCTGAGAGAGCTTCCAAAAGCATGCACTTCACATAATAGTTTGCATTGTCCCATTCAGCCATATTTTCAGCTGTTCTGTCTTGGTCTAAGCATATATCTAATCTTTTTGCTCGAAGGAAACATATGAATCTTAATTCCCACTGCTGATAATTAAACTCAGTTAATCTAGGCACCTTGAGAGAATAGAACAATGGTGAATTTTTTCCCTCAGCCATTTTCTTAGCCTTCTGTCTGCTGTGTGGGGGGAGAGAGAGACAGACTGAATCTTTCCTTTAAAACTTAAGAGAAAAATGTGGCCTTTTTTTCTGCCTGGTAATATTTCTCTTCTTTTTCAATTCCTGGCCCTGGGCCCATAACCCTTTTGTTGGATTATTTGTAGTAAATAATTAGCAGATTTTAGTACACACAGCTTCAGCTTTAGAAATGTTAATTTCTTTCTTCATCTCTCTCTCATTCACCCCTGAATAATTCACTGCTGAGTCACTTTAAAGTTGAAGTAACAAAACATCTGTTTACTCACAGTTTGTAGTTAGATTATAATCAGACAGGCTTTTATATACATATTACTATACATTTGTATTATCAGCTCTTTCCATGTGCTTAGATGGTAATGGATGCTCACACCACCATAGATCCTCTCAGGTTAGGAGAGATCATGAGCTCCATGTGCTCCATGTGCTGCATGTGCTGCATCTAACCCCCACAGGAAGTTGCATAGCTATGTGACCTCTCTAAGTAATTCACATCAGAGGTCACAGAGTAATCACAGAGAAATAATAGGTGACAGGCAATGCATGTAAAATACAATTACATTCCAACAGATATGAGGTTAGCAGTATGAATTGTTTTGTGGATTACATTCTTGCAATTAGAGAAATGTAAGATGAAATATTCTCTGGATGATTGCTTGGTGGTAATTTGATGACATCATTCATATAAGATGGAGACATACATAGTAACATAGTAGATGATGGCAGAAAAAGACCTGCATGGTCCATCCAGTCTGCCCAACAAGATAAACTCATATGTGCTACTTTTTGTGTATACCTTACTTTGATTTGTATCTGTCATTTTCAGGGCACAGACCGTATAAGTCTGCCCAGCACTAGCCCCGCTTCCCAACCACCGGCTCTGGCACAGACCATATAAGTCTGCCCAGCAATATCCTCGCCTCCCACCACCAGCTCTGCCACCTAATCTCAGCTAAGCTCCTGAGGATCCATTTCTTCTGTACAGGATTCCTTTATGCTTATCCCACGCATGCTTGAATTACGTTACCGTTTTCCTCTCCACCACCTCCCGCGGGAGGGCATTCCAAGCATCCACCACTCTCTCCGTGAAAAAATACTTCCTGACATTTTTCTTGAGTCTACCCCCCTTCAATCTCATATCGTGCCCTCTAGTTCTACCGCCTTCCCACCTCCGGAAAAGGTTCGTTTGCCGATTAATACCTTTCAGATATTTGAACGCCTGTATCATATCACCCCTGTTTCTCCATTCCTCCAGGGTACACATGTTGGAGACATGCCATACAAAATTTGGTGAATGAATACACATAATTTGAATGATATTCTATCTTTTATTGGCAACCAATGTAAATCATAAAGAAAAGGGGGCTTTGGTGAAGAACGGTGATCTACATATGAGACGCACAGCAGTGTTTTGAGCGGTTTGTAGTTTTTTAAGAAGACTGCATTTAATTTCTGTGTAGATGGAGTTACACTAGTCAAATTTTGTTAAGACCAGGGATTGAACTAAGGTATGAAAGGGTCTTAATCTCTTTAGTTTCCAGAGTGTATTAAAAAACAATTTAGTCCACTTGAGAGACCTGATTTTGGAGGGAGAGAAATTGGTCAATTGTAATTCCTAGGATTTTCATTGTAAAATCAAGGGGATAGGTGATGTTATCAGTTGTGAAATTTTTAAGAGTTATAGGGTGATGAGGATTAGGAATTTAGTTTTCTCTTGAAATTGGATGCCCAAGATTCCATCAGTGAGATGCCTAATCTAATTGTATGTGTGATTTCATGTAGTGACTGGAGTATATATATAGTGATATCATCGGCATATACATATGTTTGAAGTCGGTTTTTTCCAGTAAATTGCCTAGGGGAATCGTCACGATATTGAACAAGATGGGGGACAGAGGAGAACCCTGCGGTACTCCACTACTGGGGGACCATGATGACGACGTTGTTCCTTATTGTTTGACTTGATATGATCTAGATTTTAAGAAGCCTGAAAGCCATAGCAAACTGGAGTATTAAGATTTTATTGCCTGAACTTAAGACCAAGAAAGAGGTGGGGACTAGGGAGGGAGGTGGGGAAGTTTTGAAACAGATGGGAGCTGGTGGAAGTGGGCAGGAATTGTGACCATGGTTGTGTCAAATCAGCATCAATCATCCTAGCTGCCATATTCAGTTCACACCTATCTTTTGGAGACCCATGCTAACACCTTACATTTTCTTCAACAAAAAAAGGGTCATCATCACTCTCAATGAATTTGACCTACTAGATAAGCTGCTTCCTCCTCACTAGTTTGCAACAACGTTTGTCATTCCTTAGCATCCCTCCGGACCGGCCCAGGATTGGACTGATGGGTTGTGCTCGCCTTCCAGCAGGTTGGAGACTGAGAAAAAACTCTGACTCTAGCGAGCCAATAGGAGCCCTGGTCATGTGACCCTAGCCTCAGTATTTTCTCAGTCTCCCAGCAGATGGGAAGTGAGCCCATTAGTCTCTCTTTCTAGATTTATAATTCTTTTAGTATTCTTTTATTCTATCTTTTTCTGTGCCACAGGAATTCTTATGAGGCTTGTTAGTGTTTTGTCCAGTGTTGCCAGGTGGGCGGTTTTACCGCCCAATTGGGCGGTTTTCCGCGACCCGCCGCGGGAAATTTTTGCCCGCGGCGGGTTGCGGTTTTTTGGGCTGTTTTTGGCCTTCAGGGCGGTTTTTTCGGCTGCGGGGGGGCGGGGTTAGTGACGTTTTGGGCGGGGTTAGTGACGTGGAGGCGGGGCCGATGACGGGGAGGCGGGGCCGATGACGTGGAGGCGGGGCCGATGACGTGGGAGGCGGGGCCGGTGACGTAGGAGGTGGGGCCGGTGACGGCGGGGGCGGGGGTGATGACGCGGGGGTGGGGGTGTCAGGGGCGGGGTTTGTGTTTGGGCGGGTTTTGGGCTGTTTTTTGGGCTCGATTGGGCTGGAAAAAAATTTTCCACCTGGCAACCCTGGTTTTGTCAGCTTATTAGCTCAGCCTCAGGGGTGTATACTCGGGTGCCCCGGGTCACTCCCCCTTTTCCTCCCCACCTCCCTCCTATTCTTCAATTTGCTAAGGGAAGGGTTCCTCTTTTGGTTAGCAAAGAGGCTTTACCTTTGGGAGAGGCAGCCAGCTTAAAATTACAAAAGTGAAGCACTGTTTCCCCATTGTTTTAACGAGCAGGCGGCTCTGTTTATTGTGTTGTGTAGCTGCTCAGCAAAAAAAAAAAAAAAAGCAAAGGTTTTGATTTTTCTTCTCCTTCCCTTCTGTTTTCAGTGGGGCATTATTCCCTAGCGCTGGTTTGGTCAGCGGAGCGGAGCTGAGCTTTGTGTTTTTAAAACAAAAGAATAGAAGATTAAAGGGTTTTAGGCGCGAACCGCATAGGCGCGTGCTCGCGCGTGACCGCCATGTCGGAAAAGTTGAAACGGTGTACTGTTTGCCAGTGTCAGGGGGGGTTTTTCTTCTTGCGCATGTAAATTTTGTTCCGCACCGGGAGTACCGTCCACTTCTGTTTTACCTTCGACTTCGGGCACTCGGTTGTCAGTCTCGGGTTCCTCGCTAGTTTGCAACAACGTTTGTCATTAGCTTCCAGACCAGGTTTTGGGCCTGGCACCTACCTCCATTTGTCCACCCCTGTTGAAATTCTGTCAGAAGATGTGTCCTTTTGTATTGGTGTTGTAATGCATTCTAGCTTTTCAAAAAAGGGTGGGGGTGGGAGGCAAACACTTATTGGAAAACCCATTTGGGGGAGCTGGTAGTGAACCAGCATAAAGGAAGACTGTCAACAATTAAGAACACTAGGGCTTCCAGAATGTTCAGAAACGAAACATCCAAAGTCTGTAAAGCTTCATCTTTAAGGACTCACCATGCACACTGGGACTATTAAGCTATTTCTTTCCTTGGGTCACAGGATGAGACAGGTCTCCTCTCTCTTCCCATCCCTTTTTTGGATCATATCCATCCCCAGAATCCTCAGCTTCCAAGACCAAAAGCAGCTTGTGATATCCGGAGTGTATTTCAACAAGGACTAGATCACTGTGGTGGGAAGTTATTCTGAGTCTACTGAAGAGCCCTTCAAGTAGCAACATGGTATTATTTTCTGAGTGGAAATACAGTTCTACATAAATTAATCCAAAGAGAAGAAATGGGTTACATCCAGTTTTTGGGCACCAATTAAGAGTGCATTGGGCATGGGAAGGTTTAGCAGGTTTATAATATTGGTTAAAGGTGAGGATAGGGTCTTGCTGGTCCATCATGTGCCCTGATTTTGTTTTTAAACCTCTTTTCAGATAAGGAAGTAATAAGTCTCCAAGAACTTGGCCAGCATTTTCCTTTGATCCAGCTTACAGATTGTTAGGATAAACACGGTTCAATAACCAAAATGAAACCCCCTTTAGCCATTTCAGCAAAAAATTTAACACGTTTTCCTTTGGCTTCATTCCATTTTATTGAACTGATAAAGACACATGACCATGCTGCTGGAGATCTGGAAATCGATGATCTTTTATCCCAATTTGTGTTTCTTTCCCTGGTACTTTTTTTTTTCTTTTTAAGTTCCAGACTCTTCTGTTCACCATGTAAATTTTCAAGGGGCTCAGCAGCAGAATCCTAATGCAGGATCAGTTCATCTGGAATCTGTTTGAGAGATAATACAAGGTTGAAATAAGATTTAAAGGTCATTTGACCAATGAAGAGGTTTTCCTTCTAAGAGTAAAAATTCACTAGCTTGCTATAAGAGAGTTGGACTAAATCTCTTCAAAATTACTCTCTGGCAGGGGAACCTTAACTGACCCCTCCCTCAGTACTTACATCTCTTTTTGGTTCTAGGATCTCTTCTCCGGTTTTTTTCTCTTCCTCCTTCTCACCGATGTCCTTTTCTGGACCTTTCTGCCTAGCAACTGCAGCTTTACTTCTTCTTCTGCTGGTGCCTCTCCTCTGCTTGCAGGTAGCTCTCATGGTCTTTCCTTAGATGTTTTGATTTTCCTTTAGGCAGTTTGGGAGTGCTGTAAAAAAAAATGTTGCTACCTGAAGCTCCGGCTCACTTCACCCGGTATTTAAGTAGTTTGTGGCTCACCATTACACCCCAGCCAACTATGACAATGGTCTGATGGTGTAGGTGACACATAAAGCCTATTTTGTTTTGATTGTGGACTACCTGAGCTGCCCCCCCCCCCCAAAGGAGCCTGGAAAAGGCCAAAATTCACAATGATCTCCATTGTCCAAACATTGAAAACTTCCCATATGCCAAACATAGAGAATGTAGGGATGAGGCGTGGTTCAGAATTTGTGTGTTGGGGGTGGGAAGGGATAGACCAAAGGTCACATATCAGAGAAGCTTAAGGCTTTGCTATTCACCTGTTATGTAACTCTTGAGAAAGGAAGTATGTTCAGCAAGATGCATGAAGCCTTCATGGGTTCTTATTATTAATGATCATCACTCTGCAAACTTTTGTTGGGCAGTGAAAAGCTGTGAATAGTGGGCAGCGAAAAGTGGAGGAGTAGCCTAGTGGTTAGTGCAGTGGACTTTGATCCTGGGGAACTGAGTTCGATTCCCACTGCAGCTCCTTGTGACTCTGGACTCCATTGCTCCTGGTACAAAATAAGTACCTGAATATATGTAAACCGCTTTGAATATAGTTGCAAAAACCTCAGAAAAGCGGTATATCAAGTCCCATTTCCCTTTCCCTAATGAAGCCTCATGGTTTATAAGTGTGATTTTTTTAAGCCTTTGTAGGCTGTGATGCCAACAGAGGAACCAAATTCACCAATTAGATGTAAAAGACTCTCACTGAATATTTTTAAAAAATCATGTCAAAATAAACTTCTATAAACACAGGTGCATAAAACCACCAGTCTAGGGGGTTCTGTATTAAAGTTCCTTGTTTTCCTTGCTTATTCGTGAATTTACTTTAAACCTCTTTTAAATATCTTTTTGCTGGACTAAACAAATCATTTCTTTAATACACGAGCTTCTGAAACTACTACCTGGCTTCAATCTTTTGATGTGGCCATCGGCGCTAAAAGAAGGAAGTTTTTATCATTCGAGAATGTCATCAGGAGGGGTTGAGTGGAGTTTTTTTCTTTTCTTGGCTTCATGAAGTAACTCTAATAGGGTAAATCATGGTCTTGTCGGAGAGTTAAACACGGCGATCCTCTTTAGCTAAGACATTAAGGGGTCCTTTTTCTAAGGCGCACTGAGAAATGGCTTGCGGTAGTGTAGGCGCGGGTTTTGGGCACGGGCCAATCCATTTTTTAGTACGCATGTAAAGAGGGCCTCTTTTTTTTTTTTGCCAAAAATGGACGTGCGTCCATTTTGGGTCTGAGACCTTACCGCCAGACGTTGACCTAGTGGTAAAGAATCCGGGCGGTAATGACCTACTCCCGTCAAATGCCACTTGGCGCGTGACCATTGTGTGTGCTCAAAAATAAAAAAAAATATTTTTCAGATGCACCTATCGGACTCGCACCAAAAATGAAATTACAACAAGAACCATGTGGTAGTCGAGCGGTAACTCCATTTTGGCGCATGTTGGGCGCACATAGATGCTTACGCGGCTTAGTGAAAGGGCCCTTACCTGTTTACCATGGAGCGCTAGCGTTTTTAGCATGCGCTAAAATTAGCATAAGCTAAACGCTAAAGATGCCCATACGGACTTTGGTCCTGGGGAACTGAGGACTGAGTTCGATTCCCGCTTCAGGCACAGGCAGCTCCTTGTGACTCTGGGCAAGTCACTTAACCCTCCATTGCCCCAGGTACAAATAAGTACCTGTATACAATATGTAAGCCGCATTGAGCCTGCCATGAGTGGGAAAGCGCGGGGTACAAATGTAACAAAAAATATATATATTCCTATGCGGAAATATATGAGAAAAAACCCCTGTTGAGTATGGAGCAGTCCACAGCAGTTGGCCTGAATTGAGGCACCAGACGGCTTTAACCCGAGGAAATCGGTGAAACCCATGGAGTCGGGCGTTATCAGGGGAAGCCGATGGGACAGTTATAGATTATGACTGGGAAGCAAGATTTTTTTTCAAAATACTGCACTTGCTCATGCTTGTCCAGCACGAGCAAGCACAGTATTTTGAAAAAAATATAAACCACTTGAAAAAAAATGTCTGAAAGATAAGTTCACGTTTTTCATTTTTTAAAATTTGAGCACTATATCACTTGTGAGCACTTGAATTTAGGCAATAGCACTTATATTTGTAATTGAGAGTTAGCCCTATGAAAGATGTGCTATACCACTGGGCGAAATCAATCATGTTGCCTTAAAATTGGTGGTTTTTTCTGAGGGTACTCTCATAACAAAAACATTAAAAGCATTGCTAATAATTATTGTGAGCACTGGAGTACAAGCATTTGTTTTTGTTACATTTGTACCCTGCGCTTTCCCACTCATGGCAGGCTCAATGCTGCTTACATGGGGCAATTGAGCCCAGAGTCACAAGGAGCTGCTTGTGCCTGAAGTGGGAATTGAACTCAGTTCCTCAGGACCAAAGTCCACCACCCTAACCACTAGGCCACTCCTCCACTCAGCACTTAAGTGCTTTACTTTGGTGTGCCTATCACATATTGCGTGGGTCTTTGGTTATTGTATCCCATATATTCCTATGGGCATCTCTAGCATTAGAGCACGCTAAAAATGCTTGTGTTCACCTTTAGCACGGCTTAGTAAAGAGGACCCTGTATGTAGTGATTTATAGCGAGTCGACACACACTTTGTGCTCCCCTGGAGACAGGGATAAACATCTCAAAGTTCTGACTGAATCTTTCAAACAAAAAAAGCTACAACCCCCAAGGTTATGTCCAGGAAAACTGCCTCTTCACTTAAACATCCAGGGAAAGCCTACCGCAGTACGTAGAAAAGAAAACCTCCAAGGCACTGCCTCTTGCGCGACCTACAATCCGGAGCTGGATGAATCGAGAAAATCATAAAAGACCTACAGCCACTACTCCAGGAGGCTAAATTACTGAAAGAGTTGTTCCCAGCTCCACCAGTGCATGTACTTCCGATAACTCTGTAGCAGTGGCATAGCTATGGGGGGGGGCCTCGGGGGCCTGGGCCCCCCAAATTGACCCCAACCGCCGCCAGCTGAAGCGTTTATCTGTGCCGCGCTGGTCTCGCACTTGCCTTCCCTCCTGTTTCCAGTCGCGCCTTGCATGCTCTCGTTTTAATGAAACGGGGACAGATAAACGCTTCAGCTGGCGGGAGTTGGGGACCCCCACCAGCAAAGGTACCCGGCGGCGGCAGGGGAGAGGTGGCAGCTGGGGGAAGCAGGCTAAAATGTGCCTCTCCCCCCCCCCCCACACACTTTAGACTCTGGACCCCCCTCCCGTCGAGGTCTGGCTACGCGCCTGCTGTAGGTATATATGATTCAATGTAGAAAATGTGAAGAAGGCGGCTACATCGGGGAGACAGGTCAGATGTTAAAGACAAGACTCAGTTCACACAGACATCACATCCGATGGCACAAAGCAAGCCAAGGTGACATCTTTGAGGGGGAGCACTTCTAGGGACCCACAGCTCTGTACAATGAACAGGATGCTAAAAGGGAACATAAAAAAAAAAACTGTCCAAGAAGAAGGTAAGACTTCTCAAGTTCAAATGATCAGATACTGTAGAGGCCATAAATAACAGAATTTCTACTTGTAGATTGGCATACGTGTGTAAATCTAATTTCAAAAAGCCGTTAGTTACGTGTAAAGACACAAGAGAATCCAAGGAGGGAGGGATGTGTGGTTTGGAAAGGCCAAAATGTGTGTGTGTGTGGTGTGTGTGTGTGGGTGTAAGACACTGTTTTATATTTATTTTCCTCCCCAAAATGCGCTAGGTCTTATTTTCGGGGGATGTCTTATTTTCTGGGAAACATCGGTCGCCCCCCACCCCTCCGTCACTCCCGGAACTAACCTGAAGCTCCTTTTACCTTCGCAAGTTCGGATTCGGATTCGAAGCAGCAGCGCAGCAGCGCAGCAGGGCAGACCTCTCCTTCCTTCCGTGTCCCGCCCTCACCTGACGTAACGTAACGTCAGGCGAGGGCGGGACACGGAAGGAGAGGTCTGCCCTGCTGCGCTGCTGCTTCGAATCCGAACTTGCGAAGGTGAAAGGAGCTTCAGGTTAGTTCCGGGAGCGACGGAGGGGGGGCCCAGCGACCTCTGGGGGGGGGGGGGGCAACCTCGGGTGGCTCTCGGCGGCCCTGCTTAAAAAAAAAGTTTGGTAGATCTTACTTTTGGGGGGGTGTCTTATATTTTAAATTTGCAGGAAAACCCTGGTAGGTCTTATTTTCGGAGTAGGTCCTATTTCGGGGAAATTCTACAATGAGAACTATGTGAATAAATATGTGACTAATTTTTCCTGTCGTCTTTCGCACCTGCCCTGAAGTGAGTGCAACTTTTTAAAATGTGTTCGTTTCGGCTAGAGCTTATTTCAAGGGATTAAGGCAAGGCGGTTAATGCTGTTAATACCCCCCGTGTATTATTTGTATTTTTAAAATTGAAAATAATGGAGGCTTCCTTTGATAATTAATGCAGCTTATAGGTGTGTTTTTTTTTAAAGGCCAATAACTTTTAAGTTTATAAAATTGCCCCTTTCACGCTGACACAGGGAAGCTTCTGAGTGATGCCACTCTGTTTTTCTTCTGCTATTTGGTAAATGTGATTTACCAGCATCCTGCACATTTTACAGTAGCTTCCATATTTGGCAAAGGTTTTTGTAAAATAGTCGGGAAATGTGAATGTACTGACTTGGCCCGACGCAGAATGGGCGTTCAATTTCCATTTACACTATTTCCATATTACCTTTTTCCATTTACACTATTTTTGGAAGGCTTTTAGGCTTCACTTATGTATTCTAGTTATAGTTATCTTTTGCTCATTTAGTCCTGATCCGAGGAAGGAAGTTTTAACCTCCAAAAACTATTAAACATGTACTAAGTTAGACAAATTAAAAAAAAAGCATTACCTTAATTTATCATCTGTTAATTTTAATAATATTTTAGGAGCTTCAAGTAACATAGAGGGGAATAATCGAACGGCGCCGGTTATGTATTTTGGCGGCGCCGCAAACAGCTGGCCAGACCCGTATTTTCGAAAAAGATGGCCGACCATCTTTTGTTTCGATAATACAGTTCCGGCCAGCCAAATGCATTGGATTTGGCCGGGGTTTGAGATGGCCGGCTTCGTTTTTTAGTGATAATGGAAAGTTATGTCAGCCATCTCAAACCCCGGCCAAATCCAAGGCATTTGGCCGTGGGAGGAGCCAGCATTTTTAGTGCACTGACCCCCCTGACATGGCAGGACACCAACCGAGCTCCCTAGGGGTCACTGCGGTGGACTTCAGAAAAACTCCCACGTGCATAGCTCCCCAGCCCCCCCCCCAAAACCCACTACCCACAAATGTACTGCACCCACTAAAACTGCTCCAGAGACCTGCATACAGCCTCTAGGACTTATTGCTGATGTATAACTTTGGCACACCAGTTCACACCTGAAGACTAATCTTTCTGAAAAAGTCCTTTCTTGAAATAACCACGTTTACTCACAGTTAACTGCAGATCAGAGGTTGTGCCCCACTGGCAAAGAGTCCCCTGGTACTCAGATTAGCAGTAGGTCAGAGCTGGCACAATGGTGTACAATGCCCTCTTTCAGCACCATTCAAGGTAAGAACTACATTCTCTAACAAGGGTAACACAGGAAAGGGAACTAAAACTGGTTTACAAAAATGGCCACTACCGCATGGACTACAACAGGAAACAAAACAGGGCACACACTGACCCAGTTGGCGGGGGGAAAAGCACCATGGGAGTAGAGCCCAGTACCCTACACCCACCACAATGCATTGCTAATGTGACTCTGCAGGGCACCTAACAGAAAAGGTATCACATTCACCCGAGAGCCACATCGCAACCAGGGAAAGGCTGTCGGAGGATACAACACATTCTGCTGTCATGGAGGTGGGTACGGCATTTGAGGCTGGCATAGAGGCTGGCCAAAAAGTGTTTGTAACCTGTTTTTTATGCTGGGAGGGGGTTGGTGACCATTGGGGGAGTACGGGGAGGTCATCCCCGATTCCTTCCGGTGGTCATGTGGTCAGTTCAGCCACCTTTTTGAAGCTTGGACCTGAAAAAAAAGGGACCAAGTAAAAGCGGCCAATGCTCTTCATCGCTGGGTTTTTTTTTTTCCATTATGGGCTAAAGTCGGGCCATTTCGTAACCCCGCCCATGTCCCGCCTTCCCGCGTCGCTGCCAACAGGCCCCCTTGAGCTTCGCCGGCTCTGCGAAGGGAAAGCGGCGATGGTGTCAAAATAGCGGCTTTCGATTATATCGATTTGGCCGCTTTTGCGAGATCGCTGGCCATCTCCCGATTTGTGTCGGAAGATGGCCAGCGATCACTTGAAAATGAGCTGGATAGTAACATAGTAGGTGACGGCAGAAAAAGACCTGTACGGTCCATCCAGGCTGCCCAACAAGATAAACTCATATGTGCTACTTTATATGTATACCTGACCTTGATTTGTATCTGCCATTTTCAGGGCACAGACCGTAGAAGTCTGTCCAGTACTGGCCCTGCCTCTCAATCTCCACTACGCTTCTGAGGATCCATTCCTTCTGAACAGAATTCCTTGATGTTTATCCCACGCATCAGAAAACGACAAGCGCGGCACCGCAGACAACCGCCCCTCCCTCGGCGCATCACCCAAGCCCCCCCCCCCCGGCACATCAAACCCCCCCCCCGGGTCACATCAACCGCCTCGCCACCCGCAGCTGCCACTGGTAACGCTGTCCATCTCCTCCTCTCGCCGCCACATCACTGCCCCTGGAGTAAGACCCCAGAGGAGCGCAGCGATGTGAGAGGGGAGAGGAGGAGCGGCTGCAAAGCCAACAGCCAATGCCTGATGGCTGTCTGCGGTGCCGCTTGATGTTTTAAAACATTTCTTGCTTTTTTTCTTTTCGTAGCGGCCGCTGCTGCTGCTCAACAGGAGAAGCAGCAGCGGCCAGACAGCGTTACCGAGGGGGGTTTGATGCGCCGGGGGGAGGGTCGCTGGACATGGGTGGCTGCAGGGGGGGCAGGGGGAGAGGAGGGTCGTTGGACATGGATGGCTGGAGAGGTGGCAGGGGAGAGGGAGGTGGGGAGGGGGGCCCTACGAGCAGGGGGGTGTGGGCCCACACTCACTCACTCACTGTCTCTCACATACACTCTCTCTGACTCACTCACTCTCTATCACACTCTATCTCTCTGTCACACACACAGTCTCACACACACTCTCTCAAACACACACACACACTGTCTCATTCTCTCTGACACACACACTCCATCTCTCACACACACTCTCTCTCTCAAACATACACACTCTGAGGAAAACCTTGCTAGCTCCCGTTTCATTTGTGTCAGAAACGGGCCTTTTTTACTCGTTTCTAATATTCTTGGTCTTATGTTGCATCCCTTTCCTAATAATTCCTAGCATCCTGTTTGCTTTTTTGGCTGCCACCACACACTGGGACAGATTATTTCAGCTTATTGTGTACAATGACACCTAGATCTTTTTCTTGAATGTTGACTCCTAAAGTGGACCCCTAGCCTCAGGTAGGGATTATTCTTCCCAATGTGCATCACTTTGCATTCGTCCACATTAAATGTCATCTTCCATTTGGATGCCCAGTCTTCCAATTTTGTGTCATCTGCAAATTTAAATCACCTCACTCATTATTCCATTTTCCAAACCATTTATAATTATGTCAAATAGCACCAGTCCCAGTACAGATCCCTGCGGAAAACTACACTATTTGGGAATTAATCCAGCTGAAATGCTCTAGTCAGCTCACCCATCGTGGTAGACTCCTGTAGATGCTTGGGAATATGTAAATTATATTCTTTTTTTTTTTTCTTGGGGTAGCTGCCTAACTAGTATTTAGTGTGAGGGGAACTCTCCTCACCCTCTTTCCTGATCAGAGTTTTCAGAGGACCCTCTCTTTTGGGTGCCTGGGGGGATGCCAGCTCATCCCTAGCCTCAGGCAACACAGAGTGCTTATGAGTTGTCCCTGGGGGAAAGTGCTGTCAGTGGAGGAGGCCAAGAGGAAAAATGTTAAGCCTGGGGGGGAGGGGGGGTTAAGTGGTGCCTCTGGGGTAGAGGGGCTTGAAAAAAAAAGCATTCTGTGTCTGGCCCCAGGAAAAAAGTTCTGTTTGGGTGGTGACATGGGGAAGGGCTGGTAAGGCGGGAGGGAGAAAGAGCTGGGATTTGGAGGAGGAAATGGGTGGTTGATGGTGTCAGGCCTAGGTAAGACGAAAGGAAAAGTGCACTCTCCCCTTGTGTTTTGAATAATCATAATGAATATGTATGAGATGTATGCAAATGAATATGCTAATTGTCAAGCCCCACCCTTTGCCCACTCCCCCAAATAGTACTGTATAAATGTTAATACTGAATTTGATCCTTTGTTTTACAGGCCCTTCAGAACTCCTCAGGACCAAGTATGACTTCTGTTTTTTTCCTTTTTCTCTCGAGTCTGTGTACTGATGTCACTTAGTTTGGGTTTCAGGCTCTTGTAACTCTTCCCTCCACCTTTTGTAGGGTAACCACTACCAGCGCTTTTCTCACTTCCGGGTTCAAGACCTACGATCCTGACCCACTATCCAAGGATTCGGTACTATATTTCCTTATCAGATTTCCGAAACCATCGTGCAATGCTGGGCTTCCTGCTGCCTTTCTGAGCATTGCAGTTGGTTGAAAATGTCTGTGCATATCGCGTTCCACCTGAGCATTCTCCCTTTCCTTTGCACGCGTAATTCACCCTTTTCATCCACAAGGCCTACTCTGAACAAAGTGAACAACAAATATGATTTTTTTAAATATTTTTTTTTATTGCTGTCCTTAATTTCTTACAAACAAGGTTAAAAGTTTGCTTTTTTTCTTTTTAGTTGCTTCTTGAGGTGGTCTTTTTCTGCCATTCGTGCAATTTCTTCTCTACTTAACCTCTCTGAACTTGATCCCAGGGCCGCAGTTCTCAGTAGCATCTTTCACTTCTTCTGTTTCCACAACCTATTAAAGGGGGAATCAAAAGAATAATAAATAGACTGAAGACCTGAAACCTGTGCCTCCCTCACCAGTGTCATGAACGATGAATCGTTGGACCAACCCTATGTTCCTTCCCCTCTAAACCTTTCCCTAACCCTCTCCGCCTTAGTTGGGTACCTCCTCTCCTTCTATCCCTTGCTCCTTTCTTGCTTCGCCTTCGCCTTATCGCAGAGGCCTTCTTTTGGACTTTCTTCAGCATGGCTGAGGCTTTACTTCTTCTGCTCATACACCGACTGTGCCTGCATGTGGTTCTCATTTTGCATCAGCTTTTCCTTTCCTTTAAATGCCAGTAAACCGAGATCTTCAAGGATGTCGTGGTGCCCTTAGGCCAAGACAGTCTAAGGGGTAGTGGCCCAACCCCTCGACTATTAAACCTCCTGCTGATTGTGAGGTCACCAGTTTTCATAATGACACTGTGTGTTTTTTTTTTCCATATATAGAAAGGGCGGGGCCTTGCACCTAACGTCATAATGCTCTTGCTGACGTGGATTGTGGGAAATTTACAGTGCCACGCTTGACCTTCTTAATTGGCTGGCATGATCAGAGAGAATTGTTGTGGGTGGAAAATTCACTCGAGAATCTGGTCCCATGTGAACGGATATGAGGCAGAACATTAACAAGCAGTCACCACCGGGATGCATTTTGGGCATAATAGCACAAAATCATCCAACGAGGAGAAGAAATATTGTTTTACATGCTGTCTTAATCATATGCCAATATGCAGGGCACCTGAGAGATGGTTGTGGAGGCTTCAGACATAATATGGACCTTTCAGAGGAATTAATACCCTATAGTGTAAACATGAATGAGGTTAATTGTGAAGAATTGTGAGGATGGAGCTCTCACCTCAGGCTCCCAGGTCCCTCTTTCACTCAGGGTGAGCTGGTTCTTAGTATGCAGATTTTATGCAAATTCAGATCCTACCCCTTCTTACTCGGGGTGACCTGGTTCTCAAAAAAAGCAAACAGAGTCAGGTCTTATCAACAGGATTTCTGCCATACAAATCTTTATTCAAGCCCCTGGGGCACACCTCTGTTAGCTTAAAACACTTCCACACGCTCAACAGTTCTTCCAGCTTAAAGCTGTCTTCCTGCTCAGTTCAATCTTTCAACTTAAGCATTCCTTCCTAAACAGTTCAATCTTTCAGCTTAAGCATTTCTTCCTAAACAGTTCCATCTTCCAGCTTAAGCATTTCATTTCTTCTTTTTACCAATACTTTGGGGATTCTCAACCCCAGGCCTTGCAGCCTGTTTCTCTTTCCAATCCTTTGGGGACTCTCAACCCCAGGCCTTGCAGCCTGCTTCTCTTTCCAATTTTGAACACACAGTCCCACCTGGTAATCACCCAGCTCTAGACCCACAGTCTTTGCTTCTGGGACACACAGTACCTCTTCAATGTTTTAGACCACCAGTCTTTTCACCCCCAGGACATAGGGCCCAGCCAATACTTCACAGGGAGATCCTTCTGCTACCAGCCTTCCTCTGCAGCTGCTGGCTCTGCTCCTTCTCCCTACAACTCAGGAGGGGTGTTAAGTAGTTAATGATCAAACAGGAGCCCAGCCCCTAACCGGCTGCACCTGTTCCACCTCCAGGACTCTCCCCGGTCCTAGCGACCTCCAGCTATACCTGCCCTTTACTGGCTCCCTTCAGCAACTCACCCAGCCCTTCTCCCTGGACATTTTAGGGCAACAGCGCCCTCTAGGGGTCTAACCCTGGTAGGACAGCCTCTTCCATGTTACAATAGGAAAAAAATAACCTTTTGTTCTGGCTGACATTTCATTCTTGAGGGAATAATTGTCGTTGGATGTTTTTGAAATGTCCTCCCACATCACCCCTCCCACCAACCTTCACAAGACAGAATGTTTTTTTTGTGCTGGGTACAAAGACCAAATTCAGACATTCAGACCTCTTGTATACATGCTATGTCTACCAATTTTCCATGGCAGTGTTTTCTTCAAAATAACCCAATCTTTGTTAAAGGGTTAATGCATATGGGATGTGTCAGTGAGCAGGAATGCCCCCTGCGCTTCAGGTACCTTTGTGACTGATGGCCACACTCATTTCCTTCAACTGAGAACACATTTTGGCTCGGGTGGTTACAGACTACCAAGGGAACATTGCTAGCCATTGCTCTGTCTGAATGAAAAAGCTGTGGCCTATCTTTTTTTTTTTTTTTTTTCAAACACAATAAGCTATTCAAAATTTTCAGCCTCTGCAGCTATCTGTGAGTTCAAATTCATCCCAGTACGTTTGGCCTGATTCTACAGCTACTAAACTGAATTTTTTTCTGGTGTCTGCAAAGGACTTAAGGGTTTGGAGCAAGGGCCTAGGAAGGAAGAGCAGAGCAGAGGAATTTGGGGAATCGTGCGCTTTTCTCAGGAGGATATAACACTTCCCACCTAGGGCTCCCACCTCATTGCAAGTCAACTGAACAGGCTAGGCTGGTCCTGCTGCCTGCAGAGATCTATCAATTTTGATTTTCTTAAAGGGATGTTTGGAAACTTCTGTTCTTGTTTTGAGCTAGGAGTAGGACTCATGTCTTGGGCTGCCCCACAGCCACCTATATAGCTACCAGCCATTGTGACATCATGTCGGCCCAGCAGTAACAACTGGTTTGGAAGAACCAGCTCATCTTCAAAACGCTCGCAGCTACAGACTGTGAGAAAGAGTGGGGTTTAATTTAGTTGCTTTGATTTGTCTTTCAGAAGTATTCAATAAAGAGCTCAAACTGAAAAAAAAAATGCTAAGGCATAAGACTAGAGGCATGGTGACTATGAGGAAAATACTAGAGCTCAAATTTTCATCATGGGCTTTTCCAAATCCTAGCACAGTGGTTCCAAAACATGATAATATCTGCAATGAATATTCATGAGTTAGATTTGCATGCACTGCTCCATTACATGCAAATATAACTCATGAATACTTGCAGATATCCTAAGAACCTGACTAGCTGGGGTTCCCCCCCATGACAGATTTGGGAACCACTATCCTAGTAGATAAACAGATGTGGTCATTCTTAAAAAGGGTTTTGCAGGGCTCCAATATTATACTGATCAACAGGCTATGCTATGGGTAGGTCTTTCACCTTAAAACTGCAAAGCACCTACTGCACTTAGATTAAGGGATTTGACAATTCATTAGAAAAAGGGCACAATTTTATTATTTTTTTTTTTTAATTTATATTTCTTGAATTTTTTTATACTTAAACAGAAAACATCTGTCAAGTGAAATACAGCCATGAGTACAGAAGAAAAAAAGGAAAAACATGATGCTTATAAATCAGCATCATTGTTTATTTTAAGCTTCATTAGACCACAATAATGAAAACAAAAAGGGGGGTAGGAATTAGAGAAGATTATTAAGGAATTGAACATCACAATAATAAGGCACCTTTCTTCCCAGTCTAAACTAGTTTTACTACTTTGATAATTTAGAGTCTAGAAAGGATCTTAGCTGTTCTGTACATAAAAAATATATTTTGTCTGAGCCAACCATATTAAACATTTACAAGGGTAAGCTAGCATAAAGGAGCCTCCTATATCCTTAATTTTAGATCTCATATTCAAAAATTCTTTTCTCCTTTGTTGTGTCACTTTCGTGATGTCAGGATATAACCAAATTTTTTCCCCTCCGAACTGAGAGTTTATAGTTTTAAAGTATAGTCTCATAATTGAGTTCATGTCCTGTTCAAAAACAAAGGAAACTACCAAGGTAGCTCTTTCAGTCACATTTTCTAAAGATTGTTCCAAAATTTCTGAAATATTATTCACATCAATTTCTTCTTTTCCTGTGTCTTTTCTTTCTCCTTCTGCTCCTTTAGGTTTATTTGGAATATAATAGATTTTATTAATCAGTGGAATTGCTTCTGAGGAAATTTTTAAATTTTCTAAAAGATATCTCTTAAACAAGTCAAGAGGGTTAAATCCCAGGAGCTTGGGAAAATTAAGTACTCATAAATTCAATCTTCTATTGTAGTTTTCCATATGTTCTATCTTCCTTCGTAAGTCAGAGTAATCTTTAACCACTACCGAATTGAACTCTTGCATTTGTAATACTTCTTTCTGTAGCTTCAGAACTTTTGGTGTTAAGTCCTGTTTAACTAATTCTATTGATTCTTTGAGACCTTCAATTTTATGGTTTAAAGTTTTTACTTCTTCAGACGAGTTCTGTAATGTGGAATCCATTTGTACCAGTTTAAGCCAGATCCTATCTAGCTTCATCTCCGTGGTTCCCTCCAAAGCTTGCGTGATCTTCAATTCTTTGGGCTTCAGCGATTCCAATGGCTGAGTCGTTTCCCCAACAAGCTTCCCTCCGAGCGCACTTCCGGCAGACGTTTGGGTTGCTTCACGACTCGCCTGGGTCGCTGGACACGGAGGAATTATCGATGATGGTGGGGGAGAAAGGGATGTTTCAATCTCCAGCAACGGTTCCGCTTCCCCGGATACCGCTGCAGCGGATCCTAATCTCCATTGTTCCTGGGAAGACACGGGGAAGAAGCGTTCCAGGCTTGTTTGTATCGGGGAAGAAGTTGAGGTAGGCTGGGGTGCTAGCCTCATCGCCCCTTTGCGTTTCGAATGTGGCATTTCAATAATGAAAGTCACTATTGTTAAGATAATTCAAGAAACAAGCCGAGAGCGTCTTACACTACCCCCGATCACGGCGCCATCTTGACACGCCCCCCCGATCAGCTCTTTTTATTATCCTTGATCTTCTGTAACACCAATTGTATCTTTTATCCTGGAATGCCATAACAGGCCTGTGTAAACCACATTGAGCCTGCAAACAGGTGGGAAAATGTGGGATACAAGTGCAATAAATAAATAAATAATAAAAATAATATCACGATCATTGTTGATTTAAATCTTGAATTGATAATGAATGTGACTGTTGGGCAGACTGGATGGACCATTCAGGTCTTTATCTGCCATCACTTACTATGTTACTATGACTTTAATAGTGAAGGGGAGGATATCAATCCCCTACTATCAAAAGTGCCTCTGACACATGCATCTCAGACCCTTCAGATGGTAAGGAACCCATCTCCTAACCATCTTAACTATAACAGCAAAGAAAGAGGTCAAAGCCATCGCTGTTTCAAACTGTATCATTTATTAAATGTTTTTTAAAGGCATCTAAATGTATGTGTACCATCAACGATAGAATGTTTACTTGGTTTATTTCTTTGCAATAACATTCTTAAGTGCATTAAAAAGCTGGCAGATATGAATTCCTGTATTAGGCAAAAATTGCCTAAAAAGTGTATCATAATAGCTTTAGATGAATGATATCAAACTATCGAGTCTAATGTTTTTCCAGCTACCCTTACTCAGATAGTAGTAAGTCTGTGGTTATCCATAGGAAAACAAAAACTCCTTTGGAGCTTCAACCAGTCACATCCTGATGCCAGATTGGGGAAGCATCAAGATTTTGGATTTTTTTGCATTGTTTTTGTCACTGTCAGGTTTATGGTAGATGTGGCTTCAAAGCAAAAGAAAGAAAGAAAAGAAAAATGTACCCCTTTTTTTGATGCCTAAGAAAATGATTCTTGCAAAATCCTTGGAGCAATGGAAACTCAACTAACTTGAATAACTATTGATACCATTAGCCTTTTACAACTCATTCATCATCGCTGAACAAATGCTCACACAAGTGGCTGAATCTTTGTCCATCAGCATCACACTGGTAGATATCGCCCTCTTCATCTACCTCAATAAGATGCTACACTGGCAGGCCTGAGACATCACTACACCTCTGAGCGTGCATCTTGACTGTCATTCTGCCACCGTTGAATATATTGGCAAATATTTACCACACTAAAATAATTTTCAGGGCTAGAGAAGATTACTTTACCTTGGAAGCTGCTATATTTGTTTCTGCTGGTCTCCCAAAGGGCTCATGACTACTTTATAAAACCACCGATAGAATAGGAAAGCATATGCCAGCCTGTTTAATAAGTATTTGTGAAGTTGCTATAATCAAGGAAAAAGAGAAAACCTCTGCAGGATCAACAAAGTCCCCCCCCCACCAAAAAAAAGAAGAAACAGCAGAGGTGGTCCATGAAAGAAGGAAATAACCAAGAGTGGCCTCGTGGTTAGGGTGGTGGACTTTGGTCCTGGGGAACTGAGGAACTGAGTTCGATTCCCACTTCAGGCACAGGCAGCTCCTTGTGACTCTGGGCAAGTCACTTAACCCTCCATTGCCCCATGTAAGCCGCATTGAGCCTGCCATGTGTGGAAAAGCGCGGGGTACAAATGTAAAAAAAAAAAAAAATAGATACTATTGGAGATTCTACATGGAATGTTGCTATTCCACTAGCAACATTCCATGTAGAAGCCTGCGCGGCCACATTGGTGATCTGCAAGGGCCGACTTCTACATGGAATGTTGCTAGTGGAATAGCAACATTCCATGTAGAATCTCAAATAGTAGCAACAGTGGAGGAGTGGCCTAGTGGTTAGGGTGGTGGACTTTGGTCCTGAGTTCGATTCCCCCTTCAGGCACGGGCAGCTCCTTGTGACTCTGGGCAAGTCACTTAACCCTCCATTGCCCCACGTAAGCTGCATTGAGCCTGCCATGAGTGGGAAAGCGCGGGGTACAAAAAAAAAACAAGCTTTTATTGAACAGTGACCCCTACTTGGCCAAGTTTCGTCAATAGCCTTCATCAGGGGTCATCACAATATTCTATGTAAACCCAAGTCCATACACAATCTCCTTCTAAAGTGGGGTGATCCTCTGTGCTACTACTGCATTTGACCGTTATGTAAAGTCACCCTTCATTAAAAGCTTGTTTGTGAATCCTTGGTTATTTCCTTCTTTCACAGACCACCTTTGTTAGGGGTTTTGTTTTGTTGTTTGGATTTTGAAGCTGCTAAAATCAGACATGTTTGCTTTAGATTATTTGCAGAACTCTACCGCTTTAGAAGTTAGAGCATTTGGGGGCAATTCTAAAACTGGGCACCCCATTGCCGCATGTTTAGAACCTTTCTGACATAGCCAGGAATCAGCCTAACTGCAGTTGCGTAAGTGTGGCGGGGAGATGCAAAACCTATGTATTGTAAACCGTTTCCTTTTGTACGCAAGAGAAACGATTTAGCAAACTTCATAAACGATGAACATGGGAGGGCAATGGGCAAAAAATGGGAAATAGGAGAAGAGGGAGGAGTCACAGAATTGGAGAGCCAGCAAGCCACGGTCTTATCCGCATCCAAACAAGTTTGTAGAGGAGAAATAGAGAAAGCGAGGGTGTCTGTTGTGTAGAGTAGAAGAATAGCATCAGTGTAGAAATAAGTGGATATACCATGTGATTGAATAAGTGCAGCTAGAAGACTTAAATAAATAAAGATTGAATAGTAGTGGGGAGAGGATGGTATATAGTGCTGATTCTCGCATCCAAATTTGGGTGCTGAAACCAGATGCAATTCCTGGCACTCAATTTGGGTGCGCATCCGTGGAATTCTATAGCACCCGAAACACCCCTGACCTGCCCATGTCCCTCCCATGGCCACGCCCCCTTTTGGGTTGAACACCACGGGATTTGAGCACACAGTTTTACAGAATAGCGCATAACAAAATGCAAGTGCCAATCCAAGCTGGTGCCAATTAACATCAATAATTGATTGCTATCACCCAATTATTGATGTTAATTGGCTCGTTACCCCACATCTCAAGATCACATTCAAACTTGGATATGCAAATTTGAGTGCCCTTTATAAAATCCCCTTACATGTGCCCCCACAAAAATTTCACATAGGCACCTTGCTTGCACTTTTGTGGGTAATTATACCTGTGGTGTTCCTAGCGTGGATGGCACCCGGGGCGGATCGCCGATGCGCCCCCCCCCTGCCTGCGAAATGACACCTTCCCCCCTCCCCGGCGAAATGTCACCCCCCCCGGGTGCACGCCGCTGGGGGGGGGGTGCCGTGGCGCGTGCCTGTGGGCTCCGACCTTGCGAACTTTGCTCGTTCGCTGCAGCTCCCTCTGCCCTGGAACTAACCTGTTCCGGGGCAGAGGGAGCTGCAGCAAACGAGCGAAGTTCGCGAAGTCGGAGCCCATAGGCACGCGCCGCGGCACCCCCCAGCGGTGTGCACCCGGGGCGGACTGCCCCCCACCGCCCCCCCCTTGGTACGCCACTGAATTATACATTTATGCACACAAGTGCTAGTATTCTGTAATTTTGTACACGCCAGGAGCCCGGTTATAGAATTGCCTTATTGCTGATATTCTACCTGAAGCTCAAGCTTCCTACCCCTAAGTTGAGACATTGAGAGGATCCTTTGTCAATGAGCTTGCAATTTTCTGGAGGGAATTTGCGATGTTGGCCAGATGGCTGTTCATCGTTTGCATTTCCAAGGCTATTTTACCTGCATCGGTATTCAGATCCTGCACTGATTGGTTTATCTGTTGAAGAAGAGAGGAATTGGTAGCACATGCAGGTCTGACCTGAGCTGACTCCCTACCAGCAACAGACTCGGATACTGTTTTCTGTTCTTGGATGGCCTTTACAAGGTTCTTTATAGACATGAGAAATGGAATCCCATCTCCTTCAGCATTTTCCTCCATGGAATTCTTCACCTGACGTCCAACTATCCCCTCACAGAAGACACGCAATTGCTCATCCCTACACTTCTCCAGGACTGTAGAACTGCCTCTTTGGGAAGGCAATCTTTTCTCTTCATCACCTTCCTCTGATTTTTTCAGCAACGATGAACAAAAATGAACCTCGGCAAGGAAGGACAACGATCCAGCAGGTGGAACAAAAGAAGCAACAGGTGGTTTTTTATCAGTTGAAGAAGCAACAGGTGGTCGAAACATAGGAGAGAGTAAAGGAGATGAAGCTGCTGATGTCTGAGAGTTGGAGATGGTTTCAAAGGGGTTTCTGGGACCTATAAATATAATATTTGCAAACAGATATATAGTAAGAGTTTTAAGTGATATAACGCTTTTCACATCACTGATAAAGTAGTTTTCTCTGGTTGCTAGCTTACCCTCTGATATTAAGCCAGCAGTGGTCAGTATTTTAAAGGCACTAACCACCTCCGGCTGAATCTAACCCCGGATATTCAATGTTGGGCCTAATCTGGGCTCTAGAATTGAATATCCTGGGCATGACTGGTGACTGGAAGCTATCCAGGTACCAGACGATATTCCGACTGGTACCTGGATAAAGTTAGGAAAGCAAAAAGACTAACCTAACGTCATCCAGGTCCTCACCTGATTACTGGTGTGAATATTGCTGCTAACCAGCCTGGCCGCATTTCAACTCTGCCCCAAGAAGACCCCATGACTAACTAGACAGCGCTGCAAGGGTAAGAGCAAATACTGGCCACTGAAAATGTGCTCTGCAGCTGGATTTAAATATCTCCCCTTGATTTCATCTTTATTTTTTTTTCACACAGTGGGTGAGTCCTTAAGATTTAAATTAATATCTCAAATTAATATCTCAAGCTGCCACAGATATAAGTTGGATGGTTTTACACAGCCTCCTAGTGACCAGGATGAAGACTGCCGATCTGACTACGTTTGGAATACGTTTGCATCCATCAATATGAAAATATTACTTGGTTATGTTACCAAGTTCTCAAAACACATCTGTACCTTAGATCCTTGTCCAAAATCATTAAGATATTTGGCCTCCTGAGGGAATTTGCTGAGTAGAATCTTTTTGCAATTAGATTTTTTCTTAGGGCGGTTTTCCTAAGAAATTAGGAACAAACTTCTTACACCTCTTCATAAAAATCCTAAGAAATCGGCTAATGATTGGTCAAACTGTTGTCCAATTGCCGGCATCTCTTTTTTGGCTAAAATCTCTGAGGCATTAGTTGTCTCTCAGTTACAAGAATACCTTGATGATTTTGACTTATTAGGTCCCATTCAGTCAGGTTTTCATAAGTTTGCACCAATCAATATGAAAATATTACTTGGTTATGTTACCAAGTTCTCAAAACGCATCTGTACCTTAGATCCTTGTCCAAAATCATTAAGATATTTGGCCTCCTGAGGGAATTAGCTGAGTAGAATCTTTTTGCAATTTGATTTTTTCTTAGGGCAGTTTTCCCAAGAAATTAGGAACAGACTTCTTACACCTCTTCATAAAAATCCTAAGAAATCGGCTAATGATTGGTCAAACTGTTGTCCAATTGCCGGCATCTCTTTTTTGGCTAAAATCTCTGAGGCATTAGTTGTCTCTCAGTTACAAGAATACCTTGATGATTTTGACTTATTAGGTCCCATTCAGTCAGGTTTTCATAAGTTTGCACCAATCAATATGAAAATATTACTTGGTTATGTTACCAAGTTCTCAAAACGCATCTGTACCTTAGATCCTTGTCCAAAATCATTAAGATATTTGGCCTCCTGAGGGAATTAGCTGAGTAGAATTTTTTGCAATTTGATTTTTTTCTTAGGGCAGTTTTCCCAAGAAATTAGGAACAGACTTCTTACACCTCTTCATAAAAATCCTAAGAAATCGGCTAATGATTGGTCAAACTGTTGTCCAATTGCCGACATCTCTTTTTTTGGCTAAAATCTCTGAGGCATTAGTTGTCTCTCAGTTACAAGAATACCTTGATGATTTTGACTTATTAGGTCCCATTCAGTCAGGTTTTCATAAAACATACTTTATCTATTTTCTACAGTGGGTCACTTACCTGGCGACAAACAGCAGTTTACATGCGTGGCATGTTTACCGCATGGGTAGCGCATGAGACCTTACTGCTAGGTCAATGGGTGACGGTAAGGTCTCAGGCCAAAAATGGACGCGCGTTGGTTTCAATTTTAGCATACATCCAAAGGCCCTTTTTCCTAGACGTGGTAAAAAATAGCCCAGCATGCACCCAAAAGATGCACTCGCACTACTGCAGGCCACTTTTTACCGTGGCTTAGTAAAAGAACCCCTAGTCTATTACTACTTTGGGGCCAAATCAGCAAAAATTTAAAATTGCTTCTTCAAAACTCTTTCTGATCTAAGCTAATGTAATGTAATGTAATATAACCTCAGTATACATTCTGCTAACAAACTGGAAGGTCCTTTTACTAAGGTGTGCTGAAAAATGGGCTGCGTTAGTGTCGGCGCTTGTTATGGACGTGCACAGATCCATTTTTCAGCGCACCTGTAAAAAAGGCCTTTTTAACATTTTTTGCCGAAAATGGACGTGCGGCAAAATAAAAATTGGCACGTGCCCATTTTGCGTCTGAGGCCTTACCGCCAGCCAATGACTTAGCGGTAAGGTCTCTCATGTTAACTGTGTGGTAATCACCTACACGCATCAAGTCGGAGTTACCACCCAATTTTAGCCGCGCGCCATAGCGGACGCGCATCGAAAATGAAATTGCCGCACCGGTTATGCGGTAGCCGGGTGGTAACTCCAAATTGACGCTCGTTGGACACGCGTAGGTGTCTACACGGCTTAGTAAAAAGGCCCCATGGATCAGCCTGTAGTGTTGTGCACTGAAATATAGGAGTTTCACATTCAAATTTCGAGTAAGCCTACCCTGAATACTCACGTTGCACTTGGATCTGCAACTGGGAGCTCTGCTTCCGCCATCTCAAATTTTCAGTCTCTGCCTGACAGAAATATTCCCCTGAATTTTCCAACTGTGCGTGTTTAATGTTGTATTCAGGAGAATCACTCTTCTGAACTAGGACCTGCCAATCTTTGTAAAAGGTGAAGAGAAGCTTTGTGTGCTGTTTCTGGACAGCGAGCTCGGTTTTACACATCAGCAAGATCGACGATCCCTCTGTAGGTGAGGCTGAAGGTTTGACTTCCAAGAGAGGAGGTGGAAATGGTTCTAGAACAGCAAAGAAATACAAACATAGTATTATCCCCATAACCTTCTTTTATTTTCCTTGAAAAGATTTTTATTGAAATACAGCAGGTGATGGCTCATTCTATAAATTTTCGGTAAAAATAGAGCGTTTGATATTCCAGGATTAATGCCCTTAACTTTGAGAATCATGCTCCTAAATTGGTCTTTTTAGGCCAATAGTCAAAGGATTATGCTCGTAAATTTGAGAGTTATGCTCATAAATTGGCCTCTTTGAAGATGTATTAGGGCTGAGGGCATTCATTTTTACTCAAAATTTAACTGAACTCTTAACTTTAGGAGCATAAAAAGTGGGTGGCAACAGGGACGGAATTAGGGCGGGGAAAGAAGTTAGGCACTTTTAACTGATTTTCAGCACTAGGGTCATAAATCTAGGCAAATGAATGTCAGGCCTAAACTTATGAGCATAACTTTTAAGCTGAATTTTTAGCTGAAAGGTTTTGCTCCTAAATTTGGCTGAAAATAGGGCACAAATTTAGGAGGCTATCCTGCTTATTTTCGAAGGAGAAGGGCGCCCATCTTCCGACACAAATCGGGAGATGGGCGCCCTTCTCCTTAAGGGCGGCCAAATCAGTATAATGGAAAGCTGATTTTGGCCGCCCTCAACTGCTTTCCGTCGCAGGGCCGGTCAAAGTTCAAGGGGGCGTGTCGGCAGTGTACCAAAGGCGGGACGGGGGTGTGGTTAAGAGATGGCTGTCCTCGGCTGATAATGGAAAAAAGAAGGGCGGCCCTAACGAGCATTTGGCCGACTTTACTTGGTCCATTTATTTTCAGGACCAAGCCTCAAAAAGGTGTCCAAATTGACCAGATGACCAGCAGAGGGAATCGGGGATGACCTCCCCGTACTCCCCCAGTGGTCACCAACCCCCTCCCACCCTAAAAAAATTTTAAAAACATTTTTTGCCAGCCTCTATGCCAGCCTCAAATGTCATACCCAGCTCCATGACAGCAGTATGCAGATCCCTGGAGCAGTTTTAGTGGGTGCAGTGCACTTCAGGTAGGCGGACCCAGGCCCCCCCCCCCCTATCTGTTACACTTGTGGTGGTAAATGTGAGCCCTCCAAAACCCACCCGAAACCCACTGTACCCACATGTAGGTGCCCCCCTTCACCCATAAGGGCTATGGTAGTGATGTACAGTTCTGGGTAGTGGGTTTTGGGGGGGATTTGAGGGGCTCAGCATCCAAGGGAAGGGAGCTGTGTACCTGGGAGCAATTAATCAAGTCCACTGCAGTGCCCCCTAGGGTGCCCGGTTGGTGTCCTGGCATGTGAGGGGGACCAGTGCACTACAAATGCTGGCTCCTCCCATGACCAAATGCCTTGGATTTGGCCGGTTTTGAGATGGGCGTCCTCGGTTTCCATTATCGGCGAAAGCCAATGCCAGCCATCTCTAAGGGTGGCCTTTCTCTAAGGTTGATCCAAATGTTGAGATTTGGCCTACCCCGACCGTATTATCGAAACGAAAGATGGTTGTCCATCTTGTTTCGATAATACAGTCGGGGACGCCTCTTTACGGGGCCGTCCTTAGAGATGGGCGCCCCCATTCGATTATGCCCCTCTATATTAGCAGCATAAATTTAAGAGCTCATCAACTGATATTCAGCACTATTTAACTGGCCAACAATGGTTTCTGCCCAGTTAAACAGCACTTAACCGGCTTAGCAGTAATATTCAGCATGAGATAACCGATTATCTCCGCTGAATATTAGCGTTTAATATATAGCAGCTAACCGGCTATATCACACGATATAACTGACTAGCTGAGAATATTCAGTGCATTTTCGGCTAAGCGTGGCGGTCAAATCGGACCACCCAAATAGCAGGCCTATCTTTGGCCACTATAACTGCCTAGTTACGTTTAAACAGTACCCCCCCCCCCCCCCTCCCAGATATTCAATTCCAGTCACCGGAATTGGCATTAAATATCCAGGCTCAGCACCAATTGCAAGACTCAGCCAACCTGTCTCTTGTGGGCTGAATATCAGCCAGTCAGTATTTTCTGAATATTCGCCACTGCAACGTGAAGCCTTTTACTACTGAGACCATTTTCCTCCATTTTTTCAATATAAAAGAAGAAAATTTTTAAAAAAGTAAAAATAAGTACTGTAACAAAATTGCAACATACTTTTTCATTTGAATGTCTTAATTATTGAAGAGTCCTTCCATTGTTTTGGTGATTAGCGAAGCTTATATATTAAGAGCAATACTTTAAACAATGGGGTCGATATTCAAAATGATTTAACCAGCCAGAAATGGCTCTTGGCAAGTGAAATCGCTTGTTTGGGGCTTTCCGCTAATTTTTAACAGCACTTAACCAGTTAGTGCCGCTGAAAATAACCGGTTAATGCCAAACTGAAAACTGGTTATTTTGGGGGCATTCCAGGGGCAGAGTCGGCACTTGGCTGGTTAAGTGCCGATATTCAACACTTAACCAGCCAGGTTAAATGCAGAAATAGGAACAAAGAAAAGTAAGTCCTATTTTTATGTATTAACCCATAGCCGGTTAAGTGCTTAACATTGAACTTAACTGGCTACATGTTGGCTGGTTCCGGAAACCTGCCTGTACATGGGCCTGCACTGAATTTCTGGGTTTAATACTGGAGGCGATCAGCAAAATGCTGATCACCACCAGCTAAATATTAGGCCCAATATTCTTTCCTCAATTGGTAACCAATACAAGACATGAACATGCAGAAATACGTCTAGCTGCAGTGTTCCGAATAACTTGTAATGCATATAATTTTGCACTAGGTAAACCTAAATACGAAGGGCCCAATATTCAGACCGTGGGAATTAGCTGCTGAAAGAAAGGTTAGTTAACTTTATAGAAGCCGACAGGTTACAGGACCTGAGGCAACATGGCTTTACCAAAGGAAAATCCTGCCTAATTGACTTCTTTGACTTGGGTGACCAAAGAACTGGATGAAGGACGTGCCCTAGATGCAATCTACTTGGATTTCAACAAAATCTTCAATAAGATCCCCCACAGAAGACTCGTGAATAAGTGAAAAGGGCTGAACTCAGGACCAAAAGTGGTGAATTGGATAGGCAACTGGTTGACCGACAGGTGGCAGAGGGTAGTGGTGGTAAACGGAATCTGCTCGGAGGAAAGGAAGGTGAGCAGTGGAGTTCCTCAGGGGTCGGTGCTGGGGCCTATTCTGTTTAATATATTTGTGAGAGATATTGTTTGGTTGGAAGGAAAGGTTTGCCTTTTTGCGGATGACATGAAGATAGTCAATAGAGTGGATGCCCTGGAGGGAGTAGAAACAATGAGAAGGGATGGTCGAGGGTCTGGCAGTTAAAATGTAATCAGGATATTCTGGGGATCCCTTATCGATCGGTTTCTCTAATATTCTAAGTATACGAAAAACTAGAAACCTCAATATATTGGCTTACTATCCAATGTGTTACTTCTAAATCGCATGTGCTCTAAAGTAGTGCACAATGATATATAATAGTGCTCAGAATTAAGTGCATGAATTAAGCCATTAAACAGTTTGTACCATCACACTGATAAACACCGTCATCGCACTATCAATCCCTCCCTTCCTACCTACAGAGAGAGCTGGAATGGATGAAATGCATAAAATAATGAACGTGGTAAATGTTCTCTAGTCCCAATATAAGCGATATACCACTATACGTAATAATACTTAGCTCCTCTGTATCAGTTGTACTCCATTACAGGTGCTAGGTGTACCAGCGGGTAAAATGGCTGCCCGCCTGTTCCTTTCCTTATCTCTTTTTTTCTTTTTTTTTCTCTTTGCTGGTGCTAGTGCTACAAAGCAGTGCTTAGTGTTAGTGATGAACCCTTTTTGCCAGTTCAATCACGCTCTCAACATGCTTGCATGTTTCGCCCTTAGGCGTCATCAGGAGAACGAAATCTAAATGTGAAAATGAAAATAAGAATAACTATCATTCACTATACAGCATATTATTGCTTCCTTATAATTGCAAACTATTATATAGATATACTTTTTACTTACGATTCATGGAGACTACAAGGTGACAATCAGTCAGCAGTCCCATCTCAGATTGTCAAAACGCCGGTGCATGCTGTCACGTCTGTGGCCTTGTCCCCTCTCAGGCTCACCTTATTTCCTGTGGTCAGCTTCTGAGCTGGCTTCTGTCTGTTCTTTGTGAGTTAGTTCTGTCTCTGTCTCTGTGTGCTGGCTGTATTAGATTGTCGGTGTGCTGTCACCCGTTCCAGATTTCAGCTCAGTCCAGTCCGGATCTTCCAGGCTGCCCAACCCTTAGTTGCCTGGTGATTGTTACACCTGAGTCTCAGCTGCCTGCTGGGCTTGTTAGCCATTTGGAACCTCTCTGCCTTTGCCTTTGCATTGCGTCTAAGGCCCTGGTATGTTGGTGCTTGTTGCACTTCTGCTAGTCCGGTTGTTTGCTGAGATTCTTGCCTGTTTCTAGTTAGTCTGCGTCTAAGGCCCTGGTATGTTGGTGCTTGTTGCACTTCTGCTAGTCCGGTTGTTTGCCTGAGATTCTTGCCTGTTTCTAGTTAGTCTGTGTTTAGTTTAGTTTAGGTTTTACTTGCTTTCCTTGCCTGGTTTCTTGTTTGTAATTCTGTGTGTAGTTTCTGTTTGTCTGTGTTCTGGCTTTGGGGCTGCTTGCAGCTCTTAGTTCTGTGTCTTGTTAGTCAGTGTTTGTTCCCTGTTTATTGGCTGTTCTGCAGCTTTCTGTTCTGCCTTTTAGCTTTCCCTTCCTTGCCCAGTCTCCTGCCTTGCTGCCCATGTTCCTCCCCTTCCCCTCTGACCCTCAGTCCCTGTGCTGCCTTGCTGTTATCCAGTCCTGCCCTGTCCAGCAAGTCCTGCCGGCCACCTGAAGCCCAGAGCTCAACTCTGGGTGAAAAGTGGCCAAGTGCAGGTGAAGCCTAACTGCTTGCCTGAGATTTGCCTAGTCTCCGGTGTGAGGTGGTTTTGCCTGCCACTGCCGCTCCTCGGCAGTGGCCCAAGGGCTCACAACCCAGTTCCTGTTGTGAAAACGTGATACATGCGCACTCGATACTTGTACTCACCTAGCTCTCACATGTGTGTGACCGCCCACCAGTCAATCGCTTTGTTCAATCCATTAGGGTGTGTAGTTCGCCATCTGTAAATGTACTGAGCCTCTTTTCTCAGTAGATTAGAAACGACATTGCATCCTTGCGGTTGTTCAAATTGAAATAATACAACAAATAGCAGATCTTCCTCCCGGTGTCCCATCAGGTCCCAATGCCCCACTAGGGGTGCTTCTTTCTTATGGGTATGGAGGTTGCTAAGGTGTTCACCTTGCTTTTACTAAGGTGCGCTGAAAAATGGCCCGTGGTACTGTAGGCATGGGTTTTGGGCGCATACCAATCCATTTTTCAGCATGCCTGTAAAAAAGGCCTTTTTAAAATTTTTGCCAAAAATGGACATGCGACCTTACCACCAGCTATTAACCTAGCAGTAAAGTCTAATGTGGTAACCAGGCAGTAATGACCTACTCGCTTTAAATGGCACTTGGCGTGCGTCCGAGACATGAATTCGAAAATAAAAATGATTTTTCAGTCACGCATATCGAATGCGCGCCAAAAATGAAATTGCCGCAAGAGCCACACGGTAACTGGGTGGTAACTCCATTTTGGCGCATGTTGGGTGCACGTAGACACTTACGCGGCTTAGTAAAAGGGCCTCTTAGTGCTTTCTTTGGCTATTTGGACTTTGCTCTGTACTTTGACCCCTCTCTGTGCTGTGCTGCTACATTTATCATACCAGTAAATTATAATATATGGTCCTGATATTCAAAATGATTTAAATGTCCAGGAGAGGCTCCTGGCAGTTTCAATATCCTATTCAGGGCTAACCAGGAATTTTCAGATCGTGCCACGGAAAATGTCCAATTAGTGCTCAAGCTGAAACTGACTATTTTGTGGGTGTTCCAGGGGTGGAGTCAGCACTTAACCATATAAATGGAACCCCATAAAAGTCAGTCCTATCTTTGCACGGTTCACCATAGTTGGTTAAGTGCTGATTATCGCACTAAATGGCTGGGTTTTTGCCATCTCTGTACACCCAGAAATTCAATGCTGGAGCCTGGACATGACCCGGCATTGAATTTCCAGGGACAACGCTGGCAGTAGTCAGCAAAACACTGATCACCGGTGGCTGAATATCAGGCCTATATGTTTAGAACACGGCACATTCAAGTCAGCCATCACAGCCCATAGCACCTTATTTCCCATATTACGGCATTAGTACACACAATTTTCACATGTTGTACCTTTTCCCGTTTCTTAGAGGCATTTGATGCTTTATTTCCATTGAAGTTTTGTTCACCTAACACAATTTATTTATTTTTTTACTTTTTTAAATGCTCTTTTATGAAATATACATTTCCCATAAAGATACAAGTGAAGTAGGAAGTAACAGATAATATTAACTACAAATTAACTAGAAGAAAACAGATATTAACCACTAGCCCACATTTAGGGAGTTGGCGAATCAACTTTTAGACAGGTAGTAATACAAGAAAAAACAAGACAGAATCTCTTACACCCTTAGGCTCAATAACATAATAACTCCATATCGAACCTAAGCCTCACTATTAATACCATGCTCTTGCAGAAATTTCTCTAACTGCAAAGGGTCACAAAAAATGTACTGAGCCCCTCGACAGGTTATAAAACACTTACATGAGAATCTCAGGGAAAAAGACTCACCTAAGGAAACTTGGTTTCTGAGAGCCAAGAAAGCTTTTCTTTGTTGCTGAGTAACTGTAGAAACATCAGGAAAAATCTGAATAATCTTTCCACAGAAAAGCAAGGTCTTTATCTTAAAGTAAGATTGCAATACTACAGATTTGTCCTTCTCATTCAGAAAGGTCACCAAGAGTGTGGATCTGGTGAAGATAAAATCTGTGGAATCCTCCAGAAAGGCTGAGGGACCCAACCGAGCCAAATACCCTTCCTGTACTCCCTCAGCAATCCTTTGTTTAGAAATTTAATAACATCTTTCCAAAACAATATCTTCCACATTAGTCAAGCTAAGCACTTCTTTAAAATATTTCCGAACTAGAATTTCAGCAGAAAGCAAATGCGTTACAGGAAAGTTGAGGAACCAAAGGTTCCTTTTTCTATAGGAATTCTCTAAAGTCTCCTATTTGCAATGCAAATAGAGACTATCTTTAATAGCTGATGTACTAGTAGACTATAAAGAGACAATTTTAGTTTCAACATTTTGAAATAGACGAGGATAATTTATCAACTTTACCATCCATCTCTTTAAACTTAGAAACAGCCTCAGAGTTAGGGAACTGTCCCTTTCAAAAAATATTGAACAACATTCCATATACCTTTAAGTGTTACATCCTGTCTTAAGGAAAACTGACTTCCTTAGGAATACAAGTCACCATAGCGGGAGAGATTAATCCACCCTGACCTATTTCCCCCACTACCTGAGAACAAATCATATCTCTTGGCTGTGGTGAAGGAGTTCTAGCAAGGGGGCAAAGAAACCCTCTCAGATGGTGAATTGGCAATAGTCACTCCAGTATGGGGTCCAGATATAACATGCTTGTCCATCGGGCCCGTAGAGATGTTCCAGATAATACAGTTTTGCTTTTCCTTTTCTTGCCCATTCAGAAGCCAAACCATTAGGAAAAAAAATAATTAGAAAGAGAAAGCTCACCAGACACCAGTCCCTGATCTCAAAGTGTTCCTTGGCGCTCCAAATGGCTCGCAGGTGGCCTGATGTGCCTTTTTGGCCACTCCCAGGTGAGATGGATGTCTCTGGATGACATCGGACACCACGAATTCTGGAGCCCTCACAGGGAGAGCAAGATGGCCAACCAATCTTCACCATCCACTGGTGAGCCCGTTCAAACTCGCCTCTTCCAGCCGACTGCAGTGGCTCCTTGCTCTTATCGGGCGAGATGGACACCTCTGGATGACGTCAGATGCCATTGCTTCCAGAGCCCTCATGGGGGAGCAAGATGACCAGCCAATCTCCACCATCCACCGGTAAGCCCATTCAAACTCGTCTCCTTCATTGGTGATCTAATTTAAAGCCCTCTTCAGGAGGTTAGCCAGATTGCTGTGGAAGACAGTTTGCCCTTCTTTGATAGGATCATTATTAGAGTATATTGAATATTTTTACTGCTGTAATTGTCTATTGCTTATGTTTGATTTATTGTTACTGTACACCACCTTAAGTGAATTCTTTCAAAAAGGCAGTAAATAAATCCGACACCATTATGATTGAGGGCAATATAAAATCTAAGCTCTAATACTTGTTGGAGAATATGTGGAAGCAGAAGGGATCTTCCACACATCCTTTATTGTTGTCCGAGCCTCCAGAACTTTTAGATTGGAATTAAAAGGGCTTCCCAAACTGGGGTCATGCACACCATGATCAGGTTCACGACCCTCGCCAGAAGTACATAGGTATCACTCTGTGGGGTCGTCAGGAACACTGTAGTAGTATACAGTCCTTGCAAAAGTGCTGTCTCAAGTCCTCAGCTAGAATGCCAGCAAAACCAGAGTACAGAACATCACTGTGAAGACTCAGAACTCTTGAACCAAAATTTTCTTTAATGCAAATCAGACTAAGGAAATATGACTTACAGTTAGATGTGCTGGACAAGAGTCTCTGCCTTGCACAACTGGGATTCTGTTCTCAACTAGCCCCCATCCTATAGCATGCACAGAGGGGCCAGGAGAATTCCAGCTCTGTGCTGGGAGTGGATGCTGTCAATACTTTTAAATGCTGAAAATTTGATGATGTTACAAAGCTTTTGAAAGGCTTAAAGCAGTAAGGCACAGCGTTAGAAACAGTTCATAACAAGCATACTGCAGACAGATTCCTTTCACTCAATGGAGAAAGAATGGGTGGGCTACAGACCATCTTACACAGGGACAAAGGGCCAGCCAATAGGAAAGGTCCCACAAGGCATAGGGAACAGGAACAGGTGCTCAGGAAGAGCCTGTCACAAGAGAACTACAATTACATCACTTTGTAGTCCTATCCTACTTAAAGAGCACAAAACACATATAAACAACAAGCACCCTGCCTCCATGAATATGGGGGTAGAGCAGGCTGCAATTATGGGGTTGCGGCCAAAAAAGATTGGTAAGCTCTGAATTAAATCTGTATCAAACCTCATAATGTGTGTCGATAAACCAGATGATCTGAGATATTCATCTTCATTTATTTACCTGAACTTTTGAAGGGGAGACGTGAATCTGATTTATTTAAGAAACTAATTTTATCAAGGTGAAGAATGTTATTGGCAAACTGGAAAGCCTGCTACTGTCTTGTATTAAACTCTTGGTATGTAGAAGTGAGGAGGATGTTTGAAAGGGAAAAGCTAAGAGCTACATGCAAGGTAAACTGAAAATGGCACTAAAGAAATCGAGCACCATACTGAACTTCTTAAAGCAGGGGTGTCAAACTGCAATCCTGGAGGGCTGAAGCCAGTCAGACTGTCAGGATATACATGAGAAGCATTTGAATGCACTGCCTGCACTGAATGCATATATACCTCATGCATATTCATAGAGATACCCTGTAAGCTCTGCAGGATTGCAATTTGACCTCATTGACTTAGAGCAGGGGTAGGCAACTCCGGTCCTCGAGAGCCGCAGGCAGGTCAGGTTTTCAGGATATCCACAATGAATATGCAGGGGATAGATTTGCAAGCACTGCCTCCATGGTATGCAAATCTATCTCACGCATATTCATTGTGGATATCCTGATTATCTAACTGAATCACACTGTGAATTACTAGTAGGTAGCTTTAGGCCAAACTACTGCCAAGAGACTAGGTGAGGATCTCCAGAACTTAGCTATGACATGCCCGGATGCATCTAGGATGGTACCAGATGGATGCAGGTGGTAGCCTTCACTTTCCACTGTTGCTGCAGTGGGCAAAAGGAAGCAATTTACCACATTTCACAAAGGTTCCAGGTCTCTGATCCAGAGCTGCCAAGGAGGCCTGATCATTGACAGGGAGATGTAAACTACATTCCTAGATCCTCCCCCCTCTACCCAGCCATGATCCTAGCTCTTCCAGAGACCTTCCAACTCCACATCTTGGCTCCATCCCCTGACAGACCTGGCTGCCTCCCTCTTGGGCAGCAGGAGATGCCTTAATAAAACATCATCTCCTGCTGTCGCAGGACCAGTCTTGCAATAAGAGCGGTGAGATTTTGCAGCTCATATTGCGATGGGCCCTGAAACTTATCAGCTGCTGATGGAGGGGGAGGCTGCTCAGTGGAAATGACCCACAATAAAGGAGGTAGAACGAGAGGACATGAAATGAGATTGAAGGGGGGCAGACTCAAGAAAAATGTCAGGAAGTATTTTTTCACGGAGAGAGTGGTGGATGCTTGGAATGCCCTCCCGCGGGAGGTGGTGGAAATGAAAACGGTCACAGAATTCAAGCACGCATGGGATAAACATAAAGGAATCCTGTTCAGAAGGAATAGATCCTAAGGAGCTTAGCCGAGATTGGGTGGCACAGCTGGTGGCAGGAGGCGGGGACAGTGCTGGGCAGACTTATACGGTCAGTGCCAGAGCCGGTGGTGGGAGGCGGGGCTGGTGGTTGGGAGACGGGGATAGTGCTGGGCAGACTTACACGGTCTGTACCCTGAAAAGGACAGGTACAAATCAAGGTAAGGTATACACAAAAAGTAGCACATATGAGTTTATCTTGTTGGGCAGACTG
This sequence comes from Microcaecilia unicolor, assembly GCF_901765095.1. Classification (NCBI taxonomy): domain Eukaryota; kingdom Metazoa; phylum Chordata; class Amphibia; order Gymnophiona; family Siphonopidae; genus Microcaecilia; species Microcaecilia unicolor. Next base: position 52,845,955 of record NC_044044.1, read on the forward strand.
GATGGACCCATGCAGGTCTTTTTCTGCCGTCATCTACTATATGTTACTATATGAACACGTGCCATGGTGCTGCCGTCCTGTTGCCCAACAGCTATGCTTTTTTTAACACAGCCAAGTGAGCAGTGATATAGGTAGTTTCAAAACAGGCATTTGCACTGTTAGTTTTGAATGTGTGCCAGCAACTAACTTAGACAGGTAAAAAAACAGCCTGGCAGGCAGAAGTCCGACCGGTTTGCAAATTTATACATTACCAGTGTTATCTGGAGAAACAGAAGCACTTAAGCCTTACCTCTCACAGAAATGTCCACCGCAGCAGATTTATAATTGTAAGTTAATGAGCCCAATTGCATTTCGCATGTATACGTGCCACTGTCATCAATCACTGTCGCATATGGAATGGACAAAGTCTGCTGATCCTGGTGTCTTCTAAGCCTCTGGTCGTCCTTGTAAAAACTGACACTGGACACAGAGAATCCCTTGAAACCAAGACATCTGAGAATCAGCGGTTCCCCATCAAACACTGGAGAATATGGGGCCTGGAGGATCACCCAGTCTAGAAGAGAAGGGAGTGCAGTGATCAAGCACCCAAAAGACATTTCAGCCCTGTCGCGGGTTAACTAAAACAACTAAAACACTTGCTGAAAGGACATTGCTTTATTACCACCTGGCTTTAAAAAAAAATCTTTTACTTATTTATCTAAAAGTATTTGGATGTTAGAATAGGCAGATGGGGGTAAATTCTATAAACGGCACTTACAAAACTGGTGCCGAAAAAAGGTTGCTTAAAAAGAATTCTATAAGCCGTGCCTAAACTTCAGTGTGGTTTACAGAACATGCGCTTAAGTGGAAAGTTGCATGTAAATTTAGGTGTGGCTATTTGCACCAATGTAAATGTGTCGCAATGCCCGCGCTTAGGTTTACGTGCGGAGCACCATTCTGTAACTTGAAGCTAGGCCCCCATTCTGCCCTGAAACGCCCATGACCCCTGTTTTGGAACACTCATAAATTTTAGATGTGGATCCCATGCTTAACTTTACGTGCGTTGGTACAAATTAAATGTAATTACTGCCAATAATTTTTTTTTGTTTTTTTTGTTACATTTGTACCCCGTGCTTTCCCACTCATGGCAGGCTCAATGCGGCTTACATGGGGCAATGGAGGGTTAAGTGACTTGCCCAGAGTCACAAGGAGCTGCCTGTGCCGGGAATTGAACTCAGTTCCCCCGGACCAAAGTCCACCAACCTAACCCTTAATTGTTTGTTAAGAAGCCGATTATTGGCACTAATTGGCTTGTCATTCATTTAGATTGTGTGTGCAAATCGGGATTGCATCTAAATTTAAATGTGCAATTTTTGGCGATCTTTATAGAATCGGGGGAATTTGTCTAAATAGGGTGCAGATATGGTAAGTCAATTTTTTGTACTTATCTTGTTTTCCTATTGAAATTTGTTTCATGATGTTTTTCTTTTTTTGTCTGAAATAGCTTTCTCCCATTTTTCTTGATAAATTTCTAAGACTAGGAAGGATATTAGATATTTCCATTGGATTTTGTGTACCCACTGTTATTATCTTCATGGCTTTTCTCCTTTCCGTCATGTATTATGTGTTACTATATACTGTCAGCTAGCACATTTGCTTATTTCCGATCTGAGGAAGAAGGGCGACCTTCGAAAGCTAATCAAGAAATGTATTAAGTTATGTCCAATAAAAAAGGTATCATCTTATTTTCTTTTCCATGTTTTATTTTGTTTGATTTCTATTGATAACCTTAAGAGTGGACTAACACGGCTACCACACCTCTCTACATGTAGAACCCCAAAGAATAGCAAGATTCCGGAATGCTAAAGAGTGACAAGATTCCACATCAGAATCTCAAAGAGTAGCAACGTTCCATGTAGAACCCGATCTGACAAAGAAGGGCAACCTTCGAAAGCTAATCAAGAAATGTATTAAGTTATGTCCAATAAAAAAGGTATCATCTTATTTTCTTTTCCATGTTTTATTTTGTTTGATTTCTATTGATAACCTTAAGAGTGGACTAACACGGCTACCACACCTCTCTACATGTAGAACCCCAAAGAATAGCAAGATTCCGGAATGCTAAAGAGTGACAAGATTCCACATCAGAATCTCAAAGAGTAGCAACGTTCCATGTAGAACCCGATCTGACAAAGAAGGGCAACCTTCGAAAGCTAATCAAGAAATGTATTAAGTTATGTCCAATAAAAAAGGTGTCATCCTATTTTCTTTTCCATGTTTTATTTTGTTTGATTTCTATTGATAACCTTGTGGATATCCTGAAACTTGAATGGCTGTGGTGTCACCAGGACAACCATGTTTCAAAGCATTTTCTCTATCTAGTTCCATGGACTAAGGATGGATTTACTGAGCTTTTCTGGCATAGAAAGATAATGGGGAAAATACCCTCCAAGTATTAGTAAATGAAGACCAGAAGTATTTCAGCATAAGGCTTACTCAAATGCAAACACAAAACAGTATTTTCTCACCTGCAGTGGCGTTCCTAGGGGGGCTGACACCCAGAGCGGATCGCCGATGCGTCCCGCCCCCCGGGTGCAGCGCCCCCCCGGAACAGCGCAACACCCCCCCAACGAAAGAACCTCCGATCCCCCGGCAAAAGACCCCCCCCCCCAGGTGCACGCCGCTGGGGGGGGGGGGGTGCCGCGCGCCTGCCGGCTCTTCGTTTTCATGCTTCCTCTGCCCCGGAACAGGAAGTAACCTGTTCCGGGGCAAAAGGAGCATGAAAACGAAGAGCCGACAGGCGCGCGGCACCCTCCCAGCGGCGTGCACCCAGGGCGGACCGCCCCCACCGCCCCCCCTCCCCTTGGTACGCCACTGCTCACCTGGGCCAGCTGAGAAAAAAGTTTGGGCCTGCTGCAGGCTGATTCTAAGGCCCTGTGCGGCTCAAACATTTTTGATTTCCCATGTCATTTACACAATGTATTTTTTCTACTGAAAAAGGTGCCGGTACTCAAATGCCAGGGCCATCCTTTGGGGTGAGGTGATCACTGAGAGACCCACCCTGTAATAGCCAGGCCCTCTGCAACCAGTCACACAATCTATGACAAGGCCAAATTGGTGTGTAGAGCTTGAACTCTTTCATTAAAACTTGGGGTCCATGGGTCAATTCTAGCAGACAATGGAAAAGGTGCCGGTACTCAGTACCCCCAAGTACCCCCACATAAAAAGCCCTGCGTTTACAGCACTTTCATTTTGAAAGCTTTAGTTAGTCTTCTTTTTCGTTCCAGGAGTAACATACAGCTGTCATCCCAATCAAATGAGTTTATCACCGGTTTCATTATCTGGGGGAAAACCCAAACAGTGAAAAAAAGCAAAGGGAGAAAATTACTGTTTCATAAAAACCCCTCGGTTCTCAAAAAGGTTCAACTTGTTTCATACCCCATACTTTACCAAAAACAAGAAAGTTCCTTCTCCGGAAGCAGCGACAAGCAAAACAAGTTGCCCTTGTCGAGAGGTGATGGAATGCTGGATTGAATATTGTGGAGTATAACACTGGGAGGATGTCCACACAGGAATGATCCCATCTGCTGAGTTTGATGGTTTGGTATGATCGGATGGTGCCATCCCATAAAACCACGGGGCCCTTTTACTAAGCTGTGGTAAAAGGGGCCCTGCGCTAGCAGTGGTGGCCATTTTTGCCATGCACCAGGGCCCTTTTACTGCAGTGGGTAAAAGTGCCAAAAATGAAATGGCCGTGCAGAGCCTTCGGGGGGAGCACTTACCGCCATCCATTGAGGTGATGGTAAGGGTTCCCACACTAACCCAGTGGTAACCTCCTGCGGAAATATTTTTTCAATATGTCCGCTAGCACCAGCACCCGCATTGGGCCAGCCGTTTTTCTGGGTTGCCACTTGACAACCCTTTAGTAAAAAGGCCCCTAAGTGACTATTCTCCAGTTTTTGAGCTTTGGGTTTTGTGAAATTAAAAAGTGTATTTTGGGACTGTTTTTTTGGTTAAGTGTGGGGTATGAAGCAAGTTGAACCTTTAAGAGAACTGAGGTTGTTTTTTTTTTTTTTAAACAGTGATTTTTTTTCTCCCTTTGGAGTTGTGGGAATTTTTTTCACTGTTTGGGGTTCCCCCCAGAAAATGAAACCAGTGATAAACTCATTTGATTGGGATGACACCTGTATGTTAGCAGTCCTGGAGGTTTGAGGTTTCTTTTATTTAATGACTAGCCGTTGAGCCTGTGTAAACGGGCTAGTTTTGGAATGGGGGGGTTCCGAGCCCCCCCCCCCCCCCCGAGGTCGCCACTGCTCCGCCCCCCCCGGCCCGAGCACTGTCTGTTATTGAACTTACATCGCACCACGCAGACGCAGCAGGCACATCAGCAAAGCTGCCATCGGGACGGGCTTCCTTCTCTGCCTGTGTCCCGCCCTCGTGTGACGTAACACGGTGAGGGCGGGACACAGGCAGAGAAGGAAGCCCGTCCCGACGGCAGCTTTGCTGATGTGCCTGCTGCTTCTGCGTGGTGTGATGTAAGTTCAATAAGAAAGACAGTGCTCGGGCTGGGTGGAGGGGCGGCGGTGGCGGTGACTCCGGGTGGGGGGAGCGGTAGCAGTGACCTCGGGGGGCGAGGGCGGAGCGGTTGCGAGTACGTCTGCGGCATGCGCAGTAGAGACTTCCCGCTCTGTCCTGCTCCCCTCATCATGTATTGATGCAGGGGCGGGGCAGAGAGGGAAGTCTCTTCTGCACATTTGCGAGTGAGTACGACACACACTCGCCTTTTATTTAATGATAATAGGTTCCTGAAGTCGTACTTCATATTTTATCGGATTGGCAAACTCTATGTAGATGTGCGTTAAAAATTCCTGAGTTTGCTTTCTCTTGTTTTGTGTATTTTTAAACAAAAAAAAACATAAAATGTGTTTTTTTCTGCTTATTTTCTTTAGTTAACAACATGGGCTATGTTGTTGATATATCCTATAGAAAGAAAAGAAAATATTCCCCTGGCACAAAGCATCCCCAAAAAAAAAATGAGGAAAAAAAACAGGGGAGGACCAATCTAAAACCACCACATGGTAAGATCAAAGTAAAAAAATGTATTAAAGAAGTAAAAAAGATTCAATAAAGACTCAACATAGATCTATGTTTTGATGCACAAGCGCCTGCCTCAGGAGTCAACAGTACGAACAAATACATACAATTGAGGATTTTACTACCTAAGATCACATAGGAAACAGCAAAGGTGACTCAAAAGAGGAGGGTTTGACAATGTTCTTAATATAGAATTTATTGGTCAAATCAACAGACTCAACACGGCCGTGTTTTTTCTTTCCCGACTATAGACGTTGTAGCTCTTGTCCAGAGATCTAACGAGCATCGCTTTTGAGTATTCCAGACCTAATAACGACTGTGGTTTTTCATCTTCCCGCCAAATACGCTATCAGCATTTACTGATTTCAACTTATTTGTTCCAAGTTGAGCTATAAACAATTGCAGCATCTAAAGACTCCTGAGGCAGGTCGTTTGGCCCAAACATGGCCGTGTCGAGTCTGTTGATTGATCAATATACTCTATATTTAAGAGCACTGTCCAATCCTGCTCTTTTGAGTCACCTTCGCTGTTTCTTGTGTGATTGCAAGTCTGCAAGGTTTTTGTTCTTCTGTGCATACATCAACTACCTAAAATCAATCATACTTGTGGATTGAGAGGTATGTACAGTTCTCAATTGAGTGATGATTATGTGAGGTCTCACCTACGGTGTGGGCATTAGTACAATCCCTAAGCTGCTGATTCTGTGAAGTTGCAGAAACTTAAAACAATTAGAGAGTATATTTAACAGATGCTGCTTTTATAAGATACTTCTACCCAGGTTGATAAATACATGGAATATATATTTTCCCAGCCTGATTTTATTTGAGCATTACAGATATGGAAAATTCTAATAGAGAGTGTGATGCCTTTTGCATGACCAAGGCGTAGAAGGCCTTATGTCAATAGCTGCTGCCGGGTGATAAGGAAAAAAGTGGAAACTTACATTAATCTATGCAAATTAGCAGTTTATGGAACTGATGAACCTCCAGCATCAACAAGTAAGGGGTAAGAGATGGCACCAGACTTGGTTAAAAGGTCAGATCCCAGACTACATCATAAACCAAGGATAACAAGCACTAAAACTAGGCTGGCATCTTCTTGGGTCAAATCAGAAACTTCCTGCATGACCCGGAGACAGGAAAGAGCTGAAACAAGACTCTGATTCTACATCAGACTCCAGAGCTGCAGCATCCACTAGAGATGGGCAAGACCTGAGATCAAGCATTAGTGTCCTGGATGTGATCCCCAAAATGCATCACCACTCGGAGACTGCTGCCCGTCTCATCTTCCGCCAGGGTCGCTTTACTCATACTACCCCTCTCCTCAAGACCCTTCACTGGCTCCCTATCCGTTTTCGCATCCTGTTCAAACTTCTTCTACTAACCTATAAATGTACTCACTCTGCGGCTCCCCAGTATCTCTCCACACTTGTCCTTCCCTACACCCCTTCCCGTGCACTCCGCTCCATGGATAAATCCTTCTTATCTGTTCCCTTCTCCACTACTGCCAACTCCAGACTTCGCGCCTTCTGTCTCGCTGCACCCTACGCCTGGAATAAACTTCCTGAGCCCCTACGTCTTGCCCCATCCTTGGCCACTGTTTTAATTTCCCCCTCTTGGACCTCTTTCTGACTCCAGATCACACGGGGGACTAAAGATACCTATTTCACATAACAGGCTCTGTCTGATTTCTCCCACCTTCATTGTCACCCAATCACAAGGAGGTCTGCTCTGGGTTTGCATTAGGGGCTGTAATAGAAATCTAATTCCCATAACTACTGCTTTCTGTCTTCCTGGATCTAGGTATACTCTGGGCCATTTATGTTCCCAGATAATGCCTATTAAAATTCTGTCTAAGTTTCTCCAGAGACTGAGTGTATGTGATCTGCCTTGTAAGCTAAATGTAAGGTAAAGAGAAGATAGTATAAAGACAGAGATAGGTTTAAATAGATAGATACTATTTATTTCTTACCCAAAGACAAGTCTTCAAGTTGGTACAAATACAGACATCAGACTTTAATCAGGTACATTCAGCAGAGAGATTCTGAGTACAACCGGACAGAGCTTCGCCCTCTGAGAAAACTCCCAGTTAAGGCACATTTTCCCCTCTTTTATACACAACCTCTCCATAGAAGTCAATGGTGGGAAACCTAGCTCTCAATTTCTGAGATGATACGTTCCCACGCGGGCTTATCAGTATGTTTTGGGAACAAGTTCTTTTTTCACATCTCATTTCTGAGACACCTGTTCCCTGTTGCAATAGTTTTCACATACTTTTCACACCATCTTAAGAACTCTGTAATAGGCTCCATTTTGTTCATCTTAAGAACTATGTAATAGGCTCCATTTTGTTCATCTGAGCCATCCTTTTTGTTTTTGTTTTCCCCAGTACAGGAGCTGAATTTGAATTAAAAATTGTACCAATTTGTAGCAGGACTCATTATTCAGAACCGCTTTTTACAGATTCTCAAATATTAAATCATGTACTTGTTATTTGGCCTAGTCAGTACTTCTTCAGTTATTTTAGGCTTCATAGCTTTGGCCCTCACTATTCCAGTGGTAGATCCAAAGCCAGGCCATATATTAACACCACCTTTAAATCTAGACTGAAAGCCCACCTCTTTGACATTGCTTTTGACTCGTAACCACTCGCCTCCACCTACCCTCCTCTCTTCCTTCCCGATCACATTAATTGATTTGATTTGCTTACTTTATTTATTTACTTTTTGTCTATTAGATTGTAAGCTCTTTGAGCAGGGACTGTCTTTCTTCTATGTTTGTGCAGCGCTGCGTATGCCTTGTAGCGCTATAGAAATGCTAAATAGTAGTAGTAGGAGGCACATTATCAGTTCATGGATTGGGTATATCTCCAATTTGAAAATATGGAGATGAATACCAATCTTTAACATGTTCTAAAAGAATAGGATGCTTGTGAAACCCCTTATAAAGGGGGTTTCAATAGGACGTGGTTTGTGTGTTAAAAAAACAGACTGGCACTTGGTTTATGAGACCCCTCTGTAAAGCAGTTTTTATAAGATATATTTGTATGCTGGTGATAGGCTGTCAGTTGAAATGTATTTTTTCTTGTTCTCCTTAGCAACCTCACTCTGATCTCAGTATGTGTTACTGAGGGGGCAACACACTTGAAATATGTAAATACTGACACATAATGCTGCATGAAAAAATGTTGTATTTTTGGTAGATGTCCCTGCATCACCAGGGAATGAGTTCAGTGTTCTGGGTTCACCCAGGGATGGGAAAAAGCTGGATCCAGACTCAGATACCGAGTCTGATTCCCTGACAGAGTCTGAGCTGCCCATTTCTGTTCATAAAAGCTGACACTGGAATGTGACTTTGTAAGGGGTTGGACTCAACTCTGCCCCAGTTCTGACATTTCAAGGTGAAGGTCAAATTCTGTTCTCATAAATATCTTACTCTGCCCCACATATTTTCCCTCCACAGACTCAATGGTGCCACCCATTATGTCATTTGTCTCCATGTACTTTACTGGTGTCATCCTGTTGGCTGACTGAGGCAGCCCTGGTATTTATTATTTTCCATTATTCAATTCCTTGCTCTAGCAGTTTCCTTCTCCTAGGGGATTCCAGTTTTCTTTCACTAAATACTAGAGTTGGCCTTTTCATGCCTTACATACCATTAGAAACAGTCAACCGAACAGGATCACTACGGCCAGATCCAAACGCTTCGCAACTGTATTCCCCGTTGTCACTTGTCTTTGCATTTGGAAGATGGTACTTGTATTTCCCTCTCTCTTTGGTGAGTATACTGGAATTTCTGTACCAGGTATACAACGCTTCTTTAGCAGAATCAGGTACATCACACATCAGAGTCACCGAGTCCCCTTCGAATATAGTGGTCCAGGCTGGATAGAGAGAGAGAACAGCCTTGTTCTCTGGAGCTACTGTGACAGAAATTAAAGAAGAAAAGAAAACAGGCATAAAATCATTCACTGAAGTCTGCGATGCATGAACAGAGCAAGTATAGCAACTCTAGATTCAGCCTAATACAAAAAATACCCTCAGCACCTCAGCAGCGACATCCTACAAGTCTCATTGCCCAAGAGAATTTGCTTATTTCCGATCTGACGAAGAAGGGCAACCTTCGAAAGCTAATCGAAATGTATTAAGTTATGTCCAATAAAAAAGGTATCATCTTATTTTCTTTTCCATGTTTTATTTTGTTTGATTTCTATTGATAACCTTAAGAGTGGACTAACACGGCTACCACACTCCTCACCTTTTTGAAGAAATTCAGCCACGGCGGTGTACAGCAAGAATAATCCGGATATAGGCAACAAATACAATAGAATTTATATTCCACTGTATACCACAAAGATTAAAAAATGTGAACTCCTATACAGATATCCAGAACTGTCTATCACACTTGCTTGTTAAAGTACTATCATGCCTTATCATTATCATGTTACCAAGATCCTTCTGTAATACTAAATGCACATTCTCTTATATACCTTCACCATTCATGATGTATTGTAAGCCACATTGAGCCTGCAAATGCAATAAATAAATAAATAAACTAAGGATCAATGCAGATTACAATGCAAGTAAAAAAAACTAGGCCATCTTTAGAAAAAACAAAATAAACCAAAAATTATTTCTAAACCAAACTAAATCAGTACATCAAATAAACAGAATTATGTTAAATAAATAGAAAATAAGTAAGCCTTTAACACTTTTCGGAATTGTAAATAGGATTTTACCAATCTCAGCTCCAAAGGAAGGGAATTCCAACATTGCACTGAGCAACAGACAAAACCAGAACTATGATAGGACTTATACCTCACGTGCTTTACAGAAGGAAACTGCAGTAAGCAACGGTCCCCTGATCTAAGAGACCGAACAGTTGTTCCTACATTGAATAACTCCACCAAATAATCTGAAGCAAAACCACAAAATAATTTGTGGATAAGAGTACAAAGCTGTAAAATATTCAAACAATACACATTATAGCATTGCATGCTCTTAATAACATCAATATAATATATGTTAAAATTTATGACTAGAAAGCAAAGGTGACAAGTAGAGCTGGAACATATAGAAAGATAAAACAGGGTAACAGGAGGGGGGTTTGATATACCACCTTTCTGTGGTTACAATCAAAGGGGCCCTTTTACTAAGTCAAGTAGGCGCCTACACACGCCCAATGCATGCCAATTCGAAACTATCACCCGGCTACTGCATGGCCCGGGCGGTAATTTCATTTTTTATGCATATCCACTGCATGTGCCAGAAAATATATTTTCTTTTCTGGCGCACGGCGCTAACTGGGAGGTAATCGTCATTGTATGTGTGCTGATGATTACCATCTGGTTAATGCATGAGACCTTACCGCTAAGTGAATGGGTGGCAGTAAGGTCTCAGGCCCACAATGGATGCACATCAATTTTCATTTTGCCGCATGTCCATTTTCGCCCCCCAAAAAAGGCCTTTTTTGCAAGTACGCTAAAAAATGTACCTGCGCGTGTCCAGTACATTTGTCTATACCAGCGAAGGCCACTTTTCAGCGCACCTTAGTAAAAGGACCCCAATGTGAGGTCTTTATCTGCCGTCATTTACTATGTTACTATGTATATATCATATACAGGTACTTATTTTGTACCTGGGGCAATGGAGGGTTAAGGTGACTTGCCCAGAATTACAAGGAGCTGCAGTGGGAATCAAACCTGGCTCCCCTTGCTCTCAGGCCACTGCACTAACTATTAACCCCCTAATTCCATAAACGTCACCACAAATTACGCATGCAAATTTGGGCATGTGCTCAATTTACGTGTGCAATTTAATTTAAAAATGAGCTAATTACTGCTAATAATTAGCTTTTTAACAAGCAATTATTGGCACTCATTAGATTTAATTGGAACTTATGCATGTAGGGGCCCTTTTATTAAGCAGCGGTAAGCCCACCATGAGCTTACCGTGCACCAAAAAGGAACTACCACCAGGCTACCGTAGGAGCCCGGTGGTATTTTCCACCCCCAGCATATGCTATTTCTGGTGCTACAAAAATATTTACTATTTTTGTTTAGTGCCAGTGTTTACTTGGCAGTAATTGGGTAGTGCTGTGTGCTGCCCAATTACCGCTGGGTTAGCGCAGGAGCCCTTACCACCACCTCAATGGGTGGAGGTAAATGCTCCCTCCCGAAATGGCTGTGCGGTAAGTGGTTCGCTTACCACATGGCCATTTCTTTTCAAAACAAGAGACAACCTTTTACCCGCTGCAGTAAAAGGGGGCCTCAGCGCACATCAAAAACAGGCGAAGATGCTAGCACAGGCCCCCTTTAACACAGCTTCATAAAAGGACCCTGCAATTTTATGTGTGAGTCAAAAAAAAGAGGCACGGAAATGGGAGGATCAGGGGTGGAACAGGGGCGTTCCTAGCTTTTACGCGCATTGCTATAGAATACGGAGGATAGTCGCCCAATTTAGGTGTGTACATTTGCACCACATTTCAGGCGCGAGTCACGGGCAAAAGTGCTATTCTATAAATCTCGCCTAACTTTAAGCATGGCTTAAAGAATAGCGCTTTTTTCAGCACCAATTTTGTTTTGGCACCTTCTATAGAATTCACCCCTAAGCTACTCCTCCACTTGTACATGATAAGGGTGACTAACGAGAAAAAATTGCATGTGCGATAAGAAAAGGTGCCTGCAACTGATCTCAGCTAGGATGTATGTGGTAAACAAGTCCTGCTGCAGTGTGTGTAGCCAGTTTTAGTCCTTGTGGACCAGATTCTATATAAGGCGTCTAAAAAATCCGCATGGTAAACGTTTCCGCCTTAGCGTATTCTATAAGCAGCGCCTAGATTTAGGCACGGTATATACAATATGCTTTTGATATCCCTGCACCTAAAACTACGCGCCTCCATTTACACCAATAAAACCATGGCATAAATCCCTGCACATTGATTTATGCTCACTGGGCCATATTCTATATCTACACGTGTACATTTTGGAACGTCCAAAAAATTCCCATTTCCCCGCCCACTATGGGCGGGGAAATGGGAATTTTGTGGACATTCCAACTACATGCACTAGAATTTAGGTGCAGTGCATTACAGAATACGCTTAGCAAGTTATGAGTGTAAATCCTAATTATTGCTAATTAGTGCACATTATTTCTTCTTAAGTGTTGTTTTCAATGCTGATTAGCTTGATAAGCCAATCAAGTCATGCGTGTTGTTATAGAATACTCCTGGATTTCAGCGCAGATCTCTAGGTGCGATATATAGAATCCGTCAGAGAAGCAACTGATATAAAAATGCTAATTAAGAGACAACAGGAGGGAGGGTGAAGCAAACATGAATGAATGACATATCACAGAACGACTGAAGTAGGATCCAAAGCCACCAAAATGAATGAAAAAGTCGCAGGCCTAGTCAGCAGAAAATGCCTGAAAAAAACAGTAGGTCGTCAAGACTGAATTAAACTTCTTAAGGGAGTAATTCTACAAAGTAGGTGCCAACATTTATGTCCTGATTATGCATATTAATCTTCAGGTCAATATTCAAAATGATTGGCAAACAAAACAGGGAGCGTCAAGAATGTTTTTTTTTTTTTTTTTTAAATAATGTTTAATTTTTATTTTCTTTGGCTATGTTTCATGTTGATTTTCTTGATCAAGAAGTTGCTCTTGTATATTTGGTATTTAAAATCTCTATATATAAAAGGCACCACCAACGTTCTAAATGAAGCCTCCAGCCGGAAGTGTGAAGGGGGAGAGATATCCGGTTTCCCCATGAGTGTCTGCCCCGCCCTCGCTCTCTCTGTAACACAAACAGTGAAGGAAAACACAGCAAAGCACGAAATCAAATCGCTCTCTCTGTAGCAGTGAAGGACTCAGAGGGGGGAGGGGAGAGAGGGCAGAAGCCCTCACTATCTCTGTAACACAAACACAGCACAGCAGGAAACTTAACACTGAAGGACTCGACTCCGAGGGGGGGAGGGGACAGAGAGGACAGACAGCACAGGGGAAGGGAGAGAGGGCAGAGGGCAGGGACACACACACTCCCACATGCACACAGAAGAAAACCTTGCTAGCCCCCGTTTCATTTGCATCAGAAACGGGGCTTTTTTACTAGTCATAAATAAAAGTTTTTAAAAAAAAAGTCTAATTCTCATCACTGTCTCGGTTAGGGAAATTCTAGACAATGCAATATCTATGATCACCCATAGATTCTGCATTTCCAAATTTAAGGAATAAGCTACTATCCTAATCCCATGAATAAACCATAACATCAGATTTCCCAACATTACTACCAATTATAATGTTCTATTACGTATTGTGTTGACCAGGGGCGTAGCCAGACTTGCGTGGGAGGGGGGTCCACAGCTCGAGGGGAGGGGGCATATTTTAGCCCCCCCCTGCCACCGCCCCCCTCCCGCCACCATTGTCACCCCCCCGTCTCTGCCGACCCCCCTCCCGCCGCGAACCCGCCCCCGCCGCCGCCTACCTTCCGTTTTGCTGGCGGGGGACCCCACTCCCCGCCAGCCGACGTCCTCTCCCGTAAAACGCAGTGGCACTGTCTGGCAGAGAAAAGTCTTCTGTTCTCTGAGTCTGACATCCTGCACGTACAACGTGCAGGACGTCAGCATGCAAGGAAGAAGACTTTTCTCTGCCAGTGCCGCTGCGTTCTACGGGAGAGGACGTCGGCTGGTGGGGAATGGGGTCCCCCGCCAACAAAACGGAAGGTAGGCGGGGGCGGGTTCACCGGGGGGGGTCCCCACTGAAATCTACGGGGGCCTAGGCCCCCTCAGGCCCCACGTAGCTACGCCACTGGTGTTGACATTGCTAGTATACCATGCTATACTTTGTATTGTTTTTGAATATTTTTACTGCTGTAATTATCTATTGCTCATGTTTGATCTATTCTTACTGTACACCGCCTTGAGTGAACTCCTTAAAAAAGGCAGTAAATATATCCTAATAATAAATAAATTAATAAATAAACAGATTAAGAAACAGCTGGTTAGCCAACACCCACTTTTCAATTTGTTGCACTCATGTTGACACAAAAGGAAGAATAGATTGGGCATCTATTTTCAAAGGACAAATGAACTGAGAATCATCTGCATAAGACTTATTCCTCAGTATTCAGCAGTATTTAACCAGCCAGAATGGCTGCTGACTGGTTAAACAGTGCTTAAACTGGCTACAGTTGAAATTCAGCGGGGGATATCCGGCTATCCCCTGCTGAATATCCTCGGTTAGCAGCAAGCAGGTGACCGGTTATATCAGCTAATATAACCAGCTATCTGCTGATTTTTAAAGCTGGTTTAGTGGCCATATTTGGCTGTGTAAAAACATGGGATACCGTTGACCGGTTATCTTTAAACCGGCCAAAAATAAACCGGATATTCAATGCTGTTAAGCACCAATTTTTGAATGTCGTTTACTGAATCTAGTCCTTGTTGTTCATGTTGGGAATTAAGGGACCGATATTCAGACCGCTGGAGTTAGACCGGCTAACTCCCGCAATCGGCACTGAGCCCAGATAGTCAATGGTCAATGCCAACTGCAGGAATTAGCAGGTCTAACTCCCACGGTCTGAATATTGGTCCCTTAATTCCCAACTTGAACAACAAGGCCTCGATTCAGAAAATGGCATTCATAAATCGGCGCTCAATGCTATTCTATTACGGGCAGTCAAACTCTGGAATTCGTTGCCAGAGAATGTGGTAAAGGTGGTTAGCTTAGCGGAGTTTAAAAAAGGTTTGGATGGCTTCCCAAAGGAAAAGTCCATAGACCGTTATTAAATGGACTGGGGAAAATCCATTATTTCTTGGATAAGCAGTATAAAATGTTTTGTACATTTTGGGGATCTTGCCAGGTATTTGTGACCTGGATTGGCCACTGTTGGAAACATGCTGGGCTCGATGGACCTTTGGTCTTTCCCAGTATGGCAATACTTATGTACTTATGTACATTATAGAATAGCATTGAATGACGATATCGGTGCCCAAATTGGGGCACCAGGACTTATGCCTGCTGAAACAAGGTGTAATTCTTGGCACCCAGTTTGGGCACACATCCCTGATATTCTATAAAACTGTTCACAAATTTAGGAACGCTCCTGATCCATCCATGCACCTCCCATGGCCACATCCCCTATGGGTTGCGCACTATGGGATTTGGACCCACATTGTTATAGAATAGCACGTAGCAAGGTGTGCGCACAAATCCTAATTAGTGCCAATTAGCACCCAACTATTGGAAGTAATTGGCTCATTAGCCAGTTTAGTTGGGTGCACATCTTGGATCGGATAAATATTGAATAATGATGATAAAGCAGATCCAAAAAGGAGCTCCAGAATTATTCAAAGCAATGCATTCAGACAACATCAAAACTGATCTTCAGAAGTTGTGAATGACCATAAGGAAAAGATTCCCAACATTAATAACTCTCATCCCTAATCCCCTGACTGGCTCTTTCTCATCTCTTGCTCTTTAGATTTCTTCTTCCTCACCCCTAATCTCCCATACTGTCTAATCTCCCATTCTTCCTATGTCCTCTCTCTCTCTTTCTTTTCCCTCTTCCTTCCCAAATGTGTTCTGCATCATCCTCTCTCTCTTCCTATTTCACCTTCCCCAGTCCTCTATCCTGTCTGTGCTCCTCTTTCTCCTACTCTCCCCATTGGACTGGTTCTTCTCTTCTGATTCATTCCCCCATTTCAAATCCTCTTTCCTCCTCCCTACGTCTCCTATCCCACCCCACGGAGGTTTCCCTCTCCTTGCCCCTCACCACCACTCCCTATCGCAGCAGTCAAATATGCCACTTTACCAAAAGGAAAAAAAGGTTCAACTCTGATGAAGACTCCTAGATGCAATAGTCAAAATGGCAGGTTGTTTTTTTCCTTTGCCTCAATAAATGACTTAGCAAGTTTTCTCTTATGTCATGCCCGGCTGCTCTTTTTCATTCTCTACTTTAGCTGAAAAGCTTTTGGGTATAAGTAAGCTGAGTTGCTTGCTTGCCCTAAGCTGTTGCCTAGAACGTGATCGGCACTAAAAGTTTATGAATTTTGGGCATGGAGCACCTTGTTTCTAAAACCATGTTCTTATGAAATAGTGTAAGCTGGTCACCACAGGTGAAGGCTTTTGCATCTTAGGGGTCAAAGAATTGGAGGAAAGAGGTTCACTCACCTGCTAGTCCGGTAACAGCAACTGCAAATAGTAACACAGAAAAAAGGTCATGAGTTAAAGTCGCCCTCTCCAGTAACATAGTTGCTTTTTTTTTTGTGTATACCCTACTTTGATTTGTACCTGTGCTCTTCAGGGCACAGACCATATAAGTCTGCCCCGCACTATCCCCGCCTCCCAACCACCAGCCCCACCTCCCAACCACCGGCTCTGGCACAGGCACAGACCGTATAAGTGTGCCCAGTACTATCCTCACCTCCCCACCACCAGCCCTGCCTCCCAACCACCGGCTCTGGCACAGACTGTACAAGTCTGTCCAGCACTATCCCCGCCTCCCAACCACCAGTCCCGCTTCCCACCACCGGCTCTGGTACAGACCTTATAAGTTTGCCCAGCCCTATCCCCGCCTCCCAACCAGGGGGACAATAAAAAACCTTATTTCAATTACTGTCACCATATCACTAAGTCTTTCTTATGACCACTTATCAATCAATCACTGACATCATATCAAGTTCCATACTCTTTGTCCTTCATAAAGATACACTGAGATCTAGTTCTTGGTTCAAAACCAATGTAAAAATTGAGGTATATCACGTTAATAAATCCAATCCAATTAGGAATTACAGTTGTGAATTGAAAGATGTTTTTAGCAAAATACTGTCGATAGCTCCTCCTCTCCTAAAGTTCTCAAATCTATGGTTCATCTGAAATGCTTGTTCTACTAATGGTTTTTCTAAATGCTTCCTTTTCATTGCGCTGCGATGTTCTATAAACCTCACACTTAGCTCTTCTGGTTTTACCCAGATACATTAAGCCACAGGTGCATAATCCTGCGTAAATGATTCTTTCAGCCTTACAGTTCGAAAGATGTTTCACATGGTATGGCTTCCCTTGTGGCTGGATGTACAAGGATTTTTGACTGAGGCATTAACAGGACAGAGTAGTTTCCACAGGAAAAGCGCTCACTGACTACAGGTACGTGTGTGGCGTCCATATTTTGGAATGCTGAAGCCACAAGAAAATCTTAATTTTTTACCTCTGCTATATGCTATTAGCAATTCCTTGTTGGCAAAAGAATCGATGCTTTTAATCAGTACCTAGGACCACCAGAGAACTCCAGTTCGGAGCCATGGATTCATGAGAGAAATTTGCATGCACTGCCTCCACTGCATGCAAATCTATCTCATGAATATTCATTGTAGATTTCCTGAAAATCTGACTGGCTGGGATGCCTCCAGGACCAGGTTTGGGAACCAGCTCACAAGACTGCCATGTGAGGTCACGGCAGCCATTTTGAGATTAGAGCTGGCATGGGCAAGAGCGACTGGGGATCATTCATGCCCTGACTACACCACTAGAACACAAGGGATTGTAAGGTAGTATGTGCAATGTAAGTGCAATTAATACAGTTATGATTTTGCATAGTAGTTTATATGTAAATAAAGTGCTCCAAATAAGTGCTCCACCGCTTCGGCCCTCTCTATCCTTCCTAAAAAGATTATAGCCCGGTACGGTCACATCCCTTTCATGGGAATCATTGAACCAAGTCTCCGTAATAGCAACAATATCCAAGTTTTCTTCAAACATCAGGGCTTGCAAGTCTTGAACCTTTTTACTTAAACTACGAGCATTTGTGCACATAGCTTTCCATGTGCTTAGTGAGTTTAGGTGGTTCACTATATTTACATGAACTTTCCCTCTGCCATCATGTTTATTCTGGGGGTGACTTTCTGAAATCCCTTGTTTCCTTTTGTCACCCCCACCCTCTAGTTTAAATGTCTAGAAACATATTGTCTGAATTTGTCTGATACTGAGGGAGCTCAGAGAGGTCCTGGCGGGACCTCTTAAAGATTTATTTAATAGATCTTTAGAGATGGGAGAGGTTCTGTGAGATTGGAGACAAGCGGATGTGTACCCTCTTCACAAAAGTGAAGACAGAGAAGAAGTGGGAAACTACAGACTGGTAAGTCTCACGTCGGTGGTAGGAAAAATAATGGAGTCGCTGCTGAAAGAAAGGATAGTTAACTTTCTAGAAGCCGACGGGTTACAGGACCCGAGGCAACATGGCTTTACCAAAGGAAAATCCTGCCAAACGAATCTTATTGACTTCTTTGACTGGGTGACCAAAGAACTGGATGAGGGACGTGCACTAGATGTAATCGACTTGGACTTCAGCAAAGCCTTTGATACGGTCCCCCACAGAAGACTCATGAATAAGCTGAAAGGGTTGAACTTAGGACTGAAAGTGGTGAACTGGATAAGAAACTGGTTGACCGACAGGTGGCAGAGGGTGGTGGTAAATGGAATCCACTCGGAGGAAAGAAAGGTGAGCAGTGGAGTTCCTCAGGGGTTGATGCTGGGGCCTATTCTGTTTAATATATTTGTGGGAGATATTGCTGAAGGGTTGGAAGGAAAAGTGTGCCTTTTTGCGGATGACACAAAAATAGTCAATAGATGGATACGCTGGAAGGAGTAGAAACGATGAGAAGGGATCTCTGAACCTTAGAAGAATGGTCGAGGGTCTGGTAGTTAAAATGCAATGCCAAGAAGTGTAGAGTGATGCACTTGGGGTGCAGAAACCTGAAAGAGAGATACCGAATAGGAGGGGAGAGATTAGTAAGCTCGACTCAGAAGAGAGACCTTGGATCTGAAAGTGAAGAAGCAATGCGACAAGGTGATGGCCATGGCCAGAAGGATGCTAGGCTGCATAAAGAGGAGCATAACCAGCAGAAGAAAGGAGGTGTTGATGCATCTTTTCAAGTCGTTGGTGAGGCCCCACTTGGAGTATTGTGTTCAGTTTTGGAGGCCGTATCTTGCTAAAGATGTAAAAAGACTGGAAGCAGTGCAAAGACAAACTACAAAAATGGTATGGGATTTGCATTGCAAACTGTATGAGGAGAGACTTGCTGACCTGAACATGTATACCTTGGAGGAAAGGAGAAACAAGGGTGACATGATACAGACGTTCAAATATTTGAAAGGTATTAATCCACAAATGAACCTTTTTCGGAGATGGGAAGGCGGTAGAACTAGAAGACATGAATGGAGGTTGAAGGGGGGCAGACTCAGGACTAATGTCAGGAAGTATTTTTTCATGGAGAAGTTGGTGGATATATGGAATGCCCTCCCGCGGGAAGTGGTGGAGATGAAAACGGTAATGGAATGCAAACATGCGTGGGATAAACACAAAGGAATCTTGTTTAGAAGGAATGGTTCCATGGAATCTTAGCGAAGATTGGGTGGCGACGCCAGTAATTGGGAAACAAAATGGGAGCTGGGCAGACTTCTATGGTCTATGCCCTGATCGTGACTGAATAGATATGGATGGGTTGGAGTGTAAATTTTAAGGGGCTTCGACGTTAGTTTCAGAACTTAATACAAGAACAGTGCTGGGCAGACTTCTATGGTCTGTGCCCTGAGAAAGGCAAGGTCAAATCAAACTTGGGTATACATATAAAGTATCTTGTTGGTCAGACTGGATGGACCATACAGGTCTTTATCTGGCGTCATTTACTATGATACAAAAGTTTAGCGGGAATTTAAGTCAGCAAATTTAGGATGATAAGCTCCTTAGGAATTAGCCTCTCACCAGCTCCATGTGGAGGAGGAGCCTAATGGTAAGAGACGACTGAGAACTAGAACTAAAGAACGTGGGTTCAAAACCTACCGCAGCTCTTTGTGAATTTCATATTTTCTTATGTTCAAATGAAGTAAGGGCTATTTGAGTTTCTGCCAGGTACTTGTGACCTGGATTGGCCATTGTTGGAAGAAGGATACTGGGCTAGATGGACCATTGGTCTGACCCAGTATGGCTATTCTTATGTTCAGCAGTCACTCCAAATGTGATACAAAGTCAGCCATTGTAAAAGCAGTGTGATTTTTCGTTTCAGTTTTCATTAGTTGAGGTCCATGTGTGCAGAGGCTATTTTGCTTGGAGGTAAAATATGGTCTTTTGTAATTTGAATTATTATATATATTCTGGCTTGGGTTCTATTTGGGTGATTCTAAAGAATTTCCAGGCTCTGTTGAGTTGATAAAGATGCAGCATTTTAATCAAACTTGTGGCATGAGACAGGAAACTGCAGTGATTGTTGTCAAGTAACATAGTAACATAGTAGATGACGGCAGAAAAAGACCTGCACGGTCCATCCAGTCTGCCCAAGTAGATAAATTCATATGTGCTACTTTTTTTATTTGTACTGTCCTCTTCAGGGCACAGACCATATAAGTCTGGCCAGCCCTATCCCCGCCTCCCAACCACCAACCCCGCCTCCCAACCACCAACCCCGCCTCCCAACCACCAGCTCTGGCACAGACCGTATAAGTCTGGCCAGCCCTATCCCCGCCTCCCAACCACCATCCCCGCCTCCCAACCACCAGCTCTGGCACAGACCGTATAAGTCTGGCCAGCCCTATCCCCGCCTCCCAACCACCAACCCCGCCTCCCAACCACCAGCTCTGACACAGACCGTATAAGTCTGCCCAGCACTATCCCTGCCACCCACCACCAGCTCTGGCACAGACCGTATAAGTCTGCCCAGCACTATCCCCGCCTCCCAACCACCAGCTCCGCCTCCCACCACCAGTTCTGGCACAGACCGTATAAGTCTGTCCAGCCCTAAGTACAAGTACTGGTGAGCTTATTGTGTTAGTAGGGAAATGATATTACAATGAAATGAAGTTTATATATTAGAAAATAATTTGAGAACAGGAATTACTCTTGATTTAAAATTTTCAGAGCATAGAGTCCTTGCATTCAGTATATCAATGGGGCTTTGTTATTCTGAATGGTGCATCAGGCTGGTATAATGTCTGCAGTTTAGATCACTGTCTGGACTCCTTTACCCTATTTTAGTAAGAATCTATATCATGCTTGTCCTTAATCAGTTTTATAACTAAATATAAACATGATCAAGTATATAATGTCACGTTCATTATTGATTTAATCTTAAATTGATAATGAATGTGACTGTTGGGAAGACTGGATGAACCGTTCAGGTCTTTATTTGCCGTCATTAACACCAGCTCTATAGCTGATCTAGGTGCTCGCATTTAAGCACATGTATCTCCAGTTCAGCAGCTAATTAAGGGAAGTTGGCACCTATTTTATTTATAGCATAGGTGCCAATTAGAGCCCCTTATATGGGCGCCTTGCTGTACAATTGCCCTTCAAGTGGGTAAAACTTTCCGCAACCTAGTGCAATCCACTATACTTACCCATGCCGACTACTGCAATAGTATCTTCATCGGCTGCAAGGCCTAAATCATGAAACAACTCCAAACTGCCCAAAACACAGCAGCTAGACTTATTTTTGGCAAATCACGATTCGAAAGTGCAACACCACTTCGAGAAAAGCTACATTGGCTCCCTATCAAGGAACGAATAAACTTCAAAGCCCACACTATGATCCACAAGATTCTCAATGGCGAATCTCCAAGCTACATGTCCAACTCCAACCTGATCGATCTTCCAGCCAGGAACCGATCCATCTCTTCTCGAACATATCTCAACCTTCATCTTCCCAACTGTAAAGGCCTCAAATACAAAACCTATTACGCATCCAACTTCTCTGTCATAGGCAGCCAACTCTGGTACGCCTTACCTCGACATATCTGAAAAAACAGCGAACACCTACCCTTCCGAAAGCTGCTGAAGACTTACCTATTCAAACAAGCCTACCCAAACAACCCTACAAAGTCTCGTACCTAACCCACACCACAACCTAAACCCACACTCCAATTCCTTCCCTAAATCTCAAACTATTGTACACTCTTTTTAACTGTGTTATCTCCATGATACTTTGTACCATACTTCGTATTATCTCTATGATACTATCCAGCTTATAATCGAAAGACAAAAATGCCTATATTGCGACCTAAATTGGGAGATAGGCGTTTATCTCCCAAAAACAAATAACGCGGTATAATCGAAAGCCGAACTTGGACGTTTTCAACTGCACTCCATCGCGGAAGCGTACAAAGTTGACGGGGGCGTGTCGGAGGCATGGTGAAGGCGGGACTGGGGCGTGGTTATCACCCGAACAGAGATGGGCGCCTTTCGCCGATAATGGAAAAAAAGTATGCGTTTGTAGCTAGAATTTAGGGCACTTTTCCTGGACCCTGTTTTTTCACGAATAAGGCCCCAAAAAGAGCCCTAAATGACCAGAATACCACCAGAGGGAATCAGGGATGACCTCCCCTGACTCCCCCAGTGGTCACTAACCCCCTCCCACCACAAAAAAATGATGTTTCACAACTTTTTATTTTCACCCTCAAATGTCATACCCACCTCCCTGGCAGCAGTATGCAGGTCCCTGGAGCAGTTGTTAGGGGGTGCAGTGGACTTCAGGCAGGTGGACCCAGGCCCATCCCCCCCCTACCTGTTACAATTGTGCTGCTTAATGCTTAGTCGTCCAACCCCCCGAAACCCACTGTACCCACATGTAGGTGCCCCCCTTCACCCCTTAGGACTATAGTAATGGTGTAGACTTGTGGGCAGTGGGTTTTGAGGGGGCTTGGGGGGCTCAACACACAAGGGAAGGGTGCTATGCACCTGGGAGCTCTTTTACCTTTTTTTTTGTTTTTGTAAAAGTGCCCCCTAGGGTGCCCGGTTGGTGTCCTGGCATGTGAGGGGGACCAGTGCACTAGGACTCCTGGCCCCTCCCACGAACAAATGCCTTGGATTTATTCGTTTTTGAGCTGGGCGCTTTCATTTTCCATTATCACTGAAAAACAGAAACGCCCAGCTCACAAATTGTCGAATAAAACATGGACATCTATTTTTTTCGAAAATACGGTTCAGTCCGCCCCTTCACGGACCCGTTCTCGGAGATAAACGCCCATGGAGATAGACGTTTTCGTTCAATTATGCCCCTCCACGTACCATACTTTGTATTATCTCTGTGATACTATGTACCATACTTTGTAAGCCGCACTGAACCTGCTGTTGAGCGGGAAAGAGCGGGGTATAAATGCCACAAATAAATAAATAAATGGAGAAAAGCTCTTTTCCTTTCAATAGTAGTAACAGGAGAGATCACGTCATGACATTTTATCAGGTAGCACATTTAAAACAATTAAAGAAATAATATATTTTTTTCATTCAGGTTTTGGAATCTGCAGTGGTTGGAATGTAATTTTCAGTGTTAAGTTATTTTATGTCAATCTACAGTTTATTTTGTGCTATATGGAAATAGGGAGAAGGGTTAAATAGTTTAGCAGCCCTTTAACTAAAACCTTAATGCGTACTAATGGAATTAGGGCCCTGTTTACTAAGCCAAGCTATAGGCACACTATCATTTTTAGTGCGTGCTAATCCTAGAGATACCCATAGGAATATGTAAGTGTCTCTAGTGTTAGCATGTGCTAAATTGTAGCGAGCACTAAAAATGCTAACACGCCTTAGTAAACAGAGCACACTTACCCCCTAACTCTGTAAAAGTTCCCAAACATTTGGGCGCACACCCAATTTCCACATGCAATTTAATTGAATGAGCTAATTAGTGCTAATTGGCATGTTAACAAGCAATTATTGGCACTAATTGAAATCAATTAATATGTATGTGTATAAATTTAAGCGTGTGAGCCATGCCTAAATTTTACACACATCTCGGAAAAGGGGACATAGATTCGAGTTACGCATGCAATAAGGGGGTTTCACATGTAAATTTCGGCAGGGGGATTTGCACCGCATTTTCATTGGTGCAAATGGGCATTCCTAAATTTACGTGTGATCACTGTGCTTAAGTGCTAGTCTTTAAACCGTACCTAACTTTAGGCGTGGCTTACAGAATAGTGCTTAAGCTGGTTCTTTCCACACCACTTTTGTAGGCATGATTTATAGAATTCACCCCTAAATGCTAAGATGCTCATTTACACCTATGGGCTTCTTAGAATTTAGTGCACACTAATTCCATTAGCATGCGGTAAAGCTTTTGTAAAAGTGCCCCTTAGTTTTTTCCTTTTGTTTTAGAAGTTTCACCTTTTCTTTTTCCTCCCCCCTCTGAGCTTGGATTGACTTTGGAATTGCTTATTTTCTTGGAATTATTTTTTACTGTATAATTCCTTTCCTTTTCCTACCATCTCTGTGCTGATGACTCCCAAATCTACCTTTCTACCCCTGATATCTCACCTTGCATCCAAACCAAAGTTTCAGCGTGCTTGTCTGACATTGCTGTCTGGATGTCTCAACGCCACCTGAAATTAAACATGACCAAAACCGAGCTTCTCATTTTCCCCCCCAAACCCACCTCCCCGCGCCCCCCGTTTTCTATTTCTGTTGATGGCTCTCTCATTCTCTCTGTCTCCTCAGCTCGAAACCTTGGGGTCATCTTTGACTCTTCTCTCTCCTTCTCTGCTCATATCCAGCAGATTGCCAAGACCTGTCGTTTCTTTCTTTACAACATCCATAAAATCCGCCCCTTTCTTTCTGAGCACTCTACCAAAACCCTCATCCACACCCTTGTCACCTCTCGTTTAGACTACTGCAATCTGCTTCTTGCTGGCTTCCCACTTAGTCACCTCTCCCCTCTCCAGTCGGTTCAAAACTCTGCTGCCCGTCTCATCTTCCGCCAGGGTCGCTTTACTCATACTACCCCTCTCCTCAAGTCGCTTCACTGACTCCTTATCCATTTTCGCATCCTGTTCAAACTTCTTCTACTAACCTATAAATGTACTCACTCTGCTGCTCCCCAGTATCTCTCCACACTCGTCCTTCCCTACACCCCTTCCTGTCCACTCCGCTCCGTGGATAAATCCTTCTTATCTGTTCCCTTCTCCACTACTGCCAACTCCAGACTTCGCGCCTTCTGTCTCGCTGCACCCTACGCCTGGAATAAACTTCCTGAGCCCTTACGTCTTGCCCCATCCTTGGCCACCTTTAAATCTAGACTGAAAGCCCACCTCTTTAACATTGCTTTTGACTCGTAACCACTTGTAACCACTCGCCTCCACCTACCCTCCTCTCCTCCTTCCTGTACACATTAATTGATTTGATTACTTTATTTTTTGTCTATTAGACTGTAAGCTCTTTGAGCAGGGACTGTCTTTCTTCTATGTTTGTGCAGCGCTGCGTACGCCTTGTAGCGCTATAGAAATGCTAAATAGTAGTAGTAGTAGTAGTAGTAGTCTTTGAGATTCCGGAATCTTGCTGCTCTTTGGAATTCTGCACAGAATGTTGCTACAGTGGGATTCCAGAATCTTGCTACTTTTTGAGATTCTGCATGGAATCTTGCTACTCTTTGTCCTTTTCCCTTATTTGTCCTGTCTGTCCTGATTAGATTGTAAGCTCTTTGAGCAGGGACTGTCTTTCTTCTATGTTTGTGCAGCGCTGCGTACGCCTTGTAGCGCTATAGAAATGCTAAATAGTAGTAGTAGTAGTAGTAGAAGAAGTTAATCATATTTCTGAATCAAGTGGACACTTGTAAGATTATGTTTATAATTCAATAAAAATAAAATTAAAAAAAGAGCCCCTTAGTGAAAATAAGGCATGCCTCCGCAAGTAGAACAGGGCTAGTGAGGACCACTTGGGAAGAAACTGGCAGCACATTGCTGATCAGGTAAAAATCTTCCTGTGTGGTAGGTGCAGATTTTTATAATTGTTCCCACAGGTCCAGTAACATCTTGATAACAGTGTACTGTGTTTTCAAGATTTTATTGGGAGGAAGGGGTTGGAAGGCAGAAGTGGGGGGGGCTGATCCTGATTAATGAATTTGATTGTTAAAATCTTGGGACGATACTATATGGGCATGAAACCCGTGGGGCTTGCGTCCTGGAGTCTTTTAAGTGCCCAGCAATGCGAACTGCCCAAACTATACAGAGATAGTAAATAAAACAGAAAAATACTCACAGAGGGAGAGCAGAACTGCTCGAGTTTGCATCTCTCTTTCATTCGCACTACCTGCTCCCCAGCAAAACATGTCCTGCAGCATAATGAAAGAGATTTGGCAATCAGGAAATAAACAATCACAGCTTTCTTTAGGCAAGCTCACCCCTTACTCTCTCTCTACTGAGCCCCCTTCTTTTCCACATGCTTCTCTTTCTTACCTAACCTTCATAGGAGTCGACTTTTCAAAACTATTAGGGGTGCTAAACCCAACAGAAATCACCTCTCCTTGGACATAGCCAAAGACTTTGTTCAATATTGGGGGTGCTCAAGTTCCCATGCTAACTTAATGTGTACAAATTTCTTAAGAGGAGTCCAAGAAGATAACTGCAGAGGGGTAAGACCCTGCCCCATGTGTCTTAGGGGACAGTAAGGTTGATCCACTTACCTTCTCTCTATAGCTCTTCATTACCTCTCCTTCCTAATCTTTCCCTACACCCCTCCTCATGACCTCTGTTCAGCAGGCAAGCTGTGCTTATCTGTGCCTTCCTCCTCCATCGCCAACTCCCAGTTCTGCACTTTCCAGAGTCCTGTATGCCTGGCACAGCCTTCCCGAGGTGGTACTTCATGTTTCACCTAAAAAACAGCTTTTTGAGGTTTCCTTTAAACCTTTAATCTTATTCTACCTGATTACAGCTTTCTTGATTTCAATCATATTTACTGTAATAAATAAACTTCCTGAAGCCTAGAAAGAACCTACACAGGGGCATTATCACTTCCTTTTTCCTGCTGGTTATGTCTCTTTTTAATCAGCTTCCTACTTACGTACAAACCTTTTTTTTTTAACCCAGCTACACGACTTGCTTTTGTTACATCCTGGGGGGGGGGGGGGGGAGAAGAGAGAGACACATTGGACTGGGGATGAGTGAAGAGGAGGGCGACCAAAATGATAAAGGGGATGGAACTCCTCTCGTATGAGAAAAGGCTAAAAAGGTTAGGGCTCTTCAGCTTGAAAAAGAGACGGATGAGGGGAGATATGATTGAGATCTACAAAATCCTGAGCAGTGTAGAATGAGTAGGAGTAAATCAATGTTTTTCTCACTCCAAAAGTACAAAGACTAGGGGACACTCAAGGAAGTTACATGGAAATACTTTTAAAACAAAAACAGGAGGATGTATTTTTTCACTCAATGAATAGTTAAGCTCTGGAACTCTTTGCCAGAGGATGTGGTAAAAGTGGTTAGCGTATCTGGGTTTAAAAAAGATTTGGACACATTTCTGGAGAAAAAGTCCATAGTCTGTTATTGAGACAGACGTGGGGAAGGAATTGCTTGTCCTGGGATATGTAGAATGGAATGTTGCTGCTAATTGGGTTTCTACCAGGCACTTGTGACCCGGCTTTGCCACTGTTTGGAAAATGGAATACTGGGCTAGATGGACCATTGGTCTGACCCAGTATGGCGACTATGTTCTAAGGGACTCTGGAGTGACACAGTAGCTAAAGCCAGAGGGATGCTACACTGTATGAGAGTATAAGAAAATAAGACAGACCAAAGACCCGTGTAACCCAGTTTCTTTTTTCAACAGTGGCCAGTCTAGGTCACAAGTACCTGGCAGAGTCCCAAAAAGTGGCAACATCCCCTGCTACTGACCCCTAGGGATAAGCTGTGACTCCCCCGGGTCTAACTTATTTATTTCAGCTTGTGTTTCACATTAATTCATCTTAAGTCTGGAGATGTTGGTGAATGGTGTGTCTTGTCTGCTGAAATAAGCTATTACAATCATTTAATATTGTATGGCTTGATCGTTTAATCTGCGGATTGTATGATTTTATGATCTCTGTATGTCTATGTGTTTGGTTTAGCTTGTTTGCACATTGATTTTAATTTTTTGTTTCTATTATAGCTGTCCCTCCAACTATCGCCCAATCTCCCTCCTACCCTTCCTCTCCAAGTACTTTGTTCATAGCCATTGCCTTGATTTTCTCTCCTCTCATGCCATCCTCGATCCGCTTCAATCCGGCTTTCACCCTCTACACTCGACAGAAATGGCACTATCTAAAGTCTGCAATGACCTGTTCCTTGCCAAATCCAAAGGCCACTATTCCATCCTCAGTCTCCTCGACCTATCCGCCGCTTTTGACACTGTCAATTACAATTTACTTCTTGCCACACTGTTCTCATTTGGGTTCCAGGGCTCTGTCCTCTCCTGGTCCTCCTCTTATCTCTCCCACCGTACCTTCACAGTGCATTCTCATGGTTCTTCCTCCACCCCCATCCCGCTCTCTGTTGGAGTTCCTCAGGGATCTGTCCTTGGTCCCCTTCTTTTTTCAATCTACACCTCTTCCCTGGGCTCCCTGATCTCATCTCATGGTTTCCAATATCATCTTTATGCCGACGACACCCAGCTTTATCTCTCCACACCAGACATCACTGCAGATACCCAGGCCAAGGTATCGGCCTGCTTATCCGACATTGCTGCCTGGATGTCCAACCACCACCTGAAACTGAACATGGCCAAGACTGAGCTTATTGTCTTCCCACCCAAACCCACTTCTCCCCTCCCTCCACTCTCTATCTCAGTTGATAACACCCTCATCCTCCCCGTCTCATCTGCCCGCAACCTTGGAGTCATCTTCGACTCCTCCCTCTCCTTCTCTGCGCATATCCAGCAGATAGCCAAGACCTGTCGCTTCTTCCTCTACAACATTAGCAAAATTCGCCCTTTCCTCTCTGAGCACACCACCCGAACTCTCATCCACTCTCTCATTACCTCTCGCCTTGACTACTGCAACCTACTCCTCACTGGCCTACCACTTAGCCACCTATCCCCCCTTCAGTCCGTTCAGAACTCTGATGCACGTCTTATCTTCCGCCTGGACCAATATACTCATATCACCCCTCTCCTCAAGTCACTGCACTGGCTTCCGATTAGGTACCGCATACAGTTCAAGCTTCTCCTACTAACCTACAAATGCACTCGATCTGCAGCCTCTCCCTACCTCTCCACCCTCATCTCCCCCTACGTGCCTACCCGTAACCTCCGCTCTCAAGACAAATCCCTCCTTTCAGTACCCTTCTCCACCACTGCGAACTCCAGGCTCCGCCCTTTCTGCCTCGCCTCACCCCATGCTTGGAATAAACTCCTTGAGCCCATTCGCCAGGACCCCTCCCTGCCCATCTTCAAATCCTTGCTCAAAGCCCACCTCTTCGATGTCACCTTCAGCGCCTAACCACCATACCATACCATATTCAGGAAATCTAGACTGCCCAACTTGCCATTTCGTCCGTTAGATTGTAAGCTCCTTTGAGCAGGGACTGTCCTTCTTTGTTAAACTGTACAGCGCTGCGTAACCCTAGTAGCGCTCTAGAAATGTTAAGTAGTAGTAGTAGTTCCTTTCAATTTTCTTTTTATGAGTTTCACTGTAAACCACTTTGCTGTGCCTTGCATGAAATTACGGTATATCAAGTAAATAAACCATATACCCTCCATGTTATCTTGCTTGTCAGTCTCTATCTGCCCAATATATAAAACCATTTAACTGTCCAAAAACGGCTCCTGGTCGGTTAAATGGCACTTAACCGGCTATCTGGCAATATTCAGTTGGAGATCACTGGTTATCTCCCACTGAATATTGCCGGTTAGCACTTACCCCAGGATTTTATATAGTGCGCTTAGCATTCCGTGCCAAAATACAAGCGTATTCTATAACAATGCACGTAACTTAATTGGCTTAACAAGCCAATCAGCATTAACAGCACTTAAGAAGCAATAATGAGCACTAATTGGCAGTAATTTATTCATGATTGTTCAAGCTAATCTACTATGATTGAAGTTTTATCCAATTACCTTTTATTTCTTACTAGTAGAAAAGGCCCATTTCTGACACAAATAAAACGGGTCCTAGCAAGGTTTTCCTCGGCTCACCTCCAGCCACCCATGTCCAGCGACCCCCTGCCCCCCCTGCAGCCACCCATGTTCAGTGACCCTCCTCTTCCCCTGCAGCCACCCATATCCAGCGACCCTCCTCTCCCCCTGTGCCCACTGCAGTCACCCATGTCTAGTGACCCTCCTCTCTCCCCTGCCCCCCCTCCAGCCACCCATGTCCAGCGACCCTCCTCTGGACATGAATCAGCTGTGAGGCATGGTTTTTTTTTCCCCCCGGGTTCTAAAGTTGACATCATAATGGCTACGGTGATGTCAGCCTGATCTACGGAGCCTAGCAGACCAACTCGGAATGAGCCACGGTCCCAGGCAGCAAGTCAGAACATTGGAGGTGAGAATTATTATATAGGATTATGAAAATGAACTTTATTTATTTGACTACCTAATTCCACTCTGTCACCTCCATATTTTAACTATGTATTTCTCTTTTCCGGAATTGGTGATCACCATTACGGAAAAATTGTAAGCCACATTGAGCCTGCAAATAGGTGGGAAAATGTGGGATACAAATGCTACAAATAAATAAATAAATAAATAATTTACATGCACAACTCCCTAAGTGTATTCTGTAATGCACAGCGCCTCAATTTTAATGCATGCATTCAAAAAGGGGTATGGTTATAGGTGGGGAAATGGGCATTTCATGGGCATTGTTATAGATAGCCCTCTGCGCCTAAGTCTACGTGCCGGAATTTATATCACATTTTCATTGGTGCAAATGGATTCACGTAGTTTTAGGCACTAAGGATATTGACTAATCATATTTTACATACCGCACCTAAATCTAGGCACTGCTAATAGAATATGCTTAGGTGGAAATGTTTTCCGCACTGATTTTTTAAGCGCCATATATAGAATCTGGCCCTTAGCAGATTGGTTATATCGCACGATATAACCGGCTATCCACTAATATTCAGTGCATCGCCGGCTAAGGGATCCTTTTACAAAGATGCGCTAAAAAGTGGCCTGTGTTACTTTTAGTGTGTGATTTTCACGCAAGCTCAGGCCACCTCTTAGCGCATCTCGGTTCCTTGTTTGAAGCTACTTTCATCTATCTTTTTGCAGTGCAGGTTTCTTGAGAATGCCAGCCTCTTTCTCTTCACTTTTGGCTCCACGTCGCCCAGTCTTTTAAGGCTAGTTTTATCTTTTTCTGCAGCGGTAGGTTCTTAACTATGCCTGCACCATATATATTTATTTATTTATTATTTTTCTCTACTTTTCCCTTCTTTTCCACTTTTATTTTTTTACTCGTGTTTTTTCTTCACTTGGATTTGCATGACGCTCGCATATATTTATGCTGCTTGACGTGGAGGGGCATAATCGAATGTGAACGCCTATCTCCATGGGCGTCTATGTCCGAAAACGGGTACGTGAAGAGGCGGGACAGACCGTATTTTTGAAAAAATGGACATTTTTCAGCTGGGCGTTTGTTTTTTTTTTTAGCGATAATGGAAAGTAAAAACGCCCAGCTCAAATCATCCTAATCCGAGCCATTTGGTCGTGGGAGGGGCCATGATTTGTAGTACACTCGCCCCCCTGACATGCCAGGACACCAACTGGGCACCCTAGAGGTCAGTGCGGTGGACTTCAGACAACGCTCCCACATGCATAGCTCCCTTACCACGGGTGCTGAGCCCCCAACCCCCTCCCCCAAAACCCACTAACCACAAATGTACAACACTACCATAGCTCTTAGGGGTGAAGGGGGCACCTACATGTGGGTACAGTGGGTTTTGCAGGCCTCCCATTTACCAGCACAAGTGTTACAGGTAGGGGGGGATGGGCCTGGGTCCGCATGGCTGAAGTGCACTGCGGTACCCACTAAAAGTGCTCCAGGGACCTGCATACACGCAGGCCTCTAGGACTGGTTGCTGCTATATATCATTGGCACACCAGTTGACACCCGAAGACTAATCTCTCCGAAAACGTCCTTTATTGGAATAAGCACGCTTACTCACAGTTAACTGCAGATCAGAGGTTGTGCCCCACTGGCAACGAGTCTCCCTGGTACTGAGATGAGCAGTAGGTCAGAGCTGGCAGAATGGTGTACAATGCCCTCTTTCAGCCACATTCAAGGTAAGAAGAACTAAGTTCTGTAACATGGCTAACACGTGAAAGAGATCTAAAACTGGCTTACAAAAATGGCCACTACCTCATGGACTACTGGAAACAAAACAGGGCACACTCTGACCCAGTAAGCAGAGGGAAAAGCACCATGGGAGTAGAGCCTACCAACTACCAACATCGTGAGCATTTGCCACAAGCTAGTGGAATCATGGAGCCCAATACCCTAAACCCACCACAATGCATTGATGATGTGACTCTGCAGTGCCCTTAACAGAAAAGGTGTCACACTCACCCGAGACCCACATCAGAACCAGGCTGTCACAGGATAGAACACATTCTGCAGTCATAGAGGTTGGTACGGCATTTGAGGCTGGCATAGAGGCTGGAAAAAAAGTTTGTAAAGTGGGTTCTTTTTGGTATGAGGGGGTTAGTGACCACTGGGGAAGTCCGGGGAGGTGATCCCCGATTCCCTCCAGTGGTCATCTGGTCAGTTGGGCCACTTTTTTGGGACCTGTTCATGAAAAAAAAGGGTCCAAAAAAAGTGACCCAAAATCGCGGTAAAAACGCCTTTTTTTATTTTCGATTATCAGCTAAAGACGCCCATCTCTCCTCGGCTGATAACCACGCCCCAGTTCCGCCTTCACCACGCCTCCAACACGCCCCCATCAACTTTACCCATTTCCGCAACGGATTGCAGTTGGAAACGCCCAAAATCGGCTTTTGATTATACCGATTTGGGTGCCCACGGGAGAAAGACTCCCATCTCCCGATTTGGGTCGCAATATAGGCGTTTTTCTCTTTCGATTATAAGCTGGATAGGCTCTTAGCCCCAAGGGATATACAGTTCCCATTTTTAACACATATTTCGTTGACAAATTGTATTCTTCGTTCTTTTTATATTTTCAGTCTAGTGAACTGTGTTCGAGTATTTCATGGTTTTCAGACTTTCTGCATTGCTGACTCACCTGAACCATATTGGTACGTATTGGTATTTCTTTACTCTTCTGTTCCCCATGTTGTTGTTGTTTTACTTCTATTAGCCTTATTACTCACTAAGGGGCCCTTTTACAAAGGCGCGCTGAAAAACGCCTGCGGTAGTGTAGACGCGTGTTTTGGGTGCACGCAGAATCATTTTTCAGTGCACCTGTAAAAAAAATGCCTTTTTAAATTTTTTGCCGACAATAGACATGCAGCAAAATGAAAATTCTCACGCATCCATTTTGGGTCTGAGACCTTACCGCCAGCCATTGACCTAGCGGTAAGGTCTCACGCGGTAATGGTCTCTGCGCATAAAATGCCGATTACTGCCCACACACCAGAAAATAAAAATATTTTCTGGCGGACGCACGTCAAAAATGAAATTACCGCAAGGGCCACTCGGTAGCTGGACAGTAACTCAACATTGATGTGCGTTGGGTGCACATAAGGGTCTATGTGGCTTAGTAAAAGGGCCCCTAAGACTTTACACAAGATACCCCCCTTTTTTCACATCATTAGCTACTTTATCACACATTCTTGTGTATATGTATCTCAATGCAATGGTGTCTGCATTATTATCTCTGCATTACTTCTTATCTTTTACTTATGTTTTATTTATCAATGTTTTTGTATCTGTAGCAACAATATTTTCCTTGTACCATTATTAGATCATTCATATTTTAATGCTGTGTGCGTTTAAATATATTTGTTTATTATATATTTATTTTTAATGTAAAATTTGTTTTTCATGTTTTTAGACCCCTGAGGAAGGCTTTGAGCCGAAACATGGCCCGTGTAGGGTCCTTTGCGTCAGTTTACTTTGGCAAATACACTTTTTGAATGCTCTTACTCCTTGTTTACTTTGGTCATTTGGAATTTTTCCCCCCACCTCCACCCTTGTTATTTTGTGAATTTCTATTTTTGGCAATCAATAGAAATCAAACTAAATAAAACATGGAAAAGAAAATAAGATGATACCTTTTTTATTGGACATAACTTAATACATTTCTTGATTAGCTTTCGAAGGTTGCCCTTCTTCGTCAGATCGGAAATAAGCAAATGTGGTAGATGACAGTATATATAATTGAAACATCCAAGCATTTCATTGACAGTCTAACAGGGTGGGGGTGGGTAGGAGGTATGCATGGGAACATCAAAGCATTTCAGTGATAGTGTAACAGGATGGGGTGGATAGGTGAGAGGAGGGTGACAAACAGAGCAATACAACTTTATGGTTTATAATAGGCTAGAAAACCCAGATCCTTGTTTAGTCCTGTCTGTTGGGTGTCAAAATATTCAATCATTCTGACTTCAAAGGTCTTACGTTCCAGTATTGTTTTAAAGTTACCTTTCAGGATTCGTACTATGAAATCACTGGTACAGTAATCTGGTTTTGTAAAGTGCTGCCCCACAGGGGTGGGAACCAGGCAGACACCAGCACTCTTCATGTGATGTCTATGTAAATTAAATCTGGTCTTCAGCATCTGGCCTGTTTCTCCAATATAACATCCTTCGTTACATTTTTTACACTGAATGATATATACCACATTGGAAGATGAGCATGTGAAAGATTCCTTTATGTTGAATATTTTTCCTTTGTGAATGACTGTGGGGTCCAGTGAAATGTTTTGGCATAGCTTGCAGCTGGATATATTGCAAGGATGGGTACCCTTCTCTTCTTTTTCAGTCTGTGTTGGGAGTTTACTTCTGATTAGCTTGTGTTTTAAGTTGGGTGGCTGTCGGAAGGCCAGCATTGGTGGGGCTGGGAATCAGGGCCGTGCCAAGGGTCTGTGGTGCCCCCCTGTAGAAGATCAGTTGGCGCCCCCAGCGCCCCCCCCCCCCACAGATGAACAGTTGGCGCGCGTGCGCCCCCTCCCCCCCAGTGAAAATGATCGCTGCCCTCCCATCCACGCTCATCTCTCCCCTGCCCTCCCGCTCCCATGTCCCAACTGCCCGCCCTCTTCTCCCACCCCCCAAGATCCCTTTTAAATTTACCTCCGTCCAGCAGCAAAGGCGCAGCGTCAGTGAAGGAGGCGGCGCTCCCGACATCTCTACTAGTCTTCCCTTCGCTCAATGTCCCACCTTCTTCTGACGTCAAGGAAACTACCGCCAGGCTCCTGCACTACCCCAGTGGTAGGGCCGATGTGGCACGTGCTACCCTAAGTATTTTGGCCAAATTAGGCTGCCGAAATAGCAGGTATATCATTGGCCAGTTTAAACTTAACCGGCAGTGCTGAATATTGGCTTGGCCGGTTATTTTTAAACCGGCCAAAAATAAACCGGATACTTGATGCCGGTCACCGGAAACGGCCCAGCATTGAATACCTGGGCTTTGCACCGAACTTGCGACGCAGCTTGGCTAACTCCCACAGTCCGAATATCGGGCCCTATTTCTCTAGTTCTGCTATATATGCAGAGTCTGACTTGAGGTTTCCAGTTTAGTTCTTGCCTTCATATCTCTATTACTGATGTGTGGTCCCTTGTTTATTATTTGTTGAGGGTCTGTCTGTATTTTCTGTGTGTATGATCAAGGTGCGGTATTGTCTAGAAGTCCTGTTTGTTCACTTTTTCTCACTAGACGGTGTATTGGTGTTGTAGAGCCCAGTGTAATATTTACAGTGTTGTCTTTTCACGCATAAGGTTGTTGCTCTTTGAGTCCTGGGAGTTAGTGCAATTATGGTATGGTAAGGTTCAGAGTGTGTTTTTGTACAAGTTTGTGCATAGTATTTTGTACTGGAGGGATGACCTTACTGAGGGAACATCAAAACTTGAATATAATTTTAGTTTATCATAACATCAAATAGGGTTTTAGAACATTTTGCAGGATTTGATGTGTGTTGAGGTGGTTATCTTCATAGCAGACTTGTGTGTGATTAGGTTTAAATTATGGGACCTTGCCTCCAGAGAGGTCTTTAAATATAGTTGAATTGTTTCCATAGATGTGTATATGGTTTAGTGTTTGTAAGTGCTTGAAATAATTGAGTTTAAAATATGGAAAGTGTTATCCATGATGCAGAAATTCATTCTGAGGTGCACGTGAAGGCATTATTTATCAATACGAGTAGCCAACAGCCCTTCCTCAGGCCTCAGTCTCTCCACCATCACACCAAATTTATAACTCGAATACAGCTTGAGAAAAATCTTACTCATTGGCCTTCAATCTCACTCATTGGAGTGATAAATCTCACGGTTTAGGATGGGCCATCCTTGGCATCTCTGCAGTTGTGGTGTTTCAAAAAGGTGTCTGCACATGCTCAAGATCTGCCTGTTTCCATCCTTCCAAAATGGGAAATTTGTAGGAAGCAGGAGTTGGCAGGCCTTGAGCATATGTGGATTCTCAAGGACCCACACCACCGTGATGATCTCTTTGTGAAAACTGTGTCTGCCACAGTGGTGCTGCCTCGGAGGGTGTAAGGAAGGGAGGAAAACAGTTGTCAATCCGTGCCATCTGGCAAGGGCAGTTCGGTGGCAAGCCATTGCTCCAAAATCAGAATAAGATGGGCATCAGGGATGGTTTTTGGGAGACCCAGGAAGTGGAGGTCGTCCCTGCAAGAGCGATTCTCTAAAGCTTCCAGCATCTCTGCCTGAGCACGCACCTGCTCCCATAGGGACGCCACCTCCACTGCCACTGCCGTTGTCGCTGAATCTTCAGTGGTGGAAACTCGGAACTCCAGTTCCCCAGTGCAGCACGATGTTTCTGCCAATAATGATTCCAAGTTGGTGATTTGTCCCGAGAGCTATACCAGTCTCGGGTCCAGTGCTTGCACAACTACCGAGGTAAGGGCCGCTATGTGTTCAGGTGAAAGTGGCAAGGCCTGGTCCCAAGCAATGACTGCCATCTTGTCCTCGCCCCCTTTTCTTTTATCTTTGTCACACTTTTGAGCTTTCGAGCTCATGGCAGGAGAGGATTTAGTGAGAGATCTGTCCATATACCCTTGTCACCTCTCGTTTAGACTACTGCAATCTGCTTCTTGCTGGCCTCCCACTTAGTCACCTCTCCCCTCTCCAGTCGGTTCAAAACTCTGCTGCCCGTCTCGTCTTCCGCCAGGGTCGCTTTACTCATACTACCCCTCTCCTCAAGACCCTTCACTGGCTCCCTATCCGTTTTCGCATCCTGTTCAAACTTCTTCTACTAACCTATAAATGTATTCACTCTGCTGCTCCCCAGTATCTCTCCACACTCGTCCTTCCCTACACCCCTTCCCGTGCACTCCGCTCCATGGATAAATCCTTCTTATCTGTTCCCTTCTCCACTACTGCCAACTCCAGACTTCGCGCCTTCTGTCTTGCTGCACCCTACGCCTGGAATAAACTTCCTGAGCCCCTACGTCTTGCCCCATCCTTGGCCACCTTTAAATCTAGACTGAAAACCCACCTCTTTAACATTGCTTTTGACTCGTAACCACTTGTAACCACTCGCCTCCACCTACCCTCCTCTCTTCCTTCCCGCTCACATTAATTGATTTGATTTGCTTACTTTATTTATTTTTTGTCTATTAGATTGTAAGCTCTTTGAGCAGGGACTGTCTTTCTTCTATGTTTGTGCAGCGCTGCGTACGCCTTGTAGCGCTATAGAAATGCTAAATAGTAGTAGTAGTAGTCTCTTGTAATCAGAGGTGATATTGTGATGTCATAATGCCTCAGGCCACCAATAAGAGCCTACCTCATCAGTGATGTCACAATGGCTCACTTTTATTACATAGCTCTTTGAGCAGGGACTGTCTTTCTTCTATGTTTGTGCAGCGCTGCATATGCCTTGTAGCGCTATAGAAATGCTAAATAGTAGTAGTAGTAGTAGGTCAAAGAAAGAGCCTGATACTGGGAAGATGCCAACAAATTAGGCCTGGAAGCCCGGAGCAGAGCAGAAATACATCCTGCTGCCCCTACTGCATCACATGATTCCCTATTAGGGTTTTATATAAATACCTAGTGTTTCAGAGTCCAGTTTAGTATCTTAGGTTGCATTTTAGAGCTTGGCATATAAAACTGCATTAGAAGCACTTTCATTTATCAAGCTGCCAAGTGGTGGAATAAATTGCCAAAATATTTTAGTCATCAGTTTAATTATGTGATATTTTGGAAGACCTTAAAACTTGGTTGTTCTAGAAGTTGTTAATGCCTTGATAGCAGAATGCTGTGATCTATGTTTTAATAATCTAGATCCAATTTGACTTATTGTAAAGGGCTACTTGGATGTTATTGTACTGTTGTACTTCTAGGGTTATGTCCTACTTCTTTTAATGTGAGCCACATTGATCCATTTATGGTATTTATGGTATTTGTGACATATAAGCACTGGATGTAATGTAATCAGTTTAGAAATGTATAGACTTTGCAGCCAATTAGGAGGAAGGCATTGTAGATTGAAGTACATTGGGGGGGGAGGGTTGCAAAAAGTGCTGTGCCTGATTTAAAAATACTTCCCATTGTTTTGGGTGCCACAGGCATGGTCAAAAAGAACCTCCAAGCCAGGGGTGTGCTGGTAAATTGTTAACAGGGGGCTCTCTCTCGCCAGCAAAGTAAAAGAGAATTCAGGAGGGGCCCAAGCCCACATTTTGGGATCCATTTGTTAAAGTAGCCATGGAGAACCGGCTCCCAAAATTCTTAAAAACTTAACAAACGGCTCTCGAGAGCCTGTGAGAGCCTGCTCCAGCACACCACTGGCTGGTAAATTGTTATCAGGGGGCTCTCTCTCGCCAGCAAAGTAAAAGAGAATTCAGGAGGGGCCCAAGCCCACATTTTGGGATCCATTTGTTAAAGTAGCCATGGAGAACCGGCTCCCAAAATTCTTAAAAACTTAACAAATGGCTCTCGAGAGCCTGTGAGAGCCTGCTCCAGCACACCACTGCTCCAAGCGCTCCTGGATAAATTGCCTATACATGTAATATCATATGAATTCCAGAAGGCACAATGCAAGTTTGATGAGCATTAGCAGTAAATTTCAGAGACTAGATCATACTCCACATACCCTGGCTTAGGTGTGATGTTCATTACTGTCATTGAGGGGCATAATCGAATGAAAACGTCTATCTCCATGGGCGTTTATCTCCGAGAACGGGTCCGTGAAGGGGCGGACCGAACCGTATTTTCGCAAAAAATAGACTTCCATGTTTTATTCGACAATTTGTGAGCTGGGCGTTTTTGTCTTTCAGCGATAATGGGAAATGAAAGCGCCCAGCTCAAAAACAAATAAATCCAAGGCATTTGTTCGTGGGAGGGGCCAGGATTCTTAGTGCACTGGTCCCCCTCACATGCCAGGACTCCAACCGGGCACCCTAGGGGGCACTTTTACAAAAAAAAAAAAAAAAAAAGGTAAACGAGCTCCCAGGTGCATAGCACCCTTCCCTTGTGTGTTGAGCCCCCCAAATCCCCCTCAAAACCCACTGCCCACAAGTCTACACCATTACTATAGCCCTAAGGGGTGAAGGGGGGCACCTACATGTGGGGACAGTGGGTTTGGGGGGGGGGTTGGATGACTAAGCATTAAGCAGCACAATTGTAACAGGTAGGGGGGGGATGGGCCTGGGTCCATCTGCCTGAAGTCCACTGCACCCCCTAACAACTGCTCCAGGGACCTGCATACTGCTGCCAGGGAGGTGGGTATGACATTTGAGGGTGAAAATAAAAAGTTGTGAAACATCATTTTTTGTGGTGGGAGGGGGTTAGTGACCACTGGGGGAGTCAGGAGAGGTCATCCCGATTCCCTTTGGGGGTAATCTGGTCATTTAGGGCACTTTTTGGGGCCTTATTCGTGAAAAAACAGGGTCCAGGAAAAGTGCCCTAAATTCTAGCTACAAACGCATACTTTTTTTCCATTAACGGCAAAAGGCGCCCATCTCTATTCGGGTGATAACCATGCCCCAGTCCCGCCTTCACCACGCCTCTGACACGCCCCCATCAACTTTGTACGCTTCCGCGATGGAGTGCAGTTGGAAACGTACAAGTTCGGCTTTCGATTATACCGTGTTATTAGTTTTTGTGAGATAAACGTCCATCTCCCGATTTAGGTCGGAACTTGGGCGTTTTTCTCGTTTGATTATAAGCAGGATAGTATGCACAAAACCAACCCGTGTGATAAAAGTTTCAAATTTTAGGTGGGGGAGGGGGAGGAGAGATGGAAGAGGACGGGTATAACTATCAGCCAGGTAGAGTTGGGGAATACAATTTCTTTTTGGAATTGGAAGTGAGCAACAGAGAGTGGATTTTTCCCTTAGGATCTGTTGGTTGGGTTCCTCCAAGTGATCTGGGTTGGCCACTTTTGGAGACAGGATGCTACATTTGATTGACCACTGCTATGACTCATATGGCATCTCATATGTTCCCTTTACAATTCCCCCGACTCTCCCTGGGTGCAGCTACATCTAGAAGAGCATCACAAATGACTTCACATGGAGCAGAATCCCATTTGCTCATCAATGTGACATCATAGCCAGTATGGGTGAATCAGATCCACTGCATGAAAGGTCATGTGACTCTCTTGACAACATAGATTGAGTAACCCTGATACAGTGCACAGACAGAGGTGGCTTGTACTATGGAAGAATCTGAATATGTTAGCAGAGCCAAGATAATTCCAAAGCATAACATATTTGCAAACATTTCAAACATTTTCCCAATATTTATACTTTAAAAAGACATCCCTTAATTGCAAAAGACAAGTAAATAACATACCACATTGAAACGGAAAGACGTTTGCCAGCCTCAGCAGTAGCAATTTTCATAGCTGCTCTGAATGTTACATAACAACCACTCAGGGCAAGTTTTCCCATGATGGGACCCATTGATTGTAATACTGAGTGTGGAAATTTCAAATAAGAACATAGTAACATAGTAGATGACGGCAGAAAAAGACCTGCATGGTCCATCCAGTCTGCCCAAGACAAACTCATATGTGTATACCTTACCTTGAATTTGTACCTGTCCTTTTCAGGGCACAGACCATATAAGTCTGCCCAGCAGTATTTCCCGCCTCCCAACCACCAGTCCCGCCTCCCATCACCGGCTTTGGTACAGACCGTATAAGTCTGCCCTCCCCTATCCTCACCTCCCAACCACCACCCCCTCTTCCCCCCACCTGCTCCGCCACCCAATTTCAGCTAAGCTTCTGAGGATCCATTCCTTCTGCACAGGATTCCTCTATGCATATCCCACGCATGTTTGAACTCCGTTACCGTTTTCATCTCCACCACCTCCCGCGGGAGGGCATTCCAAGAACATATGCACTGCCACACTGGGACAGACCAAAGGTCCATCAAGCCCAGTATCCTCTTTCCAGCAGTGGCCAATCCAGCTACACAAGTATCTAGCAAGATCCCAGAATAGTAAAACAGATTTTATGCTGCTTATCCTAGAACTAAGCAGTGTGGTTTCCCAAGCCCATCTTAATAAAGGCTTATGGACTTTTCTTTTAGGAAATTATCCAAACCTTTTTTTTTAAACACTGCTAAGCTAACTGCTTTTACCACATTCTCTGCAAATGAATTCCAGAGTTTGATTACACATTGAGTGTAGAAATATTTTCTCTGGTTTGTTTTGCATTTACTACTTAGTAGCTTCATTGTATGCCCCCTAGTCCTAATATTTTTGGAAAGGGTAAACAAGCAATTAATGTTTACCTGTTCCACTCAACTCAGTATTTTACAGACCTCTATCATATCTCCCCTCAAAAGCTGATACATGTGTTTCTTGCTGCTTAGTTGTGACTAGCCACTCTGGGAATATTCTGATTCTTTAGATTATGAATCCATGATCTATTACACACAGAACATTTACATCATGGCAGTGAGAACAGATAGGTAGGCCTTCGAACATTTGACTCTCTTCAGAGGCCCTTTGAATTATGGCATTGAGAAATATTAGCTATTCTCTGGTTGTTTTGACTCGTAGATGTGAGAGTCAATAACTTACCTGCCACTTGGAAGATGGCGCTGCTGTTCTA
Organism: Microcaecilia unicolor; assembly: GCF_901765095.1. Taxonomy (NCBI): domain Eukaryota; kingdom Metazoa; phylum Chordata; class Amphibia; order Gymnophiona; family Siphonopidae; genus Microcaecilia; species Microcaecilia unicolor. Next base: position 52,887,946 of record NC_044044.1, read on the forward strand.
TTGAGCTCAATGGTTTGGTTTGGGGTTTAGGACTTGGAATTATTATCCCTCTTTCCAAATCCGAGCCCAAGGTGAGTTACATTCAGGTGCATCAATTATTTCCTTGCTCAAATGAGCTCACAATCAGGTTGTAGCTGAGGCAGTCAAGTGACTCGCCCAAGATCACAAAGAGTGCCTGACAGTGGGAGAAGTGGGATTAGAACCCTGACCTGTCAGATTCACAGCACACATTTAACAGCACTAGGAATGCCAAAGTACTTGTTACATATTTTTCTTTCTTTGTGAGGTGGGGTGCAGGGGGAGTGTTCAAAGGAGGAGACGTATTTTGATGGAGATGGAGTTTCTCAGTCACACTAAATTTTTTGAAAATGTGGTATCGGGCTCTCAGCTGTAATATTGGTCTTTGCAAAATGGTCTAAAAAGCTTAATAAACATTTTAATTAGAAAACAAAGGCCACAAAACATATTTACAGGTAATGTAATCAGACAAGACGTATAATCAAGGTGGACATACATTAAGAAGAACATTACACTGGGTTGACATTGCTGACTAAAGTCCAGAGCATACAGATACGACATATTTATAGTTTGCCATTGTTGCATTGCTGTAGAAAGATCGCACATATCCTGGAAGTAATCACTGTCATGCTGCAGAATATCACACTGCATCACTCAAGCCAGCCCAGCGCATTTCTCCTTCGTGCCTGTTTCCTTCACACAACCCAGAAGGAAGTTTATCTAGCAAAAATCAGCAAATAGTCAGGGAGTTCATTTCTATCCATGAGGTATCTAAAAGATAAATCTATTCTGATTGTAACTATGTTTTTGTCCGCTCGCTGGACAAATCTCTCTTGTCGTCCCCCTTCTCCTCCACTGCTAATTCCAGGCTTCGTTCCTTTTCCCTCGCAGCACCTTATGCCTGGAATGGAATTCCTGAGCCTGTACGCCTAGCTCCATCTCTACCTGTTTTCAAATCTATGCTGAAAACCCACCTTTTCACCACTGCTTTTGGCTCCTAACCACTACTCAATTCCCCTATCCTTGTTCCTTCTCACCCAGTGCTTTCCTCGCCCTTGGTTGTCTTGTCTGTCTGTGTTTTTAGATTGTAAGCTCTATCGAGCAGGGACTGTCTCTCTGTGTCAGGTGTTCAGCGCTGCGTGCGTCTGGTAGCGCTATACAAATATTAATAATAATAATATGTGAACATTTCTGATACAATTCATAAAATAACTGGTGGAACCTGTACCAAATTTCATGAGTAGTCAATGGCTCTGGTCCCATTATATTGACGGCAGTAGTCCAAGGCTTCCCAAACCCATCTTAGTGATGCGACAAGCAGGTTTTCAGGCTATCCATAATGAATATGCATGAGATAAATTTGCAAATGCTAGGCCTCCGGCTAGGCCTCTGGGTTATACAAATTTATTTCCTTCATTATTATTATTTTTTTTGTTACATTTGTACCCCGCGCTTTCCCACTCATGGCAGGCTCAATGCGGCTTACATGGGGCAATGGAGGGTTAAGTGACTTGCCCAGAGTCATGGCAGGCTCAATGCAGCTTACATGGGGCAATGGAGGGTTAAGTGACTTGCCCAGAGTCACAAGGAGCTGCCTGTGCCTGAAGTGAGAATTGAACTCAGTTCCTCAGTTCCCCAGGACCAAAGTCCACCACCCTAACCACTAGGCCACTCCTGCCATTATGGAGAGCCTGAATAGTTGACTGGCTGGAGAAGGCGAGGAGTTACCTGGACAGGTATGGGAAGCCCTGGTGTAGAGATCGTTGAATGTCCAGAATGTTGTTGATTGAAGCAATTTCTGCCTTGTATTCTTTCTGTATCTTGTGGAGAGGGCCTGAAGGGCTCCTAGAGTCCCAGATTATCCCAAGTAGAAATGTACAGAAATACCAAAAGACTTGACCACAGCTTAGAAAGTGATATTGGGCTCAGTCATTCAGCCGGTATGGAACAAGCTCTGTACAGATACTTGTCCAGCCATCAGAAAAGCAGTGATGAAAGACTTGATACGGCGTTATTCATCTCTTTGATTTGTCGATATTAGTTATATCAGATAAGAAAATTATCATGTGCTGAAAAGTTCTCCATTAACTACAGAAAGCAGTGTCTGGATCATAATGTGGTAATAAAAACATGAGGGCAGATAGTCAGCCGATGGAAGTGAGCATTTCTTTAACTGCCACCAGCATTATTCTTGGATATTTAATGCTGGGTCATGTCCAAGCCTGGGCATTGAATATCCGGATTTATGCAACCAGCTATCTCCTATGTAGTTAAGTGCAATGCTCAGCCCTTAACTGCCTAAGTGACACCACGTAAAGATAGAACTGATTTGGCACTTAACTGCATAACTGCCGACTCTGCCCAGAAAATAGCCAGCTTTCAGGTTAGCGGTCTGTAGTGATATTCAGGGGCACTAACCAATTAAGTGCTTCTGATCATCAGTGAATAATAGCCCCACACAAGTGATTTAACCGGCCATAAGACATTTCTGACCCAGTTGCGCCGGGCCCCCTCCCTGCCCATCTTCGGATCTCTGCTTGATGCCCACCTCTTCGGGGTCGCCTTCAGCGCCTAACCTCTACGCCTCTACCCGGGGGGTCTGGACTGCCCCGGCTTGACATTTTGTTCTTTGGAGTATGGGCTCCTTTGAGCAGGGACCGTCCTTTTTGTTTATTTTGTACAGCGCTGCGTAACCCTAGTAGCGCTCTAGAAATGTTAAGTAGTAGTAGTAGTAGTTGTGATAACATCGGTTAGTATATCTGGGTTTTAAAAAGGTTTGGACAAGTTCCTAGAGGAAAAGTCCATAGTCCACTATTGAGATAGACATGAGGAAGTCACTGTTTGCCCTGGGATTGGTAGCATGGAATGCTGCTACTATTTGAGATTCTACACGGAATGTTGCTGCTATTTGGGATTCTGTTAGGTACTTGTGACCTGAATTTTCCTACTTGTGGAGGAGTGGCCTAACGGTCAGTGTGGTGGACTTTGGTCCTGAGGAACTGAGTTCAATTCCCACTTCAGGCACAGGCAGCTCCTTGTGACTCTGGGCAAGTCACTTAACCCTCCATTGCCCCATGTAAGCCGCATTGAGCCTGCCATGAGTGGGAAAGCGCAGGGTACAAATGTAACAAAATAAAATAGATACTATTGGAGATTCTACGTGGAATGTTGCTACTATTGGAGATTCTACATGGAATGTTGTTATTCCACTAGCAACATTCCATGTAGAAGGCTGCGCAGGCTTCTGTTTCTGTGAGTCTGACGTCCTGCACATACGTGCAGGACGTCAGACTCACAGAAGCAGAAGCCTGCGCGGCCACATTGGTGATCTGCAAGGGCCGACTTCTACATGGAATGTTGGAATAGCAACATTCCATGTAGACTCTCAAATAGTAGCAACAGTGGAGGAGTGGTCTAGTGGTTAGGGTGGTGGACTTTGGTCCTGAGGAACTGATTCCCACTTCAGGCACAGGCAGCTCCTTGTGACTCTGGGCAAGTCACTTAACCCTCCATTGCCCCAGGTACAAATAAGTACCTGTATACAATATGTAAGCCGTATTGAGCCTGCCATGAGTGGGAAAGTGCGGGGTACAAATGTAACAAAAAAGAATTTTCCTACTTACGTGCACAACTATGGAACGCATTACCAAAAGCAGTAAAAACCACGTTCGACTATCTAACTTTCCGGAAAGCACTAAAGACAGACCTGTTCAGAAGAGCATACCCCACCGACCCAACATAAAAATACCTAGATACCTGCGACACAATGGACATTACCTGACTCTTCCTCTCCCTCTTTAAGTTCCCCCCAATTGTACCTACCATACATGTACTTAATTCTACCACAATATCATCTTCTATTGTTCATACCTTGTATTTGTTTCAGACCGGAATCGGCTAACACCGTTAACGGTACTATGTAAGCCACTTTGAGCCTGCAAAAAGGTGGGTAAAGGTGGGATACAAATGTAACAAATAAAAAAAATTGGCCACTGTTAGAAGCAGGATACTGGACTAGATTGGCCATTGGTCTGACCCAGCATGGCTATTCTTATGTTTTTATATTCTAAATCACTTTGAACATCAACCCCATAGGTTATTTTGTCAATTTTCACAAGATCAGGGGCAGAAGAATACTATTTTGGTTAGTGGGGGGTCAAACAAACCAATATTCAGCCCTGCTCCCAAGCTCTTTAGTTACTGATGCTGTGTCAGGCATAATATTAGCAGGGACATGGTCCCTGTAGCCCAAGGCCGCTGAGAAGGGGGGGGGGGGGGGGGAGGAGCAGGGAGAACAAAATTCACCGGACCTGGGCCTCCAAGGAGGGCCCGGCACCACAGTCCCCGGTCTCACCTGCCCGCCTTCTGCTCCATCGACAGCCCCTCTCCGTCCGCCACCAGGCCCCTTGCAATCAAATCGATACGGCACCACCTCACCTCCATGTGAAAGCACAACGGCAGATTGCCTCCCTTTGGGTCTTCCCTCCCTGTGTCCCGCCCTCTTCTGATGTAACTTCCTGTTTCCACGAGGGCGGGACACAGGGAGGAAAGGCCTGAAGGGAGGTAATCTGCCGCTGCGTTTTCACACAGAGGTGTGGCGCTGCTGAATCGATTTGAATGCAGGGGGCCCGGTGGTGGACGGAGGGGGGCTGTCAACGGGGTGGGTGGGTGGAGACTGGGGACTGCGGCGCCGGTGACCTGAGTAGCGATTGGGGGGCGGCGGCGGGGCCCCGGGGGCGGACTTGCTCCAGGCCTGTCTCAGTCTCTCGGCAGCCCTGCTGTAGCCCACCCCATTCTGCTGCCCATAGATCTCCACTGTGCTTTAGGCATAGGTGTACAGGCACAGACTGCACAAGCTCTGCTAAAGGGGTAAAGGAAAGAGAACAATGGTATTACAACCGACGATAAGGAAATAAAGAGACTTGCCCTGAGATAACACAGAGAATCAGAGGCAGAGCTGGAACCTAAGATCACATTCCAAGAACTGTTCTCACATCTCTGGAATGATTTCTAGGAGCCATTAGAACATCAGTCCTTCATTGGAAATCATTTTATCTTTTTAAAATTAGAACCCCAAAATGTAGTTCGTTTGGCCTTCTGACCTCCTTGGTGAGCTTACTCTCTGCTGAAGGAAGGCAATTAAGAGAGAGCTTCTGGCCTTATTTGTGTGCTTCAGGAGCCTGGTGGTGGATTAACCTGTACTTCCCAGCTGTGTACCACCACCACAGATTTAAGAAGTGCCATTGGGAAGGTACAAGGCAGAGAGAACAGTCAGCCATAGAAAAACAATGAAACCGCAATTTACACATATGTCCACAAGGTGTCAATAATGCTCCAGCAATGACAGTGTGAAGTAGCTGACTTAGTTATTCCAATATTTTAGTCACATTTGATGAACCTTGACAGCTTTACATTTTTACACCATTAACTTTAGTAGTGGGAACAAACCACAGGCCAGAATTCCTTCTATGCACTCCTCTATCTGTGTCGGTGAAATTTACCATCAATCCCACTCCCCATCCTGCATTCTGGAAAGCTGTTTCCACCGACTGGCAGTTTTAAAGATGTGCTTTTGCAGATTTTGAGCTGCCAACGAAACCCTCAACTGCTTTGATGTTCAGCGAGATCTTGACATTTTCTCCCATGCTCTTGTGTGGATAAATATAAGCTCTGGCTGAGAGGACTGAAGACACAGAACCTGAGCTTGAAATTCTAAAATGAAGCTGGATAGTTTGTTATTCCTAGGCAAGGCTGGGCTTTTGGGGCCTCAGAGTTAATTCCTCTCCTCAGCCCAGACTGCAGAGTTTTAACTTTCTCAGGTGAATTTAGTCATTGTCTCCAGTTGCTGTCTTTCTGAAGCTCCTTGCTTCATCCTGCGATACTCACTTAACATCCCAGTTCGTGCTTGTTAAACCTAGCAGTGCTACACTGTCACAACATCTGACACTGTCTCATGTGCATTATCCTGTGGCCCAGGATTCGGAAGGATAAATCTTCATCCAGCGATTGGACAAAAAGAAAACGAAAAAAAGAAACAGAGATTGCACCTTACATCAGGGGAACTCGAGCCTGTGTTCTGCTGCCACATCATTCCTGCTGTCCTCTTGAGAATTCCAGTTCCAAAAACCCTTCCCAAAATGGAAACTTGAGTTGAGAGCTTCCCTCCCCCTCTAGAATTTAAGGAGATCAACACAAAGTGAAGGCTGTGACCAAAGATCACATCTATTTCAGGGAGGGAGAGAGCTTTGTCAGTAAGTTTGGTGGCATTTCTGGTGTAATAACCTGAGGAGGGGACTGGAATCTAAGAAATGAGTTCAAAAAGTCGTCCAAATGTCACTCCTTTCTGCCCTGAAATTATACAAGAAATCCCTCCCTGGCCTGGGCAGGTATCATGACAGGAACTCCTCCAGCACGGCTGACATTGTATGGAGTGAGCTGCTGTGACTCAGGCCTGATGATAAGATCCACCACCTCTTCAGAATCATCAACATAGCTGGGAGGCCTGACATGGATAGTAGGTTGGATGCCATTGAGATTGCTGTAGCCCGGTGCTATGTTGCGGACAGGTGTGGCATCAGCAGCCGCGCTCACAGGGCTGGGCACCCTTACAGGTTGATTGGAAGTGGCACGGCTTGCGTTACTTCCATGGCTGGATGGCTTGCCAGCACTCCTGGGATGGTTTTCAGTCTCGGTAGAGGCCGCGTTGTACTGTCTGCGTAGGGAGTAGCTGATGTGGTGAGGGCGGTAGGCCATGGCGGTGCGGATGCTGCTGAGTCGGCTGTTGGGTTTGCTTGGGGGAGCTGCCACATCCTCCCTAGGAGAAGAAAATTAAGTTAATGGCTAAACATTTCCTAAAGTCAGGAATTGTAAATCCACATTCCCCAATACCAGCTGCTGTGAGCCATTCCCTTGAGACAGTGGCCATAAACAAACATTCCCTTCAAGCCTTAACCATAAACACTGCTTACAGACAGCAGTTGTAAACATTCCCTTTAATATTATCCTCCTCAGGCACTCCCATTACTACCAAGCACACCAGTGTCCCCAGCACCACTGCTATGGTGTTCTTGACAGTAATGGGTGCCTTAGGGGCTCAATGTTAAAATGTTCCTGAGATAAACTTACATCACAAAGCAGTGTGGGATTTGTAGTCCTTAGTATTACCCGTTGAAAACAGTGCTCCAGGTCTCACAACGCCTCAGGATGAGGTTTTCAGAAAGCCAGCACGGGCCTAAAATCTCCTTCCTAGAACTAGGTAACTTGGAAGCTCTCTTCCCTCTTGCCTCGTGCTCACCTGGGTACTGGACTGTATTTACCTGATATCATTGGCCACCTCTTTTTCATGTCGTTTCTTGTTACAGCAGCAGATCAGGCACCAGATAAGAAGCAGGAGAAGGAGAAGGAGGAAGAGGGCACCAAAGACCGCACCAACGATGACCCCAACACGATTCCGACCTATGTTCAAAGAGATTGATAACACAGCCTGTTACACTCAATCCTCCACATACCCTAGGGGTGGCCCAGCCATATCACTTGGACTAACAGTAACACCATATTATTCCCTAGCCCCTATACACCCTGAGGGGGGCACAAGGAGCTCAGCACAATTCTATCAAGGATCTGGGCATTTCTCATCCATTTGTGCCTCTGTGGGGCCCCTCTCCTGTGACAGAATACAGAGGATACCCCAACACTAATTATGTACATAAGTGCATAAGCACCGCCATACTGGGAAAAGACCAAGGGTCCATCAAGCCCAGCATCCTGTCTCCGACAGCGGCCAATCCAGGCTTCAAGAACCCGGCAATCTTAAAAACTCAGCATGGGTGCACATCTCCCTTCTACTTCCAACATTTATTTATTTATATTTTGCTCACACCTTTTTCAGTAGTAGCTCAAGGTGAGTTACATGCAGGTACTCTGGATATTTCTCTGTCCCAGGAGGGCTCACAATCTAAGTTTGTACCTAAGGCAATGGAGGGTTAAGTGACTTGTCCAAGATCACAAGGAGCAAAGGTGGGATTTGAACTGGCCACCTCTGGATTGCAAGGCTGGTGCTTTAACCACTAGACCACTCCTCCACCCCAAAGAATTTTGTTACTCTTTGGGGTTCTACATGGAATGTTGCTACACTTTGAAATTCTGCATGGAATCTTGTTATTCTTTAGAATTCCACAATCTTTATTTATTTATTTATTTATTTATTTAGATTTTGCTCACACCTTTTTCAGTAGTAGCTCAAGGTGAGTTACATTCAGGTACTCTGGATATTTCTCTGTCCCAGGAGGGCTCACAATCTAAGTTTGTACCTGAGGCAATGGAGGGTTGTGAACGTGGCATGTTCAAGTACCTTCCTTATACCTTTGACTAAATGCAGCTTTTCACTGTATTTCAGAAAGTTTAGGGAACAAGTCTACATTCACAAGCACAAACAATTTTTGTCTGTGTGTATGCACACACCTCGTGCCCCGATTTTTCTGTAAACATAATTCTTTGTCTTTCTGTGTGTGTACCAGGCATGCCTTCATTTCATGTTTGGGGCACCCCCTGATTCATTTCTGTGTCTGTGCTTGGTTGCATGGCACCCCCTGTTTCTTTTCTGTGCCTATACTTGGTTGCATGCACCCTTGATTCATTTCTGTGTCTGTGTGTGGTTGCGTGGCATCCCTGATTCATTTCTGTGTCCATTCGTGGTTGTGTGGCATCCCCTGATTCATTTCTGTGCCTATTGAGCTCATTTTCGAAAGAGAAGGACGCCCATCTTTCGACACAAATCGGAAGATGGGCGTCCTTCTCCTAGGTCATCCAAATCGGTATAATCGAAAGCCGATTTTGGACTTCCCCAACTGCTTTCTGTCGCAGGGATGGCCAAAGTTCAAGGGGGCATGTCAGAGGCGTAGCAAAGGCAGGACTTGGGCATAATGGGGAAAAAAAGGGTGTCCCTGATGAGCACTTGGATGACTTTACCTGGTCGTGTTTTTCTTACAGCCAAGCCTCAAAAGGGTGGGCAAAATGACCAGGATGACCACCGGAGAGAATCGGGGATGACCTCCCCTTACTCCCCCAGTGGTCACTAATCCCCTCCCACCCTCAAAAAATATCTTTAAAAATATTTTTTTTGCCAGCCTCAGATGTCATACTCAGGTCCATCACAGCAGTATGCAAGTACCTGGAGCAGTTTTAGTGGGTGCAGTGCACTTCAGGCAGCCAGACCCAGGCCCATCCCCCTCCCTACCTGTTACATTTGTGGAGGAAACAGCGAGCCCTCCAAAACCCACCAGAAACCCACTGTACCCACATCTAGGTACCCCTCTTCACCCATAAGGACTATGGTAGTGGTGTACAGTTGTGGATAGTGGGTTTTAGGGGGGTCTGGGGGGCTCAGCACATAAGGTAAGGGAGCTATGTTCCTGGGAGCATTTCATGAAGTCCAATGAAGTGCCCCTAGGGTGCCCGGTTGGTGTCGTGGCATGTCAGGGGGACCAGTGCACTACAAATGCTGGCTCCTCCCATGACCAAAGGGCTTGGATTTGGTCATTTCTGAGATGGGCGTCCTTGGTTTCCATTATCTCTGAAAATCAGAAACGACCAAGTCTAGGGACAACCATCTCTAAGGACAACCAAAATTTCAAGATTTGGGTGTCCCCGATCGTATTATCGAATCGAAAGATGGACGTCCATCTTGTTTCGATAATACAGGTTTCCCCACCCCTCCATCGGGACGTTTTGCGAGGACATCCTCAACAAAAATTGGGCATCCTTTTTGATTATGCCCCTCTATGTGTGGTTATGTGGCACCCCTGATTCATTTCTGTGTCCTTGCGTGGCTGTGTCACACTGCACCCCTTGATTCATTTCTGTGTCTGTGCATGGTTGCATGGCACCCCGATTCATTTCTATGTCTGTGCATGGTTGCATGGCACCCCGATTCATTTCTGTGTCTGTGCATGGTTGCATGGCATCCCCCAATTCATTTCTGTGCCTGTGCATGGTTGTGCGGCCTCCCTGATTTGTGAGATTAGGTCTGTGTCTGGCAATCTGCAATGCCTCTTTATGCATGTGCATGGCATACTGAATTCTGTCTCTGTGTGGTACTTGATTTCTCTTGTTATGGAATTTGTCATGCAACTATGCTTCTTGCGCTTTGTGAGTGTTTCTTCTGAGGCTTGTTAATACAGACTTCAGTAAATCCTGTTCACTGCAGCCAGAGGCCTGATAACGGTTTTATCTGCAAACTAGTACAAACTAGTGTTGCCAATTAACCAATTCCAAAACCCGCCAAAAATTTCACACCCCTGCCCCCGCCGTCATCAACCCTGCCCCCCGCCGTCATCAGCTCCACCCCGCCATCACCAGCTCCACCCCCGCCATCACCAGCCCCGCCCCTGATGTAATTAACCACTCCCCCAATGTCACTAACCACCCCCCCCAATGTCACTAACCATGCCCCCCGCGGGGCGAAAAAATGCAGCGCCGGCAGAGAAAAAAAAAACGCCCGTCAAAAAAAAAAAGCAGCCCAAAAAACCGCAACCCACAGCGGTCAGAAATTTCCCACAGCGGTTCGCGGAAAACCGCCCATCTGGCAACCGCGGTACAAACCAGTTTTAGCTGGCCATATAAGAATAACTGTAGGTAAAACGTGGTAATGACCAGAAACATGGGCAGAGCCCTGTGTATGTGCAGGATTTCTGATTGGTGGTGCTCTGTGTGTATATAGGTGACTGCAGAACTAGGGAGCGCTGGAATGTATCCTTCTGGTAGGTAGGGCATATTTCCCAAGGGGGGAGGGATGTGTGTGCTTTCCTCCCCCCCCCCCCCCCTTCCGTGACTATGGGTGGGGACTTTTTGGTCTTTGCAGCTAAGAATCTCTCGTTCGTTCTTTCTTTCTTTTGTTTCTTTCTCTCAGCTTTGTGTCCTTCATATGATAGTTTCTATGTATCATACTCTGTAGAACTGCCAAAGCTCAGGATATGTCCTGGTGAGGAACAAACTTTTTTTCCTTCCTCTTTTTCCCTTTTCTGTGAGTTCAGACTGATTCTTTTACAAATACCAAAGTAACTGATGTTAGGTTTTATGAGATTACTAATGTTTGCTACTGTTACCAGCTCCTGTTGTAGTGAGTAATAAAACCTCCCTTTCCTGTCTTTTGGTCTCTGTTGGTCTTTATTCTTCCTGAGAATAGCTCTAAACGCATTACACTTTATGTACATTAACATATGTAACCGCTGTACCACCTGAGGTAGAAAGTGTGACTGTGCATTCCTCGTGTCCTACGCTGTTCATCACCACGCACCGATACGTCCCTGCATATGCCTTGCTGTTATTCCGAACTAAAAGGTCTCCATTCAAGCTTCCTGCGGAGATTAAAAATAAAGTTGTAAGGAAAGCCAAGCCTGCCTTTTCATCACTGGGTGACCCCAGATCAGACTCTTCAAGGACTAAGACTCCCTAAGCAAGTAACTCCCTAAGCAAGATATCTGAACCCACTCCTTGGAGCACACCCAGTCAATCAGGTTTTCGGGATATCCACAATGAATATGCATGAGATAGGTTTGCATACAATGGAGGTGGTGCATGTAAATGTATCTCATGCATATTCATAATGCACACCCTGAAAACTTGGGTGTGTCATGAGGACTGGGTTTAGAACCTCTTCAAAGGCTGGGTTCACAATGCAAGAACCAAGGCTGCATAAAACGGAAGTCTGAACCAACTGACTAAACAAAGATGGCTGGTCACAGAATAGCAACATCTTGATAAAATGTCCACGTCTTCCTTTTACAGGTAACTCTTGAGATGATTCCACCCCTCCTCCCCATCTGCCCCCATACCTGCATTTATAGAGGGTGGGACGGTGGTGCTGTCTCCTGATATTTTCTCCCACTTGTAGGTCATGGGTGGGGTGCCCTCATTCGACTTGCACTTCAGGGTCACATCACGGCCTTCTGCCTGCTCCCCATCCACCCAGCACTGGGGCTTGGAAGGTTTCACTAAGGAGATGAATTACAGGATGAGCAAGACACACACAGGGTGCTCAACATCCATCCAGCACAGGTGGACAAGAAGGAGAAGCCATGGATTGTACACAGCGTATTTCTAATAATGATCATACCTAGCACATGGAGTGTAATCTTCCTGGACGCCAGCCCTGGATTTTTCTTCACTTTGCACTCATAGGTAGAAGAGTCCTGAACCACCAGAGAGTTTATTATGATGGAAGCATCTCCCTGGCTTGGATCTGGTGTCCCGAAGTGCAGTCGCTGCTGTAGATCTGGCGGTGCCTTCATAATGATCTGCCTGTCCATGTAGGTCAGTATCTGTTAAGAAACACATACAGTTTGGCCTGCTTCCCTGAAACAGGGCTGGGGACTCATTCATGCTTTTGATGGCCAAAACCAGCTAACATGCTCTCAGATGTTAACAAGCAGTCAGAACGCAGAACTGTGATCCCACAAAATTACAACCAAAACAAAAACAAAAACCCGCTATTTAAATTAAAATCATCTTTCTCCATGGCTTGGGTTTTGCCCTACACAGCAATTCCAGGATGTAAAGTTAGTGTCAAGCACCAGATGGCAGCCACGTGTTTCAGCACAGCAACACCACGTCTCCATTTCTGCGTGAACACGCTGTGTTATCAGTATGTGAAACATGCAGATTACTACTACTACTTAGCATTTCTATAGCGCTGCCAGGGTTACGCAGCGCTGTTCAAGTTTAAACATGGGGAAGGATGGTCCCTGCTCAAGAGAGCTTACAATCTAAAGGTAACAAGCTATGTAGTCAGTGAAGAGTGGTTAGGCGCCAAAAGCAAGGGAGAAGAGATGGGCTTTGAGTAAGGACTTGAAGATGGGCAGGGAGGGCGCATGGCATATGGGCTCGGGGAGTCTGTTCCAGGCATAAGGTGATGTGAGGCAGAAGGGGCGGAGTCTGGAGTTAGCGGTGGTGGAGAAGGGTACAGATAGGAGTGATTTGTCCTGAGAGCGGAGGTTACGGGTGGGGACATAGGGGGAGAGGAGGGAAGAGAGGTAATGGGGGGCTGTAGATTGAGTGCATTTGAAGGTCATTAGGAGAAGCTTGAACTGTATACGGTAGCGGATCGGGAGCCAGTGAAGCGACTTGAGGAGAGGGGTGATATGAGAGTATCGGTTCACACGGTAGATAAGACGTGCGGCGGAATTTTGGACAGATTGGAGGGGGGATAGGTGGCTAAGTGGGAGACCAGCGAGGAGGAGGTTGCAATAGTCGAGACGAGAGGTAACGAGTGAGTGGACGAGGGTTCGGGTGGTCTGTTCACAGAGGAATGGGCGAATTTTGCTAATATTATAGAGGAAGAAGCGACAGTTCTTAGCTGTCTGCTGGATATGGGCAGAGAAGGAGAGGGAGGAGTCGAAAATGACTCCGAGATTGCGGGCTGAAGAGATGGGGAGGATGAGGGCGTTGTCAACGGAGACGGAAAATGGGGGAAGAGGAGAGGAGGGTTTGGGTGGAAAGACAAGGAGCTCAGTCTTTGCCATGTTCAGTTTCAGATGCCGGTTGGACATCCAGGCAGCGATGTCTGAAAGGCAGGCCGAGACTTTGGCCTGGGTTTCGACTGTGATGTCGGGAGTGGAGAGGTAAAGCTGGGTATCATCGGCATAGAGATGGTACTGGAAACCATTTGATGAGATCAGCGAGCCCAGGGAAGAGGTGTATATCGAGAAAAGAAGTTATCACACTGTGTGCCTGTCTCCTTTACCTCTGGGTGGCCTCCACTGGAGCCTACCTGAAGCCATTTCAAGAGCAACCAGGGAAGGGAAAAAAATGTCCAATTGCAGGGACGGATCACAAGTTTGTGGACTCCTGGGCCAACCAGCACATAGCCCCCCCCCCCCCCCACCTCTTTCCCAGCTGCCACTGCCAAGTACATAGTCTTACTACCCATTACACAAGGACCACAATATAAGTACATAAGTAGTGCCATACTGGGAAAGACCAAAGGTCCATCTAGCCCAGCATCCTGTCACCGACAGTGGCCAATCCAGGTCAAGGGCACCTGGCACGCTCCCCAAACGTAACAACATTCCAGACAAGTTATACCTAAAAATGCGGAATTTTTCCAAGTCCATTTAATAGCGGTCTATGGACTTGTCCTTTAGGAATCTATCTAACCCCTTTTTAAACTCCGTCAAGCTAACCGCCCGTACCACGTTCTCCGGCAACGAATTCCAGAGTCTAATTACACGTTGGGTGAAGAAAATTTTCTCCGATTCGTTTTAAATTTACCACACTGTAGCTTCAACTCATGCCCTCTAGTCCTAGTATTTTTGGATAGCGTGAACAGTCGCTTCACATCCACCCGATCCATTCCACTCATTATTTTATACACTTCTATCATATCTCCCCTCAGCCGTCTCTTCTCCAAGCTGAAAAGCCCTAGCCTTCTCAGCCTCTCTTCATAGGAAAGTCGTCCCATCCCCACTATCATTTTCGTCGCCCTTCGCTGTACCTTTTCCAATTCTACTATATCTTTTTTGAGATACGGAGACCAGTACTGAACACAATACTCCAGGTGCGGTCGCACCATGGAGCGATACAACGGCATTATAACATCCGCACACCTGGACTCCATACCCTTCCTAATAACACCCAACATTCTATTCGCTTTCCTAGCCGCAGCAGCACACTGAGCAGAAGGTTTCAGCGTATCATCGACGACGACACCCAGATCCCTTTCTTGATCCGTAACTCCTAACGCGGAACCTTGCAAGACGTAGCTATAATTCGGGTTCCTCTTACCCACATGCATCACTTTGCACTTGTCAACATTGAACTTCATCTGCCACTTGCACGCCCATTCTCCCAGTCTCGCAAGGTCCTCCTGTAATCGTTCACATTCCTCCTGCGACTTGACGACCCTGAATAATTTTGTGTCATCGGCGAATTTAATTACCTCACTAGTTATTCCCATCTCTAGGTCATTTATAAATACATTAAAAAGCAACGGACCCAGCACAGACCCCTGCGGGACCCCACTAACTACCCTCCTCCACTGAGAATACTGGCCACGCAATCCTACTCTCTGCTTCCTATCTTTCAACCAGTTCTTAATCCATAATAATACCCTACCTCCGATTCCATGACTCTGCAATTTCTTCAGGAGTCTTTCGTGCGGCACTTTGTCAAACGCCTTCTGAAAATCCAGATATACAATATCAACCGGCTCCCCATTGTCCACATGTTTGCTTACCCCCTCAAAAAAATGCATTAGATTGGTGAGGCAAGACTTCCCTTCACTAAATCCGTGCTGACTTTGTCTCATCAGTCCATGTTTTTGTATATGCTCTGCAATTTTATTCTTAATAATAGCCTCCACCATCTTGCCCGGCACCGACGTCAGACTCACCGGTCTATAATTTCCCGGATCTCCTCTGGAACCCTTCTTAAAAATCGGAGTAACATTGGCTACCCTCCAGTCTTCCGGTACTACACTCGATTTTAGGGACAGATTGCATATTTCTAACAGTAGCTCCGCAAGTTCATTTTTTAGTTCTATTAATACTCTGGGATGAATACCATCAGGTCCCGGTGATTTACTACTCTTCAGCTTGCTGAACTGACCCATTACATCCTCCAAGGTTACAGAGAATTTGTTTAGTTTCTCCGACTCCCCCGCTTCAAATATTCTTTCCGGCACCGGTGTCCCCCCCAAATCCTCCTCGGTGAAGACCGAAGCAAAGAATTCATTTAATTTCTCCGCTACGGCTTTGTCCTCCTTGATCGCCCCTTTAACACCATTTTCGTCCAGCGGCCCAACCGACTCTTTGGCCGGTTTCCTGCTTTTAATGTATCTAAAAAAATTTTTACTATGTATTTTTGCTTCCAACGCTAATTTCTTCTCAAAGTCCTTTTTTGCCCTCCTTATCTCCGCTTTGCATTTGGCTTGGCATTCCTTATGATCTATCCTGTTACTTTCAGTTGAATTTATGCAAGTACACTTATAACATTGAGTTACTGTTAGTGTTATGGGGTATTGACACCGGACTGTACAGGTAGGTTGCTATGCCAAGTCCGCCTTGATAATAATAATAACTCTCCCCCTCCTCCTGCCCCCCGGACATTTGGACCCCTGGGCCTGGGCCCAGTAGGCCTATCTGGAGATCCATCCCTGATTACACGCCATGCTCTGAATCAATGCGGAAGTAACTGATCATTAAAGTTATTTTTCTATTTTTTTTGGGGGGGGGGGGGGGGGGTTTAGAGCTTATTTCAGCATTATGCACCAGTAAATAATACAGGACTTGAACTGCACAGTGTCTTATAAGGATAATTGTGGGAACCATGATCAAGGCCCATGCATAGTATTTGGTACCCTAGGTAAACCTTCAGCATTACGCTCCCTCTCCTTCCGCTCCAATTAAGAGTAATCTGGGGAAATGAGCAGTTTGAAAATAGCTCACCCTCCCTGCTGGTAAAAGTATCCCCTGTTGATGAGTACCACTCTAGATAACTGCCCAGTTCTGCCTAACGGTTGAGCTGGCTCTGAGCATGATGGAGGTTTCTGTGACAGCCCAAGCATGATGGAGGTTTCTGTGACAGCCCAATGAAGGCCACAGATTCAGAAAATTTTTATTGGTGTGACAACGTATATATGTTTTACCAAACAACAGAGTGATTATAAAATAGAAAAAAAAGGAAAAATATATTAACTTTATATATATGGAACCCTTTAGTGCCCGGTGAGCATCAGAGCAGGTTCCTTTGAATAGTTCTAGGACTGCTTTGTGAAGTCAGGGGCAGGCCCAACAAAATGAAAGGGTGGAAGGCATAGATAATCCACGGCATTCAGCATACTCCTTCCATCCAATAATTCAGTCCAGGTTAAAAAGTGTATTTCCAACCAAAAGGGATTTATTTACATTTGGTTGGCAAAGTGGAAAAACACATAGATAGAGGGTAATATTGCCATTTTCCCTCAGAGCCACAATGAAGTAGGGACAGCAGCATTTTATAACATGGCATCTACCTTTAAGGGTCTCTTCCATGCCTACATTTATAGAACAATGGCATTCATACGGGTAAGAGCACACTCACACATGTACATAAGTACTGGGACAGACCAAAGGTCCATCAAGCCCAGCATCCTGTTTCCAACAGTGGCCAATCCAGGTCACAAATACCTGGCAAGATCCCCCCCCCAAAACGTACAAAACATTTTATGCTGCTTATCCCAGAAATAGTGGATTTTCCCCATCCAATTTAATAATGGTCTATGGACTTTTCCTTTAGGAAGCCATCCAAGACAGTAGCACTCCGAAGTGCTAAGCTATAAAATGGCTTAGCCCATAATAGGGGTGTTTACAGAGGAGGGTCGTGGACAGCACTATTCCCTCTAAGCCAGAAGTTCTCAACCCAGTCCTCGGGACACACCTAGCCAGTCAGGTTTTCAGGATATTCACCATGAATATGAATGAGATAGATTTGTATTGAATGGAGGTACTCATGCAAATTTAACTCATGCTTATTCATTGTGGGTATGCCGAAAACCTGACTGGCTAGGTGTGTCCCAAGGACTGGGTTGAGAACCCCTTCTCTAAGCTGAGTTGGAGTCCTTCAACTGCATTACTGCCAGTGGGGGGCAGTGCTTCAATATTGTGTCTTCAATCACTATTTTCTGGAGTCCTGCAGAGTTTGCCTGTCCCTTGCTATTGAAAATGTGACAGTGAAACAGCACCTTCTACTGGCAGGACTGTAGGTGGAGGACTCCTGCTCAGCTTAGAGCAGTGATTCCCAAACCTGGTCCTGGAGGCACCCCAGCCAGCCAGGTGTTCAGGATATCTACCATGATATCCATGGAAAAGATTTGCCTGCAGTGGAGGCAGTGCATACAAATCTCTCTCATGAATATTCATTATAGATATCCTGAAAACCTGACTGGCTGGGGTGCCTCCAGGACCAGGTTTGGGAACCACTGGCTTAGAGGGAACAGTGGTGGACAGGGCATGGACAGAGCTGATATTTAAGCTTGTAACTTGAACACTGTAAATTATGCAGTTACATATTGCATTTAGGTGCTAATATTTACGCCAGCCATAGGCCTCAATATAGGTGCATTGGTGCTGATTTATGCTGGTATTCTATAAATGGAAATTATGCATATAATTGCCATTATGGAATAGCCACACTACTATTGGTGCCTATCTTTGACGCCCGGTTATAGAATTGACCCCATCTGTCCCCCACTGCAGCCTTGCCGTGTCCTTAGCTCAAGTAAGGTCAGGAAGATACTGATCTAGGAATACTTACCACACTGTCCAGAGCAGTGGGGTCATTATTCATTTTGGCCCACTCAATGTCCAGGTTCCCAATCTCTGAAAGGTCCAGAGTAAAGGAGCACATTAATTGCACTGACTCTCCTTCTGCCTTGTAAAAGGTCTCTGTGCTGGCCTCTTTGATTGTCACGGCAGATTGGGGAACTAAAAACAAGGGGGAAGGGGAGAAAAAAAGGCCAAAATATATTAAGAGTCAAATATGTAGGGATAAATCATTGTTTTGTTAGTTACTATGGTATTTTAATATTTTTCAGATATTTGAATCTCTATTATGTCTCCGCTCCCTCACCTCTTGGGAGATTCTTCTATAGGGAGACGTGGTTATACACACACATTTCTCTTCAGAAACACTCCATTCAAAACCAGACCACCATAATGTTCTTCGTTCCTCTTAGAAACAAGTCAAGGGTGTTCTGTGTCCTTGAGTCAGGCATCAGATTGGCTTTCTTCCCACGTCGCTGCCTAGGAGGTGCTCATATCAGGGGCAATGGAACTCCCTTTTGGTTGAGGGGGTCAAGCAAACCAATCTCCAAGCTGCTGCTGATGTGTTGGACAAGATACGAGTCGGGCCATGGCCCTCTCTATTCCACTGATCACACTGAGTATCACAGTGTACCCAGGACAGTGGTCTTCATCATATAGTGCACTGTTTCCCAAGTCGGTCTTGGAGTACCCCTTTGCCAGTCAGGTTTTCAGGATATCCACAATGAATATGGATGGAGGCAGTGTATGCAAATCAGCATCATGCATATTCATTGTGGATATCCTGAAAACCTGACTGGCAAGGGGGTACTCCAGGACCAGCGAATGGGACAGACTTAAAGATCTCAATATGGGAGAGGAGAGATGAAAGAGATATTTAAATACTTCCTTGAGGTGAGTCTCTTTCAGTTGAAAGAAAGCTCTGAAATGAAGGGGCAGAGGATGAAGAAGAAAGGGATCAGACTCAGGAGTAATTTAAGGAAATATTTCATTATGAAAAGGGTAGTGGATGTATGAAATGGCCTCATGGTGGAGATAGTGAAGATGAAGTCTGTATCTAAATTCAAGAAAGCTTGGAAGTACATAAGATCTCTAAAGGAGAGGAAGGGATAGTAGATGGCATGGTTGTGCAAAGTGGAGAGGCCATTTGGTCTTTATCTGCTGTCATTTTCTTTGTTTCTATGATTAAATTGCAGACACATGTTGGAATAATTCTTCTGCATCAGGATTATTTCCTCAGCAGCTCAGTTCTAGTTAGTCAATCTAAGCTTAGCCCTCTGTTCTGTGCACACTGAGGGAATGACTGCATGATTAAATATGGCATAATTCCTCATTGTGTTCATACTAGGTACTGGAATTGACTGCAAAACCTTATTTGCAGATAGCTTGGTTACACCTGAATTAATGGAAAACACTCTCCAGCTGGTGTGAGCACAAGCAGCTGTGTGTCTCAAAGGGGTCTAATTGAAAGAAGACAGCAGGAGCATGCTTGGCCCACTATCTGGCCTGAAGCCAGTAGGTAGAGCTTGCTGCCATACAAATTAAAGTATTTTAAGTGTATCAAGATGGCGGCTGTGTAGAGAAGCAATTAAACATCCTTGGGTGTAGATGGCTTCAGCCTTGTCATATGACACCATCACCTGTCCATCAAAGCTCCCTGCTGTGTCTGTAGTTAATATGCTTTCACTGTTTTGATTGGTCTCGTTCCTTTTGCAATAGTTCAAGGCAAGATACATTCAGGTACAATACGCATTTTCCTATCTCCAGGGACCTTAAAATCTGAGACAATGGAGAGTTAAGTAACTTGCCCAAGATCACAAGAAGCAACAGTGGTATTTGAACCCTGGCCTGCCTGCTTTCAATCTGCTGCAAGAACCTTTAGGCCGGGGGTTCTCAACCTTAGGACATACCTAACTAGTCAGGTTTTTCAGGATATCCACAATGAATATGCATGTGATAGATGCAGGGCCACCGAGAGACTGGGCCGGGCCCGGGACAAGGCCGCCCCCCCCCCCCCCCCCCGCCCGAGGTCACCGGGCCCTCCCTCCATCCGCTACCTGTCCGGGCCCTCTCTCCACCCCCGGGCCCTGTGCACTAACCTTGCGCCTCCCTCACCTTCGCAGCAAGCAGCGGCATATCTCTTCTTCTTTCTGTGCCCCGCCCTCGCGGACGTTACGTCAGGTGAGGGCGGGACATAGAAGGAAGGAGTGGCCTGCCGCTGCTTGCTGCGAAGGTGAGGGAGGCACTTTAAAATTACTACTACTACTATGTAGCATTTCTGGGAGCGAGGACGGGCTGGACTGCGGCGTAGGCGTTGGGCCCCCCCCCCCCCGGAGGCCCGGGGACTTTTGTCCCCCCTGTCCCCCCCTCTCGGCGGTCCTGACTCACATACACACATACCTTCAGCCCCCAACATGCACACATCCTGCCCTAACATACTGTAAATACACGCTCACACATATACCTTCTGACATCCCATCTCCACAGATAAACAGTTAAACTCTTCCCATAAAAATAGAGATGCACATCATACCACTGCTTCACATATATACACATACACACTATACCCACTCACACATCCCCTGCTACTCTACTTAGACACACTTGACCACAGATGAGCCTGCGAATGCAGGAAAGAGAGGAAACGAGCCATTAGGTCATTTTTCAGCTTGTTTGTCTTCCTATTAACATAGTATATGAATGATGACAGATAAAAACCCACATGGTCAATCGAGTCTTCCTCCTTCCCACACCTAACCACAAGACTGTAATAAACTGTATGAGTGTGGCCATTGCCCTAAATACCTCAGCCTCCTAGGTCTCCCACATTACCTGCCAAATAGACCAGTTATATATGCACCGGTGCTTCCACCAGGATCTCCAGCCATTCCAGAATATGCAGCCTGCCAGAAAAACCCAACCTAACAGACCAAGCCAGCCACTCGGATGCCCATATACTGCTATAACTTCTATCATTTCATATTAACTACAGCAATCCTGCATCCACAGCTGAACCAGCAGAATACGATTCTACGAACACCCAAATATATATTGCCTACTCCAGGCCACACCGGCTGTTCTCCGCCTTTTTAGCTACTAAAGATCCTCTGTGCTTATGCCACATCTTAAATCTTGTTACTGTTGTAACTGCCTCCCCCAACCCACCTCAGAAGGGCTTCCCATGCTTCCACCATCCTTTCCATGAAAAATTATTTCCAGACTTTTCTCTTTAGTCATCTCTCTTGACGCCTCATGTCTCATAGGGATTGTTATGGGAGCAGCCATGACACCACCAAAATTTTCCTTTCCTGCATGTACCACAATGTGTTTAGCTTCTTACCTACCTTCCCCCAGGGTGACGAAGTGACAAACAGCATTACAGAAGATGCATATGACTGCCCGGTGTGGGGCCCTTAACATTTGTGCATGCTCAAGGCCCGTTGGCTTCCACCCCCTCCAAAACTGGAAGTTCGGAAGAGGCAGGAACTGGCAGGCCTTGAGCATGCACAGATGCTTAAGGCCCAGCTGGTCATCTATGATGCATCTTTTGAAATGCTGATTGCAGCACTGCTGCCCTGGGGGAAGGGAAGTAAGTTGTTGGAAACCTCGTAGGGTAGGGGAGGTGGAAGGAAGGAGAGATATGCTGGAGACAATGGTGGAGGGAAGGAGAGATGCTGGAGATCATAGGAGAAGCTGAGAGGTGGGGAAGGAGAGAAATGCTGACCACGGGGGGGGGGGGGGGGGGGGGGGGGAGGGGTTGATAGGTAGGGAAGGAGAGAGATACCAGAGCCATGGGAGGAAGGACATGGGAGGTAATGCTGGAGTATGATAGGGAAGAGAAGGTTGGGGTAGAGCTGGGGAGAGGATGGGGGCAGAGCTGGAGTGGGGTTGGGGGTGAAGATTGGAGTGAAGTTGGGGGGCTGAGCATGGGCCCCCCCCCCAAACAAAAAGACATTCTGCTACCTTGTTCTGATATTCCCTTCTCGTGAAATAAGATTACTTCTTGTGTATTTGTAATACCTTTCAGGTATTTGAATATCTCTTTCATATCTCTCCTGTTTTTCCTCTCCTCTAGGGTATAGATGGCTAGATTCTAAGTCTCCTCTCATTGGGGTTCCAAAGTAGGCCCCTATACCATTTTGGTAGCCTTGCTCTGGGCTGCTTTAATTCTATCTCTATCCTTCTGGAGGTAAGGCCTCCTGAATTAAACAGAATATTCCACATATGATCCCCTATACAAGGGCATAATCCCTGCCTATTATATGGAGATAAGGCTCAACAAACAAGTTGGACTAACATATCTTTGACAACTCAAGAATTATCCTCTCTTTATGAGGTTTGCTGCTCACATGGCTAGGTAGACTAGACAGCAATCTGGCCATTTTCTGCTGCCATGCTCTATGTTTCTAAGCTTAGTTAAATCACTTGTTATGTCATCTGTTCCCTCAAATACATCCACTATATTACAGACCTCAGCATTATCCAAAGTTCCTCCTCCTAACCCCCTCTGCAATATCACAGACAAAGATTGAAAAGCATCAACCGCGGGGCCCCCAGAGATACTCCACTGATCATCTCTCTCTTCTCAGAGCGAACTCCATTCACCACCACTCTCCATTGCTGGTCAGTCAACCTGTTTCTAATCCACTCTGTCACCTTGGGACCACCAAGAGGCTATTCAGTTTATTCATGGGCCTTCTATACCCAGCGCCCACACCTGGGATTTATCAGTGATTATCCCTTCCAATTACCCATCACTCATTCTTGGGATTTACTAGGGATCATCCCTTCATATACCCATCACCCTCCTGGGATTTACCAGTGACCATCCCTCCCTTATGCCCAACACACTCTCCTGGGATTTACCAAGGTTAGAAGGCTGCTATTTACTGTTTCTGAACTCTTGTAAATCCCAACTATCCACACAAGAACCAAGTTGTTTGTCACATTCAGAAGAGTTCTGCATACATTTCTTCTTCTTATACTCCATCCCGTTCACTTCGATCACTTGATCCCGATTGTCTGGTGCTACTTTCCCCCAAACAAGCACTCAACCCGAAAATCTGCATTCTATTTTCTGGCTCCCTCTCTTTGGAATTATCTGCCGGCAGCCATTAGGGCAGAACTATCTCTCACTAATTAAAAAAACAACAACTTCGTTTTGTTTCAATTGGCCTTTCTGTTTAACGTCCATTGACTTAGCGCAGCCGGTACCTGCCAGATCTGCACACATTGTAGCTCGTAACTAAAGTTTTGATTTTGATTTGGTCTCGATTTTAACTGTTTTGTAATTTACTGTACTTGAGTGAATGCTTTCTTTCCTTTATTATATGGAGTTTCATTTCTTTGATTTTATGTTTACCATTTATTTGTTAACCGCTTTGACCTATTGTAATATAAAGGCGGTATATCAGGTTTTAATAAACATTAACATTCCTGTGTGTGGATGCGTGGGATAAACATAAAGGAATCCTGCTCAGAAGGAAGGGATCCCCAGAAGCTTAGCCGGTGGTGGGAGGCGGGGCTGGTGCTGGGCAGACTTATACGAACTGTGCCAGAGCCGGTGGTGGGAGGCGGGGCTGGTGGTTGGGAGGCGGGGATAGTGCTGGGCAGACTTATACAGTTTGTGCCAGAGCCGGTGGTGGGAGGCGGGGCTGGTGGTTGGGAGGCGGGGATAGTGCTGGGCAAACTTATAGGGTCTGTGCCCTGAAAAAGACAGGTACAAATCAAGGTAAGGTATACACAAAAAATGGCACATGTGAGTTTATCTTGTTGGGCAGACTGGATGGACTGTGCAGGTCTTTTTCTGCCGTCATCTACTATGAATGTGGATTTCACTTTGATTCATGTGAGTTATAAGGAGGTGGCTGGTTATCTCGGGAGTGCATTACCTTGGGAAGGCCAATAGCTATTTACACAGTTTATAAGAACAACTTTTCAGGCACCTGATGTGGTTTACCCAGGGAAATGATTCATCTAATAGGAACATTCTCCTTACAAGTTCATCTCTATTTTTACCTTAAGGAGGTACTTAAGACTTTTAGAAAGATCTTATGAGGTTGTGCACAGTACAAATCTTAGACTCATACATTTTTCCAAGGCTCCTTTTTTCACACCCTGATAAAAAGCATCTTTGTGAGCATTTAAAACTGCCAGCTGCGTCAGTGCCACCGATTTCTATGGCAGATGGTGAAGAAATATGCTAGCCCTTGCTCTCAGTAAACTACAGGCCAATGACTCAAGCTAAAGAGCTAGGCCTCTCTTAAAAATCAAAATCATCTCTGATACAAAATATATTTCATTGCAGTTCAAGCTGAAGTGAGTTCCCAGAGAGCTGGCAAGGGAGGGGGCATTTGCTCTTGTCCACAATCCTGAGACTGGCACCTGTGAGAAGTCATGAGCAAGATGTTTTGATTAAAATGAAAGATAGTAGGGGGGGGGGGGGGGGGGCTGAGAAGAGCAAGATGACCTGTGGAGTCATCTCACAAGATGCGCTCTGAACTTATCTTGTTTATACTTAGAGCTTGAGAATATGTGAAGTCATTCTGATCAACTGACAAAGCTGGTGACAAAGCTAGGGTCCATTGGAATCAATGGGACCAGAATAGTATAAAGGAAGCAGTCTGAGGGGTATTAGATCAGAAGGCAGACCTAATAAAATAAACAATGGTTTGCCGATTATTAACAATAAGGCCGAAGGTATTTCTCAAGGGGTTGGCGTCCCTGATTCTTCTTTAGAAGTGTCTGTAATACTGTAAAACCTCAGAGACATTTAACCTTACTTTACTCCAGCTACTTTGATTGTATCGTTTGCTTTTCCTGCAGATAAAGATTGTGCTTTAAACTCCCAAGAATCCCCTTACGATATGTGATGCTGGAATATGAAAGAGACATGAAGGAGCAGAGGCAGTTTCTTATTTATAGATTGGGTGTGATCCACTTAGCAGCTTTGTTCTTTTTAAAGTTTCCTTGCAAGAGTATAGCGATATTAAATTTGGTTAAATATGTGTTTATTTTTAGCCATTCCAGCTCTCTGCTTTTATTAATAGTAGAAGATTCCTGAGTATTGCGTGTGCTCCCCCTAGTAATTCACTTGCAATATTATTAGCTCTGAAGAAGTAGTTATGGATCACTTATTTTTCTTCTCTAATGTTTTATTTGCGCTTTTCTTGTTTGGTTCTCCCTACCCTTCCATACTTGTGGACTTGTAGCTAATTGTGTTGATTGTCTGCTGTTATCCTTTATTTTTCTGTTTTACGTTTATGGCTAATCTGTACAAGTGATTTGCTTGGTTATGTCAATTTAAATCTGGCTAAAAAATATCATTTAAAAAAAGAAACATCTTACATGTTGAATAATTTCTCTAAAGGGATTTATTTTAGAGGCTGACTGAGTTTTGGCTTTGGCACCGAAACTGGTCCGAAATTCATGTTCAGCTTTGTTGTGGTTTCAGCCGAAAAAGCCGGTGCATTTTCAGCTTTAACTGAAACTTTATGCTGGGTCCCTTAACTTTCTCAAGCCCCCATGCACAGACCGAGCCCCCTCCCTCCCTCACTCACCCCCGCATACAGAATGAGCTCACCCCTCAAGTCTACCGTCCATCCCCTGGTGGTCTAGTGCGTAATCAGGGCAGAAGCGATCCCCACTCACTCCAGTCCATGTTCTGTCCTCTGCCATAATGGCTGCCGCAAAACTGCTGCTGAAGGTCAACTGGGGATCACTCCTGGATGGTAGGCCTTGGGGGTGGGCTCATTTTCTGGCAGGGGGTAGGGATAGAGGGGGCTGATTGTGTACATGGAGGGGGGGGGGGGTTAGGGCTTATGCCATGCAGAAGCCAGGCTAGAAGTCAGTTTCAGTTTTGCTGAAAGCCAAAACCAAGCAACAAATTTTGGCCCGCAATTTGGTTTCTGCTGAAACTGAAAAAACAAAAAAAGGTTTTAGTCTCCCTCTACTTTGTTTTGCACATTCCTTGACAGAAATGTCTCTCCCTGGACAGCGAGAGTATATTGGAGATGATCTCAGTCTCCCAGATTTACTAGTAGTGTTTGTTTTAACATTTGCATTGTGCCAAAGAAAGCGTATTTCTACACTTTCTTTTCAGCCAAAAGAGAGGGCATCATTCTGAGTATGTGCCCAAACCTGAGGAGAAAAATAGTCAGAAAAATTAAAGAGCCACAGCAAGATCTTTATAATGTCTAAAATCTTCATTTTACTTACAGCAGATGGTGTTGAAAGAAAACAGAATGATCTCTGAGGAAGATAACGTGCTAAAGTAATGTGAAGCATTGTTTAAAGGTATATAAACAGCTGAACCAGTGCATTACATTGGAGAGACAGTGACAGAAAACACCTATGTGTAGCAGCGCTGTTCTCCCATGAGAAACCATTAATTGTATTTGTATTTTGGTAAGTAATAAAAATTGCTTTTCTCATACGTGGCCTTCTTGGTCTTTTATCACTCCAAATTGTGAATGGCTAGTACATAATAATAATTTGGGGTGGTGGTAAAAAGACAAGCATTAAAGCAAAAACATTTTATACTGCTTATCCCAGAAATAGTGGATTTTCCCCAAGTCCATTTAATAATGGTCTATGGACTTTTCCTTTAGGAAGCCGTCCAAACCTTTTTTAAACTCCGCTAAGCTAACCGCATTTACCACATTCTCTGGCAACGAATTCCAGAGTTTAATTACACATTGAGAGAAGAAAGATTTTCTCCAATTCGTTTTAAATTTACTACATTGTAGCTTCATCGCATGCCCCCTAGTACTAGTATTTTTTGGAAAGCATAAACAGACGCTTCGCATCTACCCATTCCACTCCACTCATTATTTTATAAACCTCTATCTATAAACCTCAGCCGCCTTTTCTCCAAGCTGAAGAGCCCTAGCCACTTTAGCCTTTCCTCATAGGGAAGTCGTCCCATCCCCTTTATCATTTTCGTCGCCCTTCTCTGCATCTTTTCTAATTTCACTATATCTTTTTTGAGATGCGGCGACCAGAATTGAACCCAATATTCGAGGTGTGGTCGCACCATGGAGCGATACAAAGGCATTATAACATCCTCATTTTTGTTTTCCATTCCTTTCCTAATAATACCTAACATTCTATTTGCTTTCTTAGCCGCAGCAGCACACTGAGCAGAAGGTTTCAACGTATCATCAACGACGACACCTAGATCCCTTTCTTGGTCCGCAACTCCTAACATGGAACCTTGCATGACTTAGCTATAATTTGGGTTCCTTTTTCCCACAAGCATTACTTTGCACTTGCTCACATTAAATGTCATCTGCCATTTAGACGCCCAGTCTCCCAGTCTCGTAAGGTCCTCTTGTAATTTTTCACAATCCTCCCCTGATTTAATGACTTTGAATAACTTTGTGACATCAGCAAATTTAATTACCTCACTATTACTCCCATCACTAGGTCATTTATACATATGTTAAAAAGCAGCGGTCCCAGCACAGACCCCTAGGGAATCCCACTAACTACCCTTCTCCATTGAGAATATTGTCCATTTAACCCTACTCTCTGTTTTCTATCTTTTAACCAGTTTTTAATCCACAATAGAACACTACCTCCTATCCCATGACTTTCTAATTTCCTCTGGAGTCTTTCATGAGGTACTTTGTCAAACGCTTTCTGAAAATCCAGATACACAATATTAACCGGCTCCCCTTTATCCACATGTTTGTTCACCCCTTCAAAGAAATGTAGTAGATTGGTGAGGCAAGATTTCCCTTCACTAAATCCATGTTGACTTTGTCTCATTAATCCATGCTTTTGAATAGGCTCTGTAATTTTGTTCTTAATAATAGTCTCTACCATTTTGCCTGGCACCAACGTCAGACTCACCAGTCTATAATTTCCCAGATCTCCTCTGAAACCTTTTAAAAAATCGGCGTTACATTGGCTACCCTGCAATCTTCCGGTACCACGCTCGATTTTAAGGATAAATTACATATTACTAATAGCTCCACAAGCTCATTTTTCAGTTCTATCAGTACTCTGGGATGAATACCATCCGGTCCAGGAGATTTGCTACTCTTCAGTTTGTAGAACTGCCCCTTTACATCCTCCAGGTTTACAGAGAATTCATTAAGTTTTTCCAACTCGTCAGTTTCGAATATCATTTCCGGCACCGGTATCCCACCCAAATCTTCCTTGGTGAAGACCGAAGCAAAGAATTCATTTAATCTCTCCACTACGGCTTTGTCTTCCCTGTTCGCCCCTTTTACTCCTCGGTCATCTAGCAGTCCAACCGATTCTTTTGCCGGCTTCCTGCTTTTAATATCCAAAAAAAAAATTTTACTCTCCAGAGTATTAGCTCTTGATGTCATGAGAGGTGGGAGGAATTCATAAACATTGCCCCCCCCCCCCCCCACCCAAAATCAGAAACTGCTTCTATTCAGAACAGAAGAGCTTCTGCCCTAGGAATGATAAGTAGCTGGAAATGTTCATTTTCTGTGTTGTTTCTGGGAATGTTTGTTTTATTTGTTTTTCTCATTTATTCATTGTGGGAGTGATGTTGTCGAGAATGCCCACCATTTTCAAAGAGCGTGTACTCTGTTGTGTGTGGATAGTGCACACATGTGTAATGGTTTACACATACATGCATATCTGGAAAAAATGCACTCTCTTTATCAAATGCGTATCCTCTTTTCAAAGTGTGCACTATAATCAGCAAATGAAAAAAAACCACAAAATGTATTTTCTCTGTTTTCATTTGTAAATGACATGATGTCATCAATATTATCCATATCCTGGCCTATATTCAGCCGGCTGCAGTTAGCATTTTTATTCCTGGATATTCAATGCCGGACCATGCCCAGTACTGCACTGAACTTCCGGTCTTAAGCTGGCCACTAAAGCTTATTTGGTTAAGTGCAATATTCAGCCCTTGACCACATAAGCTAAACCACTTAAAGATAGGACTGCTCTTTATGTGGCTCAATTTAAGCAGTTATCTTATGCGGTCAAGGCTGAATATCGGCACTTAACTGCAAAAGTGCCAACTCTGCCCCAGAATGCCCAGAAGGTAGCCAGTTTAGCTCAGGCACTAACCACGAACATTCAGTGGCGCTAACCGATTAAGTGCCACTGAATATCAGGGATTAGCCACAGACAAGCAATTTAAGCAGGCAGAACCTCTTCTGCCCACTCTGGTGATGCCCCATTTAGAGCACTGTGTGCAATTCTGGAGACCACACTTACAGAAAGATACAAACAGGATGGCGTAAGTCCAGAGAGCAGCTACAAAACTGGTAAGTGGTCTCAGTCACAAAAAATATAGGGACAGACTTAGAAACCTCAACATGTATATGCTGGAAGAGAGGCAGGAGACAGGGGATATGATAGAGATGTTTAAATACCTCAGTGGCTTTAATATACAGGAGGTGAGTGTTTTTCAAATGAAAGAAACCTCTGGAATGAGAGGGCATAAGATGAAGTTAAGAGGAAATAGGCTTAGGACGAATCTGAGGAAATACTCGTTCACCGAAAGGGTGATGGATGAGTGGAATGGCCTCCCAGTAGGGGTCGTGGAGACAAGAGCTGTGTCAGAATTTAAGAAAGCGTGGGACAAGCACGTGGGATCTCCTAGGAAAAGGAGGATGGGCAAATTGGATGGGCCTTTTGGCCCTTATCCGCTGTCATGTTTCTATGTTTGATTTGATTTATGGATGGATCGCTTATTACAAAAAGTGACAAAGTGATTTACAATAAATAATAAAATCAAGAAAAGGTGAAAAGAACACCAAATATTTAAAGAAAAGGAGAGAGTGGGGAGAGAAAGCAAAGCAGAAACGAATGCAACAAATCACTAGTAGTATAGGCAAGCGCTGAAGTCAGTGAATCTGAGGCAGATGACCTGGATCTAGGTGGATGGAGAACACTTTCTCAAAGAGGTGAGTCTTAAGGAGAGCTTCGAATTTAGGGTAAGAGCATTCTAGACGAATAGGAGCAGGAAGGGAATTCCATAGTGAAGGGTCAAGCCAGAAAAATGCTCGAATACGAGTAAATTAAAAAGAGGAAGTCTGAACTGGTTGAAATCTAGGGAATGAAGGGTTCTAGAAGGGGTGTAGGGATGAGAAGAGAGGGAGGTAAGAAGGTATACTGGTGCAAAATATTTGTGAGCGAGAATGAGGATCTTGAATATCAGCCGGATCATTGCGATTCCAGGGGAGAGCAGTCCTTTGCTATTGAACTTCAGGAGCCCTGGGTGTCCGGAAAGTAAGGATGCGGGGCTCCAAAGATAAGTTTTTTTCCCTACGTTTAGGAGTTAAACGTGCATCCCAAGCTTCCAAAAGTGCAAGAGCATGAAAAGCATTTCGCCAAGACCAGAAGTCTGGCGCCCTGCTCTGGGTCCAACATTGCATTATGCACTTTTTCCCCACTACCCCCGCTTTATAAATAAAAATGCGTTCAGATGACAATAAAGAGTCATCACTGCCCACCCAGAAGTTCAATTGGTGAAAGATTCAGTTGCTTATGCAACAAATGCTCCCAATATCTAATCAAACTCTTCCAAAAAAGTTGTACCCTCGGGCAATACCATAGCGCATGAGCCAGATTAGTGTTTAGATGTCCACACTTTACACAATTCTTAACCGCCAGACACTTCGCATAAAACGCTTGACGAGGAGAGAAACAAGACCTGGTCACAATCCAAAACTGACACTCTCTATATTTTTGATACTGAATATTAGTTAAGCGACAGTTGGCCATCAACTGTTTACACTTATTAAGTTATTATATTTGACTACACGAGTCAAACAAACAGCACACAGCACGGTGTTAAATGAAGAGTAGCCCGATGAATGAAGTGCTATACCACCTGGAAGAGGTTATTATTAACCACTAAATGAGAGTGAATATCTCTGAGGGCACTCTTCTTCACATCTAAATTGATTATTTTGTAGCACATTATCCTGGTTTTTTTGACAGCACTATTTGAGAAATACCATTGATTTGGGGATTTTTGTGATTGCTTCTTCTGGGTGGATCATTGCAAATGACAACCCATCCCTAGTCTGCCTATCAGAAGTGCCAGGCTCCAGGTCCCGATCACAGTAATATGGCTCCCTGCCATATAAATATGACATTTTACAGAGGTGATGTAGGATCAAGTGTGCCACGCTACAAAGCATTGACAGAAAGAGCTCCTATGACTGCAACACTGTTGCCTCCTCCCTGCCAATTTGCCAATTCCTTTTAACTTTCCCTTCTTGTGGAGGAGGGAGCCCTGAAACTGAAAAACTGGTCAGACAGCAACAAAATTAACAGCTGAGGAATGCAAAGAATGATATGTGACTCCCTCTGATGGGACTGGCTCTCACTTGTCCCTCCCTCTCTCACGTTGTCCATTTTCTCCCCACCCCACCCACCCCAATCCATCCACTGGCATAGCCTCACCTCACCTCTCTATCACCCCCCCAGGCCACTGAGAGGGGGGGAGCAAGAGGGGCAAGATTCCATGATCTACTAATTGTACATTTGTCTCACTCCTGGATAAACCTTTTAATCTCTATGGTGCCACCAGTCTCTGCATCAGTTCTGGTTCTGTTGGGTTAGCTATTACAGATATAAATGCAATTATGAAGCCCGAGGATACAGCATTGAACATGACAGTTGAAATAAATAGCTACACAAATTTAGCGGGTCTGGATGTCTGACGATGGTGTTTCATACTGGATAAGAAAAAGTCAGCGTGTAATGGAAAGGGTCATTTCAGAAAATATTGGATCCCATTTAAGATACTTCCCTCTTGCTCATAGAGGCTGTCACACAGGCACTCCTACCTATCTCTCGGCCCTAACTATTCTATACACCCCTGCGCACAATTTACGATCTCTAGATGCCAATCATCTTGTTCTTCCCGGACCCAAGCAATATTTCCATGAATCCACATGTCAACCAGCTTTTTCATATCTGGACCCAAAATTATGGAATAATCTTCCACCTTCCATTCATGGAGAAATTGCCTATCCTAAATTTAAGCCTTTACTGAAAACTTTTTTTTTTTTTTGCCAGCAGGCCTGGCAATTTATTTTTCAAAGGAGTGGTTTCTTCTATTGGGATCTGCTGCCTGGAAACATGTTACTCTCACATAGTACTGTTGCCCTGTTCCCTGGTTGAATGGTAGTCTATCTCCTGGATGCGTGTCCATCTGTCCTATCTCACTGGAGTTCCTTCATTTTTTTTATATGTTGCTTTATTTTAATTGAACACTGCCTAGATCCATCGTGTGTGGCATATGCAGTATAGTAAATTGAGTAAACAAACTGAGACAATCATTTTGAAACCAAATTAGATATTGTTCATAGGGTCTCTTTCATTTAAAGAAAGTTGATAAAGAATTGAAAAGTTATCACCAATATTTACAGCTTGCATATACCTTGAATAAGTTCAATGCGGATGACAGTTATAAGAAAACCTAGTCATACCTAGGGAAAATGCAAAATAGAATCAGAATCTGACATTTTTTAAATTCTCGTCATAATAAATCTTTTGGAAACAATTACGTTTTAAGATGTTTTTGAAACTGTAATTCACCCGTAGATAGTCTAACATCTATGGGTAGATCATTCCATATCTCTCCGGAGTGGAGGAGTAGCCTAGTGGTTGGAGTGGTGGACTTTGGTCCTGGGGAACTGGGTTCAATTCCCACTGTAGGCCATTGGAACCAACTCTGTGGGTGCCGTGGGTGCTTGAGCACCCCCAATATTGAGAAAATTCCTTGTATGTGTCCAGGGAGGGGTTATTTTCATTGGGCTTAGCACCCCCAATAATTTTGAAAAGTTGACTCCTATGCTGCAGGCACAGGCAGCTCCTTGTGACTCTGGGCAAGTCCATTGCCCCAGGTACAAATAAGTACCTGTATATAATATGTAAGCCGCATTGAACCTGCTATGAGTGGGAAAGCGCGGGGTACAAATGTAAGAAAAATAAAATAAAGGAGAAAACAGACATAAAAATCTGTTTCCAGCTGGAAAGTGTAATATCATTTGATCTCTCAATTGTGCCATATTTCTAAAAGACATACAGGGGTCCATTTACTAAGGTGCGCTAAATGATAAGATGCCCATAGGAATATAGTGGGCGTCTTAGCAGTTACCCCCTTCTATATATCGCGCCTAGCATTCTGTGATGAAATCCAAGTGTATTCTATAACAATGTGTGTAACTTAATTGGCTTAACAAGCAAATCAACATTTTTAACAGCACTTAACAAGCAATAATGAGCACTAATTGGCAGTAATTAGAATTTATACACACAATTGCTAAGCATATTCTATAACGCACAGCACCTAAGTTGTAATGTGCGCAGCCAAAAATGAGTGTGTCATGGGTGGCGAAATGGGCGTTTCATGGGCATTCCAAAATTTACATGCACCGTTTTAGAATATGCCCCTCTGAACCTAAATGTACATGCTGGTATTTACGCCATGTTTTCCTTGGTATAAATGGATGCACGTAGTTCTAGGCGCTGGGATATCAACTAAGTATATTCTACATACTGTGTCTAAATCTAGGTGCCACTAGAATACACTTTAGGCAGAAATGTATTCTGCGTGGAATTTTCAGGCGCCATATATAGAATCTAGCCCTTAGCGCATGCTAATTGTTGGCATGCACTAAATCTGTTAGTGCACCTTATTAAAAGGACCCCATAATATGAACAAGATTCAGTAAATGGCACCCAAATTTGTGCACTGGAAAAAATATCAGTACCCAGCGCTATTCCACAAAGGTTGCTCCAGGTTGAGCGTCCTTTATAGAATACCACATAGCCCCGATTCTTGCACCCAAATTTGGATGCCAGGCATAACTGCACGTATCCGCAATATTCTATAGCACTATGTGTAAATTTCTGGAATTCGCCAACCTACCCATGCCACTCCCAGGCCGTGTCTCCTTTTGGGTTGCACGCTATGGGATTTGGATGCACGGTTTTATAGGGTGGTGGACTTTGGTCCTGGGGAACTGAGGAACTGAGTTCAATTCCCACTTCAGGCACAGGCAGCTCCTTGTGACTCTGGGTAAGTCACTTAACCCTCCATTGCCCCTTGTAAGCCGCATTGAGCCTGCCATGAGTGGGAAAGCGCGGGGTACAAATGTAACAACAACAATAATTGGCTTATTACTCAATTTAGTTGTATGCACATCTCAGGATCACACCCAAATTTGAGTGCCCTTTATAGAATCCAGGGGATATTGTGGGGCTTAACCATATAAGATTTTAAAGACCAAGGTACATACTTTGAAGATTATACATGCCTGTATAAGTAGCCAATGCTCCCTAAAAATCAAAGGGGTTACGCTATCAAATTTTCTAGCAGAATATATTCATCTCGCTGCTGTATTCTGCGGTGTCTGTAGTTTCTTCAGTATTATACTTAAGCATCCAACATGCAGCATATTACAGTAATCTAACTGGCTAATAATTAAAGCCCGTACAATCAATTTAAACTGATTAATCCACAAACAATTTCTAAAACGTCTCATGCATAAGAGGATCTTTTTCGATAAAGATGCAACATGGGTTTCAATTGACATGGCACTATCCAAGATAACTCCTAGGACTTTCATCGATGCTACCAATGAAAAACAAGTTCCAGTAAAAGGCAGATTTTGATACAGAGCTACATGTCTGGCAGATGAACTAAAAAAGAACTGCAAACCTTCCTCAGGTGGAACTGGCTAATGAATGGTGAAACTCTGGTGTAATTCTGACTCATGACATCGTGAGGATCGTAGCAAAGGGTTGTGTTTTAGTGAGATAATTATTTAATCTACTTTTGCAACGTTGACTTTGTGGATATGCAGATAGAAAGCTTTTGTTTGTATATATTCAATGTTCTTTCTATGAATAATAATGAAGCTGATATTCCAAACAAAAGTTGAGCACCGTCATTTATGAAGGCACACTAAGAATCTCTTGCCAGCCAAGTCAGGGCCCTAAGTTCTCAGTTGATAAATCACCAAAATTTAGGTTTCTAAATTTAGACCTACCATTCATTTGCCTAGATTTAGGGGCCTAATTTAGGTTCCTAGTGCTGAAAATTTGTCCTAACTTCTAAATTTTACCCACTCTAAATTCACACCTGCAGCCACCCACTTCTTAGCTTTCCACATTTAAAGCCTAGTAAAACTAGTCTGTTAAATTTAGCAACTCGGCCCTAATTAATTATCAGAAGGGCTAATTTAGGATCCTAATTCTAAAAAAATTATGCTCCTATACTCTGAAATAGTTTGGTTTTTTTTTTTTTTAACAGCGTAGAAGCCTCAGAATTGCACAATGTGGTCCTGCATCAGATACATTTTACAGTTTGGACACCCAGACAGTGGCAGTGTGGCATCTGATCATGACCTCTGTATATGTGCAGGAGTGATCCAGCTACACTGAAATAATTGTTTCCTCTTCCTCAAACCTCTGCTATGAAACTAAAACCTTAAGGAAGACAGTAATGCCATAGGCAGGAAGCCACCTCCATCCTTCCCTGATATACAGGTCATTTTGAAAAGGAAAACTCTAAAATCCCTCAGCTGCCGCCAATGTTGGATTTAGAAGTTTTGTACCCGTAGAAAGAGGGAAAATCTCCATGTTAGCCCCAGACTTGCCTGTATTGACAGCAGATCTGATGTCCTTTCAACTACCTTGGGTTCGAGCAGTTTGGACCTCAGTTTGACCCTACCAATAACCAGACCAAATGCAGTGACCCAGGTGTGTCAGAAGCGATGGGCAAAATCCATCCTTTCCATACTGCTTTATCACTCCCTCTTTCCCATTTCATGAAGGACGTCTATCACTGGATGCCAAAAGGTCTTGCTTCTATCTGCTATTACGGACTGCACACAGTTAACCCTTGGATCCTCAGAAGGCTTTTTAAAGATCTCTGGACCTTTCCACACAAGTTTTACTGTACTGTATTTCGAAGGATCTTTAAAGATATCCAAGTTAAGACAAGTGGATCTGAATCTTCCGTGAAATTATGGATATGATTGGACCCTAATTGACTTACTCAGGAATAGCCTAGTGGTCATACCAGGAGACTGAAGAAGGGATGCCAGGGTTCAACCCCCACTATGCTCACTGTGATCTTGGGCATGTCACATCACCCTGAATTGCCTCAGGTGCACACTTAGATTGTAAGTCAACTTGTGCAGCGAAGTAACTTGAGTACCTCATTGTAACTTGCCTTGGGCTCGGATTGGGAAAAGGCAAAGAATGAAAGCTAAATCCAAACCCACTAAAGGTATACATAAGCTGTAGAAAAACTCGTTAGTGGTAGAAATCTGAAAAACGTACCTGGATATAGAGCCAAGAATAAAAGTGGTAGCAGCCAGGGTCCCTCCATAGTAAATTTCATTCAGCCCTGATACCACGTCTACTGTTTGCGGTGGAAGATGTATCTTTGTGTACGAGCACCTTGTCAGAAGAGACGTAGAATGCAAAGACAGTGTCAGAACACACGTGCACACACACTACCCTCTGATTTCCCCAAGCAGAGAGACAGAACGAGTCAGGAAGGTTTTACCTGCTTGGTGAGTTTTTGGCCCATGCTAGGACACACCCCTGCAGCCCTCACACGGCAATACCTGTGCGATGAATTTATAGAATGCAATAATTACTGTGTTGTGGAGATACCTCCCAGGCTTCACTTGCGTTGGTAGAGTACATAGTTCAGGAGCAGATTATATCTGAAGGGAAGTTCATGGCTTTCTGTTGTGATGCTGCCAGCGAAGACTCCTAGAAACTGCTTCTGTTTTCCGGTTCAGCAGAGATCTGAATGTTTAATTTCGATGTTTCTGTGCGGTCTCAAGGAAGGTGAAAGAACGCACATGGTCGATCCCCAGGATAGGGAACAGAGATGTACATTTTGCCAGAAATATTTGAATTCAGAAATAATATGGAAATAATATGAAATAATAAATAATTGTTCTTGAGTAATAATACAGTGCATGATGTACACATAGGGCTAGATTCTATATATGGTGCCCAAAAATATCGGCACTGTAAAAAGCTCTATTCTATAAGTCACGCTGAAAGTTAGGCACAGTTTATAGAACAGCGCTTATGCCTGGGAATCGAGCTTAACTTTAGGTGCGGCCATTTGCACCAACTGAAATGTGGTGCAAATATACACACCTACATTAAACACACATCCCCGTTATTCTATAACAACGTGCATTAATTTTAGGAACACCCCTGATCCGCCCATGACTCTCCCATTTCCATGCCTCCTTTTAAAGACAAACAGAGGAACAATGAGAGACAGAAGACAAGCAGTAAGGGATGTAGAATGGGAGATGTGAGGGTTTGGGGACAATGAGGGTTTGGATGAGGGAAGGGGGCGAGATACAGAGGAAGGGATGGGTGTGGCTGGAGGGCTAGCAGGTGTGGGCAAGGAGTTGAGGAGGTGAGACACTGAAGAGGCAGGTCAAGAAATGTAAGGGTCAAAAGTTTCAGACTTGGGCAAACACACAAAGGTAATAAAGCACTCAGCAACTCTCCACCCTTTCTCATAAACGATCACTTCCACCTCCCCACTCGCCAACTCAGGAAAATCACAAATGGGTCTAGAGACAGGTTTGACCTTACCCTAGACACTTTTAAAGCAGGTCTAATTCCAGACAATTTTTTTCTAGCCTCCAGGAAGTCATTTTGCTATCAGTTAGGGGCAGAAAACGTTCATCACATAACACCGCCCATGTCATGCCCATGAAACACTCCCTGTGGGATGTTTTTTTAAAAAGTGACTAGCAGTCTTGGGTGTTTGTTTTTTTTTTTTTGTTTGATTATACACTTTAGATGTTTTTCTGTGAGAAAAACATATATCTGCCTGTTATGTCATTTTTTGGACATTATTCTATTTCGAAAATGAGCCCCTATCCAGCTTATAATCAAAAGAGAAAAACGCCTATATTTCGACCCAAATCGGGAGATGGGCGTTTTTCTCGCAAAGGCACCCAAATCGGTATAATCGAAAGCCATTTTTGGGCGTTTCCAACTGCAATCTGTCGCGGAAACGAATAAAGTTGACGGGGGCGTGTCGGAGGTGGGACTGGGGTGTGGTTATCAGCCGAGGAGAGATGGGCGTCTGTAGCTGATAATCGAAAAAAAAAGCGTTTTTACCGCGATTTTGGGTCACTTTTTTTGGACCCTTTTTTTTCACGAACAAGTCCCCAAAAAGTGCCCCAACTGCCCAGATGACCACTGGAGGGAATCGGGGATGATGTCCCCGGACTCCCCCAGTGGTCACTAACCCCCTCCCACCAAAAAAAACCCCACTTTAAAAACTTTTTTCCCAGCCTGTATGCCAGCCTCAAATGTCGTACCCACCTCCATGACAGCAGAATGTGTTCGATCCTCTCACAGCCTTTCCCTGGGTCAAATGTGGCTCTCGGGTGCACTACAGGGTCACATCAGCATTGCATTGTGGTGGGTGTAGGGTATTGGGCTCCGTGATTTCATTAGCTTGTGTTACAGTCTCACAATGTTGGTAGTTGGTAGGCTCTTCTCCCATGGTGCTTTTCCCCCTGCCTACTGGGTCAGAGTGTGCCCTGTTGTGTTTCCTGTTGTAGTCCATGCGGTAGTGGCCATTTTTGTAAGCCAGTTTTAGTTCCCTTTCCTGTGTTAGCCACGTTAGAGAGTTCTTACCTTGAATGTGGCTGAAAGAGGGCATTGTACACCATTCTGCCAGCTCTGACCTACTGCTAATCTCAGTACCAGGGAGACTCGTTGCCAGTGGGGCACAACCTCTGCAGTTAACTGTGAGTAAACATGCTTATTCCAATAAAGGACGTTTTCGGAGAGATTAGTCTTCAGGTGTCAACTGGTGTGCCAATGTTATACAGCAGCAACAAGTCCTAGAGGCCTGCGTGTATGCAGGTCCCTGGAGCACTTTTAGTGGGTACCGCAGTGCACTTCAGCCAGGTGGCCCCAGGCCCATCCCCCCCTACCTGTAACACTTGTGCTGGTAAATGGGAGGCCTCCAAAACCCACTGTATCCACATGTAGGTGCCCCCTGCACCCCTAAGAGCTATGGTAGTGTTGTACATTTGTGGGTAGTGGGTTTTGGGGGAGGGGGGTTGGGAGCTCAGCACCCGTGGTAAGGGAGCTATGCATGTGAGAGCTTTTTCTGAAATCCACCGCACTGACCTAGGGTGCCCAGTTGGTGTCCTGGCATATCAGGGGGGGCCAGTGTACTACCAATCCTGGCCCCTCCCACGACCAAATGGCTCAGATTAGGACGTTTTTGAGCGGGGCGTTTTTAGTTTCCATTATCGCTAAAAAAAACAAACGCCCCGCTCAAAAACGTCCATTTTTTCAAAAATACGGTTCGGGGAGATATGATAGAAGTGTATAAAATAATGAGTGGAATGGATCGGGTGGATGTGAAGCGACTGTTCACGCTATCCAAAAATACTAGGACTAGAGGACATGAGTTGAAGCTACAGTGTGGTAAATTTAAAACGAATCGGAGAAAATGTTTCTTCACCCAACGTGTAATTAGACTCTGGAATTCGTTGCCGGAGAACGTGGTACGGGCGGTTAGCTTGACGGAGTTTAAAAAGGGGTTAGATAGATTCCTAAAGGACAAGTCCATAGACCGCTATTAAATGGACTTGGAAAAATTCCGCATTTTTAGGTATAACTTGTCTGGAATGTTTTTACGTTTGGGGAGCGTGCCAGGTGCCCTTGACCTGGATTGGCCACTGTCGGTGACAGGATGCTGGGCTAGATGGACCTTTGGTCTTTCCCAGTATGGCACTACTTATGTACTTATGTACTTATGGCCCGCCCCTTCACGGACCCGTTCTCGGAGATAAACGCCCATGGAGATAGGCGTTTGCGTTCAATTATGCTCCTCTATGTATTCTATAAAGTTGGTGCCTACTTTCCTTTATGGAACAGGCACCCTCTAGGGTGCGTACTTTTGAGTCATATTAGGTTCTGGGTTTGGGTTGCATGGTTTCTATTTTCTATGATGATATTATGCTGTACTGTCTTGTGTCTATGATAGACTTGTGAATATTTTTATATAACCCACCCAGAGCTTTTTGAGAGGACAGGCTAATCAGTGGAGTAGTCAGACAGCCAATTTTGGGTGGGCCTGAGCCCAAAGTGGGCGGGCAGAAATTTTCTCTCTGCCCCGCCCCTCCCTCCCTCCTCTCTCCACCCCGGTCCCTGCACCTCCCAACTCAAAATATAAACAGTTTAACTCATGAGGATCTCCAAGCTCTGTCAGCTGCAGACTTCCTCCTTTTAACAAGTTTGGCAGGCAATAGCAGCAACTCCTTGAGCCACCGATGCTAGCATCCCACGCATGCTTAGTTGTCAGTGGTTCAAGGATGCTACTGCCATCTGAAAATTTAATAGACGGGAGTTTGGGCCAGCTTCAGAGGAGGTCCTCAGCTGGTGGGGCTTGGAGATCCCCACCAGCTACAGCAAGGGTCAGGGCTGGTGTTAGATATGCTAGAGCCCAGGGCAGAAAATAAAGAAGGATCCACCCCCACATAAACTCTCCAATTTCCCCACCTGATATTACAATCACATCGACAAACACTCACCATATACATAACAAGGGATCACAAATTAGAAATAAAAATATGCAGACAAAATTGAACTGGGAACCTCGGTATGTACTACAACAGTGGAGAAATAAAAACAGAAATGTATTTCCTTTTCTACTGAACACAATAAAAATACCTCTGCTATGCACATTTCCCAAGCTAACATATTTCAGTGAATATTTTTTTAATGCCTTTTCTACCTTTGTTGGAAACGCAGGAGAGGGAGTCCAAAGTACATTCAAAACAGAACGAAAGAGCAAAAAGCTCCTTATGCTTTTTGTTATTTTACTCTTTTTTTAATCTACCTTTTGTTGTCTGAACATTTTATTTTTTTTTACATCATGTCAGTTCCAGTTTCTCTTATCCACTTTCCTGTCTGTCTTCTGCTAATTCTTCAAGTGGCTGCTGTCCATTTGTCTTTTCTCCTCTCTCGTTCCATTCCCTTACTACACTTGCCTTTCCATTGTAGCTCTTTCCTTTCTTTTTTTTTCTTTTCTGCCTCTCTGTCCCCTCAAATTTCACCCTCTTTCTAAGCTCATGTCTTCTTTTCCTTTTCAGATACCTATCAAATGTCCATCTCCTTTCACTGACTAGCTCTCCCATTCCCCATCTCACGCCTTCCTCAGCCTTCCATTCCCTTCCATCTTCAATCTGCTCCCCAGTACCATATTTCTACCCCTGTAATCACTATCCTCCTCTCATTCATTTCCTTGCCACCTTCCTCCACCCCCTTGGCCCTCCACTTTTCTGGCCTAGCATCTGCTCCCTCTTTCTATCTCTCCACCCTCGCAGCCTTCCACTCCACCCCCTCAGCATCTTCAGGTCCTCCTCTATTCCCTCCTGCCCCACTCCCCATGGTCCAGTATTTTTCCCTCTCTCTTCCTTCCCACCCATAGTCCAGCATCTCTCCCTCCCTCCTTCTGCCCCTGGATCCAACTTCTTCTTTCTACTCCCCCCTTCTGTGCAGCATTTCTCCTCCCCTCCCTTCTCCTCCACTCTCATGTCCAACATCACTCCCTCTCTTTTTTCTCTTCCCTTTCTCCCATTGTTCACCATCTCTCTCTCAACCCCCATGCAGCATCTCTCCTTCTTTCCCTCCTCTCCACTACCAACACCATGTCTAACATTTCTTCTTCTCTCATCCCTCTCTCCCCCATGCAACATCTCTCCCTCTCTAGCCATTCACCCCTCCTATGCAGCATATCTCCCTCCCCCCTTCATAATATTTTGGAGATTCACCATCTGCAACAGAGTCCATAGTAGACTTGTCATCATTTGCTAGAAAATACCATGTTCCATCGCTATGGATGCCACCGGGTCCTCCTGATCCGGTGGTTGAAACATTCCAAAAACTAGTCTTGCAAGATGTTGTTGAATTGGAATACCATCACCCATATACACCTTCTAATATGACTAGGCACAAAGGTCTGCTTTAAAGGATCTACAAAGTGACCATTCCATTATTATACAAAAGGCTGACAAAGGGGGCGGTATAGTGGTGCAAGATATGGTGAAATACAAAGCTGAAGCACACCGCCAATTGAGTGACACTAAGTTTTATCAGCTACTCGATGTGGACTCCACAGGCCGGTTCCAAGAGGACATTAAGGCAATTTTACAATCAGCTAATGCGGCTGGCACAATCTCTTCAAAAGAATTTCAATATCTATATATGGCGCACCCTAGGGTGCCCCAGATCAGATTTGTGCCCAAGATACATAAATCCTTGTGTGACCCGCCAGGATGACCTATAGTAGCTAGCATTGGATCAGTAAATGAACCACTGTCACAATTCTTAGATTTTCATTTGCAACCACAGGTTCTCGCTATTCCATCTTATGTGCGAGACTCTACGCACTTCATGACCATGCTTAATAACCTCCCTATGATTGACACCTTGGACGTGAGA
Organism: Microcaecilia unicolor; assembly: GCF_901765095.1. Taxonomy (NCBI): domain Eukaryota; kingdom Metazoa; phylum Chordata; class Amphibia; order Gymnophiona; family Siphonopidae; genus Microcaecilia; species Microcaecilia unicolor. Next base: position 52,930,743 of record NC_044044.1, read on the forward strand.
TCACTGTAAACAATGATCCCTCAACAGCAAGCCCTATGATTAATAAATAAATATCTAGTGGCTAGTGAGTTATCAGCGAAAAAGTGGTCTTACTAAGTAAAATAGCGCAACAAGTCAAGTTGAAGAATTACTTCCAATTTGAACAAGACTATTTTCTGCAGATATGTGGCATTGCAATGGGGGCGACGGTAGCTCCGACTCTGGCATGTCTATATATGGTCCGGTTCGAAGAGAATTTTGTGTACACATCAACGAGCATCAGGAACGTCATAATGTGGAAACGTTACATAGACGATGTGTTTATGATCTGGAGGGGTAGTGAGGAGGGCTTATTACAGTTTTTGAAGGAGCTGAATTCTAGTGACCCGAATATCTTTTTTGAAATTAAACAATCCAATGACAGCATCAATTTCTTGGACATGAAAATTAGAATACAACAAGAGATGATTTCTACTCAAATCCATAGAAAGCCCACGGATACTAATGCCATCCCGCATTACAACAGCTTTCACCCTAGGTCGCAGAAAGATGGGATACCCGCGGGACAGTTCTTACGCCTACGATGCCTATGCCAGACAAAAGAGTTATATGATCATCATGCTGCTGGGTTATATCAAAGATTGAGGGGTAGAGGATACCCAAAAAAAAAAGTTTTGACAAAAGCCTCTAAGCGGGCCAGAAATGCACTACAGGAATTGGTTACTACACACTCATTCTGACACAAGGGAACATGATCGGATGGTGTGTATGCTCCCATTTTCTCCTTTAACGAATCAGATCAAAAGGATTATAAGAAAACATTGGCCGGTCCTAAGGCTGACCAATATGACTGCAGATGTATGTTTTGCATATAAAAGAGCTAATAACATAGGGGAAATATTGTCCCATAGACATGATGGTGAGACAGAGGGTGCAATCATGGGTCACGATAAGTGTTCCAGATGTGTCTACTGTAGGTATGAATGGATAGCATCCAGTGTTAAACTCCTTACTAAGAAGGAGTTTGTCCTTAGACACAACACTAACTGTGAATCCTCCCGCGTGCTATATGGGGTTCAATGCCCATGTTTAAAGTGGTACATCGGCCTGACTAGAAGGAGAATTAAAAATCGAGTGGCAGAACATTTAAGTAATCTCAGGAATCAAAAGAAAGATGCCCCACTGGTATCCCACTGGGCAGAAATGAAACATACCGATATAGATTGAAACATACCGATATAGATTTAAGGTTTGTTGTATTGAATCAGATCCCTGCTATTGTGACAGGAGATATAACATCTATTGGCAGACGGTCAGCCCCCAGGGCCTAAATAGAGAGATAGATTGGCTGTCATGAAAGTTTGAAAGTAGACGAGTGGTACGTCACTATATAAACACTACGCATGCCCCAGCATCTGATCGACGGAAGGTAGAAGCTGTGAAGTCCTGCCACAGGTCAGCTGTATTAATACATTGTTCAATATCGAAGTAGAGTATGTTAAAATGTGAAAAATGTCTTTATAAACTTTTCTAAAGATGATTGAGTGATATTGGTTACCGAGACCGTGCACCATTATTTTTTTTTTATCATTACAGATGAAATAGTGTTCCCCTGAGGACGCTAACGAAGCGAAACATGCCAGCATGTAGGGAACCTGCAACAACATACACTTTGAACAGTGGACTTTAATCCCGCTTTTAGGGAGTAGTGCTAACTACGGTCATTTTTTAAAATCACAATACGGATGGGGATCCCCACAGGACGCCTGACTCACCAGTGAACTCCTGCACCCTTGAATGAGCTAAGTAGAATTATCTTTCAAATATTCTTCAAACATTGTCAATATAAAGGACAGCTCAGAATATATGGTGATAAGGATAAGAAGGCAGGAGTGCTATGATGGTTTGAGGGGTGTTAGCAGTATTATACTGCAAGACGATCCTGTGACCCCTCCTACTGAGCACTATTAGCATATAAAAAAGAAAAAATATTTATATTACACAATACACATCATTTTTTATTAATTTTTCATCTTTTATTTCCTAAAAAAAGTTTGAGTGGTTTCTTTGTATGATACTTAGAAATAGCCAGTAGAAACCGAATGAACTCATTTGCCCCAGTGGTTTGTACATTAATTTTTTTTTCCATATTTTTATTAAATGTTTTTCAGAACATAGGACTGCCAGACCATTCTTCTAACGTTCGGAGATCCCTTCTCATCGTTTCTACTCCCTCCAGGGTATCCACTCTGTTGGCTATTTTCGTGTCATCCGCACACCTTTCCTTCTAACCCTTTCTGCAATATCTCCCACAAATATATTAAACAGAATAGGCCCCAGCACCGACCCCTGAGGAACTCCACTGCTCACCTTCCTTTCCTCCGAGCAGATTCTATTTACCACCACTCTCTGCCACCTGTTGGTCAACCAGTTTCTTATCCAGTTCACCACTTTTGGTCCTAAGTTCAACCCTTTCAGCTTATTCACGAGTCTTTTGTGGAGGACCGTATCAAAGGCTTTGCTGAAATCCAAGTAGGTTACATCTAGCACACGTCCTTCATCCAGTTCTTTGGTCATCCAGTCAAAAAAGTCAATAAGATTCGTTTGGCAGGATTTTCCTTTGGTAAAGCCATGTTGCCTCGGGTCCTGTAACCCGTCAGTTTCTAGAAAGCTAACTATCCTTTCTTTCAGCAGCGACTCCATTATTTTTCCTACCACCGACGTGAGACTTACCAGTCTGTAATTTCCTACTTCTTCCCTGTCTCCACTTTTGTGAAGAGGGACCACATCCACTCGTCACCAATCTCGCGGAACCTCTCCCGTCTCTAAAGACCTATTAAATAAATCTTTAAGAGGTCCTGCAGTATCCTGGGATGTATCCCATCCGGCCCCATAGCTTTGTTCGCCTTCAGATTCTCCAGCTGTTTATAAACTCTTTCTTCCATAAATGGCGCAGTATCCACTCCATTCCCAGACGTTCCCTCGGCAGCCAACTGCAGTCCTTCTCCAGGATTTTCCTCTGTGAACACTGAAGAGAAATAATTGTTTAGCACGTTCACTTTATCTTCATCACTCTCCACATAGCCATTCTCATTATCTTTCAGTCTCGCAATTCCATTCCTATCTCTTCTCCTTTCTCCAATATATCTGAAAAAAGTCTTGTCACCTCTCTTTACATCTTTAGCCATTTTTTCTTCCGCTCGTGCTTTCACTAGCCGTATTTCCCACTTCTCTTCTTTCAGTTTAATCTGATAATCTTTTCCGTGATCCTCTCGTTGCGTTCTTTTGTATTTCTTGAACAAATCCTCTTTTGCTCTTATTTTTTCAGCTACTTGTTTTTGTTTACTTTCCTCACAAAAAGATCAGTCACCATATTTATAGCAGCCTTTAGCTTGGACCACTGTTTTTCCACTTCTCCTACGCCTTCCCACACCAACAGCTCCTTCTTCAGGTATTCCCCCATTTTATCAAAATCAGTACATCTGAAATCCAGTACTTTGAGTTCTGTGCGTCCGCACTCTGCCTTCGCCCTTCTATCAAACCATACGGTGTGATGATCACTATTACACAGGTGGGCACCCACCCGGATATAGGAAACACTACCTCCATTAGTGAGCACTAGATCCAGCATCGACCCTTCCCTCTTGGGTTCCGTCACCATTTGTCTGAGCAAGGCACTTTGACAGGCATCCACAATCTCCCTACTTCTTTCTGATTCCGCAGACGGGACGTTCCAATCCATGTCAGACAAATTGAAATCTCCCAACAGTAGCACCTCCCCTTTCATACCAATCTTTTGATATCTTCTATCAGATCCTTGTCTAACTTCTCCGTTTGCGCAGGAGGTCTGTAGATAACTTCCGTGTGGATACAGGTTCCATCTTCTCACTCCAGGACGATCCATAAAGCTTCTTCTTTTCCCCAGGTTCCCCGCATTTCAGCCGCTCTGATATTCTCTCTCACATACAGAGCCACTCCTCCATCTCTTCGGCCCTCTCTATCCTTCTTAAAAAGATTATAGCCCGGTATGGTCACATCCCATTCATGAGAATCGTTGAACCACGTCTCCGTAATAGCAACAATAGCCATTTAAGCTCTTACAGTGCATTACAGAGCCTGCTGACAATGCATCAACCTGCTCCTTTGGACAGAGATGATGCTGGCCTGCAGTGCTTGAACTCTAGAATTCCTTTCATGTTTCTCATGCTGCTGGTACAATGTTCACAGTCAAGGTCACCATGGTCCAGTCTTTGGCAGTGGTAACATTTTTGGTGGATTTATGTGGTAGACATGCCTACTCAAAAGCGCATCTTTTGTCACCTCCAGGTCAAACTGAATTCTGAGGACAGAACAACTGTTTAACTTTTCTTTTTTACATAAGATGGGGACAAATGGAACTCTCAGAGTCATGGGAGGAAAAAGAAAAAGGAATTGCATAAAAATCTTTTTAATAGCAAAGAAAAAAATACCTAGAAAGAGCAAAAGACCACATCTGTGTAAAAGTTCAGAAGAAAACAGACTGTGCAAACATGAGAAGAAGCCAACTGTGTGGGAATTTCCAGACATGCATATGTAATGCATCTTTGCATGGGCACTTCTGGGTCCAGGGTCTGAAGCCCTTGCGAAGGGCAGACTCTGTCGGACCCTCGCTTACTTATTCTTGGCATGTGGTGCCTCCACCTGGGGGAAGAAGTGCTACTTCTCCACCAGGAAACTCAAAATCAGGTTCAAACCCCCTGTGGGAAGAAAGGCTAGCAGTCTTGAGGGGACAGCCACACACTGTCTAGTCCAAAATGACCACTCCACAGTCAGCAGCTCAAAACTCAAACAGTTTATTCTCCAGCTTGAACCCACAGGAACATTCCAACTGCATAAACTCTCCAACATTTGGTGTAATCTTTAAATAAGTTGCACTTCTGATATTCCCCAGAGGAACTCCTGTATTCTCCTCCCTTCTGCCTACCCAGAGCTCTCCTTCCCAGTTGCTGTTTTTCCTAGCAGCAACTCTCCTTGTCTTTAGCCAACGGACTCACTTCTTTTAATTCTTGGACTCCCCTTTACTCCTCCTGGTCAGTGGCACGGGACCATCAGGCAGCTTCAACCTGCAGGCAACCAAAAGCCCAGGGCAACCAAAAGACCCTCCTAAAAGGTAAACACTTAACTTTATCATCTAAACTCCTCCCCCACTGTCACTCTTCAGTACCAGGGAACTTTCTCTCTGCATTTTATTTCCAAACTACTTCCCTTGGACTGGGCTTCCTCCCACCCAGGGACCTCCCAGTCACTCCCATCAGGGGACACACTCTTCAGTAATCCCAATTTAACAAAGGATTACACATATAAAAACCTACAGATTTTCTTGAGCTCTGAGAGAGCTATCTATGCCCAGTGGAGCAGTAGCCTTAGAGTAGAGTGGTTGAGAAATCAGGGTTCTAAGCCTGCTTCATGCAAGGTCACAATGAGTTTCCATGGGCAAGTCACTTCAGCCTTCTCTGCCTCAAGTATGACTCGATTGCTAGTCCATTTGAGCAAGGAAATAACTGATGCACCTGAATGTAACTCCCCTCTAGTTCAAATTTGGAACAAGGGAATAATCAATCCAAACTCTAAGCCCATCTCAGTGCTGTCAGATAATATTACCCACTTGTGTGGCTGAGTCATCTTTCTTGCTCATGGAGAATTCCAATTTATCTACTAATTTCGCTAAAAATTTAATAATTACAGCATTTATATTCCACTTCACTGGAAACCAGCTCTAGGCAGATAACAAAATACATATACAGGCAAATCAACACTCATAGCAGATAAGGTTATATGTAAAATAATATCCTTTAACAATCTAAAATTCACAACAATAATCAAATTAAATTGACAGTTTAATTGAAAAAACTGTGCCTTAAATTCATTTCTATTATTTCTGGTTAGATATTTCCCAAAAGTCAGCTTTTCAATGCTTGTCTAAATTTATTACATAGTAATATAATAATATAGTGGATGACGGCAGATAAAGCCCTTCATGGTTCATCCAGTCTGCCCAAGATAAACTCATAGCATATGATATGATGCTTGATCTTGATCTGTCCTTGCCCTTTTCAGGGCCCAGCACTGGTCTTATTCCCCAACTACTGGTGTTGTCCTTGAAGCCCCACTTCAGCCCATCCAGATTTGTCTAGTCATAACTGAGGCATAGACCACAGTCTGGCTTTATTTCTCAATTACTGGAGCTGTCGTCTAAGCACCACTAAGCTTGTTTTGCTTTTTTCATATCGGAATCCTTTGTGTTTATCCCACACATGTTTGAATTCCGTTACTGTTTTCATCTTCACCACCTCCTGCGATAGGGGCAGTTCTGTTCGTTGCCCCTCCTCCTTTCTCTGACCTCTCACACCTGGTCCCAAGCCTCCCTCTCACGAGGGACATTTTTATTTCAATATCCCTAGAAAGAAAAAGCAAGAGGGGAAAGCATGCAGTGCAGGGCTCACTGAAGGCCCTGTTGACAAAGGTGCGCTAGCGTTTTTAGTGTACACTAAAAGTTAGCGTGCGCTAACTGTGTAGATGCCTATAGGAATATTATGGGCATCTACATGGAGAGCACAAACCCTCCCCCACATGCCCCTTCACTGCAGAGTTCCTCTGGTAAAACTAAAATAAGGAGGAAAAGCTGCCACAGCGTTACTACGAGCTGTTAAAAGAACTTATATTTGATGGAAGAGAGTTCCATCACAGTGCATTACCAAAGACTTGATAAAAGCTTAACAAAAAATAACACCAGATATTGATTGCCCTAGGGTTCATTGGATCTATTTATTCCATTATATGCCAATTAATAAGAACTTCCGAATCTGTGTCTCATCCTACACCTCTCAAGACTTAAACACGAGGAAGTGCTTTTCTTTAAACTGGTTTTGTCCTTACCTATGGGTGTGACAGGAAACTAGAGAGTGTTTTTTCTCCCTGCCTACATGCTTCTGAAACTAGCTGTCCTTGGCACTGAGATTCTTCAACTGTGTCAGGCGTCCAGAGCACAGATGAGTCAAGGGACTATATTGACATAGTAATTTGTAAATGTGTTAAGTATGTAATACATTAAATTCCTGGAAATAAAAAGAAGTGGAATAGAAAAAAATAAAAATATTATTATACTAGTATAATGGTAAAATAAATGAGTTTGTCATTCTTACTCATGTATTAGAGAACGCATTGCAAGAGGGCAGAAGCAGATCACAACAGCATTAGGACATAAAATTAATGAACAGAATTTCTTCCCCTCATATAAAGGGAAAGGGAATGGGATTTGATATACCACCTTTCTGTGGTTACAATCAAAGCAGTTTACATATTATATTCAGGTACTTATTTTGTACCTGAGGAGATGGAGGGTTAAGTGACTTGCCCAGAGTAACCCGTCAGGTTGAGGTTGAAGGAAACCCTGCCAAAATATCGGCCTAATTTTGTTTGTTTTCTACTGTGCAAGAAAGGGATCAGCTAGAGAAATAGAGGAGACTTCTTAGTTCTGTAAAAATGCCTGTTATGAAAATAACATCTATCACAAACAGGAAGTGCCTTGAAAAGTGTGATATGTGGCTTTGGGAAGGTCTCAGAGTAGAGGCATGGCCTGATCAAGACTCGTAGGAGTCCATAAAGAGGCCACACAGATCTGCAACAGAGCACATGCAAAAGACAGCAGACCCAAATCCAATATATAAAACGATGCCTGTATTTAAAAATACCTGACGTGGTCCACATTTTGCCCATGCATGGGCTACATCAGGGGTTACAATACTAAAAATGACCAAACAAAAAAAAAAAAGAGTTTAAAAAACATAAAAGGATAAAATAATATATAACATATATCACATCAAATTAAATGTATGGGATCCATGTGATAACTTTATTTATTTATTAGGGCTTGCTATACCACTTTTGCTAACCAGCAGTTCAAAGTGGTGTACAATAGTAAAAATACAGAAGAGGAACTACAAAAACCGATAGGAAAGGATAGAATAGCCTTGCACTCAACAGAAGAAGAAAGGAAGACAGACAGGAAATACTGAAAGTCACTGAAGGAGGAGAAAGAGAAACTGAGATCACAGTGAGGAACTAGATGCATTAAGATTGGGGGAGGAGGGGGGAGGGAAATACCTTGAAAAACATAGTAACATAGTAGATGACAGCAGAAAAAGACCTGCAAGGTCCATCTAGTCTGCCCAACAAGATCAACTCATATGTGCTACTTTTTGTGTATACCGTACCTTGATTTGTACCTGTCCTCTTCAGGGCACAGACCGTATAAGTCTGCCCAGCACTATCCCCGCCTCCCAACAACCAGTCCCGCCTCCCACCACTGGCTCTGGCACAGACATATAAGTCTGCCCAGCACCATCCCCACTTCCCAACCACCAGTCCCGCCTCCCACCACTGGCTCTGGCACAGACTCCTCTCCAAATAACAGAAGTCCCCGAAAGGGCAACTTCACCAGCCTTTGCTTAGAGGACATGTCAGCCGCCCAATGCCGTAGCCATAGAAGGCAGTGGATGGACACCGCCACAGACATCTGTTTAGCCGAAGCTCTGACCAGATCATAGAGGGTGTCAGCTAAAAATGACAAAGATGATTTGAATGTTGTAAAGGATAATTTAGTTCGAATAAGGAGAGGGAGGAAGTTCCAAAGAGCAACAGCAACAAAAAAGAAAGCACAGTGCCTAGTTGACTCGAGAGTGGTTTATTTAGGGCTGGGGAGAACAAGTTGACGGTCATTCAGGGAGTGGAGAGTACAGGCAGGAGAGAAAGGAATAGTAAGGGAGGACAGATAAAGCGGGAGACCAATCCTAAAAGCTTTGAAGGTGAGCAAGAACACTTTGAAAATAAAGCGTTGCTCTATAGGAAAGTGATGAGATTTGAGAAGAGGAGAGACACGATCAGTGCAACGGGCCTTACAAAGGAGTCTCATAGCAGTTTCTTGAACTGAGAGCAGTTACAGCCAAGGTAGACAATATTACAATAGTCTAACTTGGTAGTAAACAGTCAGACGATAAGGGCACGTAGAGAGTTATAATCCAGGAGCTACTGAATAGAACATAATTGTCTGAGAACAAAGAAGCCAAATTTGCATAGCTGGGAAATCTGAGCGGAGAAAGAAAGTTGGGACTCCAGTAGCACAGCCAGGTAGCAAAAAGAATCCACGGAATAAATTATCAGTACCAAAAAGATTCAGAGGGAAATTAGGAGTGGAGAGATCGCCTGAGAACCAACAGGCTACCATCTTCTATTTAGAATCAGTTTATGGTTTGAAAGCCAGTTGGAAGGGAAGCAATAGAGGGGGACAGAGAGCTTGTTGGCCAGATTATTAACATAGAGACAGCAAGAGATGCCAAAATATTGAATGACAGTGGCATGAGGACTCAGAAATAAGTTAAATAGAAGAGGTGCATGGGCGTAATTTGACTGTTTCATTGGGAGGGGGGAGGGGCAAAGAGTGTGGCTTGGCACATTTGCATATTCATTTGCATATATACATCTCATACATATTCATTATGGCTATTAATAAAATCAACAAAAACACACACGCACCAGACTAAAATGCTGAATATGAAGCCAGCATATCAAAAACAATAGGGCCAGACACTTTATGAAATAACACAAAACCCTACAAAAAGACCCTCAAAACCTATACAGAAAACTTAACACACAACAGTCTTAACCCACCTATGAAAAGACAGTGCTATAAATTTTACACTGGACCCTACAGCACCAATATACCTGCTACTGGAAAACTGTAACAAGCTGGACTGTTACACATTCCTACACAAACACTACATGCTAGCAGAATCCGTCACCTCAGTCACATATGCAGAACATGGACAGACCCTCATGTGATACAAAATAGGAACCACAAAAAACATGCCCACAAAAACTGAAATATAGATCTCTTCAAGAAAGCCAGACTCTTTAAGCAGTGCAAATACTGGTAAAAGCAAAACAGAAATGTACTTTCTCCTGTACTCTGCAAAATACAACAATAGAAAAAAAATGTACATTTCATAAAGCAGGCACATCTTAGTCCTTAAAACACATTAAATAAAAAGAATATTTTCTTTTCTACCTTTGTTGTCTGAGCATTCTATTTTTCTAGTTGGTCTGGTCCCAGTCTCCACTTTCCATGTATCAGTCTTCTCCTAAATTCTTTTCCAGGTTGACGTTTCCATTTCTTTGCTCTTCTCTTGTCATATTCCTGTCTTTCTCTGCATCTGTCTGGCATTGATCTTTCATTTTACGTTCCCCCACCCACCCACACACACACATACTTTTCTCTCACTCTTTAGTCGTTAGTATCCATCTACCTACTGGCTTTGACCATCTCCCTCTCATTCCCTCTCCAGCACTCTGTCTCTCCCTTACCCAGTCTCCTAAATACCCCTATTTTTCACCCACTTCATTATTCCCCCATTGCCATACTCTGTACTCACCCCCTTTGCCCTCATCTACCCTCCACTGCATCTCATCACTCTATCAGTCCCAGCTCCATCCATCTCTCTTTCCTTCCCTTGCCTCCAAGGCCACTCTTCTGCCTGTTAATTTTTACCCCATGCCCAATAACTTATCTCTCACCATCTTTTTAACCCCTTTCTACCATACCTCAACCCCCTTCAGAGACTTATCCCCTTCTCCTATACCCCTCACCAGTACCCCAATCCCTTTTCAATGTCTCTTATCCTCTCTCCAGTCTTCCAGATCATTCACATTATGTCACAACCTTTTCCTACATCATCTCTTTTTCTTGCCCTTTTTCTCATATCCCTAATTTCACATCCTGCTTCTTCCCCTCTCCCACCCCCCAGTCCCATCTATCTCCTGCTCCTTCCCTCTGCTCATCACCCCTCCCAGTCCCATCCATCTGCTCCTTCCCTCTGCTTACCACCCCTCCCAGTCCCATCCATCTTTTGCTCCTTCCCTCTGCTGTGCCCCACCTCTCCCAGTCCCATCCATCTCCTGCTCCTTCCCTCTGCTCATCACCCCTCCCAGTCCCATCCATCTGCTCCTTCCCTCTGCTTACCACCCCTCCCAGTCCCATCCATCTTTTGCTCCTTCCCTCTGCTGTGCCCCACCCCTCCCAGTCCCATCCATCTTTTGCTCCTTCCCTCTGCTGTGCCCCACCTCTCCCAGTCCCATCCATCTCCTGCTCCTTCCCTTTGCTGTGCCCCATCTCTCCCAGTCCAATCCACCCTCTGCTCCTTCTCTATGCTTACCATCCCTCTCAGTCCCATCCATCTCCTGCTCCTTCCCTCTGCTCACCACCCCTCCCAGTCCCATCCATCTTCTGCTCCTTCCCTCTGCTCGCCACCCCTCCCGGTCCCATCCATCTTCTGCTCACCACCCCTCCCAGTCCCATCCTTCTCCTTCCCTCTGCTGTGCCCCAACTCTCCCAGTCTGGGTTGCGCTGCCTGCCTGCCAGGTCCAGGATCACGCAAGCACACTTTGTGGACTGGGATCATTAATCCCTTCTCTGGCGCAGCAGTCTTCAATTTTTCCGTGCTCCCGGCAGCATTAGCGATGTATACACACTGCCTTCGGTCTGCCCCGGAAGCCTTCTCTTCAACTTCCTGTTCCTGCATAGGTGGGACCAAGGGACGCTGCAGAGAAAAGGCTTCTGGGGAGGTGCGAAGGCAGCGTGTATACATTGCTAATGCTACCAGGACTCGAGCCCAGATAGATTGAAGACTGCAGCGCCGGAGGAAGGGAGGAAGAGAGGGGGGTAGACGGAATCGCGATCGGCAATGCAGGAGGTAGCAAGCTGTTTGGGGGGGGCACTGCCCCCCTCACCCCCCCCCAAACTACGCCAATGAAGAGGTGACAGAATAGAACCCTGGGGAACACCACAAGACAGTGGATGGCAAATAGAAAAAGAGGAGGGGGTAATTACTTTGAAAGAGCAACCAGAGAGAAAGGAGAGAAAGGAAGAGAACCAGGCCAAGACGGAACCAGTATGACTTTGTCGCTTTTGACCTTGTAAACCACTTTTCTCTCTTCTCAAGTGGTTTACAAGGTCAAAAGCTACAAAGTGATCCAGAGAAACAGCTAAAACAATGAGATGTTTATCAAGGTAGGAATGACTCACTGAGCAGAGCTGTAAGAACAGTTTTGGTACTAAAGGGGGACGGAAGCCCAATTGCCGTGATAGAGAGCAAAGGACTTTTCAACAAAGGAGGTAGTTTGAATGAAAACAATCTTCTCACGAATTTTAGACAGAAAACAAAGATTACAGACCAGGCAATAATTAGTTGGGATTTGAGGATCAAGGGAGGGTTTCTTTAAGAATTGGGCGAACTATAGCTGACTTCCAGAAGATCTGAGGTATGGAGCCTAAACTAGAAGCTTTTAATCAGGAGGATGGAATGGGATCCAAAATGCAGGATGTGGCCTTCATGAACGTGCACGTGTAGAATAGCTCTTTTTTCAGTGCCTATTTTTTTTAGCGCCATATATAGAATCTAGCACTTGATGTCTTAAGTTGGCCATCTTCAAATCTAGACTAAAAGTCCACCTTTTTGATGCTGTTTTTAACTCCTACCCCTATTCACTTATACAGTACCATATCTGTTTTATCATTATCACCTTAGTAATTCCCTTATCCCTTATTTGTCCTGTTTGTCTGTCCTGATTAGATTGTGAGCTGTTTTGAACAGGGACTGTCTCTTCATATTCAAGTGTACAGTGCTGCGTACGTCTAGTATTTCTATAGAAATGATAAGTAGTAGTAGTAGTAGTGGTTTTTATGATTTGAATTGGTTACCTGAAACTCTTTGTAGATGGTATGTTTTTTATATACATTGTTTGTATACATAAGTTATTACCTGGATTCCATACATTTATGTGATGTGTGTTGTATATTATTTTAACCTTGTATGTTTTTACATTTCTTTTTTTTGTTTGGTCATCTTTAGTATTGTAACCCCTAATGCAGCCCATACATGGGCAAAACATGGACCATGTTGCGGGTATTTTTAAATAAAGGCATCATTTTATAAATTGGATTTAGATCTGCTCTCTTTTGTGGCTGATCAAGACTCTTTCCTTCTTTCCCTAGGGTTGCCAAATAACTTCAGTTCATCTGAGTTGGTTGAACCAGCCCCGCTTTTGTGCATTCATTCCTATTGCATCAGTGAATGTGTAGTTCGTTCTTTTCATACAGAAATGGAAACTGCAAATCCTGATAGACAATGAGCCAAAACCAGAAGTAGCTCAGATTTATTCAAGAGACCTCAGTTCCAGCATTTGCTGTTCATTTCACTTCCTCAAACTTATACGGTCTGTGCCAGAGCCGGTGGTGGGAGGCGGGACTGGTGGTTGGGAGGCGGGGATAGTGCTGGGCAGACTTATACGGTCTGTGCCAAAGCCGGTGGTGGGAGGCGGGGATAGTGCTTGGCAGACTTATACGGTCTGTGCCAGAGCCGGTGGTTGGGAGGTGAGGCTGGTGGTTGGGAGGCGGGGATAGTGCTGGGCAGACTTATACGGTCTGTGCCCTGAAGAGGACAGGTACAAATCAAAGTAGGGTATACACAAAAAGTAGCACATATGAGTTTATCTTGTTGGGCAGACTGGATGGACCATGCAGGTCTTTTTCTGCCGTCATCTACTATGTTACTATCCAGCTTATAATCGAACGAGAAAAACGCCCAAGTTCCGACCTAAATCGGGAGATGGACGTTTATCTCACAAAAACGAATAAAGCGGTATAATCGAAAGCCGATTTTTGGGCGTTTTCAACTGCACTCCGTCGCGGATGCGGACAAAGTTGATGGGGGCATGTCAGAGGTGTGGTGAAGGCGGAACTGGGGCGTGGTTATCTGCCAAACAGAGATGGGCGCATTTCACAGATAATGGGACAAAAGTATGCGTTTTTAGCTAGAATTTAGGGCACTTTTCCTGGACCCTGTTTTTTCACGAATAAGGCCCCAAAAAGTGCCCTAAATGACCAGATGACCACTGGAGGGAATCGGGGATGACCTCCCCTGACTCCCCCAGTGGTCATAAACCCCCTCCCACCTCAAAAAATGATGTTTCACAACTTTTTATTTTGACCCTCAAATGTCATACCCACCTCCCTGGCAGCAGTATGCAGGTCCCTGGAGCAGTTGTTAGGGGGTGCAGTGGACTTCAGGCAGGTGGACCCAGGCCCATCCCCCCCCCTACCTGTTACAATTGTGCTGCTTAATGCTTAGTCGTCCAACCCCCCCGAACCCACTGTACCCACATGTAGGTGCCCCCCTTCACTCCTTAGGGCTATAGTAATGGTGTAGACTTGTGGGCAGTGGGTTTTGAGGGGGATTTGGGGGGCTCTACACACAAGGGAAGGGTGCTATGCACCTGGGAGCTCTTTTACCTTTTGTTCTGTTTTTGTAAAAGTGCCCCCTAGGGTGCCTGGTTGGTGTCCTGGCATGTTAGGGGGACCAGTGCACTACGACTCCTGGCCCCTCCCACGAACAAATGCCTTGGATTTATTCGTTTTTGAGCTGGGCGATTTCATTGTCCATTATCGCTGAAAAGCAAAAACGCCCAGCTCATAACTTGGCGAATAAAACATGGACGTCTAATTTTTTCGAAAATACGCTTGGGTCCGCCCCTTCACGGACCCGTTCTCGGAGATAAACGCCCATGGAGATAGGCGTTTCTGTTCGATTATGCCCCTCTATGTTAAACTTGGCTTGAAAGCTATTCAGGGAAGGAATATTTTAGCCACACATTTATTTGTTGCAAACTTAAAAATATTAACGTTACCCAGTTGCTTTCTACTATGTTTATGTTTATATAAAATTGACAAACCGCCGTAGCTGTCAACCAGGTCAAAGCAGTTTACAGTTCAAATGAGAAACAGGAAAGGAATGTCAATCATAATGGACAGGACAGAAAACAATCACATAATAACAATCACAGCATAGAGATTAACAGACTTCGAGGATCATTTTCAAAAAGGAGTAGATGGACATTTTGTTTGTCAAAACATCCAAATCACTATTATTGAAACTAATTTTTAAGATGTTTTTCTATGCAGTTCATATGCAGTGCATCCAATTCACAAGGGGGTATGTTAAGGGTGGGATTTAGACGTTCCCAAAACTTGGACACTTTTCTGCCATAATAGAACAAAACAAAAAGTTAGATGATTTGGTCTAGACCTGTTTCAATCATGACTAAATCACAAAAAGGTGCCCTAGATGATCAAATGACTACTGGAAGGATTAAGGCATAACCCACCTTACTCCCCTAATGGTCATTGACTTCCACCCATCCCCCAAAGATATGAAAGAAACAGTACATACCAGTCTCTATGACAGCTACAGATGTTATGGCCGGTCCTATTACAGCAGTGAGCAAGTCCCCGGAGTAGCCTGCCTAGAGGTCAGTGCAGTGCACTGTAGAGAAGGGGATCCAGGTGCATAATACCCAGTGTACCTGAATGTAACTCACCTTGATCTACTGAAAAAGGTGTGAGCAAAATCTAAATAAATAAATAACTGGTACACGTGTGGTAGAAAGTGTGAGCCCTCCAAAACCCACCAAAAATCTACTGTACCCACAAATAGGTGACACCTGCAGGTATAAGGGTTATTATAGTGGTGTACAGTTGGCTACAGTAAATTTTTGGTGGGCTCACCATACAATATGTACAATATGTACCGTGAGCTGCTGCAAGAGGTCATAGCAGCCATTTGCTTTCAGTGGCCACAAGGCGCAGGAGTGAGGGCCTGTGCTCCTGCCCCCATTGAACAGCACGGACCACCCTAGAACACACCCTCCCTACCTCAGGCAGCCTAAAAATACTCGGCGTCACAATCGACTGCAACCTTATCCTTGAGAGCCAAGTAAACTCCGTAATAAAGAAAATGTTCTACTCAATGTGGAAACTTAAACGAATAAAACCTTTCTTTCCGAGGGAAATCTTTCAAAACCTAATACAATCAATGGTCCTAAGCCATGCAGATTACTGCAATGCAATCTATGCGGGATGTAAAGAACAACTCGCAAAAAAACTCCAGCCTGCCGAAAACACAGCTGCCAGGCTGATATTTGGTAAATCACGCTTCGAAAGTGCTAAACCCCTCCGAGAAAAGCTGTACTGGCTCCCAATCAAAGAACGTATTATCTTCAAAATCTGCACATTTGTCCATTACGGCGTAGTCCCAGGATACATGACAGACCTCATAGATCTACCAACCAGAAACAGAATCGGATCATCACGATCATACTTAAACTTACATTACCCAAATTGCAAAGGACTTAAATACAAAACAACTTACGCATCGAACTTCGCCTACGTAAGCGCACTACTATAGAATGGACTCCCAAAAGCTGTAAAAACAATCCATGACCATCTAAACTTCAGAAAATCACTAAAAACCAACCTCTTCAAAAAGGCTTACCCCACCGATCCAACGTAAATCCCCACACCCAGCAACACAGCACAACCAATGATCATACTGGGCAATATACAATCTTCATTCCCTTCGACCTTCACGGTGCCTGACACACACCTACCTCATTCGACCACAATACAACCTTGTATTTGTTATCAACCGACTGGTGAACATCTTTACGGTACTATGTAAGCCACATTGAGCCTGCAAATAGGTGGGAAAATGTGGGGTACAAATGTAATAAAAAATAAATAAATAAAATAGCATTTACAAATAAGAGTTGTAATGGGGTTGAACCTGTGTCCCTTGGTTTACAGTTCAGGGCTACTCCTGCAGGGATGTTTCTGTGGCCATATTTTTGAAAATGATGCCAGAGGGACGTTCATGTCCCTGGCTTTTTGTCATTCAAAAGTTGTCCATCTCGCAGCCATAATCGAACAGGAAGTCTAGATGTTTTTCCTGTTCGATTATGGCTGTGAGATGGACTTTTTTATTTATTTTTTTTCCTTTTTGGATATTTTGAGCACAATTTGGTTTTTTTTGGACTTAGACGTTGATTTGAAAATGCCCTCCACATGAACAGGATCCCATCCTAAAACCCAGCTCCCAACTAAACTAGTCCCCATAAGCCAATCAAGAAAGAAAAACTGGGCTTTAAGGGCAGGTTTAGATTTCTTCAAGTGAGGCTTAAGGCATAGAGGAGGTGGCAAAATATTCCAAAGATTTGAAGCCAAAAAGAAAAAAGCAGTGGCCCTAGAGCATTCTAGCAGGCTCTAGATGTTGCTGGCAGAACCAAACAATGACTATTAGCAGATTCAAGAAGGTAGGGGGTCATGGATTTGATATAACACCTTTCTGTGGTACAACTAAAACAGTTTACATTTATTATATGCAGGTATTTTCTCTGTCTCTAGTGGGCTCACACTCTACAAAGCCCTGTTTACTAAGACATGCTACAGGTGTGTTAGCATTTTTAGTGCGCGCTAACTGTGTAGATACCCATAATATTCCTATGGGCATCTACATGGTGAACATGTGCTAATTTTTAGCATGCTCTAAAAACACTAGCACACCTTAGTAAACAGGGCCCTAAGTTTTTGTACCTAGGGCAAGGGAAGGTTTAGGGCTCCTTTTACTAAGTGGCAGTAAGCCCCTCACTAAACAGGAAGTATTACAGGGCTACCACAGCAGCCCAGCAGTACTTCCCACCCCTAGCGTGTCATCATATATTTTTGTAGCACCGGAATGTACCCAGAGGTAATCAGGCAGTGCCACGTGCGGCCCGGTTACTGCTGGGTTAGCGCAGCAGCCCTCAATGAGTTGCGGTAAGGGCTCCCCCTGAAATGGCTGCACAGCAAGTGCTTTACTTGCTGCAGAGCTGTGTCCTGCAGGAAAGCAAGACTTCCCTTTTACCCGCTGCAGTAAAACGGGGCCTGTGTGCACGCGAAAAACACAGGCCGACGTCAGCACAGGCCCCCCTTTGCCGAAGCTTGGTAAAAGGGGTCCTAAGTGACTTGCCTAGAGTCACAAGGTGCTGCAGTGGAAATCAATTCCAGTTCCCCAGGTTCTCAGCCTACTGACTAATGTTACATTACATTACAAATCACGTTTATCAACAGCCAATACCTCAAGTTCAAGGCAGCTCACAGTAAGAAACAACTGAGCGTTCTCAAGAATTGATACATCAATTAGTTATAAGCCTCCAAAACAAATTTATGAAGTAAAAATGCTTTCAGAGATTTTCGCAACTGTTTGTAGTCCATCACATGTTTCAGCGGTACAGGCAGTTTGTGCCAAGTCCTCAACGCCAACAATAAAAATGATGTGGGAAATAGCCTCTTATGCCTGATCTTTGCGCTACTAGGGTACTGCAGCATCAAGTAATGTTTAGAAGAAGTGTCATAGTTTTTTGCTAAAATACTAACGAAATTCAACATATATTCAGGAGCCTGACCATGTAAAATCAGAATACAGTAGTACAAATTTTAAATATTGCCCTAGCCTCTATTGGTAGCCAGTGCAGCTTTGCTAACAGTGGCAAAGCATTATCAAATCTTGATGCCTGACAGATAAGATGTTCTGTAGTGTTTATAACCTTCTTAGTAAATACTTATGATAACGTGTACAAACCACATTACAGTAGTCTAAGGGGCTCATTTTGAAAGCACTTAGACTTACAAAGTTCTATAGTTTACTATGCGGCTCATTATCAAGGCACTTAGGGATATGTTTACTAAGGCACATTCGCGTTTTTAATGCACCTCTAAAGTTAAGGCGCATTAAACGCTAATGCTCCAATACATTCCTATGGGCGCATTAGCATTTAACGCATGTTAAGAACGCTAATACGCCTATAACGTGCCTTTTTTTTTTTTTGTTACATTTGTACCCCGCACTTTTTCCCACTCATGGCAGGCTCAATGCGGCAGGCAATGGAGGGTTAAGTGACTTGCCCAGAGTCACAAGGAGCTGCCTGTGCTGGGAATTGAACTCAGTTCCTCAGTTCCCCAGGACCAAAGTCCACCACCCTAACCACTAGGCCACTCCTCACCTAAGTAAACTTAGCCCTAAAGTTTGTAAGTCTATGTGCTCTGAAAATACACCTCTTCAGTGTGTTAAAATCAAAACCTCAACAATCTGAAATACTTCAAAAGTAAAATTAGATCGTACTCTCCTTCATCTCTATGAAGCCCTAAACACTTTAATCATTAGGCTACACCTCCACAGGTACTTTCTCTTTTCCTAGTGGGCTCACAATCTAAAATATTTTGTACCTGGGGAAATGGAGGGTTAAGTGACTTGCCCAGGGTCACAGGGAGCTGAGAATGTAAGGACCTGTCATTGAAGACAAGTAGTGAAGATCCACCACATACAAAGTCTTATATATTAAAGACAGGACTTTGAATTTAATTCTATATTGGAATTAATTCATTACAAGCTCGGGTTATGTGCAAGCATCTGCTTCTTTTGTGGATGGCTTCAGAGTGAGCTCACTTGAGCCTTAAAAAATCCTTCAGCAAGCATCACGCCATTCAAAAGCTTTTTATTATCTTATCCAAGTCTACTTTCCGCACCTATAGCTAAACCACAGTAGTACTACTTGAGTCACTAAAACATCTATGAAGCAAAATAGTGGTATGTCCAACACGTGCCAATAATATCAAAGAACTCCAATCCAGGAAGTGGTCAGTATCTAGGTTGTACTGTCTGCAGGTATTGACCTCCTGAAACAGGAAGGAAGATTGATGCCATCTGTATTTATGTTTATATTCATTTAAATTTGATACACTGCTTCAGCTGTCAAGCAGATCAAATATTTGTTTAACTGAAGTCTTTGCAGGGTGTGACACTTATTATTAGCCTAAGCAAAGAATTGTCTAAAGATGAGACTACGGTGCTCATTTTCAAAACAGGAAATTGTCCAAAAAGCGGCACATGGACTTTAGTTTTTACTCCTCCTTTATCATTTTTTTTTACATTATCCTGTGGAGAGTAACGATAGTTTGTTTCTTCCCCCTTTTTCTTATAGAAACCCAAATAGTAGCATCGTTCCATGCTACCAATCCCAGGGCAAGCAGCAACTTCCCCATGTCTGTCTGAATTGCAGACTATGGACGTTTCCTCCAGGAATTTGTCCAAACCAACCACATCACTCTAATCCAAACCTTTTTAAAACCCAGATACGCTAACCGCTGTTACTACATCCTCCGGCAACGAGTTCCAGACCTCAACTATTCACTGAGTGAAAAAATATTTCATCGTATTTGTTTTAAAAGTATTTCCATGTAACTGCCTTGAGTGCCCCCCTAGTTTTTGTACTTTTTGAAATAATCAAAAATCAATTTACTTCTACTCATTCTACTCCACTCAGGATTTTATAGACCTCAATCATATCTCCCCCTCAGCTGTCTCTTTTCCAAGCTGAAGAACCCTAACCTCTTTAGCCTTTCTTCATATGACAGGAATTCAATCCCCTTTAGCATTTTGGTCGCTTTTCTTTGAACCTTTTCTAATTCTATCTTTTTTAAGATACAGCGACCAGAACAGAACACAATACTCAAGGTGAGGTCACACCATGGAGTGATACAGAGGCATTACTCACTCTGCTGCTCCCCAGTATCTCTCCACACTCGTCCTTCCCTACACCCCTTCCCGTGCACTCCGTTCCCTGGATAAACCCCAAGTGCATCACTCTACACTTCTTGGCATTAAATTTTAACTGCCAGACCCTCGACCATTCTTCTAATGTTTGGAGATCCCTTCTCATCGTTTCTACTCCCTCCAGGGTATCCACTCTATTGGCTATTTTTGTGTCATCCGCAAAAAGGCACACCTTTCCTTCCAACCCTTCAGCAATATCTCCCACAAATATATTAAACAGAATAGGCCCCAGCACCGACCCCTGAGGAACTCCACTGCTCACCTTCCTTTCCTCCGAGTGGATTCCACTTACCACCACCCTCTGCCACCTGTCGGTCAACCAGTTTCTTATCCAGTTCACCACTTTCGGCCCTAAGTTCAACCCTTTCAACTTATTCACAAGTCTTCTGTGGGGGATCGTATCAAAGGCTTTGCTGAAGTCCAAGTAGATTACATCTAGCGAATTCCCTCATCCAGTTCTTTGGTTACCCAGTCAAAAAAAATGTCAATAAGATTCATTTGGCAGGATTTTCCTTTGGTAAAGCCATGTTGCTTCGGGTCCTGTAACCCGTTGGCTTCTAGAAAGTTAACTATCCTTTCTTTCAGCAACAACTCCATTATTTTTCCTACCACCGACATGAGACTTAGCAGTCTGTAGTTTCAGTTTCTCACTTCTTCCCTGTCTCCACTTTTGTGAAGAGGGACCACATGAGATAACTATGATTTGGATTATTCTTCCCAATGTGCATCATTTTGCATTTGTCTATATTAAATTTCATCTGCCATTTGGATGCTCAGTCTTCCAATTTCTTAAGGTCTTCCTGCAATTTTTCACAGTCCGCATGTTTTATAACAACCCTGAATAGTTTTGTGTCATCTGCAAATTTAGTCACCTCACTTGTTGTTCCAATTTACTAATCATTTATAAATGCTTTACATGTATCAGTGCAATACCTGCATCTTATGAAGGCCCAAAATTCAGCTTTCCATGTGATATTCACGTTTTATCAATGCGATGCCTATCTGAAGTTGTGATGAAAAAACAATCTTCATCCTTCTATGTTCATTGTGATAGGGAAGTATCATGCCCTGCCCTGAAGAGACCACTAGAAGGAGCACTCATGGTGAAAGGCCAGTAAAATGGTATGAAAGGGGCCACCAGAGGGAGCTCTAACCAATGACCAATAAGCTATAGGCCAGGGGAAGGCCCATAGCTGAGGGAAGAGGATGGTTCCCCTTTAAGAAGGATGCACTCTGGAAGTGGTTTTGGACCTTTCTAGAAGTAGGAGGAGGGACCCAGAAGGGGTGGGCTGGGCTACTAGCAGCCCTATAAAAGGCACTTCCAGGGAGGAGGTATAGGCCTTACATCATGCAGCAGGAGGATGATGGTCAACACAGTAGCACTCCAGCTTATATAAAACTGGCTGTTGAAGGCATGCTAAGTCTTCATGGGGAAAACAAATAAATACCCAAAACAAAATGAGGATCTGAAGGATTTTGTTGACCAAATGCTTTAAACTTGTTTTCTTTTTCCCTTCCTACTGCTGTTCCTTTAACTTAGGATCACATTAATGGAAGACCTTCTCTTTTTATAACAGGAACTGAGAGATGCATATGGGAGGGATGATAACAATGTGTAAACAGTGTATAGTCAAGTGCAGTTTCTGTTAGGAAGGAAACGAGGCACACACAAAAAGAATTTCTGAGAAACCTGACACTAATTCTGAGAATAAATTCTATATTTGTAAAATAGAGTTTTTTGAAGTGGTTATTTTAATTATATTGAAGGGGTGCACGGGCTCATTTTGGGAGGCACGCCAGGCTTGTGGTTACTGCCCTGCTCAATGCACCAGGGCTTCCAAGGTGTTCGCCTTCCGCTCCACCATCGAGCAGTACTTCTCTGGCAGGCCCACACCTCTGCAAATGAGAGGAAAAAATTGTGTGAGTGACATACAGTTCTACATCTTTACACCGCTCATATGTTATAACAAGGTGTCAAACATACTGACACCTTGCACTGCCACCACCATTATTACAAATATTGCCAATATTACAAAAGGAGATGCTTTGCACTTTCAGAGTTTTGCTATAATCTATGCATGGGGGTGGGAAACAACATTTACTTATTCATATAATGACCCTCATTTTATAAGCCCCATTCACATTTGATACACACATAAGCCAACATGTAAATGTTTATCTTGCATAAATGTCTTAAGTCCCCATTTTACAAAGCTGGATGTATGTAAGGCAAGGAGGCATGGTCTGGGCGTGTTTTGGGTAGGGCAAGGGTATGGAAAGATCTTAGATGTTTAGTCCCCATCTAAAATGAGGAATAAATGTCTATGATGATCAACATCATCAAGCAAGTTTAGGATTTGGTAAACAGCTGCTTGGAGCAGCTCTCTACTGGAGAGATTAGAATGGGTTGTCCCCTTTATAACCCAAACTGGCAAGGGAAACAGGTCACTGTGACAGTGTCGGGATAATACCTGCTTATGTTTCTAAGGTCGCAAAGATAGCCGGTTATGTGCTGGCTTTGAACACATCAATATTTTTCTAAAATGGATGTTTATGTTGTACGCACCTGGCACATAAATGTCCATTTCTTTTGTATTTTAGAAGACTCTGTTGTCAACAGATTCTGTTCTGAAATACTGGTGAAACTTGCAATGCACTGACCTGCATGTCTCAATTCCTACTTCTACAACCTGTCTAAAATGGAGCTGAATATTTTTATAAGCCATACATAGATGACATTAACATTTCCCGATGCAGAATATGATAGAAGCTTGGGAACAAGCATAGATATTTTAAAGCCAATTAACTGTAAGTCAGTGATTCCAGACCTTTTCTGCATCATGACACACCCAATACTGGTTTCACTTTGTTCTGGTAGATCTTCCTCTCTCCTGCCTGGCATCATTATTTTCCCTTCACTGCACCCTAGTGGTATCATAACCTTTCCTTTCCTTTTCGTTTCTTTCCTTTTCTTCTCTCCTCTCATCTTGCCTTGTCATCAGCACCTTCCCTCCCATTCTCCCAGCAACAGTACCACTCACCAGCTGCTGCTTCCTCCTCCCTCTACCAGCTTCCTTCTGGAATCAAAAATGCATGGGGCCATCTAGTCTTTTGAGATCTACTGAGCTTGCACACTTCTGATTTCAGAAGGAATCCATTAGAGACGGAGGCAGCAGCAGCAGCTACACAGCACTATCTGCTGATTCCCCCTGCAGGCAGGAGGCTATAGTGCAATGAATGGGAGGCAGGAAAATAGAAGACCATCATCAGGACCAGAAGCTGTGATTAGCCCCCTCTCCTCTCTGCAAGGGGCCAACATTTTCTAGCACATTTGAGATTCTGCTGTGACACACTGGCTGGGAACTTCTGCTGGAAGTACGACCATTACTCTTCTGAAGCACAGGTAAAATGTAGCCAACAAATTCATTTTGAATCTTTCCTCTGTTACAAAACTTGTTTAATTTTCTGAGCTGTAACATAGGCCAGAAGCCACTTATTTCTTTGGGATGAGATGCATTTCAAGTAGAAACCTTGATTTATTGCTGTCTATGGAGCTTCCTCCACAGGCCTTTTCTGAGCCAATGATTGTATCTCTTCTCTCAAAACTAGATGTTGAAGAAATGGGGGCTTGATCTGGTGGTAGATACCTGGAATGCCCTCCTGCAGGAGGTGGTAGAGATGAAAACGGTAATGGAATTCAAAAATGTGTGGGACAAACACAAAGGAATCTGTCACAATGTCCAGGAATGGAGCGAGTCCTTGTGCCAATCCGAAGACCAGCAGTCAGAAATCCCCACTCTTCACCTGCAGTGACCACCGTTCCCCAGCGGTTGAGCCCCTGGGTTCAGATGGCCAGCAGGACTTGGAAAGTGGGACGAGAGCAGAACTCAGGAGATGACAGAGACAGACAATAATCAGCAGAGGTCCAGTCCAGGCACAGAGTCATGGCAGGCAGAAATCCAGTAAAGTCAGGTCCAGGCACAGAGAGTCAGGGCAGGCAGCAATCCAGCAAAGGTCAGGTTTAAGCACAGAGTCAAAACCAGGTAAAACAGGAATAATCACAGCAGGAATGCACCAGATACCAGGAAAAAATAGCTGAGGCAAAGAGAGAAGGGAAACTCCTAGTTTTAAAGTGAAGGCGTCTGACATCAGAGTAGGCGCATCGAAAGTGTAGGCGCGTCAAACTGGAACTGAAGGGAGAAGTGTATGCTAACCTCTGCCTCCACGCCTGATGTTCCAGGTACGTGACAATACCCCCCTTTCATGAGCCCCTCTCCAGCTCGGAATGCATTATGTATCCTGGATCTGGGAAGGCAGATGCAAGCGATAAGTAAGGGTGCCGATCTGAGAATGGACAGTGAAAGGTCCAATAAATGTAGGAGCAAATTTATAGGAGGGAAGCCGAAGGTATTTGGTATTCAACCAAACCTTTTTGTCCAGGTTGGATGACGGGAGCTGGTCGTCGGTGTCAGTCAGCAAATTTCTTATGATGAGCTGACACTTGAAGAAAATGCATCTGAATTTGCCTCCAGATATTCTTGATTTCTTGAATCGTTTGATGGATGGCTGGAAGCTTTGGGGTTCTAGAAATGGGCTTAGGCATGTGCGGATGGCGTCCATAGACCACATAGAAAGGAGACATTCTAGAAGACTCATATAGGCTATTATTATATGCGAATTCAGCCCAGGGAAGCAGGGTGGACCAATTGTCTTGTTTACTGTTAACGTGCATACGCAGGAAAATTTTATGGGTTTGATTACTTCGCTCAACAAGTCCATTGGTCTGGGGATGATATGCAGAAGAGTAATGTGTGGTGATTCCAAAGGTGGAGCAAAGGGCCCTCCAGAATTGGGAAGTAAATTGGGACCCCTGGTTGCTTATGATCCGTTTAGGAAAATCATGGAAACGGAAGATGTGAAGAATAAAGGATTGAGCCAACCTGGCGCAGAAGGAAGAGAGGACATGGGCACAAAATGAGCCATTTTGGAGAGACAATCCACCACCACCCAACTCACAGTGTAACCATCAAAAACAGGCAAGTCTGTGATGAAATCCATGGCAATTTCCTGCCAAGGAGCATCAGGAGTGGACAAGGGCTGCAGCAGACCCCAAGGTTTGGTCTGAGATATCTTGTTTCGAGCACATATGGGGCAGGTAGTGACGAAATGTCGGATGTCCTGAATCATCCGTGACCATCGATAATAATGTTGAATAAGATGTAGGGTCTTATGGAAATCAGGATGCCCAGACAACCATGATGAATGCCCCCATCGCATAACAGCAAGCGAAGCCTGGCAGGAACTGGAGTGAGTCTGGGAGGAATGGGGAGGCTAGCAGAGGCGATGATACATGCAGGATCTAACATAGGCCGGGGTTCCTCAGCATCCTGCTGAGGTTCAAAGGCTTTACATAAGGCATCCGCCCGAGTGTTCTTCTCCGCTGGCCGGAATGTCAAGCGGAAATTAAAATGGGTGATGAATAAGGACCAGCGGGCTTATCTAGGATTTAGGTGCTTGGCATCTTGGAGATATAGCAGATTCTTATGGTCTGTGATGACTGTGAATGGATGTTTGGCTCCTTCAAGGAGGTATCGCCATTCCTGCAAAGCGAGTTTTAAGGCTAGAAGCTCCTGACCTCCAATAGTATAATTAAGTTCAGTTGAAGTACTGCTCTGACATGTGTAGGATGTTCTCGAAGGGATGAAGAAAAATAAGTATGTCGTCCACATATACAAGTACAGAGGAATACAGGAAGTCATGGAGAATGTGGTTGATGAAGTTCTTGAAGACTGCAGGCGCGTTGCATAGGCCAAAGGGCACGACGCAATATTCGTAATGCCCGTCATGAGTACTGAAGGCCGTCTTCCACCCATCACCACTACATATCCAGATCAAGTTGTAAGCACCCCAGAGATCTAACTTGGTGAAAATAGTGGCACCTTGTAAGCGATCGAATAACTCCGGTATCAGGGGCAGCGGATAACGGTTCTTAATAGTAATGTCAGTATGGCAATGCTTATGTTCTTATGACATACCTAAGAGTGCATATATCAAATGCACAAGATAATATGTAGCTTGCAAACTGTGACGGAGAACCTATATGAAAATGAAAAAGACTGCGGCAGTAAGGTAAAGGTATATACAAAACCAGTGTGAATGGGCACAAGTGAACGTGAAATATAACTGTGTTCAATTGAAATCAATGTGACTCAAGTTGACTTTAGAGAGATTCTCATTAAAAAAAAGTCCACAGTGTAGCAAACGAACATGCATAGAATGACACAAGTGTATCTCAAATATGGGTGACATACAAAATAAGGGGAGGTGTATATACTTGTGTACTAAAGATATCTAACTACAATATCGTGTACAGATATTCACTTGTTCAGAACCCTTATTTTATCATCCTCACTTTAATATGCCGTTATCTCTTGTTTGTCCTGTTTGTTTGTCCTAATTAGACTGTAAGCTCTGTTGAGCAGGGACTGTCTCTTCATGTTCAAGTGTACAGTGCTGCATATGTCTAGTAGCGCTATGGAAATGATAAGTACTAGTAGTAGTAGATATGTGATGTGAAATGCACAAAAATCAAAGAAGCATGTTCTACAGCGACACTCCAAAGAGTATCTAAACAACTTATCTCGGACAAAAAAAAATTTCAGGCAAAAAAAGTGTTATAGTCACAGACAGCAATAATTGAACTGGAATTAAGTGAAACCCTCTCATCAGCTTATAATTATTATGTGACATGGGTAAAATACATAGAAATACAATAGAGCAAGCACTGAAAAGGGCACACACCTCAAGGGAGACAAAAACAGCAGCCTGCCCTGATGATAAAAATCTAAGGGGCCCTTTTACTAAGACGCGTAGGCACGTACGCGCACCCAACACGCGTCAATTTGGAGTTACTGCCCGGCTACCGCATGGCCCTTGTGATAATTTCATTTTTGACGTGCATCTGCTAAGCGTGCCAGAAAATAATTATTTTCTGGCACGCGGCAAAAACCGGGCAGTAATCGTCATTCTACACAAGTAGACTATTACCACATGGTTAACGCATGAGACCTTACCGCTAAGTCAATGGCTGGGTCTCAGACCCAAAATGGATGCGCGCCAATTTTTATTTTGCCACACGTCTATTTTCGGCAAAAAATTTGAAAAAGGCCTTTTTACAGGTGAACTGAAAAATGGATTTGCACACGCCCAAAACACGCGCCTACATTAGCGCAGCCCATTTTTCAGCGCACCTTAGTAAAAGGCCCTGTAGAAAACCTATTGATACAAAATAAAAGTATCCAAAAGGGCTTAGAACTGAATGGAAGAAATAAAAATAAAAACACAAAAAAAGAGATTTGGAGGCAGGTCTTAAGTAGAGGAGTGTGGTAGCCGTGTTAGTCCACTCTTAAGGTTATCAATAGAAATCAAACAAAATAAAACATGGAAAAGAAAATAAGATGATACCTTTTTTATTGGACATAACTTAATACATTTCTTGATTAGCTTTCGAAGGTTGTCCTTCTTCGTCAGATCGGAAATAAGCAAATGTACTAGCTGACAGTGTATATAAGCGAGAACATTCAAGCATTGCTATGACAGTCTGACAGGGTGGGAGGATGGGGGTGGGTAGGAAGTATGCATGGGGACATCAAAGCATATCATTGGTATTCTAACAGGGTGGGTGTGGATAGGTGAGGGGAGGGTGATCAACAGTGACATACAGCTTTATGGTTTATAATGGGCTAGGAACCCCAGGTCCTTGTTAAGTCCAACAGAAAGGACTTAACAAGGACCTGGGGTTCCTAGCCCATTATAAACCATGAAATTTCACTGCTTTGCCACCCTCTGATCACCATGCATAGCTCCTTGTCCCCCATCCTCTCAGCCCTCTCTGTTTCTCACCTAGCCCACCCCTCCCTCATCCTTTCAGAGACTGTCACTTAAATACTTTGATGTTTCACTTATATATGCTGTTACTTATCAGGTTATCAATAGAAATCAAACAAAATAAAACATGGAAAAGAAAATAAGATGATACCTTTTTTATTGGACATAACTTAATACATTTCTTGATTAGCCTTCGAAGGCTAATCAAGAAATGTATTAAGTTATGTCCAATAAAAAAGGTATCTTATTTTCTTTTCCATGTTTTATTTTGTTTGATTTCTATTGATAACCTTTAAGAGTGGACTAACACGGCTACCACACCTCTCTACATGTAGAACCCCAAAGAATAGCAAGATTCCGGAATGCTAAAGAGTGACAAGATTCCACATCAGAATCTCAAAGAGTAGCAACGTTCCATGTAGAACCCGA
This sequence comes from Microcaecilia unicolor, assembly GCF_901765095.1. Classification (NCBI taxonomy): domain Eukaryota; kingdom Metazoa; phylum Chordata; class Amphibia; order Gymnophiona; family Siphonopidae; genus Microcaecilia; species Microcaecilia unicolor. Next base: position 52,959,611 of record NC_044044.1, read on the forward strand.
TCTGACAAAGAAGGGCAACCTTCGAAAGCTAATCAAGAAATGTATTAAGTTAGTCCAATAAAAAAGGTATCATCTTATTTTCTTTTCTATGTTTTATTTTATTCTATTTCTATTGACTGGCAGCATTCATTAAAATCAAACTAGCAGCACTTCTCCATGAAGTGGTCAGAAGAATCTGCCATGGAGTAACTTCAAGGGTCAAAGGTCACTCTCTTTTAAGTTGCTCAAAAAGCATTAAAGATACAAAAAGAAAACTATAAAAATAATAAAGTTAATCTTGGGAGGTATAATAAAGCCACAAAAAAAGTGTACCTAAAAAAAAAACAAACTCTTTTTGAGCATCGATGAAAGTGAAAACGGGATCGATTTTGAAAAATAAAAATCTGTCAAAACCAAATATGTAATCTAATATAGCATGATATGCCCACCTAGAAACATTGATTCTTATCCAAAAACAACACGGAAAAATTTTAAAGTTTTTTCCGCGGTATTTTTGGATAAGAATCGATGTTTCTAGGACATATCAAGCAATTGCAACTTGTAACAACATACTCCTCCTACAATTCGACATGTCCAGTGCCTTTGACATGGTTAATCATGAAATACTACTACACATACTAGAGTACTTCGGAGTAGGAGGCACAGTTCTCAAATGGTTCAAAGGATTCCTGACCACAAGATCATACCAAGTATCAACAAACGCGGAAAGATCACCCCCATGGATACCTGAATGTGGAGTCCCCCAAGGATCCCCCCTCTCACCAACCTTATTCAACCTAATGATGATACCTTTAACCAAACTTCTAGCCGACCAAAACCTCAACCCCTACATATACGCAGCAGTGGCGTAGCCAGACAGCCAATTTTGGGTGGGCCTGAGCACAAAGTGGGTGGGCACAAAATTTTCTCTCTCCTCCCTCTCCCCAAAATTGGCTGTCTGGCTACCCACTGCCCCGAACCCCCCCCCCCCCCAAGCCACCGCTGCAGGTTTCTCCGGCACCACCTACCGGCACCAAAGAGTATCGGAGGTGAGGCGGGGCTAGCGCAGAGGAAGCAGTCGCAGCAGCGTACAGAGAGACAGCCCTGGCACCGCGTGGATCCGCTGCAGATTTAGCAGCAGAACTAACACCTCTGCCGAAAGATGACAATGTAGGAGCTAGCGGCAGCATGCTGACGGACCCGGTGCCGTGCAGCTTTGTTGTACAGTTAGGCTGGCGCGCGCTGCCCGATGGAGGGAGGGGAAAGAAGGCCCATTGGGTGCTCCGTTGCTGGGTGGGCCTGAGCCCAAATTGGGTGGGCCCAGGCCCGCCCAGGCCCACCCGTGGCTACGCCCCTGATACGCAGATGACGTCACAATCTACATCCCGTTCAAACATGATCTAAATGAAATCACCAACGAGATCAACCAAAGCCTCCAAACAATGCACACATGGGCAGATGCATTCCAATTAAAACTTAACACAGAAAAAACACAATGTCTTGTACTCACCTCGCAACATAACACAAAAAACTTCTCCACCATAATCACACCATACTGTTCTCTTCCTGTCTCTCAAAACTTGAAAATTCTTGGAGTCACCATAGATCGAAACCTCACCCTTGATACCCATGTGAAAAATACGACGAGAAAGATGTTCTACTCCATGTGGAAACTCAAAAGAGTAAAACCATTCTTCCCGAGATACATCTTCCGTACTCTGGTACAGTCAATGATAATAAGTCACCTGGACTACTGCAACGCACTGTACGCTGGCTGTAAAGAACAGACTATCAAAAAACTCCAAACTGCCCAGAATACTGCCGCCAGACTCATATTTGGAAAAGCTTTGGAGGCTTGTCTTGCAGATGTAAAAATTATTTGAAGAGGTGGGATTTCAGTATTTTGTGAAATGTAAGATAGTCGCTTATCTTCCTTAAGTTTGAGGGCAGGGTGTTCCATGATTGGGCTGTGAGATAGGAGAACCTTGTGTTGTGGAGAGATTTGTATATTACTCCTTTGCAGTTTGGGAAGTGGAGTAAGAGGTAGCTTCGAGCAGTCGTCAGGGCATTTCTGAGTGGGAGGTCGATCAATGTGGTCATATAGGTGGGGGATAATCCATGGAGGACTGTGAAGACAAGCATGAGGATCTTGTCAATGTACAGTCCCAGATCTTCTTCTTCTACCCATGCTCTGATGAGTTCTGGTTTGTTGACAATGGAGTGGGCATTTATGTCAGCTAGTGGTATCGGTAAATAGGAGGTGGGGCCATTGCTGTCCCATTTTATGGTTATCAGCTGGCGTTTATAGTTTTGAGTGTGCCTGTGTTGGCGCTTTGGAGGTCTTCCTTTAGTAGGCTGGCATCAGATGTTACAATGAGTGGTTAAAGGTGGTGTTCTTCCTGTTATGTCTGGGTTGTAGAGGTTCGTCTGATGTCGATCAGTCAGTACCCTGAGGGTCATATTACTGGGATGTGGTATTTTGGCTTGTGTGACCATGTTAGGTTGTTAATTAAACAGATTATTAACAATGTAAGCAACAGATATCTTTGTGCATTCATCATGGTTGGTAATCCGGATTGTCTGTATGTCTTGCATAATTACCATTCACGATGAGAATCTGATTTTGTGGGACTGGAGGGTGGGGAAGCCTGAGAGTGGGTGGTGGTGAGTGATGTCTTCGGGGTGTGAAATCAGTGGTACGGTGCATCTGGTGTGCTTGTATTGAACATCGGATGGTGTACGACTGGTAGTGGGTAGTTGGGAGGGGTCGGAAATGACAACAGTACATCAGGAGCCCTCATTATTGCTGCGAGTGGTGTTCTAGGCGAAGGGAGTGGACCTCCACAGTGTCTGCTGCTTCCTCCGTGGTTAGATGTGGTCTGGACTGTGTCCGATGTTGGGGGGGGAGAGATGAGCTGGTAATTTCTGATGCCGGGATTCCCTTTGTTAGTGTCATCTTAGGTGAGTTGTAAGTGTGTGTGTGGGGGGAGGGGGGAATGCGTGCGGTGGGAGTGTTCCAGTTTTCCGTGTACCGTGACTCTGAAAGAAGGATATAAAATGGTGTACCAGTGAAACTAGAGTTTCATATTACTGTAAGAGCTGACAGAGATGTGGGCGGCTCAGCTATTGATTCCAGGTTTGGGTATGTGTGTTTAGCAAGTCTTTCAACGCGCATTCTTTTCAGTGGGCTAGGGTGCTGGTCTTGGCTCGATTACCCTAGGTGCAGCTGCTCAGGATGGGAGTGGCTCTCTGCTGTAGGACAGATGACTGGCTCTCTGAGTTAGTGGCTGTAGATTCCTAATGTTAAGACTATTTTATTTAAGAAGTATGTACTTTCAGACTAAGGGGCTCACTTTCAAAGCACTTTGAAACTGTGCTTACTATGAAACTTTGTAAGTTTAAGTGCTTTGAAAATATGCCTCTGTCACCCACATTAATGAATATTGGTGACTCAGTTCTAGTCTAATACTTTATAGCTGGTTTAATATAAATGCTACTGTTTGTACTTCTCAGGCTATATTGCTGGTCTTTTTATAATATGCAATCCACCTTGAACTGCAAATTGGCATAGGCGGAATATAAGTAATAGGTAATGTAAAATATAATGTAATAGAAAATATTTGTTTTTTACTGTAACTTGTAGAGTGTATATGGCTTGTCTTACCAGGCTCTGTGGCCCACCCTCACTCACGGTACCACACTTACATTATTCTGCAAGTTATTCGTGCAGATGTTGGCCTGCCCCTGTGATAGCTCCCCCTTGCACTTGCGTGAGTTGTGCGCATCACTTATAGAATAGGGCTGAGCACTCAGCTAGCACTTAATTGCAAAAGCATACATTAATGCACATAAATGCTAGTATTCTATAATTTAAGCATGCAAATGGTGCTTACATTTGAGTGCCCTGTGTTAGAATGAGGGGGTAGGTATCACCTTCTAGCAAGGACTATGACCATGAGCCCCTTCCTGCTCCCTCCAGAGGTGGTGGACATTATTTCCACACAGAAAACAGGAAAAGAACCTCTACAGTGAATCCCAAATGCAGAAGGAGGAGTAGGGAATGATTAAATGACTTCCAGCAGACAATGGATGAAAAACAAAGCTTTATTGATCAAGCACCAAATGAAGAACCAGAACATCATATGAAGGCCCCGACACGGGACCGTGTTTCGGTGGTGGGAGCAGCCTGCCTCAGGGGTTACAAACACTGTGTTGTGCGGTGGAGAAGGCCCAGGGCCCCTAATGTTGTTACTGCTACAGAAAGTAGTGCTACAATACAGCGCTGGGTTTGACAGTAGCGCCATATGGAAATCTATACATTGGATGTGCTTTAATCATATCTGCATTGCAGCACCACTTTCTGTAGCAGTAACAACATTATTGGCCCTGGGCCTTTTCCACCACACTGCACAGTGTTTGTGACCCCTGAGGCAGGTGGTTCCCACTGCCGAAACATGGTCTTGTGTTGGGCCCTTCATTTGGTGCTTGATCAATAAAGTTTTGTTTCTCATCCATTGTCATTTGTTCATTCCCTACTCCTCCTCCGACATTATTTCCACAACATCCCCAATTGAGCTGGGAGTGGAAGATCCAACTTGGTGATTGAATCAAGAACCTTCTGAATGGCAGAATGCAGTACTGCAATTAAGCCACCCCCAAACTATTTATTATCAAAAGTAACAAAACCCTCCAGTATCACAGATGATCTTAACAACCTGTTGGCTGGCCCTATGCACTGACTCATACATTGAGCAAGACCCTGAGCAAGATCTCATTCTTAGACATCACAAATGCATGCTTCTGTAAATATTCACTAACTTCACTTATTAGGTTGTTTTTCTTTTAACTACTCATATTTGCGGAAAGCTAATAATGATCTTTTTCCACTTTCAGGGCTGACCCTATGGCTGGTTAAACGCTGGACTTGGGGAAAATAACTACACTCACCTCAGCTCCTCCAGTTTCTTCTTCTTCAGTTCATCCAAACGTGCCCGCCGTTGGCGTGCCTCCTCCTGCAGCCGCTTGCCCTCCTCAAACAAGGCGATCTGAGCCAAGAACTGCCGCTGCTCATTCTCACGCACCTGCTGGCGCAGCTCGCTGGCATGACGTATCACCTGGGCAGTCTTCTCCTCCAGCATTTTCTTCTCTTTCTCAATCTGCTCCTGCTGTATTCTGAAAAGGATTCCCCCAAGAGACTTATCAGAGACTCACAGAGATGAGAGTTTCATGCTGCACCTTGAAAGAGCTCAGATTTAACGCAATGGTCTCCAAAGTAAAGATTATCAAAATTATCAACATAATCACATTTTAAATGAGGAGGAAACAGACCTCAGTGTTATATTTGTGACTAGTATCACATCAATGGCCTTAAAATACTATAGAAATTATTAACGTTTATAATGTTTTCTTCTTAATAGTGCTTGAATTTAAACTTTTATGAGTCATTCAATCATCAAAATATCACCAACAAAAGCCAATGATTGGTTATCCTTGGCTGCTTCAGGGTGTATATTGAAAGAGTATCAACAACTATTCCTGTTGATATTTATTGGAACCGGCTCTCTTTGCGAGAAGACAGCAATGCTATTGTGGAAAAGCCAGTTCCAGTAAATACCAATGGGAATAGTTGATGATACTCTTTCGATATACACCCTGGGGGTTCCTTCTTAGAACGTACTGCTAAATACATTGATAAATTTTTGCAACCTTGTCTGAAGAATGTGAAGTCTTATGTACAGGACATTTCTCATTTTTTATGTTTATTGTATTCTTTCACATTCTAGTTCCCCGTTATAATGGTGACATTCGACGTTCAGTCTTTATATACCTGTATCCCACAATCTGAGGCTCTGGCAGGAGGCATCCTCACTTGGTGCCAATAGATTTTATCCTGGCATTGACAAGAGTTGCTCTTTCACAGAATAATTTCACTTGTAATCATCAATTCTACATCCAGAAATCTAGAATCTCTATGGAAGCAGCATTTTCACCAACCATTGCGAGTTTATATATATTCGACTCCTCCCTCTCCTTCTCTGCACATATTCAGCAGACTGCTAAAACCTGTCGTTTCTTTTCTCTATAATAGCACCATAATTCGCCCTTTCCTTGCTGAGCACACTACCAGAACCCTCATCCACATTCTTATCACCTCTCACTTGGACTATTGCAACTTGCTTCTCACAGGTCTCCCACTTAGCCATCTCTCTCCTCTTCAATCTGTTCAAAATTCTGCTGCACGACTAATATTCTGCCAGTGTCATTATGCTCATATTAGCCCTCTCCTCAAGTCACTTCACTGGCTTCCTATCTGTTTCCGCATACAGTTCAAACTCCTTTTATTGACCTATAAGTGCATTCACTGTGCAGCTCCTCAGTACCTCTCCATTCTCATCTCTCCCTACATTCCTCCCCGATTTGTACCCCGCGCTTTCCAACACATGGCAGGCTCAATGCGGCTTACATAGTAACAAACCCTGCACCCTTCTTCTCCACCGCTAACTCCAGACTCCATTCCTTTTTTCTTGCTGCACCATATGCCTGGAATAGACTTCCTGAGCCGGTACGTCAAGCTCCATCTCTGGCCGTCTTCAAATCTAAGCTAAAAGCCCACCTTTTTGATGCTGCTTTTAACTCCTAACCCTTATTCACTTGTTCAGAACCCTTATTTTATCAACCTCACTTTAATATTCCCTTATCTCTTGTTTGTCCTGTTTGTCTGTCCTAATTAGATTGTAAGCTCTGTCGAGCAGGGACTGTCTCTTCATGTTCAAGTGTACAGCGCTGCGCACGTCTAGTAGCGCTATAGAAATGAAAAGTAGTAATAGTAGGATTGGTTTGAAACAAAATGGGTTTATATTTCTTGTTGGTTTAAATATGTCATCTGTTGGTGGCGACGGCATTACATAGTTATGGAGGAGTACTCAGGATGAATTACAACAATTTGTTCAGTATTTAAATGGTTTTCATGACACCATAAAATATGATATATACTAGTAAAAGAAGCCCGTTTCAGAGCAAATGAAACGGGTGCTAGCAAGGTTTTTGTCGCCAACACCCCGCTCCTTCCCTCCCTGGCCAACCCCTTCGTTGTTCTGGCATTGCTCCGCCCCCAACGTCATGACGTTTGACGCGAGGGCGGGGCCCGGAGCGATTTCCCACCCCCCCGCCTCCCTCCCTGCCAACCCCTTCGTTGTTCTGCCATTGCTCCGCCCTCGAAGGCGGGGCCAGGAGCAATTTTGGTGGCTTCACCACCACGAATCTTCAAACCTTTGTGAAGGAAGTCAGAGCTTGGCTTCACTGACGTCAGTGTCCTCAGAACGTTGAGGGTGAGTTTTATTATAGTAGATAGTAGTGCTTCTGGTATTTTGTTTTTACACATTTGGATTACTTTGGAGAAGAGTGCTTTTGGTACATCATCAGTGTTTATAAAACGTACAGATCGGAATACTTTGCATCAATATTCAAGTATGCACCCATTCCACTGTAAATCCAATATACCTTTCTCTCAATTTTTAAGGTATCGTAAAATCTGCTCCTCAACACATGAGTTTAAACAACAGTTACCCCAGCTGTCTGACAAATTCATTTCCAGGACATGGGTAGGGTGCTAGATGTGGTATACTTAGATTTCAGCAAAGCCTTTGACATGGTTCTGCACAGGCGACTGATAAATAAATTGAGTGCCCTCGGTATGGAGCCTAGAGTAACTGATTGGGTTAAAATTGGTTGAATGGAAGGAGACAGAGTAGTGGTAAATGGAACTTGCTCTGAAGAAAGGGATGTTGTCAGTAGAGTACTACAGGGATCGGTCCTTGGGTTGGCTTTTTTTCATTTCCAAATATTTTATTAATTTCCAAGAATACAAATAACAGGAAAACAATGATGGAAAAACATAGGAAGCAAGAAACACAACAGGTGGGAAAGGAAAGAAGAGAAAAAAGGGTTGGCCTTTTTTAATGTCTTTGTGAGCGATATTGCGGAAGTGCTGTCTGGTAAGGTTTGTCTCTTTGCAGATGATACCAAACTCTGCAACAGGGTGGACACCCTGGAGGATGTGAATGACACGAGGAAGGAACTAGCGAAGCTTGAAGAATGGACCGATCTTTGCCAGCTAAGATTTAATGCTAAAAAATGCAGGGTCATGCACTGGGTCACAAGAATCCGAGGGAACGGTACAGTATAGGGGGTGAAATGCTTCAGTGTATGAAGGAAGAGTGGGATTTGGGGGTGATTGTGTCTGTTGACACAAACTGGTAGAAAAAGCAACGGTCAAAGCCAGAAGGATGCTTGGCTGCATAAAGAGAGGGTTGACCAGCAGGAAAAAGGAGGTGATAGTGCCTTTGTATAAGTCTCTGCTGAGGCCACATTTAGAGTACTGTTTGCAGTTCTGGAGACCACACCTACGGAAAGATATAAACAGGATGGAGTCAGTCCAGAGGGCGGCTACAAAATTAGTAAGCGGTCTTGAACACAAAAAAATGTCACGATGGTGACTATATTCCCTGACGGACTTGCTTTGGGGTTCTCCAAGCTGAAGAGCCCTAGCCACTTTAGCCTTTCCTCATAGGGAAGTTGTCCCATCCCATGTTGCCGTGTACTTGTAACCTGGCTTGGCCACTGTTGGAAACCGAATACCAGTATGGCTACTCTTATGTTCTGATGTACAGAGGCATAATATTCTTTGTCTTATTTTCTATCCCTTTCCTAATAATTCCTAGCATTCTGTTTGCTTTTTTGGCCACCGCCACACACGGGGCAGAAGATTTTAGCGTATTGTCCACAATGACACTTAGATCTTTTTCTTGGATGCTGACTCCTAGGGTGGACCTTAGCATCAAATAACTATGATTCGGATTATTTTTCCCAATGTGCATCACTTTGCATTTTTCCACATTCATCTCATCTGCCACTTGGATGCCCAGTCTTACAACTTTCTTTGAATAGTTTCGTGTCATCTGCAAATTTAATCACCTCATTTGTCGTTCCCATTTCCAGATCATGTATAGATATATTAAATAACACCAGTCCGAGTACAGATCCCTGCAGCACACCACTGTTGAGATATTTTAAAGAGGTTTTTTAAGAATATTGATTTGGAATTAGTCACAAATGTAACAGTTTTAGTTACGACGACTTCAACATCAAGGTCTTTTTCCGCATTGTGCTTGATAATTTTGATAATGTTGACTTTGGGGACCACAGTGTTGCTTATTAATATGAACATTTGGCGATTTCCCACATATCTTTACTTATATTTGCATTACAGATTTAATTACCTGAGATTTGAGAAAACATTTCTCTAGCCATAAGCATCCTTTGCCTGATGCTTCTTTCCATCATACCACTCCCCTATCATCAAACTGCTCATCAAGGGCAAGACGAGAATGGGGGAAAAAGAAAGATGGGTGGGGGGGGGGGGCTTGCTGCCACTCTCTCTGCACCCAGTTAATTGAAAAAAGCAGCCTCTCCTGCTCTCTTATATGTGGAAACAGGTGGCTTTGTTGCACCTTCCTGACAAACTGTGTCCCACTTTGTTAGGGCTGACATATTCAGTTGCTTGCTTTTCTGTTCCATTTTGTGGCTAGCTGAGGGAAAACTACCTTCAGCTATCTAGGACCAAAGCTCAGGAATGCACTGCCTCCCCACATTCGACCTGAAGCTTCTTTCATCAGATTGAAGACCCTCCTCAACACATACCTGTTCCAAGAGGTTTTTCAATGACTCTCTAGCTCTCTCCATCTCACCTGATTCCTTCCTCTCAATTCTCCCCTTTCCGTTCCCTCTCTTCTCCCCTTTCCCTTCCCTGTCTTCCCTCATCCTTTCCACTCTTTCTCTCTTTTAACTTTATTGTAAACCATGTTAAATGCCACATCTGTGGCCATCAGCGGCATATCACATTTCTAGAACTCAGCAACTAACTGGAGGAGTGGCCTAGTGGTTAGGGTGGTGGACTTTGATCCTGGGGAACTGAGGGACTGAGTTTGATTCCCACTTCAGGCACAGGCAGCTCCTTGTGACTCTGGGCAAGTCACTTAACCCTCCATTGCCCCATGTAAGCCGCATTGAGCCTGCCATGAGTGGGAAAGTGCGGGGTACAAATGTAACAAAAATAAAATAAACTCACTTACTCACTTTTCCTCTCCATGCAATTTTTGACTGTACACTTCAATGACATTGAAGGAATGCAGGCCTTGATAGGAAATTAGCCTGCTACACAGCCAAGAGATTGGCAGAAGCGTAGGCCAGGCCAGGAATCTTCCTCCATTTATTTAAAAATAAATTCCTTTAGGTCTGCGCACACTCTCCCCACACATTATTACACATGCCCACATATGCACTGCATACCTGAGAATCTTGTAGAACTGTGCGCGGTCCCGCTGAGCCTCCACTGCCATCATGTGCTCCTTATGAGCCACCTGTTCCCTGCGGGTCTGATTCAGGACACTGTTGATCTGACTCTTCTTCTCAGCCGCCTCCTTTTCTTTCTTCCGCCACAATCTCTCCATGGCCTCCTGGCTGCGCTTAGCTCGCAGTGCATCCTGACGCAAGGTAGCAAGTTCAGAAATGCACAGTGAAATCAGTCATCTCATAACTATGTCGGACACAGACATCTGTTCAGCCCTTGCCATCACCATAATTCCAGACCAAGTGCAAGGAATCTGCCAACTGAATGGCTTTATCATTATGGCCTGGACACATTACATTTGTAAAAGCTTTAAAAGTAGGTGGAGGCTCATTTTCAAAGTATATAGACTTACAAAGTTATATAGGTTACTATCCCCCAAATTCTATAAATGGCGTCTTAAGTGTGTGCGCTAATTTGGTTGCATGAACAAATTGCGCACACAACTAATCAGCTCTGATAATTGCTACTTAACAACCAATTAGCGGCACTAATTGTCTTTAATTAGAATTTACACACACAACTTTCTAGGCGCATTCTATAACATGGTGCGCATAAATTCTAATGCGCGCAGTCAAAAAGGGGGCATGGCCATGGGTGTGGAATGGACGGGTCATGGGCATTTCAAAAAACTATGCTCACTATTATAGAATACAACTGATCTGCCCCACAGTTAGGCACAGGTATTTAGGCCTGGTTTTAGGTGGCCTAAATGGGTGTGCCTAAATTTTAGTTGCAAGAATGGCCGCTAAGCATATTCTATAAACTATGCCTAACTTTAAGGTGCCATTTATAGAATTTGCCCCTATGTAACTTTGTAAACCTTTGTGTTTTGAAAATGAGCACTTTAATCTCTCACCTTGGGTGAAAATATTATAAAAATGGAAGTAACAAATGTGGATATTTGTGACCGTCTTGGGGAAAGGTGACTGAAGTAGCAAATCCAAATTGTTGAGAATGGCTGATTTTTCATGTAATGGTTCCATAAGCAGTGTGTAAGTTTACATGTTAGTATTTATGTAACTTTTTTATTTTTTCACATAAAAGGATTGGTTTTGAACTGTTGTATTACAAAATTGTTTATGCTCATAGAATTCATTAAAACCTCATTTTTTTGTTTCTGGAGACTTTAAGTCACCTTTTCCCAGAGATGGTCACATTCTGTACCAGTGGAAAGATCAAACTGTTGTTACCACACACAGAGAGGAAAAGCTTGGAGAAAGAGCTAAAAAGCACCACATAAATTCAAAAATCTGATGGATGAACACCCTCCCATGGTACTTTATAATTTTGAAGGAGTATCTTTGGCAAGCTGCTGCCATAGAAACAGATAGCAGGGTTCAAACCAAGTACCCAATCTGACAGTTGGAAGTTTTTGTTTACTGATTCTATCTAAAAAAATATATTATTAACACTGATAAGTATGAGGCATTAGTAACACTAGTTAATGACATTTTTTTTTTTAGATAGCATCGACAAACAAAATGTCCTTACTGTCAAATTGGGTACTTGGTTTGAACCCTGCTATCTCTTTTTATGGCAGCAGCTTGCCAAAGATGTTACTACAAAAATTATGAAGTACCATGGGAGGATGTTCATCCACTCCGATAAGTATAAGAGGCATTTGTTTAGAGCGTCAGCGTCAATTTACAGGAATATAGAACGAGATTAAGATGCCATCTTTAGCTCTGTGTGAGAAACTCTAGTTTGGAGTCAGCAGGAAAACAAATTTAAACCCCCATAGGATACTGCAAAAAGAATAGATCCTTCTAAGCATCATCTGTGTTCTACTACTACTTAACATTTCTAAAGCGCTACTAGGGTTACGCAGCGCTGTACAATTTAACATGGAAGGACAGTCCCTGCTCAAGGAGCTTACAATCTAAAGACAATCTAAACAATCTAAAGACAAGTGTAGAGTCCGTCTGATAGGGCATACTATATTTCACAAAAGGTTAGGTGCCGAAAGCAGCATTGAAGAGGTGAGTTTTAAGCAGAGATTTGAAGATGGGTAGGGAGGGGGCTTGGCGTAGGGGTTGAGGAAGATTGTTCCAAGCATAGGGTGAGGCAAGGCAGAATGAGCGGAGCCTGGAGTTGGCAGTGGTGGAGAAGGGAACTGAAAGGAGGGATTTGTCATGTGAGCGGAGGTTGCGGGCGGGAACATAGGGGGAGATGAGGGTAGAGAGGTAGTGAGGAGCCGCAGACCGGGTGCATTTGTAGGTAAGGAGGAGAATCTTGAATTGTATGCGGTATCTGATCGGAAGCCAGTGAAGTGACTTGAGGAAAGGGGTGATATGAGTATATCAGTTCTGGCGGAATATAAGACGTGCGGCAGCGTTCTGAACGGATTGAAGGGGGGATAGATGGCTAAGTGGGAGGCCGGTGAGGAGTAAGTTGCAGTAGTCAAGGCGAGAGGTAATGAGAGCGTGGACGAGAGTTCGTATGGTGTGCTCAGATAGGAAAGGGCGAATTTTGCTGATGTTGAAGAGGAAGAAGCGACAGGTCTTGGCAGTCTGTTGGATATGCGCAGAGAAGGAGAGGGAGGAATCGAAGATGACTCCGAGGTTGCGGGCAGATGGACGGGGTGGATGAGGGTGTTATCAACTGAGATAGAGAGTGGGGGAAGAGGAGAAGTGGGTTTAGGTGGAAAGACGAGGATCTCGGTTTTGGACATGTTTAGCTTCAGGTGTTCTGTTACTATCAGAACTACAGACACAAAGGATGAATCAGACAACTCTAATAAGTAGAAAAGCTGGCACTTAGCATCATAGTATATTACAATCTTTGAGAGTGGGATAGGGAATTGACATGATTAACAGACAAGCTGAAGTCTGTAGTGAGATAGTCATGATAAAAGAAATGCTGACTCTCAATTCAGGGGATTCTATGGGAAGCTGAAGATTTCTGAATAAACATCTCTCACTGGAATTTAAAAATCAACTGAAATCAGAATAGGGATTATGAACATGACTGTGCATGCTCCCCCCAGGCTGTTGGCAGGGACTGCATTTCTTACCTGTTCTGCCCGGTAATCCTGCGCTTTCTCCTGCAGGGCTCTTAGACGAGCCACCTCCAGCTCTTTTTCCTTCTTTATCTTTTTCTGTTCAGCCTCATATTCGGCCTCCCGTGCCTGTCACAGACGGACACACAACTGTCAGTGCTATGAATCTGGGTTCCTCAAGCAATGCTGAAACCAATCGCTGCTCCAAAGAGCCAGCAGTTTAGGAGAAGAGGAAGGGAGAGAGGGACAGAAGAGTGGAGGTAGATACAGAAATGGTTTAGAGAACATCTGTGCTGACAAAGAAGTTCAGGATGAAGGGTTTTAACAAGAAACACGGGCTGAGGTGCATGCAGGGAAGGGCGGGGAAAAAGACAGTGTTGAACCCAGGGTGTGTCAGAGGAGGGACTGAAATGAAAAGTGAAGGATGACATGTGGGAAGGAAATAGGTAAATCAGAGGTAATTTTAAATTACCAGTTAAAATGTCTTTATTCTTAACTGGAATGAAGTAGATCATCCCACACTCGCAGTATTTACCATATTCTCTTGGTGTTCAGTGGCATACCAAGAGGGGGCGGTGGGGGCGGTCCACCCCGGGTGCACGCCGCTGGGGGGTGCCGCGCGCCGGTCAGCAACGTTCGTTTCCATGCTCCCTCTGCCCCGGAACAGGAAGCAACCTGTTCCGGGGCAGAGGGAGCATGGAAACGAACAACTCTGACCAGCGCGGCACCCCCCCCAGCGGCGTGCACCCGGGGGGGGGGGGTTCTTTCGCCGGGGTGGGGAGGTGTCCCTTCGCCGGAGGGGGGTCGCACTGAACGGGGGGGGCGGGGCGCATCGGCGATCCGCCCCGGGTGTCAGCGCCCCTCGGAACGCCACTGTTGGTGTCACATGGGCATTCTAGCCCATTCTGCCTCCTTTCTACTTCCTTCTTGGCATATGAACATACCTGTTTCCACTTCTGGTACTCTAGGATGTGAATGTCTGCCAGCTTGTCTTGCTCCTTCTTCTCTTGCTTCTGCCTTTCGTTCTCAGCATTCACGTGTTTAATCTCTGCTTGAATCATCAACTGCTCCTGTCGCCTGCGCTCCATATCCTGAGAGGGAAAAAGACAGAGAGAGACCAAGTGAAAATAAGAGAGCGAGGTAGAGACAGAAAGAGTGGCACAGTTAGGCCGAAAGAATAGCACAGACAGTTAGGGAAAGAGGCACAGCAACATACGTAGCCGCCTAGATGATCAGTATTATCACTAAATCCACCTAAAGATGCACAAGACAGATGCTCCCACCCCCAGCCAAGACGAAGGAGAACCTAGAGGATGGTGTTCACTACTGCTGTGGTGATACTGTGCAAACAATATGGGAAAGCTAAAATATTCTATCATCAAAAGAAGGCAAGCAAGACCATTCTTTTTTTTTTTGTTTTGTTACATTTGTACCCCGCGCTTTCCCACTTATGGCAGGCTCAATGCGGCAGGCAATGGAGGGTTAAGTGACTTGCCCAGAGTCACAAGGAGCTGCCTGTGCCGGGAATTGAACTCAGTTCCCCAGGACTAAAGTCCACCACCCTAACCACTAGGCCACTCCTCTCTTCTCTGTATAAGTGGGTTTCTTGAAACTTCTTTCAGAAATTGAGGGAACATTTCTAAAGTTATTTCTTCAGTTAAACAGCCCCACTGAAAACAGCCCTCCCACCATTTTGGAGAAAAACATCTGTAATGATTGCAACCTGCTCTGGGAAAGGAGCAGGGCAAGGTCTGCACAGCGAACGTACATGTGGGGCTTCGGGTGCAAATGTATGCACCTAAGTTTGGGACCCATTCCAATGTTGGCCTACTTTCATATAGAAAAGCTGTGAAGGGTTTCCCTTTACTGCAAGCCTTATGTGGGATTTAAAAACTGCCCTAAAACATCAAAAAAAATTTGTAATAGATATGTGATATTAGACCAAGCATGCATTAGGTCCTGTTCCCCCTTCTTACCCTGTAGTCTTCCATTTGCAGCTCCTCCATATACCTCAGTAGCTCCTGCGCCTCCTGCTCCCTCTGCTCCTCCTGCAGAATCCTGTTCTCTGCATTTTCTCCCATCTGTTCAATGATGTGAAGTTTCCCTCTGAGAAAGAAATCAAGAACAGGCATTAATCTGTTAATACGGGAGAAGTCAGACGTTGATCATTACTAGCACATATGTACAGAAACATGACATTAAACATGAATTCTAGCACATCTGAGTCGCACATGTGCTAGCCAAGAGGGAATGAAGTGCCCCGCACATCCAGCGATATCCCAGATCTACACCTGTACTTTAATGGATTGACTGGCAATGGTCTAGCGTCATGGCTCCCTAACTTTTTCTGCTCAAGGTCTAATCAGAGCTCTGGTGGTATTAAGAAACCCACTGCAACATCAGAATCTCTAAATGGGTTTGCTTGCTACCATCCTGGTTCAGACTAGAGCTGGCATAAGGCTCCTTGGATCTCAGTTCACTAAGCTGTGTCATTCTGAACTCCCAAAACTGAGTAGAAATGCTGCAGTGAACTGGGATCAAACTGCAATCATATAAGTAACAGCAGTTATAAGACGGACAGGCCCATTTTGCACAGAATATTGCAATTGGAACTGAGATGTTCAGGTCAAGGTGTGCTCAAT
Organism: Microcaecilia unicolor; assembly: GCF_901765095.1. Classification (NCBI taxonomy): domain Eukaryota; kingdom Metazoa; phylum Chordata; class Amphibia; order Gymnophiona; family Siphonopidae; genus Microcaecilia; species Microcaecilia unicolor. The sequence continues at coordinate 52,975,638 of NC_044044.1, forward strand.
TCCGACAGTATTTTACACAAGGAGCAGCAGGAGCAGCCATTTTACAACTATCCATGTAGAAAAAATGAATATCATAAACCCTTCAGCATCTGTGTGCCGGCACTTCCAAGTGGAAGCAGCAATTTTGCAAGTTCCATTCCATTTTACAAAACTATGGACTAAATTCAGTAAGTGAAAAATGAGTGCTGAGCACTATTCTATACATGGCACTCCAAATTAGGCAACAAAAAAGTACCAAGAGCCAGTGGCATACCAAGGGGGGGCAGTGGGGGCGGTCCGCCCCGGGTGCACGCCGCTGGGGGGGTGCCGTGGCGCGCGCCTGTTGCCCTGTCTCAGTCTGAGAAAGTTCGCAATTCGCATGTGTTCACTGCTACCTCTGAGTCTGCCCCGGAACAGGAAGTAACCTGTTCCGGGGCAGACTCAGAGGGAGCAGTGAACACATGCGAATTGTGAACTTTCTCGGACTGAGACAGGGCAATAGGCGCGTGCTGCGGCACCCCCCCCCCCCAGCGGCGTGCATCCGGGGGGGGAGGAAAGAGGTGTTATTTTGCCGGGGGGAGGGTCGCGCTGCACCCAGGGGGGGGCGCATCGGCGATCCGCCCCGGGTGTCAGCTAGGGTCGGAACGCCACTGCCAAGAGCCTTTAAAAAAAGGGGAAGGATAAAATCTTTAATCATATATTTAGATGAAACAGTTCTTGAATGGACCCAACATATGATTAAAAGTTTTATCCTTCCCCTTTTTTTTAAGGCTCTTGGTACTTTTTTGTTGTGTATCTTGATTTTTGTTTGTACTTCGTTCCCTCTCTTTGCTCCAAATTAGGCACCCATGTATAGAATAGCAATTTTGGGTGCGAGAATTTACACCAAATGAAACCTGCAAATAGGTGGGAAAATGTGGGGTACAAATGTGATAAATAAACAAATAAATGCCTAAATTAGGCACGGCTCTCCTGTATTCTATAATACAGCGCGCATCTGAAGTGAATGCCCCTGACCTGCCCATGGTTACACCCCCTTTTCTGATGCGCGCTTAAAAATTTACATGCACATCTTTATAGAATACCGACTAAGAAAATGCATGCGTGAATTCAGATTGTTGCCAATTAGCGCCAATAATTGATTGTAAGTGCCCAATTATTGGCACTAACTGGCTCATTATTTGCATTCACAATTTTGAGCGCCATTTATAGAATTTGGAGGTATATGTGTAAGAACTGCCAATTAGGTAATGAGGACACAATTCATTTTCCTTTTAGAAGCAAAAATAAACGATAAACTCTGGCTAAAACAAACACTTTAAAAAGTGGGGAAAGCATACAGAGTATGGCTGATGAATGCTTTCCAGTCAATTATATGTATATGGCTGTATGTATGTTTGTCAGTGGCGTTCCTAGGAGGGGGCGGTAGGTGCGGTCCGCCCCGGATGCACGCCGCTGGGGAGGTGCCACGCGCGCCTGTCCTCCGTTGTTCCATGCTTCTTCTCTGCCCCGGAACAGGTTACTTCCTGTATCCCCCGCGAAGGAACCCGGGGGGGGGGGGGGTTCCTTCATGGGGGGGTGTCCTTTCGCCGGGGGGGGGGTCCGCGCTGCATCCGGGGGGGGGCGCTGCACCCGGGGGGCGGGACGCATCGGCGATCCGCCCCGGGTGTCAGCCCCCCTAGGAACGCCACTGATGTTTGTGTTTATGTGTGCCTTGCTTGTTAGTTTGTGAATATATGTGTATGGGGTAGGGGCAGTTTGGGTGTGTTGGAACAAAAGCAGCAGGGAGTCTTGGAAGGTGGGGCAGTTTGGGGACGGAGAGGTGGTGGAACAGCTGCAGAAATAGTAATTTTGGGGGTTGGGGCAGCTTGAGGCATGAGACAGTTGCAGGGGAGTAGTTTGGGGAGTTGAGAGCAGTTAGGGGTGAGGCAGTTGCAGGAGGTTAGTTGGGACATGAAGGCAGTTTGGGGAGTGAGAAGTTTGGGGGTTGGAGCAGTTGTGAAGGAGTAGTTTATGGTGCTGGGGCAGTTTGGGGGTGGTAAGAGCTCTGAGAGTGTGTTTTTTGAAGTTGGGTCAGCAGGTAATTTTGGTGGTTAGGGTAGATTGGGGGTGGGGAGAACAGGGGTAAGGCAGATTGAAAGGAGAAAGTCATGTCAGTAAGATTCACTTCAGTTTAGGAAATGTGCCTGCTTTTGCTGTCACTGCCATAAACAGATGTTGTTCTTACTTGAGCAGTTCCTGTTTTCTCTTCTCATCTATCTTATCCTGCCTTTGAACAGCTTTCTGCCTCTCTACTTCCATCATCTCATCCAGGCGCATTTCCTCTGCTGCCATCTCCTTCTCAATCTGTTCCTTCTCCAGCACCTGGGCGTCTCGGATAGCGTGGCATTTGGCATTCAGAACTAGCTGCAAGGGACAAAGCAGTGAGAATCTGACCATGGAACCATCCAGCAGTGTCTAACTGCAGAATCAGAAAGGCATAAACAAAGACTGATTGAGAATATGAAACAGAGATAAGGGAACAGGCTGACTGAAACAAACAGAAGGAAGAGAACATTTGGTAGGTTGTAGGTATTGTCTGTCAGAAAAATTAGGAAAAGAAGAAAAAGACAGATTAGGCAGCAAGCGTAAAGAATTGTAATGAAAGTGTGCATATAATGATACCCTGAGAATGACTATGAGGAAAAGGTTAAAAGGTCAGTTATGCTTGCCTGGAGGTCAGCAATGTCCATAGGTCATTACGATTTATTTATTTATTTATTTGTTGCATTTGTATCCCACATTTTCCCACCTATTTGCAGGCTCAATGTGGCTTACATTGTTCCGTCATGGCAATCGCCATTTCCAGAGTGAGAGATACAAGATATACTATCTGCACATCACTCAGTGATGATCTCAATTAGCATTATAAACTCCCAACAGGAGGTTCTAATACTCTTCCTACAAATTTTAGCATACAAGCCAACGACTTCCTGTGTCCCTTGAAGCTGAACTTTCCACAACAGCTTGAGGCACATGGACAAGGCAATGTGGAGTATCCTGTGCTTCACTTTTTTAATTGAGCCTTTTGACCCCGGGTGTCAGCAGAGAGGGGGGTGCTCCACTGCTCCCGCTGCTCGCTCCTCTGGCACCCCCCCCCCCCCCAGCCCTTTAAAAAGAAATCTCAGACGCGGTAGCGAAGCGCAGCACCTCGTGTCTGCGACTGCAAGCAAAAGAAGTGGATCATCTCATTGGGCCTTCCCTCACCTGTCCCGCCCTTCTCTGACGCAACTTCCTATTTCCGCAAGGGCGGAACAGAGAAGGAAGGCCCGATGAGAGACGATCCACTTCTTTTACGTGCAGACACGAGGTGCTGCGCTTCTCTATCGCGTCGGAGATTTCTTTTTAAAGACCGGGTGGCAGGGAGAAGACGAGGCAGGGTGAGGGTGGGAGGGACTCGGATGGCAGAAGGGACTGGGTGGGGGACAGATGGGGTGAGGGTGAGGGGGACTCAGATGGCAGAAGGGACTGAGTGGGGGACAGATGGGGTGAGAGGGACTCAGATGGCAGAAGGGACCGGGTGGGGGACAGATAGGGTGGGGGGACTCGGATGGCAGAAGGGACTGGGTGGGGAACAGATGGGGTGACAGGGACTTGGATGGCAGAAGGGACTGGGTGGGGGACAGATGGGGTGAGAGGGACTCAGATGGCAGAAGGGACCGGGTGGGGGACAGATGGGGTGAGAGGGACTCAGATGGCAGAAGGGACCGGGTGGGGGACAGATGGGGTGAGAGGGACTCGGATGGCAGAAGGGACCGGGTGGGGGACAGATAGGGTGGGGGGACTCAGATGGCAGAAGGGACTGGGTGGGGGACAGATAGGGTGGGGGGACTCAGATGGCAGAAGGGACTGGGTGGGGGACAGATGGGGTGGGAGGACTCGGATGGCAGAAGGGACTGGGTGGGGGACAGATGGGGTGAGGGGGACTCGGGTGGCAGAAGGGACTGGGTGGGGAACAGATGGGAGAAGGGGCATGGAGCTGGAACTGGGGTCTGAAAAGTGGGCAGGAGGGAGAATGGGGTCATGCCTGGGGCAGGGGTAGGTGAGAGAATCAATGGCTCTGGAACTAGGGGCAGCCGCAGGTGGGATAATGGGGCTGAAACTGGGAGCCGAAAAGAGGGGGCAGTGAGAGAGGGGGAATAGATCCTGGATGGAAGGGGGAGTGAGAGGGAGGGCAGACCCTGAATGGATGGGAGAGGGAGAGGGAGGGCAAATGGTGGATTGAAGGAGCAGAGAGAAAGGGCAGACAGTGGATAGAAGGACGTGAAAGAGCAGACAGTGGCTGGAAGGGGGCAGAGATAGAGGGCAGATGCTAGAAGGAAAGGAGAGAGAGAGAGAGCCGGCAGACAGTGGATGGAAGGGGCAGGGAGAGAGGGCAGACATTGTATGGAGGGGACAGGAGAGAGAGAGCAGACACAGGATGGCAGGGAGAGAGAGAAGGCAGATGCTGGATGGAAGGAAGACAGTGAAAAGAAGATGAGGAAAGCAGAAACCAGAGACAACAAACTGTAAATAAAATATATATTTTTGTTTTTTTTTTGCTTTAGGATAAAGTAGTATTGTAGCTGTGTTAATAAATGCTTATAAATAGAACATGGAAATAAGGTAAGCTTTATTGGACTAATTTTAATACATTTTGACTAACTTTCGGAGAACAAAACCCCCTTCCTCAGGTCAGGATAGGATACTGTAACAGCACTTTACTGTATTGACCTGAGGACAGAGGTTTTGGCCTCTGAAAGCTAATGTATTAGTCCAATAAAATGATATTATTTTATTTTCTATTTTTGTTTTATTTCTATTTGTTAATTTGTAAAGTGATTGGTATTTGTTAGTTTTTTTCAAATTTACATCTGCTGTCTTTATATTTCGCACAGTACTTGGGAACATTTTCTGTTTCTGTGGTGTTGCATTGTATGCTCAGTCTGGCCTCTTGGGGGTTCAGTTTAATATTTGTCTAAATAGAAAGTTTATGATTACTTATTCTATAGTGGTTTAGGGTGTATCTGTGTGTGAAAAAGACATGGCTCTCAGTTGGCATTCACTGTGCAGGATCGAAGATCTGTACTATTCTGTCTGGTTTCGTTTTACAATAGGTGAATTGATGTTGTAGTGCTCACTGTAGTGTTTAAAATGCTTTCCTTTTCCTTATGTGAGTCATAGAAATGACTGCTTATAGTATGGTAGAATTGCTCTAGAGATCTTGAGTGTTTTGTATTCTTGGTATGCCTAGTACTGGATTTTGGAGGGGGGTGTTAAAAAAATGACTGTCCCCGGGTGTCAACTAACCTAGCTACACCACTGAGATAGATAGATAGATATCTATATCTATATAGATATCTATCTATCTATCTATCTATCTATCTATCTATCTATATATATATATATATATAATTTTATTTTATTTATACCAAAATAACAATAAATGAACAATTAAAGTAGGGAAGGGGGAGCAGGGATGGGAGTGTGTGTTTGGGATATTACAGCTTCAGAGCATTGGGAAAGGGGGGGGGCTAGGCCCTGACTTGCACTAATTATAGGGAACCTGGGTTTCCATTGCCCCCCCCCCCCCCTCAGCAGCCGCATGCGCCCAAATCCATTGGTGTTAGAGCAGCAGCTATATTGGGATGGTTATGTTGCTGATTTGGTAGTGGCCATCTTGAGGAGCTTAAAGTTATGGCTACATGGCTAGGCCCCCTGGGCAGCCATCTTGGAGAGGTCCTTTAATGTGCTGTGAGTGGGTACCCCACTGCAGTGCCAGACAACAAAAAAAAGGGGGGGGAACAGAAAAGAAAAGCTAATAAATAAATAAATGAATACAATAAAGACATACAAGTAAAATAAAATAAAATACTAATAAAAGAAAAAAGTAACCAAACAATTCTCCCACAGTACAGCATGTCATTCTGGCTGGGATTAACTTTATCTGCCGTCATTTACTATGTTACTAAGTTTATCTTCTCAGTTTATTCAGACCTCTTTACTCTGTGCCCTCTGCAACCCTTGAAGCAGGATGAAGAAGGGAATCAACACAAGCGCCGAACAAGGAAGAACAGGTCATGTGCAAGAGGCAGAGAGGACAGTGGACGCTCAGCACGCAGATACTGAGCATGGTGGGGCAAAATAATAATGGAGCAGGAGAGCTATCCTCGAGCAAGGCAGTATCCGCTGTGAGTACGGGCAACCAGCTTATAAAAGGAAGCAAGACCAGCATGGCGAGGCAGATACGATCAAGGTGCCTGCCAAGAAGATGAGCAAGAGGAAGAAGAGGGCTGATGGAGCAATTAGAAAGGTGACACAGAGAGAGGGTGGAGTCGCAGGTCACTTGTACCCTGCAAGCACCCAGCAGCATCTGGCAATGGTGACAAATTGCACTGAACCACATGGCATAACCCAAGCATGGGGTACACCTCCAGTGCACAGGTCGACTACTCCTGTTTATTGGCCCGTGGCTGCTGCCTACCCCGGCCACACAGCGCCCCAGCCTGCATCACATGGTGCAGCCGCCTCTCTGGCTGGAAACCCCAGGCCTAGCTGGGCAATGGCATCCCCCCCCCCCCCCCCCCCCCCCCCCCCCCCCCCCCCCCCCCCCCCCCACCCCAGCTACGATGGTTCTAAACCCTTGCATTTTCCTATGTACAGAGCATGGCCCAGTTATGGCCCTACACAACCTCAGCTCAAGGTACTGAGATATACAGTGGCCCCTTTTCATGCGTCAGGCCCCCCTCCATCAGACCCCTCCAGACAATGGTCCCAAGCAACCAAGGTCCTGGGTACATGTCTCCCAGTTATTCCTTCGAGTACTTATATACCGCTTAGACCTAAGCAGTTTAGTTTCATTTTACAGGTACTGGGTTTGTCAGATGACCTCGGCCAATTATAGACCGCTTCAAGGCGGTTATAATGCAGTCCTTCAAATGGCACCGGGGCAAGCGTCAGCAACTAGCCCAGAGCATCATAGCATTCACAATGGGAATTCCTTGGTGACTGAGACTCCACAAATATCCACCATGGCAGCCTGTGGTAGTGCAGAGGCACAATCTCCTTCTCCGGATGTTGTTGCAGGTACTATCAGCAGTTGTGTGGTATTGCCTAATGGGGATCGTACATTAGATTTGGGTAGAATTACCATATTTTTCGGACTATAAGACGCACCGGACCATAAGACGCACCTAGGTTTTAGAGGAGGGAAATAGGAAAAAAAATGTTTTCCTTTTTCCCAACTCTAAAACCTAGGTGCTCTGGTGCGTCTTGTCCGAATCCCTCCCTCCCTCCGAGTTCGGGATCGCCCTCCCCCCGGCCCTGTCACCACTTCTCCCTACTCACGCGATCTTCCCTGGTGGTCTAGTGACGTCGGGGCAGGAAACAGCCCCCTCTTTCCTGCCCAGCGCGCTGCTCTCCATCCTCCTGTATGCATTGCTGCCTGACGGTCTTGGCGAGATGCAAAATGGCCGCCGAGAATTGAAGTCTCGGCGGCCATTTTGAATCTCGCCAAGACCGTCAGGCTGCATACAGGAGGATGGAGAGCAGCGCGCTGGGCAGGAAAGAGGAGGCTCTTTCCTGTCCCGACGTCACTAGACCACCAGGGACGATCGCGTGAGTAGGGAGAAGTCTACCTTCGGACTATAAGACGCACCCCCCATTTTCCTCCCAAATTTTTGGGGAAAAAAGTGCGTCTTATAGTCCGAAAAATACGGTAATAGCCATGCTGCTACCAGCTAACATTGGTGAAGGGAGGACTGGAAGCACATTGCCCATGCCAGCGGGTTTTAGTGAGCAAGGTCCACAGCCGCCAATTGAGTGCACAAGGCCTACACGTGACAGCGAGATTCAGGCTTTGCCCAACATTATCAGCCAGGTGGCCACTGTGGACAAAAAAGATAAAAGAAAGAAGAGAGGGAAGGGGAAATCCAGCAATTCAAGCAAGGATAGCAGCTCTGACTCTTCTCCCTCTTCAGAGGATGATGAGATGCTATCAGGTACAGGAGGGGTAACGTTAAAAGGGAGAAGCGAGTAACCCCAGCACTAACGGCCCTGCCCAGTCTGTGGAAAATGGTCCCTAGGTCAACTAGGAAAAAGATTAAGAAACATAAGTTCTTCGATATTTTCCAGTATCGGAGGGTGGAAAAAGGGGTAAAACCAAGAAGGAAGAGACTGTGGGTCGGTCAAAAGGAGCTACCAAGTCAGTACTAAATTGGATCACAGCCTTCCTGTAGGTGGTAGATGTGGTTGGTCTGGCTGACCTGACCTAGTTCAGTCCCTATACACACAACAACCTGCTGGCTTACAGGGATTATGAGTTCTGAGACAAGATGGAGGAAGATTCCATTCTGTCTTGGGGCTCCAAAGATGTTGACCTCTGGTTATACATTATGACTAACAAAGGGCAATTTGTCAATGTTTATAGTAGACTCTTTCGGCAGGCAGGGCACAGGGGGGCAGGGAAGGGCCACAGGTTCTCAGGATGGGGTCTGTTGGCATTTCAATAGAATATCCTGTAACCTGCCAAATTGCAAATTTAAACACGTATGTTCAATCTGCAGATCCACTCACACAGCGGCCAAATGCAGCAGGAAACTGTAACCACAACATTTTCCAGAATGCCCCATCTCCTGTGGATTTGGAGATGATGCGGCCATGGTTGTCCAAATACCTGCGCAAAAAAGATGCCCAAGTTCATGAAAAGGGTTTTGCATTTGGTTTCAAAATTCCTTACACAGGACCCATAGATGGAAGTTACGCCAACAATGCACTGTCAGTAAGACGGCCTATCCCAAATTGTGAGAGATAAGGTTAGTAAAGAAGTTGAGCTGGGAAGGGTCACAGGACCCTTCCAACAGAAGCCTTTTTAAAGAATGGTGATATCCGCTTTGGCCATCGTCCCAAAGAAGGAGTCTGGGAAGTTCAGACTCATCCACAATCTATTTCACCCTGAACAAGGGTCCGTGAACGATTTTCTGCCTCCCGAAGCATACTCTGTGCAGCATGCCTCCTTTGATCAGGCAGTGCGGTTGCTGCGGCGATCAGGGCGGGGAGCACTCATGACCAAGGAAGACCTTGAATCTGTATTTCAATTGTTACTAGTGCACCCTGATAATTTTCCCATACTGGGCTGCCAGTTTGGGGGGCAATTCTATTTTGATGAATGTATGCCAGTGGACTGTTTGGTGTCCTGTTCTCACTCTGAGTGTTTCAGTACATTTCTGCATTGGGTGGTAACCAGAGCATCAGGGAACGGGAATGTCGTCCACTACCGCAACAATTTCCTATTCTTTGGCCCTCCAAACAATAATTCTTGCCAATCCCTTTTAAATCACTTCAAAGCCATAGCCAAGAGGTTCAGCATCCCAATGGCTCACAACAAAACCCCAGGTTCAGTCTCTTGGTTTTCCTTTTTGGGTATCAAGCTTAATTCAGTGGACATGGTCTCCAGACTCCCGACAGATAAGCTGGCTAAGCTCAGGAGCCTGATAGCATGAGCACTGGGTAAAGAAAAGGTTATGCTACAGGATATGCAGTCTCTGGTGGGTAACCTCAACTCTGCTTGCAGGGTCGTTGTCAAGGGCAAAGCATTCTTGCATCAACTGTCCAGTTCTATGGAGGGAGTTTGTAGGCCATCTCATTACATGAGAACTGCCACAGCTTAAAAAGGAGGATCTCAAAATGTGGCAAAGTAGTATGGTGGGATGACCCCGTGACCAATGTGGACCTACAGCTATATTTGGATGTGGCCGGTGGAATTGGTTTTGGAATCAACTTCCAGGATTCCTGGTACATCGGTGTATGGCCTCAGGAGTGGAAGGAATCAACATTCCCCAGAGCTTTTCCCTATAGTGAAAGCCATTTCCATATGGAAAAAGAGACTGAGTAACAGATGGGTAATTTTTTGGTCTGACAATTGGGCCATGGTGGATGTCATTAATAGGCAAACAGCACACTGTTCACTGGTGGTAGACCTCATGCAGGAACTTGTATTACTGTGTCTATATAATAACATTTATTTCCGTGCAAAGCATGTGCCTGGTACCAGTAATACTACTGCTGATGCTCTCTCTCGTTTCAAGTGGGAATTTTCTGGAAACTGGTGCCGCAAGCCGAATTGGAGGGGGAGTGTTCCGTTGTTGCAGTTCGGAACCCTGAGGCCTGGAGGTTGCTGTGACACTCTGTTGCACCAGGAACACGGAAAGCCTACATGAAGGAATTCGCCAGAGTCTGCTCCTTCTTGGCAGAGCGCGGCTGGTTAGGGTGGTGGACTTTGGTCCTGAGGAACTGAGTTTGATTCCCACTTCAGGCACAGGCAGCTCCTTGTGACTCTGGAAAAGTCACTTAACCCTCCATTGCCCCATGTAAGCCGCATTGAGCCTGCCATGAGTGGGAAAGCGCGGGGTACAAATATAACAAAAAAAAAAAAAAAAGAGTTGGCGCTCCAGAAATACAGAAAAACTCAAGAAGAGGAACACGGAGAGGAATACCGGATGAAACCAAGAGAGAAATACGTCTGGCGAAAGCGCAAGCGGAAGAACAAATGGCTAGAAATGTAAGGACAAAAATGTCTTCAGGTATATTAGTGAAAGGAGGAAAACTAAAAAGGGAATTGTGAGACTGAAAGATGCTGCGAACCGCTATGTAGATAATGATGAAGAAAAAGCAAATTTGCTAAATAGATACTTTTGTTCTGTTTTCACGGAAGAAAATCCTGGAGAAGGATTAACTGGCAAAAGTACATATGAGAATGGAGTGGATATAGCACCGTTCACGGAAGAGAGTGTGTATGAACAACTTGTAAATCTAAAGGTGGACAAAGCCATGGGACCAGATGGGATCCACCCCAGGATACTGAGGGAGCTCAGAGAGGTTCTGGTGGGTCCTCTTAAAGATTTGTTTAATAAATCCTTGGAGACAGGAGAGGTTCCGTGGGATTGCAGAACAGCGGATGTGGTCCCTGGAAACTACAGGCCGGTAAGCCTCACTTTGGTTATTGGAAAAGTAATGGAAGCGATGCTGAAGGAAAGGATAGTGAATTTCCTGGAAGCCAATAAGTTGCAAGATCCGAGACAACATGGTTTTACCAAACGTAAATCGTGCCAAACGAATCTCATTGAATTCTTTGACTGGGGGACCGGAGAACTGAATCATGGACGTGCTATAGATGTAATCTACTTAGATTTCAGCAAAGCTTTTGACACGGTTCCCCACAGGAGGCTCTTGAATAAACTTGACAGGCTGAAGATAGGACCCGACGTGGTGAACTCGATTAGGAACTGATTAATGAACAGACAAAAGAGGGTGGTGATTAATGGAATTTGCTCGGATGAGAAAGGTGAGTTTCAACAATTTTTTTTTTTTATTGATGAGGTCACATGGTATACAATTCCATCTCAGTCAATATAAATCGTATAACAGCGAAGTCTAGTACACATTACTAAACCTGAAACGTCCATCATCAATGTTTTCCAAACTTTTCTCCCCTATCCCTTCTCCTATATTTATAATGTGTACATGTATAATTACTGTGCAGTTGCATAACTATTAACAATAAACTTTTATATAAAACTCCAATATTTATAACTCGTGTTTTACTCAGTGTATTATCCCAACAGTATTTACTGGTGGGTCCTCTTAATGTGCTCCTTCAAAGGATTGTTCTCCTATCTAATAATACATATGTCCCTCTATTATGCATTGAACATTAGAGGGAAAGGTGAGTAGTGGACTGCCTCAGGGATCGCTGCTGGGGCCAACTCTGTTCAATATATTTGTGAGTGACATTGCCGAAAGGTTAGAAGGTAAAGTTTGCCTTTTTGCAGATGATACTAAGATTTGTAACAGAGTGGACACCCAGGAGGGAGTGGAAAACATGAAAAAGGATCTGCAGAAGCTAGAAGAATGGTCTAAGGTTTGGCAATTAAAATTCAATGCGAAAAAAATGCAAAGTGATGCACTTAGGGAGTAGAAATCCACGGGAGACGTATGTGTTAGGTGGTGAGAGTCTGATAGGTACGGACGGGGAGAGGGATCTTGGGGTGATAGTATCTGAGGATCTGAAGGCGACGAAACAGTGTGAGAAGGCAGTGGCTGTAGCTAAAAGGTTGCTAGGCTGTATAGAGAGAGGTGTGACCAGCAGAAGAAAGGAGGTGTTGATGCCCCTGTATAAGTCGTTGGTTAGGCCCCACCTGGAGTACTGTGTTCAGTTTTAGAGGCCGTATCTTGCTAAGGATGTAAAAAGAATTGAAGCAGTGCAAAGAAAAGCTACAAAAATGGTATGGGATTTGCATTACAAGACGTATGAGGAGAGACTTTCTGACCTATTCATGTATACCCTGGAGGAAAGGAGAAACAGGGGTGAAATGATACAGACGTTCAAATATTTGAAAGGTATTAATCCGCAAACGAACCTTTTCCGTAGATGGGAAGGTGGTAGAACTAGAGGACATGAAATGAGATTGAAAGGGGGCAGGCTCAAGAAAAATGTCAGGAAGTATTTTTTCACGGAGAGAGTGGTGGATACTTGGAATGCCCTCCCGCGGGAGGTGGTTGTTACGTCTGTGCTTTCCTCGCCCTCTGGTGGCCAGAACGGGTGGCTGCTATGGACCATCACCCGTTCCAGATTTCTGCTCAGTCCGGTCCAGATCTTCCAGGCTGTCAGGTTTACTTGTGTTGTTTGAGCCTGGGCTAATTAGCCTTTTGGAATCTCTCTGCAGTTGCTTTTGCATCGCCTAAGGCCCTGGTATGTTGGTGCTTGCTGCACTTATGCCCAGTCTGGTTTCTTGCCTGTTATTCCTGCCTGGTTCTAGTTAGTCTGTGAGTCCTTGCCCAGAGTCCTGCCTTTTGAACCTTTGCCTGGACCTGACTACTGCTTCTCTTGCTACCGGCCTAGAGACCTTGCCTGGATTCGCTGGTACGTCTGTTCTGCCTTGCTTTTGGTGTGGGGTGGTTTTGCCTGCCACTGCCGCTCCTCGGCAGTGGTCCAAGGGCTCACAACTGTTTGGGGGGGCTAGGGGTGGGCCCAGGGGTGGAGCTTAAATCCATAATTGTCTGATAACACGCAGAAAAAATAAATAAATAAAAATAAAAGTCACAATTAATACCTTTTATTAAATTTAGATATTAGATATGTATCATATGTCAAAGAATAAAGTGGTTGCTCAAAGCATAATCTAACCACAATCGCTCAACTGCAAAACACTATGCACAACTTTGTCCAAAAACACACTCAGAACCTTACTGTACCATAAATATTACACTGGGCAGAACCTAATACACCAATATACCACCCATACGGAAAATGCAGACTGTCGACAATATGAAACAAGGGATCATATCATCACAATTCTCATGTAGAGCCACAAAACACCTTAATTCGTGTTTAATTGGGATAAAATGCCATAAATAAGTAAATAAATATAAACTTTTAATGTTGAGCACCTGATTCTCAAAGTGGACATATTCCAAACACTATAATGAAAATAAAATGATCTTTTCTACCTTTGTTGTCTGGTGACATTTTCTGATCATGCTGGCCCAGTATCCATTCTGCTGCTATCTGTCCTCAGTGCAGGTCAGGAAGTCATCCTTGTTAAATATCTCCCTGGCAACCCAGGACACCTCCAGCCAACCCCCCCCCCCCTCCTGCTTTCCCAGCAGTAAGGTAAACAAACCATAAACCAATTTCTACAACTGCTAGAGGGCTTTCACTGCAGCTCCTGCTGTGAGGATGGAGGTAAATCAACAATTTAATCCCCTCAGAGCAGGTGGACTCCACAGCTGATCCATTCTGCAGCAGCAGGGGGAGGCTTAGCCTCTCCAAGCCTCTTATATCGGGCGCCTATGTCTGTGCCCTGAAAATGGCAGATACAAATCAAGGTCATAAAGTAGCACATATGAGATTATCTTGTTGGGCAGACTGGATGGACCATACAGGTCTTTCTGTGCCGTCATCTACTATGTTACTATCCAGCTTATTTTCGAAAGAGAAAGACGCCCATATTTCGACCCAAATCGGGAGATGGACGCTTTTCTCCCGTGGGCGCCCAAATTGGTATAATCGAAAGCCGATTTTGGGCGTCTCCAACTGCAATCTATCGCGGGAATGGACAAAGTTGATGGGGGCGTGTCAGAGGTGTGGTGAAGGCGGGACTGGGGCGTGTTTATCGGCCGATAATCGAAAAAAGAAGGGCGCCAGAAGCGAGAATTTGGGTCACTTTTTCTGGACCCTTTTTTTTCACGAATAAGTCCAAAAAAAGTGCCCCAACTGCCCAGATGACCACCGGAGGGAATCGAGGATGACCTCCCCTGACTCCCCCAGTGGTCACTAACCCCCTCCCACCCAAAAAAAAACAACTTTAAAAACTTTTTTTTCCAGCCTGTATGCCAGCCTCAAATGCCCTACCCAGCTCCATCACAGCAGTATGCAGGTCCCTGGCGCAGTTGTTAGTGGGTGCAGTGGACTTCAGGCAGGTGGACCCAGGCCCATCCCCCCCCCCCACCTGTTACCCTTGTGCTGCTAAATGGGAGCCCTCCAAACCGTCCCCAAAACCCACTGTACCCACATCTAGGTGCCCCCCTTCAGCCATAAGTGCTATGGTAATGGTGTAGAGTTGTGGGTAGTGGGTTTTGGGGGGGATTTGGGGGGCTCAGCACCCAAGGGAAGGGAGCTTTGGACTTCAGAGGTATTTTAATTTTTTTTAATTGTTACAAGTGCCCCCTAGGGTGCCCGGTTGGTGTCCTGGCATGTGAGGGGGACCAGTGTACTATGAATCTTAGTTCCTCCCACGACCAAATGCCTTGGATTTGTTCGTTTTTGAGCTGGGTGCCTTCGGTTTCCATTATCGCTGAAAAACGATAACGCCCAGCTCAAATCCGATGCATTTGCCCAGCACAAACCGTATTATCGAAAAAAAATATGGACGCCCATCTTTTTCGAAAACACAGTCTAGCCCGCCCCTTCACATACCCGTCCTCGGAGATAGACGCCCATGGAGATGGGCGTTCGTGTTCGATTATGCCCCTCTATGTATGTTACTATCCGCCTTATTTTCGAAAGAGAAAGACGTCCATATTTCGACCCAAATCGGGAGATGGGCGTCTTTCTCCTGTGGGCGCTCAAATCAGTATAATCGAAAGCCGATTTTGGGCATCTTCAACTGCAATCTGTTGCGGAAACGGCCAAAGTTGACGGGGGGGGGGGGGGGTGTCGGAGGCATGGTGAAGGCGGGACTGGGGCGTGTTTATTGGCCAAGGAGAGATGGGCATCCTCGGCCGATAATCGGAAAAAGAAAGGCGTTTTTAGCGCGAATTTGGGTCACCTTTGTTGAACCCTTTTTTTTCACAAACAAGTCCCAAAAAAGTGCCCTAAATGACCAGATGACCACCGGAGGGAATCGGGAATGACCACCCCTGACTCCCCCAGTGGTCACTAACCCCCTCCCACCCAAAAAAAAAACAACTTTAAAAACTTTTTTTTACAGCCTGTATGCCAGCCTCAAATGTCATACCCAGCTCCATCACAGCAGTATGCAGGTCCCTGGAGCAGTAAGTGCAGTGGACTTCAAGCAGGCGGACCCAGGCCCATCCCCCCCTATCTGTTACACTTGTGGTGGTAAATGGGAGCCCTCCAAACCGCCCCCAAAGGTGCCCCCCTTCAGCCATAAGTGCTATGGTAATGGTGTAGAGTTGTGGGGAGTGGGTTCTGGGGGGGGGATTTGGGGGGGCTCAGCACCAAAGGGAAGGGAGCTATGGACTTCAGAGGTAGTTACCTTTTTTTTATTGTTACAAGTGCCCCCTAGGGTGCCTGGTTGGTGTCCTGGCATGTGAGGGGGACCAGTGCACTATGAATCCTGGCCCCTCCCATGACACAATGCCTTGGATTTGCTCATTTTTGAGCTGGGCGCCTTCGGTTTCCATTATCGCTGAAAAATGAAACCGCCCAGCTCACATCCGCACAAATCCGATGCATTTGACTAGCACAAACCGTATTATCGGAAAAAGGATGGACGCCCATTTTTTTCAAAAATACGGTTTGTCCCGCCCCTTCACGTACCCGTTCTCGGAGATAGACGCCCATGGAGATGGGCGTTCGCGTTCAATTATGCCCCTCTAAGTTACTTAACCAGCCAAGTGATGACTCTGCCCCTGGAAAGCCCCCAAAATAGCCAGTTTCGAGTTGAGCACTAACTGGACATTTTCAGCGGAACTAACCGGTTAAGTATCGCTAAATATGACTGTTAGCCCTGAACTCATGGGCAAATGCATTCCAACTCAAACTCAATACAGAAAAAACACACTGCCTCATTCTCTCATCCCGCTACAATTCAAACATACCCACAAATGTATTTATTTATTTATTTATGGCATTGATACCCCACTCTTTCCCGCTCGATAGCAGGTTTAGTGCGGCTTACAAGGTATGGTACAAAGAGTCATAGAGGTAACACAAAGTGTGGTACAAAGATAACAGAGATAACACAAAGTATGGTACAGAGTATCACAGACCTAATCACCCCAGACTCCCTTCCTATTTCAGATAATCTGAAAATCCTCGGTGTCACAATTAACAGGAACCTTACACTTGAGAGCCAAATTAACTCTACAATCAAGAAAATGTTCCACTCAATGTGGAAACTTAAACGAGTGAAACCGTTCTTCCCGAGGGCAATATTTTGCAATCTGGTACAATCAATGGTCCTAAGCCATGCTGACTACTGCAATGGAATTTATGCCGGATGCAAAGAGAATCTTATAAAGAAACTTCAGACTGCTCAAAACAAGGCAGCAAGGCTTGTATTTGGAAGATCGCGATTCGAAAGCGCCAAACCCCTTCGTGAAAAATTACATTGGCTTCCAATCAAAGAATGTATTACTTTTTAAATCTGCACCTATAGTCCACAAAATTATCTATGGAGATGCCCCTGGATATATGTCTGACCTCATAGACCTGCCAACTAGAAACTCAACCAGATCATCACGTACTTAATTAAATCTTCGCCACTCTAGTTGCAAAGGACTCAAGTACAAATCAATTTATGGATCCAGCTTCTCATATATAAGCATGCAACTCTGGAATGCACTCCCAAAAGTCATAAAAACTACGTACGACCACCTCAACTTCCAGAAATGACTAAAGACCAACCTGTTCGAAAAGGCATATCCCACTGACCCAGCTTAAGTACCTGAACCCAGCAATACAAAGAAACCTAAACTTGTAATTGAACACCATGAACTTTATATAACTTCCCTCTTTATGATTCCCTAATGTGTTTGTACATATCTATTTCATTGACAATAACATTACTCTGTATTTGTTTCTTTACCGTAGGTGGCTATCGCTTCACGGTAATATGTAAGCCACATTGAGATGGGAAAATGTGGGGTACAAATGTAACAAATACATACATAAATAAATCAGCCAGGAGCTGTTTCTGGCTGGTTATATCACTTTGAATATCGACCCCTATATAGATACAAGGCGATACCATTTTATTGGACTAATGTAATACATTTTTTGACTAGCTTTTAGGATTAACATCGCCTTTCTCAGATCAGATAAAACTATATTCACTGCATCATTTTAACAATGCAAGTGGGAGACAGAAAGAGAAAGGCTTAAAATAAGAGGTGCATGAATGCCAAGAAAGAAAGGGCCAGCGGGTACTGTAAAAGGAAAAGGTGAAAGCAAAAAGGCTGAAGTAATCATGATGGAAAGAGTGAATACATGACAGGATGGAGCAAGGCCTCGAGAATCATTAAGGTCAGTGCAATTATGTTAGGTCTTTGAAGTATTATGTAAACCGCTTTAAAACCTTGTTGGTATTAAGCGGTATATCAACTTAATAAATCAAGGAAGGCTGAAGCACTCACTAGGAGGAGCCATTTGGAGAGTAACCCCGTACCTCATTGATCTTTTTGACCTCTTCATCTTGCTCCATGCGCATGGCATTGGCCCGCTGCAGGAGGTATTGAGCCCTCTGCTGGGCCTCTTCATCCAGCGCACTTAGCTTCTCATTCTTTCTCCGCTGCATCTCCTTGTGTTTCATGTAGTTCTTGCGCTTGGTCATCTCATCCTGGAATGAAAATGCTGTTGAGAAAGTTTCCTCACTAATGTGGTCCAGGTCCAAAGTATCGTGGGAAGATACTAATGGCTCCACTGATTATTCTGTGAATCACGTGGAGAGGGAGAAGATTCTGAAGTTACAGGAAATGCAGTCTAAGATCAAGAAAATGTGGCAGAAAGATACACTCCCCAATATTCAGCATTTAACTAGCCATGATTGGCAGCTGGCCAGTTAAATGCCCCATAAGTGGCTATCTGAGAATTTTCAATGAGACATGGCTAGCCATGACCTGCTGAAAATTTGCGGTTAGCGGATAGTTGGTCACATGGCACGAGATACCTGGTTGGCAGCCATATTTGGCTATGTGAATATCAGGTCTATCTTAGGACAGTTCAAACTTAACTGGCCAGCGCTGAATAATCGGCTTGGCGGTTATGCTTGAACTGGCCACTTACTATACACCGCCTTGAGTGAACTCCTTCAAAAAGGCGGTAAATAAATCCAAATAAATAAACCGGCTATTCAATGACGGTCACCAGAAATGGACTGCATTGAATATCCGGGCCCATAGAAATTCTTTTGGGTGCCAAAGGCCTGATCAAAAAGAATTTCCAAATGCACCAGGATAAGTTGCCTATACATGATACATCTTACGAAGTCCAGAGGGAAGGTCATTTTGGCACAGTGCAAGCTTTACGGTGAGCATTAGCAGTAAATTTGAGAGACTGAGATCATACTCCACATGGTGTGTGCAAAACTAACCCATTTGGAGACATTGCCACCCCCCCTCCCCCAATCAAAGGCTCTCTTAGAAATGATTAGGGTAATTTAATAAGCAACTTGAACACATAGAGCCGAATTTACACACTCAAATAAGCACTTATAAAATTGGCCCAGCACACACATGCATTAAAGTAGATGCTCAGCAAACACAGTGCCTGCCTTTATGTGATATGCACATAGGCATTCCTAGGGGCAAAAAAATGGGTAAAGCAGAGGCAATTTCTACTAGTAACTGCATGCACAAGATTACTCCTGCCATGGAACAGTGGGAGCTTTCAGGTGGGACATTTTATAAAGGTTTCTCAAAAAAACTCAAGCTTTCAAAAAGTATCTAAATAATTGTCTGGATAACTGTGAAGAAATAGAGAAAAAGACCTCAATTCTGACTGTTTAGGTGCCATAGCACTGACAATCCAAATAACATCAAAGGCCAAAACATTCTACAAGGTTTTCAAAATGCTCTGATAAAAAAAAATATTCAATCAATATTTATCCGGCAGCAGTCAGTGATTTTCTAAATTAGACCCGGATATTTAATGTCAGGCCATGTCCGGGCACCAGCACCGAATATCTGGGTATGACTGGGCAAGTGTTGGCTACCTGCACTTATATACCTAGGGGTTGATATTCAACTGGCGGCGCTCAGTGTTTTGCTTACCGCCGGTCAGTCTTATGCCTGGAAATTAAATGCTAGGCCATGTCCAGGCTCCAGCATTGAATTTCCAGAGTTATGAAGCCAGCTAGATCATAGCCAGTTAAGCATGACATTCAGCACTTAATCGGCTAAGGGGCACCATATAAAGATAGGGCTGATTTTTATACGGTCCTATCTATGTGGTGACCTTGACCGGTTAAGTGCAGGATATCAGCATTTAACCGACCAAGTGCTGACTCTGCCCCCCAGAATGCCCCAAAATAGCCAGTTTTGACATAGGTACTAACCGGTCATTTTGAGCAACATTAACCAGTTAATTGCTGCTGTAAATGACTGGATAGCCCCAAACAGGCAATTTAACCGACCAGCAGCCAGAATGGCCAGTTATATCACTTTGAAAATTCACCCAATTGTTTTTATTTGCCTTGTCTACGATGATTAACATTTCCTGTAAACCATTCTGATATGAATTTGAAGAACAGTATTGTACATGGACCTGAATAAGTGAATAAATATGAGGACATGAATAGAGAAGGCCCTTCCCCCAACTGAGGAGAAAGGTATCCAAGGCTAGGCTACCATGTGATCCTATTCTGGAGCAGAACTGAGGGTTTTTGGTTTTGAGGTGAGTGGTGAAAAGATCTAGTGAGGCAGTGCACCCGTGTTGAGTGAAAACTCACATGCTATATGACCTGGCTCAGTCTGTCTGCTGTCTGCCAGATAGTTGTTCTGTCCTACCAGATAAGTGGCTCTGAGAACTATCCCCTCAGAGATGGCTCACAGCCACTTCCTGACACAGGATGATTAACAGAACATTGCCACTTGGTTGTCTGTTTGAATCAAAACAATTTGGTTTAGTAGCTGATTTCTGAAAGCCTTTAGAGTGTTCCAAATGGCTCTTAGCTCAAGAAGATTGATCCTATGCTGAGCCTCTTGAACAGACCACTGACATTAGGTGTGGAGTCCATCTAAATAAGCTTCTCACCCAAGGTTGGATGTATTGATCATAAAAATCTTGTGGTGTGAGGGAATTTGAAATGTAAGCCCCTTGGCTAAACTGTTGCTGATTAGCCACCAAGACAGAGACTGTTGGAGGGATCTCATTACCATAATGATGTCCTGCAGGTCACCTATGGCCTGAGACCACTAGAAGATAGGGTTCATTGAGTCACCCTCAAACTGAGGTGTACTATGGGCGGAGGCCATATGGCCTAGCAATCTCAATATTTGCTGAGCTGATACCCTACTGGCTCTGTTGTACCTTAAGGGCCACAGAAACAAGTCTCTACTTGCTGGACTGGAAGGAAAGCTTTATTATGAATTCCAGTCACTGGGTCAGGCTTCGGTGGGATTTAGGATAATTGATGAAAAATCCTAGCAGCTCCAGCACCTAAATTGTTCTGTTTATTGATTCCTGAGCACTTTTCTGAGATATATTCTTGACCAGCCTATCACCCAGGTGGAGACACATGCACTCTCACTCTGCATAGTGATACTGCGACTACTGCGAGACATTTTGTGAACTCATGCTGCTTGATGTGAGGCCAAATGAGAGTACACAGTACTTTTAGTGTTGTTTCCCTACTAGAAATCTGAGATACTTCCTGTGACTGGGATGTTTCTGTATGGGGTATAGACATCCTTGAGGTCAAGAGAGCAAAGCCAATCTTATTCCTGAATTATGCCCAGGGAAATCATCCTGAATTTCTGTTTGGTCAGATAACATTAAAATTGGCATTATTATAATCTTAAAGCCCGCAACTACCAACAAGTTCAGTGTGGGTAACAATGAAGAATTCTTCACAAAAAGTACATTATTACATTTTACAGGGATCATAACAAACCTGAAAATCTAGAGATCAATTAAGAGCCCGTAACATATTTTTTAAAAAGGAAAGTCTTCAACCCCTTTCTGAATGGGTTATAATTTCTCATTTGTCTAAGAGAAAAAGGCAAAGAATTTCAACACACTGCTGCTGCCTGATATGATACAGAAACATTAAGAAGGTGTGAAGCCTTCACATTTTGAACAGAAGGAAAACCTAACAAGTAAAAGGTATCTAATAGCTCTAAAGTGCCTATCATTCAAAAAAGAAAAAATGATCAGCCAGATAGAAAGGAACATCCCCATAAAAAGCTTTAAAAGTAACAACCACTACTTTAAATTGTAATCTAGCCTCTACTGGTAACCAATGTAGTTGCAGAAATAGAGATGTAATACCCTGTTTCCCCGAAAGTAAGACATCCCCCCAAAAATAAGAACTAGTAGAGGTTTTCCTGAATTGGTAGATATAAGGCCTCCCCCGAAAGTAAGACCTAGCAAATTTTTGTTTGAAAGCAGGGCCGCCGAGAGCCGGACAAGACCGCCCCCGGGCCGCCCCCCCCCCACCCGAGGTCACCGCCCCCTCCACCCACCCTCCATCACTCCCGGAACTAACCTTAAACGCCTCCTTTCACCTTCGCAGCAAGTAGCAGCAGGGCAGACCTCTCCTTCCTTCCGTGCCCCGCCCTCGCGAATGTTAAGTCAGGCGAGGGCGGGACACGGAAGGAAGGAGTGGCCTGCCCTGCTGCTGCTTGCTGCGAAGGTGAAAGGAGGCATTTAAGGTTAGTTCTGGGAGCAACGGAGGGCGGGCGGGCCAACCCCGATCCAACCCCGATGTTTCCCCAAAAAATAAGACAGCCCCTGAAAATAAGACCTAGCACATTTTGGGGGGCAAAAATTAATATAAGACAGTGTCTTATTTTCGGGGAAACACGGTAGGCTCATACTTATCCGCAGCAAATATTGTTCTAATAGCAGCACTTTGCACTCTCTGTAGTTTAGACTTTAAAAAAATCAAAAACCTTGCGGATAACATGTAATTTCTTTAAAAGAAGAAATTAGTTTCCGACTGCTTTACCAACTTGAGAACTCAAGGTCTACTGAGAATCCACCTCAACATCCAAAATGCGAGAGACAGAATCTAACTTTAACATACAGCTGCCTATTTTGATAGCAGGGTTATCACTTATAAAAGCCAATGGGCCCACAAATAGAAACTTTGTTTTATTTTTACACAGTTTGAGTGGACCCAGGCTTCTACTGCTGACAGACATTCAATAAGATTTATCTCACGATGTAAATTACCTGGTGTAAAAGGTACGAGAGCAGTGATATTGTCTGCATAAAAAATTGCAGCTTAAGATGGTCAAGTTGATTGGCTAAAAACAGCATTAGGATATTAAACTGTGATGGTGAAAGGGGGGAGCCCTGAGGCACCCCACAAACAGAGCTTCATGAGTCAGACAGTTCACCATGCATTCTTACTCTATAAGATTTATTTAAGAAACCTTGGATCCATGAGAAAACAGCACCTTAGATCCCAAGAAAGTATGAGAAGCAATAAGATCCCATGATCAACTAGGTCAAAAGCGCTGGACAAGTCAAATTGAACAACGAGAGAGATCTGACTCAGCAACTTCTGATCCAGAGAGATCAGGGAGCTAAGTACAGTCTCCGTACTGAAGCTTTTGCAGAAACCTGATTGAGATCTATGTAGTATCTGAAATTTATCTAAATACAGTTCTAAGTTTATGTCACCCAACCCTCTATTACCTTAACAAGCAGCAGAATAGACGCTATAGGTCTGTAATTAGTTAGTTCTCTTAAGTCTAGGATGGTCTTTTTTGTGACCTGGAAATACGTGGAACAAAACCCCTTTCCTTTTTACCCTGGTGGCTCAAGTTTGACTGCATTGGCCTTAAAAAAGGGAAGAGAGTTCCTTTGTAAGCAATTCCTGGTATTGACCTGGTCCCATGCAACAACAGAAGGCAGGAAGATGAATGCATGCAAGGCAGGCCACTTTCCAAAGCTTCTAGAACATAGAACACTGGAGAGCATGTCCACATTGGGGCTCTGTCAGCGAGTCACCCATCAGTTATAATACCACATCCTGCTTGCCCTTGGAAAATGTTGTTCACCTGTTTTGTAAATTCAACAGGGGAAGTATATGGTGGTAGGATACAGAGGGTATGTGGTAGAGAGTGAAGTGGGTGGGTAACTGTACAAGATGTTGGGGCATACCAAGGCCTTTTGGAAAATTGTACGGATTAAGTTTCTACATGGTTGTTTGGTTAATTCTTCATTGGAACTGGTTTGTTGATGCATTGTCTCTAAAAAGAACTCCAAATAAAGGGTATGATACATACCTGTAGCAGTTGTTCTCCGAGGACAGCAGGCTGATTGTTCTCACGACTGGGTTGACGTCCGCGGCAGCCCCCACCAACCGGAAAAAGCTTCGCGGGACGGTCGGCACGCAGGGCACGCCCACCGCGCATGCGCGGCCGTCTTCCCGCCCGTGCGCGACCGCTCCCGCCAGTTGAATGACAAGCAATAAAGTATAAAACACAACTCCAAAGGGGAGGAGGGAGGGTAGGTGAGAACAATCAGCCTGCTGTCCTCGGAGAACAACTGCTACAGGTATGTATCATACCCTTTCTCCGAGGACAAGCAGGCTGCTTGTTCTCACGACTGGGGTATCCCTAGCTCTCAGGCTCACTCAAAACAAGAACCCAGGTCAATGGAACCTCGCAACGGCGAGGAAACAACAGAAATTGACCTACGAAGAACAACTAACTGAGAGTGCAGCCTGACCAGAATAAATTCGGGTCCTGGAGGGTGGAGTTGGATTACACCCCAAACAGATTCTGCAGCACCGACTGCCCGAACCGACTATCGCGTCGGGTATCCTGCTGGAGGCAGTAATGAGATGTGAATGTGTGGACAGATGACCACGTCGCAGCCTTGCAGATCTCTTCAATAGTGGCTGACTTCAAGTGGGCCACCGACGCTGCCATGGCTCTGACACTATGAGCCGTGACATGACCCTCAAGAGTCAGCCCAGCCTGGGCGTAAGTGAAGGAAATGCAATCTGCTAGCCAATTAGAGATGGTGCGTTTCCCGACAGCGACCCCTAGCCTGTTAGGGTCGAAAGAAATAAACAATTGGGCGGACTGTCTGTTGGGCTGTGTCCGCTCCAAGTAGAAGGCCAATGCTCTCTTGCAGTCCAATGTGTGCAACTGACGTTCAGCAGGGCGGGTATGCGGCCTGGGGAAGAATGTTGGCAAGACAATTGACTGGTTAAGATGGAACTCCGACACCACCTTCGGCAGGAACTTTGGGTGAGTGCGGAGCACTACTCTGTTGTGATGAAATTTAGTATATGGAGCATGAGCTACTAGGGCTTGAAGCTCACTGACCCTACGAGCTGAAGTAACTGCCACCAAGAAAATGACCTTCCAGGTCAAGTACTTCAGATGGCAGGTATTCAGTGGCTCAAAAGGAGGTTTCATCAGCTGGGTGAGGACGACGTTGAGATCCCATGACACAGTAGGAGGCTTGATAGGGGGCTTTGACAAAAGCAAGCCTCTCATGAATCGAACGACTAAAGGCTCTCCAGAGATGGCTTTACCTTCCACACGATAATGGTAAGCACTAATCGCACTAAGGTGATTCCTTACTGAGTTGGTCTTGAGGCCAGACTCTGATAAGTGCAGAAGGTATTCAAGCAGGTTCTGTGCAGGGCAAGAACGAGGTTCTAGGGCCATGCTCTCACACCACACGACAAACCTCCTCCACTTGAAAAAGTAACTCTTTTTAGTGGAATCCTTCCTAGAGGCAAGCAAGACCCGGGAGACACCCTCAGACAGACCCAACGCAGTGAAGTCTACGCCCTCAACATCCAGGCCGTGAGAGCCAGAGACTGAAGGTTGGGGTGCAGCAACGCTCCGTCGTTCTGCGAAATGAGAGTCGGAAAACACTCCAATCTCCACGGTTCTTCGGAGGACAACTCCAGAAGAAGAGGGAACCAGATCTGACGGGGCCAAAAGGGCGCTATCAGAATCATGGTGCCGCGGTCTTGCTTGAGCTTCAGTAAGGTCTTCCCCACCAAAGGTATGGGAGGATAAGCATACAGGAGGCCGGTCCCCCAATGGAGGAGAAAGGCATCCGACGCTAGCCTGCCGTGTGCCTGAAGTCTGGAACAGAACAGAGGCAGCTTGTGGTTGGTCTGAGAGGCGAAAAGGTCCACCGAGGGGGTGCCCCACGCTCGGAAGATCTTGCGTACCACTCTGGCATGGAGCGACCACTCGTGCGGTTGCATGACTCTGCTCAGTCTGTCGGCCAGACTGTTGTTTACGCCTGCCAGGTATGTGGCTTGGAGGAGCATGCCGAACCGACACGCCCAACGCCACATCCCGACGGCCTCCTGGCACAGGGGGCGAGATCCGGTGCCCCCCTGCTTGTTGACGTAATACATTGCAACCTGATTGTCTGTCCGAATTTGGATAATTTGACAGGACAGCCGATCTCTGAAAGCCTTCAGTGCGTTCCAGATCGCTCGGAGCTCCAGGAGGTTGATCTGCAGATCCTTTTCCTGGAGGGACCACAGACCCTGAGTGTGGAGCCCATCGACATGGGCTCCCCACCCCAGGCGAGATGCATCCGTCGTCAGCACTTTCGTGGGCTGCGGAATTTGGAATGGACGTCCCAGGGTCAAATTGGTCCGGATGGTCCACCAGAGCAGTGAAGTGCGACAACTGGTGGAGAGGCGGATGACATCTTCTAGATTCCCGGTGGCTTGGAACCACTGGGAAGCTAGGGTCCATTGAGCAGATCTCATGTGAAGACGAGCCATGGGAGTCACATGAACTGTGGAGGCCATATGACCCAGAAGTCTCAACATCCGCCGAGCTGTGATCTGCTGAGACGCTCTGGTCTGCGAAGCCAGGGCCAAGAGATTGGTGGCCCTCGCTTCGGGAAGGTAGGCCTGAGCTGTCTGGGAATTCAGCAGCGCTCCTATGAATTCCAGAGATTGAGTTGGCTGGAGATGGGACTTTGGGTAATTTATCACAAACCCCAGCAGCTCCAGAAGTTGAATAGTGCACTGCATGGACCGGAGGGCTCCTGCCTCCGAGGTGTTCTTGACCAGCCAATCGTCGAGATATGGGAACACGTGCACTCCCAGCTTGCGTAGGTAGGCCGCTACCACCACGAGGCACTTTGTAAACACTCGTGGGGCAGAGGCGAGCCCAAAGGGCAGCACACAATACTGAAAGTGCCGTGCGCCCAGGCGGAATCTGAGATACTGTCTGTGAGCTGGCAGTATCGGGATGTGAGTGTATGCGTCCTTTAAATCCAGGGAACATAGCCAATCGTTTTTCTGAATCATTGGCAGAAGGGTGCCCAAGGAAAGCATCCTGAACTTTTCTTTGACCAGGAATTTGTTCAGGCCTCTCAGGTCTAGGATGGGACGCATCCCCCCTGTTTTCTTTTCCACAAGGAAGTACCTGGAATAGAATCCCTGCCCTTCCTGCCCGGGTGGTACGGGCTCGACCGCATTGGCGCTGAGAAGGGCGGAGAGTTCCTCTGCAAGTACCTGCTTGTGATGGGAGCTGAAAGACTGAGCTCCTGGAGGACAATTTGGAGGCAGGGAGGCCAAATTCAGGGCGTATCCGCACCGCACTATTTGGAGAACCCACTGGTCGGAGGTTATGAGAGGCCACCTTTGGTGAAAAAATTTTAACCTCCCTCCGACCGGCAGATCGTCCGGTACGGACACTTGTAGGGCGGCTATGTTCCCGTGGATCCAGTCAAAAGCCCGTCCCCGGCTTTTGCTGTGGAGGCGCAGGGGGCTGCTTAGGCGCACGCTGTTGACGAGAACGAGCGCGCTGGGGCTGTCCCTGTGCCTGACGAGGCCTTCGGGCCGGCTGGTTGTACCTACGCTTTGCAAAAGAATAGGGTGCAGCCTGCCGTGCCCGGGAAAAACGCCCACCCGTGGGGGCGGGTGCTGAAGGCGCCCGGTGGGAGAGCTTGTCGAGAGCGGTTTCCCGCTGATGCAGTTGGTCCACCATCTGCTCGACCTTCTCACCGAAAATGTTATCCCCCCGGCAAGGGACGTCAGCCAGTCTCTGCTGGGTGCGGTTGTCCAGGTCAGAGGCACGCAGCCATGAGAGCCTGCGCATCACTATACCTTGGGCCGCAGCACGAGATGCCACGTCACAGGTGTCAAAAATCCCCCTGGACAGGAACTTTCTGCACGCCTTCAGCTGCCTGACCACCTCCTGATAAGGCCTGGACTGCTCCGGCGGGAGCTTATCGACCAGGTCCGCCAGCTGTTGCACATTGGTCCGCATGTGGATGCTCATATAGAGCAGGTAAGATTGGATGCGGGTCACGAGCATGGAGGACTGGTAGGCCTTCCTCCCAAATGAGTCCAGAGTGCGAGACTCCCGCCCCGGGGGCGCCGAGGCGGTATCCCTCGAACTCCGTGCCCTCTTGAGAGCAGAATCCACGACCGCTGAGTCATGGGGCAACTGGGGCCGCATGAGCTCTGGGTCAGAGTGGATCCTGTACTGGGACTCTGCTTTCTTGGGAATGGTGGGATTAGTTAATGGTCGCACCCAGTTCCGGAGCAGCGTCTCCTTCAGGACATTGTGCAGCGGTACCGTGGAGGACTCTCTAGGTGGTGATGGATAGTCGAGGACCTCGAGCATCTCGGCCCTCGGCTCTTCCACAGAGACCACGGGAAAGGGAATGCTTATAGACATATCCCGCACAAAGGAGGCAAAGGAGAGACTCTCAGGAGGTGAGAGCTTCCTCTCCGGTGACGGCGTGGGGTCCGAGGGAAGGCCCGTAGACTCCTCTGAGGAGAAATATCTCGGGTCCTCCTCTTCCCCCCACGAGTCCTCATCCTCGGTATCGGACATTAGCTCATGTAGCTGAGTCCGGTACCGGGCCCGGCTCGACGTCGAGGCACCGAGGCCTCGGTGTCGTCGAGCGGTGGACTCCCGCGCCGGCGGGGACGGAGCTCCCTCCATCGACGTCGACGGGGACTCCACCTGCGTGGCTGTCGAGACCGGCACCGCAAGCGGCGGCGGTGTCGACTGCCCCGGCGCCGGGCTAGAGCTCGCCGGCGCCACAGTCATCGGCGCCGAGGGCGCAAGCACCCCCGGCGCCGGCACAGCCTGGCGCATCAGCCCTTCCAGGAGCCCCGGAAGGATGGCTCTGAGGCACTCGTCCAGGCCCGCTGCCGAGAAAGGCGGTGGGGCCGGTAAGGGTGTCGGTGCCAGAAGCTGCTGGGGGCCAGGAGACGGCACCGAGGTGCCGGAACCCCGACGCGTCGGTACCTCCACCACCGACGGAGATCTCTCCTCTCTGTGATGACGCTTCGGCGTCGACTCCTCTTCAGGCACCGAGGGCTCCCGGTGACGGCGCTTCTTGTCCTTCTTCCGGTGCACGTCACCGGTGCCGGAGGGCATGGAGGAGGAGGAGGTCGATCCCCCTCGGTCTCGAGGTACCGGGTCCGACAGGGTTCGGTCCCGTGGCTCACGAGTTGAGGGAGTGACCGGGGCCGACTGCCCACGCGGTCTCTCTACCCCACTCTCGCCGGCGGACCGGCGGGCCGACGGGACCTGTTCTCCTGGGGTCGCTGCCATCGGTGCCGATGTCTCGGGCATCGATACCGGTACCGAAGAACCGGCCTTCGATACCGATGCCGTCGAGGTCGACGTCGAGGGGCCGGCGCAAGTTCCAAAAAGACGGTCCCGCAGAACTTGCCTCGCAACCTGAGTCCGTTTCCGGAGACCGAGACACAAAGCACACGACTTGAGATTGTGCTCCGGCCCGAGGCACTGGAGGCACCAAGCGTGGGTGTCGGTCTGCGAGATCGGCCGGCCGCAGCGACCACACTTTTTAAATCCACTCGGGACCTTCGAGGACATCGACGGAAAAATCGCGTCGGCGAAGTCAAAGTCGGCAATGGTGGCTAAAATCACACCACGAAAATTGAAACCGACCGAGCGGCCACTAGGCCGCAACGAGGCGTCCCCGCTAGAAAGCGAGGGAAAAGGGAGGAGCGCGTGCTCCACACGCGCAAAATTCTTTTTTTTTTTTTTTTTTTTTTTTTTTGGATACCAAAACGAAACGAAGAAGAGGCCGAAACGGCCAAGAGCGACGACCCGCGTAAACGCGGTCGAAAATTCCGGCGGCTGAAACGAGAGAGTTGCAAAAACACGACTCTCTCAGTCGCGGAAAAAAAGTAACTGGCGGGAGCGGTCGCGCACGGGCGGGAAGACGGCCGCGCATGCGCGGTGGGCGTGCCCTGCGTGCCGACCGTCCCGCGAAGCTTTTTCCGGTTGGTGGGGGCTGCCGCGGACGTCAACCCAGTCGTGAGAACAAGCAGCCTGCTTGTCCTCGGAGAAAAAAAATATACACAGACCTTGCAGATGCAAATTAGCTTCATTTAGCTTGAAGGGCCATGGATACAAAGGATTTCAAACTATCTGCCTTGCTCAAAAATGCACCCCCTCTCCCAGTATTGGTCAGTCTCACTCCCAAGAAGAGAAATAGGTTTCCTACCAAGAAGGCTGTCTTCTGTTCATTAAGGGTCTGGCGAGCTGCCTCTCGCTCTTCCTTCGTCAGGAACTGGGATGCAGATTTGATCCGTTTGAAATCCATGGGACTCATGATTAGAGACTCTCCAGAAGGGTCATCTGATGGCACACTGTCAAGAATTGCAAACACTGAGTGATCAAAGCAGGATAGAGAAAAGTTAAAACCAAAGTTTTCTTATGTCATTCAGGCTGAAAAAAATATAATTTGGTCTTACCTGCTAATTTTCTTTCCTTTTGTCCTACCATACAACCAGTGGCGTAGCAAGGGCGGGGTGGTGGGGGTGGTCCGCCCCGGTTGTCAACGGGTGGGGGGTGCTCCATCCACCCCCCCCCGGTGTGGCACGGCACCCCCCCTGGCGTGGACCCCCCGGCGCAGCGCCTCTCACTCCCCCCCATCCGACAGTCCCCACCTGCCTATGTGCAGCCGGCACCTCGAATCTGCAGCGCTGCTGACTGTAAAAGAAGAAAACCATCTCGTCATTGGCCCTTCACTCACTGTGTCCCGCCCTCGAGGAAATAGGAAGTTACATCAGAGGGCGGAACTCAGTGAGTGAAGGGCCAACGACGAGACGGTTTTCTTCTTTTACAGTCAGCAGCGCTGCAGATTTGAGGTGCCGGGTGCACATAGGCAGGTGGGGACTGTCGGATGGGGGGGGGAGTGAGAGGCGCTGCGCCGGGGGGACCACGCCGGGGGGGGGTGCCGTGCCACGCTGGGGGGGCGCTGTGTTGCACTGCACCCGGGGGGGGGGGGGGGGTGCGCGCAGCAGCGATCCGCCCCAGGTGTCACCCAAGCACGGAACGCCACTGACTACAACCAAAGTTATGCCCATCAACCAGCAGATGGAAACACAGAACAAAAATATACTGGACACTGTGCTGCACCTGCTCTTCAGTATTTCTGTAGCAAAGCAAGATAGACCAATAAGCAACCATGAGAGAACCTTAAAGTATTCCTGTGATAACCTTTCCCTGGATGCACAACAAATAACATTCTCAGTACTTCAAGGAAAGACTCTGAACTGATTTGGTAGGACTCACAGAAAGAAAATCAACAGATAAAACCAAATTTTACCTTCCTTATTGTTCACCAGACCAGTCCAGAACCGATGGGATGAAACACAGCAATCCTTAAACTGGGTGAGATTATGAAACCTCTGCTCTAAGCACTCCAGAACCAACTGCTGCTTCTTCTCTGGTGAAGATATCCAGTCTAGAGTGCTTAGAAAAAAGTATGCAAGGCGAAGCATGTTGCAGATTGACAAATCTCTGCTGGAGATATCAACCACAACTCTATCCACGAAGCTTCCAATAGCCAAATAAGCCTTTAGCACCTTGAGGGTGGAACTCAACCCTGCTAAATATAAGCCAAGACAAAGCATCCTTAAATCAGCCTGCAGTAGTGACCTTGGAAGTTGCTTCTTTCTTTGGTTGTTCATGCTTTTAGGATATACCACCAGACTTTCAAAATTCATTGGTTACCTCCAAGAACCACATGAAAATTCTTTGAACGTTCAGACAGCAGAGTAAATGAAAATCCTCTCCTGAATCTTCCCACTGGAAGGATGGCAATGCCAGTATTGACTGACATGAAAGACTGAAACAACCTTCAGGAGAAAGAAAGGCTCCATCCAGATGGAAACAATGGCCTCCATAAAGCACAAGAATGGCTTATGGCTTATTTCACTTACTAGACTGCCTTTCTTGTAGGCTTCCAACAGGAGAGTGCTTGCAGCTCAGAAATCTACTTCACTGAACAAACTGACACCAAAAAAAACTCTCTCGAGTGTTAGATATCTCAGCAAAGCCTTTTTTAACTGCTCAAAAGGAAAATGGCCCAGGGCCCAAATAACTACATTCAGATTTCATATCAGAAATACCACCCATACTAGAGGGCTCAAGTGCAAGACTCCTTTCAGGGAGCAAGCTACATCAGGATGAGCAGTCAAAGGTGCTCCTTCCAGCCATCCCCAGAAACAGGCCAATGCTGCTAACTGAATCTTCAGGAATACAACTGATAATCTTTTTTGAAACCCTCTTGCAAAAAGGACAGAATGTGCAAGACTGACTCACAAACTGATGAACACACCTCTAAAACAAAAAATGTAGAGCTCTTATGTACCTGCAATAAAATAGTAATGATTTCCTCCTTGTAACCTTGATGGCTTAAGTGCAATCTTTCAAGGGCCAAGCTATAAGACAAAAGCAACAATTGTCACTCAAACGCTCAACACTCATATGATTCAACTCTATCAATAGCCTCAGCGGCGATTCTTTTCACATGTGCAAACTTCCCAGGACTCGCCTGCCTCCTCATTGGCCAGGACACCTTTGCTGCAGAGTATGTATTTTATTTCTCTTAACATATTAATTGCTGTCAATTACTTTTACGAAGGAGGAGTATTTGTTGGTAAAATATTGGCCCCTGACGAAGGCATAACTGCCGAAACTTGGTCAAGTTGGGTCAATGATCAATAAATTTGTTTGTGGAGAACTTCGAGTCTGCTCCTTCTCTGGACTACCACTGCTTTGTGTTGTTTTCTCTATGGAGTATGTTTTGTTGTGCTACATTTCACTAGGACTGTCATCTTCTTGCTCACCATTGTCACTAAGGCATCCAGTTTTGACTGTGCTACCTTCTCCCTTTCCCCTGAGAACAAAGGGTACAGCTTACCTATGGCCCAGTCACCCCAGAGACCAGCTTCTGGAGTGTCCCACTCTGCTAATATCATGGTCTGAATTCCATGGTCGACAGGAAAAGCCTTGATGGGCTTATGTATATCTTCCAGGATGGGATCTCATTAGGAAATCCACATCCTATACTGGAGCTTTGGAAATACTGTGTAGTAAACAGCCAACCTTTCCTCTCTACAAAAAAGCTGGACTACCATGGAATAGAGAGCTGAATGGGGTTAGCAACAAATAAAGAGGGAAGGGACCTAGACTCCTGCTAGGTGTCCCCCAGCATACAGCTGCTTACATTTGGACATTGGATCTTTCCCTACTTGGCCAGGCTCAACTTGGTGACCAGTTGTCCACATGGGCACAGGAGCAGCACATCACCAGTTCAGAAAATCAGTAAAGAGAGGAAATCCAATACGTTAGCATTTAACTTTCAAAAAGGTCCAATACGTTAGCATTTAACTTTCAAAAAGGAAACAATGAGAAAATGAGAAAAATGGTGAACCCCCCCCCCCCCCCCCCCAAAAAAAAAAAACAGGAGCAGCTGTGAAGGTCAAAAATTTACATCAGGCATGGATGCTGTTCAAAAATACCATCCTGGAAGCCCAGGCCAAATATATTCCGTGTATTAAAAAAAAAAAAGAAAGGGAGACCAAACGACAGCCAGCATGGTTAAAAAGTGAGATGAAGGAAGCTACTAGAGCTAAAAGAAAATCCTTCAGAACATGGAAGACGATCCAACTTAGAATAATAGGAAACTACATAAAGAATGGCAAATCAAATGCAAAGTGCTGATAAGGAAAACAAAGCGAGACTTTGAGAAGAGGATTGCATTGGAGGCAAAAACGCATAGTAAAAACTTTTTTAGGTATATTAAAAGCAAGAAGACAGCAAAAGAATCGGTTGGACTGCTAGATGACCAAGAGGTAAAGGGGGCACTCAGGGAAGACAAGGCCATAACGCAGAGATTCAATAAATTCTTTGCTTCGGTCTTCACTGAGTAAGACGTGGGAGAGATACCGGTGCCAGAAATTGTTTCTCTGACTCGTCAGTACTGAATACCATCAAATCTCTGTAAACCTGGAAGATGTAATGGGGCAATTTGACAAACTGAAGTGTAGCAAATTGCCAGGACCAGACGGAATGCTAGTCCCGTCGAGAAGACTGGAACATCGGCACAGACTCCACAGAAGGGGAGCGGTCCCACCTGCAACAACGCTTCTCAGGTACCGGCGGTGCTGATGACCTGGGGCTCCTGGCACCATGCTTTGAATGGGACCAATGTCGATGCTACATAAGTATTGCCATACTGGGACAGACCAAACGTCCATCGAGCCTAGCATCTTGGGCTCGGTACACATCAGGATCCCTTGATACCGATGTGGACATTGTCGAATCCTGACAAGTCTTTAGTGTTGGGTCCAATGCAGGTTGGTCTGATGGGGCCCTACTGGCGCCCAGTGTCGAGGCAGAGGAGGACCTCCTCGATTACAGTGTATCTCCAGTGTCTGCTGCAGCTCCGCTAGCCATAGGGACTGATGCCTCAGATGCCAAAATTGATGGACCGGACTCCAAAAACTCTCTTGAACTGGACCTCTCCACTTTTGGGGGTTCTTTTCTGCATTTAGGAACAAAGAAAACAATTAGAGGCCTTGTGATCAGGTCCTTGGCATGGCAAGCACCAACTGTGAGTGTTAGACACAGAGGTGATCTTGCTGCACCAAGTACGCTTCTTAAAACCACTGGGAGTTTTAAGGGACATCGGAGGGAAAATAGCTGGCTCAAATTTTTTTTTAAAAAATAAAGGATACCTGGCCAGATGCTCAGGCCTAAAGAGGCCAAAGGAGCCACGGAAAAAGAAAGAGAATGTAAATGGGCTGACAAATGCTAAGAGAACAAAAAGGGAAAGGAACCGAAAAAATGAAAAAACAAAGGTCCCGTGTACCACGAGGGAAGGGAAATGGGACTTGATATACTGCCTTTCTGAGGTTTTTGCAACCACATTCGAAGTGGTTTACATATATTCAGATACTTATCTTGAACCAGGGGCAATGGAGGGTCAAGTGACTTGCCCAGAGTCACAAGGAGCTGCAGTGGGAATCGAAATCAATTCCCCAGGATCAAAGTCCACTGCACTAACCACTAGGCTACTCCTCCAAAGTCTCAAAAAGATGCGCTGAGGAGAGCTTGCTGAGATGTGACTGCTCTGCTCAGCCGAAAAACTGCTGGTCCCACACCTTCACATCAGATAGGAAGGTATATTTACATCCATGGTACAGTGCTACCAGAGGCTTCAGAAACTACTAGAAAACTGGGTAACATCTGTGCTGGGTTCCATCGGGATGATGTCACCCATATGTGGCAAATGATGTCCTGCTTGTCCTCAGAGAAAAACAGATTATTTATTTATTAGGATTTATTTACCGCCTTTTTGAAGGAATTCACTCAAGGCGGGTACAGTTAAGAATAAATCAAACATAAGCAATGGGCAATTACAGCAGTAAAAATATTCAAACAACAATAC
Organism: Microcaecilia unicolor; assembly: GCF_901765095.1. Classification (NCBI taxonomy): domain Eukaryota; kingdom Metazoa; phylum Chordata; class Amphibia; order Gymnophiona; family Siphonopidae; genus Microcaecilia; species Microcaecilia unicolor. Next base: position 53,010,778 of record NC_044044.1, read on the forward strand.
AAAGTATGGCATAGTGTATGATTGATTCCTGTGTGCTAATCCAGATGGATGATGGTTTGGCAGCACTTTATAGAACTGATCAGGTTGCTGTTGGCTGCCTGACTATACACACACATGCACACAATGCTAATAATAATAATTTCCATTCCATCTTCTAGAGAGAACACCTTTGGCTCCTTCATGCTTTCCACGTATGGTTTGTAATTACAGATTGTGCACCATTTTGGTAGTCTTTCTTTGAACTGCTTCCATCTTGTCAATGTTCTTTCATAGATGTCATCTCAAGAACTGACCACAGTGCTTGAGGTGTAATTTGTAGACAAAAGAGGACTTTGCCACGCATCGGAGAGGCAGTGGGAGCGGCCAGCTGCCATACCTGGGCCCGTGTCCGGTCCAACCGCCTGGTCGCGTCGATAGTTGGCCCTTACCGCAGCCGTTGAAAGCACCTTGCAGATACTAGACAGCATCCTGAACCACTTCCGACGGATATCGTAGCAAGCAACTTTGCCCAGGGTTTGATTATACCTTTCCGGCAGGAGATTAAGTAACACCACTCCTACAGCTTCAACTACATTTTCGTGGCAGGGGCGGAGTTTTGGGCGGGATTGCAAGCTCGTCTGTCTGCAGGGCACTCCTACCTTGATCAGGACAACCTCCTTCGGGCCTCTCCTTTTAAAGGGGCAGCTCTACAAGTGTCCCAGTTGTAACAGAACCTTAGAGGACTCTTCTTCTGCACTCTGCTGCCAGCAGACAGGCTCCTTCGCCGATAGCTACTCTGACAACAGCAACATCCACCGTCCTGCGCACTCATTCTGCTGTGTTCATTGAATGGTTCTTTCTAGAAACTTCCCAGCGCTGTGGACATCTGCTCTGTACCCGGATTACATGCCTGGATTATAAACTCCTTATACCTACTTTATATTTTATTCTTTTGTCCATTGACTATAGCCCTCTCTTCTCGCTTCATTATGTACTTACCCAATCTTCACTTTGTGTCTTGTTTTCTTTCTCTCATCTACCTCATACCTATATCCTCTACTGCAGGTCCCTCTCCTATCCCCATCATACATAGCAGTAACAGGCTGCCAAGTCATCCCTCTTCCTGTCTCGGCAACTACAATGCTTTCAAACCACCTACTTCACGTCAACATCAAGGGCGTCAGCTCAGACCTATTTCGCTATCTCGCGACCTAGGTGCCTCCTATCACAATATCTGTGTGGGCTACGCTAATGCAAGATCAGTTGTTAACAAAACTGAGCTTATCGCAGACTGGGTCACATCCGATAACCTTGACCTCCTTTTCCTTACAGAGACTTGGATTCATTATCAAACAGATCCGATTATACTGGAATTATGTCCCCCAGGATATAAAATTTCCCACTGGGCACGGAAAGGGAAGCGAGGTGGAGGAATTGCTCTCCTCTACCGTGCCAATTTCAATGTAGAAGAAATCGCCGAGTCCAATTTGTTGAATCTAGAAATCGCTTCGTTTCGGATCTGTGAAAAAGCATTATACGGTCATCTTACCTGCATCCTGCTCTACAGACCACCAGGCAATTGGAAGGAAGTTCAGCAAACCTTCACAGATTTCATTTCCTGTACGTGCCTGTCCAGTCCTAATGTCCTCATTGTAGGGGACATCAATCTGCACCTGGACAACCACTCGTCCCACGATACCCGCGACTGTTTGGACTTCCTCCACTCCTGGGATTTCATATGTTGGTCTCAGCAAGCTACCCACGCAAAGGGACATGCGCTAGACCTGCTCTCGCATAAATCAGCCGATCCCCTCAACATGCAACTGTCTGGCATTAATTGGGCAGCGGTTCCTTGGTCTGATCACTTTAAGTTGAAGTGCTCCCTTTCTTGGCTGGTGAAAGACACAGTGCAGGCCCAGGCCCCACTGACCTTCCAAGGGGCAAGATCGACCCAAAAGAATTTTGGAAATTAATCTATGAAACGGATTGGTCTGAGCACACAGACTCAACAGACTTCTTTTTGCGCTGGGAGGAAAAGTGCAAGGGTGTGCTAGACGTGCTGGCACCAATTCAAACACGCACGTCTAGGCGGCAAAAGGTGCCACCGTGGTTTTCTGAGGACCTCAAAGAGCTCAAAATTGTTTCTAGGCGGTATGAAAGAGCATGGAGAAAGCGGAAGGAAGACCTTACCCTCGTTGCCTGGAAAAATTCTCAGCAGGCATATAAATATGCAATCAGAAAATCTAAAGCATGGTACTATAAAGCAAAGATAGGGCCTAAATACAAGGACATTAGAAGGCTTTACTTCTACGTCAACAAACTACTAGATTCAACAGCGCTGACCTCCTCATCAACTGTCATACCATCTGCTGATCAGCTTGCCACATTTTTTAAAGATAAAATACTTAATCTTCGGAGATCAATACCACAGCGCTGTTCCGGAATTGATCAGTTCTTCAATGACCTAGCTCCAGACCCGGAAGGGTGCCCAATAGATAGAACACTTTTGCGCTTTTCTGCACTTACTGTCGACTCCGTTGCACAAGAGATCTGCAGATTTTCCAGTAAATTTTGCTACTTGGACGCCTGCCCAAACTATTTACTTACAAGTGCACCTGCATGCTTCGTCGCAGATCTAACACTGCATCTGAACTTCATGCTAGGCAACGGCCTCTTCCCTGACACCCGTGGGAACATACTACTCACCCCAATTCCAAAAGATGTCAAAAAAGATAGTAAAGATCTAACTAACTACCACCCCATTGCATCAATCCCATTATTTGTAAAGCTAATGGAGAGCATGGTGAACAAGCAGCTCACTGAGTATCTGGACAGGTTCACCATATTCAATGAATTGCAGTCTGGATTTCGTACCTTCACAGCACTGAAACTGTGCTTGTGACGCTTCTATCAAGCTTCAAGCAAGAAATAGCATTTGGGAGAAGCATTCTTTTACTGCAATTTGACTTGTCAAGTGCTTTTGACATGGTGGACCACGCCATCCTGTTAAGACTTCTCGACTACTTTGGAGTCGGCGGGCATGTCCTAGCCTGGCTAGCCAGTTTCTTAACCACCAGGACCTACCAAGTGAAGTCCAACTCACGGTTATCCTCTCCATGGCACCAGGTCTGCGGAGTGTCCCAAGGCTTGCCGTTCTCCCCCACTCTCTTCAACGTGATGCTGATTCCCCTGGCCGCAGCCCTTTCAAAGCTTGGACTTCACCCATTTATCTATGCAGACGATGTTACTATTTACAATCTTTTTCAGACAAGCTTCGCCGAAATTACTGATGAAGTCAGCCTTGGAATACTCACCATGCTCTCCTGGGCCAACTCCTTTAAATTAAAGCTTAACACTGAAAAAACTCATTGCCTAATTCTTACCTCCCCCTTTAATAAATTCAGAACCTCCACCTTAAATGTACCAAGCTTTGCTTTGCCTATCTCCGAGAGCCTGGGATACTAAGTGTTATTGTGGACTGGAACCTTACGCTGTTGGACCATACCATCTTAACCACCAAGAAAGCATTCTCCTCTCTCTGGAAGCTCAAATGATTAAAACCTTATTTCCCAAGAGGAGTATTTTGTAACTTAGTTAGATCATTAGTCCTGAGCAGACTTGATTACTGCAATGGCATATACGCAGGGTGCACAGGCATGCTCCTAAAAAAGCTACAAACTGTGAAAAACACAGCGGCTCAACTTATCTATGGAGCGTCAAAGTTCACCTGTTCCAGTCCACTTCGTGAGAAGCTCCATTGGCTTCCCGTGCAGGAGCGCATAACTTTTAAAATCTGTACCCTAGTCCACAAGATTCTCTATGGAGCAGCACCAGCATATATGGATGCCCTTGTCAATCGCCCACCGAGAAATTCACTCAGTACTGCCCGCTCTTACTTAAACCTTCATTACCCTGCATGCTCTAGACTGAAATATAAAACCACATATGCTTCCACCTTCCCCTATGCCAGTACTCATCTGTGGAATGCACTACCCAAATCAGTGAAAACGATTCAGGATCATCTGACTTTCAGGAAGTCACTCAAGACCTGCCTATTTGGACAAGCTTACCCTAAAGATACTGTCCTATCTCATTGACCCCAGGGCACTAACCCCTCTAGTGCTCCCCTGAACTAACCCATTTCTTCTCTTTACCTCACCGCCCCACTTATCCCTCTCAATCTATTGTACTCGCCACTTTGTTATTTAACTGTTGTAAGCTACAATGAGCCTGCCAGCGGTGGGAAATTGTGGGGTATAAATGCTGTAAAATAAATAAATAAATAAGTGGAACTGTGTAGCTGGGAGAGGGGATGGGCAAGCTAGAGGCAGGGGCAATAAAGGAAAAGGGACTGGTCCGTGACTGTTCTCTGCTATACCCTCTGCTCACCCTCACCCCTCCTCTTCTCTGCTGGCTGACTGGGAGGGAAGGACTGGAGCAGAACACCAGTGGCGTCGTGAGGGCAGCTGACACCCGGGGCGGGTCGCCGCTGCGCACCCTCCCCCATCTGTAGAACAACCCCCCCCCCCCCGCGAAGGCGGTGAGGGGAGGGCCAATCCGCCGAGTGCACGCCGCTGGGGGGTGTCGGCGCCTTGTTGGTTCCTTGCTCTCTCTGCCCCGGAACAGGAAGTAACCTGTTCCGGGGCAGAGAGAGCAAGGAACCAGCGAGGCGCCGACACCCCCCAGCGGCGTGCACCCGGGGCGGACCGCCCCACCGCCCCCCCTTCCTACGCCACTGCAGAACACCCTTATTGCTCTAAAGTCTGAAAAGAAGTGGCAGAACTGTGTTCCAGGCCATTTCCCTATGAATTTATTTATTTTATTTATTGCATTTGTATCCCACATTATCCCACCTATTTGCAGGCTCAATGTGACTTACATAGTTTTGTTAACATTGTCATTACAGGGTGACAGATACATTTAATATTGTGCAGAGGTTAAATAAGGGTAGAAAGATGAAGGAAAGGAATGATTAAGGTAGTTATAGTAGGTGAGCTATCTTAACTGTGTGGGTTGTCGGGTGGATTAGTGTGGCTATTAGTTCTCATTGTATGCCTTGTTGAAGAGATATGTCTTCAGAGATCTGTGAAAGATAGTTGTTTTGTCGATTGTTCTCAGGTCTGTAGGCAATGCGTTCCATAGTTGCGTGCCCATGTACGAGAATGCAGTAGCATGCATCTGCTTGTATTTTAGTCCTTTACAACTGGGGAAGTGCAGGTCGAGAAATCTGCGGGATGATCTTGTGGCTTTTCTTGGAGGTAAGTCTACGAGGTTTAGCAAGTAGATTGGGGCGTCTGCGTGAATGATTTTGTGTACAATCGTGCAGATTTTGAACGTAATGCGTTCCCTGAGTGGGAGCCAGTGGAGCTTCTCTCTTAAGGGTTTTGCACTTTCATATTTAGTTTTTCCAAATATGAGTCTGGCGGCAGTATTCTGGGCAGTTTGTTTAAGTCCTGGTCTCACCTGAGACCTGTAGAGAGCTAATATAACTTCCTTCTTTCTACTAATGTTACCTGTCTTTATGCACCAAAGTATATTACTAGGTTTCCCAAGGGCTTTGTCCCTCTGACTGGCTGCACTGAGGTGAAAAAGTATGACCCCTATGTGTTTGTCCTGCATGGTGATGTCTAGTTTGTTCCCCTCCTGAAAAGTATTTGATCCATGGATTGTTGAACTCCAAATGCAGATTTTGCACTTTTCTAAAACATAAGAAATTGTTCTTCTTTTACCTGGTCCTGTCTAACCTCCTTCCATTCATAATCTAATTTTCTACTTATACTACAACCTTTTAGATCTTTAGGACATCTAGGGTAATCCACAACAAACAGTAACCGAATTTCATAAATACATTTAAAAAATACAATATATTAAAAAGGTAATTCATAAAGTGAATGATACATACCTGTAGCAGGTGTTCTCCGAGGACAGCAGGCTGATTGTTCTCACGACTGGGTGACGTCCGCGGCAGCCCCCACCAACCGGAAAAAAGCTTCGCGGGACGGTCGGCACGCAGGGCACGCCCACCGCGCATGCGCGGCCGTCTTCCCGCCCGTGCGCGACCGCTCCCGCCAGTTGAATGACTAGCAAAAAGATGAAACACACAACTCCAAAGGGGAGGAGGGAGGGTAGGTGAGAACAATCAGCCTGCTGTCCTCGGAGAACACCTGCTACAGGTATGTATCATTCACTTTCTCCGAGGACAAGCAGGCTGCTTGTTCTCACGACTGGGGTATCCCTAGCTCTCAGGCTCACTCAAAACAAGAACCCAGGTCAATTGAACCTCGCAACGGCGAGGGTATAACAGAAAATTGACCTACGAAGAACAACTAACTGAGAGTGCAGCCTGACCAGAATAAATTCGGGTCCTGGAGGGTGGAGTTGGATTTACACCCCAAACAGATTCTGCAGCACCGACTGCCCGAACCGACTGTCGCGTCGGGTATCCTGCTGGAGGCAGTAATGTGATGTGAATGTGTGGACAGATGACCACGTCGCAGCCTTGCAAATCTCTTCAATAGTGGCTGACTTCAAGTGGGCCACCGACGCTGCCATGGCTCTAACACTATGAGCCGTGAAATGACCCTCAAGAGTCAGCCCAGCCTGGGCGTAAGTGAAGGAAATGCAATCTGCTAGCCAATTGGAGATGGTGCGTTTCCCGACAGCGACCCCTAGCCTGTTAGGGTCGAAAGAAACAAACAATTGGGCGGACTGTCTGTGGGGCTGTGTCCGCTCCAAGTAGAAGGCCAATGCTCTCTTGCAGTCCAATGTGTGCAACTGACGTTCAGCAGGGCGGGTATGCGGCCTGGGGAAGAATGTTGGCAAGACAATTGACTGGTTAAGATGGAACTCCGACACCACCTTCGGCAGGAACTTTGGGTGGGTGCGGAGCACTACTCTGTTGTGATGAAATTTGGTATACGGAGCATGAGCTACCAGGGCTTGAAGCTCACTGACCCTACGAGCTGAAGTAACTGCCACCAAGAAAATGACCTTCCAGGTCAAGTACTTCCGATGGCAGGAATTCAGTGGCTCAAAAGGAGGTTTCATCAGCTGGGTGAGGACGACGTTGAGATCCCATGACACTGTAGGAGGCTTGATAGGGGGCTTTGACAAAAGCAAGCCTCGCATGAATCGAACGACTAAAGGCTCTCCAGAGATGGCTTTACCTTCCACACGATAATGGTAAGCACTAATCGCACTAAGGTGATTCCTTACTGAGTTGGTCTTGAGGCCAGACTCTGATAAGTGCAGAAGGTATTCAAGCAGGTTCTGTGCAGGGCAAGAACGAGGTTCTAGGGCCTTGCTCTCACACCAAACGACAAACCTCCTCCACTTGAAAAAGTAACTCTTTTTAGTGGAATCCTTTCTAGAGGCAAGCAAGACCCGGGAGACACCCTCAGACAGACCCAACGCAGCGAAGTCTACGCCCTCAACATCCAGGCCGTGAGAGCCAGGGATTGAAGGTTGGGGTGCAGCAACGCTCCGTCGTTCTGCGAAATGAGAGTCGGAAAACACTCCAATCTCCACGGTTCTTCTGAGGACAACTCCAGAAGAAGAGGGAACCAGATCTGACGGGGCCAAAAGGGCGCTATCAGAATCATGGTGCCGCGGTCTTGCTTGAGCTTCAGTAAGGTCTTCCCCACCAAAGGTATGGGAGGATAAGCATACAGGAGGCCGGTCCCCCAATGAAGGAGAAAGGCGTCCGACGCTAGCCTGCCGTGTGCCTGAAGTCTGGAACAGAACAGAGGCAGCTTGTGGTTGGTCTGAGAGGCGAAAAGGTCCACCGAGGGGGTGCCCCACGCTCGGAAGATCTTGCGTACCACTCTGGCATGGAGAGACCACTCGTGCGGTTGCAATACTCTGCTCAGTCTGTCGGCCAGACTGTTGTTTACGCCTGCCAGGTACGTGGCTTGGAGGAGCATGCCGAACTGACACGCCCAACGCCACATCCCGACGGCCTCCTGACACAGGGGGCGAGATCCGGTGCCCCCCTGCTTGTTGACGTAATACATTGCAACCTGATTGTCTGTCCGAATTTGGATAATTTGGCAGGACAGCCGATCTCTGAAAGCCTTCAGTGCGTTCCAGATCGCTCGGAGCTCCAGGAGGTTGATCTGCAGACCCTTTTCCTGGAGGGACCACAGACCCTGGGTGTGAAGCCCATCGACATGGGCTCCCCACCCCAGGCGACATGCATCCGTCGTCAGCACTTTCGTGGGCTGCGGAATTTGGAATGGATGTCCCAGGGTCAAATTGGTCCGGATGGTCCACCAGAGCAGTGAAGTGCGGCAACTGGTGGAGAGGCGGATGACATCTTCTAGATTCCCGGTGGCTTGAAACCACTGGGAAGCTAGGGTCCATTGAGCAGATCTCATGTGAAGACGAGCCATGGGAGTCACATGAACTGTGGAGGCCATATGACCCAGAAGTCTCAACATCTGCCGAGCTGTGATCTGCTGAGACGCTCTGGTCTGCGAAGCCAGGGCCAAGAGATTGGTAGCCCTCGCTTCGGGAAGGTAGGCCTGAGCCGTCTGGGTATTCAGCAGCGCTCCTATGAATTCCAGAGACTGAGTAGGCTGGAGATGGGACTTTGGGTAATTTATCACAAACCCCAGCAGCTCCAGAAGTTGAATAGTGCACTGCATGGACCGGAGGGCTCCTGCCTCCGAGGTGCTCTTGACCAGCCAATCGTCGAGATATGGGAACACGTGCACTCCCAGCTTGCGTAGATACGCCGCCACCACCACGAGGCACTTTGTAAACACTCGTGGGGCAGAGGCGAGCCCAAAGGGCAGCACACAATACTGAAAGTGCCGTGCGCCCAGGCGGAATCTGAGATACTGTCTGTGAGCTGGCAGTATCGGGATGTGAGTGTATGCGTCCTTTAAATCCAGGGAACATAGCCAATCGTTTTTCTGAATCATTGGCAGAAGGGTGCCCAAGGAAAGCATCCTGAACTTTTCTTTGACCAGGAATTTGTTCAGGCCTCTCAGGTCTAGGATGGGACTCATCCCCCCTGTTTTCTTTTCCACAAGGAAGTACCTGGAATAGAATCCCTGCCCTTCCTGCCCGGGTGGTACGGGCTCGACCGCATTGGCGCTGAGAAGGGCGGAGAGTTCCTCTGCAAGTACCTGCTTGTGATGGGAGCTGAAAGACTGAGCTCCCGGAGGACAATTTGGAGGCAGGGAGGCCAAATTCAGGGCGTATCCGCACCGCACTATTTGGAGAACCCACTGGTCGGAGGTTATGAGAGGCCACCTTTGGTGAAAACATTTTAACCTCCCTCCGACCGGCAGATCGTCCGGTACGGACACTTGTAGGGCAGCTATGTTCCCGTGGATCCAGTCAAAAGCCCGTCCCCGGCTTTTGCTGTGGAGGCGCAGGGGGCTGCTTAGGCGCACGCTGTTGACGAGAACGAGCGCGCTGGGGCTGTCCCTGTGCCTGACGAGGCCTTCGGGCCGGCTGGTTGTACCTACGCTTCGCAAAAGAATAGGGTGCAGCCTGCCGGGCCCGGGAAAAACGTCCACCTGTGGAGGTGGATGCTGAAGGCGCCCGGTGGGAGAGCTTGTCGAGAGCGGTTTCCCGCTGATGCAGTTGGTCCACCATCTGCTCGACCTTCTCGCCAAAAATGTTATCCCCCCGGCAAGGGACGTCGGCCAGGCTCTGCTGGGTGCGGTTGTCCAGGTCAGAGGCACGCAGCCATGAGAGCCTGCGCATCACTATACCTTGGGCCGCAGCACGAGATGCCACGTCACAGGTGTCATAGATACCCCTGGACAGGAACTTTCTGCACGCCTTCAGCTGCCTGACCACCTCCTGATAAGGCCTGGACTGCTCCGGCGGGAGCTTCTCGACCAGGTCCGCCAGTTGATGCACATAGGTCCGCATGTGGATGCTCATATAGAGCAGGTATGATTGGATGCGGGTCACGAGCATGGAGGATTGGTAGGCCTTCCTCCCAAACGAGTCCAGAGTGCGAGACTCCCGCCCCGGGGGCGCCGAGGCGGTATCCCTCGAACTCCGTGCCCTCTTGAGAGCAGAATCCACGACCGCTGAGTCATGGGGCAATTGTGGCCGCATTAGCTCTGGGTCAGAGTGGATCCTGTACTGGGACTCTGCTTTCTTGGGAATGGTGGGGTTAGTTAATGGTCGCACCCAGTTCCGAAGCAGCGTCTCCTTAAGGACATTGTGCAGCGGCACCGTGGAGGACTCTCTAGGTGGTGATGGATAGTCGAGGACCTCGAGCATCTCGGCCCTCGGCTCTTCCACAGAGACCACGGGGAAGGGAATGCTGATAGACATATCCCGCACAAAGGAGGCAAAGGAGAGACTCTCAGGAGGTGAGAGCTTCCTCTCCGGTGAAGGCGTGGGGTCCGAGGGAAGGCCCGTAGACTCCTCTGAGGAGAAATATCTAGGGTCCTCCTCTTCCCCCCACGAGGCCTCATCCTCGGTATCGGACATAAGCTCATGTAGCTGAGTCCTGAACCGGGCCCGGCTCGATGTCGAGGCACCAAGGCCTCGGTGTCGTCGAGCGGTGGACTCCCGCGCCGGCGGGGACGAAGCTCCCTCCATCGACGTCGACGGGGACTCCACCTGCTTGGCGGTCGAGACCGGCACCGCAAGCGGCAGCGGTGTCGACGGCCCCGGCGCCGGGCTAGAGCTCGCCGGCGCCACAGTCATCGGCGCCGAGGGCGCAAGCACCCCCGGCGCCGGTCCAGCCTGGCGCATCAGCCCTTCCAGAATCCCCGGAAGGATGGCTCTGAGGCACTCGTCCAGGCCCGCTGCCGAGAAAGGCGGTGGGGCCGGTAGGGGTGTCGGTGCCCGGATCTGGTGGGAGCCAGGAGACTGCACCGAGGTGCCAGGACCCTGTTGCGTCGGCACCTCTATCACCGACGGGGATCTCTCCTCTCGATGGAGACGCGTCGACTCCTCTCCGACGTGCATCGAGGGCGACCGGTGACGGCGCTTCTTATCCTTCTTCCGATGCCCGTCACCGGCGCCGGGAGGCATGGAGGAGGAGGATGACGATCCCCCTCGGTCTCGAGGAACCGGGTCAGACAGGGTTCGGTCCCGTGGGCCACGGGCTGAGGGAGTGACCGGGGCCGACTGCCCACGCGGCCTCTCACCTCTACCCTCACCGGAGGACCGGCGGGCCGACGGGACCTGTTCTCCTGGGGTCGATGCCATCGGTGCCGATGTCTCGGGCATCGATACCGGTACCGAAGGACCGGGCGTCGATACCGATGCCGTCGAGGTCGACGTCGAGGGGCCGGCGCAAGTTCCAAAAATACGGTCCCGTTGAACTTGCCTCGCAACCTGAGTCCGTTTCCGGAGACCGAGACACAGGGGACACGACTTGAAATTGTGCTCCGGCCCGAGGCACTGGAGGCACCAAGCGTGGGTGTCGGTCTGCGAGATGGGCCGGCCGCACCGACCACACTTTTTAAATCCACTCGGGACCTTCGAGGACATCGACGGAAAAATCGCGTCGGCGAAATTAAAGTCGTCGATGGTGGCGGAAATCACACCTCGAAAATGAAAAATGACCGTGCGGCCACTAGGCCGCAACGCTACGTCCCCGCTGGAAGCGAGGGAAAATGGGAGCGCGTGCTCCTTTTTTTTTTTTTTTTTTTTTTAAAGAAAAGAAAAGTGGAGCGCGCGGCGATAAATTAAATATAAAAGAAAATAAAAAGGTTCGCGTAAACGCGACGGTTTTTCCGGGGCTGAAACAGAGAGAGCGGCACAGGCACGACTCTCTCCAGGCGCGGAAAAAAAGGAACTGGCGGGAGCGGTCGCGCACGGGCGGGAAGACGGCCGCGCATGCGCGGTGGGCGTGCCCTGCGTGCCGACCGTCCCGCGAAGCTTTTTTCCGGTTGGTGGGGGCTGCCGCGGACGTCACCCAGTCGTGAGAACAAGCAGCCTGCTTGTCCTCGGAGAAATATATATACAAGCCAAATAAAAGGCAACTCCTTTGCTCTCTTCCTCTGCAAGGGCATTGGTTCACTTAGGCTCCTTTTACTAATGTGTGCTAACGGATGTGGAGGGGCACTTTCAATATGACATCTTAGAGACATTGGATGCTTTGTGCTAAAAAATCCCCATGCATACTTCCTACCCCCTCCTCCCACCCTGTCAGACTGTCATAGTAATGCTTGAATGTTTTCACTTATATACACTGTCAGCTAGCACATTTGCTTATTTCCGATCTGAGGAAGAAGGGCAACCTTCGAAAGCTAATCAAGAAATGTATTAAGTTATGTCCAATAAAAAAGGTATCATCTTATTTTCTTTTCCATGTTTTATTTTGTTTGATGTCTATAGATTCTACATGGAATGTTGCTATTCCACTAGCAACATTCCATGTAGAAGTCAGCCCTTGTAGATCACCAATGTGGCCGCGCAGGCTTCTGCTTCTGTGAGTCTGACGTCCTGCACGTACGTGCAGGACGTCAGACTCACAGAAACAGAAGCCTGCGCAGCCTTCTACATGGAATGTTGCTAGTGGAATAGCAACATTCCATGTAGAATCTCCAATAGTAGCAACATTCCATGTAGAATCTCCAATGGTAGCAACATTCCATGTAGAATCTCCAATAGTATCTATTTTATTTTTGTTACATTTGTACCCTGCGCTTTCCCACTCATGGCAGGCTCAATGCGGCTTACATGGGGCAATGGAGGGTTAAGTGACTTGCCCAGAGTCCCACTAGCAACATTCCATGTAGAAGTCGGCCCTTGCAGATCAGCAATGTGGCCGCGCTGGCTTCTGCTTCTGTGAGTCTGACGTCCTGCAGGACGTCAGACTCACAGAAACAGAAGCCTGCGCAGCCTTCTACATGGAATGTTGCTAGTGGAATAGCAACATTCCATGTAGAATCTCCAATAGTAGCAACATTCCATGTAGAATCTCCAATGGTATCTATTTTACTGTCATAGTAATGCTTGAATGTTTTCACTTATATACACTGTCAGCTAGCACATTTGCTTATTTCCGATCTGACGAAGAAGGGCAACCTTCGAAAGCTAATCAAGAAATGTATTAAGTTATGTCCAATAAAAAAGGTATCATCTTATTTTCTTTTCCATGTTTTATTTTGTTTGATTTCTATTGATATGATAAAAATCCCAAATCCGAATAGGATGCCATTTTCGAAACAGCAAAATGTCTTTTTTTTTTTTAATGGCAACATACTAGATGGTTTTGTGCTCTGTCCATTTATCTTTCTGGTCCATTTAAAAAGAAAATAAAAGTCCAAGTGAAAAACAAAATCAAGCCACTGGGATGTAGGAGGAGCCAGCAATCTTAGCAGACTGACCACACAGACATCCTAGGAGAACAATGGGGCACCCTAGAGGCCACTTCTGTGGACTTCATATAAAGGTTCCCACGTACACATCTCACCATTTCTCCCTTATCTTGTTTGCTGAGCCCTCCAAAACCCACCGCCCCCAACTATACACCACTACAATAGACCTTATGTTTGTGCAGCGCTGCGTATGCCTTGTAGCGCTATAGAAATGCTAAATAGTAGTAGTAGTACTTATGAGTGAAGGGGTCACCTATATGTGGGTACAGTAAGTTTTGGGGGAGTGTGGGAGGGCTCACACTTTCCACCACAAGTGTAACAGGTAGAGTGGGATATGGGCCTGGGTCCCCCCTCTCTACACTGACCACTAGACCACTCCAGGGACCTGCTTCTGCTCTAATAACACTGGCATAACATCTGAAGCTGTCACAGAGGCTGGTAAGTACTACTTTTATTCACATCTTTGGGGGGTGGGAGGGGGTCAGTGACTATTGTGGGTGTAATGGGAGGTGATCCCTGATTCCATCCGTTGGTCATCTGGTCATTTAGGGCACCTTTTTCTGCCTTATTTGTTCTAAAAACAGGTCTAGATCAAAATGTTGAAGTTTTAGCCCTAGACGTTTTCTTCGTTTTGTTCCATTATGACTGGACGCCCTAAACCCACCCCTGACACACCCCTTTGCGATTTGGCTGCGCTGTAGATGAATTGCATAGGTAAATATCTGCAAAATAGGCTTCAAAAATACTGATTTGGACGTTTTAAGAAATTCGTCCAAATGCTGGTTTAAGGCACTTTTTGGACATTTTTCTCTTTCGAAAATGAGCCCCTTAGCGCACATTAAATGCTAAGACGCTCATAGGAATATAATGAGCTGCATGGCATTTAGTGTGCCTTAGTAAAAGGACCCCTTGGTTTGTAGCTATTTTGATGACTCCTTTGTGAGAAGTCAAGCTGTACTTTGTTACATATTTATGTATTTACAAGCAGGGCCGGCTCTAGGATTTCTAGCGCCCTCCTGCAGTCTATTAGTCGGCGCCCCTACCCATCCAGAGGCGGGATCTCTATGGCTCCGCCCCCACAGTAGACACACCCCTTTTACCAGCCATGGTATCATTGAAAATATTACACCGGTATAGAAGAAAAATAACTTAGCACACAGACCAGTAATTAGGAGAACAGACAGTCTTGCCAACTCTGAAAAACAATGTGTTATCAAAATTTCAGAATCTAACAAACAGATCCCTATTCAGACACTTGGCCTTGCAGTCACACATGTAGAACAGAGATAGCCCCTCTTCAAATTCTTCAAAAATTAACCTGAAATCCTAAGAAGTTAGACTCTGCATGCAGCACAATAGCCTTCCCATCGAGCACAGCTTAGGATCTAGCTAGGACACACTTAATCAGCATAAACTAACATATTCTACAATCTGAGTTGGACAGACTAACAGGAGTTACTGAAGTGGGAATGAGAGATAGGTGATGGTTAGGAATTGAAAGCAGGCATCTAGCCCTCCTGTCCTGTGAGTTGCTGTGTTGGGGGTGGGGGTGGAAAAGGGTGGGTCAGGTGCAGGCTCTGCTGTGCTGTCTCTGTCTGAGCCCTTTTTGGGCAGAGGACAGAGGTTAGCTGAGCTCCCACAAGTTATTTCAGAGCCAGATTCAGTTGGAGCAGTGACGTCCTCTGACAAACACAAGGAGGATATTTCTCTGCTTGGGAGGGGGGAGGGGACGGGACAGAGAGCTGACAGCTTTGGAGCCAGACTGAGATGAGCAGCAGAGATTAGATACTCAGCAGAGGTTGATTGATTGCTTGCAAAGTGACGCCCTTGAAGGCAGGCGCCCTCCTGCAGTGCTTACCCTGCTTACCGGGTTTGACCGGCCCTGTTTACAAGCATTTATTCAGATGCCCAGTTCTACAACAAGACCTGAAGATGAAGTACATGACTAACGAGTATTCTAAAAAAGAAATACAAAAAAACATAAAACACAAAAATAAAAACAGATGAACAAAGACTCAATATACAACATTGACACCTCAAACCCCAACAGAACCTCACCCCCTCCCTCCCCCAAGCTCTGCCAGTTTCAACCCTAACCTATAGCTATTTCATCAAGGGCAACCCACGTTTGCAAGTGGTTTTAGCCAAGTAAATCTTTTGAATAACCAACCTCTGCATTGTCTTACTTTTAAAGGGCCAACAAAACACATGATATAGAACATGAGTTTTCAAGACATCACATCTGAAGAAGAGGCCCAAAAAGTCTTGAAGTTTCATGAGATACATCTTTTTTGCTGCTCATATTAAAAAATTACACAATTTAAGAAGAGTCTGTTTCTCCTGGACCAGTATCGCTAATTAGAATTCTGCATCACAGATACTGAACTGTACACTTGCCAGTCTAACAGCTCCCAGGAAGGCAAGTGAATTGCAAGGCAGAGTCTTCAAGAAATGAATAGTTTAACTACTGCCACTTCCCAAGGGCAACTCTTCTGCTAGAAAGGCAGTAGTACTCACACGAGGTGGCGGATCAGGTCCTTGGTGATGAGGCGGATAGTCTCCTTCTTCTGGCCCTCAGCTGGAGCAGATGCCGCTTTCTGTGATGCAGTTTCTTCATTCTTGATTATCAAAGGGCTGTCATCTTTACATTGTTCTTTCTTGAGGGAAGAAAGACACAAATTGATTCTCTCTCTTTCTTCTAGACATTTTGGACAAGACTCAGCCTAGGACTAGCGTACAGCCCAGTGCAAACTGACACGTGTAAACGTGATCTTAGATGTACCAGAATGCACTGGGATGACAGGTACGATCGCAGGTCCATCTAGGGTCTCTAAGCTCCTAGCTCTACCCTCACCCATTTCTTGGCTTTGTTGCAGTGCTATCGCCAAAAATGTAAGTTTTAAGTGAAGCTGTATCTGTTGTACACCACCTTGGGTGAATCTCTTCATAAAAGCAGCTAATAAATCCCAATAAAGGAAATAAATACACACTGCAAGGGTAAGGCAAATTCAACCTTGGCAGCAACCTCCTCTCCCTGACGTCCATAGGCACAGCTCGTCTTTTTTTTTAAATATAGTGAAGCCCCAACGACAGGTACAGACCTCTCGTTACATTTTCCAGCATTAAGGCAATCAGAAAACGTTAGTGCATCTCATTACAATAGGGTTTCTACACAATTTGCTCATCTGCATTCCGTTTTCGTTAGCTGCTACCATCGTCAGAAAAAGGCTCGGAGAAGCCTTTAGTGCATGCCAGGGTTTACTACTTGCTCGTTAATGGCTCGTTAAAGGCTCGTTAAGTTTAGTGCATCTGGCCCTCAGTATAACAAAAAGCCAAATTTGTCTTTGGCACCAATTAACAGGGGAGTGTTAATTTCTCAGACAGTGCTCGTTGAGGGTCTGAGTCTCTTTGAAGTAGGAAAGTTGAGATTCTCTGATAGATATGTAGTCATTCAGTAGAACTGCTTATTCTATTTATATTTTGTACTTTTATATCTTGAACCAAGGTAAAATAATTTTAAAGTTCATTATCTGATATCTAGGGGGAGCTTCAGCAGGATATCAGAATTTAGAGATAATATAGGTTAAAGATATGAACTTTAACTCATGGTTTCATCATTAACCAGCTCCTGAATCCTGATGTTGTTTGTTGATCCAATTGATGCTGATACAGATCACTGGAGGCTATTATATTCTCTCCCATCTTGTTTTTTAGGCTTCTAGCATTTGTATACAAGCCCTTCAAATTGTGTTTTTAACTTGGACCTACAAGCTGCTTAGAAGTTGACAGGAATAATGTGCATCCTTTATCCTGCTCTCTCATTAAGCACACCTGGCTTACTTTCAGCATTATTGAAACCTCTCTACTGGGATTCCCTAAATGTCCTGTTTCAATAGTATCCTTCAAGGATGCTTCCCCACCCCCAGTCTAGTTTAAAAGTTGCTCTATCTCCTTTTTAAAAGCACCAGCAGCCTGGTTCCATCCCAGTTAAGGTGGAACCCATCCTTTTGGAAAGTATTCCCTTTCCCAAAATGTTGCCTAGCTCCTAACAAATCTAAATCCCTCATCCCTGCACCATTTATTTATTTATGTAGATTTTGCTCACACCTTTTTCAGTAGTAGCTCAAGGTGAGTTACATTCAGGTACACTTGATATTTCTCTGTCCCAGGAGGGCTCACAATCTAAGTTTGTACCTGAGGCAATGGAGGGTTAAGTGACTTGCCCAAGATCACAAGGAGCAGCAGCGGGCTTTGAACTGGCCACATCTGGATTGCAAGACCGGTGCTCTAACCACTAGGCCACTCCTCCACTCCACCATTGTCTCAACCATGCACAGAGACTTCGAAGCTCTGCCTGCCTTTTGGGTCCTGTGCGTGGAACTGGGAGAATTTCTGAAAATGCTACTCTGGAGGATTTGGTCTTCAGCTTTCTAAGAGCCTAAATTTGGCTTCCAGAACCTCCCTCCTATATTTTCCTATGTCATTGTTACCCACATGCACCAAAATGGCCAGCTCCTTTCCAGCACTATCTAAGATCCTGTCTAGGTTATAAGTGAAGTCCGCCACCTTCGCACCAGGCAGGCAAGTGACCAGGCAATCCTCACGTCCACCAGCCACCCAGCTATCTACATGGCTAGTGATTGAATCACCAACTACAACAGCTGTCCTAACCCTTCCCGCCTGGGCAGAAGTTCTTGGAGACATATCCTCGGTGCGAGAGGATAGCACATCCACTGGTGGGCAGGTTCTGGCTGTGTACTTCCTACTTCACCACGCTGACGCTCTCCTTCTAGGAGACCTCCCTCCTCCAAGGCAGCAAAGGGGCTGCCAGACTGGAGGTGGGACTTCTCTACAATGTCCCTTCAGGTCTCCTTTATGTACCTCTCTGTCTCCCTCAGCTCCTCCAAGTCTGCTCTAGCCTCAAGAGAACGGATCCATTCTCCGAGAGCTAGGAGCTCTTTGCATCGGGCACACATGGTTCATATTGGGGACAAATAAAAAGGATAAAAAAAAGGAAAAAAGGATGAAAAGACAAAAAATTATTCTTGGGCTGTTCTTTATTCACTATCTCCACACACGTAAATACTTTAACAGTACTATTGGTGAACTGGTATTTCTCACAGTCTTTGAATTATTTCTATAAGAGGTTTCAGTTGTTTTTTATGTTTTTGTGTAATGATTAAACTGAAACAGTTGGCTACCATAACCTGAATGTTTGGGCAGGTGCCACTATATGATATGAGCACAACAAAATTTCTTTAGAAACCTTTTGAAGATTTTTTTTTGTTTTTGTATACAACTGTATATTGGAGGGATTTTTCTTTCAGTTATTTATAACTAGTAAAAAAGGCCCGTTTCTGGAACGAATGAAACGGGCGCTAGCAAGGTTTTCCTGGGAGTGTGTATGTTTGAGAGAGAGAGCCAGAGTGAATGTGCGGGTGTGTGACAGAGTGAGACTGTCTGTGTGACAGTGTGTGTGTGTGAGAATGAGAATGTGTGACAGTGCCCCCTCCCCTGTTCCTAATGCCCCTCACCCCGTTCCCTCCCCTCCTTTTCCTCCTCCTTCCCACACTTTGGGTTCCTTAAGGCTTTCAAAAGTCTATGTACCCCCGTGGCCCTAACGCCCAGTATCTGGATACCCCACCGCTTTCCTCCTCGTCCCTCCCCCAAGATGTAACAGTTTCACGTCCTTCATTTTTTTTTTAAAGTGTCCTATCTACCCTGTGTCCAAATGCCCGACATTCAGATTGTGTTCCTCTCGTAAATTTTCATTTCTTTCATTCATTCAGAACTTGCCTCCGCCCCCCCCCCCCCCCCCCCCCCCCGAACACTTTTGGTTCCTTCAGTCTTTTAAAACTCTCCTATGTACCCTGTGTGCTAATGGCCAGCATTGAGATTGTTTTCCTGTCCCAAATTTGCATGTCTTTCAGTCGTTCACAACTCCCCCCCCCCTTCTCCAGTTTAACACTTTCGTTTCCTTCAGTCTTTTAAAACTCTCCTATCTACCCCTGTGTCCTAATGGCCAGCATTCAGATTGTTTTCCTTTCCCAAATGTTCATGTCTTTCACTCGTTCAGAACTCCCCCCTCCCCCCATTTAACACTTTCAGTTCCTTCAGTCTTTTAAAACTCTCCTATCAACCCTGTGTCCTAATGGCCAGCACTCCGATTGTTTTGCTTTGCCAAATTGTCTGTCACTGACGTCACTGACGTCAGTGCGTGCCTGCCTAGCAGACCACTTCCGGCAGGCACGGTCCCAGGCACATCCTGTTGGAGGTGAGAATTATTATATAGGATTTCCCCTCCTTTGTGTTATTATTTGTTTTGCCTTTATTGGTGTGCTTAGCACTAGTAATGTCTTTACAAAATATTCCCCAAATGGGCACCTAAGGCAACAGGTGATAAACCTACTTGCCAAGGGCACAACATGTGTCAGTGGGGGAAGCAGAATTTGAACCCTGGTTTTCCTGCTCCTCAGCCCATTTCTCTGTTAGGCCACTCTTTCTCAAGAGAAGAGCAGTGAATGGAAAGGGAAAGGGAAATGGGACTTGACATACCGCCTTTCTGAGGTTTTTGCAACTACATTCAAAGCGGTTTACGTATATTCAGGTACTTATTTTGTACCAGAGGCAATGGAACAATAGCCTTCAAACAATAAGAGGTAAGTACACTATATTATACTCTAAATCAAATCTAAAAAAAACATTCTAGATACCTTAAACAAACAGAACTGCCACCTAAACCAGGGCAATTCAATAAAGGGCTGTCTACACTGAGGCATGTAATTCACCTACTTGCAACCTATTCTATAAAGAAAGGAACGCACTTACATTCCATTACAGAATTATAGTTCTTAGGCTCAACCAAGCTGCGTGGCCATGATCAGCAAAGTGGGGAGCTAGGCCAAGGACTCAGGGGCACCGAACAGCAATCTACCGCCTGCTGAAGGTAGAAAAAGATACTGGAATCTTCCAGGGGGCACCACAGCTTATACCAGTGATGTCAGTCTTTTCTCTACCTCCACCTGCAGGGATAACAACCCATTTGTGCAGAACGGTTGAGCTAATGCTGAGAAATTATGGTTTATGGTTTATTCAGTTTTGATATTCCGCCTCAATTGCATAGCAAGTCTAGGCTGTATACAATAGAAATATTATGAAAGAAAAAGAAAAGAAATAGAAAATCATTCAAAGAGAATGCAGACATTCTCATAAGAGCAGAAATACAATTTGCTGAGTCCAGAGAACCTACTGGTTAAAGGCAACCCAATCATCACCCCATGGCAGTTGTGAAAAGATAGGTATTCAAAAGCGCTTTAAGTGATGGCTCAGCACACATGGGAGGTTATTCCACAAAAACGGGGCTAAGGTGTACTAGTCGATGGTCACTGATTAAACTCAAGATTCAAAGGGGGGGTACTAGGTAGAAGGGAGGAGTGGCCTAGTGGTTAGGGTGGTAGACTTTGGTCCTAAGGAACTGAGTTCGATTCCTACTTCAGGCACAGGCAGCTCCTTGTAACTCTGGGCAAGTCACTTAACCCTCCATTGTCCCAGGTACAAATAAGTACCTGTATATAATATGTAAGCCGCATTGAGCCTGCCATGAGTGGGAAAGCACGGGGTACAAATGTAACAAAATAAATAAATAGTGAGGGATGAGATAGGAAGGGGTACCAGGAGTTAACTGCTTAGAATGTTAGGACAAGAACCTTAACCTGAATTCTATGTTTTATCGGGAACCAGTGTACCTGACAAAGGACAGCAGATGAGTGATCAAACCTGTGGCCCAGCGGAACATGTAAAACGCTTGCATAGAATTAAGGTGTGATCATTTACATCAGCCATAGAGCTGGCGTGCACGATCACATCTAAATCGTAAAAGAATGTGCATAGATTAAAGTTTCCTATAATCTAAATGTGTAACTTTGCTCCTCACCAACATGCCACCCAAACTCTGCCCATGTGACTGCTCACCATCAAGCTATATTCAACTGCATTTAGGAACCATTTTACAGAACAGTGTGAAGCCAGAATATTGGCATTTATGCGCTATCCCCCGAATTCTATATATGGTGCCTGAAAATCCACGCAGACGCCAAAGCATATTCTATAACAATGTGCGTAACTTAATTGGTTAAGTAGCTAATCAGCGCTGTTAACTGGATGCTAACTGGTATTGAGATTTACACACACAACTCGCTAAGTGTATTCTATAACATGGTGAGCCTAAATCAAAGCTGCATAGTTGAAAAGGGGGCGTGACCATGGGTGGGGCATGGGCGTTTCTAAAACCTATGAGCATTATTATAGAATACAACCAATCTGCGCCTAATTTAGGTGTCAGGATTTACACCAAGTAAAACGTGGCCTAAATGGACATGACCAAACTTAGTCACTTGGCCAGCTGCTCGGCATATTCTACATACCACCCAGAAATTAAGTCTAGTCTATAAAATTTAGGCATACTTTACAGAATATTTTTCCACACGGATTTTTCAGGCACCATATACAGAATCTGGCCCCGAGTGCACACATGTGCACATACGTTCTGGTCAATCACGTGCATTCCTGGCGCCTTCTTGACAGAATTATCCCCATGATGGTTCTACCTCTCCTAGAAGCAGAGCTCCAAGTCTATAGATACAACGTGAAAAAAAAACAGAGCTGGTTCGTAGGAGTAGTAGCCTAGTGGTTAGTGCAGCGGACTTTGATCCTAGGGAACTTGGTTCGATTCCCACTGTAGCTCCTTGTGAATGTGGGCAAGTCACTTAACCCTCCATTGCCCCAGATACAAAATAAATACCTGTATATATGTAAACCACTTTGAATGTAGTTGCAAAATACCACAGAAAGGCGGTATATCAAGTCCCATTTCCCTTCCCTTCCCTCTCTGGTTTGAACTTGGTCAAGTGGTGGGAAAAAGGCACTGTGCCTATAGGAATATATATACTAGGTCTTTTCAGCTGCAAGTACATACCAGAGAATTTAAGGGGTCCTTTTACTAAGCCGCGTAAGCGTCTATGCACACCCAACGCACGTCAAAATGGAATTACCACGCAGCTACCGCATGGGCTCTTATGGTAATTTCATTTTTGGTGCACGTCCCAAAAATAATTTTTATTTTTGGAAGCGCGTATCAGACGAATGCCAAGTGGTAATTGGTGCGCGTAGGTCATTACCACCCGGTTACTGCGTGAGTCTTTACCACTAGGTCAATGGCTGGTGGCAAGGTCGCAGACCCAAACTGGACACACAGCAATTTTGATTTTGCCGCATGTCTATTTTCGTCAAAAAATTTTTAAAAGGCCTCTTTTACAGGCGCATTGAAAAATGGATCGGCGCGAGCCCAAAACCCGCGCCTACACTACCACAAGCCAGTCTTCAGCTCGCCTTTATAAAAAGACCCCTAAATCCTCTGTGGTTCAAGAAGAGAATAATATGCTACCATGGAACCTCAGGCTACAGCAACAATTTCAAATGTAAATGGCCAAAAATGTAATTTAGATCAGCTTTTTCACCAAAGTTTCCTTCATTGGAGTCCCAGCTCTACTTGAAATAAATCCCAAAGAGATCATATTTCTGCTGAGGCATAGGCACCACTGAAAGCAGAGAGATTACCCTACAACTGAAGCAAGCAGGATAATACAATTTTTGAGAAGGCCAATAGGGGGAGCACTTGTCCAATAGACTTGCCTTACCTTGGGGCCTCCGAAGAGGCTTTCATCCACCTCTGAGCTTACAGCTTTAGTTCGGTACTTGAAGGCCCTTGATTTGTTCGAGCTGCTAGTTCCAGAGCTCAGGGAGGCAACAACACTGTTCGGCTAGGAGAAATAAGAATAAACCCTCAGGTAAGCAAGGAAAGGATCTGAAACCAATAGCTTTTATCTGCCACACCACCATTTCTAGCTCTAGTCCACTGGCCATCAATGATGAGATCAGGCCAGCAATTTGGATTTCATCTCAAATTCACCCAAAAATTATAAAGGGCAATTTATAAACTAGGCACTCACATTCACGCATGCCTTATCCATGTAAAAAGTACAGAATAATGGAATATAAGCAGGGCTGATGTTAGATAAACAGGGGCCCTGGGTAGGAACTGAGAAGGGAGTCCCAGAGCATACCTGCAAGCTATACCTCCTTCGTTTCAGGGAGGCTTGGGGCCCCCTGTGGCAAGGGGGCCCAGGGCAACTGCCCTGTTTGCCACCCCCTTATGCCAGCCCTGCATATATTCATGTATGTGTGCACATACGCAATATTCTGCAAGTACCCGCTTAATTTACATAGTGGCTATTTGTGAGGGGAAATACACAGGGGAGAAGCATGGATGAGACATAGGTTAGGCTCACACTTCCTCACGTAACTTACAGTATACAGTAAGTTACACAAGCACATTCCTAATGCATTTAGGGCCCACACATATGCCACCTGTATGACTGGCATAAATGCAGAGTGTGCCAAATGGAAGCTGGGTGCCTAGGCTCAGAACAGATCTCCACTGAGCGGCCTCAGGTCACCTAAACTGAGGCACCTAATTATAGAAAATTGGCCACATGGTAAACCATACAGAAATATGGTAGAATTAGCGCAAGTTTGAAACAGAGTAACTAAGGGGCCCTTTTACTAAGTCGCGGTAGGCATTAGCGCGTGGCATAAAGCACTGCTGTGGGATGTACTGAGGCATCCCATAGCAGTGTGGCGAACTGCACGTGTTAATCCCGCACTAAAATAAAATTAAGTTGGTTTTTTTTTAGCGTGGGAGGCATGTCAATGGACACAGAATAGGCAAGACCTGTGCTAATCGGGTAGCGCGGGCACATTGCTGCGCGCTACCTGATTAGAATGGGAGTCCATAGCTCTTACAAAATAGTTGACGGTAAGGGCTCATGCGGTAAACCACGCGCTAATTGAGAAATTAGCACTTGGCCATTACAGAACAAAATGGTAATCAATAGAAATAAAATAAAACATGGAAAAGAAAATAAGATGATACCTTTTTTATTGGACATAACTTAATACATTTCTTGATTAGCTTTCGAAGGTTGCCCTTCTTCGTCAGATCGGAAATAAGCAAATGTTGGTAGATGACAGTATATATAAGTGAAACATCAAAGCATTTCAGTGACAGTCTGACACGATGGGGTGGATAGGTGAGAGACAGGAAGTCGGATGGATGAGGGACGGGGCGATATGCATGGAGACAGGAGGGTGACAAAGCAGTACAATTTTATGGTTTATAATCAGTGCTTTTTTTGCGCTGGTACGCGCCGGTACGGTGTACCGGCACCTTTTTTTCTGAGGGCCAGCAGCTATTTCATCCACCGGAAGCTAGTTCCAGGGTCGACCCCCCTCCGAGTTCCAGGGTCGTCATCCCTCCCTCCCTCCGAGTTCCAGGGTCGTTGTCCCTCCCTTCCTCCCTCCCTTCGAGGTCCAGGCCTCCTCCCTCAGCTCTGGTCCTGCCCTTGTGGAAACAGGAAGTGAGGGCGGGACCAGAGCTAAGAGAGAGAGAGAGAAGGGAAAACTGAAGTATGCGCCGAGCCTGCACGCTTTTTACCGCTGCTGCCGGCCGTCGTAATCCCGATGAGGTAAGTCAAGATGACTTTTAAAATTTGGAGGGAGGGGGCCTGGAACTCGAAGGGAGGGGGGAGGGGACGGCTTAGTAAACAGACCCCTTAATTTTTTATTATTATTTATGACATTTTTACCCCATATTAGCCCGAGAGTGACTCAGGTTCAATGTGGCTTACATAACAAACAATTAAATGAATGATACATATTAAAAATTACATAAACCGATTATAAAGTACAATAAATAATGCTATAACATATGTGGTGAATTAACCTGGATACAACTGTTCTTAAGGGTAGATGGATAGAGAAGATGAAATCATAATTAAGTTTGTAAACGAAGAAGTGAAGATGAATTAATATGGCTAGATAGGATTAGGGAGGAAAGAAGTAAAATTAATTGTATGAATGGATGTTCAAATAGAATTCTTTGTTTTCTGAAAGGCTAAATTGAAAAAATAAGTATACCAAACAGTTAGAGACCAACCTGCAGCCCGTATTGTAGACAATCTTTAGCATCATATCTATGTTAGTTGAATGTTCTAATGCATGCTTATTAGGTGTATCATTAGTATTATGCTAACATTAACATAGTAACATAGTAGATGACGGCAGAAAAAGACCTGCATGGTCCATCCAGTCTGCCCAAGACAAACTCATATGTGTATACCTTACCTTGAATTTGTACCTGTCCTTTTCAGGGCACAGACCATATAAGTCTGCCCAGCAGTATTTCCTGCCTCCCAACCACCAGTCCCGCCTCCCATCACCGGCTCTGGTACAGACCGTATAAGTCTGCCCTCCCCTATCCTCGCCTCCCAACCACCACCCCCTCTTCCCCCCAACTGCTCCGCCACCCAATTTCAGCTAAGCTTCTGAGGATCCATTCCTTCTGCACAGGAATCCTCTATGCATATCCCACGCATGTTTGAACTCCGTTACCGTTTTAATCTCCACCATCTCCCGCGGGAGGGCATTCCAAGCGTCCACCACCCTCTCCGTGAAAAAATACTTCCTGATATCTTTCCTAAGTCTGCCCCCCTTCAATCTCATTTCATGTCCTCTCGTTCTACAGCCTTCCCATCTCCGGAAAAGATTCGTTTGCGGATTAATACCTTTCAAATATTTGAACGTCTGTATCATATCACCCCTGTTCCTCCTTTCATCCAGGGTGTACATGTTCAGGTCAGCAAGCCTCTCTTCATACGTCTTGGAACGTAAATCCCATACCATCCTCGTAGCTTTTCTTTGCACCGCTTCCATTTTTTAAATATCCTTCGCAAGATATGGCCTCCAAAACTGAACACAATACTCCAGGTGGGGCCTCACCTCCTTTCTTCTGCTGGTCACTCCTCTCTCTATACAGCCTAGCAATCTTCTAGCTACTGCCACCGCCTTGTCGCACTGTTTCGTCGCCTTCAGGTCCTCAGATACTATCACCCCAAGATCCCTCTCCCCGTCTGTGCCTATCAGACTCTCCCCGCCTAACACATACGTCTCCCTTCTACTCCCTAAGTGCATCACTTTGCATTTCTTCACATTGAATTTTAATTGCCAAACGTTAGACCATTCTTCTAGCTTCTTCAGATCTTTTTTCATGTTTTCCACACCCTCCGGGGTGTCCACTCTGTTGGAAATCTTGGTGTCATCCGCAAAAAGGCAAACTTTACCTTGTAACCCTTCGGCAATGTCACTCACAAATATATTGAACAGAATCGGCCCCAGCACCGATCCCTGAGGCACTCCACTACTCACCTTTCCCTCCTCCGAGCGAACTCCATTCACCACCACCCTCTGGCGTCTGTCCGTCAACCAGTTCCTAATCCAGTTCACCACTTCAGGTCCTATCTTCAGGCCGTCTAGTTTATTTAAGAGCCTCCTGTGGGGAACCGTGTCGAAAGCCTTGCTGAAATCTAAGTAGATGACGTCCATAGCACGTCCTTGATTTAATTCTCCTGTCATCCAGTCAAAGAATTCAATGAGATTCGTTTGGCACGATTTCCCTTTGGTGAAACCATGTTGTCTCGGATCTTGCAACTTATTGGCTTCCAGGAAATTCACTATCCTTTCCTTCAGCATGGCTTCCATTACTTTTCCAATAACCGAAGTGAGGCTTACCGGCCTGTAGTTTCCAGCTTCTTCCCTATCCCCACTTTTGTGAAGAGGGACCACCTCCGCCGTTCTCCAATCCCTCGGAACCTCTCCCGTCTCCAAGGATTTATTAAACAAGTCTTTAAGAGGACCCGCCATTGTATTATAGCTCTGATATTTGAATTCCAGTGCTGTTAAACGTGTACATTTTTTATACTGTTTCACAGTAGTTCTATTATTAGGTTTCAATTTACTGTTTTCAAGTTTACCTCATTTATTGTATTTATGTTTATTCTTGGTTATTTTATGTTGTTAACAAAATTGTAAGTTTTATGTTAAACTGTTCCTGCTGTACACCGCCTTGGGTGAATCTCTTCATAAAGACAGTTAATAAATCCCAATAAATAAACAATCCCTCAGGTATCAGCCACCCTCCATGGTCTAGGCAGCTGCCTAGCAAATAACCAAGGCTCCACAAGGTTTGGAATAAACAAAATACGATTTATTCTGGATATCACAACTTTCTTTCAGTTAAACAATGCTGCTCTCTTCATCGTCCAGAGAGTAAGAATGCAACAAAAGTATTTCTTGGCTTCCCAGCACAATTATATAATAGAAAGCTGTTAAAGGTTTACTCCTTGTTACAAACTTGCAGGACATACCTTACACAACACACACGTTTCCCTTTAAACACATTCCCCTTTTCTCAACCAAGGGCAGTTCTCAAATTCCTTTTACAACCCAGGGTAATTCCAACCCCCTTTCTTGCACACACCAGGCCAAACCCCAAACCTCTTTTACACACCCTATTCACAACACAGTGCAGTTCTACACCATCTTTATAATCCATGGTAATTCCAAACCCCTTTCACACACCAGGGATATTCCAAACCCCACCTAGGCCAACTACGCTTTTTCCTTTCAGACTTTTCCCTAGTCTGCTGAGCTTGGCTTTTACCTGCCTTCCTTTTGGGACTATCAGTAACCTAGGGAGTTTCAGCCCATCCTCTTTCCCTTTGGGACTATCTATAAACCAGAGATTTTCCTCTCCTTGGCAGTTCCTTCATACAGTGAAATGCTGATCAGCTTAGTGCCTTTCCCAGGTAGGAAGCAACAAGCTTCTGCACTACATCCCCCAGCAGATGCAGCTTCATTCCCAGGCTGCCTGCTGAGCCTCTCTCTCATGTCTGGTTTCCAGCTACCCCTCTCCCAAGGCTCCTGTGCAAAGTTGCCAGATGGGCAGTTTTCCCGCCCAATTGGACGGTTTTCCGCGACCCGCTGCGGGAATGTTTTGACCGCTGCAGGTTGCGGTTTTTTGGATGGCTTTGATTTTTGTTGGGCGGTTTTTTTTCTTCGTCTGGTTGCGGTTTTTTGACCCCTTTCGACCCGGGAGGCGGAGTTAATGACATCGGGAGCAGGGTCGATGACGTGGGGGGGGGGGGGCGGGATTTGATGACATTGGGGGTGGGGTTTGATGACGGCGGGGGCGGGGTTGATGACAGCGGAGGTGGGGGTGTGCGGTTTTGGGCTGGTTCGGGAACTGGTTTGGGTCGGAAACAAAATTTAAATCTGGCAAGCCTGCTGTGCTTTGTCAAAACAATTTTTGCTGGAAGTAGATGGCACACTTCTCAGGTAAGGAAGTGTTTTAACCATTGTTTCTGCTTTTCTTTTGTACCTTTGGGATTTTACTGGGTATAACAGCTGGTTACTTCCTAACCTCTATGACCACTGGGGTCCCAACACAGCTTCTGCGCACTAAGGGGTCCTTTTACTAAGGTGCACTAATGGATTTAGTACACGCTAATGATTAACATGCTGTAAATGATAAGACACCCATTATATTCCTATGGATGTCTTATCATTTAGTGTGTGCTAAATTTGTTAGGGCACCTTAGTAAAAGGAGAAGTCCATAGACCATTATTAAATGGACTTGGGGAAAACCCACTGTTTCTTGGATAAGCAGTATAGAATGTTTTGTACTTTTTTGGGATCTTGCCAGGTATTTGTGACCTGGATTGGCCACTGTTGGAAACAGGATGCTGGGCTTGATGGACCTTTGGTCTTTCCCAGTATGGAAATACTTATATACTTATGACCCCTAAGTGCACGGTATTTATTATTTTGTGTTTATTTTCTGGAGGGGGTGTGTCAGGGGCAAAGAATGGCCATGGACTTATCCAGCTAGTGTGTTCCGATTACTGCGTGCTAACTGGTTCATGCATCCATAACTCGGGAGAACTTAGCGCCTTCTAAACAGAAGGAAGTAAGTGCTTCCCCATCAATTTTTTTTCAGGTGCTGCACGCTAATGCGAACATTAGCACACGACTTGAAAAATAAATACAGGACATTGCTCTATTTCCTAGGCGTACCAGAAATAGGCTTAACGTGTGGTAAAATCTGCGTTAGCACACGCTAAGACCATTAACACGCCCCTCTGTGTGTTGTTTTCTCCCCCAACCTAATCCCATCCCGAGAATGCCTTCAGTACAATGTGGCTGATGCTATGCATGTTGTGGAACTAACCATGGGAATTGCAACATCTCTACAGTAAGCCTGTGAGGTTACTACAGGGAAGAAGGTGATTCCTTAACAGGGCGCCAACATTTAGGTGCCATATTCCGCAGCTAGCTAGTCTTTTCTATAAGAACACTTGCACACATATGAGTTCTTATACAATGCTAGCAGAAACCGGGATTAGTGTGCTAAAATGTGTGCTAAAATGTGTAAATGTTAGCACCTTAATTGCAAAAGAAGAAGCAGTGACAACCTAGAGAGGGACACTGGTGCCACAGGAGTTCCAAAAAGGTATGCAATCCAAATCTAGACTGTATAAGAAATGATGATAACCCAATACGACCACGTTTCGTCTAAACAGCCTTCCTCAGGGCTCAAAACTGATTGGATACAGCCAGTAAAGGAAGTGTGTCCACACAGGATTTCTCATGGATGGTTCAATTCAGCCTTACAATGCACCCAGCACTACACTATTCTGGGGACCTACATGCTTCTCTAATGGACCTGGCTATAACATTGAAGCTGTCATAGAGGCTGGTGAGTACTATTTATATTCATATTTCTTGGGAGTGGGAGGGGGTCAGTGATCACTGAGAGAGTAAGAGGGGGTCATCCCTGAATCCCTCCAGTGGTCATCCGGTCATTTAGGGCACCTTTTTGTGTCTTATTTATTAGAAAAACAGGTCTAGACCAAAACATTGAAATTTTCACCCTAGACGTTTTGTTTTTTTTTTCCCATTATGGCTGTAAAACGTCCAAGAGTTAGGTATGCCCTAATCCTGCCTTCAAAATGCCCACGACAAGCCCTTGTGATTTGGACACACTGCAGATGAAATGCATAGATACATGGTTGCAAAAGTTTTGAAAATATCGATTTGGAAGTTTTGATAAGAAATCTGTCTAAACGGTGCTTTATTTATGACAATTTTTATTACACATTAGCCCGAGGAAGACTCAGGTTCAATGTGGCTTACATAACAAATATTAGTGAAATGGTACATGTTTAGATACGTAACAGTTTGTACAATACTTTGTATAATACCACTGCATTGACTTAAAATATATAGATACAAAATATATAGCCACAGGAGGAGGACCCCTCAGCTCGAAACCTTGGGGTCATCTTTGACTCTTCTCTCTCCTTCTCTGCTCATATCCAGCAGATTGCCAAGACCTGTCGTTTCTTTCTTTACAACATCCGTAAAATCCGCCCCTTTCTTTCCGAGCACTGTACCAAAACCCTCATCCACACCCTTGTCACCTCTCGTTTAGACTACTGCAATCTGCTTCTTGCTGGCCTCCCACTTAGTCACCTCTCCCCTCTCCAGTCGGTTCAAAACTCTGCTGCCCGTCTCGTCTTCCGCCAGGGTCGCTTTACTCATACTACCCCTCTCCTCAAGTCGCTTCACTGGCTCCCTATCCGTTTTCGCATCCTGTTCAAACTTCTTCTACTAACCTATAAATGTATTCACTCTGCTGCTCCCCAGTATCTCTCCACACTCGTCCTTCCCTACACCCCTTCCCGTGCACTCCGCTCCATGGATAAATCCTTCTTATTTGTTCCCTTCTCCACTACTGCCAACTCCAGACTTCGCACCTTCTGTCTCGCTGCACCCTACGCCTGGAATAAATTTCCTGAGCCATTACGTCTTGCCCCATCCTTGGCCACCTTTAAATCTAGACTGAAAGCCCACCTCTTTAACATTGCTTTTGACTCGTAACCACTCGCCTCCACTTACCCTCCTCTCTTCCTTCCCGTACACATTAATTGATTTGATTTGCTTACTTTATTTTTTGTCTATTAGATTGTAAGCTCTTTGAGCAGGGACTATCTTTCTTCTATGTTTATGCAGCGCTGCGTACGCCTTGTAGCGCTATAGAAATGCTAAATAGTAGTAGTAGGTAATAACCTGAGATACAATAAATCTTTAGGGGGAAGTGGATACAAGTAGGAAATTGAACAGAAAGTTATGCTTTATGATTAAATTAGGCATTATTAAATTATGACACTTTTTGGACGTTTTTCAATTTCAAGAATGAGCCCCATAGTAACCTATGGGATTTTGTAAGTCATAAGTGCTTTGACGATGAGCTCCATAATCCTTTCAAGAAAGCCAGTTAATCATTTAACTTATTAATGGAACATAACCATAAAGGCAAGGTATGGTCACATTTTCACTGTGGTAATACTAGAGCCCAGTCAAGGAACAAGTTATTTTGAGTTGGTCTTCACTGGACCAAACTTGCTTTCTTGTGCCATCACTATCCAAGCAAACTCGGGTTCAATGTGACTTACATTTGAAAATACAATGAGACGGAATAATAGAATTCAGTAACATCATGGGAGTAAGTAGATGGATATGTCTGAAACATTTAACAAAGTTGAGATCATCATATAAACCCAACTGGGTATTTAAAAGTCTGTCCTGTAATGATGCTGCATGTTCAGAAATCTTCGCCATAAGTGTAGACAGTTATTCAAACATTATCACAAGCACACAGGCATCCATACACACACTGCAAAAGTAAACAACTTTTACAGAATACATCTAATTATCATTTCCTCATTTCCATCTTCCAAAATTCTAGACAGCAGATGTACAGCTCAGTGGGACCCAAAGCAGTCCAAAACAAGTCAGAAACAACATAGTTTATCTCTAATTGTTCAAACACCCTTAGGATTCACCTTTGGGTTTAAAAAGCATGTAAGGTCTGGATAAATTAATGAAAACAATCAAGGTTTAAAGCAAATACTTGGTAGCAATAATGAAACAGTAATGGAATAGTCGCATAGCAGGCAGCCAATACATTTATTTTCCACTGAAAATAATTAACTTTGTATGAACTTGGCGGCTAATAGTGTGCTGAACTGGACAATGTTGGCACAGTTAGAGTGGCTCTGGACAGAGGTTTGTTTTTGTTTTGGGTGTACGGTGATGACGGCTGTGCGAATGGGATAGAGGAAAGGGAAGGGGAGACTTAGCTCCTTGAATCATCTTTTTGATATCACACTGTCTCTTGTCTCAATCTAACCTCCTTGACTGTGCTGCTACTCCTCCCTCCCTCTGCCAGTGGGACTCAGACTCCCATTGGCTCCTCAGTGCCGCTCCTCCTCTCTTCCTGCCAGTCAGGGGGACCTGGCCTTTCAGTGCTTCTCCTCTCTCTCCCATCGGCTGTCCAGTGCCAATGCTTTTATAGTTTGGTCAGCATACTGAATCTATCCCAGATTCAATACAGACATCTGATGGAACATCTTTTAAAACTGATAGAGTCTCTAAAGTATCGGGGGTCTTACTGAACTCCCCGTTAAGCTCCGAGAATTAGGTTAATGGTTTAGTTCAAAAGTCATTTATAAATCTAGCCAGTTGCAACTGATTTGTTCATGTTTTCTCCAACAACAGTTTAGAGTACTTGTGCAAGCCACTGTGTTGTCCCAAGTGGATTACTGTAATTCCCTTTAATCTGGAATTTCAACTAAATTTATGAGGAAAATTCACAGTGCAGAACACAGTCGCATGATTGATATATAGGAAGTCAAGATAGGATCATGTTACTTCTTTATTGGTTAATCTTCACTGGCTCCATGTTGAACTACGTATTGAGTTTAAGGTATGTTGTCTGGCTTTTAAAAGTGCATGGAGAGGTGCCAGAAGGTTTTCCTTCTTTATTTCAGTTGTTGGGTGGTTTCACCAACAGTCATAATCGGGATCATTTATTACTATCATTCCACCAATGAAAGGAATTCAACTTAAATTTGTATATGAAAATCTATTTGCTATTGAACATAGTAACATAGTAAATGACAGCAGAAAAAGACCTGCATGGTCCATCCAGTCTGCCCAACAAGACAAACTCATATGTGCTACTTTTTGTGTATACCCTACTTTGATTTGTACCTGTCCTCTTCAGGGCACAGACCATATAAGTCTGCCCAGCACTATCCCCGCTTCCCGCCACCGGCTCTGCCACCCAATCTCGGCTAAGTTCCTTAGGATCTATTCCTTCTGAACAGGATTCCTTTATGTTTATCCTACGCGTGTTTGAATTCTGTTACCGTTTTCATTTCCACCACCTCCCGCGGGAGGGCATTCCAAGCATCCACTACTCTCTCCGTGAAAAAATACTTCCTGACATTTTTCTTGAGTCTGCCTCCCTTCAATCTCATTTCATGTCCTCTCGTTCTACCGCCTTCGCACCTCCGGAAAAGGTTCGTTTGCGGATTAATACTTTTCAAATATTTGAACGTCTGTATCATATCACCCCTGTTTCTCCTTTCTTCCAGAGTATACATGTTCAGGTCATCAAATCTCTCCTCATACGTCTTGTAACGCAAATCTCTTACCATTCTCGTAGCTTTTCTTTGCACCGCTTCAATACTTTTTACATCCTTCGCAAGGTACGGCCTCCAAAACTGAACACAATACTCTAGGTGGGGCCTCACCAACAACTTATACAAGGGCATCAACACCTCCTTTCTTCTGCTGGTCACACCTCTCTCTAAACAGCCTAACAACCTTCTAGCTACGGCCACCGCCTTGTCACACTGTTTCGTCGCCTTCAGATCCTCAGATACTATCACCACAAGATCCCTCTCCCCGTCCGTACCTATCAGATTCTCCCCGTCTAACACATACATCTCCCGAGGGTTTCTATTCCCTAAGTGCATCACTTTGCATTTCTTCGCATTGAATTTTAATTGCCAAACCTTAGACCATTCTTCTAGCTTCCTCAGATCCTTTTTCATGTTTTCCACTCTATTGAACAGTTAAGGTTTGGAATTCGTTACCATTAGAACGGCCTTTC
This sequence comes from Microcaecilia unicolor, assembly GCF_901765095.1. NCBI lineage: Eukaryota > Metazoa > Chordata > Amphibia > Gymnophiona > Siphonopidae > Microcaecilia > Microcaecilia unicolor. The sequence goes on from NC_044044.1 coordinate 53,045,039, forward strand.
AGAAAAAACTGAAAATTTCTCTCTTTAGTAAGTTTCTATGATTTTCTTTTTCTCTGTTCCTAATCATGTTTACAAGGTTGTATCTATTGTATTTTATTGTGACCTGCTGTGAACCTGTTTTGTAGGGATATGGCAGGATACAAATCTAATAACATAACATAACAAGCCATATACATCTGTTTCAATCGAGTAGCCAAATGTTGAATTTTGAGGAAAACCTGAGCCCAAAGTTTGTGTTGGGGGGTGGAAGAGAGACAAAATTTTGCCATCCCCCCCCCCCCCCCCCCCCGCCGCTCTCCAACCAGTAAATACCTTAGCTGGTTGGATCTACAAGCCCCAAGAGGTCCTCACCTTGCAGCCAGAAACTCTCTCATAGTGGCACTTTATTTATTTATTTTTTTATTTGTTGCATTTGTATCCCACATATTTGCAGGCTCAATGTGGCTTACATATTACCGTGAAGGCATTCGCCAATTCCGGTATGGGATAAGTACAATCTTCCATGGGCTGCCCTGCCACATTTATTTTCTATACCGCTTAAAAGCTGTGCATGGGAGGGGGGAGAGGCCAGTGTGCCGACTGCCAGGGTTGGCATTTTCTGGCATTGGAGGAGGATCTCTTCCATTGATGGGGCTGGGGGATTCCCACCAGCCATAACGGGCGGTACCGCAACATTGGGAGGGCCCCAAAGTGGGGGAACCCAGGCCCTCCGGCCCAGCCCCCCTCCTCCAATGGCTATATTACTGATTTGCTTGCTCATGCAGAAAGAAAAACAGACCCTCCCCAGTCAGTGCTATCACTTAAGCAAAACATGCCTATTAGAACTACTTCTACTACTTATCATTTTGCCCATAAAACATTAAACTAGAATACAAACACATTAAACGTCATGGGTCCATGAAGCAAAGAACTTGTGTTGTGAACAGTCACCTATATTTATAGCTGAATCTGCTGAGATAAACATGGCATAAAGCCCAGGCATTCAGAGAATAAGTGGAAAGGACAGGATAAGGACTCGGAGTCCTCTGCGTTTAATCATTTTTAAGAGTCAGGGCTCATATTATAAGTAATCTGGAGATTTTGTTGGACCATAGCAGGAACAAGGAACCCTTCTGTTTGTGTTCTGAGGCTTCCAGTTCATGTCACCCTGACTTAACAGCTACAAATAAATCATGTTTACAGCCTCTCAAGAACCTGCACAGTTACCATGACTTATGAAGCTCAACCTAGGCTTCATCCTTTGTGGAACCTCAGACGTGCCCCTTACAGACAATGCTGATTCCCTATCAGCCTCCAACACACGGGGCACGGGAAACGCAGAATAGATATAAATAATCCATAACTAGGAGCTACAGACTGAACAGAACGGCAGCAAAGATAGGACGTGACACTCTGCTGGTCTCCAAGGCCATTATATAGAATCACTTCACACACACTATTAATTCCCAGCAGTCTTGAGCACAACATCACTCCCGGGGCGGGGTGGGGGAGGGGGACTCATTTACCTTTTTTTCAAGTAGATTTATTTATTGGAAAGTTTAGAACCTTCCAAGAAATAACAATGAAATTTAACTTCAGGAAACAGGTGAAAGCCTGGCTCTTTTCCCATGCTTTTAATGGACAAGTGGCCAGATGCACTAAACTTAACGAGCCATTAACGGTTCTAGCCAGTTTAACGTGCAAGTAGTAAACCAGGACATGCACAAAAGGGCATTGTCCGATCACGGTAGCAGCTAACGAAAGCGGAACGCAGATGAGCAAATTAGTATTATAATGTGTAGAAATCGTATTGTAATGAGATGCACTACCGTTTTCCGATTGCCTAACCGTGGAAAATCTAACGGGAGGTCTGTACCTCTCGTTGGGGCTGCGCAGGATTTATTCGCCTCTAAAAACGTCTATAAATTTAACAAAAAAAAATCGTGAAAAAAAACATCCAAGTGCTCGTCAGGGGCATCCTTTATGGACGTCCTAAAGTGCCTAACATGGACGTCCTTCACTAAAACAAAAAAAAGGACGTCCCTGACGAGCACTTGGACGATTCTTTTCCCCGATTTTTTTTTTTACCTATTTGGACGTCTCTTTCGATTATGCCCCTTCTCCAGGTCTCTCTCAGCCAATCACAGCGCGTTTAGCTGACACCAGTGATTGGCTGAGAGAGACCTGGAGGAGGGGCATCGGACGTGCTGCTAATACAGACAGAAAGGAGAAAGGCGGCCAGAGCAGAAGCCGCCGATAGCTGCCAGCAGCATCGGGAGCCTCCTCGTAGCCCTTTGATCTCCCTCCCGATTATGGGGACGACTTTTTATTTTCTTTCAGTGAAGGACGTCCTTGGCATGCGCAGAGCAGCCAGCATAACGCTTGGCTGCTCTGCACATGCTCGACCGGCCGACTGGCTTCCGAGGGAATAGAGAATGGAAGTGAGCTACAACGAGCAGCTCATTTGCATTCTATTTCCTTGATGCATGGCTGTTCCTTACCAATTCGCTATGGAATCGGTAAGGAAAGGGCTCTTCCGAGGACCTTAGTGCATCTACCCCAAAGTAACTAACTAGGTAGTCATACATACAAGGACCAACACTGGATGCAAATATAGTAGCAGGACTCACTTAATTATTTATTTATTTGTTACATTTGTAACCCACATTTTCCCACCTATTTGTAGGCTCAATGTGGCTTACATACAGTGGTGTGCTGGTAAATGTTTAACAACAGGCTCTCTCCCCGGTCCACCTCTGCGCCCCCCCCCCCCCCTGTCCACCTCTGCCTCCCCCCAAATTGCAGAGCTGGCTATAGCCGGGGAGAGAGCCTTGGGGGGGAGCAATGCAGGAAAAAAAAATTAAATGATCCCAGGTTCCAATCTAATTCATGTTTAATGTGGGATAAAATGCCATAAATAAGTAAATAAATATAAACTTTTAATGTTGAGCACCTGATTCTCAAAGTGGACATATTCCAAACACTATAATGAAAATAAAATGATTTTTTTCTACCTTTGTTGTCTGGTGACTTTGTTTTCTGATCATGCTGGCCAGGATCCGATTCTGATGCTATCTGTCCTCTTAACTTCATTTCTAGGGCTTCCTTTCCATTTATTTCTTTACTTTCCGCCTTTCTTCTTCATTTCTTGCCCTACATCCGTAAGTAAAAGCTGGGTCCTCCGCAGACTTGACTGTCCAGTGGATCCAGCTTCTGCCTATTTTCTTCATTCATGTGCAGTTTTTCTCCTCTCTTCCTTTTCCATCATCTCATCTCCTTCCTCTCTTCCCTCCCCACCATCCATATCCAGCATTTCTTCTCTCCCCTGCCCTCCCATCCATCCACCCATGTCCAGCATCCCTCCTCTCCCCCTGCCCTCCCCTCCATCCACCCATGTCCAGCATCCCTCCTCTCCCCCCTGCCCTCCCCTCCAACCACCCATATCCAGGAACTCTCCTCTCCCCTGCCCTCCCCTCCATCCACCCATGTCCAGCAACTCTCCTCTCCCCTGCCCTCTCCTCCATCCACCCATGTCCAGCAACTCTCCTCTGCCCCCCTCCATCCATCCATATCAGCAATTCTCTCCCCTGCCCCCCTCTATCCATCCATACCCAGCGATTCTCTTCTCTTCCCTGCCCCCCTCCAGCCACCCATACCCAGTGATTCTCTTCTCTCCCCTGCCCCCCTCCAGCCACCCATACCCAGCGATTCTCTTCTCTCCCCTGCCCCCCTCCAGCCACCCATACCCAGCGATTCTCTTCTCTCCCCTGCCCCCCCTCCAGCCACCCATACCCAGCGATTCTCTTCTCTCCCCTGCCCCCCTCCAGCCACCCATACCCAGCAATTCTCTTCTCTCCCCTGCCCCCTCCAGCCACCCATACCCAGCGATTCTCTTCTCTCCCCTGCCCCCCTCTAGCCACCCATACCCAGCGATTCTCTTCTCTCCCCTGCCCCCCTCCAGCCACCCATACCCAGCGATTCTCTTCTCTCCCCTGCCCCCCTCCAGCCACCCATACCCAGCAATTCTCTTCTCTCCCCTGCCCCCTCCAGCCACCCATACCCAGCGATTCTCATCTCTCCCCTGCCCCCCTCCAGCCACCCATACCCAGCGATTCTCATCTCTCCCCTGCCCCCCTCCAGCCACCCATACCCAGCGATTCTCTTCTCTCCCCTGCCCCCCCCAGCCACCCATACCCAGCGATTCTCTTCTCTCCCCTGCCCCCCCACAGCCACCCATACCCAGCAATTCTCTTCTCTCCCCTGCCCCCCCTCCAGCCACCCATACCCAGTGATTCTCTTCTCTCCCCTGCCCCCCTCCAGCCATCCATATCCAGTGATTCTCTTCTCTCCTCTGCCCCCTCCATCCATCCATATCCAGCAGCTGTCCTCTCTCTCCTGCCCTCCTCTCCCCTCCATGTCCAGCAATTTCTCCTCTCTCCCTGGGCCCTGCCTTCCCATCCATCTCCATCGATGGCTTCGATGCTCCTCTCTCCCCTGCCCTCCCACTCCAATGTCCACCTGCCCGCCCTCTTCTCCCCCCAACATCCCTCTTTTTGCTCCTGCCGTCCTGGAGGGTTTAAATCGTTGATTTACCTCCGTCGCAGCAGCCGCAGTGAAAGCCCGTCTCTAGCCTTCCTTTCGTTTTCTGTCAGTGTCCCACCCTCGCGGAAAGAGGAAATGGCGTCAGAAGAAAGCGGGACACTGACAGAAAATGAAGGGAAGGCTAGAGACGGGCTTTCACTGCGGCTGCTGCGACGGAGGTAAATCAACGATATAAACCCCCCAGAGTGGCAGGAGGTGAGGCAAGCATGGCTTGTGGCGCCCTCCTGCCATGCTTACCTCACCGCCGGGTTGCGCCGCCCCTGGGAGCCAGCTCGCCTGCCAGAACAACCGGCTCACAAGAGCTTTAAAATTTTAACAACCGGCTCTTGCACACCACTGCTTACATAGTAACAGAGAGGGCTTTGCAGGCTCCAGTGTGAAGAAATACTTTATGCCACTTTCTAGACATTTTCTCTTTTGAAAATGAGTCCCATAGGTACCTATATATGTTTATAACATACAGTGTAAGGAAGCACCTACTTGTGCTCTTAAACTAGGTGCTGTGTTATCAAATTATTCTCACTCTGCTTAGTTGAAGGCATCTACATTTCTGAGAACATAAGTTTGTTTGTTTGTTTGTTTGTTTATTAGGATTTATTTACTATCTTTTTTTACAAGAAATTTATCCCAGGCAGTATACTGCAAGAATAAGTGGAACATAGGCAATAGACAAGTGCAGCAGTAAAAATATTCAAATAACAGTATCTGAAGTTAGGAAGGTGCATGAATATGATCTCAGCTGGTGTAAGAATGGATAAGTGGTACTAAGCCACTTAGATTACTGCAATGGAATTTATGCGGGATGTGAAGAACAAACCTTAAAGAAACTTCAGACCTCTCAAAACACGGCAGCTAGGCTTATATTTGGTAAAACACGATTTGAAAGCGCAAAACCCCTCCGTGAAAAACTACACTGGCTCCCAATCAAAGAACGCATCATTTCAAAATCTGCACCATGGTTCACAAAATCATCTACGGAGAAGCCCCGAGTTACATGACAGACTTGATAGACTTACCAATTAGAAATACATCCGAATCAACACAATTTTATCTAAATCTGCACTACCCAAGCTGCAAAGGACTTAAATACAAAACAACTTACACATCTAGTTTTTCCTACATAAGCACACAACTGTGGAACGCATTACCAAAAGCCTTGAAAATGACGTATGACCACCTAAACTTCCAGAAATCACTAAAAACCAACCTGTTTAAAAAGGCATACCCTACCAATCCAACTTAAATGCCTAATCTCTGCAACACAACCAAACTAAAGCACGTAATGGACATAACACAACTCTTCCGTTCTCCGATTCCCTAATGTGGCTGTGCCACATGAACTTGATCTTACCACAACATCACTTTGCAGCATTTGGACATTTTTCTCACCACAACATTTATGAAGGGGTTTACAGAACACTGCCCCTCACCCTTAAGAATAGTCCCTAAAATAGCCTGAGCCACCTTAAGATCAGTGGTCCCGCCCCGGGAAGAATTGAGCCTGGAGGGGTGGTGTCAGAACCAGCAAATATAAAATGCAGGCCAGACTGAGGTTAAGGAGGCCCAGGGAAGGAAGAAAGGGAGCCCCAGCATATGCCATTACAGCTTATGTCTAATGATCGTGACCTGGCTGAGGTAAGCCACTTTTGTTTTCCTGATTTGAGACTAGCAAGCCTTGCTCTGAGGTTTAACTGAAGCCAGACCTGGAACTCAGATAGAACCAAGAACTTCTTACAGGTTGTGTTTGGAGTGTGGCAACCCCACCAGCCACAGACTGTGTTTTGGGCTTGCCAGCCAGAGGCCTGCTTGAGACTGTATTGAACTACAGAGGTGTTTCACCTTGTGCTCCTGGCATGACGTAACAGGCCTCAGGATTCAGTTAATAAACCACTTATTTTAGTTTTTATACCTTTGTCCAGCTGTGTTATTTCACAGGCCCACCCCAACCCCCGCTTGGGGTATTACACATCCAAATCGGTATTTTCAAAACCCATTTTGCAGATGTTTACTTATGCAGTTTGTCTGCAATGCGTCCAAATCTCAAGAGGGCAAGAAGCCAAGAGAAAGATACGTCTGGCGAAAGCGCAAGCGAAAAAACAAATGGCTAGAAATGTAAGGAGAGGTGACAAAAATTTCTTCAGGTATATTAGTGAAGGGAGGAAGACTAAAAAGGGAATTGTGAGACTGAAAGATGCTGCGAACCGCTATGTAGATAATGATGAAGAAAAAGCAAATTTCCTAAATAGATACTTTTGTTCTGTTTTCACAGAAGAAAATCCTGGAGAAGGACCGCGATTGACTGGCAAAAGTACTAATGAGAATGGACTGGTTGGAGTGGATATAGCACGGTTCACGGAAGAGAGTATGTATGAACAACTTGAAAATCTAAAGGTGGACAAAGCTGTGGGACCAGACGGGATCCACCCCAGGATATTGAGGGAGCTCAAAGAGGTTCTGGCAGGTCTTCTTAAAGATTTGTTTAATAAATCCTTGGAGACAGGAGAGGTTCCGTGGGATTGGAGAACGGTGGATGTGGTCCCTCTTCACAAAAGTGGTGATAGGGAAGAAGCTGGAAACTACAGGCCAGTAAGCCTCACTTTGGTTATTGGAAAAGTAATGGAAACGATGCTGAAGGAAAGGATAGTGAATTTCCTGGAAGCCAATAAGTTGCAAGATCAGAGACAATATGGTTTTACCAAAGGTAAATCGTGCCAAACGAATCTCATTGAATTCTTTGACTGGGTGATCGGAGAATTGAATCATGGCCGTGCTATAGACGTAATCTACTTAGATTTCAGCAAAGCTTTTGACACGGTTCCCCACAGGAGGCTCTTGAAGAAACTTGACAGACTGAAGATAGGACCCGACATGGTGAACTGGATTTGGAACTGGTTGATGGACAGACGCCAGAGGGTGGTGGTTAATGGAATTCGCTCGGATGAGGGAAAGGTGAGTAGTGGAGTGCCTCAGGGATTGATGTGGGTCAAATAATGCCCTGTATAAGTCGTTGGTGAGGCCCCACCTGGAGTATTGTGTTCAGTTTTGGAGGCTGTATCTTGCTAAGGATGTAAAAAGAATTGAAGCGGTGCAAAGAAAAGCTACAAGATTGGTATGGGATTTGTGTTACAAGACGTATGAGGACAGACTTGCTGACCTGAACATGTATACCCTGGAGGAAAGGAGAAACAGGGGTGATATGATACAGACGTTCAAATATTTGAAAGGTATTAGACTAGAGGACATGAAATGAGATTGAAGGGGGGCAGACTCAAGAAAAATGTCAGGAAGTATTTTTTCACAGAGAGAGTGGTGGATACTTGGAATGCCCTCTCAAGGGAGGTGGTGGAGATGAAAACGGTAACGGAATTCAAAAATGCGTGGGATAAACATAAAGGAATCCTGTTCAGAAGGAATGGATCCTCAGAAGCTTAGCGGAGATTAGGTGGCAGAGCCAGTGGTGGGAGGCGGTGGCTGGGGCTAGTGCTGGGCAGACTTCTACGGTCTGTGCCCTGAAAATGGCAGATACAAATCAAGGTCAGGTATACACAAAAAGTAGCACATATGAGTTTATCTTTTTGGGCAGACTGGATGGACCGTGCAGGTCTTTCTCTGCCGTCATCTACTATGTTACTATGTTAAGGGTGGGATTTGGGCATTTCAAGGACTTGGATGTTTTTCAGCCATAATGGAACAAAACATAACATATAACATAGTAGATGACTGCAGATAAAAACCTGTATGGTCCATCTAGTCTGCTAATAAGATAAACTCATTTCGTATAGTATGAAGTGATACATCATATGTATACCTGATCTTGATTTATCCTTGCCATTTTTAGGGCATAGAACATAGAAGTCCGCCCGGAACTGGCCTTGTTCTAAAATTTCTGAAGTTCTTGTCAAAGCCTCTGAACAGCTACATTCCCATCCAAAGCTATTCAGCCTCAATCAGGGCACAGACTGTAGAAGTCTGTCCAGCATCAGCTTTCCTACTGCTTGCGGACATTTCGGTGAGTTGAGGTTTGCCGGCTCCTCTAGGGCTGGAAATCACCCTCAGTCCCGGTGCTAGGCTGCCACCCCTTCAACCAGCGTTTGTAACCTCACCAGCATGGCCTCCTTCGTGCTTTGCATAGGAGACAGCAATGGCGCCAAGCAGCGACAGGAGTTTTTTTATTCGCTGGGAGATGGAGAACAGATGCAAGGAAGTGTGAGCCATCCAGCAGACACAATCCTGCTGCCTCAGGAGCCAGATCGTGGAGCAGTAGGTGAGCACTTTCTATATGAAAAAGATTCTTTGGAGCTTTAAAAACATCTGATTTTCCTTCATTTTTAACAGTGACTTTAGACTTAATCTGGAAGGCTTTAGTGGACCTTGGGAAAATGATGGTACAACAAAATAATAGTTTAACACAGAGAGTGGTAAAATTGGAATGACAAGTGGATAAGGACCGGGGTAGATAACCAAGAACTAGGAAAGAAGATTGCTGATAATGAAAAAGATATCAAAGATTTGAAAGCAGCTCAGGCTACTATCATTACGGATATATCTAATTTGCGAAGGAGAAATGAAGAATTAGAGACTCATGTAAGAAGTGATAATTTGAGGTTTTTGAACTTTCCATTTCTACTTTGATCTCACCAAGAGAAGTATATTAAGGACGTTTTACAAGTTTCAGAGGACAAGATTCCACCGTTTCCTCAGGTCTATTATTTGCCTCTATCAAAATCTTCTGAGAAGAAATCAGAGGGGCTTCAAGATAATTAGCGGAGAGATTGAATGAATTCTTTGCTTCGGTCTTTACGAAAGAAGACATAAGAGATCTACCTGTACCAGAAATGGTTTTCAAGGGGTGACTTTGCAAGGAACTGAAAGAAATCTCGGCGAACCTGGAAGATATACTGAGCTAAATCGACAAATTAAAGAGTAGTAAATCATCTGGACCGACTGGCATACATCCAAGGGTACTTGAGTACATAAGTATTGCCATACTGGGACAGACCAAAGGTGCATCAAGCCCAGCATCCTGTTTCCAACAGTTGCCAATCCAGGTCACAAATACCTGGCAAGATCCCAAAAAAGTACAAAACATTTTATACTGCTTATCCCAGAAATAGTGGATTTCCCCCCAAGTCCAATTTAATAATGATCTATGGACTTTTCCTTTAGGAAGCCGTCTAAATCTTTTTTAAACTCTACTAAGCTAACCGCCTTTACCACATTCTCTGGCAATGAATTCCAGAGTTTAATTACACATTGAGTAAAAAAAATTTCTCCGATTTGTTTTAAATTTACTACTTTGTAACTTCATCGCATGCCCCTTTGTTTTAGTATTTTTGGAAACGTAAACAGACGCTTCACGTCTACCCATTCAACTCCACTCATTATTTTATAGACCTCTATCATATCTCCCCTTGTTTTTCAAGGGCCACGTTGACTAAAAAAAAAAAATCCAAGCTGTTCACTGGACAAAGTGGTGAGCACAATGGGCAGCCCTAGAATCCATTTTGTTTGCACAATTAATTAATTTACTTAAACTATCACAATTTGTATTCCCTGGAAGGAAGAAGCCTCGGAGCCCAGCCTCACTGTCAGCAAAGAACTTAAGGCTCAATGGACAATCACTTCACTGGCATAAAGACAAGAGGGATCCCCCGGCTATCACACTCCCACCCTTCAAACGCCTCATTACTTACACCTTCCCGGGGAGGGGGGGTCCCTGGTGCCTAGGATAAGGGGCATGAGTGATACACATTCACTCCTGCCCCTTCTGAAACTGAGTTCAAAATAGTGCTGGCTGACTCTTAGCAGAGGTCTTGTATTACCACCAGGAGTCAGGCTGCCATGTTTGGAGTTTACTACAACCTGCATTATTCAATTTATATAATAATGAGACGAGATGTTCTGCCCGCACGTGTGCTTTGCATCTATTAGATATTGCACATTAATTTAAAACTTTGGTGCGTTTCAGTAATATAATGTACTTTATTGCCATTTATCACACAACATAGTAACATATAGTTACATAGTAGATGATGGCAGATAAAGACCAGTATGGTCCATTCAGTCTGCCCAACAAAGATAAACATATATACTTTTACCCTCCATATAAATAGGTATTCTCCTTGGTGGCTTTAGGCAGAAGAAAACTATGCAACCTAGATTGGCCACTGTTGGAAACAGGATGCTGGGCTTGATGGGCCTTCGGTCTGTCCCAGTATGGCAACACTTATGTACTTATAAATTTTCAGTTGTTACAGTGGCGTAGCAATGGGGAGGTCTTCAGGGCTTGGGTGCTCCCCACTTTGAGCTTGAACTTTGGCACCCTCCAGAAGTGCAGCACCCTTTTAAACGGCTGGCAGAGATGCTGAAGCCCCGCCAGCCAAAGAAATCCAGTTCTCATGCTACTCCCCTCCTTCTTGCACTGCTTCTTTAATGCAGAATTCAGTGGCATGCCTCAAGCTGCAAGCGTCTGGCCTTCTCACACATGCTGAGTTCACGAAAGAACTGAGCATGTTTGGGAAGTCCTGGAGTACACCAACTTCTGCATTACAGAAGCAGCTCAAGGAGGAGGGAATAGCAAGGGAACTGTATTTCTTTGGATAGCGGGACCTCAGCATCCCTGCCAGCAAAGGTATGTTTAGCACGCACACAGGGGAGGGAGGGGAAGGAAAGAAGGATGTGTGTTGACCCCCCCCCCCCCCCCAGTCCACCCTTGGAAAACCCCAAAATAGGAGGGCCAGCTATGCCCCTGATTAAGCATGTAATTCTCTTTCCCTGTAATTTCTGTCACTACCTCCAAACATGCACAACCCCTAATACCACTTTCTACCCATGCATACTGAAATGCTTTGATGTTTCACTCATATATACTGTCATCTACCAACATTTGCTTATTTCCGATCAGACGAAGAAGGGCAACCTTCGAAAGCGAATCAAGAAATGTATTGTTATGTCCAATAAAAAAGGTATCATCTTATTTTCTTTTGTTTTATTTCTATTGATTACCCATACATACACATTCCTATTTGCCAGAAATACAAACACCAACTCATCATTCACTCCCAATATCCCCTGCCCACCAGTCCTCCCCAGCTAAACCCTTCTTACCCCAAACAGTCTTTGGCTAGCTCCAGCATACACTTCAATGAAATAAGATAAAATAAATAAGGAGCCCTTTCCCACCGCCTGTAACAACTGTGGGAATATATAAAACGTGCTCCAGGTTCATGGTTTCCAACCTACTAGAGATCAACAAAGTCCAGTAATTAATTTCTGTACTATAATTGGATTGTAGCTCCAAGAGCTGCAATCTTAATTACACAGATGATGATTATTATTATTATGCAGATTATTGTTGTCTCTTACCATAGCTGGTGCGAGAGCCGCTGCCTAGCCTCAGGCTGCCCGGGACCTTGTTGTTGACACATCACCACGGCAACCGGAATCTAGAGTTCCACCTTCTCCCCTCCATGGCAACCAGGGTTAAAGGTTAACAAGAAGCTACTGTTTCAAAAACCCAGAACCATGCAAAAGATATATATATAAAAAATAGAAGCACAGGGCGAAGCCAGCAAAGTTTTAAAACCCCAGAAACATTTTTTTCGCAGGAGATTTCATGAGAGCCGTGCACGAGATAGCGAATCTGCAAACCAAGAATGACGGCATAACGTCAAAAAATTGAAGCCGGCCTCCCCGCGGAGCCGCCATATTGTTGAACGCAAAACAAATTGTCCACTGTCATGTCCTTCCTTGTTAGTAGCAAGTATTAATCTCGGTGATTGAAACATGCTGGGTTGTGCAGCAGACGGATGTACACAGAGGAACTCTCAGAACAGAATAACCTTGCATCGGTTAGAGTAATAATTACTTCTAAATCGTAGGCATAGCTGGCAAGTTACCTATTCCAGGAGGGAGACTTTTGGGGCAATCCTAGATTTCTGCCAGCCACATCATGTTGCATTATGGGACCTTCAGTAGTGATTTCAGTGGATAGAATCACTGTTTCTTTATTGCTACCAAGTATTTATGTATATGGCATTTTCTTTAAACTTGGATTGCTTTAATTCGTTTATCCAGACCTTACATACACATAGTATTGCTTTTTAAACCCAAAGGTAATCAATAGAAATCAAACAAAATAAAACATGGAAAATAAAATAAGGTGATACCTTTTTTATTGGACATAACTTAATACATTTCTTGATTAGCTTTCGAAGGTTGCCCTTCTTCGTCAGATCGTAAATAAGCAAATGTGCAAGCTGACAGTATATATATAACTACTACTACTACTATTTAGCATTTCTATAGCGCTACAAGGCATACGCAGCGCTGCACAAACATAAGTGAAGCATCCAAGCCTTTAGTGGCGTAGCTACAGGTGGGCCTGGGTGGGCCACAGCCCACCCAATTTGGACTCAGGCCCACCCAAAATTGTGGGAATCCCCAAAGCCTATATTTTATATTTCAATTTGTTTATTAATTTTCAGTTTTAACAAGATTACACTTGTTTTGAAATACAGCAATAATTACATTAATAAGAAATTCAATAATTTTCCATATAAACAATAAAACTAAAAAGAGAATAATACATATTATCACAAACATATATTTTAAGCTTCCTTAGACCCCATTTAAATCCTGGGGCGAACAGAGTTAGGGAAGATATTTTTAAATTGAACTTATATAAAGAAAATAAGGTGGCGCAAATATTCCCATTTACTTTAACTATTAGATTTGTTTAGAATCTAGAAATGATTTTAGACTATCTGGTGAGAAAAAAGTGTATGACCCAACCTAACTAGACATTTGCACGGATAGGCAAGGAAAAACATCCCGCCTATTTCCAGCGTTCTTGATTTTAATGCTAGAAAAGCTTTCCTTCTCTGTTGAGTCGATTTTGTAACATCAGGGAAGATTTGTACTTTTATCCCACCAAAACAGGTTTGAAGATTTTTAAAATAAAGTTTCATTATATTATTCAAATCCTGTTCGAAAACCAAGGAAACTATCAGAGTTGACCGGTCTGTATTTTCATCCACCGACCGCTCTAATATTGCTGAAATATTCTCAAGGTCTAAGTTAGTGTGTAGTCCATCCTGTTTTTTCCCATTCTCTCCTTTGGGGCTTGAAATGTAATATATCTTATTAATAGGCAGCATTGCTTCCAGGGGCATTTTTAAAACTTCATTTAAGTATCTTTTAAGTAAATCATAAGGATTAGTCCCAGGGAGTTTGGGAAAGTTCAATAGTCTCAAGTTTAATCTTCTATTGAAGTTCTCAATTTGATCCAATTTCCTTCGGATGTCTGCGTTATCTTTGACCACACTGACTTTGAACTCTTGAAAGGAGTCTACTTTATTTTGGAAATCAGTTACTTTTTCAGCAATATCCATTTTTAACTGGTCAACCTTTAAATTCAACTCTTGAAACTTTTTTTTAAAAGTACTCACTTCTCCTGAAGTTTGTTGTAATGTCCCATCCATTTTTTTCAACATTGTCCAAATCATTGCCAGATTTACCTCCCTCGTAACTCCTAAAGATGTTTCTTGTGCTTTCGGCGTCTTCTCCAACGCTTCCCGCCCCTCACAGACAGCTTCACCCAGAACACTTCCGGTAGGGCGTCGCTGTTCATCGGGCCTCGTCGTGGACGCCGGGCATGGAGGCCTCACAGTTGCTGGTGGTGAAAGGGATATTTCCTCTCCTAGCAGGGTCTCCGCTTCCCCAGAGAACCCCACTATAGGATCCGTATCTCCTATTGTTTGGGAAATAGGCGCGAAATAGCGCTCGAGACCAGACTGAGGTACCGTGGGAGTCGAGGTAGGTGGGGGAACTACCTTCGTTATCCCCTTTCTTTTAGTATATGGCATTCTTCCTCGAGGAAATAATTTTTACCAGGTCGGGTTCAGAGCTGCTGTTCCGTGCAACCTATTGCGCCGCCATCTTAGGTCACCACATGCAAGGGATTCTGTTGGATGTTTGACGAATTCTCCCCAAAGCCTAAAGATTTCCTCCTCCTCAAGCAGTCAATGCTCTTCCAAACAGCAGCTGGCACCACATATCGGCCCCTCTGCACATGCTCAGTTTTCACCCATGCAGAAGCACTGAGCATGTAGGGACTACTGGCAGCAGTGTCAGCTCAAGTCAAGTGCTGCCAGCTGCTGAGGAGGAGGAAATCTTCAGCTAGTGCAGTTTGGGGATCCCCATCAGCTCAGGTATTTAACATTTTGTGTTTGAGGGTAGGGGGAGAGGCAGAGAGCAGAGTGGAGGGGGGCCAGGAGGGGCTGAATTCTCTGCCCATCCATTTTGGGCTCAGGCCCACACAAATTTGGCTGTCTGGCTACGCCCCTGCTTTCATTGACAGTCTAACAGGGTGGGTGGGATGTATGCATGGGGACATCAAGGCATTGAATTGATAGTCTAACAGGATTGATAGTCTAACCCATCCTGTTAGACTATCAATTGAATGCTTTGATGTCCCCATGCATACCTCCCACCCACCCTGTTAAACTGTCAATGAAAGGCTTGGATGCTTCACTTATATATACTGTCAGCTAGCACATTTGCTTATTTCCAATCTGACAAAGAAGGGCAACCTTCGAAAGCTAATCTAGAAATGTATTAAGTTATGTCCAATAAAAAAGGTATCATCTTATTTTATTTTCCATGTTTTATTTTGTTTGATTTCTATTGATTACCTTTAAGAGTGGACTAACACGGCTACCACACCTCTCTACTTAAACCCAAAGGCGAATCCTAAGGGTGGTAAACAATTATGGATAAACTGTGTTGTGTCTGACTACTTGTTTTGGACTGCTTTGGATCCCATTGATCTGTACATTTGCTGTCTAGAATTTTGGAAGATGGAAATGAGGAAATAAAAATTAAGTTTTGGATGTATTCTGTAGAAGTTGTTTACTTTTGCAATGTGTGTATGGATGCCTCTGTGCATGTGATAATGTTTGAATAACTGTCTATACTTATGGCAATGATTTCTAAACATGTGGCAACATTAAAGAACAGACTTTTAAATGCCTAGTTGGGTATATATGCTAATCTCAACTTTGTTAAATGTTTCAGGCACATCCATCTACCTGCTCCCATGATGGTGCTGAATTTTATTAAGTTTGCTTGGGATAATGTGAGATATAAATGTTTTTTAAAAAATCCTTTAACCTTCACTTTTTAAGGCATTGCCTATCCAACTGCATGGTGATGGCACAAGGACATCTAGGGGGTTGTTTACTAAAGCTTAGCTCGAGTTACCTATAGCAGGGCCCATTTTATTCCTATGGGCCCTGCTGCAGATAACTCGAGCTAAGCTTTAGTAAACAACCCTCCACGTTTGGTGCAGTGAAGACTAACTCAAAATAACCTGGCTCTTGTCCTACTATATAAATGAAGAGTGACCGACGTGCTGCACATGCGCAGAGCGTCACAGATCACTCCTGACATGGTTAGAGGCAGGACGGACCAGCGCCACTACAGAAATCCAGAACGCCCAGGCAGCGGAGAGAATGCGAGCGAGTACGAGAGCCTTCAAAGGGATGCAGTTGCAAAGGAATGTAACAGAACATCATTAGGGGGCGGTTCTTTGTTTCTGGTGCCTTGGCGAGGAAAGCTGGTGATGTGATTTGGGGGGGGGGGGGGGAGGGAATCAACGGGTCTGGACTGCAGCTGCGGGGACAGGAATCCGGACGGCTCTGGCCGCAGGCGCTGGGTCTGGCAGGCTAGGGTTGGAGGGGGTGGGGAGAAGGAGGTGATAGAGGGGGGGATACAGGATTCATGTGCTTCTCTCTCCAGGAGCCAAACCCACCTGCTGCAGTCACAGGGACATAGAGGCAGGGGGAGCCTATAAAAAACCCCAGAAGGAGCCTGAGGCCTGAGAGAGACAGCGAGCCGGGGCCACACGTTAACAGGGACAGAAGCAGGCTGAGCCCCAGGAGCCAAACCCACCTGCTGTGGTCAGAGGGAGATAGAGGCAGGGGGAGCCCATAAAACGCCCCAGAAGGAACCCAAGGGCTGAGAGATACACTGAACCCGCAAATAGGTGGGAAAATGTGGGATACAAATGCAATAAATAAATAAAAATACAGCGAGCCGGGGCCACACGTTTACAGGGACAGAGGCACATCTGTGGAGCTATGACAGTCACAACGGTGAGTGATTAGCTGGGGAGTTGCGGCTCAGCTCCTGGGGCCAGGGACCCAGGACTCCTAAGAGTAAGTGCAATACTGGGCTCCCTCTCCGCACTCGCAGAGAAACTGGCAACAAGACCCATTAATTACAGTACTAATATCACAACACTTCATCCTATTCCATCCATCTGTCTCTCTCTCACACTCAGTCTCTGTCTCACACACACACACTCTCTCTCTCTCTCTCACACACACACACATACACTCTGTCTCTCAACTCACTCTCACACTCTTTCACACAGACACACACACACTTTCACTGTCTCTCTCACACACGCACACATACACACACTCTGTCTCTCTCAACTCACACTCTCACACAGACGCACACACACACACTTTCTCTGTCTCTCTTTCACACACACGTACATATACACACTCACTCTCTCTTAACTCTCACAGTCTCTCACACACACACTTTCTCTGTGTCTCTCACACACGCACTCTCTCACACACACGCACACTTTCTCTGTCTCATACACACACCGCATCTCAAGAAAGATATAGTGGAATTGGAAAAGGTGCAGCGAAGGGCGACTAAAATAATAGCGGGGATGGGACAACTTCCGTATGAAGAAAGACTAAGGAGGCTAGGGCTTTTCAGCTTGGAGAAGAGACGGCTGAGGGGAGACATGATAGAGGTATATAAAATGAGTGGAGTGGAACAGGTGGATGTGAAGCGTCTGTTCACGCTTTCCAAAAATACTAGGACTAGGGGGCATGTGATGAAACTACAGTGTAGTAAATTTAAAACAAATTGGAGAAAATGTTTCTTCACCCAACGCGTACACTCCTGAATTCATCGCCGGAGAACATGGTGAAGGTGGTTAGCATGGCAGAGTTTAAAGAGTTAGACGGTTTCCTAAAGGACAAGTCCATAAACCGCTACTAAATGGACTTGGTAAAAATCCACAATTCCAGGAATAACATGTATATAATGTTTGTACATTTGGGAAGCTTGCCAGGTGCCCTTGGCCTGGATTGGCCGCTGTCGTGGACAGGATGGTGGGCTCAATGGACCCTTGGTCTTTTCCCAGTGTGGCATTACCTATGTACTTATGAAATATATATAGAGAGAGTGAGAGTGTGTATATCTGTATACATTTCAGAAATAAAAAATCTTGCCTGTTTTAATGGGCTTAACGGCTTGTATTACCATATTGAAAATGCGACCATACAATGCCTTTGTGGTTATGTTCCACTAATAAGATAAACAACTAGCTTTCTTGAAAGGATTTACATAACCTTTGAATGCATGACTAGAAATACAAATGCTCTAATAATATTTAAGCCTGCCGTTAGGGGACCCTTTGATAGTCTGTGTGCAGTGGGAAAGAAGGTTTTGAGAGACTTGATGTGTTTTAACCACAGTCCTTAACTAATTTGTACACCAGCCTCTAGGGTATACCTCAGCTCTACTGATTTGTGAGGTCCACTACACATATTATTTTAAACATTGGCGCTAGTATTTAAGTTACACCAGTCACTGTCACCACTGAAAATTCACCCCTAAGATTTGTAGGTCTTAAAATTCATGCATCTGTTCTCCTGGCATCAGCCATGCTCAAAATGTCACGTATTACATCAATCATACAGTATACACATTATATCTGAATGGTCAAATTTGTGTGAGGTCATCATGTAAACCAACCTATTACCATTTTGTGTGCTCCACCTGTTTCATTCAAGCCATAGGTGCATAATGCTGACTGTAACATAGCTGTGGGAAAATATTTAAGAGGACAAAGGGTTGTTTTACTCCTGGATTGCTGATAAGCTCCTTTGCTAGGCTAAGTCCTACTTTACCCCTAATGCACCTATGGACTTGTAGTTCTAATTTCAGGCAGGCAGGAAATACAGGTTCATGGATGCCTTGGTGGAAAAATCTAGGACTGGGCTCCAACCCCTTATGGCACGGAACTTATTGAACCCCCCCCCCCCCCCCCCCCAAAAAAAAAAAGAAAAAATCATGTGTTAAAAACTGGTGAGTGCCGATCCCATGAAGAATGCTGTAATGGTCTGATCAGGTATGTACTGGCCATGTCCCAGTAGATGGCAGTCTAGCCCTAGTCCCTGAGAACTATCTCTGCTTCAAGATGAAGGACTCGAATGTGTGGTGGCTGTTTTCTTCAAATGATGCTCTTTACACAGGAACTTTTAAGCTCCAGAATGAAAATCCTGGTTGAATCCTCCTATTTAGAGGCCAAATTACAGTGTCCTGAATTGAGTGATGTGTGCCTTTCGAGGCTGCAGCAGTGAGACCTGTAGAGTAAGCTGCATGGAGGATCAAGTGCCCTCTGTCTAGTTACCATCCAGTTCAGAAGTTAACTTCTGTTGAAGATATCAGAATTAATTATCCATTCTGCTGCCTATGAACTGTGCTTTTTGTGTGTCAAATCTGTAAAATACAGTGAGACAGTCTGGACCTTACTGAGAGTCTACCTAGGCCAGTGGTTCTCAACCCAGTGTCCTCAGGTCACACATAACCAGTTAGGATGTCAGGATATCCACAATGAATAGTCATAAAGGAGATTTATGTACAGTGGAGGTGGTACATGCAAATTTATCTCATGCATATTTATTACCAACACTTTTGACTAATTGATTAATACAATACTTATTCCTTCTGTTTATACATACAACAAGATCAAATATCCATCATTGCTCTTTATTAACTATCACTTCTCACCCTCCATTCTCTCAAACAATGTCCCCCAACAGTATTATTTTAACTCAAAAACAGCAGGCCCTAATAGCATAATCATGTCCCTCAAATCATATTGTCCACCAAAATCTTGCAGGGTTCAACCTTACGGTTAAAATCACCTCCTTATATCCTTTGTTCAAACAGTGGCAACACTCAAATGTGTTCAATCTGTATATTCCAATGGTCAGTTCAACTAATTCAAACGATGATCAATCAGGACATAGACCATGAATTTTTCCCCGCTGTGTTCTTGAGAAACAACTGAAGCAAAGTCTATCAGACTTCGGAAAACAGATACCCCTCTTGTTAGTCACTGGTTAGAACTTCATCATTCAGTTGAGGATTTAAAATTTGTTGTTTTGGTTAGTATGCAGAGAGATAGGGGTAATATTGAACGGGACCTAATTCATAAAGAACAGCGATTAATTTTCAATTGGGGGACTGTGGAACCTCATGGTCTAAACAAGGAGATAGATTGGCCCTTGTCAATGTCAATATAAAAGAGGAATTATGTCAGACGTAAAGTTATCCAGCCTGCCGTGATGTAGTCACGTTGAATACTGAGAGAATCCATGGTGTGCCTAGTACTCTAATGAGGTTGTTAAAGGTATTTTGTTAATATTATTTCAATCTTCAGAAAATATGATGTATGTATGGTATTGTATGTAATTGTTTATGTTGTTTGAATAAGGTCTCCTGAGGAAGTAAAATGAAACATGGCCAGTGTAGAGACCCAATGGATGTTTGAATGAGAGAGAGACGTGTGATCAAGATCCTTGTCAAAGTCCTCTTGAAAGAAAGGGTTTGTGAAGACTTTGCTTCAGTTGTTTCTCAAGAACACAGTGGGGAAAAATTCATGGTCTATGTCCTGATTGATCATCGTTTGAATTAGTTGAACTGACCATTGGAATATACAGATTGAACACATTGAGTGTTGCCACTGTTTGAACAAAGGACACAAGGAGGTGATTTTAACCGTAAGGTTGAACCCTGCAAGATTTTGGTGGACAATACGATTTGTGGGACATGATTATGTTATTAGGTCCAGCTGTTTTTGAGTTAAAATAATATTGTTGGGGGACTTTGTTTGAGAGAATGGAGGGTGAGAGGTGATAGTTAATAAAGAGCAATGATGGATATTTGATCTTGTTGTATGTATAAATAGAAGGAATAAGTATTGTATTAATCAATTAGTCAAAAGTGTTGGTAGTTTACTACAGGTGACTAATTTAAAGAGAGTGTAACCCATTTAGTAAAACGATGCATATTTATTATGGATATCCTGAAAACCTGATTGACTGGGTGTATCCCAAGGGATGGACTGAGAACCCCTGATCTAGTTTACTGTTGTGCTCATCAGAGATGTTCTACTGTCTGTCCATCTGACTAAGATTTTCACCTCCATCCTCACTGTCCATGCTCATCTGTCTCCTCAGACTACCACCTCTTCCCCACCTCTCTTATCTCTCTGCCCAGACTACGGTATGCCTGACATTTCACCAGAGAATTCATCAGATTAATCTTGAGTTCTGCATCAGGCTGCTAATGTCTCCCCCACCTCATTCCTCTCTAGAACGTAAGAATGACCATACTGGGTCAGACCAATGGTCCATCTAGCCTAGTATCCCGTTTCAAAAGTGGCCAATTCAGATCACAAGTACCTGACAGAATCCCAAATAGTAGCAAGATTCACGCTATTGATCCCAGGGACAAGCAGTGGATTCCCCGTGTCTATCTCAATAGCAGACCATGGACATTTCCTCCAGCAACTTGTCCAAACCTTTTTTAATCCCAGATACACTAACTGTTGATACCACGTCCTCCAGTAATGAGTTCCAGAGCTTAATTCATTGAGTGAAAAAATATTTCCTCCTATTTGTTTTAAGAGTATTTCCATGTAACTTCCTTGAGTGTCCCCTAGTCTTTGTACTTTTTGAAAGAGGAAAAAATTGATTTACGCTTATCCATTCTATACCACTCAGGATTTTGTAGATCTCAATCATAACCCCCCTCAGCTGTCTCTTTTCCAAGCTGAAGAGTCCAAACCTGTTAAGCCTTTCCTCATATGAGAGCAGTTTGTGGCTTGGATCTCTTTCAGGGAGAGAAAACTAACAACTTATAGCAGCAGCTTCAGAGAGCATTTTCCATCTCACAGATAGGCTGCAGAGAATACCTTCTCCTGCTTCCACCCACCCTACCCCTCTACCCACCCACCCCTAGAGTGACATGTCTTATATAACCTCCCTATCAACCCACTCATTACTTTACCTCACCCATTTCTATTCTTCTATCACCTTCTCCCACTACTCCAACCAGAGTTACACCTAATCACACTGACCACCCTTCAACATCTTCTGTCCTTCTGTGACTGTTCTCTTGTGCTTGACTGCTTAAATATTTTAAATTTAAATGCTTTACTTTTTGTCTATTAGATTGTAAGCTCTTTGAGCAGGGACTGTCTTTCTTCTGTGTTTGTACAGCGCTGCGTACACTTTGTAGCGCTCTAGAAATGTTAAATAGTAGTAGTAGTAGTAGCAGTTCCATCCCCTTTATCATTTTGATTGCCCTTCTTTGAACCTATTCTAATTCTGATATATCTTTTTTAAGATACAGTGACAGGAATTGCACACAATATTCAAGGTGTGGTTGCACCATGGAGCAATACAGAGGCATTATAATATCTCTTTTATAATAATTCCAAGCATTCTATTTGCTATTTTGACTACTGCCACACACTGGACAGAAGATTTCAGCATACTGTCCACAATGACACCTAGATGTTTTTCTTGAATGCTAGTATCAAATAACTATAATTTGGATTATTCTTCCCAATGTGCATCACTTTGCACTTGTCAACATTAAATGTCACCTGCCATTTGGATGCCCAGTCTTCCAATTTCCTACGGTCTTCCTGCAATTTTTCACAATCTGCATGCGTTCTAACAACTTTGAATAGTTTCGTGTTGTCCGCAAATTTAATCACCTCACTCATCATTCCCATTTCCAGATCATCAATAAATATGTTAACTAGCACCGGTCCCAATACTGATCCCTGGGGCACTCCACTATTCACCCTCCTCCACTAAGAGAATTGGCCATTTACTTAGATTGTGAGCCCATTAGGGACAATGCAAAGTACTTGTAATAGAAATTGTAAACTGCATAGTTGCCTCAGGGATCACTTGCAGTATATCAAGTGCTGAAATAAAAATAAGTAAGTAAATAAAAAAAATTTAACCCTACCCTCTGTTTTCTATCCATCAACCAGTTCCTAATCCACAACAGAACATTGCCTCCTATTCCATAACTCTTTAATTTTCTAAAGAGTCTCTCAGAGGGACTTTGCCACACACTTTCTGAAAATCTAGATACACTACATCAACTGGCTCACCTTTATCCACATGTTCATTCACACATTCAAAGAAATGAAGCAAATTGGTGAGGCAAGACTTCCCTTGGCTGAATCCAAGTCGACTCTGTCCCATCAAACATATAAATGGCGAGTGACTGTACTCACTCGCAAATGCGCAGTAGAGACTTCCCTCTCTGTCCCGCCCCCGCGTCAATAAGTGATGACGGGGTGGGACAGAGAGGGAAACTGCGTGAAGCTGCCGACGTCGCTACCGCTCCCCCCCCCCCCCCGAGGTCGCCGCCACCGCTCCCCCTCCACCCGGCCCGAGCACTCTTCGGTATTGAACTTACATCGGCGAAACGCAGCACGCAGATCAGCTGAGCTCCCGCCGCCCTTCCTTCCCTGCCTGTGTCCCGCCCTCGCCAACGTTACGTCACACGAGGGTGGGACACAGGCAGAGAAGGAAGGCCGACGGGAGCTCAGCTGATCTGCGTGCTGCCTGCGTTTTGCCAATGTAGTTCAATACCAAAGAGAGGGCCCGGGCCGGTTGCAGGGGTGGTGGCGGCGACTCCGGGGGGCCTTGCCAAAACCCCATACTAGCCTGTTTTAACGGGCTCAATGGCTAGTTAAACCATGTTTGCCTATGTGTGCAGTGATTTAATCATTTATAATCATTTCCACTCTTTTGAACGGCACTGACATCAGGGTTACCAGTCTGTAGTTTTCCGGATCACCCCGGATCCCTTTTTAAAAATAGGTCTTACATTGGCCACCCTCCAATCTTCAGGTACTGTGGATGATTTTAATGACAGGTTACAGATCACTAACAGCAGACCTGAAATTTCATATTTGAATTCTTTCAGTACCCTAGGATGTATATTATCCAGTCCAGATGATTTACTACTCTTTAATTTGTCAATTTGGCTAACTACATCTTCCAGGTTCACCAAGATTTCTTTCAGTTCCTTTGCATCATCACCCTTGAAAACCACCTCTGATACAGGTAGATCTCTTACAGCTTCTTCAGTAAAGACCAAGGCAAAGAATTCATTCAGCCTCTCTGCTATGGCTCTGTCCTCCCTGGGTGCCCCTTTTTACTCCTTGATGTTCTAACGATTCTACAGATTCCCTCACAGACTTTCTGCTTCTGATATACAGTGGGGGAAATAAGTATTTGATCCCTTGCTGATTTTGTAAGTTTGCCCACTGACAAAGACATGAGCAGCCCATAATTGAAGGATAGGTTATTGGTAACAGTGAGAGATAGCACATCACAAATTAAATCCGGAAAATCACATTGTGGAAAGTATATGAATTTATTTGCATTCTGCAGAGGGAAATAAGTATTTGATCCCCCACCAACCAGTAAGAGATCTGGCCCCTACAGACCAGGTAGATGCTCCAAATCAACTCGTTACCTGCATGACAGACAGCTGTCGGCAATGGTCACCTGTATGAAAGACACCTGTCCACAGACTCAGTGAATCAGTCAGACTCTAACCTCTACAAAATGGCCAAGAGCAAGGAGCTGTCTAAGGATGTCAGGGACAAGATCATACACCTGCACAAGGCTGGAATGGGCTACAAAACCATCAGTAAGACGCTGGGCGAGAAGGAGACAACTGTTGGTGCCATAGTAAGAAAATGGAAGAAGTACAAAATGACTGTCAATCGACAAAGATCTGGGGCTCCACGCAAAATCTCACCTCGTGGGGTATCCTTGATCATGAGGAAGGTTAGAAATCAGCCTACAACTACAAGGGGGGAACTTGTCAATGATCTCAAGGCAGCTGGGACCACTGTCACCACGAAAACCATTGGTAACACATTACGACATAACGGATTGCAATCCTGCAGTGCCCGCAAGGTCCCCCTGCTCCGGAAGGCACATGTGACGGCCCGTCTGAAGTTTGCCAGTGAACACCTGGATGATGCCGAGAGTGATTGGGAGAAGGTGCTGTGGTCAGATGAGACAAAAATTGAGCTCTTTGGCATGAACTCAACTCGCCGTGTTTGGAGGAAGAGAAATGCTGCCTATGACCCAAAGAACACCGTCCCCACTGTCAAGCATGGAGGTGGAAATGTTATGTTTTGGGGGTGTTTCTCTGCTAAGGGCACAGGACTACTTCACCGCATCAATGGGAGAATGGATGGGGCCATGTACCGTACAATTCTGAGTGACAACCTCCTTCCCTCCGCCAGGGCCTTAAAAATGGGTCGTGGCTGGGTCTTCCAGCACGACAATGACCCAAAACATACAGCCAAGGCAACAAAGGAGTGGCTCAGGAAGAAGCACATTAGGGTCATGGAGTGGCCTAGCCAGTCACCAGACCTTAATCCCATTGAAAACTTATGGAGGGAGCTGAAGCTGCGAGTTGCCAAGCGACAGCCCAGAACTCTTAATGATTTAGAGATGATCTGCAAAGAGGAGTGGACCAAAATTCCTCCTGACATGTGTGCAAACCTCATCATCAACTACAGAAGACGTCTGACCGCTGTGCTTGCCAACAAGGGTTTTGCCACCAAGTATTAGGTCTTGTTTGCCAGAGGGATTAAATACTTATTTCCCTCTGCAGAATGCAAATAAATTCATATACTTTCCACAATGTGATTTTCCGGATTTAATTTGTGATGTGCTATCTCTCACTGTTACCAATAACCTACCCTTCAATTATGGGCTGCTCATGTCTTTGTCAGTGGGCAAACTTACAAAATCAGCAAGGGATCAAATACTTATTTCCCCCACTGTACCTTAAAAAGTTAATAGGAGTTTTTGCCTCCAAGGCAAGTTTCTCTTCGTATTCTCTTTTGGCCTGCTTTATCAATGCTTTGCATCTAACTTGCCAGTACTTATGTTGCTTCTTGTTTTCTTCATTTGGATCCTTTTTTCATATTTTGAAAGATATTCTTTTGGCTCTACTAGCGTCTTTCAATTCTCCCTTTAACCATGCTGGCTGTTGTTTGCTCTTCTTTCCACCTTTATTATTATGTGGAATACATCTGGTCTGGGCTTCCAAAATGTATTTTTAAACAACGCAAAAGGTTAATTGGAGAGCAAAACTTTAGAAAGTTACCACCAAATACATAAATTTTTGCTCCAAAACAGTCAGAGAAGGCACATACCTGTATTTTCAAAAAAATGTTTACCAAACATTGAAGCCTCAACTACCCAAGGAAGAGTCATAGACTTTTGAACAACCCCAATTGGATTTAACTATCACAGGCTTCACTTCTAAGACTGTAAAAACAATAGGGAAAAACAACTTCTTATCAAAAACCACTACTAAAAAAACTAGTCACTAATACAAAAGTAAAGTGTCTTCTCAACTCAGCTTTTCTAAATATAAATCTCGGCTTGTGGCGTATACTCCAAAACTTAGCTTTATAGAAGAGTCATTCCGACTTGACGTAATGTAAGTACTTCTACAATCTTTCAAAAGCTGCACAGACAGCTCAAGTCCAACACCTTGACATGGGCCCCCTTATTTCACATAGCTGCTTCAGGAGGAGGAACAATATATGAAAACAACTGCCTCAACATTGCGATGAGAGGATAAAAAATGTGAAAGCCAGATCTCTAATCAGTTCCAAGCAAAAAATGTAAAGACATTTGGTGATAAATGCGTAAATAGCTTCCCCTCTTGGTTCCTGGAACAGTTGCTCCAAGAAGCAGTCATTTATTGCGTCTAGGAATTTTACCTCCCTAGCACTCCCTAATGTGGCATTTAACCAATTGATACGGGGGTAATTGAAATCACTAATATATAGAATCTGTATAACTCAATATCATAAACCAAAAATCTTCTACATCAATATATTCTGTGTCTTGTGTTATCTCTCTATATAAAAGGCAACACCAACGTTCTATGAAGCCTCCAGCCGGAAGTGTGAAGGGGGCGAGATATCCGGTTTCCCTATGGGTGTCTGCCCCGCCCTCTCTGTAACACAGTCAGTGAAGGAAAACAGCAGAGCACGAAATCAAATCGCTGGCTCTGTAACAGTGAAGGATTCAGAGGCGGGAGGGGAAAGAGGCCAGAGGGCAGGGACACACACACTCCCACATGCACACAGAAGAAAACATTGCTAGCCCCCTTTTCATTTGCATCAGAAACGGGGCTTTTTTACTAGTTATTTAATAAAAATATAGTGGAGAAAAAAAAGACTTCAGTAGAAATAAGAGACACCCCTATTTGAAACTTTCATAAACACAAAGGGCTCTTTATAATCATGTCATTAAAAAAAACTCCACTAATATTTCAATATTCTTCTACTAAACAAGAAACAAATAACCTTTCATGGATACAGAATGAGCTGGAGAAAATATTTGTTGCCAAGCATTATAAGCTTGGTACTTATCTTGATGTCACAGTCTCTGTTCCGTTGTGTTCTGTTACCGTTCAGATAATTCTCTGTTAAACTTCTCAACAGTTCAAGTATTTTTTTCTCCACTAGATTTTTATTAAATAATAACACAAGACACACCTTGGGATACAGAATATATTGATGTAGACATTTTTTGGTTGATGGTAATTGAAATCACCCATTATTATACTGTTGCCAAATTTGCTAGCTTTTCCAAGTTCTGTTAACATGTCTTCATCTGTCTAATTGTTGTGGCCTGGCAGATGGCAGTGTAGTCCTACACGCATATGCTTTCCCTTCACACAGGAAATCTCTATCCATAAGGATTCCACATTGCCAAGCCATGCAGAATTTTTATTTGCTTGACTCAATTCCCTCTTTAACATATAGTGCGACCCTTCCCAGCCCCCCCTCCATCCAATTTGATCCATCGTATCATTGCAATATAATTTATACCCTGGTAACACAGTGTCCCTTATATCACCTCTTCAACTTCATCTTTGTGAAATGACAAAAAAGGAAACCGCCCATCTTCTCCTTTTCATTTAAGCTCATCCCCACCCAATTCCTTAATTTTGTTTCCACTGTCATCATCCTTTCCATCTGTCACATCCTCAAGGTGTAACGCAGTCTTTGTCCTCAGATATGCTGTGATCACACTATTCCTCTAAAACCCTTTACTGGACCCTACCTGCCCTGCTAATTATCATCCCTTCTCCCTATCACATTTAAACCTCTTGAACAGGCCTATAGATTTTATTTATTTTCATTTATTAAATGCCTCTAGCAAGAGATCTGAAGCAATTTACACAATAGAAACTATAACTTTAGCAGGCTGCCAAAATGTGCCTTTCCTTGCATAGCTACAGTAAGAACATTCTGGGCCCCTGCTTCAAAAAGGTGCCAATCAAATCTGAATGGAGACCATTTATTCCAGGAAAGTATCCCAATAGAATTGAAGTCTTAGCTTTTGGAGGGAAGTATGAAACTGAGTTCAAGGAGGAGCCTTTTCTTCCTCCCCCAGAAGGATCCACAGGAAGGAGTATGTGCTATAGAACTACATTGGGTGGATTACCCCGGTCTGGGGCCCATCTGAACCTTGGCTCCCAGCTATAGAGGTTAAGAGGAAATGAGAAAGCACAGGGGTGGCTAATCTAGTCTGCAGCTGTCCCTTGGTGCATACCCTGCCTTGAGTGAATCTTTTCATAAAGCAGTGGCGTAGCCACAGGTGGGCCTGGGTGGGCCAGGGCCCCTCCACTTAGGGCTCAGGCCCACCCAACAGTAGTGCACATTTAGCCGTAGCTAGTGGGGATCCCAAGCACTGCCAGCTGAAGACTTCCCCCTGATGGTAACAAAAATGCTGCTCTCCACGATACTAGTACCTGCGAATGCTCCGTTTTCAGCACATGCCTGCTGCAGATTGCCAAAATGGAGCGAAGCATTTGCCCACCAGCTGAGATATTTTTTTGTGGGGGGGTGGGGGGAGAACACTTGGTGCCCCCCAACTTCTTGCCTAGGCCCACCCAAAATCTGCTGTCTGGCTACGCCCCTGTCATAAAGGCAATTAATAAATCTCACATAAATAAATAATAAAAACTGAAAGGACAGAGGACTGTTCCTAAAGAGACCAAAACTGATCAGCAGTTGCCAGTCTGATCCACAGCTGTCTCCACAGGCACAGAGGGGCCTTTTTACTAAGCTGCAGTAACAAGTGGCCTGTGCTAGTTTGGACGTGTGAAATTGGCGTGTGCTGGGCCATTTTTTACTGCAGTGAGCGAAACGGTCTTTTTTAAACGGGGCAGTAAACGGCTGTGCGCTGCTATTAAAACTAGCGCGTGACTATTTACTGCTTGAGCCCTTATTGCCACCTATTTACTTGGCGATAAGGGCTCATGTGCTACTCGTGTGGTAATCAGGTAGTGCGCAGCAATGTGCTTGCGCTACCAATTACCGCCATGAGTGCCCCCGGTGTAAAAAAAACAAAATTATTTTCTACCATGGGAAACTACACGTGTCAACTTCAGAACTACCACCGGGCGCCTGTGCTACCCCGACAGTAGGGTCAATTTGGTGTGCACTACTCAAGCGGTATCCCTGCCAGCTTAGTAAAAGAGTGCTAGAGAAAAGACAAGCATAGATCATCAGGGTGATGATCTTCAGAAGACAGAGAGAGAAGCTGCTGCTAGACTACAATCCTTGTCAGGGAAAGGACTGGACACTGGGGAGTAGTGAAGCTGGTGAGCGCTGAGACCCTGAAAGAGAGAGGAAATGGGCTGTTTGCCTGACCTGCCTTATCTAACAGACAAGGAGTACTGGAGAACACAGAGCCACAAAAAGCTGAGAGGATGGAGAGAAGTGTGTTTGGAGCACAAAAGATTGGCTTGTCGAGGTCATAACTGAGAGAACCACACTCCTTGTTACATTTGCTCTGCAAACAGATCGTAATAATATCCTGAGACTTTATTTTCGCCATATGAACTCCACTTTTCTTGGGTCAAAAATACAGATTTTTCCAGACTTTTCCAAGGACACCCAGAGAAGAAGAAAAGTTTTCCTGTTATTAAAAGAAAGAGTTCTCCGTTTAGGTGGAA
Source organism: Microcaecilia unicolor (assembly GCF_901765095.1). NCBI lineage: Eukaryota > Metazoa > Chordata > Amphibia > Gymnophiona > Siphonopidae > Microcaecilia > Microcaecilia unicolor. The sequence goes on from NC_044044.1 coordinate 53,074,826, forward strand.
CCTTTCAATTGAGGTTTCCCTGTAAATGTCTTATTACTATTGATTCTATATCATATATTTTCTTTGAGCCAGAAAAATTACAAGAATTTATTTCCTCTAAAGAATAATGTTGTAATAGGCACTGTATTAGGTGCTATTCGGCTGCGATTTTCCGTCACCTCTCTCTGTTTACTTAAATTGATTGTTCTTTGATTTTACAGTTATTTTCCTAGATCTTGGATCATAATTTGTGGTCGATATAATGTTGGATAATTTCCGCTTTGAACTGAATTTTCTTTATTTTTGTCTTGATCGATTTATGTTGTATTGCATAAATGTAAATTTGAATAAAGTATAAATAAAAAATTAAAAAAAAAAAAGATTGGCTTGTCATCTAAAAATGAGAGAGTGGAGTACAGGACTTAAGGCCTGTGATGAGGAGCTAGAGGTGAAGGACTGATAACAAGGAGAGAGGCTGCTGACCACACTAAAAGAGAGAAATGGCACATAACTGAGGAACAAGTTGCCAAAATTCAAGATGTTACAGTAGAGAGATGTGGTAGCCCGCATGTGAGTCCACTTCTAAAGCCAGTCAATAGAAATAGAATAAAATAAAACATAGAAAAGAAAATAAGATGATACCTTTTTTATTGGACTAACAATCCATTTTTTGATTAGCTTTCAAAGGTAGCCCTTCTTTCTGATCCGACGAAGAAGGGCTACCTTCGAAAGCTAATCAAAAAATGTATTAAGTTAGTCCAATAAAAAAGGTATCATCTTATTTTCTTTTCTATGTTTTATTTTATTCTAAGATGTTACAGAGAACTTGCCGAGATTCAACAAGCCTAATAACTATTGTCCAATGCTGCTCATTCACGTTGGCACAAATGATACTGCTAGGCAGTGCGTTTTTTCTAGCGAAAAAGGTGCCGGTACTCAAATGCGAGGCCACCCTTCAGGGGTGGGGGTGATCACTGAGGGACCCACCCCACAATAGCCAGGCCCTCTACAACCAGTCACAGAATCTATGACAAGGCAGAATTGGTGTGTAGAGCCTGAGCTCTTTCATTAATACTTGGGGTCCTTGGGTCAATTTTAGCAGACAATGGAAAAGCTGTCGGTGCAAATTTTTGAAAGATTACCCCTAGAAAAAAGCCCTGTTGCTAGGTACCCCTCCAAATGTATCAAAAATGACTTCATGGCTCTGGGAGAGAAGGTGAAGCAGACAGGTGCGCAGGTTGTGTTCATGTTGATCCTCATTGTTGAAGGTAAAGGCCAAGGCAGAGAAGCTCACTTCCTGGAGATTAATATGTGGCTGCACAGATGGTGTCATCAAGAGCATTTTGGCTTCCTGGACCATGAGACGCTTTTCCAAGGGTTGCTGAGCAGAGATGCTTTTTAACGTATTTATAAATGATCTAGAAATGGGAGTAACTAATGAGGTAATTACATTTGCTGATGACACAAAGTTATTCAACGTTAAATCACAAGACTGTAAAAAATTATGAGGACCTTACAAGACTGGGAGACTAGGCATCCAAATGACAGATGACATTTAATGTGAGCAAGTGCAAAGTGATGCGTGTGGGAAAGAGGAACCTGAACTATAGCTACATACTGCAAGGTTCCACATTAGGAGTCACCCACCAGGAAAGGGATCTAGGCGTCATCGTTGATGATACGTTGAAACCCTCTGCTCAGTGTGTGGTGGCGGCTAAGAAAAGCAAATAGAAAGTTAGGTATTATTGGGAAAGCAAAAATGAGGATGTTACAATGCCTTTGTATAGTTCCATGGTGCGACCGCACCTCGAATATTGTGTGCAGTTCTGGTCATTGAATTTCAAAAAAGATATAGTGGAATTAGAAAAGGTATAGAGAAGGGCGACAAAAATGATAAAGGGACAACTTCCCTATGAGGAAAGGCTAAAGTGGCTAGGGCTCTTCAGCTTGGAGAAAAGATGGCTGAAGGAAAATATGACAGAGGTCTATAAAATAATGAATGGAGTGGAACAGGTAGACGTGAATCGCTTGTTTACGCTTTCCAAAAATACTAGGACTAGGGGGCATGCAATGAAGCTACAAAGTAGTAAATTTAAAATGAATTGGAGAAAATATTTCTTCACTCAATGTGTAATTAAACTCTGGAATTTGTTGCCAGAGAATGTAGTAAAAACAGTTAGCTTAGCAGGGTTTAAAAAAGGTTTGGATTGCTTCTTAGAAGACCATGAGCCATTATTGAAATGAACTTGGGAAAAAATCCACTGCTTATTTCTAGGATAAGCAGTATAAAATGTATTGTACTGTTTTGGGGTCTTGCCAGGCACTTGTAACCTGGATTGGCCACTGTTGGAAACAGGATGCTGGGCTTGATGGACCTTCTGTCTGTCCCAGTATGGCAATACTTATGTACTTATCTATCAAAGAAGGGAAGGAGTGTCTTTAGCAGCAGACCGGCTAACCTACTGAAGAGGGCTTTAAACTAGAATTGTTGGGGCAGGGTGATCAAAGCCCCCAGATAAGTACAAGCCCTCAGGTAAGTGAAGCATTAAATACCTCTACACATATGGGAAAAAAAGGACAACATCTGGAAAGCAGTATATACTAATGCATGAAATATAATGAATAAGGTTGTAGATCTTGAGGATGTGATGGAAGAGGCCAATTTGGATTTAGTGGCATTCACAGAGACATGGTTCACAGAGAACCATGACTGAGATATAGTTATACTAGGCTATAATCTGTTCAAAGACAGGGTAGGAAGAAAGGGAGGGGGTGTGGAATTATATATTAAAGATAATATTAAAGCCACACAATTGCAGGATTTACAGGGTAAGAAAGAGGTACTGTGGGACAGTCTGGAAAGAGGGAATGGCAAATGTATTTACATTGGTATTATATACAGGCTTCCTTCAAAGACAAGAAATGGACAGAGATTTAATTAAAGACCTTCAAAATATAGCTCTGAAAGGGGAAGTACTACTAATAGGTGATTTTAATATGCCAGATGTTGATTGGGGTATCCCTATTGTGGGGTCTTTTAGAAACAAGGAGATCCTGGATTCTCTACAGGGGAACTATTGGAACCCAGACAGGATGAGGCCATTCTGGATTTAGTGCTTACTAATGGGGAGAGTGTTTCTGATGTTATAGTAGGTGATCATCTGGCATTCAGTGATCACCAGATGGTGTAATAAGATAGGTATGGAGAAGGTACATTCAAAAGTGAAGGTTCTAGACTTCAAAAAAACTAACTTTATTCAGATGGGAGATTACCTCAAGGAATTGCTGTCTGGATGGGAACATCTGAAAGAAGCTGGAAAGCAGTGGGCAAAACTGAAAGGAGCTATTGTACTACTACTACTACTTATCATTTCTATAGCGCTACTAGACGTACGCAGCGCTGTACACTTGAACATGAAGAGACAGTCCCTGCTCGACAGAGCTTACAATCTAATCAGGACAGACAGGACAAATAAGGGAAAAGGACAAAGAGTAGCAAGATTCCATGCAGAATCCCAAAGAGTAGCAAGATTCCGGAATCCCACTGTAGCAACATTCTGTGCAGAATCCCAAACAGCAAGAAGATTCCGGAATCCCAAAGACTACTACTACTACTTATCATTTCTATAGCGCTACTAGACGTATGCAGCGCTGTACACTTGAACATGAAGAGACAGTCCATGCTCGACAGAGCTTACAATCTAATCAGGACAGACAGGACAAATAAGGGAAAAGGACAAAGAGTAGCAAGATTCCATGCAGAATCCCAAAGAGTAGCAAGATTCCGGAATCCCACTGTAGCAACATTCTGTGCAGAATCCCAAACAGCAAGAAGATTCTGGAATCCCAAAGTCTACTACTACTACTTATCATTTCTATAGCGCTACTAGACGTACGCAGCGCTGTACACTTGAACATGAAGAGACAGTCCCTGCTCGACAGAGCTTACAAGGACAGCAAACCTTTTATAAAGACAGTAAATAAAAGCAAGAGGAAAAGCTGGTCACTTTGGTTCTCAAAAGTAGTAGCTGAAAAGGTCTCTACAAGAGATCACAGATACAGGAAGACAGGCAACAGTATCCCAGAATGGATATTTCCATTTCCCAGAATGGAAAAGCTGAGAGAAGCTGGTAGTCAGGAAAGCAAAGATGCAAGTGGAAGAAAAAACACCTAATAAAGTAAAATGGGGGAGGGGGGGAAGACATTTTTTAGATATTTTAGAGAAAGAAGGAAGTGCAAAATTAGTATTGTGAGACTCAAATGTGAAGGAGAGGAATGGGTAGAAGATCATAAAGATAAGGCGAAACTGCTTAACAAATATTTCTGTTCTCCGTTCACAGTTCAAGGGCTGAGAGCAGGACCACAGAAAACAAACACAAATAGGAATGGTGGGGTGGTAGTCCTTGAATGATTTTCAGAAGACAGTTGCTGGCTAAACTAGAGGTGGACAAAGCGATGGGGTCATATGCCATACATCTGAGGGTACTGAAGGAGGTTCTAGGAGTACCCTAGTGCAGTGGCGTTCCTAGGGGGCCAGACACCCGGGGCGGCGCCCCGCCCCCCGGGTGCATCGCCCTCCCCCCGATGCAGCGCGGACCCCCCTCCAGCGAGACCCCCCTGTGAAAGAGCCCCCCCCGGGTGCATGCCGCTGGGGGGGGGGTGCCACAGCGCGCGCCTGCTGCGAGTTTACTAACTTTGCTCGTTCACTGCAGCTCCCTCTGCCCCGGAACAGGAAGTAACCTGTTCCGGGGCAGAAGGAGCTGCAGTGAACGAGAGAAGTTAGCGAACTCGCGCAGCAGGCTCGCGCCGCAGCACCCCCCAGCGGCGTGCACCCGGGGCGGACCGCCCCCACCGCCCCCCCCACCTTGGTAAGCCACTGCCCTAGTGGTTAGTGCAGTAGGCTTTGATCCTGGTGACCTGGGTTCAGTTCCCAGTGCAGCTCCTTGTGACGTTGGGTAAGTCACTTAACCCTTCATTGCCCCAGGTACAAAATAAGTACCTGAATATAATATGTAAACGACTTTGATTGTAATCACAGAAAGGCAGTATATCAAGTCCCACTCCCCTTCAATGATTCTCTAGAGTCAGGAGTGGTCCCTCTCTTCAAGAGGTGGGAACTACAGGCTGGTCTGACTCCTGTGCTAAATAAATTCACAGAAATGCTTTTAAAACAGAGAATAGTAAAAGTTTTGGAATCTAATTGATTACAGGACCCGAGGAAACATGGTTTAACTAGAAGCAGGTTTTGTCAGACAAATCTGATTAATTTCTCTGTCTGGGTGACCAGGGAGTTGGATCAAGGGAGAACACTAGATGTGGTGCACTTGGATTTCAGCAAAGCCTTTGACACAGTTCAGCATAGATGACTAATTTCAGTATGGGCCCTAAACTGACTGGGTTAGGAACTGGTTGAGTGGAAGGCGATATAGGGCAGTGGTAAATGGAGCTCATTCTGAGGAACAGGAGGTTACCTTGTCACCTCTCGCTTAGACTACTGCAATCTGCTTCTTGCTGGCCTCCCACTTAGTCACCTCTCCCCTCTCCAATCGGTTCAAAATTCTGCTGCCCGTCTCGTCTTCCGCCAGGGTCGCTTTACTCATACTACCCCTCTCCTCAAGTCGCTTCACTGGCTCCCTATCCGTTTTCGCATCCTGTTCAAACTTCTTCTACTAACCTATAAATGTACTCATTCTGCTGCTCCCCAGTATCTCTCCACACTCGTCCTTCCCTACACCCCTTCCCGTGCACTCCGCTCCATGGATAAATCCTTCTTATCGGTTCCCTTCTCCACTACTGCCAACTCCAGACTTCGCGCCTTCTGTCTCGCTGCACCCTACGCCTGGAATAAACTTCCTGAGCCCCTACGTCTTGCCCCATCCTTGGCCACCTTCAAATCTAGACTGAAAGCCCACCTCTTTAACATTGCTTTTGACTCGTAACCACTTGTAACCACTCGCCTCCACCTACCCTCCTCTCTTCCTTCCCGTTCACATTAATTGATTTGATTTGCTTACTTTATTTTTTGTCTATTAGATTGTAAGCTCTTTGAGCAGGGACTGTCTTTCTTCTATGTTTGTGCAGCGCTGCGTACGCCTTGTAGCGCTATAGAAATGCTAAATAGTAGAAGTAGTAGTAGTTCAGTTCTTGGGCTGGTTCTTTTTAACATTTTTGTAAGAGATATTGCTGAAGGGCTATCTGGTAAGGATTGCCTCTTTGTGAATGATACCAAAATCTGCAATAGGGTAGACACCCCTGATGGTGTGGATAACATCAGGAGGGACTTAGTGAAACTAAAGAAATGTCTGGAATTTGATAGCTAAGCTTTTATTTTATTATTTATTTGTGACATTTATATCCACATTATCCCAAACAAGTTTGAGTTCAGTGTGGCTTACAATAAACAGTATAGAATACATAACAAAAGAACAATGCATAAGAAAGTAATTTGTTGTAAGAATCCAATTTTACAATACAGTATCATACACATACTGGGATAGCTATGGTTGTTTATCATTTAGAAAATCTGTTATGAATGAGAAATTGTACATGAATAAACAGTATAGAAAACATGCGTGGGATAAGCATAAAGGAATCCTGTGCCGAAGGAATGGATCCTCAGGAGCTTAGTCAAGATCGGGAGGCGGGGCTGGTGGTTGGGAGGCGGGGATAGTGCTGGACAGACTTGTACGGTCTGTGCCAGAGCCGGTGGTTGGGAGGCAGGGCTGGTGGTTGGGCGGTGAGGATAGTGCTGGGCAGACTTATACGGTCTGTACCAGAGCCGGTGGTGGGAGGCGGGACTGGTGGTTGGGAGGCGGGGATGGTGCTGGACAGACTTGTACGGTCTGTGCCAGGGCTGGTGGTTGGGAGGTGAGGATAGTGCTGGGCAGACTTATACGGTCTGTGCCAGAGCCGGTGGTTGGGAGGCGGGGCTGGTGGTTGGGAGGCGGGGATAGTGCTGGGCAGACTTATACGGTCTGTGCCCTGAAGAGCACAGATACAAATCAAAGTAGGGTATACACAAAAAGCAGCAAATATGAGTTATCTTGTTGGGCAGACTGGATGAACCGTGCAGGTATTTTTCTGCCGTCATCTACTATGTTACTATGAAGCAAAGAGAAGGTTAATGGTAAAATAGAGTAATAACCAATTCAAGTAATAATTAGTTGTTTGAGATGTTGTTCTTTGTGAGGGTTTGTTTGAATAGGAACAATTTGAGGATTTAATGCTAAAAAAAATGCAGGGTCATGCATTCGGGCTGCAAAACCCCAAGAGAATGGTACAGTTTAGGGGGTGACGAACGTTTGTGCCCGAAAGAGAAACGGGACTTGGATGTGATCGTATGTGATGATCTTAAAGTGGCCAAAAGTAGAAAAGGCAATGGCGATAGCTAGGAGGATGCTTGGGTACATAGGGAGAGAAATGGCCAGTAGGAAAAAGGAGGTGATGATGCCCCTGTATATGACTCTGGTGAGACCTCGTTTAGAATATTGTATACAACTAGCCGTTGAGCCCGTTAAAACGGGCTATTGAGTCGCCGCTGCCCCCTCCCCCCGAGGTCGCCGCTGCCGGTACCCCCCCCCCCCGAGTCGCCGCCGCCGCCGGCCCGTCTCTTCGCTATTCAACTTACATCTCCGGAGCAGGCAGATCAGCTGAGCTCCCGTCGGCCTTCCTTCTCTGCCTGTGTCCCGCCCTCGTGTGTCGTAACGTCGGCGAGGGCGGGACACAGGCAGGGAAAGGAAGGCCAATGGCAGCTCAGCTGATCTGCCTGCTCCGGAGATGTAAGTTGAATAGCGAAGAAACGGGCCGGGTGGAGGGGTGGCGGCGGCGACTCTGGGGGGGGGGGGGTACCAGTGGCGGCGACCTCGGCGGTTCCCTCCCCTTCGCGCAGTTTCCCTCTCTGTCCCGTTCCCCCCCCCCCCCCCCGGTCATCACGTATTGACGCGGGGGCAGGGCAGAGAGGGAAGTCTAGTGCGCATTTGCAAATGAGTATGGTCACTCGCCGTTTATATGTTTGATTACACTGTATTACAATTAGCACTTATAGGTCACACATACTCAAAACAAGGTCAGTGCGGCTTACAGTCAAAGAGTAGGGCACAACCCCAGATCATACAGCACATTAAAATCATAAAACAGTGTCCATTCATGATAGTACAAATTTCTGGAGACCACACCTTCAAAAAGATATAAACAGGATGGAGCTGGGCCAGAGGGGTGGCTACTAAAATGGCCAGTAGTCTTCTTCATAAAGCGTATGGGGACAGACTTAAAGATCTTATTAATATGTATGCTTTGGAAGAAAGGCAGGAGAGGGAAGATATATGATACAAACATTTAAATACTTACAAAGGAGTAACAATCGACCGGAACCTCTCACTAGAGACCCAAGCAAAATCCACCATAAAGAAAATGTTCTTCTCCATGTGGAAACTCAAACGCGTGAAACCATTCTCAAACGCGTGAAGCCTCGCAGACTATTGCAATGGAATTTATATGGGATGCAAGGAGCAAATCATAAAGAAACTTCAGACCGCCCAAAACACAGCAGCGAGGCTTATATTTGGAAAAACGTGTTTCGACAGCACCAAACTCCTCCGAGAAAAATTGCACTGGCTTCCTATCAAAGAACAAATCTGCACGACAGTTACATAGTAACATAGTAGATGACGGCAGAAAAAGACCTGCACGGTCCATCTAGTCTGACCAACAAGATAAACTCATATGTGCTACTTCTTGTGTATACCTTACCTTGATTTGTATCTGCCATTTTCAGGACACAGACCGTAGAAGTCATGCCCAGAACTAGCCCCACCACCCAAACACCAGCCCCGCCTCCCAATCTCAGCTAAACTTCTGAGGATCCATTCCTTCTGCACAGGATTCCTTTATGTTTATCCCACGCATGCTTGAATTCCGCTACCGTTTTCATCTCCACCAGCTCCCGCGGGAGGGCATTCCAAGTATCTAAATAAATTATTTACGGTGAAGCCCCGGGATACATGACAGACCTCATCGACCTGCCAACCAGAAACACTACTAAATCATCACGATCATACCTAAATCTTCACTACCCAAGCAGCAAAGGACTCAAATACAAATCTACTTATGCATCCAGCTTTTCCTACTTAAGCGCATAACTATGGAATGCACTGCCAAAGGCAGTAAAATCTACGCTCGGCCACCTAAATAAACCTATTCAAAAAGGCATACCCCACCGACCCAACATAAAAAACCTGGCTACCTGCGACATAACGTAACCAAAGACTGTAATGGACATAGCCTAACTCTTTCTTTTCCTTTCTATGTTCCTCTAATGTATTTACCTTGCATGAACCTCATTCTACCACAATATCACCTTGTATTTGTTCATACCTGTACGGTCCACCCAGTCTGCCTAACAAGATAAACTTATTGTATGTGATACTTTGTATGTATACCTGTCCTTGATTTGTCCTTGCCATTTTCAGGGCACAGACCGTAGAAGTCTGCTCAGCACTGGCTTTGCTTCCCAATTACCACTGTTGCCACCCATTCTCCACTAAGCTTCTGTGAATCTATTTCTTTTAAACAGGATTCAAGCTTCTCCTTCTTACCTACAAATGCACTCAGTCTGCTGCCCCTCACTATCTTTCTACCCTCATCTCCCCTTACGTTCCCGCCCGTAACCTCCGTTCACAGGATAAATCCCTCCTCTCAGTACCCTTCTCCACCACCGCCAACTCCAGGCTCCGCTCATTCTGCCTCGCCTCACCCTATGCTTGGAACAACCTTCCTGAGCCCTTACGCCAAGCCCCCTCCCTGCCCGTCTTCAAGTCTTTGCTTAAAACCCACCTCTTCAATGCTGCGTTCGGCACCTAACCCTTACTGTTCAGTGAATCCAGACTGCCTCAATTTGACTGCCCCTATCGGACCGACCGTTCACTTGTCTATTAGATTGTAAGCTCTTTGAGCAGGGACTGTCTCTCTTTGTTAAATTGTACAGTGCTGCGTAACCCTAGTAGCGCTCTAGAAATGTTAAGTAGTAGTAGTAGTAGTAGATTCCTTTATGTTTTTTCCACGCATTTTTGAATTCTATTATGGTTTTCACCTCCACCACCCCCCACACGTGCATGCACGCAGAAGAGCATTCCAACTATCTACCACCCTCTCCGTGAAAAAATACTTCCTGACATTATTCCTGAATCTTTCCCCCCCCCCCCCCCCCCCCTTCAACCTCTGGATAAAAATCCTCTGATTGTGTAAAAAAAAAAAAAAGATACATACTTATAGCATTAAGGGAATACAATCTGCAAACAGCATGAACAAACATTAATGTGCATCTCAATATTCTGAAAAAGGAAATTTAGATTCTTTCTTACTAAACAACTATAGACCAGTATCTAACATTCCATTTATGGTAAAAATAGTGAAAAAAACAGTCTTCCTGTAGCTTGAGAGATTCTAAAGAATCTCCTCCATCCCAGTCAATCTGGATTTCGAGAGCTGATAGCACTGAAACTAGTCTGGTAGCACTCTTGAGTGAGGTTCACAGTTTCTTAGATAAGGGTCAGATAGCGTGGCAAAGAAGACATTACTTTCAAAAGCTAGTCGAAAATATGCCAAATTAGTCTAACAAAAAAGGAATCATCTTATCTTTTTTCTTTTAATTTCTATTTATTACCTTAGATAAGAGTAAAACTGCTCTCATTATGTCCTTAGATCTTTCGGCAGCCTTTGATCTGCTGGGCCACTCCTTCCAGCAGTCCATTTGAAGGACTTTGGATTGCGAGATACAGTTTTAAAGTGGTCTAGATCCTATGTAACTGCTGACTGCACCAATATAGTGTCATTGGTTAATATCCACTGTGCTGCGGCATTCTGCAGGGCTCACTTCTCTTTATAAGATTCTAAGAGCATGTAACAGTGGCATAGCCAAGGGTGGGCCTGGGTGGGCCCAGGCCCACCCACTTTGAGCTCAGGCCCACCCAGTAGCAGCACACCTATGATCCCCAAGCCCCACCAGCCAAAAACTCCCAACGACTGTCCCTCCTGCATACCTTGTAAATAGCAGATCTTCGCCTGCATTGAGCAGCGACTGATACATACTGCTTGCACCAGCCCTACTGCCTTCCCTCTGATGTATTCCCGCCTATGTGGAAACAGGAAGTTGCATCAGAGGGAAGGCTCTGGGGCCAACATGAGCAGTGTGTATTAGTTGCTGCTCGCTGCTGGCGAAAATCTGCTATTTAAAAGGTATGTGGGGGGGGGGGGGATGTTTGAGAGACCATATGGCATGCAGGCGAGAGAGGGAGAGACCAAATCACCAGTGGGACAAATGGAGTTCTTCTGCCCACCCATCTTGGACCCAGGCCCACCCAAAATTGGGTGTCTGGCTACGCCCCTGGCATGTAAATGGCAAAGGGATGCAGTCTGGGCATCTTTCAGGCAGGACTAGAGTGGACCTAAAATATAAACATGTATTCCCCATTTCAGAAAAGGAATAACATAGTAACATAGTAGATGACGGCAGAAAAAGACCTGCATGGTCCATCCAGTCTGCCCAACAAGATAAACTCATATGTGTATACCTTACCTTGATTTGTACCTGCCTTTTTCAGGGCACAGACCGTACAAGTCTGCCCAGCAGTATTTCCCGCCTCCCAACCACCAGTCTCGCCTCCCATCACTGGCTCTGGCACAGACCGTATAAGTCTGCCCTCCACTATCCTCGCCTCCCAACCACCAACCTCTCTTCCCCACCTGCTCCACCACCCAATTTTGGCTAAGCTTCTGAGGATCCATTCCTACTGCACAGGATTCCTTTATGCACATCCCACGCATGTTTGAACTCCGTTACTGTCTTCATCTCCACCACCTCCCGCGGGAGGGCATTCCAAGCATCCACCACCCTCTCCGTGAAAAAATACTTCCTGACATCTTTTTTCAGTCTGCCCCCCTTCAATCTCATTTCATGTCCTCTCGTTCTACTGCCTTCCCATCTCCAGAAAAGATTTTTTTGCGGATTAATACCTTTCAAGTATTTGAACGTCTGTATCATATCACCCCTGTTCCTCCTTTCCTCCAGGGAATGAATGTCTCGACATCAAGATTTACACCTGCTACCTAGGATGTCTTGGTTTCAGAAAAGTTCTCCAATCGAGCAGTGCCCCACTGGAAGGATTAGAGGAGTTTGCCCACTTAATGGTTGTTGCCCCCCTGAAAGTGAAACTGGCAAGGGATACTGGACTCTGTGACAGCTTGGGGCAAAATAAATGCTTATGTGTCTTTGTGACCCATTGGTATTTTAGACATTTAGGGGTGAATTCTATAAATCGCGCCTAAAAAAAAATCATCAGTGCTGAAAAAAAACGCTTAAGTGCTATTCTATAAGCTGTGCGTAAAGTTAGGTGCAGTTTATACAGTAACACTTAAGTGCAGGGATCACACTTAAATTTAGGCGGGTCCATTTGCACCTATGAAAATGTGATGCAAATGCCCCCGCCCAAATTTACATGTGGAATAGAATAATTGTGCACATAACTGGAATCTAATGCCATGATCTGCCCCGAATCGCCCATAGCCTTCCCATTTCTGCGCCCCCTTTTCCGGGACACATGTAAAATTTAGGCACAGATCACGTGCCTAAATTTACGTACATACTTGTTAATTGATTTCAATTAGCACCAATAATTGCTTATTAAAAAGCTAATTATTGACACTAATTGGCTCATTCAATTTTTATTATTTATTTATTTATTTGTAGCATTTGTATCCCACATTTTCCCACCTATTTGCAGGCTCAATGTGGCTTACATTTGCCGTTATGGCTATTGCCATTTCTGGACTTTAGATATGCACATGATTTTGCAGTCAAGTGCGTACATACATGGTACAAGAATGCTTTGTGTGCTTGCGTATTTGTTAACATGTGATTTGCAAATAAGTGCGTATATGTGTAGTAGAAGAATACATTGTGGTCTTGTGTAGGTGTCGGCTTTATGTAGTTGCTCAGGTGATGGTTTTATAGTGAGAGTAATAGTGTAGGGCAGTGGTTATGTCGTTTTGGTCTCAGTCTTCGTTGTTGTTGTTGTTTAGAAGTTAGGACGGTTGTTTGTTGTATGCTTTTTTGAATAGTTCCGTTTTCAGTAGTTTGCGAAAGATGGTTAGGTCTTGCGTTGTCTTTATGCTCTTCGGGAGCGCGTTCCATAGCTGTGTGCAAATGTAGGAGAAGCTGGTTGCGTAGGTGGACTTATATTTTAATCCTTTGCAGTTGGGGTAGTAAATTGCGTGCACCCAAATTTGTGTGTGCAATGTTTGACGACTTTTATAGAATTAGGGGCTTAGGGCCCAATATTCAAAGGATTTATTCTCCTAACTTTGAGAGTTATGCTCATAAATTGGCCTCTTTGAAAATTTACTAGGGCTGAGTACATACATTTTAAATCAAAATTTCACTTGACTAAATTTAGGAGCATAAAAAATAGGTGGAAACAGGGGTAGATATAAATCTGGGACAAGAAGTTAAGTGGTTAGCTCTGATTTTTCAGTACTAGGCCCATAAATTGAGCTCATAAATACAGGCAAAAGAACGATAAGCCTCAATTTATAAGCCTGACTTTTCAGCTGAAAAGTTATGCTCCTAAGTTTGACTGAAAATAGGTCACAAATTTAGGAGGCTAACTAAGGAGCATAAACTTAGGTGCTCAGCATTTTCTGAATATTGGGCCCTTATTTTTTAAAATAGATGTTCCTGACACAGATAGCCATGCATAACCATCCATTTCTCCTTGCATTTTAGAACAGCCTGTACATCAGCATATCCTGTTCTAAGATACTAGTGGAACTTGAGACGTACTAACCTGGATGTCTCAATTCCAATTTGTATGTCCTTTCTAAAATGCTGTTCCACATTTCAAACAATCTGGTCTTATCACTTTACTCTTTACCATCCTGATCAGTGGTCTTGATTACTGTAGTTTACTATATAATTGCCTTTCTCTGTCACTACTGTGATATCCTGAAATGGTTCAGAATACAGTGATCAAACTAGTTATTCATGAAGGTACAATCATGTCACCCCATTACTTATGGAATTCACTGCCTTCCAGTATCCTACCATGATGGTGAGCATTTTATAAAGTTCTCCTTGTTCATTCAGCTGGCCTTCTAATTTCTTCTGTACCCACAAAGCATTGCATTCCCAAGCCAGAATCCCCCTAGTGATTCCTTTCTTGGTCAATGCCAGATTAGATAACATGCGCCAAGTTGTATTTTTCTGCTTACTCCTGGCCTTAAGGAATGCTTTGCTACAATATCTAAGGGCAGCAATCAATTTTAGGAACTTCAAACGTGGTTTAAAACGTATTATTTCTCTGTGGCTTTTAGTGATTGCTAGTTATGGGAATGGTGGTTGGGTCACAGGTCTTGGAGAGTGTTGGTGCAATACGATAGTCTTTGTTTGTTTCCTCCCTTCCTATATTCTGTTTTTTAATTTTCCTTTTATTTTGATGATATAAAACTGCTTTGATCTCTTTTTTTTTAACATTTTTATATTGTACCTCTGTTATTGATGGTAACAGCTTTGATTTTTTGCCTAGAAAGCCATATTTATTTATTTATTTGTTGCATTTGTACCCCACATTTTCCCACCTATTTGCAGGCTCATTGTGGCTTACATAGTACCGTCAAACATAACTATTAACATACATTTTTAGTTGCATTTAGAGGAGGCGCAGACCTGCCAAGTCTCTTGCTTTCAATAGATTGTAAGCTCTTTGAGCAGGGACTGTCTTTCTTCTATGTTTGTGCAGCGCTGCGTATGCTTTGTAGCGCTATAGAAATGCTAAATAGTAGTAGTAGGGAGACTCCCGGCTTTCGTGGGTCATTGCCCGCCGAAAAATCTCCGGCTGAGTGGCCTCCTGTCCAGCAGGAAGCAGCTTTATGAAGCACTATCTCCTGCTACTGCTGATCCCACACGCCCCAAGGTAGCAGGAGATGACATTTTATGAAGGCATTTTCTACTGCTGCTGGACAGGGAGACCACTCCTGTAGGCGCTAGCCATGAATTAGCAGTGCTGGGGTGGAGAAATGGGAGGAGTTGAGGGTGGAGCAATGGTTGGGGCAGGGCAAGGCAGAGCTGGGGTGGGGTGGGCTGCGGGCAGACCCTAAATCTCCCGCTGAGTAGATTGGCCCCCTTGGCAGCTCTGCATTCCTGGAAATGTGTCTCGGTCAGGGTACACAAATAATATGCGTAGATTTAATTTTCAGCTCTATAGGCCTCTTTTATCAAGCCGTGTTAGCGGTTCCTGTGCGGCAATGCCGACATTCAAAGTAAATGGGCTTTGTCGGCATTACCACATGGGAGCCGCTAGTGTGGCTTGATAAAAGAGGCCTTATGTGAACTAATTTCCATGGAGAAAAGTGTCTGCACCCAAAGCAGTTACAAATGGTCTTTCTACCCCCAGCTAGTTACCACTTGAAAATTGTTAAAAATTCTGTGGAGTGACAGACTTTGGGGCCCTTGTACAAAGCAGCGGTAGGGCCCTGTGGTAGTTCTGAGTTTGCTGCACTCCATTTCCCACGCTAGAAAATAATTTTTATTTTCTAGCACGAGGGGCGGGGAGTAGGCTTTCTCAGCTGTAATTGGGCAGCATGAGCACATTGCCACACATGGTCCAATTACCGCACGAGTAGCATGTGAGCCCTTACCGCCTTCTAAATAGGAGGCAGTAAGGGCTCAGGGTGGTAATGGCCGCATGTGACCATAAATGGCAGAAATAAAAATTCTGCCATTTTAGAGCTGTGGTAGAAAGTGGCCGGAGTGCGTGGGAAATCCTCATGCTAAACCTACCACTGTTCTGCTCCCGGCAGCCTTATACTAGTCTTTAGTGTAGCCCTAAAATGTGTTTAATGCCTTTAATTCTATTCTTACTTCTAAGGATTTTTACTGCTGCAGAAAAGATATATGAGCAATGCATTGTGTGTAATGTAGTCTCACATGTACTGCAGCCAATCCTGCTTGTGGTATAAAATTCATTGTTAGTGGCCTATTGTCCTGCAAAGGCCTCCTTCCTTTCTCAGCCAAACTTGGTTCCTTTGTTTACCCACCATCATTTCCTGATTATTCCTACCATCTTTGTCCTGATGGGTCAGCTAGGGTATGACTTTTCTCTTCAATCGAGGACTGC
Source organism: Microcaecilia unicolor (assembly GCF_901765095.1). Lineage (NCBI taxonomy): Eukaryota > Metazoa > Chordata > Amphibia > Gymnophiona > Siphonopidae > Microcaecilia > Microcaecilia unicolor. The sequence continues at coordinate 53,090,971 of NC_044044.1, forward strand.
CCTATGTGACCACCTCTGCTACCTGATCTCAGGCTCTATCCCCTGGATGTGTGGGTGCTCATCTCAACCCCTCTAGCCCTTGAGCTCAGATATACTCCATCTTGCTTCAGACAGCATATGTCCTGCTGCTCCCCTGCAACAAACTCATCTTGTTACCTCATTCATTCTTTCTCTCATGATATTGCACAAACCCAGCAGTCCATCTCTGAACTGCTTTCATGTACCTAACCACTCTCCTACCTCTGCAATAAAGCTTCCTTTCTTCAGATTTCCATCTCCTCCCACCGATACAGCTCTCAGAACTTACAAAGTCTCTTGCCTTGGGGCAATAACTTCTGAGGATCTACTAACTGTGAGTAAATTAGCTACATTTATTCAATAAAGTAAACTTCAGAAATAAAGAGGCTTCAGATGTGTGCTGGTGTGCAGAAGTTATACTTCTTGGATATTAAATCTTTAAGGATCTACCATTCAGAAAAATGTTGAAGACCCATCTCTTCAAGAAAGCTTACCCTAATGACCAACTTAACTTTTTAAGCCCACCCACATGATTTCTGCCCTGACGATTATTATACCTTTGACCATGTCTCACAATCTCCTTATGCTCATTCCTCAATCTCTTCCTCTCCATCCTTCCTACTCCTTACCCCCTCCTGATCTCTTCTCCTTTTGCTCATCCTATCTTTGTTTACCTCTCCATGCTCAATTTACATATCCTCAAAACCCCACTACTACTATGTTTACAACAACTTGTAACATTCTCCTTCAAGACTTTGTAATTCTATTTACTATGTAAGCCACATTGAACCTACTATGTATGGGAAAGCCTGGAGTACAAATGTAATTAATAATAATAATAATAATAATAATATAAGGATATTATGCTTTAAGAGGCCTTGACAACCGCTGGCCACTTTTTAGTGAGGCTTAGTAAAAGGACACCTTTATTTCAATTTCTATAGTTTGAAAATTGCCAATTTAGTATTTCCTCAAAGGGTGGGACAATGAGTGCCCACTCAATGGGGACATCATGCCACTGTCAGCTTCAGATCAGCGACAGAGGTATATTCCACACAGTCACTCAGACCAGAGGGCTAGTCATGTCATCAGAAGACTTTACCACACCTGGGCTCTTCAGTGATGTTCTAGTCACAACTTTTTCTTTATCCCACCTACCCTTTTATTCTCACGTTTGTCATGTCTGTCTGTCTTTCTTTTTTTTTCTCATTTTTTCCTTCTATACTTGTTTTTAGATTGTATACTGCTCAGTTGGGTGAGACAGAAAGTCTCCAATAAATTTGAAACCCTTGTGGACTCCACAACCAGGGTTTCAACTGAAGACCTTCCACCCCTTTCCTTAACACTAAGACCTATTCTTTAAAATTGTTCAAACCATCTAAATGCTCTACCAGAAATACCCAATTCATTTAATTTTAGGAGGTCTGCATGATCGACAGCATCAGATGCAGCTGAGATATCAAATTGTAACAAACTTTGCACTAAGAATGTATCTTATTGTTGTATTGAGAACAAGAAGCAATGTTTCTGTACTAAAACCATTGTGGAAGTGAAAGAAGGTTTTGGAAAGTAAAAGAGGACTCTGTGGAGACGACAGTGTTAAAAATCATATGCCTCAAATTAGAAAAATAATATTCTTTGAAATGAAGCTTATTATAACTGCAAGGCTTGTTTCAAGGACACATTCCACCCGAGAAACAACCAGAGAATCCCCACCTCTTGTAATATCTCATTATAGGGACCTCTATATCCTGCCCTATTTCTCAAGGTTATTCATCATTATAACTTGACAATGTCAAAAAAAACCTGTAGTTCTACCTATGATAATTAGCAATAGCTAGATGTTAGTTTGTTTAGATTAGATTTTTGAACATTCGCTATATATGGAGAATTTGCTGTGTACTTTCTTTGTGCCTTTGTGATGGCGATTATATATCTTTAAAGGTTATAATGCCGATCATATATCTTTAAAGTTTGGACATCTTTTTTTAATCATTTATTTATACTTTTTCATTTTACAAGGGTCACTTGCAAACAGTAATACAGAGATGACTGTACATTAATACAATATTAGAGGAAAACAATCTCAACTAGATAAATGGATTATATACAATCTTTCTCTTTCTTAGACCACAAAATAAATAGGGAGAGTGAAACAAGACAAGGAGATCAATTAAACAACAGTAAACAAAGAAAACGTGGTATTAACCTAATTATCCCCAGTTATTATTTATCTGAATCATTATTCCACATTGATCGTCTGGTTGGCTTCTTCAAACCCAAGTTGGTGTATAGTCAATTAATTTCATTAGAAACATACTTATTGTCCAGTATTAGTGGAAATAATACACCTGATTTCATTTTTTTCTCTTTTAAAACCAGAAATTATTTAACAATACAAACACTTGAGTATCTAATCCAATTCCCACTGATTAAGGTAATCCCAGTTTCACAGGTTTCACTCCTTTTGAATTAATATACTAAGAGGAATCATTTCAGAGGAAAAAACTTTAGGAGTCATACCCGGAACTCTGGGAAAACAACAATCTCGATATTAATCATCTATAATATGAAGATGGCGTCTAAGAGAGGAGACGTGATGTGAGAGCTCCAGAAAACAGCAAATGCGTCTTTTGTAAAGGAGCACTTTTTCTCCGTTTTTAGATGGGGAAAAGGAAAGGGAAGTCTGGGGTGAAAGCCTCTCCTAACCCCGGAGGTAACCCTGCTCTCAAACAGACGACGCTTGATGAATTCAGAACTCCACCACCGGGAGTGCGAAGGCCAGCTTTGATTGATCCTACCTGCTTGTCAGGGGAATCCAGTGTTGAAGCGGCCTCTTTAAGTCCGCTTTTCCAACTTCCACCTCCGAGACCTGGTAGCAGTGTGATGACGCCAGCTGAGCTCCGAAGTGAATTTTCCGAAGTTGGTAATTTTGCCTCGAGGGCTGGGAGAGGACCTGTCGATTCATCAACCCCACTGGAATTAACATCACAGAGGGAAGAGATGGCTGAGGCCCTCCTTATCTCCTCTACTAAGGGAGCTGCTCCTGAAAGTCCCGGTCTGATAGTAAAACCGGCGGTTGTAACACTTGATGTACTGTGGGAAGCTATCCAAGCTCTAAGTGCCTCGCTTCAGCAGGTAAATAGCTCATTCAAACAGGAACTATTGGTTTTAAACCAATTTAAATTGTCCTCTAATGAGAAAATTCAAATAAATGAACAAAACATTGCAACACATGATAGCGAAATAAAAAAATTGCAAAGTTCTGTTGGGACTCTTATCCAAGATAGGAATATCCTGGATAAAAGATTGGAATACCTGGATAATCAAACAAGAAAGAACAATCTGAGATTTCTTAAATTTCCTAAATCACCGCTTATTGCTCCGATTGAAATGTTGAGGAAATACTTCACAGAAATATTAGAAATTCCTAAAGAAGTATTTCCTCCAATAGTCAAAGCATTTTATATTACCAGGACTTCTACTTCTGTGGAGACTCAACAACAATTGAATTTATCCGAATTCTTAGAAAGTTCTCTCGAGGCTATTACTGACCGGACAACGTTAATTGTCACATTTGCTTTTGAGACTGATCGAAATAATATTTTGAGATTGTATTTTAAGCACATGTCAGCACTATTCTATGGATTTAAAATACAAATATTCCCTGATCTCAATAGAGAAACTCAGAAAAGAAGAAGACAATTTATGGGTCTGAAGTCAAGGATTCTTGAATTGAATGGGTCCTTTCTTTTAAAATTTCCCTGTAGATGCCTGATTTCCTTAAACACTGTTAATTATGCTTTCTTTGATCCTAAAAAACTACAGGACTTTATATTATCACATGAAGATGGAGTGGCTGGTAGTAAAGATACCCCCACAGTTTGAACACTGGAAATCGCTAGCTGCCCATTCGCATCCCCCCTCTTGTTTCAATTTATTTTCTTAAATAATTTCTTAGTATCTTGCCAAAGAAATATAGTGGACAAACAAATATGTGATTTTTCGGTTGATTCATTTTATATTACTAATATTATGTTATTTCTCTGTGCTTAAAACATTTATTCAATGTAAATGTATTAATGAAACTTATAAATAAAGGAAAAAAAAAAAAAAAAAAAAAAATCATCTATAATATTCATTTTGTTCAAAATTTTCTGGTCCATCATCATTTTCAAAATCTTAACCGTTTCCTACTCCTGTAGAACTTCATTTGCTGTATCAATTTTTCATTCTCAAAGGATTCGATGAGATTATCCATGTGGCTCACTAATAAGATTATATCTGAAGCAAAATTATTTACTACCACCGTTAGGTCCTGGAGCGCCTTCCAGATGATATTCAATGTAACCTCCACGGGAGCCAAAAACTCCAAGCTGATAGCTCTTACGGGTTTAGGAGTGGCACCGCCGACACGGGTTCAGCTGTAAACAACTTCCGTTTCAGCGTACACTCCTAACTCACTCCTCCACTCCTTTGGACATAGTGGTTAAATGACTCGGGAGCGATGAAGTTGTTTCCAGGTCCAAGAGCATCGATGCTCCTTCGTCGGCGCTAATCAAAGGACTCATCAACCCAGTCATCTGTGGGCAGCTCGTCGCGCAGCAGTCCCATACTTGCTGCACAGGGGACAAAACGCTAGTCATCGGTGGCTGACCCCCCATTGTCCCCTTCCTCTCAGTTAAGGTAACTGCAAATGCAGAGAGGAAATTTCAAGTAAACAAAGACAGAACTTCAGAGGACAGGTGGGTCGTTGAGCGTACGAGCTTCAGGTCACCATCTTTCCACTCTCCCTAGTTTGGGACACTCTTTGTCTGGTTTCTCCTCAGAGGCCTGTCTGATATGGGTAACCCTTCAGCATAGCCCTCTGAGTCATTGAAACACAGAAGCCCCTCCACCACTAAGTTTGGACATCTTGATATGAGCAGAATATCTGTATCCTGTTTTTTCCCTAGTCTTTGTCTTAAAGCCATTTACCTTCTTAGTTCACCAACTCGCTAGCTAATATTTTGCGTATAAAAATAGGAGCTTTCCTAATTGTATTTTGAACGGAATTGGAGTTAACAGAGATTCTCTGCGTCTGAGATCTGTTCCATGTCTAGACAAATATCATTGTACTAAAGTGTGAATAAATAAATTGCATTACTGACTTGCTAGACTCATTTATCTTTCACAGCATTAATCACAAGGATTTTTCCTCCAGGATCCACACCATGTTGCATTTTGATGATCTTAAGTTGACTGGAAGAAAAGGCAGAGGCGAAAGACAGAAGGGGTGCATAGGGAGAGTAATGGTTAGGAGAAAAAGAAGGTGATAATATCTTTGGATAGGTCTCTGGTGAGACTTCCATTTAAAGTTCTGAGTGCAATTCTGGAGACTGCATCTTCAAAAAGATATAAACAAGATGAAGTCAGTTGAGAGGGTGGCTAGTAAACTGGTTAAGAGTCTTCACTATAAAAGCATATGGGGACAGAATTAAAGATCTATTTTTATAACCTTGCTTGCCATATTTGCTAATTAATATATATTTCCACCTTGGCATTTTTCAATCTTGGGACAACAATACCTGAACTTTAGGGCCATCTTAAGTGCAGTCATACGTCTTGCAAACGAGTCCAGAATAATTACTTAATGGTTTACTAAGCTGTGGTAAAGGGGGCCTGCGCTAGCATCGGCATGCATCTTTGAGGGGTGAGGCCCCTTTTTACTGTAGTGGATAAAAGGCTTTTTTTCTGGGAAAGAAATGGCCGTAAGGTAAGTGAACCACTTGCTGCGCGGCCATTTCAGGGATGAGCCCTTACCGCCATTGAGGTGGCGGTAAGGGCTCCCGCACTAACCCAGCAGTAATCACTGCTCGATTACCACCAGGTAACCACCAGTGCTACAAAAATAGAAAATATTTTTGTAGCACCAGAAATGGCGCACACTGGGGGTGGGAAATACCCCCTGGGCTCCTGCAGTAGCCCGGCAGTAGTTCCGGATTAGTAAAAGGGCCCCTGAGTGATTTTCTGACATTGTCTTTACACCTACACTGTCTGGTTATATCACTTTGAATATAAACCCCAGATTTAAGGCGTCTACGATTACAACTTACAAGAACTGGACCTCAGGCATGGAATAAATTGCCTTGTTCTCTGAAAATTCAAAAGAACACTGCCTCATTTAAGCAGATGCTGAAATGTTAGATGCTGGACTTTCAGGAGTTTTTTGCCCTTGAACTTATGCTGATATGTTATTAAATTGATTTGTGATTTGTATTGTTGTCTTTTTACTATTACACTAGTAAAAAAGCCCCGTTTCTGATGCAAATGAAACGGGGGCTAGCAAGGTTTTCTTCTGTGTGCATGTGGGAGTGTGTGTGTCCCTGCCCTCTGCCCTCTCTCCCTTCCCCTGTGCTGTCTGTCCCCTCCCCCCTCGGAGTCGAGTCCTTCAATGTTAAGTTTCTTGCTGTGCTGTGTTTGTGTTACAGAGATAGTGAGGGCTTCTGCACTCTCACCCCTCCCCCCTCTGAGTCCTTCACTGATACAGAGAGATCGATTTGATTTTGTGCTTTGCTCTGTTTTCCTTCACTGTTTGTGTTACAGAGAGAGCGAGGGCAGGGCAGACACTCATGGGGAAACCGGATATCTCTCCCCCTTCACACTTCCGGCTGGAGGCTTCATTTAGAACGTTGGTGGTGCCTTTTATATATAGAGATATTTATTTATATTTGCTCACACCTTTTTCAGTAGCATTGTTACCCACCTTAGGTATAAGGTGGGATACAAATAAATAAACATAAACATAGTGTATATCAAGACTTTGTCCAGAACCTCCTTGTCTTGTCTGTCTATGGCAATGGTAATGGTACTTGAGATCCACCAACTCCCATCAACAGGTTCAAAGTGGAAAACACAAATTACAAATGAGAAATAAGAGAGAAACTGAAAATGGCAAGCACCATCAAGATCAAGTATGTCTACAGTGTCGTGTTATACCTTATTCTATGAGTTTATCTCGTTCGGCCGGACTGGATGGACATACAGGTCTTTATCTGCCGTCATCTACTGTGTTATGTTACTTTGGGCCTCTTTTACTAAACTGCGCTAGCAATTCCTTTCCTATGGGCTTCCTCTCATTTGCCGCACGGGAATCGCTAGCACAGCTTTGTTAAAGAAACCCTATGTAATTTTAAAAAGTAAAGCCTAACAAAGACATTTTTTTAACAAATAAGTCTTCAGTTGTTTCCGAATTAATGAATAAGGAGACGTATAATCGAACGGAAACGCCTATCTCCATGGGCGTTTATCTCCAAGAACGGGTCCGTGAAGGGGCGGGCCGAACCGTGTTTTAAAAAAAATGGACGTTTTTGAGCTGGGCGTTTGGTTTTTTTTTAGCGATAATGGAAATTAAAAACGTCCTAATCCGAGCCATTTGGTCATGGGAGGGGCCACGATTCGTAGTACACTCGCCCCCCTGATATGCCAGGACACCAACTGGGCACCCTACGTCAGTGCGGTGGACTTCAGAAAAAGCTCCCACATGCATAGCTCCCTTACCAAGGGTGCTGAACACCCAACCCCCCTCCCCCAAAACCCACTACCCACAAATGTACAACACTACCATAGCTCTTAGGGGTGAAGGGGGCACCTACATGTGGGTACAGTGGGTTTTGGAGGCCTCCCATTTACCAGCACAAGTGTTACAGGTGGGGGGGGAATGGGCCTGGGGCAACCTGGCTGAAGTGCACTGCGGTACCAACTAAAAGTGCTCCAGGGACCTGCATACACGCAGGCCTCTAGGACTGGTTGCTGCTATATAACCTTGGCACACCAGTTGACACCTGGAGACTGATCTCTACGAAAACGTCCTTTATTGGAATAACCGCCTTTACTCACAATTAACTGCAGATCAGAGGTTGTGCCCCACTGGCAACGAGTCTCCCTGGTACTGAGATGAGCAGTAGGTCAGAACTGGCAGAATGCTGTACAATGCCCTCATTCAGCCACATTCAAGGGACGAACTAAGTTGTCTAACATGGCTAACACAGGAAAGGGAACTAAAACTGGCTTACAAAAATGGCCACTACCGCATGGACTACAACAGGAAACACAACAGGGCATACTCTGACCTAGTAGGCAGGGGGAAAAGCACCATGGGAGAAGAGCCTACCAACTACCAACATTGTGAGACTGTAACACAAGCTAATGAAATCACGGAGCCCATTACCCTACACCCACCACAATGCAATGCTGATGTGACCCTGTACTGCACCCAAGAGGCACATCTGACCCAGGGAAAGGCTGTGACAGGATCGAACACATTCTGCTGTCATGGAGGTGGGTACGGCATTTGAGGCTGGCATACAGGCTGGGAAAAAAGTTTTTAAAGTGGGTTTTTTTTGGTGGGAGGGGGTTAGTGACCACTGGGGGAGTCCGGGGAGGTCATCCCCGATTCCCTCCAGTGGTCATCTGGGCAGTTGGGGCACTTTTTTGGGACTTGTTCGTGAAAAAAAAGGGTCCAAAAAAAGTGACCCAAAATCACGTTAAAAAAAAGCTTTTTTTTCGATTATCAGCTAAAGACGCCCATCTCTCCTGGGCTGATAAACACGCCCCAGTACTGCCTCCACCACCCCCCGTCAGCTTTATTCGTTTCCGCGATGGAGTGCAGTTGGAAACGCCCAAAATCGGCTTTCGATTATACCGATTTGGGCGCCTTTGCGAGACAAACGTCTATCTCCCGATTTAGGTCGCACTATAGGCGTTTTTCTCTTTCGAAAATAAGCTGGATAGTCCTTAACCTAATGGGCAAAGAACACCAAGGGCTCTGTTTACTAAGTAGTGCTTGTATTTTTAGCACAAGCTAAATGCTAGAGTCACCTATATTTTTCTGTGACCAACTTAGCATTTAGTGCATTTAGTAAACAGGACCCCAAGCCGAAACTGCCCGATAGAGAAATGAAGATGATAGGGACTTTCCTTTAGTAATCTGATCTCCTCTCATGGCTTTCAGTACCATCTTTATGCTGCTGAATCTCACATCTACTTCTGCGCAGCACAACGTTTGGAATGGAGGAGTAGCCTAGTGGTTAGTGCAGTGGGCTGAAAACGTGGGGACTTGGGTTTAATTCTCACTGCGGCTCCTTGTGACTCTGGGCAAATGACTTAACCCCCCAAAAAGGAGAAGTCCAAAATTCCACAACAAGAACCACAAACCAACAAAGGATAGAGTTTAAAAAAAAAAAAAAAGCAGCACACAAGAACAGTATGTAAGGGAGTGGAGGAGTGGCCTAGTGGTTAGGGTGGTGGACTTTGGTCCTGGGGAACTGAGGAACTGAGTTTGATTCCCACTTCAGGCACAGGCAGCTCCTTGTGACTCTGGGCAAGTCACTTAACCCTCCATTGCCCCATGTAAACCGCATTGAGCCTTCCATGAGTGGGAAAGCGCAGGGTACAAATGTAACAAAAATAAAATAGATACTATTGGAGATTCTACATGGAATGTTGCTATTCTACATGGAATGTTGCTATTCCACTAGCAATATTCCATGTAGAAGGCTGCGCAGGCTTCTGTTTCTGTGAGTCTGACGTCCTGCACGTATGTGCAGGACGTCAGACTCACAGAGCCACATTGGTGATCTGCAAGGGCCAACTTCTACATGGAATGTTGCTAGTGGAATAGCAACATTCCATGTAGAATCTCAAATAGTAGCAACAGTGGAGGAGTGGCCTAGTGGTTAGGGTGGTGGACTTTGGTCCTGGGGAACTGAGTTTGATTCCCACTTCAGGCACAGGCAGCTCCTTGTGACTCTGGGCAAGTCACTTAACCCTCCATTGCCACATTGAGCCGGCCATGAGTGGGAAAACACAGGGTACAAATGTAACAAAAAAAAAAATAAAGCAAACTCAGCCTGATGCAGGTTTTTCAGCCAAAACACTGTGACCATGTCAGGTTCTTTTAAATAAAGGCTGATTATACTTCACATACTGTGTTTATGTATGTTTTTACTCCAGCCTTTGTTGGTTTCAAGTCACTTAACCCTCCATTTCCCCAGGTACAATATTTAGACTGTGAGCCCACTAGGGACAGAGAAAGTATTTGCATATAATGTAAACTGCTTTGATTGTATCACACAAAGGTGGTAAATTAAATCCCATTACCCTTACCCATAACCAAGAATCCAGTCCTCAGATCTCAGCCTTCTCATCTGTCACTGCCTCCTGGATGTCCCACCTGCACCTTGAACTTAACATGCCTTTGTAACTTCAATAATTTTGTCTTGTAGACTGAAAAGGAACAGAAGGGCACACGTCCCTGTAATTTATCCAGTTGCAAACTATGCCAAAATATTTCACAGGACCCCAGAGTTATCCACAAAGGAAAGATATTCAACATAAAGGGATCTTTCACTTGTTCATCTTCCAATGTGGTATATATCATTCAGTGTAAAAAATGTAACGAAGGATGCTATATTGGAGAAACAGGCCAGATGCTTAAGACAAGATTCAATTTACATAGACATCACATGAACAATACAGCCAGTAGGGCCCCCACCCCGGTGGGACAGCACTTCACAGAACCAGGACACTGTACCAGTGATTTCACAGTGAGAATACTGAAAGGTAACTTTAAAACCATACAAGAACGTAAGACCTTTGAAGTCAGAATGATTGAATATTTTAACACCCAACAGAAAGGACTTAACAACGATCTGGGGTTCCTAGCCCATTATAAACCATAAAGCTGTATGTCTCTGTTGATCACCCCAACCCTCACCTATCCACACCCATCCTGTTAGAGTATCAATGATATGCTTTGATATCCCCATGCATACTTCCTACCCACCCCCATCCTCCCACCCTGTCAGACAGTCATAATAATGCTTGAATGTTTTCACTTATATACACTGTCAGCTAGCACATTTGCTTATTTCTGATCTGAGGAAGAAGGGCAACCTTCGAAAGCTAATCAAGAAATGTATTAAGTTATGTCCAATAAAAAAGGTATCATCTTATTTTCTTTTCCATGTTTGATATTGTTTGATTTCTGTTGATAACCTTAAGAGTGGACTAACACGGCTACCACACTCCTCGTCTTGCAGTATGAAATAATATCAAACAGCTTGGAGTTGGCAATTGGCAGTCATTCTTGCAATTGCTTTTAGGGGATGAGGGGCTCTTTTGCAAAGTGGCAGTAAGCCCAGCGCGGGTTTACTACACGCTATCCCGGAACTACCGCCGGCCCAATGTGGCCGCCAGTTGTAGTTCCAGCTCAAGTGTGCGCCATTTCCGGTAATGCAGTAACAGTTATCTTACTGCATTGGCCATTTTTAAAGGGTTTTTTTTTACCTGCTCCGGTAAAAAGGGCCCTGGCGCCAGGTGCATAGCCAGCCATCCAATTTTGGGTGGGCCTGGGCCCAAGATGGGTGGGCAGAAGAACTCCGCCTTGTCCCACAAATGATTTGGTTTCTCCCTTTCTCGCCTGCATGTCATAGGTTCTCTCAAACATCCCCCCTCCCCTGCATACCTTTTAAATAGCAGCTTTTCACCGGCAGCGAGCAGCAACTAATACACACTGCTCGTGTTGGTCCCACAGTCTTCCCTCTGATGCAACTTCCTGTTTCCGCATAGGCAGGAATACATCAGAGGGAAGGCTGTGGGGCTGGTGCGAGCAGTATTTATCAGTCGCTGCTCACTGCAGATGAAGATCTGTTATTTACAAGGTATGCAAGAGGGACAGTTGTTGTGAATTTTTGGCTGGTGGGGCTTGGGGATCCTTGCTAGCCACATCATAGATGTGCTGCTACTGGGTGGGCTTGAGGCCAAAATCCAGGCCCACCCGAGCCCACCCTTGTCTACGCCACTGCCTGGCGCGTGAGGAAAACGGCCCCTGTCTCTAGGCTCTTTTTCTCGCAGCTTAGTAAAAGGACCCCTGAGAGAAGTGCTCTCGCTTGGGTTTTCGCTAAGTCCCCACAGGGGACTGAATTATCATCATAGAATTGTAGATGCATTGTTATATTGTAAACTAGTAAAAAAGGCCCGTTTCTGGAACGAATGAAATGGGCGCTAGCAAGGTTTGCCAGGGAGTGTGTATGTTTGAGAGAGAGAGCCAGAGTGAATGTGCGGGTGTGTGACAGAGTGAGACTGTCTGTGTGACAGTGTATGTGTGAGAATGAGAGTGTGTGACAGGGCCCCCTCCCCTGTTCCTAATGCCCCTCACCCCGTTCCCTCCCCTCCTTTTCCTCCTCCTTCCCACTCTTTGGGTTCCTTAAGGCTTTCAAAAGTCTATGTACCCCCGTGGCCCTAACGCCCAGTATCCGGATACCCCACCGCTTTCCTCCTCACCCCTCCCCCAAGATGTAATACTTTCACGTCCTTCATTTTTTTTTTAAGTGTTCTATCTACCCTGTGTACAAATGCCCGGCATTCAGGTTGTGTTCCTCTCGTAAATTTTCATTTCTTTCATTCATTCAGAACTCCCCCCCCCCCCCCCCCCCCCCCCCGAACACTTTTGGTTCCTTCAGTCTTTTAAAACTCTCCTATGTACCCTGTGTGCTAATGGCCAGCATTGAGATTGTTTTCCTGTCCCAAATTTGCATGTCTTTCAGTAGTTCAGAACTCCCCCCCTCCCCCCCCTTTAACACTTTCGGTTCCTTCAGTCTTTTAAAACTCTCCTATCAACCCTGTGTCCTAATGGCCAGCACTCAGATTGTTTTGCTTTGCCAAATTGTCTGTCACTGAGGTCAGTGCCTGCCTGCCTGCCTAGCAGACCACTTCTGGCAGGCACGGTCCCAAGCACATCCTGTTGGAGGTGAGAATTATTAGATAGGATTGTTTGGAGCCTGGTAGTGAAGAGTGTAATTACATTTTAACAAGATTAAATAAACATGGCCAACATAGAAGTTCTTGTTCTTTCCTGGTAATAGAAATAAAACAAAACAGAAAAGAAGAGAAAATGATACCTTTTTTGTTGGACTTTTCAATCTCTCCTCTTCAATCAGTCCAAAACTCTGCTGCGCATAGGCAGTCGGTGGCCCAACTGTTTGGGGAGGCTAAAGGGAGCGGGGTTAGGGGTGTGGCCAGGGGTGGAGCACACGCAGAAAAAAATAAATAAATAAAATAAAAGTCACAATTAATACCTTTTATTAAATTTAGATATTAGATATGTATCATATGTCAAAGAATAAAGTGGTTGCTCAAAGTATATTCTAAGCACAATCGCTCAACTGCAAAACACTATGCACAACTTTGTCCAAAAACACACTCAGAACTTTACTGTACCATAAATATTACACTGGGCAGACCTAATACACCAATATACCACCCATACAGAAAATGCAGACTGTCAACAATATGAAACAAGGGATCATATCATCACAATTCTCATGTAGAGCCACAAAACACCCTAATTCATGTTTAATGTGGGATAAATTGCCATAAATAAGTAAATAAATAAATAAATGTAAACTTTTAATGTTGAGCACCTGATTCTCAAAGTGGACATATTCCAAACACTATAATGAAAATAAAATGATCTTTTCTACCTTTGTTGTCTGGTGACTTTTTCTGATCATGCTGGCCCAGTATCCATTCTGCTACTATCTGTCCTCAGTGCAGGTCAGGAAGCCATCCTCGTTAAATATCTCCCTGGCAACCCAGGACACCTCCAGCCAACCCCCCCTGCTTTCCCAGCAGTAAGGTAAACAAACCATAAACCAATTTCTACAACTGCTAGAGGGCTTTCACTGCAGCTCCTGCTGTGAGGATGGAGGTAAATCAACAATTTAATCCCCTCAGAGCAGCTGGACTCTACAGCTGATCCATCCTGCTGCAGCGGGGGGGGGGGGGGGGGGGGGGGGAGGCTTAGCCTCTCCAAGCCTCTTATACCGGGCGCCTATGCTGCTGCGTGACTCATTTTCCGCCAGAGTCGCTATGCTCACATTAGCCCTCTCCTCAAGTCACTTCACTGGCTCCCTATCTGTTTCCGCATTCAATTCAAACTTCTCTTACTGACCTATAAGTGCTTTCACTCTACTGCTCCCCAGTACCTCTCCACTCTTGTCTCTCCCTACGTCCCCCCTTGGGTACTCCGTTCTGTGGATAAATCTCTCTTGTCTGTCCCCTTCTCCTCTACTGCTAATTCCAGACTCTGTTTCCTTTTATCTCGCTGCACCTCACGCCTGGAATAGACTTCCCGAGCTTGTACGTCTAGCCCCGTCTTTGGCCGTTTTCAAATCCAGGCTAAAAGCCCACCTCTTTAACGCTGCTTTTGACTCCTAACCACTACTCACTTGCCCTGTACCCCTTTTATCCACACCTCTTTAATTCCCTTACCTCTTAGTTGTTCTGTCTGTTTGTCTGTCCTATTTAGATTGTGAGCTGTTTGAGCAGGGACTGTCTTTTCATGTATGGTGTACAGTGCTGCGTATGCCTTGTAGTGCTATAGAAGTGATAAGTAGTAGTAGTAATGTAGAAGCCTGCCCTTGCAGATCAGCAATGCGGCCGCGCAGGCTTCTGTTTCTGTGAGGCTGCCAGCTCAGCAAATGTAACTTATTAGCCAAGATGGCGCTAGTTTTTTCGACCACATTAAATATCAGCTGATCAGTGATGTGTCTAACCCCGCCCCCAAGGCATTCCACCGACAGCAAAACAATCTAATCAGCTGATATTTAATGTGGTCGAAAAAACGCTAGCGCCATCTTGGCTAATAAGTTACATTTGCTGAGCTGGTGCTAATAAAAATGCAGGGTGAGTTATAAGATATTATACTTTTAAATCGTCTTTTTTCTAGATGGAGGTTTAGAGCCGATGTCTGGGGAATGTAATTTAATTTATGGGTCTATGTATTTGCAGGGGAAGGTCCTTGACACAGCCCAGGTTTGGGTGAAACGTGCATGTCGGACAACTGTCCCCCTGTGTCCGATATTACTACTACTACTTAGCATTTCTATAGCGCTACTAGGGTTACGCAGCGCTGTACAAGTTAAAACATGGGGAAGGACAGTCCCTGCTCAAGAGAGCTTACATTAAAGCAAGACGAAATGAGATAAGTGGAAAAATTTTGATAACTATAAGAAGAGGCTAGGTGTAAAAGAACCAGTGAAGATTTAGATGTTGTATATATCGCTGCAATTGAAACTGTAGCGAGTAACATCACTGAGGTTCTGGGGAAACCAGTGTGAGCTGGTTTAAAGATACTAAGTTATAAAAATACATGACTCTGAAACATCTTGAACTAGTATGACAAGAATTTATATATTGCTAGTGGATTTCAAAAATTTATAATCTATGGTGATCGAAGATCCAGTTTCAAAATTACTAATTTGCCTCAATATCTAGCTATTCCACTAGCAACATTCCATATTTAGATTGTGAGCTCTTTGAGCAGGGACTGTCTTTTCGTGTATGGTGTACAGCGCTGCGTATGCCTTGTAGCGCTATAGAAGTGATAAGTAGTAGTAGTAATGTAGAAGCCTGCCCTTGCAGATCAGCAACGCGGCCGCGCAAGCTTCTGTTTCTGTGAGTCTGACGTCCTGCACATACGTGCAGGACGTCAGACTCACAGAAACAGAAGCCTGCGCGGCCGCATTGCTGATCTGCAAGGGCAGGTTTCTACATGGAATGTTGCTAGTGGAGGAGTGGCCTAGTGGTTAGTGCAGTGGAACATGGAATGTTGCCACCATTGGAGATTCTACATGGAATGTTACTATTCCACTAGCAACATTCCATATTTAGATTGTGAGCTCTTTGAGCAGGGACTGTCTTTTCGTGTATGGTGTACAGCGCTGCGTATGCCTTGTAGCGCTATAGAAGTGATAAGTAGTAGTAGTAATGTAGAAGCCTGCCCTTGCAGATCAGCAACGCGGCCGCGCAAGCTTCTGTTTCTGTGAGTCTGACGTCCTGCACGTATGTGCAGGACGTCAGACTCACAGAAACAGAAGCCTGCGCGGCCGCATTGCTGATCTGCAAGGGCAGGCTTCTACATGGAATGTTGCTAGTGGAGGAGTGGCCTAGTGGTTAGTGCAGTGGAACATGGAATGTTGCCACCATTGGAGATTCTACATGGAATGTTACTATTCCACTAGCAACATTCCATATTTAGATTGTGAGCTCTTTGAGCATGGACTGTCTTTTCGTGTATGGTGTACAGCGCTGCGTATGCCTTGTAGCGCTATAGAAGTGATAAGTAGTAGTAGTAATGTAGAAGCCTGCCCTTGCAGATCAGCAATGCGGCCGCGCAAGCTTCTGTTTTTGTGAGTCTGACGTCCTGCACGTATGTGCAGGACGTCAGACTCACAGAAACAGAAGCCTGCGCGGCCGCATTGCTGATCTGCAAGGGCAGGCTTCTACATGGAATGTTGCTAGTGGAGGAGTGGCCTAGTGGTTAGTGCAGTGGAACATGGAATGTTGCCACCATTGGAGATTCTACATGGAATGTTACTATTCCACTAGCAACATTCCATATTTAGATTGTGAGCTCTTTGAGCAGGGACTGTCTTTTCGTGTATGGTGTACAGCGCTGCGTATGCCTTGTAGCACTATAGAAGTGATAAGTAGTAGTAGTAGTAGTTGGACTATATTTTTTGATTAGCTTTTGAAGGTAACACCTTCTTCGGATTTACCTTTGAAAGCTAATCAAAAATGATGTTAGTCCAATAGAAAAGGTATCATTTTCTTTTCTGGGTTATGCTTTATTTCTATTTATTATACAGCCTCTGCCTTAATTGTCTCTGATTGCTTAAACCTGCCTATTTTTGAAGCAAAGTGTTATTGTGGCTCAAAACACATCCACCATGTGGTCTGCCTTTATTTTTAGAAGTGCTGTAAGTGTGTGAACTTAGCGTAGCCTTATTCGGCCTCCTGAGTTTTTCTCCAGTCCAGGCCCACACACTAAACAAAAACCTTGTGTATCCAGCCAGAATTTATGCTCCAGAGCACACTCTAGGCAACTGCCTAGGGTGACCCCATAGGTCAGGGCTTACATAATTAATGAGAGCTGGCCGGGTAGACAGTGTATTTCTTTTGGGCACGGGCCGGGACTGCAGAATAGTTTAATAGTTTAAAACGTTTGATATAGCAGTATTTTATAATACAAAGTCGAAGTGGTTTACAATATTAAAAAAATCCAATAAAAACAGAAACAAAAACACCATAAAATACAGGATAGACTCAAACACATAGGCGTAGACTGGGGGGGGGGCGAGGGGGGCAGTGCCCCCCCAAACGACGCGAGGCGCCGCCGCGCCATTAGTTAAAAAAAAAAAACACATGCAGGCACACGCTCCTCTCCGTCCGCTTGGCTTCCCTGCCCTCTCTATCTGCGTCCCGCCTTCCTCTGACGTCATTTCCTTTCGGGCGGGACGCAGACAGAGAGGGCAGGGAAGCCAAGCGGACGGAGAGGAGCGTGTCCATCTACCCCTCTCTCTTCCTCCCTCCCTCCGGCGCAGGCAGCAGTCTTTTCCAGTGTTCCTGGCAGCGGTAGCGTTGTACACGCTGCCTTTGGCTCTGCCCCGAAGCCTTCTCTTCAAGTTCCTGTTCCCGCATAGGTGGGAACAGGAACTTGAAGAGAAGGCTTCCGGGGCAGACCGAAGGCAGCGTGTATATCGCTACCGCTGCCAGGAACGCTGGAAAAGACTGCTGCCTGCGCCGGAGGGAGGGAGGGAGGAAGAGAGGGGGTAAACGGAGTCACCATCTTGGACCTCGCGGGGGGGGGGGGAGGGGAGGGAAGATGGATGGTACTGGGAGGGGTGGGGAGCAGAGGGAAGGAGCAAGAGATGGATGGGACTGGGAGGGGTGGGGAGCAGAGGGAAGGAGCAAGAGATAGTTGGGACTGGGAGGGGTGGGGAGCAGAGGAAAGGAACAGAAGATGGATGGGATTGGGAGAGGTCAGGCACAGCAGAGGGAAGGAGCAGAAGATGGATGGGACGGAGGGATGGGGAGCAGAGGGAAGGAGCAAGAGATGGCTGGGACTGGGAGGGTGGGGAGCAGAGGGAAGCCTACTGGAAAGAAGACACTGCATAAAACAGAAGACACTGGGATCAAAGCGAATAGAAAAACTAAATGATCAGACAACAAAGGTAAATAAAGTATTTTATTCATAATTTATTAATTGAAATGTGTCAGCTTTTTGAAATGTGCATCTGTGATATTTTGCCTGTAAATTTCATTTCCTTCCTCCATATGAGCATATTCATTTGCATATGTATATATGCAAATGATATGCTAATATGCCCCGCCCATTCTTTGCCCCCCCAAATGAAACAGTCAAACTATGCCTATGCTCAAACACATCCAATCCCTTACCCCTCACAATTCATTCACCCCTGCAGATCACCCAGCCAAATCACAACAATCAGACTACTTGACACAAAAATTTTGAAACCCCCCAGGAGGCCAAATTAAGCTATGCTCCACACACTTACAGTACTCAGGGGCCCTTTCACTAAGTCATGTAAGCGTCCACGCATGCCCAACGCACACCAAAATGGAGTTACCGCCCAGCTACCGCATGGCTTTTGTGGTAATTTCATTTCTGGCTGCTGTCCAATATGCATGTCCGCAAAATAATTTTTATTTTCAGACACATGTATCGGACGCACGCCAAGTGGCATTTGACACATGTAGGTCATTACTGCCCGGTTACTGCGTAAGTCTTTACCGCTAGGTCAATAGCTGGTGCTAAGGTCACAGACCCAAAATGGACACGCAGCAATTTTGATTTTGCCGCACGTCCATTTTCAGCAAAAATTTTTAAAAAAGGCCTTTTTTACAGGTGTGCTGAAAAACAGATCGGCATGCACCCGAAAATCCCACGCCTACACTGCCGCAAGCCATTTTTCAGCGCATCTTAGTAAAAGCACCCCTCAGTTCTCAGAATAAAGGCAGACCACACGGTGGATGTGCTGTGGAGCACAATAACAGTTTGTTTAAACCTGCCTAGTTTTGAAGTAATCAGAGACAATTAAGGCAGGGGCAGTATAAGCAGGACATCCAAAACTTGGAGTGGAGGAGTAGCCTAGTGGTTAGTGCAGCAGACTTTGATCTTGGGAAACTGTAGCTCCTTGTGACTCTGGGCAAGTCACTTAACCTTCCTTTGCCCTAGGTAGAAATAAATACCTGTATATACTATGTAAATCATTGAGAATGTAGTTGCAAAAAACACAGAAAGGCGGTACATAAGTACATAAGCATCGCCATGCTGGGACAGACCAAGGGTCCATCGAGCTCAGCACCTTGTCACCGACAACGGCCAAAAGAACAAGCAATTTGTCCCGCCCATCCTAGAAATACTGTATTATTCCCTCGTCCATTCAATTACATTCTATGGCTTTTTCCTCCAGGAAGTATCCAACCCTTTTTCGAAGTCCGCTAAGTTAACCGCATTAACCACGTTTTCCAGCAGCGAATTCCAGAGTTTAACTACGCGTTGAGTGAAGAAACATTTCCTCCAATTTATTTTAAATTTACCACTCTGCAGCTTCATTGCATGCCCCCCTTGTCCTAGTATTTTTGGAAAGCGTAAACAGACGCTCCACATCGACCCGTTCCATTCCACTCATTATCTTATAGACCTCTATCATATCTCCCCTCAGCCCCAGCCTCTTCAGCCTATCCTGATAGGGAAGTCGTCCCATCCCCTGTATCATCTTTGTCGCCCTTCTCTGCACCTTTTCCAATTCCACCACGTCTTTTTTGAGGTGCGGCGACCAGAATTGAACACAATACTCGAGGTGCGGTCCCATTTCCCTTTCCCTATTTGAGATTGTACATGGAATGTTGCTAATAGAGGAGTAGCCTAGTGGTTTGTGCAGTGGACTTTAATCCTGGAGAACTGGGTTTGATTCCCACTGCAGCTCCTTGTGACTCTGGGCAAGTCACTTAACCCTCCATTGCCCCAGATACAAATAAGTACCTGTATATAATCAAATGGGGTGCCCAGGTTTTCCTGAGGCCGTCCCCGCAGGACAGCCCCATGAAAGGGCAGGGAAACCACTATTATCGAAACAAGATGGGCGTCCATCTTTTGTTTCGATAATACGGACAGGGACGCCCAAAATCTCAACATTTAGGTCGACCTTAGAGATGGTCGTCCCTGGTTTTCGGCAATAATGGAAACTGAGGACGCCCATCTCAAAAATCACCAAATCCAAGCCATTTGGTCGTGGAAGGAGCCAGCATTCGTAGTGCACTGGTCCCCTTACTCCCCCAGTGGTGACCAACCCCCTCCCACCCAAAAAAATTTAAAAAACTTTTTTTCCAGTCTCTATGGCAGCCACAAATGTCATACCCAGCTCCCTGACAGCAGTATGCAGGTCCCTGGAGCAGTTTTTAGTGGGTGCAGTGCACTTCAGGCAGGCGGACCTAGGCCCATCCCCCCCTACCTGTTACACTTGTGGTGGTAAATGTGAGCCCTCCAAAACCCAATGTACCCACATGTAGGTGCCCCCCTTCACCCATAACGGCTATGGTAGTGTTGTACAGTTGTGGGGAGTGGGTCTCGGGGGGCTCAGCACCCAAGCTAAGGGAGCTATGCACCTGGGAGCAATTTGTGAAGTCCACTGCAGTGCCCCCTAGGGTGCCCGGTTGGTGTCCTGGCATGTCAGGGGGATCAATGCACTATGAATGCTGGCTCCTCCCATGACCAAATGACTTGGATTTGGTCGTTTTTGAGATGGGCGTCCTCGGTTTCCATTATCGGCGAAAACCGAGGTCGCTCATCCCCAAGATCGACCATCTCAACATTTATGTCGACCATCTCTAAGGTCAACCCAAATGTTGAGATTTGGGCGTCCCCGACCGCATTATCGAAACGAAAGATGGACGCCCATCTTGTTTCGATAATACAGGATGCCCCGCCCCTTCACGGGGATGTCCTCAGAGATGGGCGCCCTTAGAAATGGTTGTCCCCGTTCGATTATCCTCCTCAAAGTGACCTAGTGGTTAGAGCAATGAGCTATGAACTAGAGACGCCAGAGTTCAATCCTGTTTGTGGCCCTAACATCCTTTGTAAGTTTGGGCAATTCTCTTCATCACCCAATGCTTCAGGCACCCACTTAGGTTGTAAGCACTGTGGGGAAGGGCCATATTATACCCGAGTAGTTTCCACTTGACAGCACTTCATACATCTAGTAGCACTCTACAAATGATAAGTTAAATACGTCAGTGGCATTAATGTACAGTAGGGGAGCCTTTCTCAAATGAAGGAAAACGCTGGAAGGAGAGGGCATAGGATGAAATTAAGAGGAAATAGGCTTAGGAGAAATCTAAGAAAATACTCTTTCACGGAAATGCTGGTGGATGCGTGGAATGGCCTCCCAGTGGAGGTCGTGGAGAAGACTGTGTCAGAATTTAAGAAACCGTGGGACACGTGGGATCCCTTAGGAAAAGGAGGAGTTAGTGGTTACTATGGAAGGGCAGACTGGATGGGCCATTTGGACCTTATCTGCCATCATGTTTCTATGTTTATCAGGATAGAGTGACACAGTGGCATGCAATTTTATCGAAATTCTGAAAGACCTGGTGACTCTCCTTTGCACGGGGAGAGGAAGCAAGGAGGTGAGCGAGAAAGAAGATTCTGTGTGCTTTACTGTATACCACAGATTACATTTTCCTTATATAAGCCTGGAAACCCCCTCCTCTGGCAGTTGTATTGTTGTCTGACTTCCTCAGTCTCTTCTCCCCACCCCCATGTTAGCCTTTTCACTTTTACTTTTCTATTTCCACAGTTAAGCTCCTCTCAGTCACAGACATGCTCCTTGACTCTTTCACCACCACCAGCACTGCTCAGTGTGGAACACGATAAGATGTGATGTGAGCGTGGCGCAGAGGGAGTAGAATGCCAGGGCCAGGGAGAAATGAAGTGGTGCCATGTCTCTTGGCACTCTTGATCTCTGCAGTGCAGTTGAATGGTAAGTTGTATTTGGGGTAATTTCCTGTTTGTTCTGCCGCAACCCTGTTCTACAGTCATGGCTTCTCTGCTGCGTAACATCTTCTGCATTATTGTAGCACTGGTTTAAAGCCAGCAAACTGCAAGCCTAGAAAAATAAGGCTAATTATATCAGAACAGCTTTCCTGCAAAGGTATAATGAGGTTAGTAGTGATAGGGTAAAAGAAAATGTTAAAATTGAATTAACGTGGACACAGACCTGAGTCGGCGCCGTGGTGCCAGCTCTGTGGGAAGCTATGGGTCCTTGAGCACTTTCAATAGCAAATCTGCCTTTGATATCATCACTTCAATCTCTGGGACCTGTGGCAGCTGAGAAGAGAGGGGAGAATGAAAAGATAACATTGGAGGCAGATTTCATATTGGGGCGCCCAAGGACCTTCAGCATTCAATGAAGCTGGCACGTCTGTTGGGAATGGTTTAGAGTCACCACTAAGGAAATGGGATTCAAATCAGGGGAAAATTCCGGAGCAAAGGGCCATGGTATCTGAGTTTTGGTCAGAACACCCTTTGGGGAAGGTGGGGACTGGGGCAGAATTGTGACCCATTTCTTCATCATAAATCATCTTCTGGGGGGGGGGGGGGGAGTCGATCTTAGTTATCTGATCTGAGTTTTGTAAATTACTGAATAACCAGCAGCAATTTTTCATGACGCAGGAAAGATAGGGGGGGGCATGTGGATTGTGGGGGGAGGGACCGATTCAACAAATTGTCTGTGTGGAAGGAAATATAATCCTACATGTGATTTTATTATGTCTTTTTTTAATGCCTCTGAATTTTGCAGGGATAGATCTTAATGGTTGTCTTAGCACTATTATCCTATAAAAGCAGTGTTAGCTGAGTGGATGGGGCAAATAGTGAGGGAAAACCCAAGCATCCTTGCATCAGCAGATATGCAGCAAAAGCACATTAACCTTTCAAGGCATGGAGGAGTAATCTTCTTTTGCATTTCCTCTTTCCTTATCTTTTCCCATCTGGCTTTCCTCAGAGTACTCATGTATCATCTCCAAATTTTACTTTAGCTTGTAACCAGGGGTGTGCTGATAAATTGTTAACAGGGGGCTCTCTCTCGCCAGCAAAGTAAATGAGAATTCAGGAGGGGCCCAAGCCCACATTTTGGGATCCATTTGTTAAAGTAGCCATGGAGAACCGGCTCCCAAAATTCTTAAAAACTTAACAAACGGCTCTCGAGAGCCTGTGAGAGCCTGCTCCAGCACACCACTGGCTGGTAAATTGTTATCAGGGGGCTCTCTCTCGCCAGCAAAGTAAAAGAGAATTCAGGAGGGGCCCAAGCCCACATTTTGGGATCCATTTGTTAAAGTAGCCATGGAGAACCGGCTCCCAAAATTCTTAAAAACTTAACAAACGGCTCTCGAGAGCCTGTGAGAGCCTACTCCAGCACACCACTGGCTGGTAAATTGTTATCAGGGGGCTCTCTCTCGCCAGCAAAGTAAAAGAGAATTCAGGAGGGGCCCAAGCCCACATTTTGGGATCCATTTGTTAAAGTAGCCATGGAGAACCGGCTCCCAAAATTCTTAAAAACTTAACAAACGGCTCTCGAGAGCCTGTGAGAGCCTGCTCCAGCACACCACTGGCTGGTAAATTGTTATCAGGGGGCTCTCTCTCGCCAGCAAAGTAAAAGAGAATTCAGGAGGGGCCCAAGCCCACATTTTGGGATCCATTTGTTAAAGTAGCCATGGAGAACCGGCTCCCAAAATTCTTAAAAACTTAACAAACGGCTCTCGAGAGCCTGTGAGAGCCTACTCCAGCACACCACTGGCTGGTAAATTGTTATCAGGGGGCTCTCTCTCGCCAGCAAAGTAAAAGAGAATTCAGGAGGGGCCCAAGCCCACATTTTGGGATCCATTTGTTAAAGTAGCCATGGAGAACCGGCTCCCAAAATTCTTAAAAACTTAACAAATGGCTCTCGAGAGCCTGCTCCAGCACACCACTGCTTGTAACTCACTCTCAGAGTTACACCAGGTATGGCACCACCCTTCATGCTGGGGGACCTCCATTGAGGCTCTTCAGAAGACCCACCCAGGGATCAGTATAGAAGCTCTGTCCCACAAGTGTCAACACCAGATGCTGGGAAATCTATTTCTCTGGTACACCCAGCCCAAGGTGCAGGAGGCTGAGGTGGGGAACAGGACCCAAATGTCAGAGAGTGTAAAGCACTAGGTCCTTAATCTGCACCTTTGGATGGTATTTTTTTCCCACTGATTGCCTTGCATGAAATCTCTGCACTATGACACAGATTGATACAAGTCTGCTGAGAAACAGGACTGTAAATTCTACATATTCTATTTTTACAAAATTCCCACCCACAACATATTCTGTGCTATTCCAATCTCTTCATCTTTCGCTGTGGCCAGCTCGGGTTGAATAATGTTTCACACATTTCTCTTTCCGTTGCATGAATTTTTGTTTTTCTAAATCAATAAACAAATCATAAAAAATATCCCTCATTCTGTCAAAGTAAAACTTGTAAGCTGAAGAACACTAGCATCCTGTGTCATTGTTTCCAGGAACTGCTGAAGGTATGAACGGAGGGAGAGTCTGGTTCATGCATGTTTTCAGCAGCTGATTTACATTTTCAATAGTTTGGAAGATATATATAAGTCCTGAAACTGAAAAGGAGAGGGTGTAGGCAAGGTCTCTTCACAATCTCCTACACGACCGTGCTTATAAACCTTCTGAGTGGTATAGGAAAAAAGCCACTAAAATTATTCAGGTTCTGCAAGACGAACCCTAAAAAGAAAGGCTTAAGACACTCAAAATGTACTCGCTGGAGGTAAGGAAAGGGGGAAATAATAAAAACTCACATATTTGGCAAGCTTCAATAAAGTACCAGAGGGTTAAAATCTAGAGATGGGCTGTTGTTTACAACGACATGGGAACTGTGAATGACATCCCATGTAACTGCATGTTATTAATGAACGAAAATAAGCAGAAAAATACACGACATTTTGCCTATAATAGTGTTCACTCTTTCAAAAGAGTACACACTGAGGTGAATGGGGTGAATTATATAAATCGCGCCTAAAGAAATCAGCATAGAAAAAAAATCGCATAACTGCTATTCTATAAGCTGCGCCTAAAGTTAGCTGCGGTTTTTAGACTAGCGCTTATGTGCAGGGGTCATGTGTAAATTTAGGTACATTCATTTGAACCAACAAAAACATGCTGCAAATGCCCCCACCTAAATTTACGTACAGAACTCCCTTATTCTATAATTGCGCACGTAACTGAAATCCATGCCCATGCTACTACTACTACTACTACTTAACATTTCTAGAGCGCTACTAGGGTTACGCAGCGCTGTACAAATTAACAAAAAAAGGACAGTCCCTGCTCAAAGGAGTTTACAATCTAATGCTACTACTACTACTACTACTATTTAGCATTTCTATAACGCTACAAGGCATACGCAGCGCTGCACAAACATAGAAGAAAGACAGTCCCTGCTTACAATCTAATAGACAAAAAATAAAGTAATCAAATCAATTAATGTGTACAGGAAGGAGGAGGGTAGGTGGAGGCAGGTGGTTACAAGTGGTTACGAGTCAAAAGCAATGTTAAAGAGGTGGGCTTTCAGTCTAGATTTAAAGGTGGCCAAGGAAGGGGCAAGACGTAGGGGCTCAGGAAGTTTATTCCAGGCGTAGGGTGCAGCGAGACAGAAGGTGCGAAGTCTGGAGTTGGCAGTAGTGGAGAAGGGAACAGATAAGAAGGATTTATCCATGGAGCGGAGTGCACGGGAAGGGGTGTAGGGAAGGACGAGTGTGGAGAGATACTGGGGAGCAGCAGAGTGAGTACATTTATAGGTTAGTAGAAGAAGTTTGAACAGGATGCGAAAACGGATAGGGAGCCAGTGAAGCGACTTGAGGAGAGGGGTAGTATGAGTAAAGCGACCCTGGCAGAAGACGAGACGGGCAGCAGAGTTTTGGACCGATTGGAGAGGGGAAAGGTGACTAAGTGGGAGGCCAGCAAGAAGCAGATTGCAGTAGTCTAAACGAGAGGTGACAAGGGCGAAATGTCAAGTTGGGGCAGTCTAGGTTTCCTGAATAGGGGTATGTGGTTAGGTGCCGAAGGCGACATTGAAGAGGTGGGCTTTGAGCAAGGCTTTGAAGATGCGCAGGGAGGGGGCTTGGCGTATGGGCTCAGGGAGTTTATTCCAGGCATGGGGTGAGGCAAGGCAGAAAGAGCGGAGCCTGGAGTTGGCGGTGGTGGAAAAGGGTACTGAAAGGAGGGATTTGTCTTGAGAGCGGAGGTTACGGGTCGAAACGTAAGGGGAGATGAGGGAAGAGAGGTAAGGAGGGGCTGCAGATCAGGTGCATTTGTAGGTTAATAGGAGAAGCTTGAATTGTATGCGGTATCTGATCGGGAGCCAGTGAAGTGACTTGAGCAGAGGGGTGATATGAGTATATCGGTCCTGGCGGAAGATAAGCTGTGAAGCAGCGTTCTGAACGGACTGAAGGGGGGATAGATGGCAAAGTGGGAGGCCAGTGAGGAGCAGGTTGCAGTAGTCAAGGCAAGAGGTGATGAGAGAGTGGATGAGAGTTCGGGTAGTGTGCTCAGAGAGGAAAGGGCGAATTTTGCTAATGTTAAAGAGGAAGAAGCGACAGGTCTTGGCAATCTGCTGGATATGCGCAGAGAAGGAGAGGGAGGAGTTGAAGATGACTCCAAGGTTGCGGGCAGATGAGACTGGGACGATGAGGGTGTTATCAACTGAGATAGAGAGTGGAGGGAGAGGAGAAGTGGGTTTGGGAGGGAAGACAATAAGCTCGGTCTTGGCCATGCTCCACCCTAAAATGCCCATAACCCTCCCATTTCTGTGCCCCCATTTCTAGGATGTGCATAAAATTTAGTCATGGATCATACGCCTTAATTTACGTGCATACCTGTTAATTGATTTCAATTAGTGCCAATAATGGCTTGTTAAAAAGCCAATTATTGGGCGCGTGCCCAAATTTGTGTATGCAATTTTTGGCAACTTTTATAAAATCAGGGGGACTATGTGCAAAGAGGATGTGCTCTTTTAAAAGAGTACACATTCAATGACTTTGCTCTCATGATGACAAAATAGCCAAATGAAAACAAATAAAATGATTTTTATTATACCCAGAAACAACATGGGAAATGATATGAAAGTTTTCTGGCTGCCCATCCCTATCAAATTCTCCAGAGAAAAGAATTCTGCTTGCTGTGTTTGACCTCTTGAATGTGTAGAAACAAGACTCAGTCAACAAGTTTTAGGTGATGACATTTTTACCGGCCTAAGTCAATACATCTGTGACTGGTTTTCAACAGGCCAGCTCCTTGCGTCTGGTCAGTGAAGTGATGGATCTGGGCAAGGGAGTATTCAAAGCTAAAGTATAGAGGTAACCCACTAAAAATATTACTACCTACTTGTTTTTTGGCCCCTGTTTCCATACAGGAGGAAAATCGGAGACAAAGGATTGTAATCTGAAACTGCAGAAAGGAAAGGCCAGAGTTAAAATGAGAAAATACTTTGAGGGTGGTGGAGGCCTTAAATCACCTATCAATCATTTATTTGAAATAACACGAGAAATGTCAATGACACTTTCCATGTTATTTTTCATATCGTTCTTAATCTGAAATGACAGGAAGTCAAAAGAAAATTTCAGGGGGTTTTCTCCATGACGTTAATAATGTACACCAAGCTTAAAAGCACCTACTGAAGTCTTCAGTAGGTGTCTGTTGAAGATCAGTGTGCCTGTAGTTAACATTATTAATGAAACTGCCCTGAAACAAAACAAGGAACCCACAAATGACACATGAAACTAAACAAAATACATTTTTTGCCTGCACACCCCTATTATCGATGTCAAGCATTATAGTATTACATTAGTATGAGTGGGGAAATGTTTTGCCATTCAATTATGGTTTTCAGTGCTATTCATATTAATACTTTGGTGCTGATTTTCAAAGCACTTAAACTTATAATGTTACGTGGAGGGGCATTTTCGTTTTGCTCAAAATGTCCAGAACCTGAATAGCAAATATAGCGGTTTTCAAAACAGCAAAACATCTATATTTTCTCGAAAATGGCCACTTGCTAGATGTTTTTGTGCTCTGTGCGTTTATCTTTTTGGTCCATTTTTGAAAAAAAAAAAAACCCATCCAAGTGAAAAACACACAAAATTCAAGTCATTGGGATGTGGGAGGAGCCAGCATTCTTAGTAGACTAGCCGCACAGATATCCCAGCAGAGCATGGGGGCAGGGTTGCCATATAAAAAAAAAAATTCCACTTCCGGTTATGCAGTGAGCGAAGCGGCAGCAGCTGTTTGAAGCTCCGGGAACCCCCGCTCTAAATCTGACAATAACAAGTCACATCGCGCTCAGAAACGCCCTCCCTCGCGAATTTAAGTTCTTGGCTGCATGGACAAGTTCGTCCATAAATCCCCCACCGAAATGGCGCAGAAAACCGGTACGAAATCCAGGGGGAAGGTCGGAAGCGGAGAAAACAAAATGGCGGACGGCCCCGCGGTCGCGGCGCCGGCATTCACAGAGATGCAGTTGGAACAACTAACATCAGCAGTGGTTCGCGCGATGGATCCGCGCTGGGATGCACTGTCAAAGCGCCTGGAATCCATCCAAACTGGGCTTGACGGACTGGAGACCAGAACGGGAGACCTGGAAGTGAGAGTCGCGGCTTTGGAGGATGATACACGTGCGCAGGGCCCCGATATCGCCCAACTACAGCAGCAGCTAGAGGAACAAGCCGCTAAGCTGGAGGACCTAGAAAACAGGTCCAGAAGGAACAATATAAGAATGGTGGGGATTCCAGAGCGGATACAAGATAGAAACTTGTCGGACTGGCTGGAGAATTGGCTTTCAAAAGAATTAGCTTTGACTGACTCTACAGGACATTTGGTTGTTGAGAGGGCACATAGAGTAGGGCGCCGAATGGAAAATGCTCAGCGTCCCAGAGTAGTAGTGGCAAAGCTCATGAACTTCAGACATAAAATTGAAATACTGCAGGGATACCGCCAGAAAAGAGAGTCTTTAAGCTTTGAGGGGCAGAAGATAATGATTTTTCAAGACTTCTCACAGAAAGTACAAGAACAGAGGCGGGCATTCCATCCACTCTGTGCGGAATTGGCACAAAAGAATGTAAAATTTGCGTTGATGTATCCCGCACATTTGAAAATAAGATACCAGGACACATGGAAACACTTTCAAAGCGTGGCAGAGGCTAAGGCCTTTACAATTGACCACAAACTAGGCAAACAGCCATGAGCGTCATAAATGGAGGGCGGAAGAACAAGATACAGTGCCTTTTATTGACAAAAGTGACTGGTAAAACTTGGTTTGTTTGAGCGAAAGCGGGGACTCCCTCTGCAAAATCCGGAATTCTAGACCCGTGAGTAGATTGCGGAATAGGGGTAAAAGAAAGAAGGGAGACCGTAGGAAGGGGTAGGGATGGGGGAAAAGGGGGGGAACTCGTCCAAGCATTGGTATTGTAAAGAGGGGACCTGGTTGTGGGCTATAAGGAATAACTGTAATAAAGGGGCAATAACAAGTGAAAGACTGAGGGGGCAGGGTGCGAGTAAGAAAAAAGTACAGATCATGATATTACCGAGTTTATCCAGAAAGATAAAAACACTGAGCAGGGCAAGGAGCAAAATAAAAAGAAACTGCAGAGAGGGTGACAACCCATTGTTAGTCATACACACGGCATTATGATGGTCAGATTGGTGTCTTGGAACGTTGGGGGTATTAGTTCTCCCATAAAAAGATCTAAAATATTGACTGAATTAAAACGACACAAAGCAGACATAGTGTGTTTACAGGAAACCCGACTCACAGAGATAGAACATGCTAAGCTAAAGAGATCCTGGGTGGGGGAGAGTTTTGCAGCGACCCCACAGGGTAGGAGAGGAGGAGTGGCAGTATTGTTCCGGAAGGGGCTAAATTATAAAGCTCAACTGTTGGCTAAAGGAGTGCAAGGAAATTATATAATATTGCAAGTATGGTTGCAAGGAGTGGAATTTATCTTGGTGGGAATTTATGGGCCAACGACACATGACCCACAGTTTTATAACACAATCATAGGTCACTGTATGGGAAGCCACCAGAAGAAAACAGTTATAATGGGCGACCTTAATATGGTGGCGGACCCTGAGATAGACTGCACAAACCCCACATCTCAGCATTATGCGGGGAATAGAACACAGGAGTTTCGGACCCTCTCACAGGCTCTCAGTTTGATAGATGTTTGGAGAACATTACATCCTGGGGAAAAAGATTTTACACATAGGTCTAGAGCACATGGCACACTGGCCCGACTAGATTACATATTAGTAGAACGTACAATGTTCCCACAGGTAAGGGCCGCAACTATTGGCCCTGAGGTGATTTCTGACCATGCGTTAATATGGATAGATCTGGAGGTATTGAACAATGAGAGGGGAGGGAGGGGATGGCGTTTCCCAACGCATCTGGCCATGGACCCTCATTTTCAAGAGTATTTAAAGGAAAAATGGGAGAATTATGCAGAGAATAATAAAGAGCATGCACGTGACCAGCCCGCGTTGTTTTGGTCCGCCTCGAAGGCGGTACTACGGGGGGAGATTATTGCCTATTGTAGTCGTAAGCAGAAGATAAGGGCACAAGCCATATTGAATTTAGAAGAGCAAATGAAAAAAGCTAAACAAAAGCATATCCAACACCCAACCAGAGTAACACTGGAGAATTTGAAAGCTGCGCAAGTGGCACTTAATTCACTATTACAAGAGAGAGAGAACAGATCAATGTTGTATTACAAATACAAGCTACAGAGATATGGGAACCGGTCAGGGAAACTTTTAGCGCGGCTAATTAAAAACTGGGGGGGGCCTAGGTCAGTTGCAGCACTTAAGGACCCGCAAGGGAAAATAATTTCAGATCAGAAAGGCATCGGGAAAATGTTCACCGATTACTTTGCTAATCTATACTCGGTAGAGCAGGGGCCGGTAAATAGGCACCTTTCTGAGTACCTTAAGAAAGCAGGCCTGGCTCAGATATCCCAGGAAGGGCAAGAAGGGCTAAACAGTCCAATAACACTGTTAGAGGTACAGAAGGTAGTTAAATCCTTAAAACGGTACTCAGCGCCAGGACCAGACGGATATTCTGGGGAATACTATAAAATGTTGCCCCCAGATGCATTAGCATCCCTGCTGGAATATCTTGAAGAGATAGTGGGAGCTGGGGAATTTCCTTTGCATACAAATGCGGCGCTTATTACAATGATCCCCAAACCTGGAAAGCCGGCAGATGAGGTGGGCTCTTATAGGCCAATCTCACTGCTAAATTTAGACGTGAAGTTGTTAGCTAAGATTCTGGCAGAGAGACTGGCCCAGTGGTTACCTACACTTATAGGCCCGGAACAGGTGGGGTTCGTGCGGAGGCGACAGACAACACATAATGTTAGGAAGCTACTACTTGCAATAGCCTCATGTCATAACAAGGGAGAGCCTGCAATGGTGATAAGTTTGGACGCGGAGAAGGCATTTGACCTTGTAAGGTGGGACTTCCTATTTGCAACATTAGAGAAAATGGGCATACAGGGCTGGTTTGTGCAGGCGGTTAAGGCACTATACCGCAACCCAAAGGCGAAGGTGATAGTGAATGGGATCAGTGAAGAGGAGTTTGTAATTGAGAGGGGGACAAGGCAGGGTTGCCCGTTGTCGCCCTTGCTCTTTATACTGGCGCTGGAACCACTGTTGAGAGTGGTGAAAGCTACAAAGCAAATTGAGGGTGTAAAGATGGCAACACATGAGGTGAAGATATTAGCATACGCAGATGATCTGATGGTAACTTTAACAAATCCAGATCAATCGTTAGAAGTACTGCTGGAGAGTATAGATCAATATGGTCAGATATCAGGGTTCAAACTAAACAAAGCCAAGTCCTACGTTCTTACATTGGGCCCAGAGACGCCATCAGTCGCGGGTGGGACTATGTCACTGCAGAGAGCGACAGAAACAATTAAATACTTAGGAGTACATATTCCCTCAGACCTCACAAAACTATATGAACAAAACATACGTCGAATAGTTAAAGATACTGAGTTAAGTTTAGCAACATGGGCCTCTCTGCCGCTTTCCCTGAGGGGAAGAATAGCACTATACAACATGGTGATCGTTCCTAGATGGCTGTATGTGCTGCAGACAATACCAGTATATTTAAAAAGATCAGATGAGAAAAAATTAAATACACTGACACAGCGATTCCTATGGCAGGGAAAGAGGGCACGCTTACCAATAGAAACGTTGCAGATCCCGGTGGAGTATGGGGGGTTGGGACTGCTTAGCATAAGATATTTCAACGTGGCTTGCGGGTTAAGACACATAAATGATTGGTTCAGAGCCACTCAAGAATACTCCAATACAGACCTAGAGTTACAATTAACACCAGGGGTGCATTTTAGTAATTATTTACACGGGACCGGAGTCAGTATTCCAGCTGTATTGGGGGAAACTGGTATCATGCAGACGGCCAGAGCAGCGTGGAAATGGGTCTGCCGTATGCACCGGTTCGACCCAAAAGTAACACCATTCCTCCCTATATGTGATAATGTGGCGTTTGTCCCAGGGCAGTTGTACTCAGTCTTTCGCAGGTGGGAGAAAAAGGGAATAAAGTATGTATTGCAAGTGGTTACAGAGGAGGGACGCATTAAACCCTTCTCAGTTTTGAAAGAGGAATTTACATTGTCAGATACAGAGTTTTTTCATTATGCTCAGCTAAAACATTATGTGGCATCATTGCGTTGGGAGCACCTGGCGGAAGATGTTCAGGAGGAGCTCTCAGCAGCCCTTTCACTGGGATCACAACAGAAAGTGCCTTTGTCCTTTTACCATAGGCACATCAGAGACACAATGCCAGAACCAAACTATAAAAAATTGGAGACGGACTGGCAACAGGACTTAAAAGTTAATATAACATCAGAAATAATTAAGACATTTGTTTTGTCCATTTCCAGGCGCTCGGTCTGGGTGGGACATTGGGAACAACAATATAAGTTTGCTTTTCGTCTTTATATACCACCTCGACGAGCTTTTTACATGGGACTCTCGCCATGGGGAGAATGCCCTAAGTGCAGATCAGAAGGTGCAACACTGGGCCACATGTTTTGGTCCTGCCAAGGAATAAACAGATTTTGGAAAGTATTGACACAGAACATATCCACATTATGGCAGCAACAGTGGGAGTGTGAGCCATTGTTATTATTTGGTCAATTTAAAATCAGACACCCGATTCCAAAAGGATATAAAAGCTTCATCAACAAAGCGGTGGTGGTCGCTAGACAAGTCATACTGAAAGAATGGCTGACGCACAAAATTCCCACAGTACAGCAGTGGCGCATGCAGATGATACATTTGATGCGTATGGAAAAAATAGGAGTAAAAGACATGAATTCGACTGCAGGCGAAGAATTACAACAGATATGGTCCCCCTTCTGGAATACTTTGACAGCACCAGCCAGGAGCTACCTCCTGAATATATAGACTCTAAAGCATGGACGAGAGGGAGGGAGGGAGGGTTAGGGAGGTAGGTAGGAGATGGGGAGGGTTGGTACTAGGGGGGATGAGGAGTGAAGGGGTAGGTAACAAGGAAGGGGGGGGAGGGGGGGGGAAAAAGAAACGTGTATAGGTAAAGGAATAGATAAGTTAAGATATGAGATAAAGTTGTATTATCGTTACAAGAATAAAATGTAGAATGGTGGCAAAGGGAGGGGGGGATGGGGAGAAAAAGATAAAAGACGAGAATATCCATAATTGGTTTACTTAGTGGGATAATTGTTAAATTGATGTTTTATTGATTATCTGTAAAATACTGACAATTGTCAAACTGAAGTTGATATGTTCTAATAAAAACAGAATTAAACATAACTGTATTTAATAAACCAAAACCTAATTATTTAAAAAAAAAAAAAAAATTCCTGCCCAAAAACCGCCCAAACCCCGCCCCTTCCGCCATCACCCCACCCCGCCGTCATCAGCCCCACCCCTTCCGTCATCAGCCCCGCCCCGTCATCATCAGCCCCGCCCCCACCATCATCGCCCCGCCCAATACGTCGGCAAACCCCACCCAAAACGTCACAAACTCCGCCTCTGTCACCATTAGCCCCACCCCCCGCCGGCCGAAAAACCGCCCCAAAACCCGCACAAAAAATCCAAAACCAGCCCAAAAAAACGCAACCCGCCCAATTGGGCGGGAAAACCGCCCATCTGGCAACCCTGCATGGGGGCTCTGCAGCAGGGGTGTAGCCAGACATCAGATTTTGGGTGGGCCTAAGGAAGAACTGGGTGGGCACCAATTGTTCTCCTCCCCCCAACCACCACCCAAAAAATATCTCAGCTGGTGGGAAAACGCTTCTTTCCACCTTGGCAGTCTGCAGCAGGCAAGCGCTGAAAACTGAACCTACGCAGGTGCCGGTATCATGGAGACAGGGCCGGTCTTAACAAGTGCGGGGCCCTGTGCAGTCCAATTTGATGGGGCCCCATCCTAGCCCCGCCCCCACCCTAGCTCCGCCCCATTGATAAGATTATTCCATTTTTAGAAATTTTTTTTATTTATGAAATTTCAAATAAAGACAAATGAAGCTAAACTTGTACAAAAAAACTGATTGAAATAATAAGCACAATGCTATTATCATGAAACCTCCCCTCCCCAGAAATTATTCAGTTCAAGTCCACTACAATTAGTAGTTCCAATTCTCATAACAAAGGAGAAAATAAGGAAAAATATTAAGAAAAGATCCAGCACAGTGCTACAGTGTACAAGGTATGCCAGGAATGCTTTATCTGCCTATGGCTGGAGAGAGGTTGAGTGACTCGATGCTGTCCGGGTCGGAGCGGAGGCACGAGGCAGAGTTGAGGCACGCTGAGCGGGGCCCCCTTAGGCGTGGGGCCCTATGCGGCCGCCTTGGTCGCCTCTGCCTAAGACCGGCCCTGCATGGAGAGTAGCGTTTTCGTTACCATCAGGAGGAAGTTTGTAGCTGGCTGAGCTTGGGATCCCACCAGCTACCACTAAACGTGTGCTACTGTTGGGTGGGCCTGAGCCCTAAGTGGGTGGGACCCAGGCCCACCTGTGGCTATGCCACTGCACTGCAGTATACTTCACCTACAAGCTCCCAGGTACACATCTCACCATTGCTCCCTTATACTGTATAGTGTGCCCTTCAAAATCCACCAAAAACCTACTGTACCCAACTGTACACCACTACAATAGCCCTTATGGATGCAGGTGTCACCTATATGTGGGTACAGTAGGTTGTTTTGTGCGTTTTGGAGGGCTCACACTTTCCTTCACAAGTGTAACAGAGTGGGATATGAGCCTGGGACCCCATCTCTACAGAGCACTGCACTGACCACTTGGTTACTGCTGCTCTAATAGGACTGGCTATCCAGCTTATAATCGAAAGACAAAAACGCCTATATTGCGACCTAAATCGGGAGATAGGCGTTTATCTCCCAAAAACGAATAACGCGGTATAATCGAAAGCCGAACTTGGACGTTTTCAACTGCACTCCATCGCGGAAGCGTACAAAGTTGACGGGGGCGTGTCGGAGGCGTGGTGAAGGCGGGATTGGGGCGTGGTTATCACCCGAACAGAGATGGGCGCCTTTCGCCGATAATGGAAAAAAAGTATGCGTTTGTAGCTAGAATTTAGGGCACTTTTCCTGGACCCTGTTTTTTCACGAATAAGGCCCCAAAAAGTGCCCTAAATGACCAGATTACCACCAGAGGGAATCGGGGATGACCTCCCCTGACTCCACCAGTGGCCACTAACCCCCTCCCACCACAAAAAATGATGTTTCACAACTTTTTATTTTCACCCTCAAATGTCATACCCACCTCCCTGGCAGCAGTATGCAGGTCCCTGGAGCAGTTGTTAGGGGGTGCAGTGGACTTCAGGCAGATGGACCCAGGCCCATCCCCCCCCCCCACCTGTTACAATTGTGCTGCTTAATGCTTAGTCGTCCAACCCCCCCAAACCCACTGTACCCACATGTAGGTGCCCCCCTTCACCCCTTAGGGCTATAGTAATGGTGTAGACTTGTGGGCAGTGGGTTTTGAGGGGGATTTGGGGGGGCTCAACACACAAGGGAAGGGTGCTATGCACCTGGGAGCTCTTTTACCTTTTTGTGTGTTTTTGTAAAAGTGCCCCCTAGGGTGGCCGATTGGTGTCCTGGCATGTGAGGGGGACCAGTGCACTACGAATTCTGGCCCCTCCCACGAACAAATGCCTTGGATTTATTCGTTTTTGAGCTGGGCGCTTTCATTTTCCATTATCACTGAAAAACAAAAACGCCCAGCTCACAAATTGTCGAATAAAACATGGATGTCTATTTTTTTCGAAAATACGGTTCGGTCCGCCCCTTCACGGACCCGTTCTCGGAGATAAACGCCCATGGAGATAGACGTTTTCATTCGATTATGCCCCTCCACATCATCTCTGGCTGTCATAGAGGCTGGCATGTACTGTTTCTTTCACATCTTTGGGGTGGGGATGGGAAAGGGTCAGTGACCACTGGGGAGGGTCATTCCTTTATTCCTCTAATGGTCATCTTGTCATTTAGGGCACTTTTTCATGGCTTATTCGCTCTAGAAAAAAAAAAGATCTAGCTCAAAATGTCTTCGTTTTAGTCCTGGATGTTTTCAGCCATAATGGAAGAAAATGAAAACGTCCAGGTCTTAGGAACACCCAAATCCTGCCCTTAACAAGACCCCAACATGCAGTGGCGTACCAAGGATGGGGCGGTGGTGGCGGACCGCCCCGGGTGTCAGCAGGTGTGGGGGGGGGGTGCTCCGGCACTGCAGTCCCCACCTTCCTACCGGCTCCGTCGACGGACAGATGACCCTCTTCTCCTGCCACCCGGCACCCAGCCTTTAAAAAAAAAAAACCTGTGAAGCGCCTCGCGTCTGCTCTGGTCTGCTGTAAAGGAAACAAATCACCTCATCGCATCGGCCCTTCCCTCACTGTGTCCCGCCCTCGCAGAAATAGGAAGTTACATCAGAGGGCGGGACACAGTGAGGGAAGGGCCAATGCAAAGAGGCGATTTGCTTCCTTTACAGAACAGCAGAGCAGACGCGAGGCACTTCACAGATTTTTTTTAAGGCTGTGTGGCAGGAGAAGAGGGTTGTCTGCCCATCGACGGAGCTGGTAGGCAGGTGAGGACTGGGTCGGGGAGGGGGGCCCAGATGGGAAAAGGGGACGGGGTCTGGGCCTGGGGGGGGGCTCAGATGGGAGAAGGGGCCTGGAGCTGGAACTGGGATCTGAGATGGGGGCAGGAAGGAGAATGGGGCCATGCCTGGGGCAAGTGGGAGAATTGGTCTGGGGCTGAAAAGTGGGGCCCTAATGCAAGGCATGTTGATAAAGGGGACTGGAACTGGGGGCTGAAAAGGAGGGTAGGTGGGATAAGGGGGCTAGTACTGGAACTGGGGGCTGAAAAGGGGCAGGGGCTAAAACTGTGAGGACTGGGGGCTGAAAAGGGGACAGGGAGAAGTGGCTGGGGGCTGAAAAGGAGGGGCAGCGAGAGGGAGGGCAGACCCTGGATGGATGGGAGAGGGAGGGCAAATGGTGGATTGAAGGGGCAGAGAGAAAAGGCAGAGAAGGGATGGCAGAGAGGGCAGACACTGGATGGCAGAGAGAGAGCGAAGACAGATGCTGGATGGAAGGAAGACGGTGAAAAGAAGATGAGGAAAGCAGAAACCAGAGACAACAAACTATAAATAAAATATATATTTTTATTTTTTTTGCTTTAGGATAAAGTGGTATTGTAGATGTGTTAATAAATGTTTATAAATAGAACATGTAAATAAGGTAATCTTTTTATTGGACTAATTTTAATACATTTTGACTAACTTTCAGAGAACAAAACCCCCTTCTTCAGGTCAAGATAGGATATTGTAACTGCACTCTACTGTATTGACCTGAGGAAGGAGGTTTTGGCCTCTGAAAGCTAAATGTATTAGTCCAATAAAATGGTATTATTTTATTTTCTATATTTGTTTTATTTCTATTTGTTAATTTGTAAAGTGGTAATTGGTATTTGTTAGGTTTTTTTTTCAAATGTACATCTGCTGTCTTTATATTTTGCACAGTACTAGGGGACATTTTCTGTTTCTGTGGTGTTGTATTGTATGCAGCAGAGTCTGGCATCTTGGGGGTTCAGTTTAACTTTTGTCTAAATAGAAAGTTTATGATTACTTATTCTGTAGTGGATTAGGGTGTATCTGTGTTTGTGAAAAATACATGGCTTTCAGTTGGCATTGACTGTGCAGGATCGACGATCTGTACTATTCTGTCTGGTTTCGTTTTACAACAGGTGAATTGATGTTCTAGTGTTCACTGTAGTATTAAGATGCTTTCCTTTTCCTTGTGTGACTTGTAAAAATGACTGCTTATGGTATGCTAGAATTGCTTTATAGGTCCTGAGTGTTTTGTATTCTCGGTATGCCTAATACTGGATTTTGGAGGGGGGTGTTAAAAAATTACCAGCCCCGGGTGCCAACTACCCTAGGTACGCCTCTGCCAACATGCCCCCTTGAGATTTGGATGCACTGGAGATGAACAGCATAGAGAAACATCTGGAAAATGGGTTTCAAAATACTGATTTGGAAATTTTGGCGAGAAAACGTCCAAATACTGCTTTATGCCACTTTTTAGATGTTTTTCTCTTTTGAAAATGAACCCCATAGTAACCTCTGTAACTTTGTAAGTCTATGTGCTTTAAAAATGAGCCTCGTGGAGGGGCATAATCGAACGCGAACACCCATCTCCATGGGCGTCTATCTCCGAGAACGGGTACGTGAAGGGGTGGGACAAACCATATTTTGGAAAAAAATGGGCGTCCATCTTTTTTCCGATAATACGGTTTGTGCCAGCCAAATGCATCGGATTTGTGCGGATTTGAACTGGGCGGTATCGTTGTTCAGCAATAATGGAAACCGAAGGCGCCCAGCTCAAAAACGAACAAATCCAAGGCATTGGGTCATGGGAGGGGCCAAGATTCGTAGTGCACTGGTCCCCCTCACATGCCAGAACATCAACCGGGCACCCTAGGGGGCACTTGTAACAATTAAAAAAAAAAGTTACCTGCCTCTGAAGTCCATAGCTCCCTTCCCTTGGGTGCTGAGTCCCCCAAATCCCCCCAAAACCCACTCCCCACAACTCTACACCATTACCATAGCACTTATGGCTGAAGGGGGGCACCTAGATGTGGGTACAGTGGGTTTTGGGGGTGGTTTGGAGGGCTCCCATTTACCACCACAAGTGTAACAGGTGGGGGGGAATGGGCCTGAGTCCACCTGGCTGAAGTCCACTGCACCCACTAACAACTGCTCCAGGGACTTGCATACTGCTGTGATGGAGCTGGGTATGACATACAGGCTGGAAAAAAAAAGTTTTTAAAGTTGGTTTTTTTGGGTGGGAGGGGGTTAGTGACCACTGGGGGAGTCCCTCCCTCCCTCCTTCCGGTGGTCATCTGGTCATTTAGAGCACTTTTTTGGGACTTGTTCGTGAAAAAAAGGGTTAAAAAAAGTGACCCAAATTCGCGCTAAAAACGCCTTTCTTTTTCGATTATCGGCCGAGGACGCCCATCTCTCCTCGGCCGATAAACACGCCCCAGTCCTGCCTTCACCACGCCTCCAACATGCCCCCGTCAACTTTGGCCGTTTCCGTGACAGATTGCAGTTGAAGACGCCCAAAATCAGCTTTCGATTATACCGATTTGGGCGCCCATGGGAGAAAGAAGCCCATCTCCCGATTTGGGTCGAAATATGGGCGTCTTTCTCTTTTGAAAATAAGGCGACTAGTAACGTAGCTGCCTGTCTTTTATTATCCTTCTTTTATTCTTTGCTGCTTTTACTGATTATATAATTGTGAACCGCTTAGCTGTAATGATTTGCGGTTTATGTGAATAATATTATAGGGCTCAATATAATATTGATAAAAGATATTTTGAGCCCTTTAAAAAAAAAAAAATAGCTTACCAGCTGTGGTGGTGGATACCAAAACTGTGACAAAATTCAAGCCAGGCTGAGATGGATATGGAAGACAATGGTAGGAACAAGGGTAGGAGAGTGTAGTATTGCAAACAATTTACCTTTCACACCCATGAGAACCGAGGCAAAGAGAGAAATGATAAGGGGAAAACAAGGCCCCTATAAAGATTGACCTTGAGATGCTGCAGATCATGGAACTGGTGGGTTAAAAAGAGCAGGCTATGACTTCTCAGAAACCAATTAGATCAATGCCATCAGGTGGCGGGGGCTGGTTACCATCCAGGAAGTAATGAGACCTGACAGCCAGATGCTGGGGCAACAGCCTCAAGAGTTTCCTTAACCACACCCTCTCCAAAGGACATCACAGGATGTGATACCTGCAAGCAAGCCTTCTCTGGAGTATCCCCCACTCTCTGGAATGCACTCGCTGAAAGGCTTGACTTAACACAAGACTATCTGTACTTCAGGAAGCAGGTGACAGCCAACTGGCTGTTCAACGAGGCCTTTAATAAAATAACTAACTTGGTAGACACACACACACTATACCTGTACATGTTTATCCACTCCTACCCTAGCTAAGATCATTTTCAAGCACCATTCTTTAAATTAGTCCCTTTATTTTCTTACTCCTGTTACTCTATCTTATCAATAAGTTCCATCTTTGCTTACACCCTATGATGTTTATCAGGGCTGTGCCTAGGGTCTCTGGCGCCCCCCTGCAGACTATCAGTTGGCGCCCCCCCCCCCCCCCCGGTAAAAATGATCGCTCCAAACCACCAGTCCCGCCTCCCACCACCGGCTCTGTCACAGACCGCATAAGCCTGGCAAGTGTTACTCCAGAGGATGTTGCTTGTAGCAATCTCCAAAATATAGAACAGGAAAAGTTCTCTACGATGACGAATCACAGAAGGCAAAAGTAGAGACTAATAGACGATTCACCACTGGAGACGTAAGTCCAATAGTCTTTATTATATCAGAGATAACGACCCGACACAGGCTGTGTTTCGACGCTAAAAAGCGTCTGCATCAGGGGTCAATAAATACACCAAGTAATGAATGCAAAACGAAGAGTCCTACTTGTATATGTGTTGTCAACTCACTGATCACGTAGCGCCAAACAGAATATGCTGGATACAAACTATCAGAGCATATTCTGTTTGGCGCTACGTGATCAGTGAGTTGACAACACATATACAAGTAGGACTCTTTGTTTTGCATTCATTACTTGGTGTATTTATTGACCCCTGATGCAGACGCTTTTTAGCGTCGAAACATGGCCTGTGTCGGGTCGTTATCTCTGATATAATAAAGACTGTTGGACTTACGTCTCCAGTGGTGAATCGGCTTGTAGCAATCTTACAAGATGGATAACATAGAAAGGGTGTAGCACAACTATTAAATATTCAATTGCACTTCAATAACTGATGCAGGGAGGGATTTATTTAAGGAGGCATGAGGATGTGATTATTAATCTGGAGGCCTGTATAGCACATAAGCACTGCAATACTAGGAAAAGACCAGCACTGGACTTCAGCCAAGCACACAAGGTGCATTCCAAAAGGCGCCCAGGTGGATCACTTCTTATTTTCAGTGTTTAGCTGATGATTTATCATTCAAATATTTTAAACAGGAAATGACTGGGTTTTCTATACCTAGTACTATGCTGCCACCAAGCAGCAAATATTTACTGCCGAAGGTGAAAAAATTAGCTCCTTCCTTAGGCTCAGTGACTAAAATTTACTGCGACACTACATAACCCAGAAGACAAGGGCAGATGGATAAAAGACCAACCCACTTATTTAGTTCCATCAGCTTCTCTAACACTTTGGGTAAGAAAACATATTAATTTCTATACATAGATCAAATATTATCTCACCCTCCCTCCTCAGTAATGTTTAATTTTGTTTAATGTCTACCACCTTCACGGAACTCATCATCTTCCTCTTTGATTCTCATAAGACCTATACTTAGTGCAGTACCTGGGCCCCATCTTATCACAAAGCCTTGCAACAGTCCAAAGTCACCAAAACAATGAAGCTGTTGTCCAAACATCTGGCAGCCCCAGGCTCATTGGCTATTAGGGTAGTAGCCACAACTGCTGAGTGCAAATTACCCCAGCTTTAATGGAAGCCCAGCGTAGACAAACTACCACTCTGTACCCACTGCTTTTACTCCTTCCTCTTTGGCTATGAGTGGACATCCACCCAAGCCCCTTCGCTCTTTCACCTATTGGTCCTAATAGCAAACTCTGGAGTACCCCACTAATTACTCCTTCCGCAATCTGTCACAGCGCAGGCGCAGCATTAGTGCAGGAGGCGGCGCTCCTGACGTGTCTAGCCTTCCCCTTTGCTCATGTTCCGCCTTCTTCTGACATCAAAGAAATAACGTTAGAAGAAGGCGGAACATGAGCGAAGGGGAAGGCTAGACACGTTGGGAGCGCCGCCTCCTGCACTGACCCTGCGCTGCCGGGCAGAGGTAAAATTAAAAGGATTAAAAAAGGAAAGGGATCTTGCTGCGGGAGAGAAGAGGGCGCGGCAGCGCCCCCCAAAGGACGGCGCCCCCCCTGCCATGCTTACCCCACTTACCGTATTGGCAAAAATGTTTTATTGTGTATTGTGTTGACATTGTAATGTAGCATACTATGCCATACTTTGTATTATTTGAATATTTTTACTGCTGTAATTGTCTGTTGCTTATGCTCACATATTCTTTCTGTACACCGCCTTGAGTGAAATCCTTCAAAAAGGCACTAAATAAATTCTAATCTATTATAATAAAACTCACCCTCAACGTTCTGAAGACAACGTTCTGAAGTCACTCAGTCACTCCCTGAAGGGTTCATGGATTCATGGTGGTGAAGCCACAACACTGACCATGTCTCTCTGCCCCGCCCTCACATGACGGACCAATCAGAAAAAAACACCCTCAACATTCTGAAACACAAAGGACCATCACAACACCGTTCCCAGGCAACACTAGGCAACATAAGACGGACCAATCAGAGGAAACTACGTGACAATAAGGGAGGAGCATTCCCCAGCAGAATGGCTCGTTATCTGTGCAGCACGGAGAGCACAGAACCACCGCTGGAACGAGAGAAGAATATTCCTGCTGTGGGTATGTGCAAAATAGACCGGGGGGGGGGGGGGAGAGAAATTTTTAAATGCCTAATGCCAGTACTGAAGCGTGCCAGAGGGCCTATAGCACAGACTATATTTGGGATCACTTGACATGGAGTCAGAGGAGCCTGAAAACAACGTGCCCGTCACCATCTGGGACGTGGGCGAACAGGGCAAGCTGCGGCCCAGCTGGAAGGATTACCCGCGACCCAGCCAGCAGCAAACAGCTACCAAGGAAGGGGGAGGAGTACTCCTTCCCTGCCTAGGAATCGCTGGAGACTGGCTGCCAAACTAACGAAACAACCGCACACCGATGCACCACCTCCATCATTCGAAAGGCATCCACTCTTTCTTCAACAGAAATGCAAACTAATAATACAAAACAAACAAAGAATACATGGTTTCTCAGGCGGCTGGAGGTAACTCCCCACCCCTTTCCTCTTCCCCTTTTGCCGAAGCGGCCAAGGACGT
This sequence comes from Microcaecilia unicolor, assembly GCF_901765095.1. Lineage (NCBI taxonomy): Eukaryota > Metazoa > Chordata > Amphibia > Gymnophiona > Siphonopidae > Microcaecilia > Microcaecilia unicolor. Next base: position 53,134,520 of record NC_044044.1, read on the forward strand.
GCCCAACCATCCCCAGCCTCAGGCAAGCTGTCTCCCACCTCGGGGATTCCCCGAGCACCCGGAAGAAGACGGCGCTGATTCCTGCAGCGCATAAATGTTCCAGCATTCCCCTGCAGCCGGCCTGAAATGGACCAAACATACCGGATCACCCCCCCCCCCCCCCGACAGCCCGAGACCGTGCTCTTCTCCCTTCTGCCAACTTAAAACAACCATCCCTGTCCTCAGGCAAGCCGTCACCCACCTCCAGGATGCCCAGAACCCCAGCCCAATGAAAAAAGATGGCGCTGCTTCCAACAGCACATTTCTCTTCCAGCATTCCCCTACAGCAGCCCTGAAACGGCCAAAAAATACCGACAAAGAACGTGCTCCTCTACCTTCCGCCCATCTAAAACAACACTGCTGCCTCAGCACAACACAAAAAAAAAAACCTGGAAAAAAAAACACCACTCAGCAAAGGCTGACCCCCCCTACAACCACATTTACATTTCACCAATAGAAAGACCCCCCTCCACAAACCTCCTTGACAGACAAAACCACACACATACAATACAACAGAAACACACCCTCAAAGCCACGCACCAATCCAACCCACTTTGCCAGCACAGCACATTCCCCAACCCCCAAGCACAAAACAAAACAAAAAAAAACACACATCAACAACCTGCACACACCGCACCCTCACACACACACACAAAATAACTCTGTGACACATACACACACACACACACAAAAAAAAAGCCACATGCTAGCGCCCGTTTCATTGGTTTCGGAAACGGGCCTTTTTTACTAGTAATAATAATAATATAGCACCTCAGACTGCTTCCTCTTTCTTTGTTGCCTGGCAGCCAGTGATGTAAACCGTGGCATTCTAGCCACAGGCAGGAGAGGAAGGGAAAGCAGCCCAATGCACCACAACACCACTGTTCTTTTCCAATCACCAAACCTGGATCAGCGGGAGGGTGGGGAAGGTGCATGAGAGAGGGAGGGACGATCAAAGGTGACATGGACCAGCATGGTACGAAAGAGAGGGGATTGATATACATAGGCGAGTTAGAGAATTGGAGAGGATATATGGAGAAGGTATATGAATGAGGAGAAGGACTGGAGGGGGCATGAGATTAATAAGTCATGGCTACATGTTCGTGCAAGTGGTAGGGTAAAACCAGGACTGCCTCACATGATGTAGAACTCAAACCACAGCCTGGAAACCATTAGCACCACAAGACCCAGGGGAGATTAAACCAATAATAGCAGGGTTCTACAGTGCTCTGGATAAATTGGCTGGAGTTCTTCTCCATTTACATGACTGTGGTCAGGAAGATGTGGTGGTAACCCCCTAGTTTCACCCTACAGTATTTTGTCACGTGCAAATTAAATATCACTGGGCAGATGGCTGGTACCATGATATGTCCTTTGCGGAGTGAGCTGGGCTCCTGAGTCAGCCCCATTTTGAGCCACAGCTGGATGCCTTTACATGCAAGGGGAGGAAGAGATTATTTTAACTGGTGCATCAGTTTGAATGTTAAAAATCTCCTAAAATAATCACCTTAGTGGAAGCCAAACACCTATGTTAGAACTTCTAATAGATCACCTAAAGAAGAGTTTAGATGTGATGATGCAAAGTTAAGAGACAGACACATTAATCGTGTTGAGTACTGAAGGAAGGTACGGAGGGAATAGGTAAACATGGTTCTGCTCTAATTTAGAAAGAGCATTTCAAGCTGCATTCTATTACCAGTTTGGATGCAAACTGCTAATTTCGACATTCAAGGTTTTGAATGCCATAGGCCCATATGAACATAAGAATAGCCATAAAAGCTCTGTGGAACCATTAGATCATGAAGGAGCAAAAGAGGCACTAAGGGAGGACAAGGCTTCGGTCTTTATGGAAGAATATTTAAGAGATCTACCTACACCAGAAATGAAAGAAATCTCAGTGAACATAGAAGATGTACTGAGCCAAATCAACAAATTAAAAAGTAGTAAATCACCTGGACTGGATGGCATACATCCAAAGGTACTGAAAGAACTGAAACATGAAATTGCTGATCTGCTGTTAGCAATCTATAACCTGTTGTTAAAGTCATTCTTAGTACCTGAAGATTGGAGGGTGGCCAATGTGATGCCGATTTTTTTAAAGGGTTCCAGAGGTGATCCAAGAAATTGTAGGCCGTTAAGTCTGACGTCAGTGCTGGCTAAAATAGTGGAAACTATTATAAAGAATAAAATTACAGAACACATAAATAAATATGTTTTAATGGGACAGAGTCAGTATAGTTTCAGCCAAGGGAATTCTTGTCTCACCAATTTACTTAGTTTCTTTGAAGACGTGAATAAACATGTGGATAAAGGTGTATTGAGTGTATGTGGATAGGTGTATCTAGATTTTCAGAAAGCTTTTGACAAAGCTCCTCATGAGAGACTCCAGAGAAAAAGAGTCATGAGATAGGAGGCAATGTTCTGTTATAGATTAGGAATTGGTTATTGGACAGAAAGTAGAGAGTAGAGTTAAATGGCCATTTCTCTCAGTGGAGGAGGGTGAATAGTGGAGTGCCACAGGGATCTGTACTGGGACCGGTGCTATTTAACATATTTATAAATGATCTGGAAATTGGAACGACGAGTGAGATGATTAAATTGCAGATGATACAAAACTAGTCAAGGTTGTTAAAACACATGCAGACTGTGAAAAATTGCAGAAAGACCATAGGAAATTGGAAGATTGGGCATCTAAATGGCTGATGAAATTTAATGTGCACAAATGCAAAGTAATTCACATTGGGAAGAATAATCCGAATCACAGTTACCTGATGCTAGGGTCCACCTTGGTGGTCAGCACCCAAGAAAAAGATCTGGGTGTCATTGTAGGCAATACCCTGAAAATGCCCAGTGTGCGATGCAGCCTAAAAAGCAAACAAGATGCTAGGAATTATTAAGCAAGAGATGGTATGTAAGACTCAGAATACTATGACGCCTCTGTCTTGTTCCATGGTGCGAGTTCTGGTAGACGTATCTGAAAAGGGAAAGGGAAATGAGACTTGATATACTGCCTTTCTGAGGTTTTCACAACTACATTCAAAGCGGTTTTACATATATTCAGGCACTTATTTTGTACCAGGGACAACAGAGGGTTAAGTGACTTGCCCAGAGTCACAAGGAGCTGCAGTGGGAATTGAACTCAGTTCCCCAGGATCAAAGTCCACTGCGCTAACCCCTAGGCTACTCCTCCACTAGGTTCAGTCAAAGAAGAGCAACCAAAAGGATAAAGAAGATGAAACTCCTCTCATATGAGGAAAGGCTGAAGAGGTTAGGGATCTTCAGCTTGGAAAAGAGATAGATGAGGGGAGATATGATTGAGGTCTACAAAATCCTGAGTGGTGTAGAACAAGTAGAAGTGAATTGATTTTTTACTCTTTCAAAAAGTACAAAGACTAGGGGACATTCAATGAAGTTACATGGAAACACTTAAAACAAATAGGAGGAAATATATTTTCACTCAGTAGATAGTGAAGCTCTGGAACTCTTTGCCGCAGGATGTATTAACAGCGATTAATGTATCAGGATTTTAAAAAGGTTTGGACAAGTTCCTGGAGGAAAAGTCCAAAATCTGTTATTGAGACAGGCATGGGGAAGCCACTGCTTGTTCTGGGATTGGTAGCTGGGTTTCTGGCAGGTTCTTGTGACCTGGATTGACCACTGTTGGAAACAGGATACTGGGCTAGATGGACCATTGGTCTCACCCAGTGTGTGTGTGTGAGTGTGTGAGGGTGCGGTGTGTGTGCAGGTTGTTGATGTGTGTCTTTTTTTTGTTTTGTTTTGTTTTTTGCTTGGGGGTTGGGGGATGTGCTGTGCTGTCCTTGGTCGCTGTTTGCTGCTGGCTGGGTCGCGGGTAATCCTTCCAGCTGGGCCGCAGCTTGTCCTGTTCGCCCACGTCCCAGATGGTGATGGGCACGTTGTTTTCCGGCTCCTCTGACTCCATGTCAAGCGATCCCAAATATAGTCTGTGCTATAGGCCCTCTGGCACTCTTCAGTACTGGCATTAGGCATTTAAAAATTTCTCTCCCCCCCCCCCCCCCCCCCCGGTCTATTTTTGCACATACCCACAGCAGGAATATTCTTCTCTCGTTCCAGCGGTGGTTCTGTGCTCTCCGTGCTGCACAGATAATGAGCCATTCTGCTGGGGAATGCTCCTCCCTTATTGTCACGTAGTTTCCTCTGATTGGTCCGTCTTACGTTGCCTAGTGTTGCCTGGGAACGGTGTTGTGATGGTCCTTTGTGTTTCAGAATGTTGAGGGTGTTTTTTCTGATTGGTCAGTCAGGCAAGGGCGGGGCAGAGAGACATGATCAGTGTTGTGGCTTCACCACCATGAATCCATGAACCCTTCAGGGAGTGACTGAGTGACTTCAGAACGTTGTCTTCAGAACGTTGAGGGTGAGTTTTATTATAGTAGATTCTCAACAATGTTTCCAATAATAGTATTTTAAATTTAACTGTTTTGGAAACAATCTCCAATCAATATTCTAAGTCTAGTTATTATAATTCATAATCTTTGGTATATCTGCAGTACCTATGCAAAGTCTGAAGTCATTTTCTCCTTATATTTTGCCATACTGTAAGTGGACTGTTTGTCATTCATTTTACCTGCATTTTTAGGGGTTTGACAGTCATATTTAACACATCAAGGAGAGAATGTTTCCTTCTTTGTGCAATGGCCCAGAGCTGTAGCACATGGAAATGTAGGTTCTAGTCCCAATCCACTACTCAATGCAGTGGCTTCCAGCAACTCCCAGGGTTTGATTTTTGGGCATCAGATGTGCACACGGAAGGAAAAGAGTTCACAGGCCCTGTAGCCGAGTCTCTGTGGCCTCCAACTGCATCTCTCTGTAGCTACCGTTCATCAATCTGATGAACCACAACCACACCTCAAGCACCCATCTAGCACACATCCAGGGGTGACCCTACCATTGAGCAGACCAGGGACGTAGCCAGACCTCAGCGGGAGGGAGGTCCAGAGCCTGAGGTGGGGGGACACAGGTTAGCCCATCTCCCCCAGACGCCGACCCCCCCCCCCCCCCCGCCACTTTTGCCCCCCTCCTGCTGCCGCCGAACCCCCCACCACCACCACTTTCGATCCCCCCTTCCTGCCGCCGCCAGGTACCTTTGCTGACAGGGGTCCCCAACCTCCGTCAGCCAAAGTCTTCTTCAGTACCGGTCTCCGGTGCCTCCGCTGATCTGTTTCTGTCAGTCCTGACTCCTGACGTCCTGTGTGCACATCATGTATGTAGCCCCTTGCAGGCATGCATGTAGGACGTCAGGACTGACAGAAACAGATCAGCGAAGGTGCCGGAGACCAGCGTGAAGACGACTTTGCCTGGCGGGAGTTGGGGACCCCTGCCAGCAAAGGTACCTGGCGGAGGCGGGGGAGGGTCGGCGGCAGCAGGAGGGGGGATCGAAAGTGGAAGGGGCCAGAGCTAAATCTGTGAGGTGCCATGCCCCCGTCTCCCCACCTAGCTATGCCCCTGGAGCAAACTATGTTTTTTAGTATTACAACCTAATTTTTCTGCTCTGCTTTTCAGCCCCTGTTGACTTATGCAAATGAGGCCTCAGTGAATCCTTGCACATATCCCTGTATCCCTCTACACAGGCCCCTGAGAAATACAAATTTTATGGAATAAAGTTTTAAAAAAGAAAGTAAATTGAAAAAAAAAGATATTCATTACAGATTTTTCTACATTCATTTCACCAGTAGGACTACGCAGATTTTTTTTCTACTTGTGTCTTTTCATGATTCACTTTCTGTAAAACACACACGATCGATGCAATGCAAAATTTGGCATGAACTTCCCCTCCTCCAGAAGCTGCCTATTTCTTAGATTTTGTTTTTTATTTGCATGTCATCTAATTTCCAAAAAAATAAAAATCTAGGTCAAATAAAGAATCCATAATTAAATACACTAACACAAAGCAATATAATGAAAAATGGATGAATAGAAAAGGTGGAAAATCAAATCTGAATAAGTAAGACCGAACATAATCACAAAACCTAAACATTACTAATATTTTAAGACCTACAAAAACAGTAACAGAATGTGTGATAAATTCAGCATCTGAAAATGTGCAATTATTATTTGGATTTTGCTCACACCTTTTTCAGTAGTAGCCCAAGGTGAATTACATTCAGGTACACTGGATATTTCTCTGTCCCATGAGGGCTCACAATCTAAGTTTGTACCTCAGGCAATGGAGGGTTAAGTGACTTGCCCAAGATCACAAGGAGCAGCAGCAGGATTTGAACCTGCCACCTCTGGATTGCAAGACCTGTGCTCTAACCACTAGGCCACTCCTCCACTCAGCAACATTCTGTGTAGAATCTCCAATAGTAGCAACATTCCATGTTCCACTGCACTAACCACTAGGCTACTCCTCCATTAGCAACGTTCCATGTAGAAGCCTGCCCTTGCAGATCAGCAACGCAGCTGCGCAGGCTTCTGCTTCTGTGAGTCTGACGTCCTGCACGTACGTGCAGGACGTCAGACTCACAGAAACAGAAGCCTGCGCGGCCGCACGACTGATCTGCAAGGGCAGGCTTCTGTTTCTCTGTCCCAGGAGGGCTCACAATCTAAGTTTGTACCTGAGGCAATGGAGGGTTAAGTGACTTGCCCAAGATCACAAAGAGCAGCAGCAGGATTTGAACCTGCCACTTCTGCTCTAACCACTAGGCCACTCCTCCACTCAGCAACATTCCGTGTAGAATCTCCAATAGTAGCAACATTCCATGTTCCACTGCACTAACCACTAGGCTACTCCTCCATTAGGAGCATTCCATGTAGAAGCCTGCCCTTGCAGATCAGCAACACGGCCGCGCAGGCTTCTGCTTCTGTGAGTCTGACGTCCTGCACGTACGTGCAGGACGTCAGACTCACAGAAACAGAAGCCTGCGCGGCCGCACTGCTGATCTGCAAGGGCAGGCTTCTGTTTCTCTGTCCCAGGAGGGCTCACAATCTAAGTTTGTACCTCAGGCAATGGAGGGTTAAGTGACTTGCTCAAGATCACAAGGAGCAGCAGTGGGGTTTGAATCCGCCACCTCTGGATTTCAAGAGTGGTGCTCTGACCACTAGGCCACTCCTCCAACATATTTACAATGGGCCAGATATTCAGTGCTATTTAACCAGCTAGGAATAGTGCTTGACCCATTAAATAGCACTTAGCCAGTTATCTCTGTCGAATATTAGCGCTTAGGAGGAGGCGCCAAAAAACATCAGTGCTGAAATCAGTGCCGACTAAGCATAGTCTATTATCAGCACCTAGATTTAGGCGCCAATTATAGAATACGCTTAGTTGATATTTCAGCACCTAAATCTGCGTGCATCTATTTACACCAACGAAAACATGGCGTAAATCCCGGCACGTAGATTTAGGTGCACTGGGCCATATTCTATAACTAAGTGCCTAAATTCCAGAACGCCCACAAAACGTCCATTTCCCCGCCTATAACCATGCCCCTTTTTGCCTGCACACGTTAGAAGTTCGGCGCACATCATTAGAGAATACGTGTGGTGATTTGTGCACCTAATTTCTAATCAGTGCTCATTATTGCTTGTTAAGTGCTGATATCAGCGCTCATTATCTTGTTAAGCCAATTAAGTTAGGTGTGGTGTTATAGAATCTGCACTGATTTTGGCGCCTAAATCTAAATGCACTATATAGAATCCTGGGGCTAGCGCAGAGCTGCTAACCGGCTATCCGCAAATATTCAAGTGCTGGCCGGTGGGCAAATCGGACCACCTGAATAGCAGTCCTATCTTTGCACGCTATTAACTTAACCAGACAGCACTGAATATTCAGTTAGAGCTGGCAAAAAAAAAAAAACAAAACCCGGATATTCAATGCCCATCTCCGGAAACAGCCCAGCATTGAATGTCCGGGGTTAGCACCAGTGGCGGCAGCAGTAGCTAACCATGCTGCCTGCCGTCAGCTGAGGATCAGGGGAATGTATTTAACTGCACCAATTAATAGGTGTCTATAATTTGGATTTAGCCACTGCTAGGACAGTTAAAAAATATATAGTGGGTTTCTTGACACCCACAGACCTCTTTTTCCAGGACTCGTGCAGTTTTAGCTCCTAGTGTCTCTTTAACCTGCTTGTGTATATAGATCTTAAGCTCTCTTGGGTAGGGGCACTCTATCTACTGCTGCAGAAAGCTTTCTCTAAGTGTCGACTGTGTATTCAGTTTCTGATTCCTGTATCTGGTTTTATTCTCACAGGTTCAGCTGACAATGTCTGTGTACCTAACATTACAGACCCCAAAACAAACCTTAACCTGCTGCTCGGGAGCACACTGCTTCTGAACTGTACTATCCAAGCCTGTCCTCACAATGACAGCCTGCTGGTGACATGGGCCAAGATGCAATCAGAGCAGTACATCTCCATCAATGCCAGCCAGATTTACAGATACCACTGGAGGAAAGAAGACAAGTTGAAAGTGGTGTCATTGAAAATCCCTGAAGTGATGCCCGAGGACGAGGGGCTATACAGGTGCCAAGTCTCTCAGGGCGACTTCACGGCTATGGGACTCACCATCAGCGTCCATCTAAGAAGTAAGAACTTGGAACTCAGCTTCAGTTCTGCTAAGAGAAGGCAGTAACTGGATGATCTGCGTCACTCATGGAGGCAGATTGAGTTTATCTTGGTTTTCGCCCAGTATATGAGGATGCAGTTCTGATTTTACTGAGAAGCACAAGAGGCTTAGATTCTGTGCCCAGTCCTGGCTCTTATGTGAAAATCAAATACCGGCACCCTGCGCCCCTTTGGCGTCGTCAGCGCCAGCACTGTGCCCCCTCCTTTGTTAGTAGCACTGGCTCCAGCACAGTATCTCCCCTTCTCCCTCTCCCCATCTTCTGCCCAGCACCATTATCCTCACCAGCCCCTCTCTGGTGGGAGGCGGGACTTGTGGTTGGGAGGTGGGGATAGTGCTGGGCAGACTTATACGGTCTGTGCCAGAGCCGGTGGTGGGAGGCAGGGCTGGTGGTTGGGGGGCGGGGATAGTGCTGGGCAGACTTATACGGTCTGTGCCCTGAAAAAGACAGGTACAAATCAAGATAAGGTATACACAAAAAGTGGCACATATGAGTTTATCTTGTTGGGTAGACTGGATGGACCGTGCAGGTCTTTTTCTGCCGTCATCTACTATGTTACTCTCTTTTACTCTACCTGATGTAGAAGGGCATGGGGGTGCCCCTTTGTGTACACTTCAAAATCCGGCTGTGACCCTGCCTGGAGAAAGGTAAAACCAGGAGCGGCTCAGGCTGTGCTAGACTTGCCCTGGATTGAGTGATAGCAGTAGCCCAAGCAGCTAACAAACTGTGCAGTTTAAATGTGTGTGGAAACAGCATCCTTCACATCCTGCTCAGCTTCACACATATGTAAGAGAAGGGTGCATAAAAGGTGGTTCTTGAACAAAGGGCTGTACTTTACTGTCAGAAGCAGAATAGCAATCGAGAGGTCCTGGAAGCCCATAGAAACCCAGCTGCTGTTCTACGACCATCTCCCTAGTGTGGAAGGTTTCTCCTGTCCGACTGGTACAGATCACCGCTGTGGCCTTGTTATGTGCTGGGGACAGTGTCACTTTTTATTTCTTTTAAAACAGTGTATGACTAATTTTGCGTTCCTCTCTGCTCTCCCTTCTCATCTTTATTCTCCTTCCTGTCCTCCCACCTTGCTGGGATCCTTTTCCCTCCCTCTTTTCCTTCCCTCTCACTCTTTTCCTGTACTCTCCACTCTCCCTTTTCTTCTCCCCCATTCAATTTTCTCTCCTTTCTTCCTTTGCAACTTTCCTCTCCATTTTCCCTTGTCTGTCTTCTGTCTTCTCTCTCTCTTCTCAGTGGCATGGAACAACTCCAGAACACAAAGTGGTCATCAGTAAGTAAGCAGGATCCGCAGGGAGGGGGCAAGCTGCCTGGCAGATCTTTCATCTCATTCCTGTTTAGTGGTTTGGGCTGCTTTGTTGGCAGCTGTCCAGCTGTGCAACAAGCTTAGCTGGGCTTGGACAAGGCAGCTGTGTGGAGGCCTCACTGCTGCTGCCAACATCTGTCCGTGATTGCAACATCAGAGGCCTCAGATTGAACTGTATGTGAGAGCATGCCATGGAGAGAGTGACATGAAACGGTGGGGGTGTGAGAAGAGTGCCTGTCACATCACTGAAATTCTCACCCATCAGCTCAGACTCCTGCTTACATCATTTTTTTCTAGGTATCAAAATAATAAATCAGATCCCAGGTTTTAAAGGAAAATTGTAGATCTGGGGATACTTAAATATTTGCACCTTCATAATTTGAGTAATTTTGAAATACATGTAGAAGTAAAGAAATTTCACAGATTAAGGCCGTGCAAGTAGCTGGTTGTATACCTCAACCACTAGATGTGGAAGACGCTTAATTGGCTAAGGGCAATTTCTGGGCTTGGTGTAATCAGAATGTTTTGTTCCACTCCATCAGTGCAGAGCCTACAATGAAAACCAATCCTCCAGGGTCTAGAAATGTAAAATGAAACATACAATTTCCACTTAGGGCCATTTTCAATGATGCAGAGTTGTTTCCATACCCCTCCCCCACCTATCACTCAGTGCACTGTATCTCAGCTGTACGTACAACAAACTCGACTCTTTACTTTGGACTTTTATAACCCGCTTTCGACTCTTTACTTTGGACTTTTATAACCCGCTTTCTCTCCCAATAGCGTGGGGTAGCAATCAAGAAAACTGATTCCACATTCAAGCAGATAATACAACATTACATGTCAAAAAACACATCAGTTTATACAATATGAGTTATCTGAAGAAATAGGTTTTCAGTAATTTCCGAAGAGACACATAAGAAGCCGTAAAATGAATTTTGGCTGGCAATAAATTCCATATCTGTGCAGTTAAAGAACGTAGACTCATAAAAGGACTTTAACCTCAAACTTTTCACAGACGGAAAGCACAAAAGTAAGTGGCCCATTATTGACGTAAATTATGGTCTCTAACATTTGCAATATTAACTTACAAGCTGAGCTTCAACACAGGGAGATAAAGTGACTCCCCACAGGGTCACACTGGATCAGTGACATAGCTTGGAATGAAAGCTCAGACACAGGGAGACAGTAATCCCTAAGCCACACAGGGAGATAAAGAGACTCCCCCAGTCATACACATGGAAGTCAATGGAGAAAGTTGAGCACTTGGCTTTTACCATGAGCTTCAAACCACACTATGCAGAAAGCTAATTCTAAGCGTGCAGAACCTGTCCATTAACCAGGGGATGCTCCCCGGATGCAAGCGCACAAAGGTTCAGTGGTAAGCACAGATTCTTGGGTGTGTGACCGTCTGATCCACTGTCCATCCAGAGTAAGTGGTGTCTGGTTTATTCACTCAGACACCACTTCCAGCCCCACTCCTTCCCTTCCTATGTGGTTCTTAGAGTGTTTATTTATTTAATAACTTATGTTTTGGCATACTCATTTAAGGGAGCATGGGAAAGGGATTTGCAATGCCAATTTACAGCACGGGAATGGGAGGGAATATATGGGGAAGTACAGAAAGCCTCAGTTTGTGTACTAATACAGGAAAATGCATACAAGGTACTCACGAGGTGGCACTACACACCAGAAATGTTGGAAAAAATGTATCCAGGGACATCGGGGAAGTGTTGGAGATGTAAAACACAGAAAGGCACATTTCTCCATGTGTGGTGGACATGCCAGGGGGTGGTACCATTTTGGCAAGCAGTAATGAAGGCGCTGATCCGAACCATGGGAGTGTCTCTGGTGTGTGGCCCATGGGAATGTATAATGAGTGGGAGGTGTGGGAGGAAAGTAAAATGATGCGCTGGGGACTAGCAGCGGCTAAGTGTCTTATTACACGCTGCTGGAAATCAATAGACCCTCCAGATATAGGGGATTGGAAAGTTAAAGTGAGGCATCTGTGGCACATGGAGCGGCTCACGGTATATAGGAGGGAGGGTGAACTTAAACGCAAAAGAGGATGGCAAAGACTTCAGCAAATGATGGAGAAACTCTAAAGGGGTCGGAGACACATTCCAGGGAAGGGGGAGGGGATTTAGGGTATATATCAGAAGCTTAGCTGAAATTGGGTGGCGGGGGGAAGAGGGGTTGGTGGTTGAGAGGCTAGGATAGGGGAGGGCAGACTTATACGGGGTCTGTGCCGGAGCCGGTGATGGGAGGCAGGACTGGTGGTTGGGAGGCGGGAAATACTGCTGGACAGACTAAACGGTCTGTGCCCTGAAAAAGACAGGTACAAATCAAGGTAAGGTATACACATATGAGTTTATCGTGGGCAGACTAGATGGACCGTGCAGGTCTTTTTCTGCCGTCATCTACTATGTTACTATATCAAGTGGGGGGAGGGAAGGGGTGTTTGGGGGGGGGGGGGGGTAATATGGATCCTTTCACCAGTGAAGAAAGGAGAACAATAAATATGGGGAGAAAAATAACAAGGGGTAAAATGGTTGGAGGGAATTGGTTCGGACTACAAGGGAGGGATTGTGGTTGTGTGCTAACAGGCAGTTAGAAAGCTTGTATGTTGAGATAAAGTTAAGAGACAGGCACAAAATGGTAGTAATTTTGTGGTTGATGATGACAAATGTACACATAAGAAAAATGCAATAAAAATTTTAAGTTAAAAAAACAAAAACTTATGTTTTCCCTGAAACTCGATTTTAGCTTTATGTTATTTGTTCAGTTAATATTTGTATCTTAGGTAGCTTCTACGTCACTCCACATCTTCCCTTCTCTAATACTATTATACACCGCTAAGATATTATTTTATTATTGGCGATACATTAAATAAAGGTGAAATGCGAAATAGAATGAATAACTCCCAGGATCCTATCGCATCGTATTCCAAACCAATTAAACAGATCTGAACTGTGCACAGAACAGGAATATCTCGGGAAGTGGACAGAACTTTTGAAGTCAGCGATTTATGGTACAGATTTGCTCATCAGAGCCGGTCCATCTTGATTCAAGGTGCTTGCACATTGGCAGCTCTTATATAAATAGCATATGTTGTCAACTTCTATAATATATGTAGCTAGGGTGCAGAAGATGGATTGGAGTGATCTCTGCCCCCTTCAGGTGATCCACTCACTGCTTCTTATGTTTCTGACCTCCAGATGCCACAGAGACGAGCATCTCTCAGGCTGAGGAAGATAAACCACATCTGAGCCCTGAGACACAGTCCAGCAACCTTCTGCACATTGTGGCCAGTATCCTGGGTACAGCTGTTCTACTGCTGCTGCTGGGCTCCTCACTCTGGAAGTTCTGTTTGAAAGGTGAAGGAGGGAAGCAGGTGTTGGGAGGCAGATAGTGTCCACAGGGGGCAGCAGAGGGTAGAGGCATATAACTTTTACGGGGAGGGGGGGGGGCAGCTGAGGGTAGGCCAACTAATGAGTAAATGGTAACAGATAGCAGAGGAGATGCATCATTTTTTGCTTACTTTTCTTGTTTTCTTTTGCAGATCTTCTCAGAGGAAGAAGTTCCACCCATCTAAGGAAACTCCAGGTAAACTGATTCATAAAATTACAGAGGAGAAGATAAAGGGGACCTGGGAATGAAAAAAGAATTATAGACAAGTTTCAAATTTAATAAATATTTGATATACTGCCCAATTGGAAGTCCTTCTAGGGGGGAGGGTTACATACATCAATTAAAACATAACGAAAGAAAATGGAAATTGCAGTGTTCCAAAGGACCGTAAAAGATAAAAAACAGTTATCATGCTAGTCCAGTCCATCAGACATATCACCTGAGAAATGCCCCAGAAGGCAGCAAAAGAAGAGATACTCGATCAAATGCATCCTGAACATGAAATATCTTTCATCCATCCTTGAATTTCCAGAAAAATACTCTAAACAAAGATGAAATGTGTTCCATAAAGAAGGTCCCATTACATTAAATATTGAAATCCTGATAGTGTCCAACTGGATAATTCTCAAGTTATGCTAAGAGGACCTGAGTGCTCTAGATGGTGTATATGGTATCGGTAAATATAAGGGGAGTGGAGGCAAACCAGAATAATGGATCTTGTGGCCTAGTGATAGGATTTTAAAGGTAATTCTATATGATAAATGTTTGACGTGATCAAATTTTATAGCTCCTGCTACATTTTGAATTAAGTTGTGGCCAACAAGCCGTTCAAAGGAGCATTACAATAATCAAGATGGCTAATAGCCAGAGAGTGTGTCAGGATTCAAAGAACTTTTTTAGTGAAGAGATTTCATACACAATAGATTATCATTCATAATTTAAAGAAGAAAAGTTTATTGGAGCTATGTGACTGAAAAGTTAGGGCCTGGTCTAATCCTACTCCCAACATTTTTACAGTGGATTCAAAAAGCATCTTGTACTTGCTATAAAGAGCTGGAAAGGACTTCAGGGGGTCACCTAGTCCAGCGTTCAGGTGTTCCCATCGCTTCCTGCCCAATCCTGAGCAGGAATAGACAACACATGATGTCCATTCTCTTCATAACTCCCATTTTGTGAATCTCAAGGCTGCTAACAACTCATCCTTCAGTTTCCTCATTCCTAGGTTCAATATACCCGACCCTTTCACCCTCCCCTCGAAGGGTCACTTTATCAAGGCACTGCTGGTCTCTTCTGGATTTTAGTACCTCCATGTTCCTCCTGCTGTAGACACGGACGGTACACCAGCAACAGCCTTAACACACATGAACAGAGCGAGAGAAGCATTCCAGATACACGTCATGCCCATCAATGCACCCAGTTGAGAATTAGCTTTCTTTGTAACTTACATTTGTGCATTCAATGAGCTCACGCTTTTTTCATTGGTAGCTCAAGATGAATCACATTCAGGTACCACAAGATTTCCCTGACCCTAGAGGGTTTATAATCTAAGGCAGTGCTCACCAATCTTTCACGCTTATGACCCCCAAATTCCATGGCCACAGAAAGTGTGTGATCCCCAGGCAGTACAGGATAATGATGTCCTGTGAGATACCTGCCCAGGTTCTGACCCCATTTAGGGTCCCAACCCATAGTTTGGGAAGCTCTGGTCTTAGATTTAACAGACTTATTACATTACATTCTAGCCTTAGATTCTCCAATACCTTGTGAGTTCTAGGTGGATTATAACATTAAGAAGCTAGATCCACATATCTAGGAATAGTACTACTATTAAGTAAATACCTATAAAACTCATGTGAAAACATCAAGCATTACTAGATAAACAAATTTGTAAAACAAATGAGTTTTTACCATTTTTTGAAACTCCAAGTAATTTCTACAGAATCTTGTGGCAATAGGTAAGGCGTTCCAAATAGTTACCATCTGATATGATACAGAAACTGAAGTCTTTCACAGACTTCAACTTATGAACTATAGGGAAATGCAACACAAAAGTATTGCGAGTGTTTTTTGAGCCATGAAGCTGAATAATTAAATCAGATTGATGTTGGAGCATCACCCATCGATAGCTTAAAAGCTGATATTCTTACTTTAAATTTATTTGCACTTCCACTGGGAGACAATACAGCATGGAATAGAAAGCCTTCACTGAATCATATCTATTTAGTACATAAATTAGCCAAACAGCTGTGTTCTGGACTAATTGTAATTGATGAAGAAGAGATTTAGAAAAACCAGCAAAATCAATATTATAATCAGTGTGTTTTTTCTAGCAAAAAAGGTGCCGGTACTCAAATGACAGGCCACCCTTCAGGGGTGGGGTGATCACTGAAGGACCCACCCCACAATAGCCAGGCCCCCTGCAACCAGTCACAGAATCTATAACAAGGCAGAATTGGTGTGTAGCGCCTGAGCTCTCTCATTAAAACTTGAGGACCATGGGTCAAAATTACCAGATAATAAAAAAGGTGCCGGTACTCAGTACCCCTCAAAAAAAGCCCTGATTACAGTGGCGTACCAAGGGGGGGGGGCGGTCCGCCCCGGGTGCACGCCGCTGGGGGGGGTGCTGCACGCCTGTCGGCTCATTTTCATGCTCCCTTTGCCCCGGAACAGGAAGTAACCTGTTCCGGGGCAGAGGGAGCATGAAAACGAAGAGCCGGCAGGCACGCGGCACCCCCCCCAGCGGCGTGCACCCGGGGGGGGGGGTGTTCTTTCGCTGGGGATCGCACTGCACCCGGGGGGGGGGGTTCTTTTGCCGGGGGGGGGGTGTCGCGCTGTTCCGGGGGGGGGGGCACATCGGCGATCCGCCCCGGGTGTCAGCCCCCCAGGAACGCCACTGCCTGATTATAATAATCTAATCTCAATAAGATCAGAGATTTAACAAAAAGCCCAAAGGCTAGTAGCTTAAAATGCATAGACAATTGGTTATCAAGTTCTACTCCAAGTACTTTTGACTGTAGTTCAACTGAAAATTGCTCAGAGCCTACCTTAATGGTTTGGTGAAATTTAGGATCATTGGAAGGTCCTATTCATAAGAACTTTGTTTAATCTCTGATTAACTTTAAGCGATAAGCCATGACCCAGTACTCTGTGTTGAGTTTATATATGCTTGTATAAGAGACGCGGAGGCACACAGACTTACAAAGTTACGTAGGTTACTATAGGGCTCGTTTTCAAAAGAGAAAAGTGTCCAAAAAGTATCAAAAAGCAGTCCAAATCAGTATTTTTCAAAACTGTTTTGCAGATGTTGATCTATGTAATTTGTCTGCAGTGCATCCAAATCACAAGGGGGCAGAAAGATAAACAGTTCCTAACATTTGGACATTTTACAACCATAATGGAACAAAACGAAAATGTCTAGGGCTGAAACTTCAATGTTTTGGTCTAGAACTGTTTTTAGAATGAATAAGGCACAAAAAGGTGCCCTAAATGACCAGATGACCACTGGAGGGAATCAGGCATGACTCCCCTTACTCCTCCAGTGGTCACTGACCCCCTCCCACCCCCAAAGATGTGAATATCCAACTAGACTATTGCAACGCAGCATACGTAGGCTGTAAAGAAAGCACACTGAAATCACTGCAGACAGTTCAAAACATGGCAGCAAGACTAATATTCAAAAAGTCAAAATACAACAGAGTAGCCCCACTACTCATTATGTTACATTGGCTCCCAGTAAAGGCCAAAATATTCTTTAAAACTGGCACGTTAATTTTCAAAATACTCTTCGGTATGTCTCCTGACTACATGTTAGACTTAACTGAACTATCACCAAGAAATGCCAGAAATCAGAGGATACCTACTGCTCCATCTACCCAAATGCAGAAACATAACCTACAAATCCATTTATATACCTGGATTTAGCTACCTGGGCTCCAAATGGTGGAATTCAATTCCCAAGTTCACAAGAAGCATCAATAACTACCTCCAGTTCAGAAAAGAGCTAAAAACCTATCTTTTCAAGAAATTCCTTCACTAATCGTACTGCTAATTACTGTTTCATACAGATCATAGTTGTATAACAACAATGTAATCCTTCCTGAATGGTAAATGTAAGCCACATGGAACCAAAACTTGTTTTTGGATAATCGTGAGATACAAGAATGAATGTCTAAATAAATAAATAAGAATATTACTTACCAACCTCTATGACAGCTGCAGATGTTATAGCCAGTTCTATTAGAGAAGCAAGCAGGTCCCTGGAGTAGTCTAGTGGTCAATGCAGAGCACTGTAGAGAGGGGGGACCCAGGCCTATATACCACTCTACCTGTTAAACTTGTGGTAGAAAGTGTGAGCCCTCCATAACTCACCAAAACCCTACTGCACCCACCTATAGGTGACCCCTTTACCCATAAGGGCTATTGTAGTGGTGTACAGTTGTGGGTGGTGGGTTTTGGAGGGCTCAGCAAACAAGAAAGGGGGTGATGGTGACATGTGTACCTGGGAGCTTTTATATGGAATCCTCAGCAGTGCCCCATTGCTCTCCTGGGATGTCTGAGTAGCTCCTCCTACATCCCAATGGCTTGATTTTCTACATTTTCCACTTGTACTTTTTTTTTTTTCAAAAATGGACCAAAAAGATAAATGCACAGAACACAAAAACATGTTACATGTGGCCATTAAAAAAAAAAAAAAGATGTTTTGCTGTTTCAAAAACAGCCATATTTCCTATTTAGATTTGGGACGTTTAGCGCTAAACGTCCAAAGTCCGACTTACATGTCATGTTGAAAATGCCCCTCCACGTAACTTTGTAAGTCTATGTGTTTTGAAAATGAGCACCGTAGTGTCCTACAAGGACTCAAGTACAGGCAAAAGAACGGTGATATCTTAGGCACATATGAAAACATTTACCTGAAGTTGGTCTAAGACCACACCTAAGAACTGCATAAAGATATTAAAAAGTATGGGAGTAAGTGGAGAGCCCTGAGGTACCCCACAGACAGTTTTCCATTTAACCAACTGAACACTATCCTCCTTTACCAAATAATAACAATTGGAAAGAAAGACATGGAGCCAGCTTAATACTTTCCCCTGCAAAGCCAGTTGGTTTATTATCCATAGCATTGGCATGGTCATCGACTTAAGTCGAAAGCATATGGAAGATCAAATTAGATGATAAAGGGAAAGATGGACATAAGTGCAGTTAACAGCTGATTAACAACAAAATTCTTATCATAAGCTCTGGAATTATGAGCTATAAAGGTATATAACCTATGAATTTTTTTTTAATCATAAAACATCTGGGTGAATCTTTTCATAAAGGCGGTTAATAAATCTCAATAAATAAATAAATACATTTACTAATGTGTATTAACACGTGCTGTTTGTGAAAAGACACACTGATGATAATGGAGCCTGGAGTTTAGGTGGTCGTACGTAGTTTTCAAGGCTTTTGGTAATGCGTTCCACAGTTGTGTGCTTATGTAGGAGAAACTGGATGCGCAAGTTGATTTGTATTTGAGTCCTTTGCAGCTTGGGTTGTGCAGATTTAGGTACGTTTGTTTGGATGTGTTTCTAGTTGGTAGGTCGATCAGGTCTGTCATGTATCCCGGGGCTTCACCGTAGATAATTTTGTGAACCAGAGTGCAGATTTTGAAAGCAATGCGTTCTTTGATTGGGAGCGGAGGGGTTTTACGCTTTCAAATTGGGGTTTTCCAAAGATGTCTAGCTGCCGTGTTTTGAGCGGTCTGAAGTTTCTTTAATGTTTGTTCTTTGCATCCTGCATAAATTCCATTGCAGTAGTCTAAATGGCTTAGTATAATTGATTGTATCAGGTTGCAAAATGTTTCCCTTGGGAAGAAATGTTTCACGCGTTTGAGTTTCCACATTGAGTGGAACATTTTCTTTGCTGTGGATGTCACTTGGCTCTCTAGTGTTAGGTTGCAGTCCAATGTAATGCCGAGGATTTTCAGGCTGTCTGAGATAGGGAGGGTGTAATCTGGGGTGTTGATAATTGTGGGGTTGTCCGCGCTGTGTTGGGATGAGAGGATAAGACAGTGTGTTTTTTCTTTGTTGAGTTTTAGTTGAAATGCATTTGCCCAAGCTTCCATGATGTTCAAGCTGATCTTGATCTCGTTAGTGATTTCTGTTTTTAAAGTATTTCCATGTAACTTCCTCGAACTTCCCCTAGTCTTTGTACTTTTGGAACGAGTAAAAAATGGATTTACTTCTACTCATTCTACACCACTCAGGATTTTGAAGACTAGGGGATTTATCTCCCCTAATCCATCTCTTTTCCAAGCTGAAAAGCCCTAATCTCTTTAACCTTTCCCCATACAAGAGGCGTTCCATCCCCTTTATCATTTTGGTAACTCTTCATATGCATGAGATAGATTTTCATACCAAGAAGTCAATGCATGCAAATCTATCTCATGCATATTTGTGGTGGATATCCTGAGGTGTTTCCCAAGGACTGGGTTGAGAACCACTTGTCTAGGTGTTGAAGATGTTCAATTGCCTTTGTCCAGCTAAAATGCATAGAAACAAAATTTGTTAGATCACAAAAAAGAAAAAAAAAGCAAGGACACCTAGGAATAAAGACAAAAAGAAAGCATCAATTAATGCTAGGGTGATACTTGGAAGACTGTAGCTAATAAAAGAGAGTCTTTTATTGAATTCAGCAGCCGTATCTTTGGTTTTCCAAACTCACTTCTCGGCAGCATTGCTAGAAGGCTCACAGCACTGTTGGCTGTATGCCGCTCCATAGCTGGAGCAAGAGCTAAGGGTTAACCCTCTTTCTGAAATGTGGACATCAGGCTGGACTGGCTCCCATCTCCCCTGGAGGGGATCTCCATTATAAATAGGAAAAGTAGCTCCTGACAGCGTGTCCCAGCTGGGTAAGGTGAAGAGAGAAGAAGAGATACAGACAGAGAGAAACAAAGTGTGTGTGCATGTGTGCCCTGGGCAGAAAAATTAGGGTGGGCGCCCATAACACTATTGCTCCCAAGGTATGGGGGACCGGGGGGCAGGGAGAAGAGGGAGGATGTACATTTCCCAAAGCAGACATTGTACAAATAATAAATTCAGAAAAAATACTGTTATTCTACCTTTGTTTTCTGAGCATTGCTTTGATCCTAGTGTCTCTCTTCTACTTTTCTCTATTTTTCTTCAGGGTCTCCCTGTCCTTTTGACATTTCTTCTCTCTATATCCAGCATTTATCTTTTCTGTGTGTCTCTATCTGTCCTGTACAGTGTCTCTCCACTGTGTCCCTGTTCCTATTGCTATCCTCCCCCCATATTCAGTATCTCTTCTATTTATCCCATCCATCGTAACCCTCTGTGTCCCTATCCCTCCCTTGTGTCCAGTATTGCCTGGAATAAACTTCCTGAGCCGGTACGCCAAGCCTCATCTCTGGCCATCTTCAAATCTAGGCTAAAAGCCCACCTCTTCGATGTTGCTTTTAACTCCTAAACCTAAACCTTCGACTGTCCCCTATCCCTGATATGTCCTGTCTGTCCTAACCCTTATCCCTTACTTGTCCTGTCTGTCATAATTAGATTGTAAGCTCTATTGAGCAGGTACTGTCTCTCCATGTTCAAGTGTGAAGCGCTGCGTACGTCCGGTAGCACTATAGAAATGATAAGTAGTAGTAGTAGTATTGCCCCTCTGTGCCCCTGTCCCTATGTTCCCTCCAGGACCAACATCTCTTCTATGTCCCTGTCCCTCCCCATGTCCAGTTCTCTCGTCCCTTCATCCTTCCCCCCCACCAACCCTCTGACACCTCTCCCTCCCTTTGCTGGTCCAGCATCTATCCCCCTCTCTCCCCGGTCCAGTCTCTCTGTTCCCTTCCCCCCCAGTCCAGCCTCTGCCCCTCTCTTCCCCTTTGCTCTAGGTCTCTCTCTACCCTCTATTCCCCCAGCCTCAGTCTACCATCTCTCCCTTTGCTCCAGGTCTCTTTTCTCTGTACTCCATCCCTTGTCCAGCATCTCTCCCCCTCTGCCACTGCCCTACCCCCACATATAACTATACATGTGTGTGTGCACACAAGCACGTGATTAACTGTTCAGAACAGCTCATGCAGTTGTCCTGATATGATTCAGTGTGAGATGTCTCATTTACAAAATGCATCAAAGAATGTCACAGCTCAGGGGCAAATCCTACTGCACAATTATTGTCTGATACTTTCCCATTAAGTTTCAGATGCTTCCCCCTTCCTCCCCTCCCTCACAAAAAAAAAAAAAAGTCAGGGTAGAAGCAGCAGCACAGTTCAGAGTCAGGAGACAAGAAACTGTAAGAAAGAGGGGAACCTGAAAGAAAAGTGGAGAATAAAAGTAGAGTAAGGAGATGTGGGAGGCTGAGAAGAGACAAGGCCTGAGAATCCGAGGTAGTGAAAGTCCCCTGTTATTTCCCTTTTTCTGAACCAGAAAAGCAATGAGTTACTGTAATACAAGGGGGGGGGGGGGGGAGAGAGGAATTCCTCTTTCATTTCTTGCCACCCAAGTAACCACAGGAAATAAAAATTGAATACAGGAATACGCATGGCACTTAAAAAATGTGGTTAGTTTTCATTTTACACAAATTTTTGTGATGTTCATTTGGGGGGGGAGGGTCTTATTTTTGCATATATTCATGATTCTTGTGTGCATTTTGTCTGCAAGAACTTTTTTGAAAATGTACATATGTGTTAATTCATGGGTATATGTGTGAACAAGCGATTTCCATGTACTTTCAAATTTATGGGCACCCATACGAACCAAATACAGTGCGTGGTCAGAAATGCACACTACTGGAAAGTAAGACTGAACTTGGATTCTGGTATAGGGCAGAGACTTGATTTTTGTTGTTGTTGTAGCTGTACTCAGTCAATAAATTTAATCCCCCCAATTCTTGTTGATTTTTAACTCAAGTCTCTCATGTATTTCTGTGGCTTGACAAGATTGTAAGCTCTGCTGAACAGGGACGCAGTGTGGCATATGTGTGGTAGTGCTATTAAAATGGTTAATAGTAGTATCCTATATAATAAAACCCACCTCCAACATTCTGAAGCTGACTGTGTGGACACAAGCCTTGAGGCATTCGTGCTTCTGTTGACGCCTCCCACTTCCGGGTGCGTCAGTAGCAAAAGTGCCCAATCAAAACAAAGCGTTTGGAACGGTGGAGGCGCAGTTACAGCCCTTCGTGCCACGCCCCTCACCCCTCCTCCCACCCCCGAGGTCGCCGCAGCCAACGCTCCACCCTCCACCCCCCCCCCTCCAGGTCGCCGCGGCCCCCCCTCCCTCCGTCCAACATCAGCTCAGCTGCCATTTCCGGCCACTGCTGCTTCTCCTGTTGAGCAGCAGCGGCTGGTACAAAAACAAAACAAAAAAATGAAACCTGCAAAAATGCTTTCAAAAAGGAAGCGGGGCACCGCAGGCAGCCATCGGCTGTCAGCTCTGCATCCGCTCCTCCTCTTACCTCTCATGTCACTGCCCCTGGAGTAGAACCCTGGAGGAGCACAGCGATGTGAGAGGTGAGAGCAGGGGCGTATCTGGAATCCGGCGGTAGGGGGGGCCAGAGCCAGAGAGGGGGGGCACATATCCAGACGCCGAACTGGATTCAACGAATCAGCACTGCAGCGTTACTTCCTTGAAGCACATGGCCACGGAGGAAGACGAAATATGGAGATTGCGGGTCGGACCTCGGCTGGCGGGGGTTGGGGCCCCCCGCCAGCAAAAGTAAGCAGCGGGGGAGGGTTGACGGCGGGGAGGGGGGCCAGGGCGAAATCTGCGTGGGCCCAGGCCCCTGTGGCCCCACGCAGATACGCCCCTGGGTGAGAGGAGGAGCAGATGCAGAGCTGACAGCCGATGGCTGCCTGCGGTGCCCCCGCTTCCTTTTTAAAAGCATTTTTGCAGGTTCAATTTGTTTTTTTTTGTTTTTGTACCGACCACTGCTGCTTGACAGGAGAAGCAGCAGTGGCAGGAAATGGCAGCTGAGCTGACGTCGAACGGCGGGGGGGAGCGGCGGCGACATCGGTGGGGGGGTGGAGGGTGGAGCAGTGGCTGCGGCGACCTCGGGGGGGGGGGCGCATCCATTTTGGGTCTGAGACCTTACCACCAGCCATTGACCTAGTGGTAAAGTATCACGCGGTAACCGGATGGTACAAATACCACTTGGCGCGCATCCGATATGTGTGTCCAAAATAAAATTATTTTTTGGATGTGCGTATCAGATGTGCACTAAAAATGAAATTACCGGAAAAGCCACACGGTAGTTGGGTGGTAACTCCATTTTGGTGCATGTTGGGCACGCGTAGACACTTATGCAGCTTAGTAAAAGGGTCCCTCAATAAAGAAGCCCCTCTAGCGGTAAGGGAAAGAACCATGCTAGAGGAGAAAGAAATATATTTCAATGTCTTCACCAGTAGCAGGCATTCTCTCTCTGTGGTGCTTGGGATACCATTCCCTGGCTCATCCTATTCAACATGTTCCTGCTCCTTATCTCTGCTTTAAATTTCAGAGTTTTCTGTGAAGAAAACCTGTACATTTTTACCCCTTCTCATCACTCTGTCGAGAAAAATAAAATGGCATCCAAGAGTTGCCCAGTGCCTAAAACTCTCCTAATCACAATATTTAATCAGGACATTATTTCTTGTTTTCTATTTTTTATATACTACCTGATGTATATTTAAACATCATTTTATATAAATTTATCATATATCTATCGATATATGATACTTGAACTTTAAAGAGCAAAGATGGATTTTCTATTTAGACACGGTAACCCCTCGTGGTCTTAATCATCAGTTAGAATGGAGCTTATTATTATGAGCTGGGGTCACATAGAGCGTGATAATAAGTCTACCTGAGGGATTAACTGGATTGGCGGGGATCGCTATATAAGCATTTACACAGGTGGATGCCATTAATAAGAAAGCATGAATGGCATTGCACCACTAGTAAGTTATAGTTTGGAGAGATGTTTACTGACATATTTATGAAATTATCTAATATAATAATTCGAACCTCCAACGTTCTGAAGCTTACTCCGTGGCAGCGTGGCAGTGAAGCTGTGTAGTGTTCGTAGGGTTCATAATCGCACTCCCGATCACTCGAGGGAACTCTGTATTGTTGCCAGGGAAACACACACACACTGATGCAGGACATGGGGGAGGCTATGAAGGAAAAGAGACACCAGATTGGCCAGCAGAGGGGAGAGGGGAGGGTCTGTGAAGACAGGAGTGGCGAATTCGGATGCATCAGGGCCGGAGGGAGGAGACGAGGGAAAGGAGACACCAGATTGGCTAGCAGAGGGAAGAGGGGAGGAGCCACGAAGACAGGAGCGGCGAATCCAGACGAGTCGGGGCCGAGCCAGTGTGAGGCCAGCTGTGACGCGGAGCGCCAAAGAAAATAGCAAAATAGCCCAGCCTGCGTGTGCCGGAGGTGCGTTCTGCGTGGCTACGGAAGCCCAGGCTCCGTGTTCCTCAATGACGCCGCCTGGACAGGGGTAGGACGGTGGGGGGCCCTGGACCCTTGCTAGCGCCCATTTCCTTTCTATTGGAAACGGGCCTCTTTTACTAGTATATATATAGTTGCCGATAGATATATGATAAAGGCACTGGCAACTATTGGATGTTGTTAGAACTAACTATATGGCCCCCGCCGCTTGAAGAGTTTAGTGGAATATTCAGTGAGTTTATATGAGAAAACCAACAGACAGGACTTAACAAGGATCTGGGTTTTCTAGCCCATTATAAACCATAAAATTGTATTTCTCTGTTTATCACCCTCCTCTCACCAACCCACACCCATCCTGTTAGATTATCAATGAAATGCTTTGATGTCCCCGTGCATACCTCCTACCCACCCCCATCCTCCCACCCTGTCAGACTGTCAAAGTAATGCTTGGATGTTTCACTTATATATACTATCGGCTACCACATTTGCTTATTTCCGATCCGACGAAGAAGGTCAACCTTCGAAAGCTAATCAAGAAATGTATTAAGTTAAAAGTTTAAAGACAATAAGTGTGAAAAAAACTAAGATAAATGATATAACTGAAAATTATAAAGAAATTGAAAACATTATAAAGAAAAAAATAAGTAAAAATCAAAAAATTTGGATTTATGAGGATTGCGGTACTGCCTCTTTAAATGTGCTTGGCTCATAATACTCACTAGCCATTATAGAGGCAGGTACACTGATCTGATGATCCTATTAAAGCGCTTTGATTATCTAGACCGTCGTGATACAAGAAGGAAGTGTTTCTGGCTGTTGGCTCTGCCGGTCTCCTGCCTCCTCTGACATCAACTTCCTGTTCTGGGACAAGGGACCAGCAGAGCCAACAGCTGCACACCTGCTCCGCACACCCCTTTGCTGCTGGCACCCGGGGTGAACTGCCTCCACTGCCCCACCCTAGGTACACTAGAAGTCTTAAATATTTGCACATACACCTCACTGAATGCTATTCTATAAAGCACTCAATCTCACTATACTCAGCTTCACATGAAACACTGAGGGGTGCATGCTCTGCCGGGGGGGGGGGGGGGGGGGGGGGGGTCCCGGGTGCCATATAAGGTAGGTACGCCGCTATTTAAGACTGTCAATTAACATCAATAATTGGTTGTTAGCACCCAATTATCAATGTTTCCATGGTCATTAGTCAATTTATTTCCATGTGCACATCTCCACTGTACTGACACATAGTAACATAGTAGATGACGGCAGAAAAAGACCTGCATGGTCCATCCAGTCTGCCCAAGACAAACTCATATGTGTATACCTTACCTTGAATTGAATTTGTACCTGTCCTTTTCAGGGCACAGACCATATAAGTCTGCCCAGCAGTATTTCCCGCCTCCCAACCACCAGTCCCGCCTCCCATCACCGGCTCTGGTACAGACCGTATAAGTCTGCCCTCCCCTATCCTCGCCTCCCAACCACCACCCCCTCTTCCCCCCACCTGCTCCGCCACCCAATTTCAGCTAAGCTTCTGAGGATCCATTCCTTCTGCACAGGATTCCTCTATGCATATCCCACGCATGTTTGAATTCCGTTACCGTTTTCATCTCCACCACCTCCCGCGGGAGGGCATTCCAAGCGTCCACCACCCTCTCCGTGAAGAAATACTTCCTGACATTTTTCTTGAGTCTGCCCCCCTTCAATCTCATTTCGTGTCCTCTCGTTCTACCGCCTTCCCATCTCCGGAAAAGATTCGTTTGCGGATTAATACCTTTCAAATATTTGAACGTCTGTATCATATCACCCCTGTTCCTCCTTTCCTCCAGGGTGTACATGTTCAGGTCAGCAAGCCTCTCTTCATACGTCTTGGAACGTAAATCCCATACCATCCTCGTAGCTTGGTTGATCAGTTGGGTGCGATATATAAAATCTGGGGATAACTGTTGAAAAGCCTTACCCTGGCTTTGGGGTGGTCAACAGCACTATCTAGTTATTGTTGCTGAGTATTTCTTTGGTTAGCATGTATCTGGTTAGCAGCACCTGGCTGCACCCTTACTGAGCCAATGGAGGGTTGAGTGACTTGCCCAAAGTCACAAGGAGCTGCAGTGGGAATTGAACCCTGGCTTCCCCACTTCAGTCTGCTGTTCTAACCACAAGGCTTCTCCTCCATTCTGGGAAACTGAGTTGGTCCAGTTTTTGCCTACTGAATCTCTGAGCATCCAGGTTCAGAAGATACTACAAGCTAGGACATGCAATAAGGCAAAAGCAGATCTGGATCAACCAGGGGATGCAGCTCCAGAAGGTCTTAGGGCCCGATATTAAGACCGCAGAAGTTAGCCTCGCTAGTTTCCACAGGGCCCAATATTCAGATCACGGGAGTTAGCCCAGCTAGCTCCCGAGGACGGTGCTAAGCCCAGATATTCAATGTCGGACCTTTTCCAGTGACTGGCATCGAATATCTGGTTTATTTTTGGCAGGTTCAAACCTAACCAGCCAAGCCAATATTCAGCGCTAGCCAGTTATGTTTGAATTGACCAAAGATAGGCCTGATATTCAGTGGCGTTCCTAGGTGCGCTGACACCCAGGGTGGATCGCTGATGCGCCCCGCCCCCCCCGGATGCAGCGTCCCCCCCCTGTGCAGCGTGACCCCCCCGGCGAAAGGACACCCCCCACCCCGGCAAAAGAACCCCCTCACCCACGGGTGCACGCCGCTGGGGGGGAGGTGCCGCCCGCCGGTCAGTGTCGTTCGTTTCCATGCTCCCTCTGCCCCGGAACAGGTTACTTCCTGTTCCAGGGCAGAGGGAGCATAGAAACTAAGGACACTGACCGGCGCGCGGCACCCCCCCAGCAGCGTGCACCCGGGGCGGACCGCCCCCACCCCCCTTGGTATGCCACTGCTGATATTCACGTGGCCAAATATGGCCACCAAATGTGTGCTGAAAGTTGGCGGATAGCCAGTTATATCATGCAACGCTAGCCGCTAGCCACTAACTGTGAATTTTCTGCGGGTCATAGCCGACCACTCACGGAAAGCCAGTTATGGGGCATTTAACCGGCCAGGTGCCAATCCTGGCCAGTTAAATGGTTTTGATTATTGGTGTGGGGAGGGGGGGATTAGTGTATATAATACTTCATTTTTGTTACATACCTTACTGTAAGAGACTCAAAGCATGTTACAGTTATAACATATAATTAAACACATAGGACCAATATTCAGCTTGCCAGTCTGTGGTTTTTAAGCTGCTGACAGCTGCAGGCAGAATTAAGCCCATAGATATAATGCTGGGCCTTGTCTGGGCACCAGCATTGAATGTCTGGAGTCAGGCAATGACCTGGAAGTTAAGCAAACAACAGTTGATATTCAGTATGGGTGGACAAATGGTCTTCTAGTAACGTTCAAAGGACACACTTGGAAGTAGATCTTTGAATGCGATCAGCTCTGTGGCCGAGCATTGCCTTCAACCATTGATCGTTGCGGCCGGGCCGTTGGGTCTTTTCGAACTGCGACACCTGGATGCTGCAGCCATCGCCTGGGGAGCTGGTGTGGTCAGTTGGAGAGCAGCTTTCACCTCCTCCTGCAGCCTGCTATTTCGACTTGGCCGGTTCGGCAGCTCTCATCTCATTCTGCCTCATCCAATGGGTCAAAACCTTCTCAGCATCGGAGTTTGCACAGGCAGCCACAGCGATTCAGCCTACTCCAAGGCTTCTACATATCGCCTGAAGTCCTTCCTAGCGACATATTTGCAGGCCATTTTTAAACTCTTTTCACCTGTCAACTTATTATCTTATTTTATCTGTTTCACTGATTCTATTTGATTCTATTCTAACTGTAACTGTATCACCTCTGATTTGGCAATAGCCTATCAGTGCATTGTAAGCCACTTTGAGCCTGCAAAACTGTGGGGAAAACGTGGGGTATAAATGAACAAATAAATAAAAATAAAATAAAATATTTTTATTGTCAATATCAACTGTATCATGATTCTATAATGACAGATGATCAGGGGACTCGACATGGACCCATGTTTCAGCTCTACCA
This sequence comes from Microcaecilia unicolor, assembly GCF_901765095.1. Taxonomy (NCBI): domain Eukaryota; kingdom Metazoa; phylum Chordata; class Amphibia; order Gymnophiona; family Siphonopidae; genus Microcaecilia; species Microcaecilia unicolor. The sequence goes on from NC_044044.1 coordinate 53,163,358, forward strand.
TGCCTACTTCAGGTGTCACACTGATTCAGAAGGCATTGTGCACTGTTGAGCACTAAGCAGAAAGGGTTTCACTACGTATGAGTTATACACATTTGTTGCTGCTTTTGGCATCCTTTTTGATGTCTATCACCATAGGATTCTCATAAGATTGTTTGACTCCTGATGTAGGCACGGTGGTGCCGAAATACGGGTCCATGTCAAGACCCCTGGCCTGATCATCTGTCTTTACAGAATCCTGATAAAATAATGTCTTTATTGGCGATATTAACTGTATCTACTTCCAAGTATATCTTTTGAACTTTACTGGAAGACCATTCATCCACCCCTACTTTTTTAGCCTTGGATCATTTATGTAGGGTTGGTTTGTCCTCTTTTGTTTTGAGCTGATATTCAGTGTCAGCACCCGCTTAGTTAAATGGGTAAAGATAGGACTGCTTTCTCTGCAACCCTATCTGCCCAGTTAGCTATGCAGACCCTACACTGAATATGGCCAGTCCCCGCATAACTCCACCCCGGACCGCCTGGCACTACCCGTATAGTGCCACAGTGGTCAGAGTTGGGTTGCCAACTGCTCCAGTTTTGCCCAACAAGGTTGAGACTGATGTTCAAACTGGATTCCCTAAGAAAAGCAAGGCTACAAATCCCAGCAAGCAATGGGGTAAAACCTGGACTAGATCGACCCTGTTGGGCAAATCTAGAGCCAGTCAACAACCCTAGGTCCGAGCCAATATTCAGCAGCACTGCCCAGTTAAATGCTGCTGAATATGAACCCCTTAAATATTAAATAAGCCATAGTAGCAAAAATACAAATAACCTTCTTATCAATATTAAGATAGAATTCAATCCCACAACATTTAATGAGCAATAATTAATATTATTATAATCATGAATGCTCAATACATTTATTTACTACATTTCCAGTATCAACAGTCCCAGTAATAAAATACTTTGCCTAGCTGAAATTCAATCTACATATGCAAAATGCTTAGGTGGCATCTGTGCTGTGAAACTCCAGCAGCTGGCACAGCCATCTGCGCTTGCAGTGGAGTGGGTGAGTGGGGCGGCACAGGTAGACAGATGGATACTAATACTACTACTACTTAACATTTCTAAAGCGCTACTAGGGTTACGCAGCGCTGTACAATTTAACATAGAGGGACGGTCCCTGCTCAAGGAGCTTACATCTAAGAGACAAGTGAACGGACAGTCCAATAGGGGCGGTCAAATTGGGGCAGTCTGGATTTAGTGAAACGGTAAGAGTTAGGTGCCGAATGCAGCATTGAAGAGGTGGGTTTTAAGCAAGACTTGAAGACGGGCAGGGAGGGGGCTTGGCGTAGGGCTCAGGAAGGTTGTTCCAGCATAGGGTGAGGCGAGGCAGAATGAGCGGAGCCTGGAGTTGGCGGTGTTGGAGAAGGGTACAGAGAGGAGGGGGATTGTGCCTGTGAACGGAGGTTACGGGCTGGAACATAGGGGGAGATGAGGAGGAGAGGTAGTGAGGGGCAGCAGACTGAATGCATTTGTAGGTAAGAAGGAGAAGCTTGAATTGAATGCGGTATCTGATTGGAAGCCAGTGAAGTGACCTGAGGAGAGGGGTGATATGAGTAAATCGGTTTTGGCGGAATATGAGACGTGCCGCAGAGTTCTGAACAGATTGAAGGGGGGATAGATGGCTAAGTGGGAGGCCAGTGAGGAGTAAGTTGCAGTAGTCAAGGCGAGAGGTGATGAGAGCATGGACGAGATGAAGCCAGCATGGCTCTGTGGAAGGATGTGGCTTTGCAGGTGAGGTTAGTGCTGGGGATGGGGCTGGGAAGGCAGCATTGCTGACTTAAGTAGTGGTGAGTGAGGGCAGCAGGCATCCTCCAGTGAATGCCACCGTGTGTCAGCTAGTCAGCATTAAGGTCCACCTGGGACATATTTAGCTGCTCAAAGCATATAGGCTTACAATGTTACATGAGCCTCAAACATTCTTGGGAATAAAATGATTCTTCGTTCTGTAGTGATTCAAATGTGAAAATCCTGCTTTTTAAAAATCACCTCCTGGCAAACTGGGGAGTCAGTGCAGCTCTGTGGGGATAACCCTAAAGCAAGGGAATGCAGTATGCTTAGCAGGGTTTAAAAAAGGTTTGGATGGCTTCCTAAAGGTAAAGTCCATAGACTATTATTAAAATGGACGGGGAAAATCCAATGCTTATTTTCTAGGATAAGCAGCATAAAATTTATTGTACTGTTTTGAGATCTTGCCAGGTACTTGTGATCTGGACTTGCCATTGTTGGAAACAGGATGCTGGGCTTCATGAACCTTCAGTCTATCCCAGTATGGCAATACTTATATACTTGATGAAATAAAATCCTCCACCAGAACCACTAAGAGGGATTCAATAAGTAGATATCAACTTTTTGGTGCTCCAATGTCATGCAGTGAAAGCCTATTACATAAAATTATCTGGTGCTCAGTTTCTGTTATAGCATGCTAGATTAACCTGGCATTAGTGAGCCTGACATTTACATCTGGTGTAACTACAAGTGCCTAAATGTAGCAAAGCCATGCGGAACGCACAGTATTCTTTAAATTGTGTGCCTAAGTGGCAGTCCCTCCCATGCCTCTATGACCCTCCCATTCCCCACCCATGCCACCACTCCCATGCTCCACACTTGCCCCACCCATGCCTCTCCCATGCTCCACTTGCCCAATGCCCTTTCCATGCTCCACACTTGCCCCACCCATGCCCTTCCATACCTCTCCCATGCCCCTCTCATTCCCCACCCATGCTCCACATTTGCCCTTCCCATGCTCTACACTTGCCCCTCCCATGCCCTTCCGTACCTCTCCAATGCCACTCTCATTCCCCACACTTGCCCCTCCCATGCCACTCCCATGCTCCACACTTGCCCCTCCCATTCCCACCCATGCTCCACACTTGCCTTTCCCATGCCACTCCCATGGTCCACACTTGCCCCTCCCATGGTCCATCCATACCAATGCCCCCTTGTAATTACATGGTATGCCACGTATGCACACCATTATAGAATAGCACTCAGTCGAGTTGCTGTCAGTTATGCGTGTAAGTGATGATTTTCAGTACATTTACACGTGAAGTTGTAACTGAGCACCCTGTTATAGAACTGTCCTTCACATGTTCTCAATCTAACAGATCATCAACAATTTGACCACCTCAGAAGTATGTAAATTAATTGAAAGGCTGGAATCAAGGATTGTTCACACTTTATTTGTGTGATCATTCACTAACAGAGCTACATTCTGAAGCACCAAAATAGGATGTAGCTCAAACATGATCTCCATTTAGACAGGCACAAGATCAGTTTATTGGTTAACATCCATTTCTTAACCATTACTAAATTATTGTTTAAACCTTATCAATAGAAATCAAACAAAATAAAACATGGAAAAGAAAATAAGATGATACCTTTTTTATTGGACATAACTTAATACATTTCTTGATTAGCTTTTGAAGGTTGCCCTTCTTCCTCAGATCGGAAATAAGCAAATGTGCTAGCTGACAGTGTATATAAGTGAAAACATTCAAGCAGTACTATGACAGTAAAATAGATACCATTGGAGATTCTACATGGAATGTTGCTACTATTGGAGATTCTACATGGAATGTTGCTATTCCACTAGCAACATTCCATGTAGAAGGCTGCGCAGGCTTCTGTTTCTGTGAGTCTGACGTCCTGCATGTACGTGCAGGACGTCAGACTCACAGAAGCAGAAGCCTGCGCAGCCACATTGGTGATCTACAAGGGCTGACTTCTACATGGAATGTTGCTAGTGGAATAGCAACATTCCATGTAGAATCTATAGACATCAAACAAAATAAAACATGGAAAAGAAAATAAGATGATACCTTTTTTATTGGACATAACTTAATACATTTCTTGATTAGCTTTCGAAGGTTGCCCTTCTTCGTCAGATCGGAAATAAGCAAATGTGCTAGCTGACAGTGTATATAAGTGAAAACATTCAAGCATTACTATGACAGTAAAATAGATACCATTGGAGATTCTACATGGAATGTTGCTACCATTAGAGATTCTACATGGAATGTTGCTATTCCACTAGCAACATTCCATGTAGAAGGCTGCGCAGGCTTCTGTTTCTGTGAGTCTGACGTCCTGCATGTACGTGCAGGACGTCAGACTCACAGAAGCAGAAGCCTGCGCGGCCACATTGCTGATCTGCAAGGGCCGACTTCTACATGGAATGTTGCTAGTGGAATAGCAACATTCCATGTAGAATCTATAGAAATCAAACAAAATAAAACATGGAAAAGAAAATAAGATGATACCTTTTTTATTGGACATAACTTAATACATTTCTTGATTAGCTTTTGAAGGTTGCCCTTCTTCGTCAGATCGGAAATAAGCAAATGTGGTTTAAACCTCAAATTGTAGGTTCCATTTAACAAGAAGAATCTGAACTCTGGCCTGTCTCAGTGATTCAACCAGGGGCAACAATTGCATATTGAAGAATAGGGGAGGGGGGGGGGGGGGTTTACTGTACTGAACCCTCTGTCACCCTACCCAACACCAAATAGCAAGGAGGAAAAATCCTCCACAGACACTTGTTCCATTCAACCAACTATGATTTAAGCCACTGCAGAACCATAGTGCTTATGCACAATGACCTAAAGTGGCTCACAAGAATACTTGGATCTTTGTTCTGATGATGGCTCATTAGGTCAAGGAAAATCAGCCATAAAGCTGATACTTTGCTGACTACACAATCATTAATAAGGGAGAGTAGTGTTCCTCCCTAAGCCTAGACTGCCAAGCGGTTTTCTTTGTTGGTAGGGGTATAGTTTGGTTGGTCAAGTTTAAAGCAGCACTTTAAAATAGAAAGGAAATACAGTAGAGTCTCGATTATCCGACATAAAAAGGAATTGAAAAGTTGGATAATTCAGAAAATGTGGATGAGGAATAAAATATTTATTTATTTATTTAGAGGAGATTACTATACTACCGTAGCTGTCGAACACAGCAAAGTGGTTTACAGACTAAAATACATAAAGCCAAAAAGAACTGCAATATCATAATAGGAAAGTTAGGTCATTCACACCAAAACAGAGCATGGGGAAAACTTTAAAACAAACAGGATTTCACGTATATTTAGGTGGGACAACCAGAGACAATCATAGAAGTATATTGAATGCATGCTTCAAAAGAGGAAGAATTTTACCTAGCAATGCTGCCTTTTAACTAAATGTGATGCTGGGAAAGAGAACGAAAACCCGTGTGCATCTCAGTGACAGGCTGTGACTTCACTGGGATATGTCGGATAATCCAGAGCAATAAAAACAAAAGAGTGAGGACAAATATGGAGGAAATCCAAGAACCTTTATTGATAATCAACTAACGACCCGACATGGTCTGTTGGTAATGCATTCCATAACTGTGTGCTCATGTAAGAGAAGGTAGAGGCATGCATCAGCTTGTATTTAGGTCCTTTACAGCTGGGGTAGTGCAAGTTGCGAAATTTGCGGGATGATCTTGTAGCGTTTCTGAGAGGTAGGTCTACGAGGTTTAGCATGTAGATTGGTGCATCTGCGTGGATGATTTTGTGTACGATCGTGCAGAGTTTGAACGCAATACGCTCCTTAAGTGGGAGCCAGTGAAGTTTCTCTCTTTGAGGTTTTGCATTTTCATTTTCATATTTAGTTTTCCCAAATATGAGTCTGGTGGCCATATTCTGGGCAGTTTGGAGTTTTTTGATTGTCTGTTCTTTGCACCCGACGTACAGTGCATTGCAGTAGTCCAAATGACTACCAGGGTACGGAAGATGTATCTCGGGAAGAAAGGTTTTACTCTCTTGACTTTCCACATGGTGTAGAACATCTTTTTCGTCGTGTTTTTCACATGGGTGAGGTTTCAATCAAGGGTGACTCCAAGAATTTTCAAGTTTTGGGAGACAGGGAGGGAGCAGTATGGTGTGGTAATGGTGGTGAAGCTTTTTGTGTTATGTTGTGAGGTGAGTACAAGACGTGTTTTTTCTGCGTTAAGTTTTAGTTGGAATGCATCTGCCCAAGTGTGCATAATTTGGAGGCTTTGGTTGATTTCGTTATAATGATCCAGCATTTAAAGAGCAGCTATTGAACAAATGGGAAAGATATAAGTTAACAAATGTTGAATATGTAGAGGACCCGGTGCTATATTGGGAAGCTGCCAAGGCAGTACTTAGGGGGGAAATTATAAGCTACTCCCACTATATGAGAACGTCTCAGGATAAAGAAATACTACGGCTGGGAGCGCTTTTACGGAAGACCCAGCAGCAGTATGGGCAATTTCATGCAGGGACGGATCGGCAAAGACTGCTAGAAATACGAACAGCACTGAATTCACTTCTGCATTAGCAAGCAGTTAAATCACAAACATATTATCGGTATCAGCTTTATAGATATGGCAATCAATAGAAATCAAACAAAATAAACCATGGAAAAGAAATATGGCAATAAAGCAGGATGGTTGCTGGTAGGCCCGACAGGAGCGGTACAGATCATTATCTCAATTCAGAATAGTAAAGGGCAAGTTGTTCATACAGATGAGGGTATTTGTGAGGCCTTTTATATACTACTAGTAAAAAAAGGCCCGTTTCTGACACAAATGAAACGGGCGCTAGCAAGGTTTTCGTCATTTTGCTGTTGCCTGTGAGGTGCGATGCCCCCCTCCCGGCGCCATCCCACCCACGGCGATGCAGCCGGCCGCAGCCATCCGACCCACCGTGCCCATCGCACCCCCTTCGCGTTGTTGGCGCGGGGGACCCGGAACCCCGCCACCACAAGTCCTGTGTGCGGACTACGGAGTCATCTTTGGCGTTGTAGCTGTGCAGGGCGGAGTCTGTTGCGTCTGACGTCATGGACGTGCAGGACGTCAGACGCACAGAAGCCCTGCTCCACAGGCTAGGAACGCCGAAGATGACGCCGTAGTGAGCAGACAGGGCTTGTGCTGGCGGGGTTTCGGGTCCCCCGCCAGCAAGCAACGCGAAGGTGGGTTGTCTCAGGAGGGGGTTGTTTGCGGGGGGGGTGTTGGAGGTCGTTGTTTTCAGCTGCAGCTTTTGGGGGGGGTTTACGAATCTGTGGGCGGGGCTTGTATTTTTTTGAGGTTTGGTGCCTTACCGCGGGTGGGTTGGCAGGGGGAGGAGTAGGGAAACACGGTCCGCGTGTTCCCTACTCCTCCTCACCCTGCGTGGGTGCGAACCGTTTGTTTTGTTGAGTTTTTTTTTCCTGCCCTCGACGTCATGACGTTTGACGCGAGGGCGGGGCATGGGTCAGTGGGGTGGCTTCACCACCATGAATCCACGAACCGTTCTGAGAGACTGACTGACTTCAGTGACGTCAGTGTCCTCAGAACGTTGAGGTTGCGTTTTATTATAGTAGATGGTAAGCTTTATAGGGAACCCACAGATGAGGGCCTTACAGGAGACTTGTACTTAAATAATATCAGTTTGCCTTTACTTAGTCAGAAGGAGAGGGAGGGTTTGAACACGCCAATCTCAGAGGATGAAGTGGCAGTGATGATAAATCAGAGTCCATTACTGAAAGCACCTGGAATGGACGGTTTTAGGGCAGAATTCTATAAATTGATGGGCTTGGAGATCATCCCCCCCTCTTACCAATCTTTTCAATAAAAGTGTGGACGAGAATCGTTGCCTCCCTCTCTAGAAATGGCTCAGCTTATAGTATTACCTAAGCCAGGTAGAGACCCCACAAGGCCGGAATCTTATCGGCCTATATCGCTTTTGAACTATGAGGTTAAGCTTTTTGCTAAAATAATGGTGAACCTCCTTGCTAAGGTTTTACCTAATTTGGTGCAAGAGGCACAGTGGGTTTCCTGGGAGACCGAACAGTAGCTAAGAACTTGCGTACCATTTATGTCACTTCCAGTCATTCTTATCAGCTTTGACGCTGAGAAAGCCTTTGACCGGGTACCATAAGCCTCTTTGAAGGCTTATGGGTTTTCAGGTCGCTTTGTCTCAGTTATTAAGGCATTATACGCCAATCCTCGGGCGAGGGTCTCGGTTAATGGACAGGAATCTGAGCCTTTCAGAGTGCTTCGGGGAACGCGGCAGGGTTGTCCCTTCTCCCCACTTCTCTTTGTGTTATCATTGGATCCTTTGATAAGAGATATAATGGAGAATCCCCATATTCAGGGTGTTCAGATTGGCCCTCATTGCTTTAAGGTGGCAGCTTTTGCCAACGATTTGCTGGTCTACTTACTACTACTACTTATCACTTCTATAGCGCTACAAGGCATACGCAGCGCTGTACACCAAACATGAAAAGACAGTCCCTGCTCAAAGACTAAGAGCTCACAATCTAATAGGATTAATCCGAAGACCTCTTTACAGGCCCTGTTGGACTCTTTCAAGGAGTTTGGGGACAAATCAAAGGCCCTACCGTGGTCGTTGCAAGTAAAAGCCTTGTGGGGTTCAGAGTTTCCTTTGCGGTGGGCCTCTGGCTCATTTAAATACCTAGGGATTTATCTGTCAATGGAGGTAAGAGCCTTGTATAGATTAAATGTAGCCCTAATGGAAGCCACTAAGAAGCAATTAAATAGTTGAGGGACCTTCCAGTGTCCTTGATGGGAAGAGTGGGGTTAGGTGGCAAATGGTTATATTTCCCCGATGGTTATATGTACTTCAGAGCCCTGCCACTGAGATTGTTGCAGAAAGATTTGAGAAAGGCGTACAGATTATTTCGTAATTCTGCTGGGCAGGCAAAAAGTCAAAAATTAGAATGAATATGCTACGGGTTCATGGAGCCAAGGTGGGGGAGGGGGGCTTCCAGATCTAAGACAATATAACTGGGCATGTTTATTGAGGCATTTGGGAGATTGGTTTGGACAGACGCAGGTGTATACACCGATAGACTTGGAAAGGGTACTTTATGCGCCTTACGATTTTATTCGTTGCTGCATCTGGGGACAGCCCAAATACCGGATCCTTTGAAGGAGAATGTATTGCTGAACTCAATGCAGGAGGTCTGGAGGGTGATAGTGAATAAATTGGGGGGGGGGGGGGGGGGCAACGCATGTGTATCAGACCAGCTGTCCGTGAGGGCATATAGCTTTTCAACCGGGGATAGATAATCCTATTTTCAGTTATGGGAACAATGGGGCACAGTTAGGCTGGAACATTTATTGTTGAAAGAGAGATTCAGGGCAGCAAAACGTACGCGCATCAATTGGCCACTCAGATATTGGTGGCCAGCAAATTAGTGCTGGCAGCGCAATGGAAGCAACAGACTACCTGGACTAAAGACGATTCTTCAGAAATTGGACAATATTCAGCTGATGTCTAAGCTGACTGCTATGCGACTCGGGGTCACTGCTACTCTATCATCGAGTTGGGATCCATACACGGAGTGGTTGGGCACAACCGGACTCTACCTTGGTACTTCAATAGGAGGAGTGAGGGGTGGGGGGATGGGGGGGAAAGGGGGATATAAACAGTTGGTTAAAGCTATATTGACGATGTTACACTATTAACCTGGAAAGTATCCGACTGAATACTTGCAGTTACATTTGTATGTTTGATCTTTATTTAATAAAAACTTCTTTAAAATAAAAAAATAAAAAAAAGAAAGAGAGAAGTGATAAACTTTGTGCAGCTTCTGGAAAGGGTGGGGGTCTCACGGGGTAATCGTTTTGTATTTGCACAGATTAGATCATTATATATCCGCCCTAGATATGGTCGGGTCTGTGGGTCCCTTTGGGGTTCTCGAGTTAGGGATTTTTTTTCAAGAGGTCTCAGATTTAGGTTTCTCAGTATCGAACTTGCGTAAGGCCCTCTTAAAGGGAGACCCAGAGAGGGACTTTTTTTTACCTGAAAAACAAATCGGCGGAGGAGCTAGGGCTGGCTATAGGGACCTGGGATGTTGCTGCCACAATCAGAAGTATTCCTGCGTTGACTAAAGATGCAAGACTAAGGGAATGTGGGTATAGGGCAGTGGTGTGCTGGTAAATGTTTAACAACAGGCTCTCTCCCTGGTCCACCTCTGCGCCCCCCCCCCACCTCTGTGCCCCCCCCCCCAAATTGCAGAGCTGGCTATAGCTGGGGAGAGAGCCTGGGGGGGGGGGGGGGGGGCAATGCATTACTCCAGGAAAAAAAGATTAAATGATCCCAGGTTCCAAGTCTAATTCTTGTTTAATGTGGGATAAAATGGCCCCCAATCTTTTTGAAAAAAATCTACGGAAAGAGCCAAATACATAAAATCCACACTTACTGTTTAGTAATGCAATATAAATCCACTTCTGATCTCTCATCCCTCGTAATCCCACATCACCCATACCCTTATTCACAGAAATATGTATACCATAGTGTCTTTACGCTTATTATGCCCCTCAAGCTCCCAGTGTCTCCTTCCAATGCTCAATGTTTGTGTTCCACTGTTGCACTCCTTAACGACACTTTGATTGTCTCGCATAATTCTGCACAATGTAATCCATATCCAATTTGTAAACAAATTGTACTTCCATCAACCCATTTCTTATTGTAAGCCACACTGAACCCGCAAAAAGGTGGGAAATGGGGAGACAAATGCAATAATAAATAAATAAGTAAAATATAAACTTTTTAATGTTGAGCACCTGATTCTCCAAAGTGGACATATTCCAAACACTATAATTGAAAATAAAATGATTTTTTTCTACCTTTGTTGTCTGTGACTTGTTTTTCTGATCATGCTGGCCCAGTATCTGATTCTGCTGCTATCTGTCCTCTTAACTTCATTTCTAGGGCTTCCTTTCCATTTATTTCTTTACTTTCCCGCCTTTCTTTTCTTCTTCCGTTCTTGCCCTACATCCGTAAGTAAAAGCTGGGTCCTCCGCAGACTTGACTGTCCAGTGGATCCAGCTTCTGCCTATTTTCTTCATCCATGGTGTTTCTCCTCTCTTCCTTTTTCCCTCAATCTCATCTCCTTCCTCACTCCCCTCCATCCATGTCCAGCATTTCTTCTCTCATCCCTTCCAGTTACTCCACCCATGTCCAGCAACCTCCTCTCCCCTCCATCCACCCACCCATGTCCAGCAACTCTCCTCTCCCCTGCCCTCCCTCCATCCACCATATCAGCAATTCTCCTCTCCCCTGCCCTCCCCTCCATCCACCCATGTCAGCAATTCTCTTCTTCTCCCCTGCCCCTCCCTTCAGCCACCCATACCCAACGATTCTCTCCCCTGCCCCCCTCCAGCCACCCATACCCAGCAATTCTCTCCCCTGCCCCCCCAAGCCACCCAATACCCCTACACCCATCGATTCTCTTTCTTCCCCTGCCCCCCCCCCCACAGCACCTCTCTGCTCTCTCCCCTCATACTTCCTTGCTTCTTGCTCTAGTCTTGCCCGTCACTGTCTTCTCCGTTTAATTTGTTTTAAGCAGTGTTAGCACGTCAGCAGGACGTGCTTCAGCCATCCCAGGAGCCTTCCTTCAGCAATGTTCCACCCCCGAGGGCTGAAGGAAGGCTCCTGGGATGACTGAAGCAGCCTGTTCCTGCTGACATGTTAATTTTTTTTAAGCAGTGTTAAGCGCCGGTTCCGTTCACGTGAAGCTAAAGAAGAGAGGTTGGGGGGAGCCGGGGGGGGAGGAGAAACAAGCGCTGCGTGTGCCGAAGATGCCCGAAGCCACAGGGGGACGCCGTCGACACTGCAGGTGGGGACCAGAGTCCAAATTTTGGGAGCCGGTTGTTAAAGTAGCTACTTTAACAACCGGCTCCCAAATTCTGAAAAAAATAACAACCGGCTCTCGCGAGCTGGTGCGAGCCGGCTCCAGCACATCACTGGTATAGGGTAGTGCTTAGGGCATATATGGGCTGGGGCACAACTGGTGCATGCGGGGGCAAAGGGAAAATTTAATTGTTCCAAATGTACACAGTCCATTCACACTATTGCACATGCTTTTTGGGGATGCCCAAAAGTCAAACTCTTTTGGGAGCAAATTAAAAGATTCTTGAGTCGGCTTTTGGCTCGAGACATAGGTGGATCGGTGGAACAGCTGCTTCTAGATGTTCCAAAGGCCTTTATTAATATGAATAGATTTGCTAGTCTCCTGTGTCGTAAATTGGCCCTTGTAGCAAAAAAAGTCATGTTACAATATTGGACAGTATCAGACACGCCGGCTTATTGGCATTGGAGGAATCAGATTCATTTATTGGCATTCTGGGAGGCGAGGGATACAAGAGGGTCCCCCAAGAGGTGTAAATCCTTTTGGCGACTTAGAACCCTTACCTCCAGACTTTGAGTCCCTGGGACGCAGTCTTCTGCTTAACAATATGAGATAGGTTTGTGGTATGCTATTCTCGCTCAGGAATGTCGAGAGCTGAGTCTTGATAGCTTCTGAAAAGGGTGGTGGTGGTTGGGTTGTAGGAAGGATGGGTGGGGTTCTGAATGGGTGGGACGGGGGGGAGGGGGTAGTAGGTTTATGGCTGAGCCAATGGTGAATGTATCTGTTTGAGTAAGATACTGGTTTTGGGAAAGCTGTCAGTAGGGGGAAGAGGGGAGGGAAATAAAAATAGGAAAAACGCTGATGAAGGTTTGGATGCTTTCTATTTTTCTATTGTGTTAGTCAGCAAATTTATGTTGTTATTTACTTAACTGGATGGTTATGTTCGACATGTTGAATCTTCAATAAAAGTTTTGAAACATAAAAGATAAATTACATATTATTAACAATAGCTCTGCAAGTTCATTTTTCAATTCTATCAGTACCATCCAGTCCAGGTGATTTGGTACTCTTTAATTTGTCAAATTGCTCCATTACATCTTCCACACCTACAGAGATTTGTTTCAGTTTCTCTGACTCATCAGCACTGAAGACCATTTCTGGCACTGGTATCTCTCCCACATCTTCCTTAGTGAAGATTGTAGTGAAGCAGCATTCCTATACTTAATAAAAATGTAGATCTTCAAATGAAGGGTATGTCAGTAAATAGTGATTCTTGGAATGACATATTAGCTGATGAGAAACTCTTTGATCAATTAGATTTTACTGAGTTAGGAACAGAGCCATAAATAGCTTTATGAATAAAACATAAAACTTTAAACATAACTCTTGCAAATACTGGAAGCCAACGGCATGATTCTATTAATAATAATATACTGCTTGTAAATTGTGACAAAGCTAGCACTCGGGGCCCCACAGAGAAGCAGCTAATCCCCGAACTACGGTTCCCAGAAGCCCTTGCAAGCGGGAGAGAGGAGGGTAATCCCAACAGAGTGGAACGGATTTCCAACCCCAGCAGGGGGAGCAGTGACTCAGTGCTAGGGGAGCCAGTTACTCCCCCACTAGAGGGAGAAGGGGAAGTAACATAGTAACATAGTAGATGACGGCAGAAAAAGACCTGCATGGTCCATCCAGTCTACCCATGACAAACTCATATGTGTATACCTTACCTTGAATTTGTACCTGTCCTTTTCAGGGCACAGACCATATAAGTCTGCCCAGCAGTATTTCCCGCCTCCCAACCACCAGTCCCGCCTCCCATCACCGGCTCTGTTACAGACCGTATAAGTCTGCCCTCCCCTATCCTCGCCTCCCAACCACCACCCCCTCTTCCCCCCAACTGCCCCCTCTTCCCCCCAAGTGAAGTGGGGAAGGAGAGTAAGCTGCCATGGAGTGTGAGAATGTAAAGGTAGCCCTATCCAGCACATGAAGGCAGTGTGAGAGGCCATAGGGATGTGGTGCTGAGGTAGGAGGAAAGCTGCCAGCCCTGTTTGGTACAGGGTCCTCCTGGGTGCTGTGAAGAGGACAGAGGCATTAAGAAGTGGTTTCCTTTGAAGAGACTGTTTGTGAAAGGGTTGAATTATTGGGATGTATAGAACAGCAGGCTGAACTTTGACTGAGCCCTTCTGAGGGAGAGGGAGGTAGTGCAAAGGAAGTGGGCCTGAATGTTAAGGAACTGAATGTTGGCTGGAGTTCTGAACCCAGCCTGAACCCTATTTGTGAACTGCATTTCAATTTTGAGAGTGGAACTGAATTGAGAATAAAGCACTTTGGTCTTAAGTCCGTATGGCAGTCTGGCTCTTTGCTGAAAACCTGTGAACCTAATAGGGCTGCCGGCCCCATCCCAGAGCAAAGGAAGCGGGACCCCTTTACAATATGTAGTTCTCAATTAGTAAAGTGTAAAGTGTGGTTGGAACGAAACCGACAGTACAAACATCTAAGAAGCTATTATTGTAGAGTTTTGGTGGGTTTCCTGTTGAATGGGATTGTTGTTTTAGTATGTGCATGTGTAGGAGTAATACACACAGCACGAGATAATTGTCTGCCCACAAACCCCATTTACAGATCTGCCATGCTTCTCTGTACAACACTGACCAAACACCCCCCTCCTCTGACACCAATTTTCCACCAAATGAGTGTAGGGTAGGAAGTGATTCAGTTCAGTGAGGCATCTTGCCTCCTTCCAAGGTTGGCCAGTATGCTCCAGTTTCTTATGATAGGTCAGTTGGTGTCTCTCCCCTATTAAATACATGGTGGGTGTAAGTCATTCATTCATTTACAGTGCACTCCGGTTAAGTGCAAGCTCCGTACTGAAGTTTCACTTGCACACAACTGGAGCATACACATAACTGAAACAGAGGCATAGCTACAGGTGGGCCTGGGTGGGCACAGGCCTACCCAATCTTGGCTCAGGCCCACCCAACTGCAGCGCCACACTGCTCTCTTCCCCCCTCTCCTCTGCAGCGTCCCGGCATCTGCACTCCGGTTTCTGAACCCCTTCCCTCCCCAATGTTAGTACAGGCATCCTCGGCGTATGCAGCAATTAATTCTCACTGCTTGCGCCAGCTCCGCAGGCTTCCATCTGCCGTGTTCTGCCAGACAGGAAACAGGCAATGACGTCAGCGAGGGCAGATGCCAGGACACCACAGAGGAGAGGGAGAAGATGTGGGGTAGGTGAAAAAAAAGAAATCTCTCATGTTCTTAAAAAATATCTCCGAGAAGATATTTGTGGTGTGTGGTTGGGGGTGGGCCCATCCAAAATACTGAGTGTGGCTATGCCTCTGAACCGAAGTGACCATATTCAAAGCATTATTTCAGTAACCACAGAGAGCCACTGTAGGGTAACTTATTTATTACTGTTATTGGACAGTAAACAATTTTCTATCACTGCTCAATGTTGTAAGGCATAGTTAATTTTCTAAATAAGATCAATAAAGTATAAATTAAAAAAAAAAACTTATAACACACTAGTGTCTGTTAAATGGGAGGAAAAAAAGTCATTATTTTCTGTATAGCGTTTGGTCTATTGGTGTTGTAGACAAGGTACCGCACAACAATTGTACATCATGAAGATGGGAGCCAATGAGGTTGGAAGGGCGATCCTGCCTCTCTCCTCTCTCTCTTTCATTGGCTTACAGCATGTGATGCGCAGCTGCATGGCTTGCGTGGCATTAGAACTTCAAGGGGCTGGGAGTGAATGAGGGAGAGTGCACCTAAACAGAGTGATGTTGTTAAAACAGTTGATTGACGCATTGCACTTAACCAGAATATGTGCTTATCGCTGGTGTGCCAAACTGGAGTAAGTTTAAATTAGAATGAATGGGGAAAATTGGGACTGTAAGTTTCTTTTCCAGAACTTTCCTCAACCTCCACTTCCCTAATTGCAAGGGCTTGAAATACAAGGCGCTGCACGCGTCAACCTTTTCTTACATGAGCACGCAGTTCTGGAATTCACTGCCGCGCAACCTGAAAACGATCTACGATCAAACCACCTTCCGCAAACTACTGAAGACTCATCTTTTTGAGAAAAGTTACGGAAAGAACCAAAACACATAAAGCCCACACTCACTGTTCAATAATGCATCATTACAGCCACTCTGAATTCTCATCCCCCCTATTCTCACCTTCTCATCCCCCGTAATCTCACCACACTCATACCTTTACTCACAGAAAATGTATACCAAATGCCTTCCTGTCATTATATATTGCCCCTTTTAGTTTCCCGTTGTTTCCTTTCCAATGTCTCAATGATCTTTTCCATTGTTATATTCCTTAATGATACTTGACTTCGTCTCGCATAACTCCTCACAATGTAATCCATAACCGAGTTATAACAAACTGTATTTCCATCTTTCATAACGTATTGTAAGCCACACTGAACCCGCAAAAAGGTGGGAAAATGTGGGATACAAATGCAATAAATAAAATAAATAAGCAGAGTGTACGCTTATCTGACGTGCACTTAAGTAGCACGCACAGTATTCAATTTATAAATCTGCTATTTGTAGTCTAAAATGGGTTTATACATTAATTTAAATGCTGCTTTTTATGGGGGTTGGGTGTAAAATTAGGACTGCATCCACTTGGCCTGAGGAAATGGAACAAGTAGGCCAAGGTCTGCACCCTGTTTCCAGATGCAGCTCTCTCTTTCAGGCAAGCCTGGTCTTTTGGAAAGCAAAGCTCAGGATCAGGTGGATTTGGAGAAAAAATAAAGAAAAGAACCACAGCCTACAAAATCATTTCCTATTAACATGTAAATTGGGCGGGGGGGGGGGGGATTATTGTGCCTCAACTCCCTCACAGTCAGCATCTCCCAGCCCAGTAGCACAGTAGATGACAACAGATCAAGAACAGCATGGCCCATTCCCTCTAGGATTGGAGTTGCCCTTTATATGCCTGTATCCAGGCTTTCTAAGGTTACCAGCTATGCACATTAACCCATGCAGTGCTGCGTAAGTCCATGGCCATTCGACCCATCCCTTCCACTGTAGCCTCGTCTCCTTTTTCCTGATTGAGCTACATTCTGTTTCCTTTGGCTCTTGACAGACTGATCCTTGCTGGGATCCCGCCCGCTTATCTTTTTTTTAGAAAGTTCCAATTCACTTCATTTATCATTATTCTACATACACCTCCCTTCCTATCCCCGGGGCCTTCTCTATTTTTTTCTGACCTCATCCACTGTACTAACATCTCATTAAAAGCATATTTACTGCTACCAAGCTGAGCCCATGGGTCCCACCCTCGCTGTAACTAAACTATATTTTCCCCAAGACTAATTTCTAAATTTTTAAAATAGAGATTTCAAGAATTAAATCTGAAAACTTTGGGCTCCAAACCAGGACTTCTACTTAGTCACAAACTGAGCAGCTGCCACAGCTCAGCTGAGATTTCTGGAGCCTGCTTGTTCGTCATCTTCATAAATACCGTCCCTTCACCACCTAAAGTCTCACTGGAAAATTATTCCACTTGTTGCCACCTACCATTGCCACCTTATCTTTTCCAATTGTATATATCTGAATTGACCTTTTCAGGTCTATAGATAAGGCATCTACACTGAGCAAAAGTTGTTGTAGCTCTGATAACTGAGCTAGTGGGTGGTCCCTTTGTCATTCACTCCTACAACTTTCCTAAGTTATAAGCCCCACACGGAATCAGTAATTAGTTTTTGCCTTATAATGTTCAGTACTCCAGGGGTTAACATATTTCATGTTAACAGTGGAAAAAGATATCTTTTGCCAAAAAAAGATTCTTTCAGAAGTAGAAGCTGGTTTGGGTGAACTCCATCTAGATCTTTATTTTAATTTTGCAAGAAAAACAAGCTAGACTGTCTGATAAATATTTATTCTGAGAATCCTGAGCCAAATACTCCATTGTTGCCATGGAGTGTTAGTAAGTACAGAACAGGGTTGAGCACCTGAGAACAGGGCCAGTCCAAAGGAATTTGACATCCTAGGTGAACCTTCAGCCATGTGACCTCATGAAGGGGTATCTGAAGGCTCCCCTCCCCCGATCCAGCATCTCCCTTTCTCTTCCTCACCTTTCATAGTACAGTACTGCCCCCTCCCTGACTTTCTACCCCCCTCCCCTTGGTGTCCATCATTTCTCTCCTTCCCTACCTTCCTCCCCCCCTCCCCCCCCCCCCCCCCCATGGTATCTGTCATCTTTATCCTATCCTACTTCCCTTCCCCGAAGTGTTCAGCATCTCTCCCCCCAATGACGTTCATCATAGTGTATGCTCAAGGTCTGTCGGCTCTCACGCCCTCTGAACACCCTGTTTTGGAGGAGGCAGAACCCGTCAGGCCTTCAGCATGTACAAATGCTCACAGCCCTGCACCAGTCATGATGAATTTTCTATAGATGCCATGACTGCTGCGTCAGTGCTGTGTTCCCCCCCCCCCAACTGTGCAATCCTCCTAGGAAGACACCTAGTCCACCTAGTGGATGGGCTGATCCTGCCAGGGAATATGGGCTAATGACCTAGGTCGCTAGAAATAGGAGGTCTCGCATCACTGTGAGGCAAATAGTTCATAAAGGAACACAACAAGTTTCTGGAAGACTGATCAGGTACTGATTGACATGACAATCATAGATGTCACCCTAGATTCAGCATGCCTCTAAACCATGACTACTGGTAGAGTGTTACAGGCAATTGCCACCTATATACATGCCTGGTTTCTTATACACCCTTTCTAAGGGGTCCTTTTACGAAGCTGTGGTAAAAGGGGGCCTGCACTAGCATCAGCGCATGTTTTTGACGCACAGCGAGGCCCCCATTTACTGCAGCAGGTAAAAAGGCTGGCTTTTTTTCCTCGACAAGAAATGGCCGTGCAGTAAGTGAACCATTTACCGCCCGGCCATTTTGGGGAAGGAGCACTTACCACCAACCATTGAGGTGGCAATAAGGGCTCCTGTGCTAACCTGGCGGTAACTGCTACAAAAATAGAAAATGTTTTTGAAGCACTGGCGGTAGCCCAGGAGTAGTTCCAGATTGGCATGCAGAAAGCTAGTTGCCACGTGCCAACCCTTTAGTAAAATGACCCCTTAGTGCTTGCTGCTGTTGGAGACTGGACAATGGGTGAGATAGACCTGGGTTCTGACTCCATATCACTGTCCTAATGTTCTTTTAATTCACGCTTGGTAAATGCAGATCAAAATAAACACAGAAAGGAACATATTTCCAAACATTTATGTAAGGGACAGAAAAAAAAATAACAGAAATAATAATATGAATATCACAATCTAACATCAATA
This sequence comes from Microcaecilia unicolor, assembly GCF_901765095.1. Classification (NCBI taxonomy): domain Eukaryota; kingdom Metazoa; phylum Chordata; class Amphibia; order Gymnophiona; family Siphonopidae; genus Microcaecilia; species Microcaecilia unicolor. The sequence continues at coordinate 53,182,335 of NC_044044.1, forward strand.
ATAGAATAAAACATAAAATGAAAATAACATGTTAAAATATATCATAAGTAATGCCACACTGGGAAAAGACCAAGGGTCCATCGAGCCCAGCATCCTGTCCACGACAGCGGCCAATCCAGGCCAAGGGCACCTGGCGAGCTTCCCAAACGTACAAACATTCTATACATGTTATTCCTGGAATTGTGGCTTTTTCCCATGTCCATTTAGTAGTGGTTTATGGACTTGTTCTTTAGGAAACCGTCTAACCCCTTTTTAAACTCTGCTAAGCTAACCGCCTTCACCACGTTCTCTGGCAACGAATTCCAGAGTTTAATTATGCGTTGGGTGAAGAAATTTTTTCTCCGATTTGTTTTAAATTTACTACACTATAGTTTCATCGCATGCCCCCTAGTCCTAGTATTTTTGGAAAGCGTGAACAGACGGTGGGTTTAATGCATCTAAGCATTAAACCCACAAGTTTCATACCTAAAAAGAGGTAACAAACAGAAAAACTTAACCATCAATAAGATCTTCACCAAACAGTTGTTGAAAAAGAATCGTTTTTTTTTAAAGTAGGCATAGATCTCATTGTGCGAACCTGACGTGGCAGTGTGTTCCATAACTTTGGCCCTGCTACATAAAAAAATCATTGTTCTGTATTCCTCCAGCCTGATCAATCGAAATGATGGAACATCTAATAAATGTGCTGAAGAGGAGCGTAGAGTTTGTGAGGGCTGATGTAGATGCAAGCTAGCAAAGATAAGTACATAAGTAATGCCACACTGGGAAAAGACCAAGGGTCCATCGAGCCCAGCATCCTGTCCATGACAGCGGCCAATCCAGGCCAAGGGCACCTGGCGAGCTTCCCAAATGTACAAACATTCTATACAATCAAGCCATTGTGACATCACTAATGAGGTTGGCTCTTATTGGTGGAATGAGCCACTATGACATCACAATATGTTAAATCACTGCTCTATGTAATAAAAGTGAGCCAAGTAGAGGACATAAGTACATAAGTAATGCCACACTGGGAAAAGACCAAGGGTCCATCGAGCCCAGCATCCTGTCCATGACAGCGGCCAATCCAGGCCAAGGGCACCTGGCGAGCTTCCGAAACGTACAAACATTCTATACAATCAAGCCATTGTGACATCACTAATGAGGTTGGCTCTTATTGGTGGAATGAGCCACTATGACATCACAATATGTTAAATCACTGCTCTATGTAATAAAAGTGAGCCAAGTAGAGGACATAAGTACATAAGTAATGCCACACTGGGAAAAGACCAAGGGTCCATCGAGCCCAGCATCCTGTCCATGACAGCGGCCAATCCAGGCCAAGGGCACCTGGCGAGCTTCCCAAACGTACAAACATTCTATACATGTTATTCCCGGAATTGTGGATTTTTCCCAAGTCCATTTAGTAGCGGTTTATGGACTTGGCCTTTAGGAAACCGTCTAACCCCTGGTAAGATATTATTTGTTAACATTCTAAACAGAAGTAGTATAATTTTATATTGAAATCTATACTCTACTGGTAACCAGTGTAAACGTACGAGTGCCAGAAAAATATGATCAAATCTAGATAGTCCATAAAAAGAGTATGAGCAACAGAAGTTTTGTGCAATTTAAAGAGATTTTACTCTTGTCATCCTAAAATCAAACTGTTGCAGTAATCAAAACGCAGAACCACCACCATCCTGAAATTTTGTGGAGAAAATAATACCAGTCATATTTCTTACTTGCGCTTGCATCATCAACGCAGTATCAAGAATCACACCTAAAGAGTGAATCGTCTGGAGAAAAATAAATAATCTCAATGTTATCAATATTGAAGGATATAGGAAAATCTGGATTACCTGATAGCGACATTACATGTGTCTTTGCCATATTCAACTTCAGTTTTTGCTTGTTTTCATCCATTGATTAACAGTACTTAAAAACAATCCTAGAAAATTCAAGGTTTCAGAATGCAAGTCTTTAATTTTACAAAAGAATTGAATATCATCAGCATATAAACGATATTCAACATTAAGCTCTCCTAATACAATACAGAGAGGTCACAGAAAATCTCTCTATATAAAAGGCAACACCAACGTTCTATGAAGCCTCCAGCCGGAAGTGTGAAGGGGGCGAGATATCCGGTTTCCCTATGAGTGTCTGCCCCGCCCTCTCTGTAACACAGTCAGTGAAGAAAAACAGCAGAGCACGAAATCAAATCGCTGGCTCTGTAACAGTGAAGGACTCAGAGGGGGGAGGGGAGAGAGGCCAGAGGGCAGGGACACACACACTCCCACATGCACACAGAAGAAAACATTGCTAGCCCCCGTTTCATTTGCATCAGAAACGGGGCTTTTTTACTAGTATTAACTAAAGTAGCAGACAAAAGCGGATCCTTGTGGTACTCCACAATCCATATTTAGAAAAGAAGAACAATCACGGCCACTTGAAACACAAAATCGACTAGAACTCAAACAATTAATGAGAACTGTTACAATACGGTTCCATCTAAGCCAATAACTTAAGTCGATGCAACAATATAGTAAGGTTGACAGAGTCAAAGGCGGCCAATATATCTAAGATACTAACAAAAATGAAACACCTTTGTCAAAGCTGGTTTGAAGTACATCTAGCATGGAAATAATCAAAGTTTTTGTGTCACAATTAGATTGAAATCCAAACTGATATTTGTCTAAAAGTTGATGACGTTCTAGGAACTCAATGAGTTGTTCATGAGTGACCTTTTCAGTTACTTTCACTACAAATGGCAAGGACTGGTCCAGTGGTATAGGTAGGGCAATAGAACAGACAGGTCGACCAGAGCCGGTGGTGGGAAGCAGGACTGGTGGTTGGGAGGCGGGGATAGTGCTGGGCAGACTTATACAGTCTGTGCTCTAAAGAGCACAGGTACAAATCAAAGTAGGGTATACACAAAAAGTAGCACATATGAGTTATCTTGTTGGGCAGACTGAATGGACCATGCAGGTCTTTTTCTGCCGTCATCTACTATGTTATATGTTACTAACCTCAACAAACAAAAACCAGCGTTCTCCCTTATCTAAATCTATTCGGATTTGAAAGGTAATTGAACAGGATCAAATGCTTCAACAATTGATGCTATTTTGCCAAGAAATCCCTCTGCAAATTTCTAGAATGAAATAACTTCAGCCAGGTTCTCCCTAGCTGAATCCAAGGAAGTCAACCTTCTGTCACAAATAATTCTTTCGATTGGGATGGAGAATCTTCAATTCTTTTATTTAAAAACTCTTTTTAGCACCAATAGTCATATTTTTGCATTCTTAGATTAGGTCTCGATGGGTACTTTCTCCATTCTCTCTTGCTTACTTCTTAGTAGCCATTTGCATGCTTTAACATCACCATTAAACCAAGGAGCCACATGGGCTCACTTAAGGGGCACATCTTGCTTAGGACAAGTTCATCTAAGACATTCCGTAAAGACTCATTCCATAATCCAGTTGCATCACGTGCATTCAGGAATTTAATCCCGTTAAGTTTAAATTCCCACATTGGAGACAACATTAGACAATTCAAAAGGAGTGAGGTGGGGCGGGGGAATCTTGCAAAGAACCCCACAGCACAAACAGCTGTATAACAAAAAATCCACTTGACTGAACATAATTGGAGCATCCACTTGTAAACATTTGGTATCCCGTACACTCTTCAAGTAACTTTAAATGTATTTATAGTCCTTCATGATACAGCTTTTCCCTCCTTCCTAGGAAATCTCTTTTCCCACACTTGGAACTCTTCTTTTCTTCCTTAATGCGAGGGGATACTTCTCTTCCCAGACCTCAATTGTGTGAGCTTCAACGGGTCCCACCTTGGCTCCAGTCCTTATCACCGGGGCTTCTCCCTGGACACTGGGCAGCGGGAGTGCTTTCTGGGGGAAAACCTCCAGTCTCTCTCTCTCTTTTGTTTGACCTGAATCCTACTTTCTAAGCTAGCATCACCAAACTCCCTTCTGCTGGGAGATCTTTCTCTGCCCTGGCATCTGCTCTTGGTAATCCATGTTTTTCCTTTGCCCCTAGACAGAACCACCTGTTACAGGACCAACACTTCTCCATTGTCAGAGTTCTGCTTGATGGGAGGTATAAAAGTCCATCCAACATAGAGTCAACCATTAAGCAACAGTAGGCAGTCACCTAGGGCAGCAGTTTCTGGGAGAAAGGTGCCAAAGAGCAGCCTTATGAATGATATGTCTCAGTCTCTCTCAAGCAGTCTGGCAGTACAAAGAAAGCAAAGGTTTGCTCCAACAGTAGCCACAATGCTTTCCAAACTTGACAGCTGGCAGCAGTATCCGTGAGCTGCCACTGCTGCCAGCCCTGGCCCCCTCCCTTCTGCGCACGTTCAGTCTGCATGCATAGGTGAAAACCGAGCCTGCAGAGGAAGGGGACCCAGGGCTGGCAGCAGTGGCCTGAGACACTGCCGTCGGCTGCCGAGCTTTGAAAGCATTATGGCTGCTATTGGAGGTGTTTTGCTGGCAGGGCTTGGGGATCTCCGCCAACCACAGGAAAGATTCTTCAATTTTGGGTGGGCCTGAGCCAAACGTGAGTGGGCCCCTGCCCACCCATGGCTGCACTGCTGGGGTGATAGTGACTGTAGAGTTTAATCATCAAAATCTCAGGGAAGGAAGCTGACAGGCCAGATACCTGGAAGTTAATTGAGGTGGGGACATAAGGCTGAAAATTTGTTTAGGGTACCCAATATTCATGCATCAACACTGTACCCACATGAATTTTAATCATTGACAAGAGAAGATACAATACATAGATAGGAGAGGCTCAGGTAAGCTGCCCATAGGTTTGTGTTTTCACATTTCACCTTTATTTCATATACAGCAAATAACAGGAGTAGCTACACGGTTTACAACGTTCTAATGAGTAAGTAGGAAACAAAAAAATGACTAAAGTACAATCAAATCTAAAATAAAGTAATGTCTAATTAAAATGTTAAAAACTTAATATTATGTATTACTAAGTACAAGATAGCAGAGAGGAAGGGAGTGAAGAAGCTGACATGACGCAAGTGAGACTTGTGAGATTGTGGCAACATGGCTGACACAACATGCATTGGAGACCACAGGTTAAGGTTCTCATCACACTAGGAGGGAAGGCTTGAGAAAAATAGTGAGTTTTGAGCAAACCTTTTCCTGAAAAGAAAGTTCGGCTCATAACTTCAATGGAAGGGAATTTCATAGTGTCCGGGCAGCATGTCAGCGAATCTGTAGATGTGTGGGAATGACAGAGGAAAAAGTGCATGCAGGAGTGGAGGAGTGGCCTAGTGGTTAGAACACCAGTCTTGCAACCCAGAGGTGGCCAGTTCAAATCCCACTGCTGCTCCTTGTGATCTTGGGAAAGTCACTTAACCTTCCATTGCCTCGGGTACAAACTTAGATTTTGAGCCCTCCTGGGACAGAGAAATATCCAGAGTACCTGAATGTAACTCACCTTGAGCTACTACTGGAAAAGGTGTGAGCCAAATATAAATAAATAAAATATTTAAGGAGTAAGAAAACTGATTAGGAAAGAAGGGGAACCAGTATGTTTACTTTGAAAGGCTAGTACTATGATTTTAAATGGTATATGAAAGAAAATTGGTAGCCAGTGTTCAGCAATAAATAGAGGTGTGGCATTATCACATTTTTTAGCCCCACCAAATAATTATAATGCAGCATACTGTACAACCTGTAATCTCCTTAACTGGTACTGAGGTAAACCTTGAAGGACTGAATTACAGTAATCAATTTGAGATAATGTTAGCCTGGACCAGTAAGCCGAGGGCTTGCGTATACAAGATGGAACATGGAGAACAGATTTGAAAAGACTTATTATTATTTGTTACATTTGTATCCCACATTTTCCCACCCTTTGCAGGCTCAATGTGGCTTACATATAACCGTTAACGGCGTTAGGCGATTACAGTCTGAACAAATACATTGTATGAATGAATACAAAGTGATATTGTGGTATAATGGGGTACATGTATGGTAGGAGCAGTTGGGGGGAACTTAGAGAGGGAAATGGGGAAGAAGAGTCAGATAATGTCCGTTACGGTCTTTGGTTATGTTTTGTCTCGGGTGACCAGGTATATTTATGTTGGGTCGGTGGGGTATGCTCTTCTGAACAGGTCTGTCTTTAGTGCTTTCTGGAAATTTAGGTGGTCGAGCGTGGTTTTTACTGCTTTTGGCAGTGCATTCCATAATTGTGTGCATAGGTAGGAAAATTTGGTTGCATAGGTGAATTTGTATTTAAGACCTTTGCTGCTTGAGTAGTGGAGGTTTAGGTATGATCGTGCAGATTTTGTAGTGTTTCTGGTTGGCAGGTCGATGAGGTCTGTCATGTATCCCGGTGCCTCACCGTAAATAATTTTATGAACAGTCGTGCAGATTTTGAAAGTGATACGTTCTTTAATTGGTAACCAATGCAGTTTTTCTCTGAGTGGTTTGGCACTGTTGAAACGTTTTTTTCCAAATATAAGCCTGGCTGCTGTGTTTTGGGCGGTTTGGAGTTTCTTTATGATTTGATCCTTACATCCCGCATAGATTCCATGGCAGTAATCTGCGTGGCTTAGTACCATGAACTGTACCAGGTTATGAAATATTTCCCTCGGGAAGAATGGTTTTATGAGTAGAAAAAGATAGATGTCTATCAAGAATTTTAACAGAATTGTTGAGCAGGATCTGCACCCCATCTACTGTGAGTAAAGAAGGAAAATTGGACGAGACACTGAAGTGGTTTTGGAGACATTCAGATTCAGGCTGTTTTTGGTTAGTCAGTCAGCTATTATTATATCCAGTTTCTGAGATATCTCCACAATAGTTTGGACTGTATGTGAATGCAATAGAAATAATAATAACTGAACATTATCTGCATAGAAATAAAATTGAATACCAAGGAATTGAATTGGGAAGGCAAGAGGCACAATGAGTATATTAAAAAGGCCTATCTTTCCATGGCTACCCTAGCAATGTTGTTCTGAGGCTACAAAGCCACAGATTGCCATACAGCAGTCCCGGGGAAAAATTGTCCTAGGATTCTCCAGTGCCAGCTCTCATAGCTGTGAACAGAATGCTAGCAGCACTAGGGATGGGCTGTTTGCAATAGCATTGAAATGTCATCGATATATCCCTATATAGCGTGCCCATCATCAGGGCTGGTGTTAGGGGGTGGCAAACAAAGCAATTGCCCTGGACCCCATACCACAGGGGGTCCCAAACCTGCCTCAAAGTAAAGAAGGCATAGGCTGAAGGTCACCTTTTGGGTCCCCTTCCCCAGTTTCTGCCCTGGGCCCCTGAACACCAGACCTGTCGATCATGGACTCCTGGGCAAACGCATTTCAGCTAAAACTAAACAAAGAAAAAACACACTGTCTCGTTGTCTCATCCCAATATAGCGCGGACAACCCTACAAGTATCAACATCCCAGATCACACCCTCCCTATCTCAGACAGCCTGAAAATCCTTGGCGTTATAATAGACCACAACCTAACACTAGAGAAACAAGTGACATCCACAACCAAGAAAATGTTTTACTCAATGTGGAAACAAACGCGTGAAACAATTCTTCCCGAAACATTTCACAACCTGATACAATTAGTCACATGGATTACTGCAATGGAATCTATGCAAAGAGCATTAAAGAAACTCCAAACCACCCAGAACATGGCAGCCAGTCTTATCTTCGGAAAAACACGATTTGAAAGCGCAAAACCTCTCCGCGAAAAACTACACTGGCTCCCAATCAAAGAACGTATTGCTCTCAAAATTTATTTTTGTTACATTTGTACCCCACGCTTTCCCACTCAAAATCTGCACAATGGTTCACAAAATTATCTACGGTGAAGCCCCGCGATACATGGCAGACCTGATTGACCTACCAGCCAGAAATACTTCAACATCAACATGAACATACCTAAACCTGCACTACCCAAGCTGCAAAGGACCCAAATACAAATCAACTTACACATCCAACTTTTCCTACATAAGCACACAACTGTGGAACGCACTTCCAAAAGCCTTAAAAACTATATATCACCACCTACACTTCAGGAGAGCACTAAAAACTTATCTGTTCAAAAAGGCATACCCTATCAACCCAACATAAAAACCTGACCGATACAACACAACAAAACCATAATACAGTATGGACACAACAAAACCAAAATCACAGCATGGACACAACAACAACAAAATGCATTATGGACACAACACAATTCTCCCGAATACGACGCCCCTCTGTGGCCATGCCACCTGAACCTTATCCTATCTCATGTGGCTATACCACATGAACCTATCTTATCTCTACATCACTTTGTATTTGTTTACACTGGAGTCTGCAATCGCATCTCCGGCACTATGTAAACCACATTGAGCCTGCAAATAGGTGGGAAAATATGGAATATAAATGTAACAAATAAATACAGAGAATAAATGCCAAATACATAATAGCTGGCCAAAAATGATAAGCCAGTGGCGTAGGAAGGGGGGGGGGCGGTGGGGCGGTCCGCCCCGGGTGCACGCCGCTGGGGGGTGTCGGCGCCTCGCTGGTTCCTTGCTGTCTCTGCCCCAGAACAGGTTACTTCCTGTTCCGGGGCAGAGAGAGCAAGGAACCAGCGAGGCGCCGACACCCCCCAGCGGCGTGCTGTCGGCGGATTGGCCCTCCCACCCGCTCCTCACCACCTTCCAGGTATGTTCTCGCGGGCAGGGCGTTGCGCTACGGAGGGGGGAGGGTGCGTCGCGCTGCACCCGGGGGGGGGGGGGGGTGCGCAGCGGCAACCCACCCCGGGTGTCAGCTGCCCTCGCGACGCCACTGTGATCAACATATATTAACCTAAAACTACAAGAAGCCACACCATAGAAATAGAAGATATGCATTTTCTCCTATACCATGCAAAATATAAAGATCACATATGTCAGGGGTGGTATTAGGGGGGGGGTACAACTAGGACAACTGCCCCCTGGTCAGAGAGAGCCCTAAGCCTGCTGGATGCTGAAGAAGGCACGGCCTGGTAGCGGGCTTTGGGGTTCCCTCCCAAATTTTTGCCCTGGGTCCTAGCCAGTGGCGTAGCAAGGGCGGGGTGGTGGGGGCAGTCTGCCCAGGGTGTAAGAGCGAGGGGGGGGTGCTCCGCTCCCGCTGCGCCTGACCAAAAGGCTGCTGGCACCGCAGTCAGCTCCTTCGACAGCCCCCCCCCCCGACCCACTGCAGTTTAAAAATCGCTGAATCGGCACAGCTCTAGCGTGCAGTGAACGTGCCTCTGCCTGTAAAAGAAGCGGATCGCCTCATCGGGCCTCCTCTCACTGTGTCCCTCCCTCCTCTGATGTAACTTCCTATTTCCACGAGGGCGGGACACAGTGAGAGAAGGCCCTGCAGTGCCAGCAGCCTTTCGGTCAGGCGCAGCGGGAGCGGAGCACCCCCCTCACTTTTACACCCTGCTGGGGCACCTTCGATTCATCGATTTTTAAACTGCAGCACAGCCGGTCGGGTGGCAGAGAGAAGGGGGCTGTTGAGGGAGCTGACTGGGGGCTGGGTTTGGGGGGATCAAATGGGAGAAGGGGACAGGAGGGAGAATGGGGCCATGCCTGGGACAGGGGCTGAAAAGGAGGGCAGGTGAGAGAATGGGGCTGGAGCTGAAAAGGGGGGCCCTAATGCAAGGCAGGTGGATTAAGGGGACTGGAACTGGGGGCTGAAAAGGGGACAGGGAGAAGTGGCTGGGGCTGAAGCTGGGGACTGTTGGGATAGTGGGGCTGGAACTGGAACAAGGGACAGGTGGGATTATGGGGCTGGAACTAGGGGTTGAAAAGAGGGGGCAGAGAGAGAGGGGGGACAGATCTTGGTTGGATGGGAGAGGGAGGGCAAATGGTGGATCGAAGGGGCAGAGAGAAAGGGCCGACAGTGGATGGAAGGGGGAGAGAGAGAGGGCAGACAGGGGCAGATGGTGGATGGAAGGAGCAGAGAGAGAGGGCAGACGCTAGATGGGAGAGAGAGGGCAGATAGTGGTTGGCAGGGGCAGGGAGAGAGGGGGCAGGCGGTGGATGGTAGGGGCAGGGAGAGAGAGGGCAGGCGGTGGATGGCAGGGGGAGAGAGAGGGCAGACACTGGATGACAGGGGCAGGGAGAGAGAGAAGGTAGACACTGGATGGTAGGGAGAGAGCGAAGACAGATACTGGATGGAAGGGAGACAGTGAAACGAAGATGAGGAAAGCAGAAACTAGAGACAACAAACTGTAAATAAAATATATATTTTTTTCTTTTTTTAAGTACATAAGTAATGCCACACTGGGAAAAGACCAAGGGTCCATCGAGCCCAGCATCCTGTCCACGACAGCAGCCAATCCAGGCCAAGGGCACCTGGCAAGCTTCCCAAATGTACAAACATTCTATACATGCTATTCCCGGAATTGTGGATTTTTCCCAAATCCATTTAGTAGCGGTTTATGGACTTGTCCTTTAGGAAACCATCTAACCCCTTTTTAAACTCTGCCAAGCTAACCACCTTCACCACGTTCTCCGGCAACGAATTCCAGAGTTTAATTACGCGTTGGGTGAAGAAACATTTTCTCCGATTTGTTTTAAATTTACTACACTGTAGTTTCATCGCATGCCCCCTAGTCCTAGTATTTTTGGAAAGCGTGAACAGATGCTTCGCATCCACCTGTTCCACTCCACTCATTATTTTATATACCTCTATCATGTCTCCCCTCAGCCGTCTCTTCTCCAAGCTGAAAAGCCCTAGCCTCCTTAGTCTTTCTTCATAGGGAAGTCGTCCCATCCCCGCTATCATTTTAGTCGCCCTTCGCTGCACCTTTTCCAATTCCACTATATCTTTCTTGAGGTGCGGCGACCAGAATTGAACACAATACTCAAGGTGCGGTCGCACCATGAAGCGATATAATGGCATTATAACATCCTCACACCTGTTTTCCATACCTTTCCTAATAATACCCCACATTCTATTCGCTTTCCTAGCCGCAGCAGCACACTGAGCAGAAGGTTTCAGTGTATTATCGACGACGACACCCAGATCCCTTTCTTGGTCCGTAACTCCTAACATGGAACCTTGCATGACGTAGCTATAATTCAGGTTCTTTTTTTCCACATGCATCACCTTGCACTTGCTCACATTAAATGTCATCTGCCATTTAGCCGCCCAGTCTCCCAGTCTCGTAAAGTCCTTCTGTAATTTTTCACAATCCTGTCGCGAGTTAACTACTTTGAATAACTTTGTGTCATCAGCAAATTTAATTACCTCGCTAGTTACTCCCATCTCTAAATCATTTATAAATATATTAAAAAGCAGCGGTCCTAGCACAGACCCCTGAGGAACCCCACTAACTACCCTTCTCCATTGTGAATACTGCCCATTTAACCCCACTCTCTGTTTCCTATCCTTCAACCAGTTTTTAATCCACAATAGGACATTTCCTCCTATCCCATGACCCTCTAATTTCCTCTGTAGCCTTTCATGAGGTACCTTGTCAAACGCCTTTTGAAAATCCAGATACACAATATCAACCGGCTCCCCTTTGTCCACATGTTTGTTTATTCCTTCAAAGAACTGAAGTAAATTGGTCAGGCAAGATTTCCCCACACAAAAGCCATGCTGACTCGGTCTCAGTAATCCATGTCCTTGGATGTGCTCTGTAATTTTGTTTTTAATAATAGCCTCTACCATTTTCCCCAGCACCGACGTCAGACTCACCGGTCTATAATTTCCCGGATCTCCCCTGGAACCTTTTTTAAAAATGGGCTTTACATTGGCCACCCTCCAATCTTCCGGTAGTATTGTAGCTGTGTTAATAAATGTTTATAAATAGAACATGGAAATAAGGTAATCTCTTTATTGGACTAATTTTAATACATTTTTACTAACTTTCGGAGAACAAAACCCCCTTCCTCAGGTCAGGATAGGATACTGTAACAGCACTATACTGTATTGATCTGAGGAAGGAGGTTTTGGCCTCTGAAAGCTAAATGTATTACTCCAATAAAATTGTATTATTTTATTTTCTATATTTGTTTTATTTCTATTTGTTACTTTGTAAAGTAGTTATTGGTATTTGTTAGTTTTTTCAAATTTACATTTGCTATCTTTATATTTTGCACAGTACTAGGGGACATTTTCTGTTTCTGTATGTTCTGTATACAGAATCTGGCATATTGGGGGTTCAGTTTGATTTTTGTTTAAATAGAAAGTTTATGATTACTTATTTTATAGTGGATTAGGGTGTGTCTGTGAAAAAGACAGGGCTTTTGTTGGCATTGACTGTGCAGTATTGACGATCTGTACTATTCTATCTGGTTTCATTTTACAATAGGTGAATTGATGTTCTAGTGCTCACTGTAGTGTTTAAGATGCTTTCCTTTTCCTTGTGTGACTCATAGAAATTACTGCTTATGGTATGGTAGAATTGCTCCATAGGTCCCGAGTGTTTTGTATTCTCGGTATGCCTAGTACAGGATTTTGGAGGGGGGTGTTAAAAAATAACCAGCCCCAGGCGTCAAATACCCTAGCTACGCCACTGGTCCTAGCCACACCTAACTCCAGATCTGGCAGGATACATATTTCAAATCTGACATATTCTAATCACAAAATAGAAAATACATTTTTTTCTACATTATCTGGTCATTTTATTTTTCAAATCATGTTGGTCCCAGGCTCTGTTTTCTATTTTCATCTGTCTTCTCAACTCACTCACCAGGGTCTCCTGCTTATTTGACATTTCTTTCTCCATGCTTACCATCCATCTTCCATCTCTGTGTACCTATCTCTCTTTTCTGTCCCCTATACATCCCTGTCTGTGTGCATCTCTCCACATTCATCATCACCACTCTATGTCCCTAACCCCTCCACCTATGTCCAGCACCACCCACCTGTGTCCCTATGCCCCCTCCCCACAAGTCCAACATCTCCCTTCTGTGTTCCTATTGTTCCGCATGCCTAGCGACTTCCTTTACTTTACCAGGTGCTTATATTCCCCTCACACCTCAAGAGAGGTTTCAAGGTTTATTCAGAACTTGCTATCCCGCACATCAATAAGCAATGTCTGTGCAGCTTACAATACTAAAATACATAAGAGACAGAGTGACTAGAAGTTGAGAAAAAAAGAAAGAATAGGTCAGGGAGGGGTAGAAAAGGAGCTCCATTGTCAGATAGTCAAGAAAGATGACTTCTGAGGGCGAAGGGAACATCTCTATATTGATCCACCAGACTTCTGCGTTCATATACCCCCTCCCATGTCTGGCATTGCCCCTCTGTATCTCTTTCTCTCCGTTCCCCCCTGCGGTCCAGCACCTCTCTCTCTTCTCTCCAGCAGCTGGCCAAGGTTCCTGCACCTGTCCCTTCCCTCCAGCAACCCCCCCTATGGATCTAGTATCTCTCTTCCTGCCCCCCAGCCCCCCATGGGTCCAGCGCCTCTGTCCCTGCTCCAGCCTTACATGGGTCCACCGCCTCTCTCGCCCTTCTCTCCAGCCAGTCCTCCCTCCACCCAATGGTCCAGCACCTTGCTCCCTTCTCTCCAAGCCCCACTTCGAGTCTAGCAGTCTCCTCCCTCATTTCCAGTGCTCATCCCTCTCCTCGAGTCCGGCAGCCTCCCTCCGGCATTTCCAGTGCTCTATCTTTTCCTCCCCCTGTGGGACCAGCAGGCCCCCTCTACTACTACTACTACTTAACATTTCTAGAGCGCTACAAGGGTTACGCAGCACTGTACAAATTAACGAATAAGGACGGTCCCTGCTCAGAAGAGCTTACAATCTAAAAGACGAAATGTCAAGTTGGGGTAGATGAGATTTCCTGAGAAGAGATGAAGTGATTAGGTGCCGAAGGCGACATTGAAGAGGTGGGCTTTGAGCAATGATTTGAAGATGGGTAGGGAGGGGGCCCGGCGTATGGGCTCAGGGAGTTTGTTCCAAGCATGGGGTGAGGCGAGGCAGAAAGGGCGAAGCCAACTAGGCTCTCCATGGGTCCAGCAGTCCCCTCCTGCATTTCCAGTGCCCTCTCTTTCTCTCTCTGGGGGTCCAACAGCCCCCCTCCCAGACTTCCAGCGCACCCTGCTCCCCCCCCCCCCCCCACACACACTTCCAGCACTCCCCCCCCCTCCCCCATGGGTCCGGCAGTTTTGTCTTTCTCCACCATTCCCATCATGATAGCTCTCTTATGCAGCAGCCAGCTGAGCTGACAGCAATCTTCACAGGGCTGTTCCGGGGCCTTCCCTCTGCTGGATCCCACCTTCTGATGCAACTTCCTGTTTTCGCTAAGCATCTCCCCTTGGGGTCAAAGAGCACCATGGCTCAGCTTCAGTCAGCTCCTCTCTGTCCTCACGGTCCTTTGGAGCTGCATCCACAGGGAACTGCTCACTCAGGGCCACCTGATGCAGGTGCTCCACCTTGTATTGCCCCACTATGCTGACCTTCCGAGATGCAGCCACTGCTTCCTCCTGAGAGAGGCCCATGCACTGCCCACAATGTGAAGATCACTGTGGCTGTGGGACCATCACCAAGCGCCCCGAGGGGGTCATCGAAGGAGCTTCTGCATCTTGAGGTACTGTTTGGCGATCTTCTGTACAGGTATCGGCTGTGTCGGCATTGCAATGTGGTTTAGTAAACGGTGTTTAGATTGTGAGCCCACTGGGGACAGAGAAAGTACCCTGCAGGCATAAAAACTCTGGGTAGCTCATGGTGTCATAGATACCAAGTGGGGCAGATTATTTATCTGGGATTTATTAACCGCTTTTATCAAGAGATTCACCCAAGGCAGTGTACAGCAGGTACAGTTTAACATAAAACTTACAATTTTGTTAGCACAAGAATAGTAAAAATGACCAAATATAAACATAAATACAATCAGTGAGGTAAACAAGAACAGCAAATTCAAAATTAATAATGAAACAATATAAAAATATGTTTATGATTTGATATACTACCTTTGCATTGAATAGGTCAAAGTGGATCACAAAAAACAATTAAAATTTTTAAAAAGCAAAAAAGAAAGGCAATAACAGAGCTATAATGCGATGTCGGCATAATACTACTGGCATGATTTGGTTGGAAGGCGCTGTGGCTTAGATGACAGAATAACCACCAGTATTTTTATTTGCAGAATGACATTCACTGTGAAAAGGTGAAGGAAGAGGAGGAGATCACGTACACCACTATAGCATTCTCAGAGAGGCCATGGCCTGCAGTTCAGACCTGTGACACACAGGGCAGCTCTGAATATGCCATTCTCAGATATGAGCCTCCACCATCACTCTCAGCAACAAGGACAACAACCACGGCTAACAGCAACCACTACTCTTCAGTATAACCAGGGCATCACAAAGGCTGCAGGAGCAGCAAGGTGCAAGATGCAGCCTGACCAGAACCCCTACGTGGCAGCAGCGTTTTTAAAACCAGTAGAAGTGGCCATCTTTGCAAGAATCAGATTACATTGTACATTCACTGGATCCGATTGAGCCACATCATCTATGACATCACAGAGTGAAGAGAAGCGAGGAGCAAAATAAACTGCATTTTCAGCCAATAGCTGAAAGGTTTGGACAATAAGGAACCTATTCAGTGCTGGCTCTTTGGTATGGAGTAACTTCATGTAATATATGGGATGGGATTTGGATTATCTCGCTCTATTTTCAGTAAAAATATTTGAATGGTAAGGAACTATTTGGTGTTGGCTCATTGATATGGAGAAACTTATCGAATGGTATTTATCTCACACCTTTTTCAGTAGTTCAAGGTGAGTTACATTCATATACACTAGATATTATGACCAAAATAAGTACAAAAAAAAAGTTTATAATCTTAGGGCATGAAAACTACAGTGGACATAGGAGCCAACTTTTCAAAATTATTGGGGGTGCTAAACCTAATGGAAATAACCCTTCCCTGGACACATACAATGAATTTTCTCAATATTGGGGGGTGCTTAAGCACCCACAGCACCCACAGAGTCGGCTCCTATGACAGTGGAAGTCATAAATAAAACAAAGATGAATGGGAGACATGAACAGTTCAGAATGTTCAGATCATGCTGTATCTTGAAGAGGTTCTGGAGTTGGTCTACAGCAGAGTCAGACAATCAGATATCAACCCCCTAATCCTATAAAAGTTGCTAAAAATTGCGTACGCAAATATGGGTGTGCGCGCAATTTAATTGAACAAGCTAATTAGCACCAATAATTGGCATAACAACCAATTATTTGCACAAATGTACATGCGTGGAAGTTACGCACATAAATTTAAGCGCAGAATCTGCACCTAAATTTTAAACGCAACTTCAAAAAGGGGGCACGGAAATGGGCGGGTCATGGGCAGAACGGGGGCATGCCAAACATTTACGTGTGTTGTTATAGAATGAGGGGGGGGGGGATATGCACCTAATTTAGGCGCGTACATTTGCACCATGTTTCAGCTGGTAAAAGTGGTTGTGCCTAAAGTTAGGCGCGATTCCTGGGCATAAGCTGTATTCTATAAACCATGCTTAAAGTTAGACGCAGCTTATAGAATAGCACTTTTTCTGGCACCATATATAGAATTCACCCCCAAATGTAGTTTCTACTTCTCTTTCTGCCTCACGCCTTTGCTTCAATCACTTCTGCCCTGTGCCTTTCTTGTGATGGAGCATGGAGGGGAGTGAGGTCTCAATTTTCAGAGCCTTTGAGTTGAAGTGGTAAATGAGTTGACATCAGAACTTGGCAGTGAAGAGAAGGAACTACTGTAAATCAGATGGCTGTACCAGTACTGTCTAGAGAGAATCCACAAACAGTGGAGAGTTTTAAACCATAGCCTTCAGTGGCATCTCCTCTTAAATATTTCTCTCTTCCCCTGTAGTTGGTTTGGGGTTGGGGGGAAGTGAGGAAGGGCTTAGGGAGGGAACTTTGTGGACAGGGATTAATTAGTTGGAGATTAAGTTTATAGTCTGGCATCTATATTTCTTGTCATTCACTGGATTTTTCCACTATTACACACCACAGTAGTGCAAATATTTGAATCTGAAATGATCCCCAGTACTACAAATATGGAAGGAACTACAGAGCTCAATGTGAACAGGTTCAGATGAGAAGCAAGCATAACTAGAAAAGGTTTTACCCTATGCATTCTGACCAGTGATATGAATCTGGAAAAAGTCTGCTAACCAGCTAAAAAAAAACCTGCAAAAATAGTCATACCTCTCCGAAGTTAGAACCTATTATCATTGCCTCTGATGGAGTCTGGTAGAAAAGGTAACAGCAAAAGCTAGAAAGATGCTTGGATGCCTAGGGCGGGGAATGGCCAGCAGGAAAAAAGGAGGCCATAATGCCTCTGTATAAATCTCTGGTGAGACCTCATTTGATATATACTGCTTTTCTGTGGTACAACCAAAGTGGTCTGCACAGGGGCGGCCCAACCATTTAGTCGACCTGAGGCGAGGGCCTCAAGCGGCACTCTTTCGGGAGCAGCATCTCCCCTCTTTCTTCCTCCACCCTGTTCCCCAATTTTACCTTCTTTTTGCATTTTTTAAAAGCCGGTGACTGCCTCCAGGACTAGGTTTGGAAACCGCTGGGTTAAATGCTGCTGAAAATAACCGGTTAGCCTCAAACAGGTGATTTAACCAGATAGGAGCTGGTTCTGGCCAGTTAAAATTGTTTTGACTCAGTGGCGTAGCCAGATTTGGCATTTTGGGTGAGCCCAGAGCTAACGTGAGTGAGCACTTTGTATATAGGTGTGAATAGTGTATCTTGGGATACTACTAAATAATGCCTTAAGAGTACACTTGATGATGGATTTCTAAGTAAATAGCCAGCCCAACAGCTGTCCTGTATCAACACAAACCACATACATACTTAATGGGAACACAGCAGGGGCGTAGCCAGACAACAGATTTTGGGTGGGCCTAGGCAAGAAATGGGTGGGCACCAAGGGCATCTTTTACTACATTAAAATTGTAGGCATGCTAAATGTTAGAGACATCCATAGGAGTGTATTGGCGTCTGTAACGTTTAGTGCACCCACAATTTTAGCGTGCACCAAAAATGTTAGTGCACCTTAGCAAAAGATCCTTCAAGTGTTCTCCCCCCGCCACCACCAAAAAAAATCTCAGCTAGTGAGAAAACGCTTCTTTCCACCTTGGCAGTCTGCAGCAGGCGTGTGCTGAAAACTGAGCATGTGCAGATGCAAGTATCGTGGAGAGCAGCGTTTTTGTTACCATCAGGGGGAAGTCTTCAGCTGGCAGAGCTTGGGATCCCCACCAGCTACTGCTAAACGTGTGCTACTGTTGGGTGGGCCTGAACCCTAAGTGGGTGGGCCCCAGCCCACCTGTGGCTATGCCACTGGAACACAGACATTTTTACATATAGTTATATTATCCCTTAACTTAAACTTGACCAGATATGTCTACTTTAAAGCAACCATCTCAACACACATCACAATATCCCGAAAATTAACAAGCAAATGGCATATATCCTTGCAACCAGTGCATTTTTTCTAGCAAAAGCGGTGCTTGTACTCAAATGCCAGACCACCCTTCAGGGGTGGGGTGAACACTGAGGGACCCACCCCACAATAGCCAGTCCCCCTGCAACCAATCACAGAATCTATGACAAGGCAGAATGGGTGTGTAGAGCCTGAGCTCTTTCATTAAAACTTGGGGACCATGGGTCAGTTTTAACAGACAATGGAAAAGGTGCCGGTACTCAGTACCCCCTCAAAAAAAAAAAAAAACCTGCTTTGTAACAAATACAAATGCCTGATTAAGCTGTATTCATAAAACAGGCAAATTGCTTTCTTTCTTTCCTCTGGTTCTACTGCTTTCTCTCCCTTCAGAGACTGACATTCCCATTGGAAATGCCAGACTCGTATAGATCCCCACATGAACTACATGCACACAGAATGTCTCACCTTGGAAAAATACAGAACACAGACCACCCCTTACCAATTGCAGAATAAATGACCAAAAATTAGGAGTCACAGAGATGTCAGGTTACGCAGCTTCAGACTGGACATTTTAGAAATATCCAGCGTACCTGAATGTAACTCACCTTGAGCTACTACTGAAAACGGTGTGAGCAAAATCCAAATAAATAAATTTTGTGACAGTCCTGGTTTAGAATTTGTAGCCTAAAGCAGTGTGGGATTTGCAGTGCCTGATCCTGCCCATTGAAATCTGTGCTGCAGCTCCCATAATGCTGCACCAAGGTGGGGTGGTCAGAAATCCAGAACTGTCCCAACATTTCCACCTGGAACTGGGTAACCTGCAGTCTCTGAAATCATCCTGTAGCACAGCATAGCCCTGCCCTTCCCTACCTCCCATCCCCCATAGCCCAGAATATAACAAAATATTTTTTTAATCTTCATATTACAGAGCCCACACCCTTCCCAGCAGCATGAAATAGAAGACTGTTTTTGTTTTGGGTTGTTTTTTTTTTTACCTGGAGTCTGTGTCCCCTGGTCACTGCAGAAAGTTTCTTCCAGAAGTTTACTGCCCTGAGACCCTGATCAATGTCCATGTGGTGTTGGTCTGGGGCTAGATGAGAACCCAGATTTCCCCCAGCGGCACGGGATGGGTCCCACTTATTTAAAGGCAACACCGAGGCTCTGGACTTTGCTGCAGATTTCTCCGTGTCCTGGAGGGTCACTAATAGTAGTGGAGGAGTGGCCTAGTGGTTAGGGTGGTGGACTTTGGTCCTGGGGAACTAAGGAACTGAGTTTGATTCCCGGCACAGGCAGCTCCTTGTGACTCTGGGCAAGTCACTTAACCCTCCATTGCCTACCGCATTGAGCCTGCCATGAGTGGGAAAGCGCGGGGTACAAATGTAACAAAATAAAAATAGTACAGACCTAAGATGTGCCAGACTGGTTCGCTGGGGCAGGCAGTGAAAGTAGAGCTGCTGCAGTAGCAGAGCATAGGAAAAAACAGCCTAGGAGAGCAGAGCAGAGGCCCCCTGCGCCTGAGCAACAGCAGCAGATGACGCAGGCAAGACAGGAGGGCTGCTGCTTACTTGTTTGCAAGGTAGTAGGTAAAACACAAACAAACAAAATCACTCAATGAGGCACTTCCTGTTGCACTTGGCTGAAGCTGAGCTAATGAGCACTACTGCTGTGTGCAGGATAAGTGATGCCTAGGAACCTGATTGGTGGTCAGAATGGGTGGGCCTGGGCCCATCCAGGCCCACCCATAGCTACAACACCCCTGATTTTACTATCAACCCCTAAACTCAAATTTAAGATCTTATGGTGGGTAGCAACAAGGGTGGATTTAGTGTAGGGAAAAGAAGTTAGGAGCTTAGCACTGATTTTCAGTACTAGGCCTCATAAATCTAGGCAAATGAATGACGGGCCTGAATTTATAAATTTTAAGGTCCTAAATTAAGTTAAATCTTCAGCTTTATGCTTCTAAGTTGGGCTGAAAAGATGATACAGATTCAAGAGGAAAATTAGGAACATAAATTTAGGAGCTCTGCTGCTTTTATTTATTTTTTATATCGGGTTCACGATTTATAAACACCAAAGAATTGAAGCCCAATACAAGAGGTTTTTCTGTCTGCCTGCTCTGATAAGTACATAAGTATTGCCATACTGGAACAGATCAAAGGTCCATCAAGCCCAGCATCCTGTTTCCAACAGTGGCCAATCCAAATCACAAATACCTGGCAAGATCCCCAAAAAGTACAAAACATTTTCTACTGCTTATCCCAGAAATAGTGGGTTTTCCCCAAGTCCAATTTAATAATGGTCTATGGACTTTTCCTTTAGGAAGCCATCAAAACCTTTTTTAAACTCTGCTAAGCTAACCGCCTTTACCACATTCTGTGGCAACGAATTCCAGAGTTTAATTACACATTGAGTGAAAAAACATTTTCTCCGATTCATTTTAAATTTACCACTTTGTAACTTCATCGCATGCCCCCTAGTCCTAGTATTTTTGGAAAGCATAAACAGACACTTCACGTCTACCCATTCAACTCCATTCATTATTTTCTAGACCTCTGTCATATCTCCCCTCAGCCGCCTTTTCTCCAAGCTGAAGAGCTCTAGCCGCTTTAGCCTTTTCTCATAGGGAAGTCGTCCCAACCCCTTTATCTTATTGCCTTTGTTGCTATAAAGTCAACGGTGTTTATGATATAGTAACTTTACAACTGAATGATTCTTCTCATAAGAACATAAAAATAGTCATACTGGGGCAGACTGATGGTCCATCTAGCCCAGTATTCTGCTTCCAACAGTGGCCAATCCAGGTCACAAGTACCTGACAGAATCCCAAAGAGTAGAAACATGCCATGCTATCTCAATAACAGACTGTGGACTTTTCCTCCAGGAACTTGTCCAATCCTTTTTTTTAAACCCAGATCAGCTAACTTTCTGTACACCACCTTGGGTGAATCTCTTCATAAAGGCAGTTAATAAATAACTGTTGTTACCAGAAGTTTTTGAGATCTTTGTTGTGGCATCATTGAATCATTTGTTTGTTTTATTTTCTGTTGTTTCCCATACCATTTAGGGCAATATTCATTTTGTAACTCCCTAATCCCTTATATGTTCTGTTTGTCTGTCTTGAATAGTTTGTAAACTCAGTGGAGCAGGGACTGTCTCATACGTGTTTTGTGTACAGCACTGTGTATGTCTAGTAGTGTTACAGAAATAATACGTAGTACTGGTAGCAGCATCTCTTCTGTTGCAAACTCACACTTTCCTCTGAAGCACTTCTTCTCTCTTCATATCCTTACCGAGACAAAGACCTCAAAACCGAACACAGAAGTCTGGCGAAGCCTTACAGTGGCATCATCACCTCCTTTTTTTTGCTGTTGTTCTGGCTGTCTCTCTTCTCTCTGTGCAGCTTAGAGTTCCTCTGGCTTTGGTTACTATTTAATCAAGAGGGCCGTACTCTTTCCTAGCACACATTCTAGCTGGTAGTCAGCACAACTTAGGCCGCCAACCAGTTAACTTATGTCTTGACAGAAAACTGGTCATTTTCAGCGGCATTTAACTGGTTATTACAGCTGAAAATACCCAGTTAAGCGCCAACAATTAAGCCGGTGCTGTTGGGGGTGTTCTGGGGGCATGATCGGTTAAGTCCCGATATTCAGAACTTAACAAGCGAGGCATAACGGGCAAATAAAACCGCATTAATAGAGGTCCTATCTTTGCTTGTTAAGTCTGAATATTGACTGAACCGGTCATGTGCGAGGTGGCCTTGAAAGAAGCGGATATTCAACACCGGTCGCCGGACATGGCCTGCCACTGAATATCCAAGCTGAACGCCGGTGGGAGACAGTCAAAGTGCTGCCCACCACCAGCTAAATTTCAGGGAAAGGGGGGGAGGTTAGATTTTAGCATTCTTCAGGTTTTTTTTTTTTTTAACTTATCAAAGCTCAAAAGTGTTTCTAAAACTCCAGAGCATCCTCCTCAACAGCTGGGCCACGTCAAAAGTTTCTTGACATTTCAGAGAAATGTGTCTGTGCAGACTCCCCTCTCTAGTTCAAGCTGTCATTGGGGAATTATTGTTGTAATATATGGTCACGTTTTGTTGGGAACATTTTGTCTTACTCATGATTTTCTAGGATTAAAAAGCTGAGATTTCCTGCATTCCAGCTAAAAAAAAAAAAAAAGGAACATTTTTGAAAGTCAAAATAATACTGGGGCTTGGAGAAGAAACTGCCTGGTTCAGCAGTTTCCTACTATCGCTTTGGTCTTCCAACTCAATTAGAACCAGTATCTACTGGGCTACCAGAACTTTCAACTTTTTTTTCATCCTCCCCCCCCCTCCCCCCGCCAATTCCCATCTAGTCCAGAGCAGACATCACAGTAATAATCCTTATCAAGACCACACACACCAAATTCTGGCCACTCCGTCACTTGTGCGTCAATTGGGACTCTCTCCATCACTCATAGGGGCTCTGTACAAACCCAGAAGCTAATTCAGGGAATCAGATCACCTCAATTTTGTGCATTATGGCAAAGGTAGGATATTAAAATGACAGCAACCAGGCTCCATTGATCCGTACTGTACTCCCAATTAATAGTCTGAGTGGATAACATAGTAACATAGTAGATGACAGCAGAAAAAGACCTGCATGGTCCATCCAGTCTGCCCAACAAGATAAACTCATATGTGCTACTTTTTGTGTATACCTTACCTTGATTTGTATCTGTCATTTTCAGGGCACAGACCGTATAAGTCTGCCCAGCACTGTCCCTGCCTCCCAACCACCGGCTCTGGGACAGACCGTATAAGTCTGCTAATAAATATATTATTATATGTATCCCAACACAAGCTTCTCTTTCTCATCCTTTTTCTACCATTGACCTCTACCTCTGTCCCAAGCATGCTCAAAACGCGTGAAAAGTTCATGCATTCACCACTTTCACTTTTAGATTATTTATAAGATTAGTATTTAACCCAACGCCCAGACCCCTTTCTGTGTCCTACTACCCAGGTTTGTAATAAAACCCACATCCACCAAACCCATGTCTTCTCTCTGTTCTTTGAAGTTTTGATTTCAACCCTCCTTCACCTGTGGAGGTTGCTACAATCTTCCTGGAAACCCAATGCTGCTCCACCACTCCTCTCCCCTTTGTGCAGGTTATCCAAATACATTTGGGTCATACAGCTTTAATATGGCCACTTAGCCTTGCAATATCTTTCCATACATAGTAATCTAGAAACAAGAGAAAATAACAGCAGATAAAAACCCTGCATGATCCATCCAGTCTGTCGAACACAACAGCCAGAGCCCCATCCCCCGCTTGGTGTGGGTTACACTCTTCCATATCTGAACACTGACATCACAACCAGTTGGTGATGCTGTGAACCCAGTCCTCTCCCGTCAACCACACAGATCACACAAGCCCATTTGGCCTTTTCCAGGAAAGGCTGATGAGATGAATGATGGAGATCATTAGTCCCCACGTTTTACGATTGAGGTTTATATTTCTAAGAGCATTGCCGCTACTGTGGCAGTTGCGACATTTGGAAAAACATGTTTGTGTTCCTGAATCTCACTAGCAATGTAGAAGGTGGGGGTACTGCTGCCTGGGCTATACTGAACTGTGTGCAGGTGTAGTTAGAATTGATGTTGCATAAGGTCAGACCAATGGTCCATCTAGCCCTGTATCCTGCTTCCATCAGTAGCTAATCCAGGTTACAAGTACCTGACAGAATCCCAAATCAGAGCAAGATTCATACTACTGATCCCCCACTGCTCGGCTCGCTGCTGCCGCCTCTCGCAAGGCTGATGATGAGTCATCATCTGGTGACCTCATCACCCACCTCACCCTCCTATTGGTCAAATTTGGAGCAAGAATGAGGCTTTAAATGCACCAAGCCTCATTCCAACACCAAATATGACCAATAGGAGATGGAGACAGAAATAGCCCCAAAAAAAGCTACCTGCAAGCACCCGCAGACAACTTACTAAGCAGCTCAATTGTGAGGGAAAACAGCGGAGTTGGTATCTTCGGTCGTTCCCCTTTGCCCTTTATGGTATCTGTTCTACACATTTCACTTTCTAGCACTAACATACAGACATAGAGGTTAACGCCTACTCCTTTTTCATTTATTAACATGGTTTGTAGTGGTTCCCAAACCTGGTCCTGGAGGCACCGCAGCCAGTCAGGTTTTCAGGATATCTACAATGAATATTCATTAAAGAGATTTGTGGGCACTGCCTCCACTGCATGCAAATCTCTCTCATGAATATTCATTGTGGATATCCTGAAAACCTGAAGGCTGAGGTGCCTCTAGGACCAGATTTGGGAACCACGGCAGTGATATAATCACAATGGCCACCACCCTCCCCAGTGCCTCCCTATCAGATTTCCAGTAATGATTGGGACCTGAAACATCCCAGGGTGAGGCTGGACCTGTTCAAAAGTAGTCTTGTGCCACCAGCCTCTACCTGGCTTATGCAGCTGAGACACACACCATGGCTAGAGACTGGTCACTGTATTTCTTCTACATAAGGGTTTGTTTTCTTTTTTGACAGGTCAATGGCCAGGAAGACACAAGGCACACTTAAAGCTCTCATGCCTTTTTCAAAATTTCAGAATTCATTGCTTTCAGACGTAGTAGATTTGATAATTATACTAGACATTTACGAGAACTGCATTGGTTTCCTCTAAAGAATCATGTTATTTTTAAAATGGTTTGTATCATGTTTTTGGTGTCGTAGGGTGAGCTTCCTGACCCTTTGATCCATTTATTTTCTCAATCTCTCTGCTACCATTCACCCAGATTGCAGATCAGTTGCTGTTAAGATGCCCTTCTGCTGAAGATATCCAATATGAGCGGTTTCTCAAAAATGATTGAAGATGTACTTATCTCATTTAACTGAATAATTAGTTTGAAATGGAACAGGTTATTGTAATTTATTATCTTTCCCCATTATTGCTTGGGCTTCTTTTTTATTAGTTGCATTGAACCTTTTTAGGGATCCTGCAACTAATCGAGCTCTGTGTTCAGATTTATACTTACCCAAACTCTGCACAGGTAACAAAAGAAAGTAGCATTGATATGTTTCCCAATTTGTATTTAGTTATAAAATGGATTAAGGACAAGCACGATATAGATTCTTACCAAAAATAGGATAAAGGACTTCAGACACTGGTTTACACTGCTGACATTCTGGCACAAGCCAGAAAAAAAAAAGCACATTGATGTCACTGCAGGCAAGGATTATATGCTCTGGAAAACTACAATCAAAGCAATACATTTCTCAATTATTTTGTTATCAATAGAAATCAAACAAAATAAAACATGGAAAAGAAAATAAGATGATACCTTTTTTATTGGACATAACTTAATACATTTCTTGATTAGCTTTCGAAGGTTGCCCTTCTTCCTCAGATCGGAAATAAGCAAATGTGCTAGCTGACAGTGTATATAAGTGAAAACATTCAAGCATTACTATGACAGTCTGACAGGGTGGGAGGATGGGGGTGGGTAGGAGGTATGCATGGGGACATCAAAGCATACCATTGATATTCTAACAGGATGGGTGTGGATAGGTGAGGGGTGGGGTGATCAACAGAGACATATAGCTTTATGGTTTATAATGGGCTAGGAACCCCAGATCCTTGTTAAGTCCTTTCTGTTGGGTGTTAAAATATTCAATCATTCTGACTTCCAAGGTCTTACGTTCTTGTATGGTTTTAAAGTTACCTTTGAGGATTCTCACTGTGAAGTCACTGGTACAGTGTCCTGGTCCTGTAAAATGCTGACCAACAGGGGTGGGAGCCCTACTGGCACCAGTATTGTTCATATGATGTCTATGTAAATTGAATCTTGTCTTAAGCATCTGGCCTGTTTCTCCAATATAGCATCCTTCGTTACATTTTCAATTATTTTGAAATGTGTAAGCTTTATTTCATTGTAATAGCATTTCTCTACTAACCCCACCAACTGACTACTACTTGTGCTTGAAAATAATTACTGCAGATTCCTCTCTCTTAGTATCTAGCTTCTGTACGCCGCAAGTTTGATTAAAACGCTGCATCTTCATCCTACCCAACAGAGCCTGGAAATTCTTTAGAATCACCCAAATAGTATCTAAGCCAGAATATATATAAAATAATTTAAATAATGAAATACCATATTTTACCTCCAA
Source organism: Microcaecilia unicolor (assembly GCF_901765095.1). Lineage (NCBI taxonomy): Eukaryota > Metazoa > Chordata > Amphibia > Gymnophiona > Siphonopidae > Microcaecilia > Microcaecilia unicolor. The sequence continues at coordinate 53,208,906 of NC_044044.1, forward strand.
GCAAAATAGCCTCCACACACGTGAAAGACTCCAGAGGAAACTGGAGAGTCATGGGATAGGCGGTAGTGTCCTATTGTGCATTAAAAATGGGTTAAAAGATAGAAAACAGAAAGTAGGGTTAAATGGTCAGTATTCTCAATGGAGAAGGGTTGATAGTGGGGTTCCACAGAGGTCTGTGCTGGGATCGCTGCTTTTTAACATATTTATAAATGACCTAGAGATGGGGGTAACTAGTGAGGTAATTAAATTTGCTGATGACACAAAGTTATCAGGGTCCTATTTTCAGCCTGTCAAGTTTATTCATGAGCCTCCTGTGGGGAACCCTGTCAAAAGCTTTGCAGGATCCATATGGTTCTGCAGAATGCTTAACAAGGGGGCCAGAGCAGTATACACCACCCTGTGAAGATTACACTGTTGTATGCCACACTGAAAGTGTGAAGGTCACTTAGGGATGGAATCTGAGATTAACTGTTATAGGGCGTGGAGTGGCCTAGTGGTTAGGGTGGTGGACTTTGGTCCTGGGGAACTGAGGAACTGAGTTCAATTCCCACTTAAGGCACAAGCAGCTCCTTGTGACTCTGGGAAAGGCACTTAACCCTCCATTGCCCCAGGTACAAATAAGTACCTGCATACAATATGTAAGCCGCATTGAGACTGCCATGAGTGGGAAAGTGTGGGGTACAAATGTAACAAAAAAAAAATGTATTCTAAACATCCACCACCTGCTCCGTGGAACTGTAGTAGCTGACCTTGCTCTAGATCTAGCCCCCTGCAACCCCAATTCATGTACTCAGAAAACATGTATATATTGTTACCTTTCAAGTATTTAAGGTAAAATTATGTATAATCATACCTGATAATTTTCTTTCCATTAATCATAGCTGATCAATCCATAGACTGGTGGGTTGTGTCCATCTACCAGCAGGTGGAGATAGAGAGCAAAGCTTTTGCCTCCCTATATGTGGTCATGTGCTGCCGGAAACTCCTCAGTATGTCGATATCAAAGCTCCATCCGCAGGACTCAGCACTTAGAGAATTACACCCACGAAGGGACACTCTGCCCAGCTCACCACCGCCGAAACGGGGGAGGGGAATTAACCCAGCTCATCCCCACACAAGTGGGGGAGGGGAATCCGTCCAGCTCATCCCCGCGGAGCGGGGGAGGGACACCACACCCGCTGATGCGGGGGGATCTGGCTTATCCTGCAACCGCAACCGCGGGAGGAGCTGACTGACCCTAACACCGCCGAAGCGGGAGGGGTACAAAGCTGCCCTACAGCCGCACGAAGCGGGAAGGAGTGCCGGCAGAATTTATGTCTCAATCCAGCCCCGTAAAACGGAGGGGAGAGGAATGCAGCAGCTCACTGTAACACAAACTCGTCTCAACTCTTGAAGAATCCAAGTGAAAGAACTTGAACACGAAGTCTTTCTGAAATAACTGAAGACTAAACTTGAACCTGAAATGCAACCAGAATAAAAACAGATATCTGGGAGGGGCTATGGATTGATCAGCTATGATTAATGGAAAGAAAATTATCAGGTATGATTATACATAATTTTACCTTCCATATCATCAAGCTGATCAATCCATAGACTGGTGGGATGTACCGAAGCAGTACTCACCCAGGGCGGGACATTGAAATCCCTGACCTCAACACTGAAGCTCCAAACCGGGCCTCCGCCCGTGCAGCCACAGTCAAACGGTAATGCTTGGAGAATGTATGAGCCGAAGCCCAAGTTGCCGCCTTGCATATCTCTTCCAAGGAGACGGATCCGGCCTCTGCCATCGAGGCCGCCTGAGCTCTCGTGGAGTGAGCCTTCAGCTGGATAGGCGGCACCTTCCCCGCGGCCACATAAGCCGCTGCAATGGCTTCCTTGACCCATCTTGCCACTGTAGGCTTAGCAGCCTGCAGACCCTTACGAGGACCAGCAAACAGGACAAACAGATGATCCGATTTCCGGAAATCATTGGTCACTTCCAAGTATCTGAAGATGACTCGTCTCACATCCAGATATTTAAGAGCAGAGTACTCCTCTGGGTAGTCCTCCCTACGAAAGGAAGGGAGACAGAGCTGCTGATTCACATGGAAGCGAGAAACAATCTTGGGCAGGAAGGAAGGCACTGTGCGAATAGTCACTCCTGCCTCAGTGAACTGCAGAAAAGGCTCTCGACATGAGAGCGCCTGGAGCTCGGAAACTCTTCTGGCTGAAGTGATAGCCACCAAAAAGACTGCTTTCAACGTCAGGTCTTTCAGAGATGCCCTCGACAAGGGTTCAAAAGGCGGCTTCTGCAATGCTCTTAGCACCAGGTTGAGATTCCACGCAGGCACCACTGAGTGCAGAGGAGGGCGCAGGTGATTAACTCCCTTGAGAAAGCGCACCACATCTGGCTGCGAAGCCAGGGAAGCACCCTTCAGGCGGCCCCTGAAGCAAGCCAGAGCCGCTACCTGGACTTTAAGGGAACTGAGCGACAGGCCTTTCTCCAGACCTTCTTGCAGGAACGCCAACACTGAAGAAATTGGAGCAGTGAAGGGAGAAAGTGAGCCTGCTTCACACCATGCTGCAAAGATACGCCAAACCCTGGCGTAAGCAGAAGTAGAGCGTTTCCTCGCTCTCAGCATAGTGGCGATGACCTTGTCTGAGAAGCCCTTCTTCCTCAGACGCTGCCGCTCAATAGCCAGGCCGTAAGACCAAAGGGAGAGGGATCCTCCATCACCACGGGACCCTGATGTAACCGGCCCTGCTCCACTGACAGCCGCAGAGGATCGTCGACTGAGAGCCTGATCAAGTCCGCATACCAGGGACGTCTGGGCCAATCCGGACCCACCAGGATTACCCTGCCGGGATGCTTTGCCACCCGGTCTAGCACCCTGCCCAACATGGGCCAGGGCGGGAACACATAGAGAAGCTCTTGTGTCGGCCACTGTTGGAGAAGAGCATCTACTCCCAGGGATCGAGGGTCCCGTCCTCTGCTGAAAAAGCGCGGCACTTGGCAATTGGCCGATGACGCCATCAGATCTAGGCTCGGCTGGCCCCAGCGCTTCGTGATGTCCAAGAACGCCTGAGCAGATAGTTGCCACTCTCCGGGCTCCAAGGTATGGCGACTGAGAAAGTCCGCCTTGACATTCATGACTCCGGCAATGTGGGCCGCTGAAAGCTGCTCCAGGTTCGCTTCCGCCCACTGGCAAAGACTCATAGCCTCCTTGGCTAGAGGGGCGCTCTTGGTACCTCCCTGGCGGTTGATATAGGCCACAGCCGTGGCATTGTCCGACAGGACCCGTACAGGCTACAACACCAGTACCGGGATGAACTCCAATAACACCAACCGAATGGCTCTGAGTTCCAGGAGGTTGATAGACCACTTGCCTCTGCAGGAGACTAGAGCCCCTGCGCTGTCCTTCCCAAGCAGTGGGCTCCCCAGCCCATCAAAGAGGTGTCTGTCGTGACGACAATCCACTCCGGGGTCACCAGAGGCAATCCTGCAGACAACTTGTCTGTCTGCGTCCACCAGCTCAGCGCCTTGCGCACTGCTGGGTCCACGGGAAGGCGCACAGCATAATCCTCCGACATCGGAGTCCAGCGCAGCAGCAGAGATAGCTGTAGTGGTCTCATATGAGCCCTGGCCCAGGGCACTACTTCCATCGTGGCCGTCATAGAGCCCAACAGCTGCACGTAGTCCCAAGCCCGAATAGGAGAGGCTACTAGGAACTAGTCCACCTGAGCCTGAAGCTTGACAATCCGATTGTCTGGCAGGAACACTCTGCCCACTTGGGTGTCGAATCGAACTCCCAGATACTCCAGGGACTGAGTCGGGCGCAGCTGGCTCTTCTTCCAGTTGATGATCCATCCCAGGGAGCTCACAAGAGCAACTACCCGGTCCATAGCTTTGCCGCACTCTGCATAAGAGGGGGCTCGGATCAACCAGTCGTCCAGATAAGGATGGACTTGTACTCCTTCCTTTAGCAGGAAGGCCGCTATGACCCCCATTACTTTGGAAAAGGTCCGCGGAGCAGTAGCCAACCCGAAAGGGAGGGCTCTGAACTGGAAGTGTCGTCTCAGGACTGTAAAACGCAGAAAGCGTTGGAGAGGAGGCCAGATGGGAATATGCAGGTACGCTTCCTTGATGGCCAAGGAAGCCAAGAACTCTCCTGCCTTAACTGCCGCTATAACAGAGTGGAGAGTCTCCATGCGAAAGTGCCTCACTTTCCAGGCCCGATTGACCCCTTTGAGGTCGAGGATAGGCCGGACAGAACCTCCTTTCTTTGGAACCACAAAGTAAATGGAGTAACGTCCCTTGCCAATCTGATTTTTTGGCACCGGAACGACCGCACCCAGGCGGATCAGGTTGTCCAAGGTCTGCTGCACTGCCACAGCTTGACCGGAGACTTGCAGGGAGAGAGTACAAACCCGTCTCTTAAGGGTTGGCAGAACTCTAGCTTGTAGCCGTCTCTGATGACTTCCAGCACCCACGCGTCTGAAGTTATAGAGGTCCACTCGCCCAGAAACGAGGACAGCCGTCCTCCAATCTGCACTGGGACGTGGACCAAGGCCCCGTCATTGGGTACGAGACCCTGGGGGAGGACCGGAGGGAGCACCTCCGGGACGGCGGTCTCTGCGAAAGGAATGCTGCTTGGGGGAGAAATTCCTCTTGAAGGAAGAGGGGGCAGAGGAACCCGACTTGCCCGGGCGGTACCGACGGGCTTCCAGCAACCGTCCTCTGGAGGTACCGGGACGAGTACTAGCCCGAGCCCTGACCTCTGGTAATTTCTTGCCCTTAGACGTGCCGAGATCGGTCACGATTTTGTCCAGCTCGACCCCAAAGAGCAGCTTGCCTTTAAAAGGCAATCTAGCCAGGCAGGATTTAGAGGCGTGGTCAGCAGACCAATGTTTCAGCCAAAGCCACCGCCGCGCAGAGACTGTCTGAGCCATGCCTTTAGCTGAGGCTCTCAAGACATCATACAGCAAGTCTGCCAAATAGGCTAAGCCCGATTCCAGGGCCGGCCAATCAGCCCTCAAGGAAAGATCCGAGGGGGAAGCCCGCTGCACCATAGTCAGGCACTACCTGGCCACATAGGAGCCGCAAACTGAGGCCTGCAAACTTAAAGCAGCTGCCTCAAAGGACGACCTTAAGGCCGCCTCCAATCTTCTGTCTTGGGTGTCCTTTAGGGCCGTGCCACCTTCCACCGGCAACGCCGTTTTCTTAGTCACCGCAGTGATTAAAGAATCCACGGTAGGCCACAGATAGGCCTCACGTTCACTCACAGCCAAAGGATAGAGGCGGGACATAGCCCTAGCCACTTTAAGGCTCGTTTCCGGGACATCCCATTGAGCCGCAATTAAGGAGTGCATGGCATCATGCACGTGGAAGGATCTAGGCGGGCGCTTCGTCCCCAGCATAATGGCAGAGCCAACAGGGGCTGAGGGAGAGACGTCCTCCGGAGAGGAAATCTTCAAAGTGTCCATGGCCTGTAAAAACAGGTTGGGCAAATCCTCTGGGCTAAAAAGCCGCGCTGCAGAGGGGTCATCCGCTCCATCCGAGCGGGGATCTATCTCCTCCAAGGAATCCGCAAAGGACCGTTGGGAGACCTCAGACACGCTGCCCTCATCTACATCGGAGGAGACAAAGTCCTCCAAGGCCTGGAAATCAACCCGAGGGCGTTTACCTCTGGGAACCTCAACCTCTTTATCAGAAGAGGGAGCAGGGGCAGCGTTTTGCATGAGGAAAGCCTGATGCAGCAGCAAAACAAACTCGGGGGAGAAACCCCCCAGACTGTGCACTTCCGCAGCCTGGGCAACAGCCCTAGACGCACTCTCAACCGGCGCTCGCAATAGCGGGGGAGAGACATGCTGCGCATCCAAAATGGCGTCCGGCGCGAAACTCCGCGAAGGAGCCGCGCGGGAAGAACGGCGCTTAACTTTAGCCGCTTGTGCCGTCGCCCAAATTAAGGGCGTTCATGGCATTAATGTCTCCAACCTCAAGGGCGGCCCACGAAGAAGCCGTCCGAGCCGCGTGGCCGGCCAAGATGGCGAAGGCGAGGAGCGGGGGATGGGCGTTTATGGCGGGAAAAAACCGCCACGCCGGAGGAACGACCGGGACATTCATCGGCCACTAAACTGTCACCCATCAAGGGCGAATCAGGTTGTAAAACCCCCGCATCCCCTCTAGAAGCGCTCCAGCGATCCGGGGAGCGACCCTTTGCGCCCTCGCCCTCCGACGCCATATGCCACGAGGAGAAGAATCGGGGAACCCCCTGCCCGCTATAAAAAGGTAAAATTACCTGCTTGCCGCTCCGAGCTGTAACGAACTGGTGTCCCAGTGAGTAGCTGCAATGAACGTTTAAAGAAACGTCGAATTAAACGCCTTTAAAGACGTTTAAAATTTTTTTTTTTTTTTTTTTTTAAACGGAGCCAGCGGGAGGGGGGAGAAAAGGAGGGACCTGGCACCACCAGGTTTGCACTTGCTCAAAAGAGCCCTCAACCCCAGGCCTCAACAAAACCTAAGGATTAGGCTTGGAGGCCTAGCCAGAGCTGCTGCTGTGTGTGACCACCACCTGCTGAGATAGAGAACATACTGGGGAGTTTCCGGCAGCACATGACCACATATAGGGAGGCAAAAGTTTGCTCTCTATCTCCACCTGCTGGTAGATGGACACAACCCACCAGTCTATGGATTGATCAGCTTGATGATATGGAAACATCTGTTATCATCTCTCTTCAATCCTTTCCTCTACAGCTGTGGTTCTCAACCCATTTCTCAAGACATGCCCAACCAGTCAGGTTTGCAGGATACCCAGAATGAATAGGCAGTACATAGATTTCTATACCATGGAGATAGCAATCGTACCAGGCATAGGCCAACTTCTTTAACCATTGTCCTCATTTTGTCAAAGTCACCTTTTGAAAACTGAATGCTGCTACAGTAGATTTCTTTAGTGATTTCTCCAGATATCAGCTGAGATTTGATCATATTATGATCACCGTTTCTCAACATATCCAACACAGTTACCTCTCATACAGGACTAAATCTAAAATAGCTCCCTTTTTCAGTTCTTGGACCAGTTGCTCCAAGAAGCAGTCGTTAATTACATCTAAGAATTGTACCTCCCTAGCACTCCCTGATGTAACATTTATCCAGTCAATATTGGGGTAATCACCCACTATTATACTGGTGCTGAATTTGCCAGTTTTCCATTTCCATAAACATTTATTCAGCTGGCTGTTTGTTCTGTCCCAGCAGATGGTAGTACAGCCCTACCACTGTATTCTTTCCCTTCATACATGGAATTTCTATCCAGGATTCCACACTGCCATCTGTTTCATATAGAAATGTTTATTTGGTTTGGCTCAATTCCCTCTAACATATATCACAACCCCCCTATCATTTCAATTCCCTAACATATAGCACAATCTCCCCTCTCATTGCAATAATTTGTACCCCGTTAACACACTGTCCCATTGATTGTCCTCCTTCCACTGAGATTATATCTACCTCGTCATTTAGTGCTATATATTCTAACTCTCCCATCTTACTTTTTAGGCATCTAGCATTTGTATATAGACACTTCAACTTGTTTTTCCTAGCATCTACAAGCTGCTAGGAAGTTGACAGGGATAACTTGCATCCTTTACTCTGTTCTCTCAGACACTCCTGGCTTTTTTCACCCACTATTGAAACTTCTCCATTAGGATTCCCTAAATGACCTGTTTCAATAGTATTCTTGAATACTCCAAACTGTGTGACCATTGATTCCCACCCCACCCATTTTAATTTAAAAGTTGCTCTCTCCTTTTTAAAAGAAAACACCAGTACACTGGTGCATCCTAGTTAAGGTGGAGTCCAACCTTTTGTAATGGGCTCCCCCTTCCCCCAGAACATTGTCCAGTTCCTAACAAATCTGGATCCTTCATCCTTGCACTATTGTCTCAACCACGCATTGAGACTGAGGAGCTGTCTGCTTCTTTGGTCCTGCGTGTGGAACAGGGAGCACTTCTGAAAATGCTGCCCTTGTAGGAGCTGGCTTTCACCTTTCTACCAAAGAGCCTAAATTTGGCTTCCAGAACCTCCTTCCAACGTTCTCTTATGTCACAGGTACCCACCTGTATGAAGACAGCAAGCTTGGCCCCAGCACTATAGGTGATGCTTGAGGTACACCACATTCACGAGACAGGCAAGGGCCCAGGCGATCCACATGCCTACTGATCAAATCACCAAATACAACAGCTGTCCTGACCCTGCCCTCCTGGGCAAAAGCTCCTGGAGACACATCCTTAGTGTGAAAGGCTATCACAGCCCCTGTGGGCAGATCCTGGCAATATGATTACTTCCTACTTCACCAGTGTGATGCAGAGACCATCTCCCTCCTCCAAGTGTGGAGGAGTGGCCTAGTGGTTAGAGCACCAGTCTTGCAGTCCAGAGGTGGCCGGTTCAAATCCCACTGCTGCTCCTTGTGAGGTTGGGCAAGTCACTTAACCCTCCATTGCCTCAGGTACAAAATTAGATTGTGAGCCCTCCTCGGACAGAGAAATATCCAGTGTACCTGAATGTAACTCACCTTGAGCTACTACTGAAAAAGTGTGAGCAAAATCTAAATAAATAAATAAGGCAGCAGAGAGATGGTACTAGACTTCTCTACAACATTCCTGTAGGCCTCCTCTATGTACCTCTTCAGCTCCTCCAAGTCTGCTACTCTAGCCTGACTTATTGTCACGGAGCTAGGACCTCTCTGCATCTAGCAGACATGGAGGGGCATAATCAAACGGGGGCGGTCATCTCTAAGGCCGGCCCCGTAAAGCTGCATAGCCGACTGTATTATCTATTGAAACAAGATGGCCGACCATCTCGATAATATAGTCGGGGCCGGCCTTGGAGATCGCTGGCGTTAGAGATGGCTGCCTTTGGTTTTTGCTGATAATGGTAACTAATGGCGGCCATCTCAAACCCGGCCATATCCAAGCCCTTTGGTCATGGGAGGAACCAGCATTTATAGTGCAGTGGTCCCCCTCACATGCCAGGACACCAAAAGGGCACCCTGGGGGGCACCGCAGTGGACTTCACAAATTGATCCCAGGTGCATAGCTCCCTTACCTTGTGTGCTGAGCCCCCCCCCCCCCCCCCCCAAACCCACAACTGTACAACACTACCATAGCCCTTAAAGGGTAACAGGGGGCACCTAGATGTGGGTACAGTGGGTTTTGGAGGGCTCCCATTTACCACCACAAGTGTAACAGGTAAGGTGGGGGAAGGGCCTGGGTCCGCCTGCCTGAAATGCACTGCAGTACCCACTAAAAACTGCTCCAGGGACCTGCCTAGTGCTGTGATGGAGCTGGGTATGACATTTGAGACTGGCAAAAAATGTTTAAAAAAATTTTGGGGTGGGAGGGGGTTGGTGACCACTGGGGGAAGTAAGGGGAGGTGATCCCTGATTCCCTCCAGTGGTCATCTGGTCAGTTGAGGCACTTTGAGACTTGGTCCTCAAAACAAATGGACCAAGTAAAGCCAGCCAAGTGCTCATCCGAGTTGGCCTTCTTTTTTCCATTATCGGCCGAAGCCGGCCATCTCGTAACCACACCCCCGTCCCACCTTCGGTACCCTGCCGACATGCCCCCTTGAACTTTGGCCGGCCCTGCGACGGAAAGCAGTTGAAACCGGCCAAAATTGGCTTTCAATTATACCAATTTGGCCGGTTTAGGAAAAGGCCAGCCATCTCCCGATTTGTGTCGGAAGATGGCTGCCCTTCTCTTTCGAAAATAAGCAGGATAACCTCTTACCAACTGACATAATCATACATGTGACACTCAAAGACTAGATAGCACCTCTCTTGCTACTGGACTGCTGTCTGCATGCTTTTTCTTAAGATTAAATGGTATATTGTGTGATTTATTGTTTGCTTCTCAGATATAATTGACTAAATGAAGAGATGTCTAGGGGTGGGGGTGGGTGGGAATATAGAGGGAACTAGGCCCTGCTTTGCCTTCTAGAGGCTGATCTGTTAATGCTATGGTTCAAGTTTTAGAAACTATGGGAAAAAGGGTAGGAAACTAGTTAATAAAAAAGTTAGGGTTTAAAAAAAAAATTCTATCCATTAATAAACCTGTACCTTACCTCTTTTAAACCCCAACCTTTAAAATCACCAAAGCACAGAGTCAGAAAAAAAAAATGTTCACTTGACCGGAAAAATGTCCTCTTCTTTTTGCTTTGGAAAATGTGTCTCATCTTACATAGTGTAGTAGCCTCTTCCTTGCCTGCTCCTCCCCCCTCCCCCCACCTCATATCTGTTTCTGGAAGAGACTTTCCTGATCTGTGTACAGAAGCAAGCAGTCAGGTGGGCTTTGGAGGCAGGCCTTTCAGCCATAGCCAGGAGTGTCCACTACCTGCTTGTTTTGACCTAGGACAGCAACTTAAGTACTACTGCAGTAACACAGACTCAAACTGTTTCATTCATCTTCTTAAATTGAAACCTCTTGTGACATCTAACACCTACTTGTTATTTACTGGCACGTCTATCTAAAGGCCTAGGTCACTCCACAGCCTCTTGACAACTACATTTAAGGAAAGTGTGGAAAGTAGATTTGTCAACAAGTACAGCAGGAACATTAGACACTCCACATTCAGAAGCAGGGTTTTTTTTATTTTGTGAAGTTGTAGGGAACATCCAGACTTAGATGTCCTGTGTAAAATAGGGCTTGTGTGTAGTTTGTCACCTTTTTTTTCTGGAGCCTCTATTCTTATATATTGGGAAGGGGGAGGGGAAACGACACATTCCTTCTCCCTCCCCTCTTCAAGGGGCAACACAAGTTCTTAACAGTGTTTTGGGTTTTTTTTTTTTTACATTTGTACCCCGCGCTTTCCCACTCATAGAGGCTCAATGCGGCTTACATGGGGCAATGGAGGGTTACGTGACTTGCCCAGAGTCACAAGGAGCTGCCTGTGCCTGAAGTGGGAATCGAACTCAGTTCCTCAGGACCAAAGTCCACCACCCTAACCACTAGGCCACTCCTCCCAAACCTGGTCCCAATCAGGGTTTCAGGATATTCACAATAAATACTCTTGAGAGAGATTTGCATGCACTACCTCCACTGCAGAATATCCTGAAAACCTGACCGGCTGGGGTGGCTCCAGGACCAGGTCTGGGAAATGCCCTACGCTGTAGCCTACTCAGTGCACCAGCAATTAAATCATGTCTGCTAATTTAGCCATATTGGCAGGGCTTTCTAGGTTTGGTTTGGGGGGGGGGGGGGAACCCCACCCCACTTCCCTAATACTTAAAACCTGGGAACTTATTACATTAGGTTTGGAATGGAGTGGGGAATTTTGCTAATGAGCTTTAGCTCTAGAATTGGCTTCTGAGGGTGCTGCATGCAATGACAGCAAAAGCGGTGTCCAAATCCCATCAGATAAAAGTCCACAATAGAATACTAAGGGGTTGATATTCAAAGTGATCTAAAATAGCGCCACCAAATATGCCTGGTTAATCTGTTTCAGTTTAGGCACTGCTTTGTAGGTGATCCTGGACGCTGTTCCTTCTAAGCTGAGCAGGAGTCCTCCAACTACAATCCTGCCTGTGGGTGGTGCTGATTCATTACCACATTTTCAATAGTGAGGGACAGGCAGGCTCTGCAGGACTCCATGGAACATCCCTAGTGATTGAAAATACAATATTAAAGCCCCCACCCCCACACTGTCAGCAATGCAGTTGGAGGGCTCCTGCTCAGCTTAGAGGGAACAGTAGTCCTGGAGCAGCCTCAGCACTTATACAGTATGCATAAAACAGTTCTATATGCAATTCACCTTATGTGATTAAATGCTAATATTACACTTAACTGGATAAGTTTTAACCAGCCACATATGCTTGGATATTCCATGCCGGTAGGGTTACCATATTTGCTCCCCCCAAAAAGAAGACACATGCCCCCCCCTCCTCCGCCACGCCCCCACTTCACCCCCTTTACACACCCCACCCCGCCCCCTTGTCACATACCGCCCCATCCCTTTCACACACACCCCCCCTAATGGTGTCCTATCCTCCCCTCACCTTACTATACTGCCCTGGTGGTCTAGTGAACTCTTTGGGGCAGGAAAGAGCCCCCTTTTTCCTGCCCGGAGCGGCTGCATATTGCTCCTTGCTGACTCCAGTCCTGGCGCCGATCCAAAATGGCCACCAAGAGTTGAAGCGGCCTTGTGAGACTTCAACTCTTGGCGGCCATTTTGAATCAGCACCAGGACCGTCAGCAAGGAAATAGTATGCAGGGACTCTTTCTTGCCCCGAAGAGGTCACTAGACCACCAGGGCAGTATAGTAAGGTAAGGGGAGTGGAGTGGAGCATAGGACACCACTAGGCCCACCAGCCTGTTTGTCCGGAAATCTGGACAAATGGGCAGGCTGGCAAAACCCGCCCAGTTGCCCGGCCATATGGCAACCCTACATGCTGGGGCCTGGACGTGGCCGGTATTGAATATCTGGGGATAAAGCCAACAGCAGCCAAAAATACACCACTGCCACCAGCTGAGTATCTACCCCAATTTTCCAAAAGACACTTTAAAAAGGCAATTGCAGTGCTCTGTAAAAGTGAATGATGGGGGGAAATGTATCCGAACACCCCAGATCACACCAAAACACAGCACACAGTGCAGCAAAAAGACAACACCAGGCATGTGTTTTTATAAACATAGGCCGGAAAGAATTTATTCTAAACAGGGACCTGTACAGAATACATTCAATACACACTATAAACATCACAGTCAGAATACAACAGTAGAAACCCTTCACATCTTCATGCTGGATTCCTGTGGACAGGGGTAAAGGCCACATGTATTTTTTCCTTTATAAATATGTAAGTTTATATATGAATTTAACTCGACTTTCAAGAGCACCATGTCTACCACCGTTCAAACATAAGTTTTTCTCCTTCCAGACCATCAAAAATTCATCTTATCTAGGCACTGGCAACAGTTTTAAGTTTAATTATAGTATTACCCCTTCCCAGCCTCTTTGGTGTGTGCAACAGAGATGCTGTGCTCTCGGGAAATATACTTATTTCTGCACAAGGCCTTAGTGCAGTGAAACAGTTTAGCTCATTGTCCCAATGTTATTGATATCGCCACACCTGTGAGATAGGGCTCAAAAGCAAACCTGCCCACACCAGTACACCTTTTTATCTACAGGAGAGGGAGATAAGCTTGCAAAGCTACCACGCAAGGTTCCTCTCACCCAGTGCCACAAAATCTAAGCAGTTAAATGCTTTTAAAGGACAACAAAAAAAAGTTCAAAGTTTGCTTTGTCTTCCCTTTAAGATTCTTCTATGCAGTATGTTAACTGAGCCTTGATACCAGGGCTCTAGATGTTGATGGGCTGTGAGAGAAGGCAATGAATGCTCTCCAAGAAAAGTTAAATAGGGAAAAATCTCCGACCTGGAGTTACTGTAAAAAGCCAACATGCACAGGTTTGAGAGATTTTCTAGTAGCCAGGCTGAAGGCTCTGACATCCTATAAAAGCCAAAGACCTCTCGTCTGAGGGGCACAGATTCCCCCTTCCCAAAATGTTGACTGTGAAAATCATGTCTGGGTAAGTTGGGAAGCCATCTTGAGTGTATCTGCATGGCATCCATTATGCGACAGACAATTCCATAAAATGGGTCCATTTTCTTTGGGATAAAAAGATGTTGGAAATTAGGAGCCCTGGCAGAAAAGGTAGGGGGTGGCATTTAATCATTCACAAATATTCTCTCCCCCCAACAAAGTACAAGATCTAGACAAAGGTTTTGTGTTCTGACTTTGATATCCAAAAGTCAGAACACAAAACCTTTGTCTAGATCTTGTACCTTGTGGGTGGGGGTGAGAGAATATTTGATTGATTAAATGCCACCCCCCACCCAAGAAGGGTAAGGTTCCTCAGGTCAGGAGAAAGTCTGTACTTTGAAAGTTTAGACTTGATTAGCGATTCTGAAGACTGAGCAGGGTTACCAGCTACCAACCATTTAACCACTCACTAATATATTCCAGTGCACATAACTTGTGTTCCCCTTAAGACGGAACTAGTTGTTCAATCACCACATGAGAAAAATCAAGATTACCAAGGGCTTGTGCTCATTTGACCCAGCAGCAGTTTGTGGTTATTTTAAAATCTTAGGTTTTTATTAAAGAACTTAAGTTGCAGATAAGAGACCCCAAAACACACACACACAAGACATTCTGACATCACTTCCTGTCAAGAAGGCAAAAGTGGTCATCAACTGGATACACACTAGACAACTAGCTAGTACCCTTTAAGTATGCATTGGGCTAGCCTGTAAAAAAAAGTGGCATGGCTAAACTAAAAATGGCCTGGCCTGGCCTTCCCCCCCCCCCTCCCCAACGCCAGGGTCACCTTCCCTTTTAAGGTAAGTCTGGTTAGTGGATAAAACATCTCATATTACAAAACAGAAGACAATGGACTTAGCCAAATTGTGTATATACAAAATGCATATGCAAGAATATATTAAAAGAGAACCGAGGGAGTGAGGGATGAGCAGGACAGGAGGGGGGGGGGGGGGGGTGGAATCTTTGGGGGCAGACTATGCACTACTCCGAGAGTCTGTGGATCAGAGGATCTGACGTGGCATACCATAGCCAGTCATGCCAGACTGTGATGCCCCCTTGTTGGTGCCCATCTGCAGACCTATGACACTCTGTCCTTCCTTCAGTTTGTCAGTGGAGAAATCCCGGCGATTCTCTTGAGATTTTCTGTAAAGAAAGAAGTCAAGGAGGTGGGTAAGACTGGTAGCCATAGTTGCATAGTGTAGGGATTAAAGTTTTGAGAACATACAAAGTTTGTCACCTGCGTTCAAATTAAATCACCTACTAAGACAGCTTAAGGAAGCAGTGACCTAGGGCTAAGAGCACCAGGCTAAGAATCAGGAAAACCAACATCATCATTCCTCATGACCATCACAACTCACTCAGGCTTCCCCATCCTTGCAGCCTCAGGTACCCAACAGATTATGTTATGGACCTTGCAGCTGAGTCAAGTTTGCATGACTGAGGTTTCAGCTTTTCTTCCTTCAGAATGACGCTTTGGTAGGTCTGGGTACTGGGTTTTATGCAGTGGTTCTTAATTCAGACTGGTTGTCTGACCAAGTCATATTTAAACTCCTGAAGGCAGAAAGTGTATCAAGCAAACTCTAGATACTGCAGCAAGAA
Source organism: Microcaecilia unicolor (assembly GCF_901765095.1). Lineage (NCBI taxonomy): Eukaryota > Metazoa > Chordata > Amphibia > Gymnophiona > Siphonopidae > Microcaecilia > Microcaecilia unicolor. The sequence goes on from NC_044044.1 coordinate 53,224,080, forward strand.
CCACAACACCAATCATGGAAGCCTAAGAAAACAGACTAAGTTATTTGAGGAAGAAATTTCTCTTACCCAAATTAATGCTATAAGCCGGTTTAGATATTCTGTTTACTTTCCTAAGTCAACGGTTCTTAATGTCTTTTTCTCTTGATACTCAGCCAGCTAGGTTCAGTTATATCTACTGAATATACACGAGACACTTACATACAATACAGGTAGTGCATGCAAAACCTGCCATGTATATCCATTGAAAATACCCAAACACTGCTTGAGAACCACTGTCCCAGAGCAGAATTAAGTATCTAAGTTCGCCAAACTCCTGTTCCATGCGTTGGCAGCATTAGGTTCTCCCTGTGCTTATCCTTGAATTCTGGGAAGGCTGTTGCCTCCTACCTCTTCACTTTAAGAGGCTCTGCCAGGCATCCCTCATCCTCTTATACGGATATCCCCAATGTTATACTTGGCTACTTCATCTGAGCCTAACGGCTCAAACCCAAGAGCACAAATAGGAAAGCAGAGTGGGGCAATAGTCTCCTTGCTAGTCCAGTTGTGGCTGCATGAGGGCAGGAACCAGCACTTTTAATGCTTTATTTATGTAATATGAAGCTCATTCTACTTCCCCTCAAGCACTAGCACAGCAGGGCTACCGAGTTGCATCTTAGAATATGCTCCAACAGCAGAGAAGGTAGCAAAAGATGGCTGCAAGCTTGCTAACCTCTCAACTTTAAGCTTCCATGTACATTTTTACTTTTATATTTAACCAAAGTTTTTAAAAATGTATGCAGAGGATACTTCTACTTAAAAGGTTCATCTTTGATTAAAATAGGGTTAGAAAGTATAAGTGGGGAGAGGGGAATCTTACTTGGGGAACCAGCTGGGGTCTCCTCTGAAGCATCCGTTGTCTCGTGAGACTGCCAAGCCCCCCAGGTTCATCAAAGTCCTCTGCACACTTGCCATGGCTTTCCCTGAAAACAGAAGCACAATCACGGGTTTTAAAGTTAGCCCTCCAAGGAGACAGATCTGTGCCCAGAAGCCTTGGCACCAAACACATACTTTCCATGCATGCAAGCATCCTGAAGAGCTCATGGAGGAAATGGGACACGCTTAGTATCCATTCTAGGTGTGGTGTCCTGTGTACAATTTCAGGTCTTGTTAGTAGCTGTACTGAAAGATTTTAACTTCAATACAGGCTTTGAACCCAAGAAGCATCCCTTACTGATTTAAGTGGCTCTAGGCTCTTGCCTAAAAGGTCTTTAAGTAAAAGGTGTATGATATGTTTCGGACACATCCCGATTTCTAAAAGACAAAAATAAGATACTGGTACTGGGGAAGGAGATCTGCACCATCTTGGACAGATGTACTAAAATTAGGACCTTCTGTTATCATCTCTAAATTAGGAAAAAAGCATAAGCTTAATGCTAAAGCACTGATGAGGCAGGCACAAAAGCAGATGCTTTCCAAAAAATCAGGTACATTTGAAGAAGCCTATGAGTCGTCAGTTGGGCCGTTATTAGGTTGACAGGTTAAAAATAAAATAAGGACTTAAAATGACCATGTAAAAAGAAGCAACAAATACCAGAAATTGTCCTCCATCACCATTTAAAATATTATCTCAGTAAACCTGTATTATGGAAGAGGACAAGTTGACAACTAAGTAGAAGAAAATCACCTTGACTGGATGGTATAGACCCCCCCCCCCCCCCTCAAATTAGGTTGTTGGCTAATCAGTAAAATAGATTATGGTACTTGAGGTAACATTTATGGGAGTGGAGGAGTGGCCTAGTGGTTAGGGTGGTGGACTTTGGTCCTGGGGAACTGAGGAACTGAGTTTGATTCCCAGCACAGGCAGCTCCTTGTGACTCTGGGCAAGTCACTTAACCCTCCATTGCCCCATGTAAGCCGCATTGAGCCTGCCATGAGCCTTCCATGTAGAAGGCTGCGCAGGCTTCTGTTTCTGAGAGTCTGACGTCCTGCACGTACGTGCAGGACGTCAGACTCAGAAGCAGAAGCCTGCGCGGCCACATTGGTGATCTGCAAGGGCCGACGTCTACATGGAATGTTGCTAGTGGAATAGCAACATTCCATGTAGAATCTCAAATAGTAGCAACAGTGGAGGAGTGGTTAGGGTGGTGGACTTTTGTCCTGGGGAACTGAGGAACTGAGTTCGATTCCCGGCACAGGCAGCTCCATGTGACTCTGGGCAAGTCACTTAACCCTCCATTGCCTGCCGCATGAGTGGGAAAAGCACGGGGTACAAATGTAACAAAAATAAATAAATAAATGTCCTTCAAAGTTTAGAAACACTGGATGTAACCAACCTCCTTGGATGTACCTCCTTGGATGTTTTAACTAGTGTTCCTTGAACCTGGTTTCAGTTCCTATTTACAAGGAAGGACCTTCCAAGTACGTTGGTCTGGGATTTATGCTCTTACAGGTGGGTCAAGGTTCAGTTCTTAGACCTGTTCTTTTTAATATTACCGCCCAACCTTTTACAAAAGTCTTGGGATAAATGCATATCAGTATAGAGGAGAAGTTATTTCCTCTTGAAAACTAGTACCCCACATTTATTTGGATTTTGCTCACACCTTTTATAGCTCAAGGTGAGTTACACTCAGGTACACTGGGTATTTCTCTGTCCCTGGAGGGCTCACAATCTAAGGGGCCCTTTTACTAAGCTGCGTAAGCGTCTATGCGCGCCCAACGTGCGCCAAAATGGAGTTACCGCCTGACTACCAAAGTGGCTCTTGCAGTAATTTCATTTTTGGCACGCGTCCAATACGTGTATCTGAAAAATATTTTTTATTTTCAGGCACGCGTAACGGATGCGCACAGAGTGGCATTTGACACGCATAGGTCATTACCACCCGGATTCTTTACTGCTAGGTCAATGGCTGTTCTCAGACCCAAAATGGACGCGTGGCAATTTTGATTTTGCCACACATCCGTTTTCGGCAAAAAAAAAAAAAAAAAAAAAAAGGCATTTTTTTCTAGGTGTATCGAAAAATAATTCTACGGACGCCCAAAACACGCATCTACACTATCACAGGCCATTTTGCAGTGCACCTTAGTAAAAGGACCCCTAAGTTGGTACCTGAGGCAATGGAGGGTTAAAAAAAAAAAAATCACATGAAACAGCAGTGGAATTTGAACCGGTCACCTCTGGATGTCAAGACAGGTGTCCTAACCACTAGGCCACTCTTCCACTCCACATGCAATCAGGGAGATACTGAACTAAATTGAGTTGCTGATTGTCTTACAGCATGTGGATTGAAATTAAATACCATAGAAAGACTAGTGCTCTGCTGTTTCCTCCAAACTGACTCACCAAATTTACCTTGCTCTTACTATTTGTGGTTCACAGATCCCATTTGAGAAGACTAAAATGCTTGGAAATCTTAATGATAATCATTAAAAAAAAAAAAAAAAGCCATAAATTGTAACAAAACTGCACTAGCGATTCTGTTGTAGCAAATGCAACAAAGCCTATTCAATTCCTATGGGCGTCATTACATTTGTTGTGCCAGAATCATTAGTGTGGCTTTGTAAAAAGGAGCCCTTGGAGACCATCTCAAGTCAAAATATCTTTTTCACAGAGGCATATTTGTGCAGCTTGAATGTTCTGATCTGCTTACTTGTTCACTCATTAGTTATTTTGCAATTAGATTACTGTAATGCCTTCATGGTTTGCCACAATATCAACTTTTTATTCAAAATAAGAACATAACAGCAGCCATACTGTGTCAGACCAATGGTCCATCCAACCCAGTATTCTGCTTCCAGCAGTGGCCAATCCAAACACAATTAGTAGCACCATTCCACGCTACCAATCGCAGGGAAAGCAGTGGCTTCCCCCATGTCCATCTCATAGCAGGACAGACTTTTCCTCCAGAAACTTGTCCAAACTTTTTAAACCCAGATACACTAACTGCCGTTACTACATCCTCCAGCAACGAGTTCCAGAGCTTAACTATTCTCTGCTATATATCTTTTTTTGAGCTACGGCGACCAGAATTGAACACAATACTCAAGGTGAGATTGCACCATGGAGCGATAGAGGCATAATAATATATTTTTGGTCTTATTTTGCATCCCTCTCAATAATCCCTAGCATCCAGTCAATATTAAGATAATTGAAATCACCATTATAATCTATGTTGCTTTCCTAATTTCTGTAAAGCAATGTCATCTACCTGTTTAGTTTTAAAATTTTTGTTTTGACCCACAATTCCTCTATAGAGCCCTTATTCCCTATATTCTGATTTGTACTCTGTCATCCCAGCTTTTGAAATTTTGCGCTATCTAAAGAACCACTCAGGAAAGAAAGAAAATATAACAATTGTACAGGGAATATATATTACCAAAGGAAATAGTATTGACTGATGTGTACGATTGATACAATTAATTGTTTTATCCTCTTTGGTATGGAAGTTTGTTAGTGCTGTGCTGTCATAAAATGGATTAGAATATCATTGTATGTTATCTGTATTTTTAAATATGTAAACCGTTCTGATTTGCTATGCAAGAAGTGACGGTATAGTAAAATAAATTATAAACCTACGCCTCCTTATGATTCCAATAAGGATGGGGAGGCAAAACATTGATATTTAGTGTAAAAACTGCTTAGATATCTTTAGTTGCAGTATATTAAATACTAAATGTAAATATGCAATTATTAACTTTACTGTATGCAAACTAATTACAAGCAGCGTACGAAAAACCACAGGGAGGACCTTTGAGAGACTGGGCAGCTAGATGACCTTTGAGAGACTAGGCAGCTAGATGACCTTTAATGTTCACAATGCAGAGTGATGGATATGAGAAGAATGTAGCTAAACAAGTCTAACATTTCCACATTAGGCGTCTCTACCCAGGACGAGATCTAGACATATTCATAGACAATATGCCGACATTTTCTTTTTACTCTAAGGCAGTAGCCAGAGACAATTAGGAATGAATGAAGATTCAGAATGCTTATATTATTGTTCTGGAATTTTCTGGCCTTTTCTTTTGGGTCTGCTTATTTCTGTTTGTGTTCCTGTGAGTTTCCACTGATAGTTATAAGACAGGAATTTCTGGCTGACCACAAACTGACAAAGACCATTGCCATGACATCCCAACCAACTGTCGTGTTACAAACAAACTGACTAGGACCCTCACCCCCGTTGTCATGACACCCCAACTGCTTGTTACTGAGCAGGGGTGTGGCAAGGACACTAAGGCCCTATCACAGGTCTCCTTTGTACTTGCAGGATTGCTGACTGGGTGATATATGAGGTGGTCCTTTGTGATGGGAAGGGTATATAAGTAACTGCTCATCTAAAGAGACTCTGAAATAGTCCTTTATCAGCCTATTTCTGGGGGGGGTACTCTTCCCCCCCCCCCCCCCCCGATACAAACTAATTCTGTATAGCTAAGATTCTCTTTCTTTCTTTCTCTCTGTTCTATGACCTTGTAAGTCGGTATGACAGTGAGGAATAAAACTTTCCTTCCTATTGTTAGACTCTGTACTGAAAAACTACTAATGCCAAGAGCCAATAATATTTCTTGTGCTGTTGCTAGTGAGAAATAAAGAGTCCTTTTCTTCTTCTAACTTGAGTTTTGTACAAGAATAGCAAACCAAACGCGCAGCCTAGAACGTTATTTGATGCTACAACTGTATTAGTATTGTGTGCGATCCTTAGAAAAAAAAAAATACAAAGAAGCGTAACCACAATAAAAAGGGGATGCAACTACTGAGGAAAGGCTAAAGTGGTTAGAGCTCTTCAGCTTTTGTTCAATTCTAGAGGCTGTATCTTGCTAAGGACACAAGGAACTTGAAGTGGTCCAGAGAAGGCAATGAATGTGACAAGTCAGGGATGTACCAAGAGACCTATGAGAAGAGACTTGAAGACCTGAATATGTATACCCTAGAGGGATAGAGGAGATATGATACAGACATATACTTGAACGCTATTAATCTACAAACAAATCTTTTCCAGAGAGACAGAAAAGCGGTAAAACTAGGGGACATAAATTTGAGGTTGTGGGATAGCAGACTTAGAAGTAATGTCAGGAAATACCCAGAGGGTGGTGGATGCCTGGAATGCCCTCCCAGTGGAGGTGATGGAGAGAAAAGTGACACAATCCATAAACAGAAAGGGACTAGTACAAAACACACCAGCAGCTATGAATTTATGCTGCTTAGGAATGGCGCTTTAAATGCAGCTCCAGCAGCGGAGAGGTGACGCCAATGCCAGATAGACTTCTATGGTCTGTGTCCTGTATATGGCAAGACAGATCAGCATGGGGGGGGGGGGGGGGGGGGGGGGGCTGAAGCAATTTTTGACCGCAACTCCAGGAGCTGGGAAGTAGGGCCAGGGCAGGGTAGATTTACGGTCTGAGCCCTGAAAACGGCAAAGACAGATCAGGAGCAAGTACACATTTTATACCTCATATCATACGAGTGCAGGTCTTCTGCCTTAGTGGGCGAGGGGAAGACTGTCTAGTGGAATAAGCGAGTAAAATGTTTATTGAACTATTGGTTCTATAATGCTTTGGTAATGAATGCGACTGTTGGGCAGACTGGATGGACCGTGCAAGTCTATCATAAAGATAGTCACAGGAAGAATTTCATGGTACGTTAATCTTTGAAAGAATTAAACCGATTTGCGTTTCACGTGCTCTACTCCATTTATGACTTTAGAGACCTCTATTCCAAGTAAAAAGGTATGGGACAGCAGTTTCCCATATGGCATGAAAATGAAATAAAGACATGGGCAAGGGTGGGGGAAGGGGGAGGAAGCAACCTTCACAGTCTCAAATACAACACTGGCCACCTTTCTGGGCAGACTAGATGGGCCATGCAGATGATCTCCTCCAGAAACATCGTACCGAGTTGAAAGGCCAGCAATTCCCTCGGGCAGCAAATTATGTTTTTTTCATATTCTTTTGAGCACAAGCCACACAGAATGCAAGCTGAAAGACTTATTTAACAGAACACTCCTACCAAATATTCTAGTGACCTTATATTTTTGGAACTATCCCATCTGATGCTGTGGTTTCTCCTACTTCCTAGTACAGTAATGCACAAACCCTTAGGTTTCTGCAAGACTCTTCCCAGCCAGAAAGGGTGGGGGGGGGGGGAAAGAAGAGACTAATAGGGTGTTCAGTAGCATCTCAGCTCCTAGAAATGCCCTTGCATCTGACTAAAACAAGATGGAGCAGGGCACGATGGACATTAGAAGGCATACAAGCCTGGAATAGCAAGAGGTGCTGCAGTAGAGGACAGATTTCGTGTCAGAGCTGTAAGCATGTGCACAGTCCCTGCTCGAGCCATGTACAAGTTGCACATTTCCAGTGTCCTTCCCTTTTGCCCACATACCTTCCCAGAGGTCAACGGTCTGGAACTGGTCATTGGATGGGATCCCGTAGCGGTCGATGGCCTGCAGGAACTGAGAGATCTGCTCCATCTGACGAAATGCTGTCTCAGACTTCTGAATCTTCTTAATTGAGCCAGGAGCCAGACTATTGATGAGATGACACAGCACCTTGGGGCGCACAAATAAAAAAAAAAAAAAAAAAGACTGTAGGTTCACAGTTTCCGAGATTCTTTACTGATCAAGCAAAGATGCACCCACATCTCCCTTATGCACATTTTTACGGTTGTAAAACTGCAAGTGCAGGTTACAGAATAGTACCAGTTACACATATGTTAACCGACACATATTAACCAACATCAACTAATAGTTGCCAATAATTAGCACTAATTGGTGGCAAGGTCCTTTTACAAAGCTGCAGCAGGAAGTGGCCTGAGCACACTAAGGCCATTTTTATAACAGCTGGAAAACAGCCGACTTTCCATTTTCCCCAATTAATGGCCATACACTAATGTTACGTTAGCCTGCGGCCATTGCTGAAAATCAGCATGTGTGCCCTTACCACTTACAAAATAAGTGGCAGTTAAGGGCTCACACACTAATTCCCTGCTAGTCAATTAGTGCACATCAATGCAGATGTGCTGATCAGTGTGGGAATGCCCACGCTCCACCCCCGACACACCCCTCTCAGTGCACACATTTGGAACTTACTATTGGACACCTGAGCTTAATAAAAGGAGTCCTAATATTCTAGAATACTGCTACACACACACACACAAATACAACATTTGGTCACAATCATTTACACCAGTCATTGACATAGCATGAGCTTCCACACTTGAGTGCTGGTGTGGAAATACACGTGCAAATGGGTAACTGCTGATAGAATTTGTGCTGAGTCAACATCCTAGTCAGAGCCGTACCATTAGGCCACCTGAGGTGGGGGCCTGAGGCAGCACACTCCAGGAATGGCACTCCCATCCTCTCTCGACCTTTACTTTATTTGTTTCTTTTCCAAATGGCAGCGGTGGCAGCAATTCCCATAGGTTGCCCTGCCACCAGCACTGACTTCTTCTCCCACTGCGGCCCGCCTCTTGACGTAACTTCCTGTTTCCTCAGAGGCGGGACCCAGTAGCCGAGGACAGTGCTGGTGGCAGGGCAGCCTATGGGAATCACTGCCGCCTCTTTTTTTTTTGGGGGGGGGGGGAATAAATAAATGCAGGGGGGGCTACAGATTTCCTTGGGCCACCCCTGATCCTAGTGCCTCATCAACACTGACAGACATGGTAAAAAAAGGATACTATGAAAAGTTAGTATAAGGGCTGTGGCCAATGATCATTTTGTCCCTGTGATGTTATAGCTACAGGACTGGCCCTTCTCTGATGAGACATGGATACTCACTGTGCCATCTTTTAACCATTTCTGGAAGGCAGCTTTTCCTTGGCCCTCTGGCTGTCCCACATCTGCCCCAGAGCACTGTGCTATGATCCATTGCACCAGAACGTCCTCCAGATCCTGCTCGTACATCTGGTCCAGCTTCTGCTGCACCTCCCGGCTCAGGCCGTAAGAAGGACCTTTGTTTGCCATGATGCTACAGCTCTCTGCAAAGACAAGGGAACCTGCCATAAAAATGAACTTCTTCCAGAAGCAGCCATACTCAAAAACATTCACCCTGCCACTGCTGTACATTTGAGACAAGAGCAACATTTCAGGGACAACACATGCTCTGGTTGATGTACAAGGACATTCATAGTAACATAGTAGATGACGGCAGAAAAAGACCTGCACGGTCCATCCAGTCTGCCCAAGAAGATAAATTCATAAGTGCTACTTTTTTTATTTGTACTGTCCTCTTCAGGGCACAGACCGTATAAGTCTGGCCAGCCCTATCCCCGCCTCCCAACCACCAACCCCACCTCCCACCACCAGCTCTGGCACAGACCGTATAAGTCTGCCCAGCACTATCCCTGCCTCCCACCACCGGCTCTGGCACAGACCGTATAAGTCTGCCCAGCACTAGTCCCGCCTCCCAACCACCAGCCCCGGCACAGACCGTATAAGTCTGCCCAGCACTAGCCCCGCCTCCCAACCACCAGCCCCGGCACAGACCGTATAAGTCTGCCCAGCACTAGTCCCGCCTCCCAACCACCAGCCCCAGCACAGACCGTATAAGTCTGCCCAGCACTAGCCCCGCCTCCCAACCACCAGCCCCGGCACAGACCGTATAAGTCTGCCCAGCAGTAGCCCCGCCTCCCAACCACCAGCCCCGGCACAGACCGTATAAGTCTGCCCAGCAGTAGCCCCGCCTCCCAACCACCAGCCCCGGCACAGACCGTATAAGTCTGCCCAGCACTAGCCCCGCCTCCCAACCACCAGCCCCGGCACAGACCGTATAAGTCTGCCCAGCACTAGCCCCGCCTCCCAACCACCAGCTCTGCCACCCATTCTAGGCTAAGCTCCTGAGGATTCGAAAACAGACCCCCCCCCCCCCCCCCCCCCCCCCCACACACACACAAATTCTACAAGTACTATTAGCCAAAGAGTCTACACTGGTTTGTGGACATGTGCCACCAATTATAAACAGCAACGGGGAGGGGGGGGGGGGGGATGAGGTGAAAGGGAAACACTGCTGCCTCATTCTTTCCAGTAGCAGAACTGAACCATCTTTGTCCCCCCTCCTCCATCCCCATGTTATATGCTGTGTTTAGAAGCTAATCATTCTTCCTGCACTTCCTCAGCAGCAGTTTCAGGAAGTGGAAAACTATTCTTTACACAGAAGAACTATGGTCCTTCATAGATATGCCATGAGCCACCACAATTCCTGCTCAAACTATCCTTTTTTTGGGGTGGGGGGGGCGGGCGGGCAGCAGGCAGAGAGCACAGCCACAGAGTACAGCTCAATAAAGCCTTTACAGCAGACGATTCTCAAACCCAGTCCTAGGAACAAACCCAGTCAGGTTTTTTAGGATATCTATAGTAGAGGAGTGTGGTAGCCGTGTTGCTTAAGACAAGATTCAATTTACATAGACATCACATGAACCATACGGGTGCCAGTAGGGTTCCTACACCTGTTGGTCAGCATTTTACAGGACCAGGACACTGTACCAGTGACTTCACAGTGAGAATCCTGAAAGGTAACTTTAAAACCATACAAGAACGTAAGACCTTTGAAGTCAGAATGATTGAATATTTTAACACCCAACAGAAAGGACTTAACAAGGATCTGGGGTTCCTAGCCCATTATAAACCATAAAGCTGTATGTCTCTGTTGATCACCCTCCCCTCACCTATCCACACCCATCCTGTTAGAATATCAATGATATGCTTTGATGTCCCCATGCATACTTCCTACCCACCCCCCTCCTCCCACCCTGTCAGACTGTCATAGTAATGCTTGAATGTTTTCACTTATATACACTGTCAGCTAGCACATTTGCTTATTTCCGATCTGACGAAGGGCAACCTTCGAAAGCTAATCAAGAAATGTATAAGTTATGTCCAATAAAAAAGGTATCATCTTATTTTCTTTTCCATGTTTTATTTTGTTTGATTTCTATTGATAACCTTAGGATATCTACAAAGTAATCTGTACCAGAGAGATTGCATACAGTGGAGGAAGTACATGCAAGTTCTTTCACAGCTAATTAAACCAGTTCGTTCATATCAGTACTGGACAGAATTAGTACTATTTGTGCAGATTGCCTCCTACAGTTCCAGTCCTGGCCCCGATCACAATCAGAGTTGTGCGAGCAGTCTCCCCCCCCCCCCCCCCCGCCACCCCCACCCCAAGGCATAAGAAAGGAACCTGCCAATTAACAATTCAGATAACTGATTGAGTGATGTCCTGACAGTCTGAGCCTTGCACTCTGTGCTGGCTATAGGAAATCTTCCCTCTATTCAATCCTGTTGCCCTTTCCCTGCTCCCCAGGTTGAAATTCAGGACAGTACCCCTTCCAAGTACCACCACCACAGCTTGGTCTAAGAGATTTCACTATGTCAGAAGGGATATGGAGGAGTGACCTAGTGGTTAGGGTGGTGGACTTTGGTCCTGGGAAACTGAGGAACTGAGTTCGATTCCCACTTCAGGCAGCTCCTTGTGACTCTGGGCAAGTCACTTAACCCTCCATTGCTTGCCGCATTGAGCCTGCCATGAGTGGGAAAGCGTGGGGTACAAATATAAAAATATAGAGAGGCTCCCAGAGCAGGTAAATTCATGAAAGCCTGGGACAGGTACAGAAGATCTTTAGTTGTGAAAAGAAAGCTAGACTTCTGGGTTTATGACATACCAGAAATTAAATCTGGTAGGTTGTATAGGCTATGAGAGTCCCTATATTCTGTTCTGCACATTCGCAACTACTGCGTGTATACACTTGTACGTTTAACGAGAGGAAAACCTCATACTGCTGTGGCCATGCCTGGTTATCTTTAACCGAAAAATGCTATTGGCTCACAGTGAAAAAGTAATCATGGGGAAAAAAAACCATCATCAACGGTGATGAGAACAATGAGAGGTTTTTTTCCCCCCATGATTACTTTTTCACTGTGAGCAAATAGCATTTTTCGGTTAAAGATAACTAGGCATGGCCACAGCAGTATGAGGTTTTCCTCTCGTTAAACGTACAAGTGTATACACGCAGTAGTTGCGAATGTGCAGGAGAGATTCACTGAGTGTATAGTTTTAGAACAAAGGGCGTGAATCGGATCTAATTTTGAAACCTATGTTCTGTTCAACAGAATGATCAGTAGCCAAGAACAAAAAGCTCTGCAGACATTACAATTCACTGTCCTCCTCCCTTTTCTTCAGGTTTTTGCTCAATAATATGCTTGCCAGATTTTAACTTGGGCTGTTGAAAGCAAGACCTGTCACAGCTTCAGTGCCCTCCTCCAATGAGTGGATTAATAAGTAAAAGTTCTCAAAAGTGTTTATATTATCTATAAAAATAAAAACGCCAACACACAAACCTAAACCTTCAATCCTTAAAATCCAGAGGGCAAGAAGAATATTTAAGTAGGCAAATCTAAGCCTGGCTACAAAATATAGTGATGACACATCAACCCTATTTCTGACCCATCTACAAGGTAAGTCACTAAGGTGCAGATGATCAAAAGCCCCATGCTATTCCAAAAAAATAGTGCGGGGGGGCTTTACCGCCCCTGTGATCAGACATATCATCATGCAAATTTAAGCATGCTATTATCTCTGATCATAGGGTAAAAGTGTGGGAGGACTGTACCTTATACGGTGGTGAAGCCCCTGCCCAGCACATCCCAGGATGCACTGGGCACCACCATTTTCAAGGCAGTATTGAAAGAGGAGGGAGTGTACTATTCCCTCCTCCACCACTTAGGTACAGGGGGGGGCTGGACATACACCAGACCACCTATGAACTTGTGTCGGGGGGGGGGGGGGGGGTATGTCAGTCCTCCAGCCCCCGTGTTGCTGGATTGGGGTGGGGATGGCGGGCCCAAATGCATGCTGGACAGGGCTCATCATTCCTCCTCAATGTTCAGCAAACCCCAACGCCAGCTCCGAGCTGGTGTAGGGTTGGCCATGGGCAGCGCCAATGTTTGGCATATTGCCCACTGATCATTGGGTTCAGCATGTATCTGCATGCTACTTGCATCAGAGTTCATGAGCTCTCATTGTTTCACGCGCTCGGGGATTCTGATCATGGGGCGGTTAGCGCCGTGTTTTGCTTCTGATCATCAGCCTGTAAGATCTTAACCTATCCAGAATAAAATCTTTCCAAATGAACACCTGAAAATACATAATGGTTATTCTGTCCAAGTCACCTATCTCAAAAAGATAACCACCCAAGGCTAAATTGCTTGTGACTTCAAAGCTAGAAAAGATTTGTGTCCAGGTGGCACTAGCTACATTCAGAAAAATCTGAATTTGCAGACTGCAATATGGGTGTGTGTGTGGGGGGGAATAGGGTCCTTTATAAGATAAGATTATGGTGTTTGCAACATGTCGCTTGCAAAAGTCACTAAGGGGTTGTTTTCTTGAGCTGCAGCAAGTTCCAAATCTGCACGCATTAACTATGAGCTAAAAATGTTTAAAGTTTTGTTGGAGAGGGCGGGGGAGGAACAGAGAGTGGACATTGTTCTACTCGGCGCTAACTGGTTAGTGCAGGATTACCACGTGGCACTCTTACTACCTACAAAATGGGCATCATAAGTGCTCGCAATTCTTTTTAATGGCAACGTTAGCACATGGCCATTTAATAGGGAAATTAGAAAACCCGGCTGTTTTCTGGCTCTGTTAAAAATGCCCTTAGTGTACAGGAAAAACCCATGTAAGTGTGCAAAGGCCACGTTAATACTGCTGCTTAGTAAAAAGGACCCCCCAAGGGGGTAGCCCTCGTCTGAGAAACTTCAAGAAGCTAGTTCGATCTAAGCTTCCATGATCCTCCAAAGTATCAAACATGCCCTGTTTCATTTGCCAACCAAATCATTCTAGGCAAAGACAAACTAAAAATAAGTAGAGCCCGTTTTTAAACTCATTTGGGATCCATATTGCAAAGGTTTGCATCTTGTGTAGTGGCAGCAAAAGGAAACAGCGCTAGCTTTACTCGGTGGCAGTGATCTTAAATGACCTACGGAGCACGTGCAAAACACCCAACATCCTACTGCAAGAAATAAGGGAAGTTGGTGCTTCTACAGTACATAGTGAGAACAGCCCTCAGCCAGAGCTGGAGGTAATAAAAATGGTTGTGTAATACAAGAAAACTGTAACCGTCCTAGTCATGTTTGATAATTAAAAACAGCATCATTCATGGTTCATGTACAAGTTACTATCTCAGTGTTTTATGATTGCCATTCCATGCTCAATGACCCCAGGAAATTCTCAGCATGAATGACTTCTTAAGTGTACACATCTGTTCCAATTTCTGCCAACTAAATTCCCAACATAAGTGTTTCCAGCTCAATTCCAATCTACTATAATAAAACTCACCCTCAACGTTCTGAAGACAACGTTCTGAAGTCACTCAGTCACTCCCTGAAGGGTTCATGGATTCATGGTGGTGAAGCCACAACACTGACCATGTCTCTCTGCCCTGCCCTCGCATGACGGACCAATCAGAAAAAACACCCTCAACATTCTGAAACACAAAGGACCATCACAACACCGTTCCCAGGCAACACTAGGCAACGTAAGACGGACCAATCAGAGGAAACTACGTGACAATAAGGGAGGAGCATTCCCCAGCAGAATGGCTCATTATCTGTGCAGCACGGAGAGCACAGAACCACCGCTGGAACGAGAGAAGAATATTCCTGCTGTGGGTATGTGCAAAAATAGACCGGCATAGCACATCCCACAACCCCCAAGCAAAAAACAAAACAAAAAAAAGACACACATCAACAACCTGCACACACACCGCACCCTCACACACACACACAAAATGCCACATGCTAGCGCCCGTTTCATTGGTTTCGGAAACGGGCCTTTTTTACTAGTTTCTCTATAAAGGAGAAAAAAAAAAAGAGTCCAGCGGGGGCCACAGCTGGTATAATTACTTGCATTGGCATTTTAAAGTGGAGGTGGATGATCGTGGGCCATTCCTATGAACCAACACTAATTCCACGGGACTTGGGGGGAGGGGAGGCACACCAGTTTGTACGGCCACAGAACAGGTCTCCTTCAATAAACTTGGCCTTTTGCATGAGTGGTGCCCTCCGTCCCAGTAACCCATAAAATTGTAGCCTCCTCAATGTTCAACTTCAGTGTGCATTTTCATCCAAACACTTTTTTTTCCCAGCTCTGTAAACAAGACAAGAAGTTCCTACCAATGAACCCTGAAGGAGAAACAAATTTATCATCTGCATAAATGAAATGTAACAAGCTGCCCCAGGGAAGACTGATATTAAGTGAAAGGGGACAGAGGGGATCCTTGAGAACTCCCCAACTTTTTTTTTTTTTTGTTACATTTGTACCCCGCGCTTTCCCACTCATGGCAGGCTCAATGCGGCAGGCAATGGAGGGTTAAGTGACTTGCCCAGAGTCACAAGGAGCTGCCTGTGCCGGGAATCGAACTCAGTTCCTCAGTTCCCCAGGACCAAAGTCCACCACCCTAACCACTAGGCCACTCCTCCACTGTTGCTACTAATTGAGATTCTACATGGAATGTTGCTATTCCAACATTCCATGTAGAAGTCGGCCCTTGCAGATCACCAATGTGGCCGCGCAGGCTTCTGCTTCTGTGAGTCTGACGTCCTGCACGTACGTGCAGGACGTCAGACTCACAGAAACAGAAGCCTGCGCAGCCTTCTACATGGAATGTTGCTAGTGGAATAGCAACATTCCATGTAGAATCTCCGATAGTAGCAACATTCCATGTAGAATCTCCAATAGTATCTATTTTATTTTTGTTAAATTTGTACCCCGCGCTTTCCCACTCATGGCAGGCTCAATGCGGCTTACATGGAGCAATGGAGGGTTAAGTGACTTGCCCAGAGTCACAAGGAGGTGCCTGTGCCTGAAGTGGGAATCGAACTCAGTTCCCCAGGACCAAAGTCCACCACCCTAACCACTAGGCCACTCCTCCACTTGGGGAGCAAATTCAGAGCATTCTCTGGAAAATACAGAGTTAAACTAAACAAAGATGAAAACCAACACCGTGCAAGCTATTTGTATCTCGAATGGTGGTGTTATGATCCACCAAGACAAAAAAAAAAAAAAAAAAAAAACACACCACGCTGGAACAAAGCTAATTTTTCTTTATTCACAATTAACCTAAGTTAACACTCTCAAGTTTAGTGTACTTAAAACACAACCCTGCTTTCTAAAATCAGATTGTACAAAATCAATGTCAAATTTCACTAAATAATCTTGAAACAGAGGTAGTTACTTAATGAACAGAAGTTTGTCCAAGAAAGGTATGCTGGCCACTGGTACGTTATTTATACAATCCAAAAAAAAAAGGAGATTGATTCTTCATATTCTTTGTAAGCGGTGTTAACGTGATGGAACCCAAAGCACTGGGGAAACTCCCTATTCAAGACAAGTTCAACACACAAGATAAAAGAATAATCTACTGTAACATCTACTATAATAAAACGCACCCTCAATGTTCTGAGGACACTGACGTCACTGCAGGCACTCACACACCAGTTCGTAAGTTCATGATGGTGAAGCCACAACACTCACCATGTCTTCATGCCCCACACTCGCGTCACACGTGATGACGTTGAAGGCGGAACACGTATACAACAAGGCAAATGAACGCACGGGGAGCAGTAGGGAAACACGTCCTCCCCTTCCAACAAATCGCAGACGCCGAGGACGTACCCATCACCCCGCCCCTTTAAAGGTACCGCCCCACCCCCTTCCCCTCATCACCTTCCCTCCCCCCTGTCACCTCCCCTCCCCTTACGCCACTATCCCTGGTGGTCTAGCGGTACCTGTTCACTCGGGCAGGAACGAAAGAGCCCCCGCTTTCCTGCCCGGAGCGCTGCTGCTAGCTGCCTGGCTGCATCGTGTGTGAGTCTAGCTCTCGGAGTTTCAAAATGGCCGCCAAGAGTTTGAGCTGCCTCGCGAGACTTCAACTCTCGGCAGCCATTTTGAAACGCCGAGAGCCGGACTCCCACACGATGCAGCAGGGCAGCTAGCAGCACCGCTACGGGCAGGAAAGAGGGGGCTCTTTCTTTCCTGCCCCGACCGAACAGGTACCTCTAGACCACCAGGGAGACTAGCGTAAGGGGAGGGGAAGGGAGTCCCGTGCCCGCTAGCGCCCGTTTCATCAGAGGCAGAAACGGGCCTTTTTTACTAGTATTTAAATAAACTTGCAGGATAATGGTCTAGATCACAAATGGACAAGTCTAGTCGTTATCCTGGCAAACTCCTGCCCAGTTCCTATGAAGTTGAAGACTAGTTGTATTGACACAAATCATCTCCCATTGTAAGAGAACCCTGTTCTGCAATAAGCAGCCCCTAACTACATGGTATGTGATATTTTATATCTTGTTGGGCAGACTGGATGGACCGTACAGGTCCTTTATCTGCTGTCATTCACTATGTAACATTTAGCAAGATGTTGTAGTGGGCCTTATTTTTAGTTGTAGATGCTGAGTAATGGGACTTTTTTTAGCTAGTCTAATCTTTGTTTAGAAAGTGAAAATTTCTCCAATTTAGTTTGGCCAATGAATCTTTGAATTAAGCCACATCCTAATTTCCTGCCATTTTAAGATAAGACATTCCTCCATACACCAATGAGAAAGATAAGATCTGACTAACATCTTACTGGAGCAATTGGATCAAATATCTTAGGCTCAGTGTTATCTTCAACCACAAATCAAGCCTTTTCTTCTCTCATATGAGGGTGGAAAAATCCTAATACATCACACTTTCCAAAAATACTAGGACTAGGGGGCATGCGATGAAACTACAGTGTAGTAAATTTAAAACAAATCGGAGAAAATGTTTTCTTCACCTAACGCATAATTAAACTCTGGAATTCGTTGTCGGAGAACGTGGTGAAGGCACTTAGCTTGGCAGAGTTTAAAAAGGGGTTAGACGGTTTCCTAAAGGACAAGTCCATAAACCGCTACTAAATGGACTTGGGAAAAATCCACAATTCCAGGAATAACATGTATAGAATGTTTGTACGTTTGGGAAGCTTGCCAGGTGCCCTTGGCCTGGATTGGCCGCTGTCGTGGATAGGATGCTGGGCTCAATGGACCCTTGGTCTTTTCCCAGTGTGGCATTACTTATGTACTTATCTCTACCAAAAGTTCTCAAATCAAAACAATCTTACCCCTTCCCATCCAAGTAGGAGAGGTAAAAAAAATAAAAAAGAGCAGATATTAAACTAAACTATACCCTTAAATTATCTGGCTAGATCAACTAAGAGGTCTGAAAACTTAGGAGCACAAAGTAAGCGGGGGACACAAAGTGCTAAACCCAATACAAAAGTTATCCCTCCCTAGACAAAAAGTTTGCTCAACATTAGAGGTATTGAAGCACTCACAAAACTGGCTCTTATGTCTGTAAATATGTAAACAGAACCACTACATCCGTCATTCAAAGATGTAAAAAGCAATTCCCAACGCTAGATTTTTGACAGCCTGGACCTGTCAAACAAGTGGCACAATCCTTCCGCACTTTTACCCTATGATCAGAGATAATGGCGTTCTGAAATTTGCATGCATGGGGGCGGTACAGCCCGCGCTGTTCCACCGCTATTTGGAACAGCACAGTGCATTGGATCATCTGCCCATGAATAAGTATCAGAGCTTCCTAGAAAACCAGTTAAAAACACCAACTAAGAACTTCTTCATAGCCCCCAATCTTTACTGCACCTACCTACAGCCTTCCTATTCCTTGCTACTCCCCCACCCCACATCTACCCCCTAATTGTACAAACTTCTGTGCACAATTTTATCTTTCAGCGCATAAAGTTGAACATGCAAGTTACAGAATACCACTAATTTGCAGTTTCACATTAACTATCCTTTAGTCAGTGCACACAAATCCCATAGTATAAGGGCCTAGAACACCAACAGGTATGTGCATTTGCCCCGGAGCTAGCATGGAGTGCTCACACCTAAAGTTAGACATGTACCTGAGCACTTGTGTTAGCATTCTATAACCATTATAGAATGCGATGAAACTACAGTGTAGTAAATTTAAAACAAATCGGAGAAAATTTTTCTTCACCCAATGTGTAATTAAACTCTGGAATTCGTTGCCGGAGAAAGTGGTGAAGGCGGTTAGCTTAGCAGAGTTTAAAAAGGGGTTGGACGGTTTCCTAAAGGCCAAGTCCATAAACCGCTACTAAACGGACTTGGAAAACGCCAAAATTCCAGGAATAACACGTATAGAATGTTTGTACGTTTGGGAAGCTTGCCAGGTGCCCTTGGCCTGGATTGGCCGCTGTCGTGGACAGGATGCTGGGCTCGATGGACCCTTGGTCTTTTCCCAGTATGGCATTACTTATGTTATGTACTTATGTACTTATGCAGCATCCTGGTACTTAACTTCAGGTGACCTGTAGAAAATCAGCCCCTTAGTAACTTACATCCAGCATCGCCCATCTGTGTCCCTGTTCTCTTCTCACCTAAGTCCAGCATCTCCCTTTCTAGTGTCCAAACCCCAACAGCCACAACAGATTACAGGACCTGCCTTCTGTACACACGCACACTGGAAAAGCTGATTCCAGACCCATTGCCAAAAATGCAAGCAGCCCGAGCTAGCCTCACCTGTCTTACTCTATAATGGCTCTTGCAGGTTTGGGTACAGGGCAGCTGCAGCAGAGAGAGATGCCCCCAAGCCAAAAACAAACAAGCAAAAAAAAAACATCTACACCCACCCCATGCCCTTCCATTTGCCAGTTTGTCTTGCTACCTTGTTTTAATAGGAGCCAGGCTGGCCAAATGTCAATCAGATGCTAATAACCAACCCACCACAGCTGCTACCTTTCGTCTGCAGGTTGGGCTTGGGGTTCCCTGCCAGCACAGTCTTTACAGTGCATTTTGTCTAGGGCTGTACCTATTATTCATATTCAGCTGAATAAACTCAAATAATCCAGGGCTCTACTGTGCTAAATCCTACTAAAATAAACACCTGATCTAATTTCAGGTTGCTTCTTTTATGATAAAACAATGCCCGTTCGTATTTGGTATTCATATTCAGCCAAATAATTTTTCATTATTATTTGGCAGAAGTACAATAGTAGCATAGTAGATGACGGCAGAAAAAGACCTGCACGGTCCATCCAGTCTGCCCAAGAAATGTGCCACTTTTTTGTTGTATACCTTACCTTAATTTGTACCCGGTCTTTTTCAGGGCACAGACCGTACAAGTCTGCCCAGCACTATCCCCGCCTCCCACCATTGGCTCTGGCACAGACCGTATAAGTCTACCCGGCACTATCCCCGCCTCCCAACCACCAGCCCCGCCTCCCACTACCGGCTCTGTTATCCAATCTCGGCTGAGCTCCTGAGGATCCATTTACAGCACTATTTTTGTCCCAGCAATATTACCTATTGGGGAGGGCCCATTGATATGCTTTATGCATAAAGCATTCCACTAACTTAGCCCCCCACCACCCAATGAGGTGCAGCAGGAACATTAATTCCCCCTCCCAAACAGCAGTGAAAACTACGGCCACGCCTAAAAGTGTTTGCAGCGTGATGCTGTTTGGTTTGCAACTATGCAAGCTGTTTTGAAGCCTGTCCCCTGCTTCTCTCCCTTTATTAGTTTCAGAATTGCCCAGTATCTGGACCCTCTAAAGGATTTCAGACACACACTTTGCATAGACATACCCTTTGCACAGCCAGTCTTGTAAGTAAATCCTAACTTTGCCATCCTATCCTGACTGGGGGGGGGGGGGGGGGATTCTGCACCAACACAGCAGCTCTCCTCTCCCTCCCCCAATTACATGGCAAGAGGTGGTGGCTGCACACATCAGGACATCATATTTTGCTCTCTTAGGCCCAACTGCTTATTTTGAAGCACATGGATCTCCCTACAGTCCTGTGCTTCAAGTGAGCAGTCTGTACTCTGTCCTCTGCACAACTGTTCACTTCCTCTTCTGCTGCACAGTTGGCGCAGGGAGGGAAACACCAGGCTGGAGGGAGGAAGAGGCAGTTAAGAGTGTTGGGGGGGGGGGGGGGGAGACAAGGAAAGAATTGTGGTTGGCGTGAGAAATGAGCTAGGGGGATTTCAGGCCTTGATGAGAAAATACTCTCACGAATATTATTGACTTCCTGAAAGGCGGACTGGCAGGGATGCTACCAAGTTTGGGAGTCTGTGAGCTAAGCAATGAAGACTGGTCTACATAAGATTGCCTCCTGATGAAGGCTTATGGCACATTTCAGACTGCAGACCTGATCAGCTGTAGAGGGCTGGGCTGGAACCTTCCTTCTTGGCATGTAACACAGGAAGTCTGCATTGAGGTGGGGGGGGGGGGGGGAGAACATAACCAGCTCTTTTCTAGTAGTTGGTCTACTCCCTAGTCCTCTCCTGCTTTCTTTGTAAGTCATTACACAGCAACACACACACACACACACACACACACCTTAGCCCTCCCAAATACTAGTATCCGATAGATACTCATCAGCAGTTTACCTTAAATTTGAAAAACTGCAGTGCTCTCACAATTCAGTTAGTCACATTAGAACAGAACTTCTTTGCCAACTAATTTCTAAGAGGATTCCATGTAGAAAACCACATACCATTTTATTTTATAAAGATTAACCACCCAAACCCTCTTCTCCTCTTCCCCCACTTTCCGTCTCTGTTGACAACGCCCTCATCCTCCCCGTCTCTTCAGCACACAATCTCGGAGTCATTTTCGACTCCTCCCTCTCCTTCTCTGCCCATATCCAGCAGACAGCTAAGACCTGTCGCTTCTTCCTCTATAATATTAGCAAAATTCGCCCATTCCTCTCTGAACAGACCACCCGAACCCTCGTCCACTCGCTCGTTACCTCTCATCTTGACTATTGCAACCTTCTCCTCGCTGGCCTCCCGCTTAGCCATCTATCCCCCCTTCAATCTGTCCAAAATTCCGCCGCACATCTTATCTACCGCGTGAACCGATACTCTCATATCACCCCTCTCCTCAGGTCGCTTCACTGGCTCCCAATCCGCTACCGTATACAGTTCAAGCTTCTCCTATTGACCTTCAAGTGCACTCAATCTGCTGCCCCCCCCATTACCTCTCTACCCTCCTCTCCCTGTATGTTCCCACCCGTAACCTCCGCTCTCAGGACAAATCACTCCTATCTGTACCCTTCTCCACCACCGCTAACTCCAGACTCCGCCCCTTCTGCCTCGCAGCACCTTATGCCTGGAACAGACTTCCTGCACCCTCCCTGCCCATTTTCAAGTCCTTACTCAAGGCCCATCTCTTCTCCCTTGCTTTTGGCGCCTAACCACCTTCCCCACTCCTGTTACCTACACTGACTACGTAGTCTGTTATCGTTAGATTGTAAGCTCTCTTGAGCAGGGACTGTCCCTCCCCGTGTTTAAACTTGTACAGCGCTGCGTAACCCTGGCAGCGCTATAGAAATGCTAAGTAGTAGTTGTAGCAATGATCAAGAGGTATAAGTTCCCACTAGCTTCTTAAAATCTCACCTTGTGTTGTTCACTGAAGCTAGAACTTCATTCCTAGGTAACCCAGTTTTGTTTTGTAACTTTAGGCAAACAAAAGAGCAGAACTCTCAGAGGAGAAGCCTCATCCAGGTGCCCATAAATACCTCTGGGCTGGGATTCAAAAAGCTAATCTGTGTACTAGAAGCTTAAGTTCTCTGGAAGTTAACCCTTGCTATGGTGAATATTATTTATTGCATTTGTATCCCACATTTTCCCACCTCTTTGCAGGCTCAATGAGGCTTACAATATATCATAAGTGGTGGAAGTACATTAAAAATAGACATTTAGTGTTACAGAATAATCTTGGACAGCATAATAATGATAAAACATGGTAGTGGTATAAATAACAAGCATATGTTGTAAGACAGTTTTGACTATGTTTGGGGGAATTATGTGTTTTCACATTGGTTGATCTTTGTGGTAAGCCTTGTCGAAGAGATGTGTCTTCAGAACATGTGGCTGTCTATAAACATTTGTGCACACAACCCCCACCCTAAAAAACAGATGCAAAGTCTGCACATCAGTCCTTCCCTGGAAGAGAAAGGCCACTTACCCCCTTGCAGATGCCATACAAGTCTGGGGGTATGTGTCAAAAAGCACAGGACATGCCAAAATTTGACTTAGCGCACACTTGGAGTGGCCTAGTGGTTAGGGTGGTGGACTTTGGTCCTGGGGAACTGAGTTCAATTCCCACTTCAGGCACAGGCAGCTCCTTGTGACTCTGGGCAAGTCACTTAACCCTCCATTGCCCCATGTAAGCCGCATTGAGCCTGCCATGTGTGGGACAGCGCGGGGTACAAATGTAACCAAACAAACTTCTCATTAACAGGTTAGGCAAGAATACTTGACCTAACCAGGCCAAGCTACAGCTCTGAGCTCAACATAAGTGACTTCATCTACCCTTAGACAGCTGAACTAATTTTCCCCACAGCAAGTGTCAAAGGAGCAGCATTGCTGAAATGCAAAAAGGTTAAAAAAATAAACCCAAACACACAGTGATGGAATTATGATATAGGCGTAGATATAGAGTTGGATCATGGGAAAAATACCACCAGGGGAGGACTGATCTTAATTGTAGAAAAGGGCTAAGAATTCCATTTGGTAGAGGACAGGAGTGCAGAGAAGACCCAGAAACCATATTACAGTTCAAAAAGGACTAGGCACAAATTGAGATGGGTGAACTCTGAATTCCCCAAAACTCTTGGTGCTGTGGCGAGACCAATAGGTCAAGCCTTGAACTGGAAATGATGGCCCAGTACCACAAAACCTCCAATGCAGTAGGATATAGTGGAATTAGAAAGGTGCAGAGAAGGGCGACAAAAATGATAAAGGGGATGGGACGACTTCCCTATGAGGAAAGGCTGAAGCAGCTTGTGCTCTTCAGCTTGGAAAAAAAGACAGGTCTGTAAAATAATGAGTGCAGTGGAACGGGTGGATATGAAGCGTCTGTTTACGCTTTCCAAAAATAGAGGACATGGGGACGTGCGATGAAGTAGTAAATTTAAAACGAATCGGAGATAAAAAAATTTTCTTCACTCAACGTGTAATTCAACTCTGGAATTCGTTGCCAGAAAATGTGGTAAAGGCGATTAGCTTAGCAGAGTTTTAAAAAAAGGTTTGGACGGCTTCCTAAAGGAAAAGTCCATAGACCATTATTAAATTGGACTTGAGGAAAATATTTCTGGGATAAGCAGCATAAAATGCTATGTACTTTTTTTGGGATCTTGCCAGGTATTTGTGACCTGGATTGGCCACTGTTGGAAACAGGATGCTGGGCTTGATGGACCTTTGGTCTGTCCCAGTATGGCAATACTTATGTACATATGGCTATACGCAAGTATGGCTCCTTGAGACCGATTGTGGTCTCTCACACTTGAACCGAGGCTAGTGACTGCTTTTAGTATTTCCATGAAAAAAGTGAACACTCGGGAGGCAGCGGTTTAAACCTTTTGAGATCCAAGGCCAGGGACAATAGACACCTTCCTTCTTTAGGACAATGAAGTAGACGGAATATCTGCCATGTCCCTGTTCAGCCTGGAGAACTGGAACAATGGCTCAGAGCACCAGCAACAAGTCTAGTAGACCACTTTGGTTCCCCCTTTTGACAAGGAGATTTCAAGAAATAAAGAAAGAAAGAAACTGGGTGGGAGAACTCTGATTTTATAACCTTCTGTAAGAATATCCAGAATCCACTGGTTTGATGTACTTTTGGCCCACACTTCCTTAAACTCTGGAGACATCCTCCCCTTTGAAGGAAAAAGTGGGCCAGCCGCGCATCATTGCAAAGCTCGGAGTCATTGGGCACTCTAGCTGAAAGGAGGACTTCCCATATTTCTGATGACCAGGCTGATACTCTCTGCTGTCTCAAAAGCAAGATCAAGAGCCCTCTGAAGACAGATGACCAGAGGCTTTCTGCTTATCTTCCGGCAACTGCTGTGGCTTGTTCCCCCTCCCCCCCTCTTTCATAAAGTTACTGAAATATTCTCCAAATAGACACTTACCCCAAAGAGCAGTTTAATTAGACATGACAGATGTTGCATCTGCTTCCCAATGCCACAACCAAAGTTGCCGTGACAGCCAAAGATGTATTGTGGGGCTGTAACATGTCAGAATTAGCATCCGCCAATTAGGCCAACACTGCTTCCAGCTAGGCATGGATGCCCATCTTGTGTTGCAGACTGACGATGCCGCTTCAGGCACGCTCTAGCCACAAATGAGCTGCACACATTGTCACTTTAAGGTCCCAAAGAGGCCACTTCAAATGCTTGTTTCAGCAAGCCCCCTAGCTTCCTATCCTGTAAGTCATTTAAGGCAATAACCCTTCAATGGCAAGGCGTTCTTAGTCACCGCCATAAGACAGGAATCCACCCTGAGAAGCTTTTTTCTCCTCCAGAAAGAATGGGTAGAGGCAAGGCATGGCTCTTCCAACTCTCAGGCCTGCATCTGGTGATACCCATTCTGCTGTAATACAGTCTTGAATGTCTGGATGCACCAGGAAGGCCTCAGAAGGCCCTCCAAGACCACTGATGAAATCGACAAAGATGGAACTCCTTATGCTGAAGCAGAAGGCTCCTCAATGAAAAGCACTGCCAATGCCTCAGAAATAAAGGAGTACTGAGCTCTTTATGAAAGAGCCTAGGTACTTTCGGGTCATCCCCCTTCTTCAGAAGGGTGCTCTCGCTCCTCAACAGCTCCTTCAATGATAGCTCTCTCATCTGAATAGACGAGGCCACATCAGATAAGGAGGGAGAAGCAGAGACCTGCAGGAGTGATTAGGCTAA
Source organism: Microcaecilia unicolor (assembly GCF_901765095.1). Classification (NCBI taxonomy): domain Eukaryota; kingdom Metazoa; phylum Chordata; class Amphibia; order Gymnophiona; family Siphonopidae; genus Microcaecilia; species Microcaecilia unicolor. The sequence continues at coordinate 53,249,813 of NC_044044.1, forward strand.
AACAAGATCTCTTAGGAGCTGGAGGAGGCAGGAGGGCGAGAAACTGAAGCACCTTGCAGCAACTCTTGCCTGGCCTTGGATAGGCCTGGAAGAGCAAAATAAATGGAGGCTGCGCTCCATGCATGATCAGACAGAGGCTGCCCCTCACCGCCAGTCAGATCTGACAAAAAATGGCACCTGTTCCCACACTCCTGCATCAAATTATGCACTGGCCCTGCCGGAGAGCCGAAAGTCCCTAACTAGTTGGATGCAGCGCCAAATCTGAAGTCATGCTGCTGCTGACTGTTTCTCCCACATCCTGCGGGATTCCTGGCTTGCATGCACTTCAATCTCCCAATGTCAGCCAGTGTGTCCCAGAGAGAGAAAACTGCTTAACTGTCTCCACCGGAGTGGGGGTGGGGGGGTCACCATTCATCCCACTGGCACAAATGGAGAACAATACAGTCAGAAGCAGTGACTCAGGATCCATCACCTGCACCAAGTAGAACTTGCAGCCCTCCAAATGGTACCAAGTCAAACTTTAGTTGAATTTACCATTCTGGCTGCTCCCCCACCACCACCTAAGCTCGGTCTCTACAAATCTTACCCCAGGTGAGAAAGAATCAGCACTGATATTTGGTCCGCTCTCCGGTAAGTTTTTTTGTTTTTTTAAAGAGATTGTTGTGCGGGAAACAAACAGGGAGAGATGAAGGGAGGAAAGAAGAACATTCATGGGGCACCACAGACTGGGACCTGAAGACCTTAGATACGACTCTGCAGACTCAAGCCACCTGCAAAGCTCAACTGGGGACCAGTTGACCAACTAGACCAGGAGCAAATTACTCAGAACCACAGGCTGAAAGTGTGTCCATGCTAGGAGATAGAGAACTGAAAACTGAGCCTTGAGCTGAGACATGTCTTGGCATCCAGTGCAGCTCCTAAGTGTTTTGGATCTCCACCTGCTGGATGATGGACAAATATCCAACAGGTTCTGGAATAGTGGGAAGCTACGTAATGGAAAAGGAGTTTTTACTTTATCTTCATCCCCGCTCCAGCCTGTTTCACCTTTTTGTCCTGGTATTGGCACCTCGGCTTCTCCCTGATCTGCTTTCAGCTACAGTGTTCTGTATTTACTGAACCTAAAATGGCTCAACCAGCTGATAAACTGCAGACCTGGAGGAGGACAAGCAGACATGTACTTCTTGGATCACCTCTCTACTCCCTTTCCAAAAAAGGGACCCAACTAAACGGGGCCAGAAATGGCAAAGGCGGCTTAAAAGACTGGGGTTAGCAGCCGCAAAGTTGGAAATTGCGGCACACTGGAAACAGAGAATTGGCCCCACTATTGCAACCTGGAAGATTAGAATCAGGAGCATTGTGGGCCTGGAGCAACTGACTGATAGGAGAATGGGCAGATACAAACCTGATGCTAAAGAGTGGACACATTTGGAGAGACTATGGTCTAATGCATTGCCCGTACAGGGGATCTAGCCATGCATTGGTATGTAATGAGTAGGGGGGGGGGGGTAGGAGTGGGAGGGGGGAGGGCTGGGAGAAAATCATTAAAACTTATGGTTGTAGATTGAGATGTAACTCAACTGTTTGGTGTATTTCAGAAGTCTGAAGGCTGCATTGCCTTCTACTGTATTCTTTAAGTTGTGTTTAATAAAAATTTTCAAAATTAAAAAAAAAAAAAAGGGACCCAACTAGGTACTGGGTCTTTGCGTTCCCACCACAACACTTGCTTGAACATCTAGAACATGTACGCACAAAATTAGATACCAACAGTTAGGTACATAAATTGCAAAATTAGCTGCTAGTCAATACTATATTGCTGAAAAGTGTTAATTGGTACTAATTTGCAGTTATGCAACTGCATATAAAAATCAAATCTATAGCATGCAAGGGGGTGTACCCAGCTGTTATGCACCAAGAATCTAGAATGCCACCAGATATACATGCACACCTGCAACTGAGTTGTGGTCATTTATACTGGCCATTGACATGTCATAAGTGGCCATTCCTAAAATGCCCACTTAAGCTAGTGCTCTATGAACCGCAGTTATGCACGTAACGGCCGATATAGAATTCATATTTAGCGTGCAATATCCTAGCACCTAATTTATCACCAACCTTTCAGAAGTACCCCCGTTGATGGATTAATGCTGGCCACCGAGCCCTGCTACCACATTTGAAAGCAATGCAGGACCTAGAGAATAGAATGCAGTTCATGACATGCAGTGCGGTCAGACTAGACCTACTGACTAATTGTAGACAGATGCCATTCTGTGTTATTCACCCCTAGAAAAGTCTACCAATACCTACCCTTCAAAAGCTCGTGCAACCCTTTTTAAGCTCAGGTAAACTTGCCTTGACCACATCCTCCAGCAACAGCCTAACTTCCCCTTTAAGCCTGTAGTCCTAATCCTAAAAATTGCAGGCCACTGCACTAACTGCTATACTGCTCCTTAGACTTGCAAACCCTGAACATTAAATCCCCACGTATCAAGTTTCTGACGTTAGCGATAGCACCAAAGAACAGGCGAGACTGCCTTGGGTAATGATTTACCCGATCTTTTGCAAGGACATGTTACTTTTGCCACTGTGTAAAATATAAAAGCTTGTTTGTACTGCACAATGCAATCAACTTGCTTTAAAAGGCAGTATTTATGGTAGGGCTGTACTGAACATTTCAGCCCTGAATAGCAATGTAAAATCAAATACAATATCTGTGACTCTACTGTGACACACACTTGATCTCTGATTTCACATTGGGTGGGGGGGGGGGGGGGGGAGCAGCAGTGGCCTAGTGGTTAGGGTGGTGGACTTTGGTCCTGGGGAACTGAGGAACTGAGTTCAATTCCCGGCACAGGCAGCTCCTTGTGACTCTGGGCAAGTCACTTAACCCTCCATTGCCCCATGTAAGACGCATTGAGCCTGCCTTGAGTGGGAAAGCACAGGGTACAAATGTAACAAAAATAAAATAGATACTGTTGGAGATTCTACATGGAATGTTGCTATTCCACTAGCAACATTCCATGTAGAAGGCTGCGCAGGCTTCTGTTTCTGTGAGTCTGACGTCCTGCACGTACGTGCAGGACGTCAGACTCACAGAAGCAGAAGCCTGCGCGGCCACATTGGTGATCTGCAAGGGCCGACTTCTACATGGAATGTTGCTAGTGGAATCTCAAATAGTAGCAACAGTGGAGGAGTGGCCTAGTGGTTAGGGTGGTGGACTTTGGTCCTGGGGAACTGAGTTCGATTCCCGGCACAGGCAGCTCCTTGTGACTCTGGGCAAGTCACTTAACCCTCCATTGCCTGCCGCATAGAGCCTGCCATGAGTGGGAAAGTGCGGGGTACAAATGTAAAAATTTAAAAAAATGCGCATTATTCATGTTCAGTCAATTAATATTTTTCATTATTTGTATTCAGCCAAATAGTAAAACATGCTATTCAGTACAGCTCTATGGTCCAAATTGCTTAACTGGTGGCAAGAGAACACGTGTGGTCTGAGGGATTTACACCTTGAGGGCCTGTAGAAAACAAAGTTAAGAATGTACACCTGCTTCAGATGGCACTTCTCCCTTTTACAGCCTACTCAGACGTGTAGTTTATAGGTTATTAATGTTATCAGAGCAAAAGACACAAACGAACTGGCAGCTGAAAGCAATTTAAATGGACAGGAGCCCTTTCTGCCTGCTTAAAATCACTTGGCTTATGACCTTATCTCTAGTTCAGTGAAGGCTATGTCTATGCTTTGCTTAAGGAGCAAACTCGTTGGCCTGCTCAATATGGCTGTTGGGTCCAATTTAGACAACACTAGAAGTGTTGACATTAATGTCATGACAGCCTTGCAGAGGGAGAACTGGTTTATTACCAGTGACTCTGCCTGAAAGAAGGCTACTGACTTATCAAGGAGGTAGCTTAGACAGCAGAAAAGACCAACATGAAACCAAACCACAGGGAAAGTTAAAGGTTAAATCCCAGCCCTGTGCACTTTAAGCCTCCTTTCAGACAAGGCCCATCCTTTCCCTGGGGCTCAGTTCTTAATTGCAGCTCTGCCAGGACTCCTATTACCCAATTAGAGAGATTGCTCTTGTTTTGTCTCCCTTCTGGGAGTTATTTAAAAAAAAGTGCCACATGTTGACTGCTAGATACCCACCCCAGGAGGCTGCAGACATATTCCTGAAGCATTAGGCATTGTGAATTAATTCTGCTAGAGTCAAGTTGTACATAAATCCAGGAATATTACCATACACAGCACAGACTAGCTGCTGTACTTCATCAGGAGACAAGGGCAGCTGCCAAACATAGCTGCTCTATATGAATGGTGTTTTTCCTCCCTCATTTGTCCCCCCCCCCCACACACACACACCCTGCTGAACACACTTACTGGGTGAGCCAGTTCAGCCATTCTCCTGTTGCATACTCAGCTACTGTTTCTTGCTAGACTACTTTGTGGCTTCCTGTGTGGTTGTTGTAACTGCATCCGATGCCAAGCAATCGGCATCTACCATGTGCTCATTAGATCCCACTTGCTATACTGGTAGGCCAGGGTAGCCAACTTTCTTGGCTAGACTGACAGTGATCTGGGCCCCTAGTTCCCTAACCACCTATCAAAAATGATTAGATAGGGCAACGTCTGGGGGCCCATTCTCCCCTAGTTTCCAATGGTCGGTCCACCCTGTGGTTCAGTATTCGTGGCATACTGGAAACCTCTGTCAATTTATTGGGACTTATTAACTGCCTTTATGAAGAGATTCACCCAGGGTGGACTACAGTAGGTACAGTTTAACCTTAAACCTCAGTTTAACCTGAAATAGACAGTAAGAATGATGTCTGTGCCGGGCAAAAAACTATTATAAAGAATAAAATTACAGAACATGTAGAAAACCCTGATTTAATGGGACAGAGTCAGCATGGGTTCAGCTGAGGGAAGTCTTGCCTTATCAGTTTGCTTAATTTCTTTGAAGGTGTGAATAAACATGTGGATAAAGGTGAGCCGGTTGATGTAGTGTACCTAGATTTTCAGAAAGCTTTTGATAATGTTCCTCATAAGAGACTCCTGAGAAAGAGTTATGGGATAGGAGGCAAGGTTCTGGTGTGGATTAAGAATTGGTTATTGGACAGAAAACAGCGGATAGGGTTAAAAATGATCATGTCTCTCAATGGAGGAGGGTGAACAGTGGAGTGCTGCAGGGATGTGCACTGGGACTGGTACTAATTAACATATTTATAAGTGATATGGAAATCGAGATGAGTGAGGTGATCAATTTTGCAGATGATACAAAACTATTCGAGGTTGTTAAAACACGTGCGGACTGTGAAATATTGCAGGAAGACCTTAGAAAATTGGAAGACTGGGCATCTAAATGGCAGCCAAAAAAGCAGATAGGATGCTAGGAATTATTAGGAAAGGGATGGTGAATAAGACCAAAAATACTATAATGCCTTTGTATCACTCCATGGTGCGTCTGTACCTTGAGTAATGCATTCAGTTCTGGTCGCCATATCTCAAGAGGTAATCAAATTTGCCGATGACACAAAGTTATTCAAAGTAGTCAAATCGCAGGAAGATTGTGAAAAACCACAAGAGGACCTTACGAGACTGGGAGACTGGGCGTCTAAATGGCAGATGACGTTTAATGTGAACAAATGCAAAGTGTTGCATGTGGGAAAGAAGAACCCAAACTATAACTACGTCATGCAAGGTTCAGCGTTCGGAGTCATGGACCGAGAAAGGGATCTAGGTGTCATCGTTGATGATACGTTGAAAACGTCTGCTCATTGTGCTGCTGCGGCTAGGAAGGCAAATAGAATGTTGGGTATCATTAGGAAATGGATTGAAAACAAAAATAAGGATATTATTCTGCCATTGTATCGCTCCATGGTGCGACTGCACCTCGAGTATTGTGTTCAATTCTGGTCGCCGCACCTCAAAAAAGATATAGTGGAATTGGAAAAGGTGCAGAGAAGGGCGACAAAGATGATACAGGGGATGGGATGACTTCCCTATTAGGATAGGCTGAAGAGGCTGGGGCTCTTCAGCTTGGAGAAAAGGCGGCTGAGGGGAGATATGATAAACGTTTATAAGATGAGTGGAATGGAACGGGTCGATGTGGAGCGTCTGTTTATGCTTTCCAAAAATACTAGGATAAGGGGGCATGCGATGAAGCTGCAGTGTGGTAAATTTAAAACGAATTGGAGGAAATTTTTCTTCACTCAACACATAGTTAAACTCTGGAATTCACTGCCGGAAAAGGTGGTTAAGGCGGTTAACTTAGCAGTCTTCAAAAAAGGGTTGGACAGCTTCCTGGAGGAAAAAGCCATAGAATGTTATTGAATGGACAAGGGAATAATACAGTATTTCTAGGATGGGCGGGACAAATTGCTTGCTCTTTTGGCCGCTGTCGGTGACAGGGTGCGGGGTTCAATGGACCCTTGGTCTGTCCCAGCATGGCAAAGCTTATGTACTTAAGATATAGCAGAATTAGAAAAGGTTGAAAGAAGGGTGACCAAAATGATAAAGGGGTTGGAACTCCTCTCGTATGAGGAAAGGCTAAAGAGGTTAGGGCTCTTCAGCTTGGAAAAGAGACTGATTGAGGTCTACAAAATCCTGAATGGTGTAGAACATGTAAATCATTTTTTTACTCATTTCAAAGGGAACGCTCAAAGTTACATGGAAATACTTTTAAAACAAATAGGAAGAAATGTTTTTTCACTCAACGAATACAGTTTAAGTTCTGGAACTGTTTCCCGGAGGATGTGGTAACAGTGGTCAGCATATCTAGGTTTAAAAAAGGTTTAGACAAATTCATGGAGGAAAAGTCCGTAGTCTGCTATTGAGGCAGACATGGGAGGCAACTGCTTGCCCTGGGATTTATAGTATGGAGTGTTGCCAAGATTTGGGTTTCTACCAGGTACTTGTAAACCTGGTTTGACCACTGTTCAGAAAGCAAGATACTGGGCTAGATGGGCCATTGGTATGACCCAGTATGGCTATTTTGTGGACAGCATAATAGTAAAATGTACAAGTATAAACAAATACAATGAAAGAGGAAAACTTGAAAACCAGCAAATTGAAACCTAATAAGACTACCATAAAACAGGATCAAAATATACACATTTAACAGAGACATATGATGTAAGCATAACAGTGATGGACTATCTAATAAGCACACAATTAGAACATTCAAATGTTGCTATGATAGTAATGCTTTTCTACAATACAGCTTATCATATAGTGAGGGGCCAATTGAAGTTTCCACCCTGGGAGGATAGAAATGAAGGCAGACCTTGTTGTACACCTTCTTGAGTGAATTCTTTCAAAAGTTCTATGAATGAACCATGCATATCTTATCTACCCAAAAAGGAACCCAAAGCTGTATATGCTACTCTGCAGACTACACACCATAACACTGGCATCATAACCAGGGCAGCCTGCAGTTTACCCTCCCTATGGGACAAACCACAGAAGTCTGCCCAGAACTGGCCTTACTGCCCAACTTCTAGAGCAGCTGGCCAAGCACCACTCCTGTCCATCATAATATACCAACAGCTACGAGGTGATTTTTAAGTTGTTTGATTTCATCCTCTTTATCCCACTTTTCTCCCCCCCCCCCCCCCCCCCCAAATTCCATCACTGTTGGTCACTGCCACCACCTCTGAGGAAGAGTATTCCTCAATATGACTCCTTATTCTAACATCGTACAACTTCCATTCATTGTCCTCTAATTCTACCACTTCCCCATCTCTGGAAACAATTATTCCTCCTTTCCTCTAGGGCAGTGATGGCCTCTCTGCTGGCACGTCTGCCCTCCCTCCCACCAGGCCGTCCGCCCTCCCTCCGAGCACCAGGGCCCCCCCTCCTCCTCCGAAATTTAAAAGGCATACCTACTTGGGGTTAAGGCAGCGAAAAGTGTGTTTGCTTGGCGCGTCTTCGGGTTTCCCATCTGTCTCTCAAGCTCTGGTCCTGCCCTCATTTCCTGTTTCCGCAAAGGCGGGACCAGAGCTTGAGAGACAGAAGGGAAGGCCAAATTCTTGCGAGCAAACAACACACTTTTCGCTGCTGACGCTGCCTTAACCCTGACCAGGTATGCCTTTTAAATTTCGGAGGAGGGGGTCCCTGATGCTGGATGTTGGGTGGGAGGGTGCGAGGCCTGATGCTGGGTGTTTGGTGAGAGGGAGGCCTGATGCTGGGTGTTTGGGAAGCCTGGTGTTGGGAGGGCAGGGGGGAGAGGAGGGTGGCTGGAGGGTTGCTGGACACGGATGAAGGGCAAGAAATGAAGAAGAAAGGAGGAAAGTAAAGAAATAAATGGAAAGGAAGCCCTGGAAACGGAGTTAAGAGAACAGATAGAGAGCAGCAGAATCAGAGACTAGGACCAATATGGATAGAAAAACAAAATCACCAGACAAAGGTAGAAAAAATCATTTTATTTTCATTTTAGTGTTCGGAATATGTCCAATTTGAGAATTTACATCTGCTGTCTTATTTTGCACTGGGTATACTGGTGGAGCTGTAACAGCTTACAGAAATGATTTATAATGAAAAAAAAATCATATTTTTTTCTCCTATACTAGTATATTTTCAATGATGTCTGTTTATATGCGCCATGGCTGGTGTAAGGGGTGTGGCTATCATAGGGGTGGAGTCATATGTGGTGACCCTGCCCATAATGAGTATTCAGGTTAAATTGCCCTGTTGGCACTTTGCGATAATTAAATTTTGGGTTGCTGTTTGGGCACTCGATCTCTGAAAGGTTCGCCATCACTGCTCTAGGGTATACCTATACTTGTTTTCCAGTTTCTTCTCATACATCTTTTAGCACAAAATCTATACTGATTTTTGTCACCTGTCTCTCAAGTGCTTCAAGTCTTTGGCCTTAGTAAGGCTGGCCTCTGAAATTGAACACAATCCAAAGAAGGGCCTCACCAATGACTTGTACAGCAGCATTAACACTTCCTTGCTTCAGCTGGTTGTGTGTCTCTACATGCTGCCTAGCATCCTTCTGGCTGTGACTACAGCCTTGTCACAGTGACTGATCTCAAGGTGGAAACCATTATCACCCCAAGGTCTCTCTCCTATATCATGGGCATCGGTCTCTCACCCCTTAGCACATACAACTCTTTTGGGTTTCTACTCAAAGTGCATCACTGCACTTCACATTAGAAGAATGGTCTGTCACTAGATCACTTCTCATGTTATACACTCTGTTGCAAGTCTTTCTGCAACACAGAAGGGCAAGCTTTTCCTTCTAACCCTTTGGCAATGTCACTAGATTTGGCCCCAATACCAATCCTTGAGGCACTTCACTATTTGCTTTCCTTCAAGTGAATCCCATTTATCACCACCCTCTTATCTGTAACCAGTTTCTAGCCACCACTTTGGGTCCCAACTTCAGACCATTTTTAAAAAATTACTACTATTATAATGAGCCTTCTATGAGGAACCACATCAAAAGGCTTTACTGAATTCCAGCCTATACCATGTAGGCTCAATCCAGAAGTCAGAGAAATCATTTGCTTGGCAATTTCTTTTGGTAAAACCATATTGCCTTGATCTCACTCTTTTCCAGTCCCATGGAACTCCTCAAGTTATGACAGTAATGCTTTTCTACAATACAATACAGTCCCAAGGAAATCTCTTGTGAGGACCTGCCAAAATCTCTCCGAGCTTCCTCAATATCCTGGGATGCATGGAAAGCTTGAGGAGAAAAGAGGGCTGTGCTTCTGAGAGCTAGGCCTTTAATGCTTGGGGCCAGCTCAGAAATCCCTGCTGTTGTTCACAATTCCAACAAGTTGGGGGGGGGGGGGGGTTGGAGGTGAGAAGGCCACCACATTAGAAGTCTGCAGCCCTGCACATTAACAGCCCAATGATCAAAGGTAAATGCAGGCGTTACTGGCCACTAGCACCCGCATTTACCCAAGCCCCCATGATCGGGCTGACAGCATCCAAGCTAAGCAATAGCACAGAGGTCATTTAAATTACATTTAGATGAGCTCTGCATGTATTCCGCTCCTATGATCAGAGAACAGCACTCTGATCGTAGGGGCAGAATAGCGCCTTAAGGCTCTGTTCCCACCCCCATCAGTCAGGCAGCCCGGGCTGCCACCATGTCAGACCCCCCCCAAAAGTGAGGTCCTGTTAGCCTAAAGTACCCCCCAAGCCCCCACATCCCCCCTGAAGAGTGACATGGGGTGCTGGAGGAACTCCCCCCCCCCCCTCCAAATGCAAAAAGATTCCTGGTGGCCCAATGGATTGCCAAACCAACCCCCCACCCTGGTGGTGTAGCAGACCCCTACCCCTGTGTTGGAGGATACTCTCTCCTGTCTTCTCGTTCCAGAGCCGCCTTCAAAATGGTGGCATCCAACCCTGCCCAGTGCATCCTGGGAGGGGTCCGCTACAACATCAGAGTGGGTTGGTGTGGCAGCTCACTTGGGCCACCAGGCATTTATTTTTGCATTTGGGGGGCTGGAGATCCACCAGACTTCCAGCCTCCCGTGCCCTCGTGTCGGGGGCGGGGGAGGGAGCACTTTAGGCCATAAGGGCCTCAGTTTTGGAGGGAGGTGGGTCCAGAGGTCCCATCAATCTCCAGTCCGGTTTAACAGATCGAGCTTTTGACAGCCTGGACCCGTCAAACAAGTGCGGAAGGATTGTGCCCAAGCATGTGCTCGGGCACAATCCTCCTGCACTAATGTCGGATGATCAATGCTAATGAAACAAATTTGCATGTTATTAGCATTGATCATTAGGGAATTAATTCTCCAAACTCTTCCAGCGCTATTTTTAAGACACTGTTTCTGAACAGCACAGGGGATTGATCATCAGGGCATAAGTTTTTATGCCATACAGCTAAGATTAACACACACAAAAAGTGTCTTAAAAGAAGATTGTCAATTAATATCCTTTAAATCTTCAGGCAGGCTTAACATCCATTGCATTGGAGAGGTTAATGGCTTGTGGCTCTCGCCATCATGGTAAAATGTAGGCCTGAATTTGTACTTGTCTGGCCCAAGGGGGTGGGGAAGAACTCCTTTCCAGGCAGGCTTAACATCCATTCCATTGGAAAGGTTAATGTTTTGTGGCTCTCTCCATCATGGTTAAAAAGTAGGCCTGAATTTGTATTTTGCGATCCGCCCCGGGTGTCAACTGTTCAGAAGGAAGGGATCCTCAGAAGCTTAGCGGAGACTGGGTGGCAGAGCCGTTGGGGGGAGGCGGGGCTGGTGGTTGGGAGGTGGGCCTTGTTCTGGGCAGACTTATACAGTCTGTGCCCTGAAAATGGCAGAAGCAAATCAAGGTCAGGTATACACATAAAGTAGAACATACGAGTTTAAATTGTTGCGCAGACTAGATGGACCGTGCAGGTCTTTTTCTGCCGTCATCTACTATGTTACTATGTCTGGCCTAAGGTGTGTGTGTGGGGGGGAACTAAAACGACTCCTTTCACCATATAGGAGTTGGGCCTTATCCTCACTAGATTTTCCAAGATGCACCTCCCTCCAAAGGAGATTTAATGGACTCCAGACATTGGCCAAGCCCCAACAGAGCTTGTCAATACATTGTTAGGGTAGCCTGCATGATGCCCGAGCTTGTTACATGAACTAGGTTCTAAACTGAGAAGCTAGGCTCAACAGTACCCTTTTCTCAGGCAGGAAGGTCACCCAGTATGGTGCTGCATGAGACACTAATACTTAGTGGGCAGACAATTCACACCCTGCCCAGTATTTTAGCAGCGACAACCACAGTGATAAAAGCAAGAACATGGTAACCTTCAGAATGCTGGCAGGGCAGCACGTCTCAACTTCAAAAGGATCCCCTACCTCAAAATGTAGGTTACCCCTTTTCCCAGTATGAGAGGACCCGTGGGGTCAGACATTTGGTATATGTGCTTGGAGGAGCAGCCAATGGGAAAAGTACCATCTGTGTTTTACAACTGAAAAGCCTCTAAGGCAGAACCAACTCTACACAGAATGATAGCATGCAGTTTTATCTGGTAAAGCAAATTATTAGCGGTCTTGGGGCCAAAACAATCTAAACCTGTTCTCAAATGTTATTAAATGAGTAAAATGCCTGGCATAGAATACAAGCACCCAGTGGGCCAATTTACCTAGGCAAGCCTTAACTAACGGATAGATCTAGGCATAACTTTCAATAAGAGGAAGCGAAGAAAGGAACTACAATATATTAATAAGAAAGTGTCACATTCATTCATCCAAATGAGGTTAAAACAGCAAGGAGGGTTTCAGGGGAAGGGGCAGAGAATAAGAGGGAGGACAGGGGTCAGTTTAAACACAATACAGAAGAGAACTCAACCTACAGCGAATGAGGATTCTGCCCTAATATCGTGCGAGTGAGAATTCCAATGGAAAGGCGCAGTGAAATAGAATACACAATGCCTGGTGGTTTTAAGAATGGCTTTTTGGCAAGCAGAATGAGTGGTGCAGGACGAACCAAATAGCAGGTTAAAGTGCCCAATGCTGATGCTCAGACCCCAGAAGAAGCGTTAGTTGACAAAGACAGGACAGGGGCCATGGATGTTGGAATCTGCTAAAGAGGAGTGTGTAACGACCCCATCTGCTGAATTGACCAGCCCTAAAAAAAATGGATAGCTTCGGACCATACCCAGGTCATCACCAGCCTTGTGTAGCTGTGACTATAGGGAGAGAATTTTAAGGGATGGGAGTTGAAGGGAAAAGAAGTCAGCCATGTGTACAAGGCCTGTTCTCTTCAATTAGCTTATGGTGGTCACCTAACATGTAGTGGATTTCAGTTAACCTACAAAAACTGCAGAGGAGGAGGAGGAGACGATAATCTCCCCCCCCCCCCCCCCCAATCCTTGTATGAGCCACTATGGCATTCAATTCTGGAGACTATACCTTCTGAGGACCTTAAAGAGTATGTAATTAGTTCAGAGAAGGGCAGAAGGTTTGCAAAACATTGGGGGAGGGGGGGGAAGAAGCATGGAAAACAGCCAAATGTTTAGCAGGGCCAAGTTAGAAGAAGAAGGTTTTCACTAGAAAACAGAGAGTCAAGAAAAAGGCCTTGAAAAAAAGAAAAGAATCAGTGGGAAGAAGGCAGCGTAGAGAATAGTTTCCATTTCCATTCATTAATGGATGCCTAGAATCAAGCAGCTGACAACTTTATATCTGCGTGGGACAGATGACGTCGTCTGGGTGCTGAGCCTGAAAGTTGCATCTACCCCTCTTCAGCATCTTACTTCTGTCTCATTAGCACCCCCCACCCCCACCTCAACAATCATCTCCCCTCTGTCTTGCTATTTCCCACAGGGTCCAGCATCCCCCATTTGTGTCCCTATTCCCTCCCATCTCCTCTGTCTCTCTCATGGGCCAATACTCAAAACAAACTCCGGTGCTAGAGGCAGAATGCTCAGAGGGCTGTAGCACAGGAGACGATAGCATGCAACTGCAGTCAAACTGATGTTAGTGAGGTCATTTCCTATTCCCTTCCAATGGTTAGGAAGAGCGCACAAAAACAGAGCGCCCACTTCCCCCCCCCCCCCCCCCCCCTTTACTGCTGAAAACCTAACACCAGCTCAGAGCAGGTGTTCATTGTTTTGAAAAGGGGCTTTCTCTCGATTTTCTCTGGAAGCAGAAAGCCGCCCATGTAAGCACAGATAGCGAGTATGTACGAGTCAGAGCAAACCAAAAGCACACATTGGCGCCCATTTCCTGCGCTTAAATAAAAGCCTTCCAAGTAAAATTGAAGAGCTTATATTTAAAGATGCAGAAAACAGGTGCTAATGTGTGCTTTACTTTCATGTTTGCCTGATGTACCCACACAAGAACCAAGCATGTTCCCCACCCCCACCCCTATTTTTGCTTTCACAGCGCACATATAATTTGAATACCATTTCCTTTTCTGTACTGTTCTATGCCGTTGGCTTTACCGTAGGAATTCTGAGCACTGGCCCTGTGGCCAGCATATTCCTTCCATCACCCAATTGTCAGGCCCATGTCTAGCATTCCACTACGTCCCCCTCCCCACCGTGTGAGCAAGAAAATATATCCGCTTTCTTATCCCCCCCTCACCACCACCACCACCACAAGCCAGCATTTCCACTTTCCTCCCTTGGCCCTGATCCAGAATCACACCTTCTCCCACTGCTGCTTCCTGGAGGATTTGCTTTGCAGGAAGCAAAGGGCACCACAAGAACACCCACAAGGCTAGAGAGAAAGCAAGTGGACCAACAGGGTTAGTGTTTGAGTCTAGGTCAAGTGAAGGTCGCTGAAGGTAATAATTAAGTCACTAAAGACCTTACAGAGGCACGTGACTGGAGCGAGAACCACATGCTACGTGCTAAACAATTATTTCTCTTCGGTGTTCACAGAGGAAAATCCTGGTGAAGGACCACGGTCGGCTGCCGAGGGAACATCTGGGAATTGAGTGGATACTGTGCCATTTATGGAAGAAAGTTTATAAACAGCCGGCAGAATGAGAGAGAGGGTGGTACAAAGCCTTATATTACTCTAGTCTGTTACAGCTTGTGAGACTGCTATGAAGGAGCACAAAGCAGGCTGGTATGATCCCATCTGGGCCAGCTGCACTAAACTTAAGGAGCCAGCAACATGGTTTTTAAACTGGTTCTAGCTAGTTTAGCACTCAAGTAGTAAACCGGGACATGCACAAAAGGGTTCTCCAAGCCATTTTCCTGTCACGGTAGCAGCTAACGAAAACAGAATGCAAATGAGCTAATTACTATTATAATGTGAATGCGATGCACTATCATTTCCGACCCCATGCACTGTGGAAAACCTAATGGGAGGTCTGCACCTCTCGTTGGGGCTGCTGTGAGCGGGACCCATGCAGAGGAGGACGCCCATCGCAAAAATCGAAAGAAAAAAAACACGTCCAAGTGCTTGTCAGGGACGTCCTTTCAAGTGCTAACACTTGGACGTCCTTCACTCAAAAAAAACCACAAAAAAACACGTCCCTGACGAGCACTTGGACGTTTTTTTCTTCAGATTTTGTGATGGGCGTCCTTTTTGGACGTGTTTTTCTTACGTGCCCGAAATGACCACTGCCAGAGAGAAATGGGGATCGGGACGTGCGAGGACACCCAATTCAAAACGATTTGGACGTCCCTTTCGATTATGCCCCTCCAGGTCTCTCTCAGCCAATCACAGCGCGTTTAGCTGTCAACGCGCTGTGATTGGCTGAGAGAGACCTGGAGGGGCATAATCGAAAGGGACGTCCAAACAGTTTTGATTTGGGTGTCCTCGCATGTCCCGATTCTCTCCGGCGGTGGTCATTTCGGGCACGTAAGAAAAACACGTCCAAAAAGGATGCCCATCACAAAATCTGAAGAAAAAAACGTCCAAGTGCTTGTCAGGGACGTCTTTTTTTTTTTTGCGTAACGATTGGCTGCTCTGCGCATGCTCGGCTGGCCGACTGGCTTCCCCTCCTTAGGAAGGAAATTGCTTGCAAATGAGCTAACAGCTCATTTGCATGGGGTTTCGCGCTATAGAAATGCTAAATAGTAGTAGTAGTAGTGGTTTCCTTCATGGGATTGGTAAGAGAAGGGCTCTTTCCCTGAAGTTAGTGCATCTGGCTGTCAGACAGAGCTGATCTCCTCTGACAGCTGTACAAATAATGCAGCTAGGGGCAATCTGTGGAGTGGCGGCAAAATCCAGGTGCTGCTTGCCTGACCAATAAGGTCTGACTGTAAACACAAGTGTTTGGAGCAATCATAAATCTCAATCATAAGAGCAGCAATTAACCTGTGGTATCAATGAAGGACCTAGATAAATAAAAACTGAGCTTTTGCAGAATTAATCCAACTTCTCCGCTGCACATTTCCCCATATGTGACTGCGCCACAAGAACTTTATCTTACCACAATATCACTTTGTATTTGTTCTCACTGGAGCCGGCAAACGCCTCCCGGTACTATGTAAGCCACATTGAGCCTACAAATATGTGGGAAAATGTGGGATACAAATGCAACAAATATCAGACAGATATCACAGGGCAGAAGTCAGATTCTATCGAACTTCCCTTAACTCCGCCCCCCTCCCCAAGATTCTAGTGCGTTTATTTATCCCTCGATTTCTAGGATATTGTTTTTTGTTTAGATTTAGCCAACACTTTCCAGTCGCAAGTAGTGCCTGAAAGCAGAACATTGAACAATAGTTTCTCCCCAACCCGAAGAGCTTACAATCTCCATTTACACCCAAGGCAATGGAGGATTAAGCAACTTGCCCAGGATGACACGGAGCATCATTGGGTTCTGATTTAATGGTTCTCAGCCTACTTTTCCATGCACTGGTAGGATGCTTAAGGAAGTGGGAAACAGACCAGGCTGACCAGGTACAAATGAGGAGACTTCTAAGTATGGTAAAACATTTATTGGTGAAGACTCAACACAGCACTGTTTCGGCGGTTAGCCTGCTGCAGGTGTATTCAGATGGTATATGTGAAAACATCAACAGATGAATGATGGTTTAATAAAAGCGGATGAGGCAATCTGGTCTTGAAAAAGACCCTTGTTGAGAAATAGGTAATGCAGCGTCAGCGAGCTGTCTCTGCTCAGAGTAAAATAAAGCCTGCCCAGAGCCTGCTGGCAGGCTTTAGGGCCCCACCACCAAAATTTCTGCCCTGGGCCACAGAATGCCTACCGTCATCCCCAAATGCCACATAAAGCTCGTTAGTAGACGGATGTGACCAGCCTGGCCTTCACTCACACCTTACACTTGGCATGGGAGTAGACATTTCCACATCAGATTGCATTTCTTATTTACTTTTAGGGTTTGCAGACAGCACTTATCAGAGGACTCAGGGTGTGCACCGAGAAAACACAATGGATCTGATGTTAAGTCATGTACAGGAAGTGCCGAATGCTTTTTGCACGGTTCAGCAGGTGCCGACATGCATAGCTACATGTGTGTGCATTTCCTGTGCTGCAAGATAATCTGGCACTACAACCCCCTGCACAACCTGCAAAGAGCTGAGGTGTAGGTATGGATTTCTATCCTCCCCATAGCAACAAGATGTACTGCAGACCAGCATGGACCTCTGCCATCAACCCCCTCACAGAGCAATGTGGCAAATAAGTAGTTGACTTGGGCCTAATGCATTGACATTCCAAGAAATGTTTAGAGAAAACCAAACAGAAAGGCCTTTGTCTACCATGTTAGTAAGCATACAACAAGGTCATAGATTTCTTATTTTAAAATTAAGATTCCCCCATTTCAGTGGGAGATTGAAGCCACGGGAGATGGTCTGAGCTCCTTCTACTACACGACGGATTGAAAAAAAAAAGCCCAAATTGGCTCAAACAGAGCCAAGGCTGTCACTGCCCTCTCTCCCTTCCTTCTCTCCCCCCCCCCCCCCCCCCACAAGAGCCCTGCAGATATACTCCCCTCAGTCTAATCAGGCAGTGGCACCAGTGTACTTTGACTTGGAACAGAAGAGGGACTTTGCACCAGAAAGTATAATTAACTACATGCCTTGAGGGGGGGGGGGGGGGGGGTGCGCACAGTGAAGGTAAAAATTCAGTATACAAAGACCTCAGTCCTATGACATAGGAAAGGTACCTTTCTTTGGCTGGATCCTAGGCATGGAACCAGGATCAAGCGGGGAGGGGGAAGTGATAAGAAAAGCCCCATCTCCTGGAAGTCCCTGAGCCCCTCCAGTATACAGGAAGCAATGTGATCCAATCACTACAACCATGTTCCCCAACCCCTCAGGCAGAGTGCTACGAGCACCAATGAAATACCCAGTGTTGCCTAATTTTTGCTGAGTGGCCTAGTGGTTAGGGCGGTGGACTTTGGTCCTGGGGAACTGAGGAACTGAGTTCGATTCCCACTTCAGGCACAGGCAGCTCCTTGTGACTCTGGGCAAGTCACTTAACCCTCCATTGCCCCATGTAAGCCGCATTGAGCCTGCCATGAGTGGGAAAGCGCAGGGTACAAATGTAACAAAAAATATATATACAAGTTTAAAGACACAACTATCTTCTTTTGCTCACTTCATGTTCCTCTTAATTATCCCTTCCCTATTGCTATATCCATAGCACCGTTCCTGCTGTCTGCACAGGGCTCAACATAAGCCTGGTTCTTAGCACAGTCCTCTGAAAAAAATTTGTTTTTCAGATAGTAATAATGTTATGAAGTTCGCCATGAATTGGTGAAGTAAAGGTCAACCACCCAAGTTGCAGATGAAACATTAAGTTAGTCCAGTGAGTCAAAGTTATTTGACAAGCTGAGACTTATCCATTCTTCATCTAGAAACACAGGGTTTTTGTAGTACAAACCCCTCTAGGTTAGAGAATGACATGGGGATGGGGACCTGCAGTAAAATGTTTTTGTTTGCCAAGGTTTACCGCGGGTGCGGGAGTAGTAAAAGCCTTGCTCCTGCGGTAAGAGATAAACTGCATTACTGAGGGTCCGGTGCCTCCTCCCTCCCTCCTTTGTTCTTCCCTTCCTTCCTACCCATTGTGACACAAGGAGATCCCCATAGGCCTGCTTCTGGGCCTTCCCTCCTCTGCTGACTCCTGAAAATTCCTGTTTCAGGAAAGAGGAAGTTAGTTACAGCAGAAGACCCGGGTTTAGAGGAGTGGCCTAGTGGTTAGGGTGGTGGACTTTGGTCCTGGGGAACTGAGGAACTGAGTTCAAATCCCACTTCAGGCACAGGCAGCTCCTTGTGACTCTGGCCAAGTCACTTAACCCGCCATTGCCCCATGTAAGCCGCATTGAGCCTGCCATGAGTGGGAAATTATGGTTGGGCCACTATGCTCCAGGGCTCTGCCGCTCTCAGGGCTGCTCCATCCTCCGCTGGCTCTGGTCGTGGCTGCAGTGGCAGCAGAGGGTGCCTGACATGTCTGGATGGGAACAGTGACCTGCCACTGCCGCCGCACAAAGAGGACGTAACTGGGAATAGGACAGACTGTGTGAGGGACGGGGGCTAATATTAACCAGCTAGCCACTTTTAGTGTAGTGGGGGGGGGGGGGGGGGGGGGGAAGAGAGAAGAGGCTGTGATAGCAATTCAGGGCAGAGGCAAATGCTGAGTGCCCCGAGTTTCAGGAGGGTCTTCCAAAAATCTCTTCAAACATAACAGCAGCAACATCCATCAACATTACACAAAACCTTCCTTTCCTCTGGACAATAAGAATACAGTCTTGTGAAGAGGGGAGGGGAGACAGGAGGGGTTTTTTTTTAATCCTTGTTCTGAATTGATTGTGATTTACAAAATGACAGTTGTACAGAATATTGTTTCTTTTTATACTTTAATAAATAAAATGATTTAAATATAAAATCCTAACTGTTTAAAGCTTCTGTGGATGGATCAAACAGCTCGCAGGGATGGGAACAAACTTGTCCCCAGGTTATTCTCTAGTCAGTACAGCTCAGTGAAAGAGTGGAGGGGGATAGAAGTGATGAGACTTTACCAGGCCTTTGAACTGTTGAGAAAGCCAGTGTCTCTATGGAGTCCTTTTCATCAAACTGATTATTCTAACTTTTGAGAAGTTTCCTTTAACAGCCTTACATTTGAAAGGTGCTTATCATGAATAGCAGATGCTTAGACAAACACCTGAAGTATATGGGGAGGGGGGGGGGGGGGGCCCAGAGTGGGGCAGGACTACAGCACTGAGCCATATCTATTAAGTGTCCTAGGCGAACCTTAAGCCCACAACAGTAAAAAAAAAAACAAAGCCCTGAAGTTTCTCCTGAGACTGTAATAAGAACTGCCAATCCCAATACGACAATATGTTCCTGTAAAGAGTCATAATTAGATGCAACTCTTATTAATTATGTTGTCTAGGCGGTTGCTTAGCCATGTGCTAGAATGGTGAACCAGGAAACTAATTAGAACTTTTTATAACCTGCCTTTATCCAAGGCAGGGAACAAATCACACACACAAAAAAAACAAAACAGTAAGTTAAGAGTCACAAGATTAAGTCCTGCTTAAACTGGAGCAAGTGTCAAAGTGATATGAAAGCCTGCTGCTAAAGACACCTCAACTTCTTGAAAGATGGCAGTAGGTTGTGGCCTGTCGTTATCTGCAAAGACAACGGGTTCCACGCCAAAGGCCCAGCACCAAGAAAGTCTGTTGACAATTAGCTTGCAACACCACGCTTGGCATACAAAATTACTGCAATATTAAATGAACTAGTAAAAAAGGCCCGTTTCTGACACAAATGAAACGGGCGCTAGCAAGGTTTTCCTCGGAGTGTGTATGTTTGAGAATGTGTGTGAGTGAGTGTGCGAGAGAGAGTGAATGTGCAAGTGTGTGTGTGTGACAGACAGTGAGACTGGGTGCGAGTGCGTCTGAGAGAGAGAGAGACTGTTTGTGAGAATAAGAGTATGTGCCAGGGCCCCCCCCCCTCCCTCTCCCCGTTCCAGGGTCGTCCCCCATCCCTCCCTTCCTCCGAGGTTCATGGTCCCCGTCCCTCCCTCCGAGTTTCAGGGTAGCTGGGCTCAGGTACCTCGGCCATTCACCGCATGTTATAAGTACATAAGTACATAAGTAGTGCCATACTGGGAAAGACCAAAGGTCCATCTAGCCCAGCATCCTGTCACCGACAGTGGCCAATCCAGGTCAAGGGCACCTGGCACGCTCCCCAAACGTAAAAACATTCCAGACAAGTTATACCTAAAAATGCGGAATTTTTCCAAGTCCATTTAATAGCGGTCTATGGACTTGTCCTTTAGGAATCTATCTAACCCCTTTTTAAACTCCGTCAAGCTAACCGCCCGTACCACGTTCTCCGGCAACGAATTCCAGAGTCTAATTACACGTTGGGTGAAGAAAAATTTTCTCCGATTCGTTTTAAATTTACCACACTGTAGCTTCAACTCATGCCCTCTAGTCCTAGTATTTTTGGATAGCGTGAACAGTCGCTTCACATCCACCCGATCCATTCCACTCATTATTTTATACACTTCTATCATATCTCCCCTCAGCCGTCTCTTCTCCAAGCTGAAAAGCCCTAGCCTTCTCAGCCTCTCTTCGTAGGAAAGTCGTCCCATCCCCACTATCATTTTCGTCGCCCTTCGCTGTACCTTTTCCAATTCTACTATATCTTTTTTGAGATACGGAGACCAGTACTGAACACAATACTCCAGGTTGGGCTTCTGGAGTTGCTGTCGGCTGCACTATTCGTCCGTTGTCTCAGTCTCCGTGGACATGTGTGTTGTGCTCTTTTTTTTTTTCTCTGCGATGCAGCAGTGCCAGGACTTCTCTGTGCCCCCCGTGACTAGGGCCAGCTTGTGTAGGGTGGCAGTGGCTTGTGTGCATGGGCTTGGGCTCTGTCTTCCGCCTCCGTCCGGGATCATCCCGCCTCCTCCACCGCCGGCTCCTGCCCATCCATCCCGCGCCCCTCCGCCTCCAGCCACTGCAAAGGCCAAGTACAACAGCGGGGCCGACTCTGCGGCTCTAAATCCGGTTGGATGTCCACCGCGGCCTCCGCCATCTGGGCACTTGTCCTGTGTGCGCTCCCGCTGTCCCAGTACCGGCCTCGCTCGGTCCCTCCGTCTTGCTCGCACTTTCTCTCGTCCCTCCCTCCCTCGCAGTTCCAGGATCGTCGTCCCTCCCTTCCTCCTTCCCTCCCTTCCAGTTACAGGCCCCTTTCTGTTTCTCGTTGAGAATTATTATATAGGATGGGGATTGGGTCATTTACCAACATGAGAATGCCTCAGGGAAGAAGTCTGATTTCAGGCACCCAGCATAGGAGGCCCTTGCTCTGGTCCCCAAATCAGATTTTGCAGGGGTGGGGGATATCTAAGAGTGATTTTGCATACCAAGGAGGCAGTGTGTGTGCAAGTAACTCATGCACATTTAATGTGGATATCCTGAAAACAATTTGCATATACTGCCTCCTTGGTATGAAAATAACTCATGAACACTCATTGTGGATATCTTGATAACCTGACTGGCTGGTGTTCCCCGCAGAACAGGTTTGGGAATGACCAACACTTGGTCCAGCAGTTGCATCTTCTGTCACCATCTTTAAAAAAAAATGGTAGCATCTCACTAGTAGCCTAGTGGTTAGTGCAGTGGACTTTGATCCTGGGGAACTGAGTTTTATTCCCACTGCAGCTCCTTGTAACTCTGGGCAAGTCACTTAACCCTCCATTGCCCCTGGTACAAAATAAGTACCTGAATATATGTAAACCGCTTTGAACGTAGTTGCAAAAACCTCAGAAAGGCAGTATATCAAGTCCCATTTCCCTTCCCCTTTCCCTAGTGGTTGTGTCAGGAAGCACGGCCCATATTGGGCAGGCTGACCCCTAGAGGAGTGACTGGGCCTTGTTCCCGACTTCTGAGCAAAGGTGGTGGAAGTTGGAAGCCCGCTTGGGTCACCAGGAACCTTAGTTAACAGGGTCATCTGAGGTGAAGTGCTGTACTTCAGGTGTAGAATAATCCTAGTTCAGCCCTGGAGTAAGATTCTGCAGTAAAAAAGGTGCCCTTTTACTAAATATTTTAGGTGCTTATTTTCAAAGAACACTATGTCTATGTGATTTGAAAACGAGCCTCAAAGTGTGTTAGATACTTAATATGTAGTTTAGTGCATAGAATGGATTTGTTCTACTTTGACAGTTATTCTGTGCCAACCTTCATGTTTAGGGGCAGTAACTAGGCAAGGCATAGAAGGAATTTTGTAGTTAGTGCATATGCACTGTCACTTCTGCAGTTACTGTGGGCCCATTTATTGCCTCCTAAATAGGAGGCACTAACCTCTGGATTCTATAAAATCATGCATAATCCGGGGGTGGGGCCGTCAGGCTGGAGTGGGCCCGTGGAACTCAGACAGCCGGTAGTGGAAGGAGGGAGGGAGGTGGTCATGGAACTCGGGGGGGGGGGGGGGGGTGTTGTTTACTCACCTCTGGTGGCTGCTGCTGGATTCCCTTCCCTCTCACTTCCCATTGGTCCGCCCTGTGACATCATCCCCAGGGCGGACCAATGGAAACTGTGTTACGAACCCAGGCAGCCAGACGGAGGTGCAAGTCTATTTTTTGTCTATTAGATTGTAAGCTCTTTGAGCAGGGACTGTCTTTCTTCTATGTTTGTGCAGCGCTGCGTACGCCTTGTAGCGCTATAGAAATGCTAAATAGTAGTAGTAGTATATATGATATACAGTGCAATCCGCTTAAGTGCAAGGGTCTGGGACCAAAGAAATACATGCAGTTAACCAGAGCATGCACTTAATCGTTGTGATCCAAAGAAGCTTGACATCTATAAGCATATATATAGTATACAGTCTCCGTTAACTGACGTTAGGCTTACTTGATGTAATTAGTCATAGTCCTCCTTACACTCTTGGGTCTGTGAGTTCCATAGACTACGTCTGCCAGATGGTAATAACTGTCATAGCACTGACATCCAGTGGCCTCCAGATAGGCCCGCACGGTGTTGAGACTCTCCAGCGCTCTTGCAAAAGTGACAGGAGGTTGTTGAATTTCGTCAGCATGTGCCTCGCTGCTTATTTCATCATCAGTCGTTGCCTGCGTGTAGGCACATATCTCGACATCAGTGCTGTCGTCAGCTGTTTGTAGATCTTAATCAACAGCTACGTAGTGATGAAACTCCTCTTCGGTAACACCAGCTGGGATGTCAATAGCCTGTTCATCTGACACGTTTGCAACAGCTGCATCTGTTTTGTCCCTCTCCACATCCTTAACAAAGCTTGCCCGCTTGTAGCAGTTCACAATGGTTGCCTATGTAACACGATTCCAAGCTTCTTTCTGCATATGTAGGGAATCCAACAGTGATAGATTACGAGCCAGTTCAACAGCACGTTTATCCTTGCCAGTCTGGTCATCCATAACACTCATCAGACGACATAGCATACTTGCTTGTTATATTATTATCATGCTTTATCATTATCATTTACCCAAAATCCTTCTGTAATACTAAATGTCTTATTTTCTTATATATTTCCACCATCCATGATGTATTGTAAGCCACATTGAACCTGCAAAGAGGTGGGAAAATGTGGGATACAAATGCAATAAATAAATAGCACAAGAGCCCGATAATGTTGTTTGAAATTGGCTATTATGCCCTGATCCATAGGTTGGATCAGAGAGGTAGTATTTGGTGGCAGGAAGACCACCTTGACATTAGACAGCCTGACATCATCACTGTGTGCAGCAGAATTATCACAAAGCAACAAAATCTGATGCTTTTGTGCCCGCATTCTAGTGTCTAACTTCTTTAGCCACTGCTTCCAAATTTCTCCAGTCATCCATGAATTTGCGTTAGCCTCGTATGACACAGGAAGTCGCTTAACATTCTTGAAGCAATGGGGCTGTTTGCTCTTTCCAATGACGAGTGGTTCCAACTTCTCACTCCCATCCATATTGCAGCAAAGGAGGATCGTCAGTCGGTCATTCGACGTTTTACCTCCTGTAGTTTTGGCTTGTTTGAATGCAAGTGTTCCATCAGGAATCACTCGCCAGTAGAGACCGTTTTCATCAGCATTGAAAATGTCATGAGGTGCAAACTCGTTCAAGATGGTAGGAAGAACTGAAACAACCCAATTTTCAGCACCAAAGTCATCAGCGTCTTGTTTTTTACCATGCTGTTTCTTGAATTTTATGTTTTTCCTCTCCTTCCATCTTTCCAACCATCCAACAGTGGCTTTGAATTCAGTTAGTCCAAGACTTTCAACTAGCTGATTAGCTTTCTCCATAAGCAGTGGACCACTGACAGGAAACTGTCTGCTCCTGACTTGAGAAAACCACCGAAGAGCATCTTCTACATCCTCAGCTTTTCCCACGAGTTTTCGTTTCCTGTGTTTTGCCAGTCTTTAAGAAGCTGATCTTTCTGCTTCAAGATATGTGAAATTTGACTAGGATTGACACGATATTCTTTAGCAATAGATGCTTGACTTTGCTTTCTAATTTTTTAAGAACTTCTTTTCGTTCAGCCAGTGTTAAAGTCTTACAGTTCCGCAATGACGATGATGACTCCAGTGTACCCTCTTAACAACTTTCTTTCACTTATTCTGCCTGTGGCAGTTAACCAACGAGATTTCAAATTTACCGCCCCTTTGTCACGTGCCAATCGGCTTCCATATTCCGTGCGTGCGCTTATGCGGAGTCTTTCCTGCAGAGGAGCGGTTTAAACTATGCAAATAAGCAAATCTTGCACTTATCAGTGGTGTGCTAAACCGAAGTTTGTCCCCGTGGAAATTGTTGGCATCAAAAACGGGACCGAAGTACGGCATGCAGTTAAACAGAGCATGTGCTTATCCAACGTGCACTTAAATGGAGTGCACTGTATATACACACACACATACGATTTTTGCCTGAGGTATGTGTGTTTTTTTGGGTAGTTTTACACATTTCATGGAATAAAATAACCAACGAGATCAACCACAGTTTCCAGACTATGCACTCTTGGGCGGACTCATTCAAGCTAAAACTAAACGCAGAAAAAACTCAATGTCTAGTTCTCACCTCCCAATACAATACAAACAACTACCCTACAATAACCACACCCTACTGCACACTTCGTATCTCAGAAAATCTGAAAATCCTTGGAGTCACCATTGACCGAAACCTCACTCTCGACACCCACGCGAAGAACACGATGAAAAAAATGTTCCAATCGATGTGGAAACTCAAAAGAATAAAACCTTTCTTCCCAAGAAACATCTTCCGCACCCTAGTACAGTCACTAGTAATAAGCCACTTGGACTACTGTAACGCTCTGTACGCAGGCTGCAAAGAACAGACCATCAAGAAACTCCAGACAGCCCAGAACACTGCAGACAGACTCATTTTTGGAACACCTAAATATGAAAGTGCGAAACCCCTCAGAGAGAAACTGCACTGGCTCCCGCACAAGGAACGAATTGAGTTCAAGATCTGCACGACTGTACACAAAATCATTCATGCAGATGCCCCACTCTATATGCTAAACCTAGTGGACTTACCGCCCAGGAATGCCAAAAGATCGGCCTGCAAATTCCTCAACCTGAACTTCCCCAGCTGTAAAGGAATGAAATACAAACAGGCTTATGCTACTACCTTTGCGTACAAAAGCACACAGTATTGGAACGCACTACCCATGGCCCTGAAAACCATAACCAATCTAACAAGCTTTCGCAAAGCTCTGAAAACACATCTCTTCAACAGAGCCTACAAAAGTCACCCTCAATGAAACATATCATTCCTTAAACTACATAAGGCATCTAAAACACCTCTCACACGACCTTACCTAACACTTTTCCCATCTGAATTCCTCTTTCACCTCAGCTTACGCTTGACTGTTTTTTGCTTTTTTTTTTTTCTTTCAAATCATGTAACGACGTTTTCATTTCCATACTCTGTAAGCCACATTGAGCCTGCAAAAAGGTGGGAAAATGTGGGGTACAAATACAATAAATAAATAAAATTTAGTGTGCACTAAGTTCATTCAAGATGGGAAAGTCCAGAGTTGTTATGCTAAAGGAGAGCACAGTTTATTATAAATCTGCCCCTCTTAGGAAAATGCCCTCCAAGTCAGGACATTCATATTTTGCAGTATATTTAAAGGCTCCACATTTGGAGAACCTTCTGGAAGACACTTTGATAGCACATGTAAAGTTGTCATGCAAACAGTTCTCTGAATCTTAAGTCAGACCGCAGCTATTTCCAAGATGGCCACATGGAGGGACATTTTCGAATGGGGATGACCATCTCTAAGGGTGCCCAACTCTAAGGACGGTGCCACAAAGGGGCGGAGCAACGCGTATTATCAAAACAAGATGGACATCTTTCGTTTCGATAATACAGTCGGGGACGCCCAAATCTTGACATTTACTACTACTACTACTACTACTATTTAGCATTTCTATAGCGCTACAAAGCATACGCAGCGCTGCACAAACATAGAAGAAAGACCTTAGAGATGGTCGTCCTCTGTTTTCAGCGATAATGGAAACCAAAGACGTCCATCTCAAAAACGTCCAAATCCAAGCCCTTTGGTCGTGGGAGGAGCCAGCATTTGTAGTGCACTAGTCTCCCTCACAAGCCAGGACACCAACCGAGCACCCTAGGGGGCACTGCAGTGGACTTCAGAAATTGCTCCCAGGTGCATAGCCTCCCAACCCCCCCCCCCCCCCCCCCCAGGTCTGCCTGCCTGAAGTACACTGCACCCACTACAACTGCTCCAGGGACCTTTGTACTGCTGCGATGGACCTGAGTAATGCATTTGGTGGGAGGGGGTTAGTGACCACTGAGGGAGTAAGGGGAGGTCATCCCTGATTCCCTCCGGTGGTCAGTTGGGGCACCTTTTTGAGGCTTGATCGTGAAAACAAAATGGACCAAGTAGAGTCGGCCAAGTGCTCGTCAGGGCCGCCCTTCTTTTTTCTATTATCAGCCGAGAACGACCATCTCCTAATCATGCCCCAATCCCGCCTTCGCTACCGTGCCGACACGCCCCCGTGAACTTTGGTCATCCCCGCGACAGAAAGCAGTCGAAGGTGTAAAAAAAAAATCGGGTTTCGATTATGCCAATTTGGACGACCTTGCGAGAAGGACGCCCATCTCCCGATTTGTGTCGAAAGATGGGCATCCTTTTCTTTTGAAAATAATCGTGTTCTCCCTAATGCCAGAACCTGCCCTGATGGCCCTGCCCCTGATGCACTCTTCCAGTCTCTTTCTGGACTTAAATATTGAGCGGTGTGGTAGCCATGTTAGTCCACTTTTAAAGGTTAAAAAAAAAAAAGAAAAGAATAAGAATCCTTTTTTATTGGATTAACTATTCATATTTTTTTGATTAGCTTTCAAAGGTAACCCTTCTTCAGATTAGAAATAAGCAAATGTTGACAAAAAGTGAAATGCAAAAGCATTCCAATGACAGTCTCACAGGAAGAGGGAGGGGTGGGTTAGCTGGTGACATCAATCCCAATCCTGGCCCTCCTCGCCAACTATTATCCAAACTCTACAGATCTCACCGTGACCTCTCTAACCTCATCTCTATTCCTCTACTCCCCTCCTCTTCTCTGTCCTTCTCTTGCGCCCTATGGAATGCCCGCTCTATCTGTAACAAACTCCCCTATATCCAGGACCTCTTTATCTCGCGTCACCTCCATCTGCTCGCCATAACAGAAACCTGGCTCTGCCCTGATGACTCTGCTTCAGTCGCAGCCCTGTGTCATGGCGGTTATCTATTTTCACATACTCCTCGCCCTGCTGGCCGTGGGGACGGTGTTGGACTACTTCTCTCTCCCTCCTCCAGATTTCAACCCCTTCTTCCACCTCAATCTCACTGTTTTTCCTCCTTTGAAGTCCACTCTATCCGCCTTTTCTCTCCTCTGCCTCTTCGAATAGCGGTCATTTATCGTCCCCCTGATAAGTACCTTTCATCCTTTCTCAGTGACTTTGACGCCTGGCTTGCCTTCTTCCATGATCCTTCCTCCCCCTCTCTCATCCTTGGTGACTTTAATATTCCTGCTAATGATCCTTCCAACTCTTATATTTCCAAGTTACTCGCTTTAACGTCCTCCTTTAATCTTCAACTATGCTCCACCTCCCCCACTCATCAAAATGGTCACTGTCTTGATCTCATCTTCTCCTCCAACTGTTCACCTTCTAGTTTCCTTGTCTCCGATCATCCCTCCTCTGATCACCATCTTATAACTTTCACACTTAAATCTCCTCCCTCCCAGTCCCGTCCTATCCTATCTAATTTATCTAGGAATCTTCACGATATTGACCCTTCATCTCTATCCTCCCATGTTTCAAACCTCCTCTCTACTGTGGCACCATCCACGTCTGTCAACGAGGCTGTTTCTTCTTACAACAATACTCTATCCTCTGCCTTAGACACTCTTGCACCTTTGATGACCTGCCCTGTAAGGCGTACAAAACCCCAACCTTGGCTCACTTCTAATATCCGCTACCTACGTTCCTGTACCCGCTGCGCCGAACGCCTCTGGCGGAAATCTCGGGCCTTTGCTGATTTCTTACACTTTAAATTCATGCTGACCTCCTTCCAATCTGCTCTTTTATGTGCCAAACAGGATTATTATATCCAACTGACCAGCTCTCTTGGCTCTAATCCTCGACTTCTCTTCACCACATTGAACTCTCTCCTCAAGGTGCCTCCTCCCCCAACTCCCCCTTCATTATCTCCTCAGACCCTTGCTGAATTCTTTCACAACAAGGTTCAAAAGATAAACCTTGCTTTCTCTACCTCACCACCTCTCCCTACACTAGTCCGTTCCCCTCTCTCTCCTTCCCCTCATTCCCTTTCCTCCTTTCCTGAAGTTACTATTGAGGAAACTACACTTCTCCTTTCTTCCTCAAAATGTACCACCTGTTCCTCTGATCCCATTCCCACCCACCTTCTTAATGCCATCTCTCCTACTCTTATTCCTTTTATCTGTCACATTCTCAACCTCTCACTTTCCACTGCGACTGTCCCTGCTGCCTTTAAACATGCTGTGGTCACACCTCTCCTTAAGAAGCCTTCACTTGACCCTACTTGTCCCTCTAATTACCGACCCATCTCCCTCCTTCCTTTTCTCTCCAAATTACTTGAGCGTGCTGTTCACCGCCGCTGCCTTGATTTTCTCTCCTCACATGCTATTCTTGACCCATTACAATCTGGTTTTCGCCCTCTCCACTCAACCGAAACTGCGCTTACTAAAGTCTCCAATGACCTATTACTGGCTAAATCCAGAGGTCAATATTCCATCCTCATTCTTCTTGATCTTTCCGCTGCTTTTGACACTGTCGATCACAGCATACTTCTCGATACCCTGTCCTCACTTGGATTCCAGGGCTCTGTCCTTTCCTGGTTCTCATCCTACCTCTCCCTCCGCACCTTTAGTGTTCACTCTGGTGGATCCTCTTCTACTTCTATCCCTCTGCCTGTCGGGGTACCTCAGGGTTCTGTTCTTGGTCCCCTCCTCTTTTCTATCTACACTTCTTCCCTTGGTTCATTAATCTCATCCCATGGCTTTTCCTACCATCTCTATGCTGATGACTCCCAAATCTACCTTTCTACCCCTGATATCTCACCTTGCATCCAAACCAAAGTTTCAGCGTGCTTGTCTGACATTGCTGCCTGGATGTCTCAACGCCACCTGAAATTAAATATGACCAAAACCGAGCTTCTCATTTTCCCCCCCACACCCACCTCCCCGCTCCCCCCATTTTCTATTTCTGTTGATGGCTCTCTCATTCTCCCTGTCTCCTCAGCTCGAAACCTTGGGGTCATCTTTGACTCTTCTCTCTCCTTCTCTGCTCATATCCAGCAGACCGCCAAGACCTGTCGTTTCTTTCTTTACAACATCCGTAAAATCCGCCCCTTTCTTTCCGAGCACTCTACCAAAACCCTCATCCACACCCTTGTCACCTCTCGTTTAGACTACTGCAATCTGCTTCTTGCTGGCCTCCCACTTAGTCACCTCTCCCCTCTCCAGTCGGTTCAAAACTCTGCTGCCCGTCTCATCTTCCGCCAGGGTCGCTTTACTCATACTACCCCTCTCCTCAAGACCCTTCACTGGCTCCCTATCCGTTTTCGCATCCTGTTCAAACTTCTTCTACTAACCTATAAATGTATTCACTCTGCTGCTCCCCAGTATCTCTCCACACTCGTCCTTCCCTACACCCCTTCCCGTGCACTCCGCTCCATGGATAAATCCTTCTTATCGGTTCCCTTCTCCACTACTGCCAACTCCAGACTTCGCGCCTTCTGTCTCGCTGCACCCTACGCCTGGAATAAACTTCCTGAGCCCCTACTTCTTGCCCCATCCTTGGCCACCTTTAAATCTAGACTGAAAGCCCACCTCTTTAACATTGCTTTTGACTCGTAACCACTTGTAACCACTCGCCTCCACCTACCCTCCTCTCTTCCTTCCCGTTCACATTAATTGATTTAATTTGCTTACTTTATTTATTTTTTGTCTATTAGATTGTAAGCTCTTTGAGCAGGGACTGTCTTTCTTCTATGTTTGTGCAGCGCTGCGTATGCCTTGTAGCGCTATAGAAATGCTAAATAGTAGTTGTAGTAGTAGTAGATATGCATGGTGATAAGAGGGTGACAAAGC
Source organism: Microcaecilia unicolor (assembly GCF_901765095.1). NCBI lineage: Eukaryota > Metazoa > Chordata > Amphibia > Gymnophiona > Siphonopidae > Microcaecilia > Microcaecilia unicolor. The sequence continues at coordinate 53,280,800 of NC_044044.1, forward strand.
AGTAGAATTTTATGGTTTATAATGGGATAGTTATCAATAGAAATCAAACAAAATAAAACATGGAAAAGAAAATAAGATGATACCTTTTTTATTGGACATAACTTAATACATTATATATGGGATAGAAAACCCAGATCTTAAGTCCTGTCTGGAAGGGGGGGGGGGGGGGGGTCAAAATATTTCATCTTGACTTCAAAGATCATATGTTCCTGAATTGTCTTAATTTCCTTTCAGTATTCTCACCAGTTCAGGAATGTGAGACCTTTTGAAGTAAAAATGACATATTTTGACACCCACCAGATAAAAAAAGCCAGATCTTTTGTCCTATCACCCACCCAGCTCTCCCTCTTTCTCACCTAATCAACCCAACCCTGTGAAAGTGTCACTGGAATGCTTGTGTTTCACTTATTTCTGATCCAATGAAGGATTACCTTGGAAAGGTAGTCCAAAAAAAAAGGTATCATCTTTATCTTCTTTTCTCTGTTTTGTTGTATTTCTATTTATTGGCTTACATAGCAGGTCAGCCATCATCTAGTTTTGTGACTTTTTGAATCTTATGCACAACGTGCCTGGGGAGGCCTGACCTGATCAGACAAGAAAGCACAGATGTGGAATTTTTAACCCCTATAAACAACTCGCACCCCCTCTCCCCCCTCCCCTGAAAAAAAGAACCCACCCACATATCCCTACCTCTTACAAATTACCCAGCAACCTCCCCTCCGGGCTATAACGAGAATAATTATGAATCACTTAAGTTCCTGGTAACGTCATCATTCACTTATCCTATTCCAAGAGGAGGAAGAAAGCGTTAGCTCCTACTCCCGAAGGAGTGTAGCGCATGATGCCAGTTAAAGAAAAAAGATCGACCTTGTTTTCTAGCAAAAGAAAAAAAAATGGCACATGGAGAAAAAGCAATCAGCAGCCCAGATCACCTTAGTTTAGCATATGGGTTGCATGCATTAGAGTAAAAGTGAGGCTCGGCAGCTCTGCTTCTCTCTCAAAATACAATTGAAGACGGATGCTGGAAGGTCGCTCCCAAGCGCCTTCCCAGGATTAATTTATAAAGATGCTCCCTCAACCCCCTCACCAGTTAATGTTTTCATCAGAAAGTCTCCTCAACCCCCCTCGGTTTCTATAGATTGCAGCCTTTGAGAAGACAAAGGGAGGGAGAGAAATCAGAACCAAGATCCCACAGGAATCCTCTCTCCACCCATCCAACCTTCAACTAACACAACACATTTGTAGAGAGAAAGGTCCTTACTGAGTTATAAGCACATTATGTACCTGCATTTGATATTACTCACCCTGGGAATTAGTGGGCCTGATGCTTTGCATAGTTATCTGTTGTGTGTGTACTTTCCTGTCCTACATTGGGGTTCTTTTTTATTTGTACACCTGTGATTTTATTTATAAAAAAATAAGCGGTACATAAAAACTAAAATCCGGATTAATCGGCCAACTACAGGTGCTGAAAGACCTTTTACCTCCGTGCTATATATACTGCCAGAATTTCTAGATTCTTTGGGCGGAGGAGGGGATGTTGAAGTTGCCACCAGAGTAGTAGTATTACACAAAAATACATCAAATGCAAGCGATTCTCAATAAAAAAAAAAAAAAACCCGAGACTTGGATGGGTGCACTGGGGTGGTAAAAAGTTACAGATCCTAACATGCACTGGAAGGAAATTTGAAACAGGAAAGGATTTGACAACGCGGTGCTGTCCACACCAGCAGGTTGCAACCTGCCCTTTTCGCAGTCACAATTCATTGCCTCCCTCCTTGGCAGCCATTATCCACCTTGTGGTCTACACACAATCCCGGGTCAATATGGCCCTGTAACGCAAGACCCTCCTCAACTGTAGCCCTACCCTTCTTTCCAAGGAATGGGACTCACATTACGAACAAGCCTTTCTTTCCCATGATCAGAGAAATGCACGAAGGCATATGCCCCAGTTTAAGAACATATGCCGTCTCCCCGTCCCCCTATAACACCCCTCCTAATCTCTAGCTGCAATGGCAAAAGCCAGCATTACAAACAACGGAAAAGGCTGTGCCAGGTAGTGGTCCCCCCTCCCACCGCACAGGATCAGACACAGCTAGGCTGATTTTCCCTGTGTGCACCTTACACGAAATGCAGCAGTTTAGGGGGGGGGGGGGGGAGAGGGGGGCCACACACACAATACAAACAGAGAAGCATATAAAAATCTTACTTACCCCAATCCAGCCTCTTTTTTTAAATCATCTAATCTTTATAGCAGTAAATTTAATTTTATAAAACCTCAATTAACAACTCTCTGTCCAACTACAAATAAACTTCTGTCACCCGTGGAAAAAAACTAGAAGACCCACTTTCTCATTTTAGAAACGTTCTTACCTTTTTTTTTCCCCTCCAAGAAGCAGTTAAGGCGCTTCTGGCTGTCTTTCACCCACAGACTGCACGAAAGGGAAAAGGATCCGAAGGGTTGCTTTTTTTTTTTTTTCTACTCTCCCTGCCCAGCCCAAGAGAAAAAAAATGGTTAGTATGATGTCAGTGTTAATCAGGCAAAAAAAGAGGGTGTGTGATTAAAGCAAATAAGAAAGAATTTAAAGGGCCAGCAGCGACCTTTCTTCTAATTTAACCAAGTTTGGTCAGGGTCAAAGTCCGAAGTTTCAGTCCCCATCCTCCATAGAAGGGGGTAAAACTGAGCTGAAATGCAGAAGGGAGGGGGGGGGGGACTTGTTTGGGGACGACTTTTCCTTGCTGAGATTCACTTCTGGTGTTTTTGTTTGTTGTAACACTCATTCTTTCTAAGTTCTGGATAATATGGGTTTAGTAGTTTTCGGACAGATATATTACAGGACCACTCAGTCCCCCAACCAAGTCCCTGCTCTCTTTTGGCAGCTTATTTCATAAGAACACTTCATCCTTTTATAAATTCTGTATTGTTTCCTCCATGACAGAAACACTCGATGCTTTTACTAAGTCTCTGGTCATTCAAGGCAGCTGCACTCAGTCCTTCCATTAAGTAGCTGGCACTTCAAAGCAACAACACTCAGTCGTTTTTCTGAGTCGCTGTAAATTCAGGGCACATATCTTAATGAAACATCCAGTCCTTCTGTTCCTGCTGGTTTCATTAAAACAAGCCAAAAAGCAGCTTTGACCTAAGAGTGGACTGCAGCCAACACCACACACAGCATCCAGCTAACACTTAAGGGGCCCTGATCCGACCAGCTTCAGTGCTACTGTGATATCTTTTAAAGTAGTGGTATTGGCCGCCAAGCGGTCAGGTTTCCAGGATACCCCTACTGAATATGCATGAATATGCAAATTTATATTGTAAACCACTTTGTACTGGATAAGATAAGTGGTATATTAAATTTAATAAACATAAACATCAGAGATATTTGCATACATCAGAACTAATTGACATGCAAACATTTCTCATGCATATTCATTAGGCATATCCTGAAAACCGGATATGCTGGCAGCCCTCAAGGACTGAGTCCCCAGTGCACAAAGGCAGCCGTAAAATATCACTGCCTTGCTAAAATTTAGCGAATTGCTAACAGCCAGCAATGCACAAAGGGGATCACGTGCAAATGAGCTGCACCTTTGTGCATCCTCCCTGTTTGTGAGTTCGAGCTGTCAAATGGATTTCACACTCCCCCCCCCCCCCCCCCCGTGACCTCCAGAACCTTTTTTTTTTAAATTTCCATGATGGTCCAGTGGACAGACCCCCATCCCCTGCGTGTGCGCACACACACACACACCCTCCCATACCCGACCTCTACCCTGCCCCTCCCTGTACCTTTACAAGGTGGAGGCAGGAGGACAGGAGCAACTGCTCCAGCCTCAGGCCCGCCCGGAACAAAATGGCGGCACCCAGGCCCTGCCCAGTGCATCCCAAAATGCACTGGGCAGGGCCTGGACGCAGCCATTTTGTTCTGGGAGGGCCTGAAGCAGGAGGGAGGAGCTTTCATTCCTGCCCTCATGACTCCACCTTTTGTAAAGATACAGGGAGGGGCAGGGTGGGAGTCGGGTACGGGAGGGGGTATGTGTGTATGCGCAGGGGAAGGGGTTTGGTCCACTGGACAACTAGAGACATTTTTTTTAAGTTTCCGGGGTCACTGGGGGGGGGGGGAGGTCGTGGTCCACTGGACCACCAGGGAAAGTGTGTAGCCTTTATAGCTTCCTGCTTGTGCTTCTCTCCTCTCCGACAGCTCCGGAGCAGCCGTAAAATTTGCTCATTACATTAGGGCTGCTCTGGAGCTGTGCATCCCCTGGAATACACATTAGACTACGAATGAGCTCATTAGAATACTAATGAGCTCATTGTAATACATTTGCATAGGGTTCTCGGTGGCTGCTAATGTTAGAGCCACGGAAAACCCATTTGTGCATTACTAACCACATAAACATTTGCTTTAGACTGGCTAGAACCAGTCTAAAGCAAATTTTAATAGCACGGTAAGCTTTGTGTATCTGGCCCTGGGAATGAAGATCAAGATCTTAAAGAGACAGCCTTAATTTTTCAGAGCAGGGATGCAGGAGTTCAGGCCTGGATGTGCCTAATGAATATGCATGAGAGAGATTTGCATGCCTACTACCTTTATTCTATGCAAATCTCTCTCATGCACATTTATTAGGGATATCTTGGAAACCTAACCTGTTGGTGACCCTCGAGGACTGGGAGTGAAGAAATCGAACTCCAAACCTGAGGGGCTGATTCAGAAAGGCTTATTATGGTATAGCCACACACAGATATCTGAGCACCTAGCTTCCACCACAGGCATAATACTGTGCCATGCAGCAAGTTAAATGTATTCTAATTTTATGCACAGAAAACTTGCGGCAAATGGGGAGACCGTGGTTTTGTGGTAAGCATAGGTTCTTGTGCACATATCCAAAAGAAAACAGCAGTGCCAGCATAGATCAGTGTGTTCTTCTGTGTCTAAATATGGGATTCACAAAAATGTATGTGCAAGCAGATTTTTGCAAGGCTCGTATTTAGGCGCAGAAGAGCAGGAGCCGATGTGTGCTTCACTTTTGGGCTGTTTTTTTTCAGACACACACACGTTTGCAACCTCCTGTCTGCCTTTGTTGAACCCTGTAACCTGCAGGTTGCAAAAGGAGACCAAACTGGCATGAAATCCTCTCTGCGAACCCTTGTACGCAGCCCTGGACCTTTCAAAAAGAATTCTCATAGTAACCTCGCTTCAAGCCCCTGTCTACCTTTCTGTGTTGATGTAAACACAAAAGAACACCAGTCTTCACACGCTCAAAATCACAAAGAACACAACGAAGATGACACAAGAATACGGTCTCGAGACAATGTTAAACAGTCCAGATTTATTTTGTGGCTCAAGAGACTCGACACGGCCGTGTTTCGGCCAACTGGCCTGCCTCAGGAGTCTTTGAAGTCTTTAAATATTGTCTATGGAAAAATCATGTGTCTGTTGATATATTACCCAGTAACAGTGGCATACCAAGGGGGGGCGGTGGGGGCGGTCCGCCCCGGGTGCACGCCGCTGGGGGGTGCCGCGGCCCGCGCCTGCTGCGCGAGTTCGCTAACTTCTCTCGTTCACTGCAGCTCCCTCTGCCCCGGAACAGGTTACTTCCTGTTCTGGGGCAGAGGGAGCTGCAGCGAATGAGCAAAGTTAGTAAACTCGCAGCAGGCGGGCGCTGCGGTACCCCCCCAGCGGCATGCACCCGGGGGGGCTCTTTCGCGGGGGGGTGTCTTTTGCCGCCCCGGGTGTCCGCCCCCCTAGGAACGCCACTGCCCAGTAAAAATCTTGTGCATGAAACTCAATGCTCTGAGAACTCAGTTTCACATAATCGGCAGTGAAAAGTCATCGCCTCCAATGTGCATTTGTGTCTTCTAGGTGGATGGGGGAGTCTATTGTTTCCTCTTCCCCAGATTACTGGGATGTTTGAATATTTTTGGTTTACTATGCCAAAGCACATTCTTGTTTAAAGTAAAATTACAGAGCTCTCTAGCTGTTCAGTACAACAAAAGCCAGTTTGTCTTTGGCACCAATTAACAGTGGAGTGTTAATTGAGCCATCCTAAGTGAATACTTAGTCCCCTAGGGGTTGGGCTCGCCCTGCTCAGTGTACCAGCTCTGAGGCCCAGATGCACAAAACCTAACGAGCCCACAACTTGCGTTTTAAACTGGTTCCAGCCAGTTTAAAACGCAAGTAGTGTACCCTGGGCATGCACTAAGGGCATTTTCCCTGCCACGGTAGCAGGCAACGAAAACGGAATGCAAATGATTGAAAAGCTATTATAATGAGCTGCACTACCGTTGCAGCCCATTATAATGAGATGCACTACCGTTTTTCCAATTCCCTTACCGTAGGAACTCTAACGAGATGACCTCTTGTTAGGGCTCCTGCGGGGGAATCGGAAAGGAAAAGGGCCCCCAAAAAAGGTAAAAAAGAAAAAAAAAAGCAGGGAGCGCATGTGAGGGGCATCCTTTAAGGACGTACTCTCCCTGCGCTTGTGAGAGACATTTTTTTCGCAGTTTTTTGCTCTGCCGGTGCTTGTGTTTTTTTCCCCCTTCTATTTTGTCTTCGCCGCGCCACTTACCCCGCCACAGCGAAATTTTTCTATTTTCCTTGTTGCCGGAGAATCGGGACGTCCCTTTAAATTAGGCTCCTCTTCCTGGTCTCTTCAGCCAATCAGAGCACGTTTCGCTGACAACAGCCAGCTAAGCCCGCTTTGATTGGCTGAAGAGACCAGGAAGAGGAGCCTAATCTAAAGGGACGTCCCGATTCTCCGACTCAGGTACCGAAGGACTAGAGAATGCAAGTGAGCTACAACGAGTAGCTCATTTGCATTCCCTATCGTTGATGCATTCCTGTTCCCTACCGATTCGCTATGGAATTGGTAGGGAACGGGAATTACCAACGTCTTTAATGCATCTGGGCCTCAGTGCATTCTACTAGTGCTGATGCAATGTAGTATTTGGAAATTTGTGCACTTACTCTTGGGACCCAGAATATGGTGCTCTCCAGGGTTCCTTACTATCTCCAATACTGTTTCATGTGTATGTACAACCGTTAGGAAGTCTAATTAGAAATGCTCATGTGAAATGCCTGATGTACACAGATGATATTCAGGTTTATAGAGCATTAGGTATGCAACATTAGGTGGATTGGTGTCAATAAACGGAAGAAATCGGAGGCCATCTGGATAAATAAAGCCTTTTCTAAGTAAGCTAGCCTCTCCCCTCCCCCAAGTTATTCCTTGATGATAGGCATTAGCTTTGAGGATTAGTTTAGATTTGGAAATAACTTTGGTTCTATATCATTTGTATGCACTTCCTGTATAAAAAGGAAGGGGTTAATATTCAGTGACACTTATCTGAGTAGGAGCCACTTCCAAATAGTACAAGGACAGCCCAGGGGTGGAGCCAGAAGTTACCTGGGTACTGGCGCTGAATATCGGTGGTACCCGGATAATTATCCGGATAAGTTAGGACAATAGTAACCACCTGACTGCTAGGGATGAGCTGTCATTTGCTATGACATATGAAATATTAATTACACACAGTATCTTATGTCATTGCATGTCATTACCAAATATAAACAAGCAGGAGGAATTCCAGTGGGGTCATGGAGTGGAGCAGACATTGGTAGTGAAGGTTGTCAGGTCTTCCTACCCTCATCCCCTGTTTTAAGTAGCATAGCAGCTAGTCTCAGTTCAGCAGATGGCGTTCTAAACAGGATGGAAACCTCAACGTGAGAAGAAGCATCTTATGGAGCATTCAATGGCCGCAAAACCATCAAGAGGAGAAAAGGAAAGACCATACATGGCCAACAGCAAAATGGCAGATTGTGTGGGACCCTCATCTCCTTCAGTTGGTTGAAAATGGGTGTCTGAGATCACCACAGAAGTTACAGCAGCGGTAAGGCACGCAATATATAAAAAGCTGCAAATGATTTTGGACACATTCGATTCATTGGAAACTCATCTGAACACCATTACCCTGGAAACTCAAGCAGCACAACAATGGATTGGAGGAATAAAGGACATGCAGCAATAGACACAGACTGACTGGGCGCAGATCTGATTCCAAATTAAACAACCAGCAGAGAAAATAGATAAGCTAGAGAATCATTCCAGAAGCAATAATCTCTGGGTGTTTGGATTACCAGAAACCTTGGGTGCAGCAGAGCCAGTGGCGTAGCCAGACCTGACATTTTGGGTGGGCCCAGAACTAATATGGGTGGGCACTATGTATATAGATATGAGTAGTGTTTCCTGGGGTACTACAAAATAATGCCTTCCTTTTTTTTACCTTACCCCCCCCCCCCCCATCTATCCCTGTAGCTCGGTATCAGCCCTTCCCTTCCCTTCCCACCATCCATCCATCCCATAGCTAGGCATTAGCCCTGTCCTACCCCCCTATCCATCCTCATTAAATATAAGATTTTTTTTTAATGTCCTGAGCACTGCAGAGCCAACCTCCACCCAAAAAAAACACCACCTCCACTTAAAAAAAAATTTAACCAGGGCACTGCAGAAACTATCACCACCCAAAAACCCACCAATATGAGAAACAGATAACCTTTTTTAAATTTTAACCTGGGCAATATTAAAATTTATCGTTGGTGATGGTGGGTTTCTGGATGGGGGTGGGCTCTTCACTGCCTAGGGCAAAAAAAAGGCATATATTTTTGATTAAATTGTTGTGTGGGGCCACAGGAAGGTGCTGCTGGGGGGGGGGGGGGAATTGATGAGGCTGATCGCATCCAGCGAAGGCATCCGTTACCAGGCACAGTGCAGAGGAGCCACGCCCGTGACACATCCGGAAGCTGGAAGCCTTTCCCATGCGGCACTGCGGCCGCGGCACCGTCTCACGCGCTGTGGGGAGCAAGCAAGGTTTGGCAAACTGTTCAGGAGTCAGGAGCAGCTTACCAAACCGGACGGGAGCTAGTACTTAGCCATAAAGTGGCAGTAGCGGTGTAGTCATGCTGCAGCGCTTAATCATGGTGAGACTTCCACATTAGGACCTGACTCGCGACGCACCGAACTAAAAAAAAACAAACCAGAAACATTTAGACAGGCAGGTAGAAGGAGCCTGAGAGGAGGAGGCCAGGGAGAGCTGCCGGCTGCCTACAAGCAGGTGGGAGGTGGCTGAAACTGAGCCGCGGCAGAAAGGCTATTGAGCACTTCAGTGGCCAACTGGGTGAGTGGGCCTGAGCCGAGATTGGGTGGGCCTGGCCCCTGACAGAGCTACAAGACTTTCTAGAGATGTAGTTTTTTTAATTCACTGCAGCTGCCCAACCCTACGGAACCTCTGCGGCTAGAGCGAGCCTACTGTATTAGCCCTCCACTCCTGAGAAAACTTTCATTGGACCCTAGCCCATCTCCCGCTTCCATTTTTTATTCAAGCTACTTAAACGTGCTCTTCACTGCCGTTGTCTTGACTTTCATCGCAAGCTATTCTTGATCCACTAAGCCATCTCTCTCCCCTTTAATTCGTTCAAAATTCTACTGCATGACTTGTATTCCACCAGTGTCCCTATACTCACTTAATTGGCTCCCTATCCATTTTCACATACAGTTCAAACTCCTCTTATTGACTTACAAGCAAATTTACTCTGCAGCTCCTCAGTACCTCTACTCTCTTATGGGTTTTGAGGGGCTCAGCAGACAAGATAAGGGAGCAATGGTGAGATGTGTACCTGGGTACATTTTATGAAGTCCACTGCAGTGCCCCCTAGGGTGCCCTATTGCTTTCCTGGGATGTGGGGGGGGGGGGCCAGACTACTAAAAAGTCTGGCTCCTCCTACATCCCAATGGCTTGATTTTGTGCGTTTTGCACTTGGACCTTTTTTTTTTTTAATGGACCAAAAAAAACAACTTCCAAATCACAAAACCTTGTTCAAAACAGTATTTTCGAAAAAATAAATAAATAAATAAAAAAGAAAGATAGACATATATTTTTTTTTAATGACCTTCTTTTCTATTCAGATGTTGGACACTTTTACAGAACCTTTTAGCAAGTGTCTGGAATAAGAACAAGCAGCATCAGGGGTGGGTATTTAATTTGGAAGTTAAAGTTGTAATGCTGTTACTTTGCCTCAGCAGTTCTTCAGCGATCCAGTGATCTGGCTTTGAGGGGACTACACCTCCTCTTTATTGCTCAGCAATTGCTCAAGACACTCATTGAGAATAGTAGAGATGGTGCTTGGCAAGCATTTTCAAATACTACCGTGTTTCCCCGAAAATAAGACCTACTCCGAAAATAAGGCCTACCGGAGTTTTGCTAAAAATTTGTATTATAAGGCCTCCCCCGAAAGTAAGACCTACCTGAAGCAGTGCCGCCGAGAGCCGTACAAAGGCTGCCGCCGCCCCCGAGGTCGCCGCCCCCCCCCCCTCCACCGCTCCCAGAACTACCAGTACCTGAAACGCCTCCTTTCACCTTCCTTCGCAAGTTCGGAGCAAGCAGCAACAGGGCAGGCCACTCCTTCCTTCCATGTTCCGCCCTCGCCTGACGTAACGTAACGTCAGGCGAAGGCGAGGCACAGAAGGAAGGAGAGGTCTGCCCTGCTGCTGCTTGCTCCGAACTTGCGAAGGAAGGTGAAAGGAGGCATTTCAGGTTGGGAGCGACGGAGGGCGGGTGGAGGGGGGGCCCGGCGACCTCGGTTGGGGGGGCGACTTTGGGTGGGGGTGGCGACCCCGATGTTTCCCCGAAAAAAAATAAGACCTCCCCTGAAAATAAGACCTAGCGGGTCTTGGGGAGGGAAAATTAATATAAGACAGTGTCTTATATTCGGGGAAACACGGTATATACATGACGGCAGAAAAAGACCTGCATGGTCCATCCAGACTGCCCAACAAGATAAATTCATATGTGTATACCTTACCTTGATTTGTACCTGTCTTTTTCAGGGCACAGACCGTATAAGTCTGCCCAGCAGCAGGATTCCCCGCCTCCCAACCACCAGTCCCGCCTCCCATCACCGGCTCTGGCACAGACCGTATAAGTCTGCCCTCCACTATCCTCGCCTCCCAACCACCAACCCCTCTGCCCCCCACCTGCTCCGCCACCTGAAGGTATCTCCTCCCAAATGAGATATTGCACATTCCATTCACCTAGCTTTGGACTATTTCTACCTGTTCAACTACCTTTCTCCCCCCCTGCAACACAACTACTTCTCCTCAGATCTCCATCTCCCACAGCCTCCAGATTAAGAAGTCTCTGTATCCCGAATCAGCATCTTTGAACATCTATCTGTGAGTAAATTATCTGTGATTTATTCAATAAAAGAGACTTCATAAAATAATAGAGACTTCAGGTGATATATTCTGGGAGGGGTTTTTTTTCTCTTTCTCTCTCATTTTGTTTATGCAGAGGTATGAAAAAGGAACACCCATGCCAACACGGGCGTATTTCCTGTAACTGATGTTTAACGTTTGCAGAACGTGCTCAAAAAGGACTTGGATTGGGTTGAAGGGAGGATGGAGCCTTCATGTAGGAACGCATGGACCAAGATAGATATGGCCAGCCTCATATGGCGGGGGGGGGAGGGGGTGGTATTCTAAATGATCCTTTTTCCTGTTTGCAGTTGTTTGATATCATATTGTAGAGGTCACTTTGAGGACCTTAAGATTTTTAAGAAGAGTTCAGGAAGTTGGGCTTTATTTGGTAATAATTATCTTTATGGAACTTGTATTGGGTGTGTCTGACTTAAAAAAAAAATCTCTTCTGAGATACCAGGAAGTAATAGCAATGTTGGGATGCTGGTTTTGATGTAGATGGGGAAGGGAGGCAAGTTTCTAATAGGGAGGGGGAGGTTGCTATATGGGGTATGTACAAGGGGAGGTTAGTAAGTTAATGATTACCAGGATCAGTCAGAAAGGAGGAAGGAGTTTTGGAAATAAGAGGGGTTGAAGTAGCCCCATTTTTAGATATAGTCCAAAAATTTAAAATTGAGGACAATTACCATATGGCATAACTTAAGACTCCTGGAATATGGGAGGTATTTCCTCCCCCTTAAAATGAAGCAAAATTTTAGAAGCCCTTAGCAAACGTCATGTCTCTGTAGCATTTCTACAAGAGACCCATTTAAATCCAGTGGAGCATAAAAAGTTAAAGCGATGGTGTGTAGGAGATGATTTGGAAGCCACTACACATTGCAAAAAGGCGGGAGTTCTTATTTTACTTTGTAAAGTTTTACTGCTTGAATGCCATAAAGTTATGCCAGATAAGGATGGATGTTACGTTATTCCATGTTTCTTTGTTACAGTTGCATTATTGCATGTTACAGTTGTTGCTTTGTAATATTTGCACTCTGAACCCACTTGATAAAAAAAAATGTATAATCAAATCATACAGTATTTACATGATTTTGAGGGGACTTAGGAAAGTTAGAGGTCCTTTTACTAAGGTGTGCTAATGGATTTAGTGCACACTAATGATGAGTATGCACTAAATGCCATAAAGTCCATTATAATTCTGTGGGCTGCATGGCATTTAGTGTGCACTAAATTTATTACCACACCTTAGTGAAATACCCCCTCAACTCTCCATTGCCTACTGCAGCAAAAAAAAATGCCTTACCGCAGGGCGCGCTCAGGTGTCCTGTGGTGATTTTGGGATTGGTGCACAGGTGACAGGTTTGGGGGCAGAGAGTGGGCGAGTTCTGTGCTTATCGGTTAGCCCAGCTACATTGCTGCATGTTAACTGATTAGGGTGTGGTTAGTATGCAAGTCCTTACCACTTATAAAATAAAATTAATACTGCAAATATAAAAATTAGTCATTTTACCCCGTGGCAAAAATGGCTTTAGTGCACGGGAATGACCCACATAAGGACATGCTAAGCAGTGGCGTTCCTAAGGGCTGACACCCGGGGCAGATCGCCAATGCGCCCCCCCCCCCCCCCCCCCCCGGGTGCAGCGCCCCCCCCCCCCCCGGAACAGCGCGACGCCCCTCCGGCGAAAGAACCCCCGATCCCCCGGCGAAAGAACCCCCCTGGGTGCACGCCACTGGGGGGGGGGGCACGCGCCTGCCAGCTCTTCGTTTTCATGCTCCCTCTGCCCCGGAACAGGAAGTAACCTGTTCCGGGGCAAAGGGAGCATGAAAACAAAGAGCTGACAGGCGAGCGGCACCCCCCAGCGGGGTGCACCCAGGGCGGACCGCCCCCACCACCCCCCCCCCTTGGTACGCCACTGATGCTAAGGCCACTTTTTAGCACAGTTTGATAAAAGAGCCCCATTGTGAATCCTCCAGGGATACAAAAATAACTACCTGAATGTAGTTCACCTTGAGCTGCTGAAAAAGGCGTGAGCAAAATCCTGCACTAATCCAAAAATGTCTTTTTTTTCTCAGTAACACATTCCCAACACTAACCTCTGATAATTCTCTCTCAGCGCACAGACCTGTGCCCAACTTCCCTACCATGTGTCATCAATCCTGTGTTCCGTAGCAGCTTCTGATCTGGGCCCATCTGGGAGAAAGGTAACCGGACAAGACAAGCACTCTGATTAGCCAACAATCAATTCAGCTCCTGCAAATATTATAGTGGCTGAGACAAAGGTCTGGGCAGTTTTCATGCAGTCAATGTGGATGAGCAGACTGGATAGGCCGTATGATCTTTATCAGCCATCATTTTCTGTGTTTCCATTTTTGGATCCATATGAAAAAGAGAGGGAGGCTAGTCATATGCTAATATGCTCAGGGTATGCAGACATTTGTGCAATATTACATTCCTGGGCATATTAGCCATGCAATAATACAGTTTCTATGTGTGGTTAACCATACAATACTTTCCAGTGAATATCCATGCAATGATACATTCAGGGAGTGCATATAGCCATGTAAAATAGACCCCAGGGCATGTGGACAGTCTTCTCACAACATATGATGTGGAGTGGAGGACAGGAGTGGGCTAAGAACCAGATGAATCTAGTTCAAATCCCATTACAGCTCCTTGTGATCTTGAGCAATTCACTTAACCACCCCCCCCCCCCCCCCCACACACACACACACACCTCCACCGCCTCAGGTACAAGCTTAGATTATGCTCAGAAAAATATCTACTGTACCTGAATATACACCACTTTGCTAGCTTTCAGGGGTATATTTTATTTATTTATTTATTTATTGCATTTGTATCCCACATTTTCCCACCTATTTGCAGGCTCAATGTGGCTTACAGAGTCCTGTTATGGCTTTGTCATTCCAGGATGTCAGATACAATTAGTGATGTGAAAATATTAAATAAAGGAAAGAAGAGAAGATTTAGGCGGATAAGTATAGAAAGTAGATGTTCATAGTTGGGTAGGTTGGCGAGGTGATTTAGTAAGGAATTAAATAAAAATTTAGGAGTAATTTGGATAGGAGTCTTCTGTGAGGAACCGTTTCAAAGGTTTTGCTGAAATCCAAATAGATTATATCTAGCGCATGTTCTTCAGTTCTTTGGTTACCCAGTCAAAGGAATCAATCAGATTAATTTGAAAGGATTTTCCTTTGGTAAAGCCATGTTGCCTCGGATCCAAGTAAAGGCATTCGGTTTCTTCTTGCAGCTCATTGCTCCTCTCAGAGCAGTTGGTTATGCAGTGAGAAATTAAATAAAATGTATTTTTCTCTCAACAATGCTCCTCAATGCATTCAAATACTGGTATGTGTTCTGATCTCTCTCCTGATAGGCTCTCTCTTCTCAGGAGATTAGCATGCAGATAACCAGAATATAGAACGTCACTGTGAAGACTCAGAACTCTTGAACCAAAATCTTCTTTAATGCAAATCAAACAAAGGAAAATGACTTACAATTTTGGAATGTTGAACAAGAGTATCTGCCCTGCAGATTGGACTCTGTTCTCAACTAGTCCCCATTCTCTAGCATGCACAGAGAGGCTAGGAGAATTCCAGCTCTGTGCTGGAAGTGGATGCTGTAAATACTTTTAAACTGGTAGAAACCTGGTTATTTTACAGTGGCTTGAAAAAGGGGAGTATGCAACAGGTACAGCAAAGTCAGTTTACAGTTCTTAGAAAACCATGCTGCAGACACATTCTTAACCCTAAAAGGAAAGAAAAGGGGTGGGTCACAGCCCAGCATGCATAGGGACAACAGCCAGCCAATAGGAAAAGTCCCACAAGGCATAGGAAGAGCCTATCACTACAATTACATTACTTTGTAGTCCTATCCTACTTAAAGAGCACAGAGACCAAATTTGGCTATACCAGTGTCTCATGTATACATATAAACAACAAACAGTCTGCCTCTATGAATATGGGGGGGGCAGAACAATGTGCAAACATGGTATGCTACAGTCATGCAACTAGATTAATGGCACCGTTTATAGAATAGTGCTTAGAGCTGATTCTCACACCGAACTTTGAGCAGAAGGATTTACGCCAACTAAAACCTGGTTTAAATCTTGGCATTCAAGTTAGGCGTGGATCCCCCCCGATTCAATAACACTGCACACCTTTGGAGAATACCCCTGACCCACCCATGCCCCTCCCATGGTTAAGCCCCCTTTTGGATTACGCTTCATGATTTTTGTGAGTGCAAGTTTACAGAATAGAGCGCAGTGAGATGTGTGTGCAACTCCAAGGCCAATTAACGCAAATAATTGAGTATTAGCATCCAATTATTAGCATGAATTGGCACGCACATCTCAGGATCATGCATAAATTTCAGTGTGAATCTTTGAGCGCCATATATAGAATCTGGGGGATTATGTCCTTGACAGCTGAACAGCAGGGCTGCTCCAACCACTAGGCAGACCGTGCATCCACGTAAGTTGGAACTATTTAGGGGGCTGCACCAGTGCAGCAGAAGTCAGCTGCTGAACTGCATTAAATATGAGTTAGGGCAATTGATGCGGAGCCTTGTGCAGGTGCTCAGCTCAGGCCTGCTGCATTCTGTCCCCTCTGAAACAGGAAGTTTGGAGGGAGCAGGAAACACTAGGCTTTGAAGGGTGAACAGGGACTGTCCTTCTATGTTAAATTGTACAGCGCTGCGTAACCCTAGTGGCGCTTTAGAAATGTCAAGTAGTAACTGCTGGACAAACTGGGGCCAAAAGGAGAGAAGGAGGGAGATCCTAGACACCTGAGGAGAGGGGGAGAGAAAGGAAGGATAGATGCTGGCCACAAAGGGAGGGGGGAGAGTGGAGAAGGTAGATAGTGTACATGAGGGGGAAGGGTTTTGAGCCACCCCACAGGGGATGCACAGCTGAAGACACCCTTAGGTCAGCTCTGCTGAGCAGTGGAATAAATTCTGCCCAAGTAGCCTCTACAATGCTACTACTACTCATTTCTATAGCGCTACTAGACATACGCAGCACTGTACACCTGAACATGAAGAGACAGTCCCTGCTCGACAGAGCTTACAATCTAATTAGGACAGACAAACAGGACAAACAAGAGACTGCGCTCGCTGGGTCTTACAACAGTGCCTTGCAGGGAGCTGTTCCAGCCACTCTGATCCATCTCAGCGTCTGGATTTTTCCCTCCCTTCCCTTTCACTTCTTCCCCTGTTCCTTCTACCCTCTCTAATGTCATTGTAATTGATTCATCAGCACATTGTAAGCCACTTTGAGTCTGCTTTATGTGGAAAAAAGTGGGGTATAAATGTTCAAAAATAAATAAGGGAATATTAAAGTGAGGATGATAAAATAAGGGTTCTGAACAAGTGAATAAGGGTTAGGAGTTAAAAGCAGCATAAAAAAAGGTGGGCTTTTAGCTTAGATTTGAAGACGGCCAGAGATGGAGCTTGACGTACCGGCTCAGGAAGTCTATTCCAGGCATATGGTGCAGCAAGATAAAAGGAATGGAGTCTGAAGTTAGCGGTGGAGGAGAAGGGTGCAGATAAGAGAGATTTACCCAGTGAACGGAGTTCCCGGGAAGGAATGTAGGGAGAGATGAGAGTGGAGAGGTACTGAGGAGCTGCAGAGTGAATGCACTTATAGGTCAATAAGAGGAGTTTGAACTGTATGTGGAAACGGATAGGGAGCCAGTGAAGTGACTTGAGGAGAGGGCTAATATGAGCATAACAACACTGGCGGAATATTAGTCGTGCAGCAGAATTGTGAACAGATTGAAGAGGAGAGAGATAGCTACGTGGGAGACCTGTGAGAAGCAAGTTGCAATAGTCCAAGCGAGAGGTGATAAGAATGTGGATGAGGGTTCTGGTAGTGTGCTCAGAAAGGAAAGGGCGAATTTTGGTGATATTATAGAGAAAGAAACAACAGGTTTTAGCAGTCTGCTGAATATGTGCAGAGAAGGAGAGGGAGGAGTCAAAGATGAACCCAAGAGGGGGCTCCAAAATGAGGGGCCCCACTTGCAGCTGCTGCCAGATCTCTTGAGGATGACTCCCCTCTCCTTTCCAAAACTGCTCCTGGGGGCCCCCTAGGTTGCACTTCTGCCTCTGCAGCCAACCCTTGAACTATCACATTAGCCGAAGAGATGAGATCCATGACTTGTGCACATCTCTCACACCGTTCATTTGTTTAGCCCCCCTCCCCCCAATAACACAGTTTATCTTGTCACCCCTCCAAATACTTCTTCTTTTTGAAAATTTATGTCTATGCCTCTGGAGTTGGCAGTGTCGTTGTGGGAATGCGCCAAAGGGAGGGTGATGGGGGGGGGGGGGAATCAAGCCACAGGGTTTCTCATAAATCTTAGATGGAACTGAGAAAGCCTTAGGAAGTTTTCCTCTGTTGCTATAGCAATAGACTGCTGGGCTGGAGATGGGCCCAGAGCTCCTATGTGACAGGACACAGCTGGAGGATGGTAGGAACCTGGCTAGCCTCGACCTTGGACCCCATGCAGGAAACGTGTTCCAGCAGGAAAAAGAGTGAAACAAGCCAACCCCAGCTTCACAAGAGCACAAATCCACTTAGAAAGAATGTGAGATACGATGAACAGGCCAGCAGATTCCTTCATGTTGCTAAAGCCAGAATGAGAACCACAGACAGGGCCTGAATATGACTTGGACTGGATGCAGCCATTTGCGTTAGAAGAGGGTGTGAAACTGAGCTGACATTTGATTTGGTGTCATAATGAACAGACTGCTCCAGTCCTGGTTTTACCCCATTGCATGTATGGACATGTAGTTCCGATTGTCTCATTGAGTTTCCCAAGAAAAAATAAAACCCACAAATTCACGAATTCAATAGGGTAAAAACAGGACTGGATTTGCTTGTTTTTTTTAATGACAAGTAGTTAGGTGGCAACCTTAGTGTGAGGAAACACCAAAAAAACAAGAGCAAAAATCAAGAAAAGACCAAATCTGCACACAAAGGTCTGGCCTGTCTGGCAGTTAATGCAAGTGGTCCCGGGAAAGCAAACAGCAGGAATCTGTACCCAGAGCACTCACATTCAAAGCCAAACTGATGCAATGTTTCAGGGTCACAGATTTGATATATAGCCTTTCTGTGGTACAACCAAAGCAGCTTCCATGTATTATATGCAGGTACTTTCTCTGTCCCTAGTGGGCTCTGAAGGAAATCATTGACCTATGTTTTCTGCTAATATGAATTGTACAGTCAGTCAGTGGGGGAGGGAAGAAGAACAGAAAAGATAGGGAGTAATGTTGGACCATGGAGGGTGGGGATAGAAAGGAGGAGAGATGGGTCCATTTTGGGGGGGGGGAGGAGAAGGAGGGGTGGGACAGGAAGATGCTAGAGGGTGAAGGTAAAGGGACAGGGAGATGTCAGGCAGCGAGAGTACATAAGTACATAAGTAATGCCACACTGGGAAAAGACCAAAGGTCCATCGAGCCCAGCATCCTGTCCACGACAGCGGCCAATCCAGGCCAAGGGCACCTGGCGAGCTTCCCAAACGTACAAACATTCTATACATGTTATTCCTGGAATTGTGGATTTTTCCCAAGTCCATTTAGTAGTGGTTTATGGACTTGTCCTTTAAGAAACCGTCTAACCCCTTGTTAACCTCTGCTAAGCTAACTGCCTTCACCATGTTCTCCGGCAACGAGTTCCAGAGTTTAATTATATGTTGGGTGAAGAAAACTTTTCTCCGTTTTAAATTTACTACACTGTAGTTTCATCGCATGCCCCCTAGTCCTAGTATTTTTGGAAAGCGTGAACAGGCGCTTCACATCCACCTGTTCCACTCCACTCAATATTTTATATACCTCTATCATGTCTCCCCTCAGCCGTCTCTTCTCCAAGCTGAAAAGCCCTAGCCTCCTTAGTCTTTCTTCATAGGGAAGTTGTCCCATCCCCGCTATCATTTTAGTCGCCCTTCGCTGCACCTTTTCCAATTCTACTGCGATGCGGCGACCAGAATTGAACACAGTACTCAACCTGTTCTCCATATCTTTCCTAATAATACCCAACATTCTATTCGCTTTCCGAGCCGCAGCAGCACACTGAGCAGAAGGTTTCAGTATATTATCGACGACGACATCCAGATCCCTTTCTTGGTCCGTAACTCCTAACGTGGAACTTTGCATGACGTAGCTATAATTCGGGTTCTTTTTTCCCACATGCATCACCTTGCACTTGCTCGCATTAAACGTCATCTGCCATTTAGAGTGGGCTACAAGAGTGGAGAGAGGGAGAAGGGATTCTGGAAATTGCAGAACTATGCGGAGAGGTCAAAAAGGGGGGTGGCAAGAAGATGAGTGACAGGAGAATACTGAGTACAGAGGTAGAAATGTAGTAATGGGGATTAGATAGAAGAAAATAGGAGGCTGGGAAAGGAGTGAAATGGGAAATGGGAGAGCTAGAAACTGTGAAGAGATGAAAAATTGATAACTGAAAATTAGAAAGAAGCAGTGGCGTTCCTAGGGGCGCTGACACCCAGGGCGGATCGCCGATGCGCCCCGCCCCCCCGGGTGCAGCGACACCCCCCCCCAGCGAAAGGATACCCCCCCACCCCGGCGAAATAACCCCCTCCCCCTCGGGTGCACGCTGCTTGGGGGGTGCCGCGCGCCGGTCAGCGTTGTTCATTTCCATGCTCCCTCTGCCCCAGAACAGGAAGTAACCTGTTCCGGGGCAGAGGGAGCATGGAAATGAACGACGCTGACCGGCGCGCGGCACCCCCCCAGCGGCGTGCACCCGGGGCGGACTGCCCCCACCTCCCCCCCCCTTGGTACACTACTGGAAAGAAGGGTGAGAAAGAGGGTGAAATTTGAGTGGTAGTAATGGCTGGTGGGGAGATCGGAAGAGGGGGCAGAGAGGAGAGGGAATTGGGGGGGGGGGGCCCTCTTCAATTTCTGCCCTGGGCCTCAGCATATCTAACACCGGCCATACTCTCACCGCTGATACAATAAACAATTTCTTATAATGCTGTGGGAACTGGTTATTTCAGTGGTTCCCAAACCTGGTCCCAGTGGCGTTCTTAGGGGGGGGGCGGTAGGTGCAGTCCGCTCCGGGTGCACGCCGCTCGGGGGGGGTGCCGCGCGCGCCTGTCCTCCGTTGTTCCATGCTTCTTCTCTGCCCCGGAACAGGTTACTTCCTGTTCCGGGGCAGAGAAGAAGCATGGAACAACGGAGGACAGGCGCGCGCGGCACCCCCCCCCCCCCCCAGCGGCGTGCACCCGGGGGGGGGGGGTTCCTTCGCGGGGGATGTCCTTTTGCCCGGGGGGGGGTCCGCACTGCATCCGGGGGGGGCGCTGCACCCGGGGGGCGGGGCGCATCAGCGACCACTGCCTGGTCCTTGAGGCATCATTGCCAGTCTGGTTTTCAAAGATATCCACGATTATTATTATTGAGAGCAATCTGCATGCAGTGAAGGTGCATTAATTTTCATTGTGGATATCTTGCAAACCCGATGGCTGGGGTGCCTCCAGGACCAGGTTTGGGAACCACTGGGTTATTTAATTCTCTACCAGATTGCCCAGGGATACCGGTTAGCGCTTGGTATCAGGTAAGAACATTTCATCTTACTAGGGTGCTGTGTATGGTTGAGTTTTCTCTATGGTCTCCTCAATGCCTCTTGATCTCTGACTTGTCTTTCCTTCTGCTAGTATAAAGTCAATATAGCATTATAGAAACTTTGAAGGTAGTTTATTTAACTTAATAATTTGGCCAAATATTTCAGCTTCCATTTTTGTTACTTCCATCCTATAGCAGGGAATTTTTCTGTTCTTATCTCAGTATTGGTTTTGGGGATACGCTTCATTCCAGTTTAAAGAATCCTCAACCCCCCCCCCCCCCCCCCTCTTTCCTGGTTGAGGGGCTCCCAGGTCTGTTCCATCCATTCACAATCTAAGATTTTGCATCTGGGGCAATGGAAGGTTAAGTGATTTGCCCAGAATCACAAGGAGCTGCAGTGGGAATTGAACCCAGTTCCCCAGGTTCTCAGTCCACTGCAGTAATCATTAGGCTCCATTTCCACTCCTGAAATGCTTCATTTGGTCAGTGCTTCTAGGAATGTGTTTAACACACCACCCTGCCTTTCTGTCAAGCCACTTCCTTCCTCTTTTAGCCAGAAACAGACTAACACAGCAGAGCAATTTCAAAGCCGTTTCTGGGGCATGCCTTGCAGGGCCACTGGCAGACTCTCATTGCAGGGTCTCATTTGCATAACTCAGGGGCTGAAAAGCAAGGTCATATAAGAACACAGTTGCTCTATGGTACCGCTGACCCTGGTACCCAGGGTAGAGGAGGTAATGCACACACTGGCTGATGCTCAGTAAGCCAACAGTACAGAAACCTAGCTCACCAATGCTCAAAGGAAATGCTATTAAAATTATTTGCTCTCAGTAAAAGCAAAAGCAAGAGGGGAACGTGCTTGGTGCATGTGCAGAAGAGTTTTGTGGTAAGCTCAATTCCTGTGGACATGCACCTGGCAAATCCAAACATGAAGCACACATTAGTATCTGTTCAAATCCAAACGTGAAGCACACATTAGTATCTGTTTTCTACGCCTTTAAATATACACATTCGTTTCTCACTACCAGTGCTTAGGGGCTTGCACAGGCTTCCTTCTAGTTCCAAATGATATAAAAACCAGCAGATTTTAAAGAAAGAATCATGAGAAATCCTCTCTTCAAACACCCTAACGTCTGCTCTGAGCTGGTGTTATTGTTTTAGGGTTGCCAGCTGGGAAAAATTTTCCCAGCCCCAAACGAGCCATAAACCCGCCCAAAAACCGCCCATAGCCAATCCCCGTCTCCCGCGTCACCGAACCCCGCCCCCGCGTCACCAACCCCGCCCCGCATCACCTAACTCCGCCCCTCGTGTCACTAACCCGCCTCCCACGTCACTAGCCACGCCTCCCACATCACTAGCCCCGCCCCCTACACCATCCCTGACGTCAACCCCGCCCCTGAAAGGCTTCTATTGATCCAATTTGGACCAATAGAAGCCCCGGAAAAGCTTCTATTGGACCAAATTGGACCAATAGAAGCCCCGGAAAAAACCGCCGAACTCGCACAGCGGCGACGGGAAAACCGCCCAAAAAACCGCATCCCGCGGCCAGTGAAATTTTCCCGCTGCCGCTAGCGAAAACCCGCCCAATTGGGCGGTAAAACCGCCCACCTGGCAACTTTGGCTTTGATCATTAGGAGGGAACAAGAAATGACCTCATTAACATCTGTTTGTCTGCATTAGCATGCTAGTTGTGCTCATCTTTGGCGCTCTCATTGTCTCCTACCAGGGACGCTGAGAGACTGGGCCGGGCCCGGGGCAGGACCGCCCCCGGGGCCCCCCCCCGCCACCCCCCCCCCCCCCCCCCCCCCGAGGTCGCCGCTGCCGCTTTCCCCTCCACCAGCCCCCCTCCGTCCGCCACCGGGCCGGGCCCCCTGCATTCAAATCACAGCGCCTCTCACCTCTGTGTGAAAGAGCTGCAGGCAGCAGCAGATCACCTCCCTTCGGACCTCCTTCCCTTCCTGTGTCCCGCCCTCACAGAAGTTACATCAGACGAGGGCGGGACACAGGGAGGAAAGGAGGACCGAAGGGAGGCGATCTGCTGCTGCCTGCAGCGCTTTCACACGGAGGTGAGAGGCGCTGTGATTTCAATGCAGGAGGCCTGGCCCGGTGGCAGACGGTCGTCGACGGAGGGTGGGTGGGACTGCAGCGCCGGCCCCCCTACCCCCCTCTCAGCGGCCCTGTCTCCACTAGAGCTAATGCGGGCACTGGTTCAGCACTAATTGGCTCTAGCACCTGTCTTTGGTTCTGAGCATGGACCTGTCTAAATCAGAGCTGCCAAGTTACCCATTCCAGGAGATTGACTTTTTGACAGGTCCTGTTTTTAAACTTATATCCCAAAGCAGTGTGGTATTTGTAGCTCTTGATTCTATCCATTGAAATCAGTGCTACAGGTCCCATAATGCAACAGGATCAGGTTGGCAGAAATTCTGAACCAGCCAAAATGTCTCCCTCCTGGAATGGGTAACTTGGCAGCTCTTCAGAATGTGGGTGCAAATCTCCATGGATGTTTTCCTGTGTCAATAACCAAAGCAAATTACACACAAGACTTTGTTTTGATTATTGGTGCAAGTTCCCCAACCTTGGCCCCTCCCAAGTAAAAGCTGTTTTTAGTATTTGCATCAATGTATCCAGTACAAATCAAGGTAATGTATACACAAAATGTGGCACATATGAGTTATCTTGTTGGGCAGACTGGATGTACCTTGCAGGTCTTTTTCTGCCATCATCTACTATGTTACTATGTATGTTACAGTTGGAATGATTACCTCCAGAGGAACTATAGTAAATGACAGCAGACAAAACAACAATGGGTGTCTCCAGTCTGTGCAGTTCTCTGTTCACATCTCCACAGATATATCCCAGATGCCAGTCATAGAGTGTGACTGCCTGTCTGATATTACTCCATATTCAAGACAGTGTTTGCCCTCTTTTCTGTTTGACCTTCACCTTCCAGGGCAACCGAGCATGCAAGATCTCCTTTTTAGTTGGCACTCAGGACTTCTCTCCCCCCCCCCCCCTCCCCACGGCTGTTGTGCTGGGGTCCAAAGCCCACCAACAGACTATATCTTCAACTTCATACAGATGTGTGGCCCCTATAGCCTGAGGGCACATGGCAATTGCCCTGTTCTCACTCCACTAATGCTCCAGCTCCTCCGATGTCCAACCAGAAGGCCCCACAAAAACCCAAACAGCCACCAGCACCAGCACAGCTGTTGCCTGAATATGTGGCCTCTAAAGTTTCTATAGCAGGGGTTTTCAACACAGTCCTCAGGGCACAGACAGCCAGTCAGGGTTTTCTGAAAATCCTGACTGGCTGAGTGTGCCCGAGGACTGGGTTGAAAACCTCTGTTCTATAGCCTTTCTACATGGTGCTGTTCCACCTTCATCCCAGAGATACCAAGTTAGTCAGTTCCAGACTGGAGATGTTTTGGCCAGTCTTGGTTTTGAACTTACATCCCAAAGCAGTGTGGAATTTGTAGAGCCTGATCCGTACTCACTGAAATCAGTACTGCAAGTCCTGATTTGGGTGCTCAGAAATCCAGAACTAGAACTCTACCATCCTACTGCACTTATCTAGTGGGCAAAAGGAACAATGTAGCCTAAGGCTGCCAACTGGATCCAGATTTGCAGGTCAGGGTTGATCCAGTCCTGGGTTTATCCTAGTGCATGCTGGGACTTGTAGTCTTGCTTTTCTTAGGGCAGAGGTTCTCACCAAGCCAGTCAGGTTTTCAGGATACCCACAATGAATATTCATGAAGTAGATTTGCATGCAGTGGAGGCAATGCATGCAAATTGATTTCATGCATATTCTTTGGAAATATCCTGAAACCCTGATTGGCTTGGTGTGTCCCAAGGACTGGGTTGAGAACCCCCGTCTTAGGAAATGCAATGGGGAAATCAGAACTACAGTTCCCTGCATGCAACTTGGTAAACCCAGGACTGGATCAACCCTGTCCTGTGAATCTGGATCCACTTGGCAGCCTTAAAGTAGCCTGCCACACCGACCTGAATTAGTTTGGCCTATGGCAGGCATAAATGAGTGTTTTGTCCATGGTGATTTTGTAGCGTCTGGTACCCTCCCTCAAGCCTACCTTTCTTGAACAATAGATAGATTTCCTTGTTGGTTCTGGATGGAAGTTGGAGACAGATCGAGCTAATACAGGGGTTCTCAATGCAGTCCTCAGGATACACCAAGCCAATCAGGTTTTCAGGCTATCTTCAATGACTATGCATACTAAGTCATCCACTGAGTATCCCCATTCCAATCTAGTTACAGTAAATCAAATCGTAATTCAATAACTACCATACTACTTTATTTAATTCTTGTCTTTATTAAATCTTTAAATAATAGTAAATGACGGCAGATACCCTTATATAAAAATGTGTACAATACTGATCTCTCAATTCTACCCAATCATACCAATCTCACCATTCACTCACGTTTACCTCTCAGTATTCACTACCACATTACAGTTGTTATATTTTGCTTTAGTCACAAGCATTTCCATAAGTTACATCATTATCAAACCACACAATGCACCGTTGTTGTTGTTATTAATAATGATTACAAATTAATTTTCTTAGCAAATGTACATCTCCACTTGATTACTGCACATTTATGTCCACTTATCTCAGTCCAATGTGGCTGTGGATGTATTTCCCAGGTGGATTTTCATAACTAAATTCTTTATTCGAAACCAACCAGTTTTCCAGTTCCTCGGTTTATTTATTTATTTATTTGTTGCATTTGTATCCCATGTTTTCCCACCTCTTTGCAGGCTCAATGTGGCTCACAATACATCGTGGATACTGGAAATGAGAAGAGAATAGACATTTCGTGTTACAGAAGGATTTTGGGTTACATGGTCGTGAAATACAAGATAGTGGTATTGCACAAGACATTTTCAGACATTAGAAATACAAGATAGTGGTATAGCACATAGGAGCCAACTTTTCAAAATTATTGGGGGTGCTAAGTCCAATGGATATAACCCTTCCCTGGACACATCCAAGGAATTTTCTTAATATTGGGGGTGCTCAAGCACCCACAGCACCCACAGAGTCGGCTCCAATGGTATAGCAGAAGACATTATAAGACATTAGACGCGTTACGACGTTTCTGGGTATATTTGGAGATTTTTACATGTTTTGATCTTTGTGGTATATCTTTTCAAAGAGATGAGTCTTCAATAGTTTACGGAAGTTGGCCAGTTCATAGGTCGTTTTCAGAGTTGCGTGCTCATATAGGAGAAGGTAGAGGCGTGCATTAATTTGTATTTCAGACCTTTGCAGCTGGGAAAATGAAGGTTCCGCTCCAGTTCTCAATATCCTCTATTGCATTTTTCTCCTGAAGCTAGAGGTAACTCTGTTTATAGGTACGCACTTGTTTAGAACTCCGTCAAACCCAATGAATATGCATGAGATAAATTTGCATGCATTACCTCCACTGTATGCAAATCTACCTTATGCATAATCATTGTGGGTATCCTGAAAACCTAACTGGCTTGGTGTGTCTCAAGGACTGAGCTGAGGACCTCTGAGATAATGTGATCCAGAAGGGGAGGAAGTCAGAAATCCTAAGTCCATTTTACGCATTTCCTAAGATTCTGAACTTCTTTCTGTCCTCCACTACCCATCTCCCTAAGGTCAGCAGTGCAGACTTGGGTTGTGTGTTCTCACTAGTGAGGAGAGAGGAGTTACCCTCTTACTTAATTTCCCTCTAAGCTCTTTGGGAAATGATCACAACAACATCTAAAATTAACCTACACAATGCTGTATACAATGCCAGTCCCCCCCCCCCCCCCAGCAGTCATCCTGTTGTTTAAAAAGGGTCTTCTCAGATTACTACTACTACTACTACTATTTAGCATTTCTATAGCGCTACAAGACGTACGCAGCGCTGCACAAACATAGAAGAAAGACAGTCCCTACTCAAGGAGCTTACAATCTAATAGACAAAAAATAAAGTAAGCAAATCAAATCAATTAATGTGTACGGGAATGAAGAGAGGAGGGTAGGTGGAGGCGAGTGGTTACAAGTGGTTACGAGTCAAAAGCAATGTTAAAGAGGTGGGCTTTCAGTCTAGATTTAAAGGTGGCCAAGGATGGGGCAAGATGTAGGGGCTCAGGAAGTTTATTCCAGGCGTAGGGTGCAGCGAGACAGAAGGCGCGAAGTCTAGAGTTGGCAGTAGTGGAGAAGGGAACAGATAAGAAGGATTTATCCATGGAGCGGAGTGCACGGGAAGGGGTGTAGGGAAGGACGAGTGTGGAGAGATACTGGGGAGCAGCAGAGTGAGTACATTTATAGGTTAGTAGAAGAAGTTTGAACAGGATGCGAAAACGGATAGGGAGCCAGTGAAGCGACTTGAGGAGAGGGGTAGTATGACTAAAGCGACCCTGGTGGAAGACGAGACGGGCAGCAGAGTTTTGAACCGACTGGAGAGGGGAGAGGTGACTAAGTGGGAGGCCAGCAAGAAGCAGATTGCAGTAGTCTAAACGAGAGGTGACAGAACTTTGGATTTGAAAAGCCCTGAAGTCCTGAACCCCATTCTCAGCTTGGCCAGTATTTAAGGTGACCAGAGAGTTCCATGCCAAAAAGTTAGGACCTGAGCTGGTCTTGTGTCACGTCTATGGACTCATGCAAGTTTCTTAAGAAAGCCTGCAGCGAATGTGAAGGAGCCTGTACTGGAGAATGAGCAGGATCCGTGGGATGCATATGATCTGCTGTCTTTCATGTTTCAATATTTCATGAGAATCTAGTGGGCACATTGTCACTAGACCCCCCCCCTCCCCATTCCCAATGACCTCCACCCCCGGCATCCTTACATTGAGAACATTTTTGATGGCTTAAATATGTTTTACAATCTCAGAATGGGAGCAAGTTGCCTAGCAATGAAACAAAACAAAACATTAAATATTTGCTCACTGAAGTTGCTCCACTCACTCATGTATTGAGGTTTGTCTGGGCACTGCTAACAGGTCTGTGGCTACTTATTATGGGGTATAGATGGTAAAGTCCAGAAAGGCATCAAATGTGCTACAGCCAGGGAAAAGACATTATTTATTTTTAAATCTAGAGCTTAGAAGGTGGGAATTACCACCCATGCTCTATTCCCCTATGCTGGCTGTGCACAAGAGAAACCACATCTGCGTCTGTCTGATTTCGGCTTCTTCAAAAATGTGGTTTAGGTACATTGAAGTGAGGTTTCTCTTACAGTGGATTCAGAGACAGCCCAACCATTAGGCAAGACTACATGGTTGCCTAGTGCAGCAGCTTCTGGGGGGGACGGATGTGTACTTTCACTTCCAGGAAGGGTGGGCAATTTTCAAATAGTGAAAGAAACAGCACAAGGGGCTTTCAAGACTGGGGTAGACAATGATTCTTTATTCAATGACCAGACACGAGCCGTGTTTCGGCGTCACAACGCCTGCGCTAGGGTCACATACATAAAAGACAAAGTTCCAAATGGTGCCGTTAGAATACAATTCAGGCTAATCGGCTTCAATCAACTCACAGTGCTTCACAACTGCAATTACCAGACCTGAATTGTGTTCTATCGGCACCATTTGGAACTTTGTCTTTTATATAAGTAATGCCACACTGGGAAAAGACCAAGGGTCCATCGAGCCCAGCATCCTGTCCACGACAGCGGCCAATCCAGGCCAAGGGCACCTGGTGAGCTTCCCAAACGTACAAACATTCTATACATTTTATTCCTGGAATTGTGGATTTTTTGTGGAGCCCGGCCATGGTCTGGGGATAACGCTGACGACAGTCAGCAAAATGATTGCCACAAGTTGAATATCAGGCCTATGATTTTGTTTGTGTGTGGGGGGGAAGGTTTAAGATTAGGACCCTAAAAGCTAATTGAAGGGGGTATAAGACTGAAAGTTCACCTAGGGCCCCCCCCACCCCCCCCCCCACCCCCCCACCCAAACCCTTGCACCACCCCTGAGTGGGTTTATCATCACTGGACACTGAAGTAACTCATTCAAACACAAACACACACACACACATATTACCCCAACACAAAACAAGTACAACATGAATGGCAGCACCGCCCCAGCCTACGCTCTCTTAGGCAGAGGCGACTGAGGCGGCCGCATAGGGCCCCGCGCTTAAGGGGTCCTCGCGCAGCAGCAGCGCACCTCAACTCTGCCTCTCCAACCCCCGCTCGCTCGGACCGCAACTGCATCATGATCCCGCTGCTCGCTCGTCGCTCCGGACCGCATCATGATCACTCGCTCCGCTCCCGCCACCCCCCGCTGAGCCCGCTGACAGCTCCCACCTCCCAGTTCCAGGACAACGACGACGACAGTTGCAACTTGCAGCGAGTAGCGACGGCCGGCCCTGACCCGACAGACAGTTGCAGCCAGGCACGACGGCTCCGCTCACCCCAGCTTTTCCCTTCCGCCTTCCCGCTCAATATCCCGCCTTCTGATGATGAGGTACTTCCTGTTTCCGCGAGGGCGGGCGGGAGTCATTGAGCGGGAAAGGAAAAGGAGCTGGAGCGTGGTCGGAGGTGAGCAGCCATTGCTGGTGCCAGCAGCAGTGCTGTGCGACTTAAAATAAAGAAAGTCAAGTGGTCGTGGAGCGCCTGCCGCCTCAGCCTGGAGCAAGTTTGTGCCACAATGCCAGTGCCATTCATCAAAGGCAAGGTATGAATAATGATTGATAGCTGATGATATTGAGAATGAGATTTGTTGTACTTTGGGTACGAAATTTAAAGAAAAACAACTTTGCCTTCAGGTGATCAGTGATTGGTTAACATACTAAAACTGAATGTATGTAATGTAAGGCAGTGGGAGAACGACCAAGGATACCAAAGACAGGAAGATGTTCCTTAATAAAAGAGTTTATTTGGAGGATGAAGACTCGACACAACGTCGTGTTTCGGCCGTTAGGCCTGCATCAGGAGTCTCTTGTGCAAAGTGTTGCTGGTCAATGTTGAAGACAGTCTTCAAAGTAGTATATCAATCTCTTGCATGAGCTGTGACTTAGAAAAATGATGAAGAAAATCATCAAAAATAACGCAATAGTCTTTAAAAAGACTGTTGAAAGCGTAGGCACATGAATCGCGATGACCTTCTGCGTGCGCTGCAAAATATCCTCTTTGCACAAGAGACTCCTGATGCAGGCCTAACGGCCGAAACACGACGTTGTGTCGAGTCTTCGTCCTCCAAATAAACTCTTTTATTAAGGAACATCTTCCTGTCTTTGGTATCCTTGGTCGTTCTCCCACTGTCTTTGCACTGCTATATTTACCGTGGGGCATTTTGAGTTCTCCGCCTGCCAGCGGATTTCTTTTCACTTGTAATGTAAGGCAGAAATTCTGTGGTTTAGGGAAAAAAAATCTATACCTGCACCTGAACATCTGTGCAAAAGTTGGAATGCTATTCTGCATCACAAACATTTTATGCACAGAAGTACCATTCCAGCTTATGTTCACCAGCACATTTGTGTAAGAAGCTGTGTGCTCAGCCATCAGTGCACTGCTCTAATGCAAGCTTTCTGTATCACTACTACTACTACTACTTATCATTTCTAAAGCGCTACTAGACGTACGCTGCGCTGTACACTTGAACATGAAGAGACCGTCCCTGCTCGACAGAGCTTACAATCTAATTAGGACAAACAAGAGATAAGGGAATATTAAATTGAGGATGATAAAATAAGGGTTCTGAACAAAGTGAATAAGGGTTAGGAGTTAAAAGCAGCATCAAAAAGGTGGGCTTTTAGCTTAGATTTGAAGATGGGTCAGAGATGGAGTTTGATGTACTGGCTCAGGAAATCTATTCCAGGCTTATGGTGCAGAAAGATAAAAGGAACGGAGTGTGGAGTTAGCGGTGGAGGAGAAGGGTGCAGATAAGAGAGATTTACCCAGTGAACGGAGTTCCCGGGAAGGAATGTAGGGAGAGATGAGAGTGGAGAGGTACTGAGGAGCTGCAGAGTGAATGCAGCCTCACTATCTTCCTCTCACACACAGCACAGAAGTGGTACTAGGTGGGCGCCAGCGCAGTGGCGTAGCTATGGGGGCCACGGGGGCCTGGGCCCCCTCAAACTGGCTCCGGGGCCCCCAGTTTGGCTGGCAGGGGTCCCCAATCCCCGCCAGCTAAGGCATTTGTCCCGCACTGGTCTTACATTGCTGGCGCCCTGTCCTGTTTTCCAGCGAAATGCACGCCTGTTTTAATGAAACTGAGCATACTCGCGCACGCTCAGTTGTATTATAATGAGTGAAAGCAGGACAGGGTGCCAGGCAATGTAAAAGCAGTGCGGGACAAACGCTTTAGGCAAGGTACCTTCCAGCGGCGGTGGCGGGGGGGGGGGAGTGGGAGTGGTGGCGGGGATGGGGGGAGCAGGAGCTGTGGCGGCAGCAGGGGGGAGCGGTGGCAGAAGCAGTACTTTCCAGCAGAGGCAGTGGGGGGGGGGAGTGGTGGCGGCAGGGAGGCAGAAATGATAGCGGGGGGGGGGGGGGGGCAGAGGTGGCAGCGGGAGGGCGGCGGGTCAAAATGTGCCCCCCACCTTGGGCTCTGGCCCCCTCTCCTGTCAAAATCTGGCTATGCCCCTGCCCCAGCGATGCAACCTTCCCTCCCCCTCCCCCAACCCCAGAGCTCCATTACACTCTCTTGTGCAGACACTCACACATTGGCCCAGCACATAGAGCATGAATGGCAGCTTCAGGCCTCACCACACTCTCTCAGCCACACAAGCACACACTTACATACTCTGCCCCTTCAGAGTGCCTCAGCCAACATGATCTATGCATGGTGTGAAATAGAAGTTTGATCCCTCTGCATCTGGCTGTCAGTTTTCATTTTCTGAATCATGTTTGCACCTTGTAATATAATTTCTTACAAGTCTGTACATTGTCTGGAATTGCTGGCGGCACAGCTGGGATTATAGGATTGTAAGAAAGAGAGAGCGATAAAATAACTTCTCTGAGGTCATAGAAGAGTTGGCAGCGTAGCTGGGATTAGAACCCAAAAGGCCACAGGGAGTCTTTGGCTTTGAATACACGAATGGACTATTTGAATCTGCTAATATATTCAGACTAACAAAAGGAGCTTTTCATAAGTACAAAATATCCTTTCCAGGGTTTAACTGCCTACCCCATCTCTGGTATCCTCTGACTGTCTTTCAAAGACACTCCCAGTCAACCGCAGAACAAATCCTGCTCCAGATGTGCAGCCAGCCTATCTACTCCAGCTGTGACCAGCCCTCACTCTCCCACATGTATCTCAGGGAACCAGATATCTCTGTTAGGGGGGAGAAGCTGAGCCAGCGCTGGTTTCCACCCAGTGCTGGTACCACTACTACTACTACTACTATTTGACATTTCTAAAGCGCTACTAGGGTTACGCAGCGCTGTACAATTTAACATAGAAGGACAGTCCCTGCTCAAAGGAGCTTACAATCTAAAGGACATCTTCCAATGTGGTATATATCATTCAGTGTAAAAAATGTAACGAAGGATGCTATATTGGAGAAACAGGCCAGATGCTTAAGACAAGATTCAATTTACATAGACATCATATGAACAATACAGCCAGTAGGGCCCCCACCCCGGTGGGACAGCACTTCACAGAACCAGGACACTGTACCAGTGATTTCACAGTGAGAATACTGAAAGGTAACTTTAAAACCATACAAGAACGTAAGACCTTTGAAGTCAGAATGATTGAATATTTTAACACCCAACGGAAAGGACTTAACAAGGATCTGGGGTTCCTAGCCCATTATAAACCATAAAGCTGTATTTCTCTGTTGATCACCCTCCCCTCACCTACCCATCCTGTTAGAATATCAATGATATGCTTTGATGTCCCCATGCATACCTCCGACTCACCCCCATCCTCCCACCCTGTCAGACTGTCATAGTAATGCTTGAATGTTTTCACTTATATACACTGTCAGCTAGCACATTTGCTTATTTCTGATCTGAGGAAGAAGGGCAACCTTTGAAAGCTAATCAAGAAATGTATTAAGTTATGTCCAATAAAAAAGGTATCATCTTATTTTCTTTTCCATGTTTTATTTTGTTTGATTTCTATTGATAACTTTAAGAGTGGACTAACATGGCTACCACACTCCTCTACTTAATCTAAAGGACAAATGTACAAACAGTCAAGTAGGAGTACCAAGAGTGTATCCACTGGTGGACCCGAGCAATCTTGAGCCCATTCCATTTCCACTGATGCTCACCAATCAGTGGCATAGTAACATAGTAGATGACGGCAGAAAAAGACCTGCATGGCCCATCCAGTCTGCCCAACAAGATAAACTCATATGTGCTACTTTCTGTGTATACCCTACCTTGATTTGTACCTGTCCTCTTCAGGGCACAGACCGTATAAGTCTGCCCAGCACTATCCCCACCTCCCAACCACCAGCCCCGCCTCCCACCACCGGCTCTGGCACTGACCGTATAAGTCTGCCCAGCACTATCCCCGCCTCCCACCACCGGCTCTGGCACTGACCGTATAAGTCTGCCCAACACTATCCCGCCTCCCAACCACCAGTCCCACCTCCCACCACCGGCTCTGGCTCAGACCGTATAAGTCTGCCCAGCACTATCCCCGCCTCCCAACCACCAGCCCCGCCTCCCCCCACTGGCTCTGCCATCAGTGTAGCTGGCGAAGATCCCCAAGCCCTGTCAGCTGAAGACTTTTACACCTGGAACCCCTGGGTCCTCAAAACACTGTGGCAGTCGGTGGCCATGTTCCCAGTTGCCGACACCGGCACTCCGCACTTTCTCAGTTCTCCCGAATGCTTGTAGCTGGAGAGGAAATGCATGGACCCACCTATCCCACGCCTGGACCCATCTAGAAATTGCCTTTTGGCTATGCCACTGGCTTGTACTTCCCATTTCTGCTGAAATGTTATTCCTATGTATGATCATAGAATATTGCCCTGTAGGAATTATTAAACCAAGTTGGCTTTTTAGCTATAGACGAGGAGTGGCCTAGTGGTTAGGGTGGTGGACTTTGGTCCTGAGGAACTGAGTGCAATTCCCACTTCAGGTACAGGCAGCTCCTTGTGACTCTGGGCAAGTCACTTTACCCTCCATTGCCCCAGGTACAAATAAGTACCTGTATACAATATGTAAGCCCATGCGCAGGGTACAAATGTAACAAAAAAAAATTGATGTGAAGGTGCCTCAGCTAGAACTGATAAACTAGAATGAAATTATTCCTTTTATACTTCAAGTAACCTTGTGCCATGCAGGCTGTATGTGTTTCTAAAGTAAATGTATTTTGTTTAATGTGTATTTATCTATTTATCTTTATGAACAGAATCACCCAAGGTGGTGTACAGCAGGTCCAGTTTAACATAAAACTTTCAGTTTTGTTAACATAATAATAGTAAAAATTACCAAATATAAACATAAATACAGTAAGGGCCCTGTTTACTAAGCTAGCATTTTTAGCGCGTGCTAAAAATTAGCATGCAGTAACGCTAGAGACACCCATAGGAATATATAGGTGTCTCTAGCGTTAGCGCACGCTAAAAACGCAAGCATGCCTTATTAAACAGAGCCCTCAATGGAGGTAAACTTGGAAATATGATGTCGGTATGTAATGTATATATTCATTGGTGGCTCAATGTGAATCCCTTTCCTTCCCTACACCCCTTCCCGTGCACTCCGCTCCATGGATAAATCCTTCTTATCTGTTCCCTTCTCCACTACTGCCAACTCCAGACTTCGCGCCTTCTGTCTCGCTGCACCCTATGCCTGGAATAAACTTCCTGAGCCCCTACGTCTTGCCCCATCCTTGGCCACTTTTAAATCTAGACTGAAAGCCCACCTCTTTAACATTGCTTTTGACTCGTAACCACTTGCAACCACTCGCCTCCACCTACCCTCCTCTCTTCCTTCCCGTTCACATTAATTGATTTGATTACTTTATTTTTTTTTTTTTTTGTTTATTAGATTGTAAGCTCTTTGAGCAGGGACTGTCTTTCTTCTATGTTTGTGCAGCGCTGCGTACACCTTGTAGCGCTATAGAAATGCTAAATAGTAGTAGTAGATGCAGGAGATACTTCCCAGTCCCCACAGGGGTTATAAACTAACCCCAAATATTCAGCCAGTGGGGGTGAGCATTTTTCTAAACAGACTGCCACTAGCTAAAATAGACCCAGATATTCAATGTTGGACCAAGGCGCTGACTATTCGATCTGCTGTATCACCCAGAAGTTATGGGGGTATGGCTGATATTCAGTGCCATAGACACATGTAGGCAGGCAAAAATAGGACTGCTCTGTAGTCCTTCTTGCCTGGTTAGGTATACAGGCACGAATGCCCATATAACTTACAGGACTGCCCTGGCACTGCCCAGTTAAGTGCCCAGATAGATCAGTGTGGTTTAAACAGGCAGGAGCCTCTCCTGCAAAGGTGTAGCTACTACTGAGCAAGCCTGGCAAAATGCAAGTTGTCAAAGCACTGCTCTCTGGCATCATTTGCTTTCTCCCTTCTTCCCCCATGCAAGTCCATTGTCTCTCTCTGCCTCTACCCCCCCCCCCCCCCACACACACACACACAGTCCTTCATCTTTGCACCAGGCAACAGCAGCAATGAAAGCAGGTAACTTCCACCTGGCCTGCCACTTTTCTCTGGCACATGTCATCCACAAGAAGTTACATCAGAGGATGTAACAGAGGAACAGATGTAGCAGAGGAAAGGCCCTGGTGGGACTGGCTGTAGTTTACCTGCTTTCATCATTGCCACTACTGGCACAAGATTGGGGGACTGTGGGGGGAGGCAGAGAGAAATACTAAATCCCTGGGGGGGGGGGATAGAAAGGTAGAAATGCCAGACTAGTGCAGGGGAGGGAGGGAGATGGAGAGATTCTGGCTTCTGGGGAAGAGTAACTAGACAGGAGGGGGAAAGAGAAGGGGAGAGATGCTGGACCTGGGGAGAGAGAGAGAGATAACAGACCATGGGGGAGAGGGAGGGGTGAAGGAGGGAGAGATGCTGCTCTTAGGGTGAAGGTAGGAGTGTGAGAAGGATAGATGCTGGCCCTTGGGGTGGAAAGTGCAGGAGGAAGGGAAGAGAAAGGGAAGAAGCTGGATATGGGGAAGGGCAGGGACACAGAGAAGAGATGCTGGGCACAGAGGGAACAAAGGGACCTCCATTCAATAAGTAACCAATGTAATTTATCAAAATGGGTGAAATACGTTCAAATTTACTACAACCTGTTATTAATCTGACAGAAGCATTCTGTGCAACCTGTAATCCTATATAATAATTTGCACCTCCGTCTGGATACCTGGGTTCGTAACACTTCCCATTGGTCCGCCCTGGCGATGAAGTCAGAGGGCGGATCAGTGAGAGGGAAGGGAAGCCAGCACCAGCAAGCCACAGAATGTTGGAAGTGAGTAGAGAATCGCCCCCTCCCTCCCCCCTATCCTCCCTCTGAGTTCCAGGCCCCCCTCTCCTCCTCCCTCCTCTCCTCCGAGTTCCAGCCCCCTCCCCTCCATGTTCCCTACCTCCCTCCCTCCCTCTCCTCCCCCTCCGAGTTACAGGCCCCCTCCCCTTTGAGTTGCAGGACCCCCCCCTTCAAGTTGCAGCCACCCTCTCCCTCCCTCCCTCCTCTCCGAGTTCCACGCCCCCCTCTCCTCCGAGTTCCATGCCCCCGCGCCTCCCTCCCTCTCTCTCTCTCCCCTCCGAGTGCAAGCATGACCTGTCCTTCGGCAGCCCCTCACCTTCTTGTGTGCTGGCTGTAATTTAAAAATTCTTACCTCGGGGTCCGGCGTCAGCAGTGAAGGCAAGCAGCGCTTCAGACTGCCTTCCCATGTGTTCAGCTCTGCCTCTGGTCCCATCCTTCCGGAAACAGGAAATGAGGGCGGGACCAGAGGCAGAGCTGAGACAGATGGGAAGGCAGTCTGAAGCGCCGCTCGCCTTCACTGCTGACGCTGGACCCCGAGGTAAGAATTTTTAAATTACAGCCAGCACACAGGAAGGTGAGGGGCTGCCGGAGGACAGGTCGTGCTTGCACTCGGAGGGGAGAGAGGGAGGGAGGCGCGGGGGTCTGGAACTCGGAGGACAGGGGGGGCTTGGAACTCGGAGGGGAGGGGAGGGAGGGGGTCCTGGAACTCGGAGGAGAGGGAGGGAGGGGGGCATGGAGGGGAGGGGGGCTGGAACTCGGAGGAGAGACAGAGAGAGAGGGAGGTAGGGAGGGGGCATGGAACCTTGCTAGTGTCATTTCTGTCTGAAACGGGCCTCTTTTACTAGTAATTTTAATACTAGCTTAGGAAGACCAAATAGTAATGTGTTGCGGTAATCAAAGTATAGAATCACAGTATTTTAAACGAGTCTAAAGTTCATAGGAAATAGATATTCTCGCAACCGTCAACTTATAGCAAAATGGTTCTTATGACTTTATGTACATGAGGCAACATAGATAAAGAAGAATCTAATAAGACACCCAAATATCAGACTTGTACAGGCATATTTTCAAAGCACATAGACTTTCAAAGTTACATGTAACCTATGGAAATTTGTAATGCTAAGTGCTTTGAAAATGAACCCCCTGCAGGTATATTAACACCATCAATTGAAAGCTTGTCTGGAAAATCAGTGGAAGGATGATCTCACAGTGCAAATATGTATGTCTTAGCCATATTTAGCTTCATATAATTCACCTTCATCCATATGCTAGTCTACTTCAAACACAAAACAAAAAAGGCTACAGAATCATCAACTGTATTCTCAGTTGGAAAAAAAAAGAACTGGATATCGCCTGCATAAAATCTAAATTGCACTCCTAAACATGTAAGAGGCTTACAAATAGGAGCTAAAAAATATTAAACGCTACAGCAGATAATGCTGGACCCTGTGGAACTCATACCAAACTGAACTTTGAGATCCATTTGTGGCTACACATGTTCTTGAGTTAAACCAAGAGAATGCTACTCTTGAAACCCCACATGTTCTTGAGTTAAACCAAGAGAATGCTACTCTTGAACCCCCACATGTTCTTGAGTTAAACCAAGAGAATGCTACTCTTGAAACCCCACATGTTCTTGAGTTAAACCAAGAGAATGCTACTCTTGAACCCCCACATGTTCTTGAGTTAAACCAAGAGAATGCTACTCTTGAAACCCCAATCGCTTCCAATCTTCTAATCATGATTTCATTATTTACTGAAGTAAACGCTACAGACACATCTAGTACTACAAGAAGATCTTGAACACCTTCGTCAATTTTGATAGCACTTCTATACAGGTCTGAGTAAAGTGGTGAGATAGCCGTGTTAGTCCACTTTTAAAGGTCACAAATAGGGAGAAGAAAATAAGATGATACATTTTTTTAATAGGACTAACAATGCATTTTTGATTAGCTTTCGAAAACAATACCTTCTTCTTCAGATCAGAAATAAGCAATTGTTGACAAATATCAGAATATATAAGTGAAACACAAAAGCATTTCAATGGCAGTCTTATAGGAAGAGGGAGGGCTGGATGGCTGATAAGAGGGAGACAAAGCATTAGAATTTTATGGCTTATCAATATATATAAATGGCGAGTGTCGTACTCACTCACAAATGCGCAGTAGAGACCCTCTCTGCCCCGCCCCGCGTCAATACGTGATGACGAGGGTGGAACAGAGAGGGTCTCTACTGCACATTTGTGAGGGACACCGCCATCGCTAACGCTCCCCCCACCCAGAGTCGCCACCGCCACCCACCCAGTCGGGCCCTCGCTCCGCTATTGAAACAGCGAGGGCACGCAGCACACAGCTCTGCTGAGCTGCCGTCGGCCTTCCTTCTTCTTCTCTGCCTGTGTCCCGCCCTCGACGACGTTACGTCACACGAGGGCGGGACACAGGCAGAGAAGAAGGAAGGCCACGGCAGCTCAGCAGTAGAGCTGTGTGCTGCGTGCCCTCGCTGTTTCAATAGCGGAGCGAGGGCCCGACCGGGTAGAAGGTGGGTGGCGACGGCTCCGGGGGGGGGGGGACGAACTCGGAGGGGAGCGGCAGCGGCGAACTCGGTGGCGGGGTGGGGGGCCTTTCAACCCCCCCCCTCCTATACTAGCCCGTTTTTATGGGCTGAACGGCTAGTAATGGGATAGAAAACCCAGATCTTTGTTAAGTTCTGTTTGGCGGGTGTCAAAATATTTCATCATTTTGATTGGAAAGGTCTTACATTCCTGAATTGTCTTAAAGTTTCCTTTTAGTATTCTCACCATAAAATCATTCATGCAATATTTTGGTTTTGTAAAGTGCTGTCCCATAGAGGTGACATCCTGGTTGGCATTGTGATGATTAATATGATATTTGTGTAAATTCATTCTTGTCGTTAGTATCTGCCTTGTCTCTCCAATACAGCACCCTTCTTCACAGTTTTTGCATTGAATGATATATACCACATTTGAAGATGAGCATGTGTAGGATTCCCTTATGCTGAATGCTTTCCCCATGTGTGTGACTGTGGGATCCTGTGAAATGTGTTTGCAAAGATCTGGAATGTATGTTGTATTTTGCAGGGTTTGTTTACTGGAGCTCTGAAAGGCTCCCTCTCCCCTCGCCCTTCTGGGCCCTACTGACTTGGGAAAGACAGTTATAGGGGATCCATCTTAATTTCTGTCTGGGGCCTAACTATGACACTGCTCTCCTGCCTGCTTTAACCACACTGAATATCTAACTCAAGTTTGTAAATGAAACTGTGGAGGATTAAGTGATTTCTCCAAGGTCACAAAGAGCAGCAGTGGATTTTGAACCCTGGTTTACCTGGTTCTCAGCCTGCTCCTCTAATCACTAGGGAACTCTGATTGCATTAAAGGCCCTACTGCTGTTGCCTTGAGCTAATGGGGGGGAGGGGGTGATGCTCAAAGGCTTGCAGTATGATTTTATTTTAAATTTGCTATACTGCTAAACACAGTTTTATAGCCAAGATGCTCACGCGAGTGATCCGGCCAACTTTTGAGCACAAAGGTCTTTTTCAAGACCACTGCAAAAACAGTCTTCAGTTTCCAGTATTGCTTTAATCTGGATCATCGCTATCATTCTCCACTTCGGCACTTAGACTCCTGATGTAGGCCTTTTGGCCGAAACACAACGTTGTGTCGAGTCGATATATTGATTAATAAAATTTTGTTCATCTCCACTCTGGGACTCCTGGTTTTTTACCCACTGCCTTGTTGTATTGTAAACACAGAACATAAACAAACTGCCACCAGTAAAAGGACACCATGTGTTGCTACCTGATTACCTCCAGGTAAACCCTGGCATTAACAAATTTAAAATACCTTTTTGGTACCAGAAATGCCGCATGGTGGGAGTCCGCAGTACCACCAGGTTCTCATGGTAGCCCAGCGGCAGGGTCAAATCGCCACGCACCAAGCTCACAGTAGCTTGGTAAAACGGCCCCAAGGTCTGTTGTGCAAAAGTGTGTTATAAATGCTTTGTAGTAGGTGGTGAGATTGATGTCTGCCTAGGAGCGGGCGTGCTCGTTACCCTGGTACTGTCTGAGACTTATTACTGTGTTCATAAATGTAAATCCTGGTGACAAGCAGAGAGCACTTAGAGAAATTAGCTCACAACATTAAACACTCTTTGACCAAGGCCATATGAAACATTAGCACACGGTTGAGTTTTTTTTTTTTAACAAAGTGCTATCTGCTCTTGGCAAATGCCCAGTCTGCTATGGAATGGGAAATGTTACTATGTGCCATCCAGATCTAGGGAGCTCTGCCACTGTACAGCAAATGCAGTGGGGTAAAAGCCAGGACTGGCTCAGCCTAGCATGACCTGGGTCTATCTGCCCACCCTTCTACAATTTGTAATGAGGTGTGGTAGCCGTGTTAGTCCACTCTTAAAAGTTATCAATAGACATCAAACAAAATAAAACATGGAAAAGAAAATAAGATGATACCTTTTTTTATTGGACATAACTTAATACATTTCTTGATTAGCTTTCGAAGGTTGCCCTTCTTTGTCAGATCGGGTTCTACATGGAACGTTGCTACTCTTTGAGATTCTGATGTGGAATCTTGTCACTCTTTAGCATTCCGGAATCTTGCTATTCTTTGGGGTTCTACATGTAGAGAGGTGTGGTAGCCGTGTTAGTCCACTCTTAAAAGTTATCAATAGACATCAAACAAAATAAAACATGGAAAAGAAAATAAGATGATACCTTTTTTATTGGACATAACTTAATACATTTCTTGATTAGCTTTCGAAGGTTGCCCTTCTTCGTCAGATTGGAAATAAGCAAATGTGGTAGCAGATAGTATATATAAGAGAAACATCAAAGCATTACTTTGACAGTCTGACAGGAGGGAGGGTGGGAGGGTGGTATATATCATTCAGTGTAAAAAATGTAACGAAGGATGCTATATTGGAGAAACAGGCCAGATGCTTAAGACAAGATTCAATCTGCACAGACATCACATGAAAATAGCCGGTGCCAG
Source organism: Microcaecilia unicolor (assembly GCF_901765095.1). Lineage (NCBI taxonomy): Eukaryota > Metazoa > Chordata > Amphibia > Gymnophiona > Siphonopidae > Microcaecilia > Microcaecilia unicolor. The sequence continues at coordinate 53,322,051 of NC_044044.1, forward strand.
TCAAGCCCCCACCCTCTGTGGGCCAACACTTCATGAGACCAGAACACTGCACCAGTGATTTCACAGTAAGAATACTGAAAGGTAATTTTAAAACAATACAGGAATGTAAGACCTTTGAAATAAGAATGATTGAATATTTTGACACACAACAAACAGGACTTAATAAGGATCTGGGTTTTCTAACTCATTATAAACCATAAAGCTGTATTTCTCTGTTTATTACCCTCCTCTCACCTACCAACACACATTCTGTTAGAATATCAATGAAATGCTTTGATGTCCCCATGCATACCCCCACCCTCCCACTCTGTCAGACTGTCAAAGTAATGCTTTGACGTTTCTCTTATATATACTATCTGCTAACACATTTGCTTATTTCCGATCTGACGAAGAAGGGCAACCTTCGAAAGCTAATCAAGAAATGTATTAAGTTATGTCCAATAAAAAAGGTATCATCTTATTTTCTTTTCCATGTTTTATTTTGTTTGATATCTATTGATAACAATTTGTAATGAATTTCCATCAAGCTGTAAATGTGTTGTGAGCTAGGATAAGGTAATCCACTTTTCAGGCTTCAAACTCACTGGGATTCCTTTTCCATGACACTTGCAGGAAGCGTGTAACATGCGAATGCTTGTGGTAAGTATTTATCACACTCCCTTTAACTCTGGCTGGGGAATTTCCAGTACTAAGTCATGTCAGTGTGGGAGCTTCCTTTGGATGTTTCCCTCATTATCACCCCTACTCCAGCCGGTTCCTCTCTCCCACCACTTTGCAGGGGTGTTCAGGGATCTATCCATCTTCTTCTCACTGTCTGGGAGCAGTAAACCCAGATTTATTTTTCAACTAATTATTAAAAGCTTTTCATTCCAAGCAGGACCAGATTTACATCTCATGCATCCTAGGAACAGGATCTTCAGCACCTACCTTCCACTCTACCAAATTAATGTTGAAGTGTGCCCTCCCCACTCCTCCAAGCTTACCATAAATTTCAATGTAATATTATTATTGATATTATAGGACCAGATATTCAGCCAGTGGTGATCAGTGTTTTGCTGACCACCACTGGTTTTATCATTGGAAATTCAATGCTGGACCATGTTTGGGCTTCGGCATTGAATTTCTGGGGATAAGGAGCCAGTGAAAAAACGTAGCTAGTTAAGGGGCCTTTTTACAAAATGACGGTAAAGCTACCACTGCTTTGTCACATGCCAATCTGGCACTATCGCGCAGTGGTGTAGCTAGGTGGACCATGGGGGCCTGGACCCCCCAAATATTCTGCAGGTCCCTGGTTTTGCTGGTGGGGGTCCCCAACCCCTGTCAGCTGAAGTGTTGTCCAGCACCGGTCTCCGGCGCCGCCACGTTGCCTGCCCTGCTCTGTCTTCCCCTCACGTCCTGCACACTCCTTTTAGTGAAACTGAGCATGTTCATTAAAAGGAGCATACAGTACGTGATATATTTGTATCTGATTCAGCACAATCTGCTCAATAATTCTGACACCATGTTACAATGCTAAGCATAATTTCCTGTCCTGGTCTGGCACACAGAAAACAAAAACAAAAAAAGCAGGAATGACCACTGGGGTTCCAACCCTGGTGTTTTTCATGACATGTTTGGCTGTTTTGACAACTACACAAGTTGATAGATTAGATCATTCCTAAGACTCCTGAGGCAGGCGCCTTCTGCACCGAAACGCAGAACTGCGTTGAATCGTTTTAAGGGTCTCTGTACAGTGTTTAATTTTCAATAAATATCCCAGAGTTGGAACCTCAGTGGTCGCTCCCCTTTTTCTTGTTTTTGTTTTGTGTCATTTTTTTAAAAAAGGAGCCTCTCCTGCTTTCTTTTCTGGTATGCAGAATACACCCCTCCCCCACAAGCTCACTTTTCTCACACACAGACAGATAGTATAAATGGATCCTCTGGATCAATGAATATTTCCATCTATGTTACTGGTTCTTTACCTTCACCAGTCTAATAAATATATTTTCTTTTTGCAAACAAGAGACTATTTCAGAGCATCTGAGTCACGCCCTAGGCCCCTTCTTCCGGTTTCACCTCGGGTATGACTAGTCGAGTTTATCAGAATGATGCTGGATGTTTGCCAGTTTTGTCGTGGGGAAGAAGAAAATGTGTTTTTATTTAATTTGTTGCGTTTATGGATGATTTTGGAATATCTTGTCACATTTATGCAGTTAATGTACAGTTGTGGGTAGAGGTGGGTGAAATATTTTCATCCCATGTTTGTCAAAATTATCCACTTGGTTTAGGAAAGCCCAATTGAAATTAAATTTGGAAAACTCTAGGTAACACCAGTTGTGAATGGGGTCAGTATTTCCTGAAAGATATTGGAAAGGATTCTAGGAATTTGGCTCAATTATAAATTGGAATTTAAAGATCAAATTGCAAAAGTGGTTCAGGCATCCTTTGCTCCTTTGAGACTTTTAAGGTGATTAAGGCCTTTATTAGAGTATAAAGATTTGGCAACTTTGATTCATGCCTTTGTTACTACAAGGTTACATCACTGGTTTGTGGGAAGATTCACAATGAACCTTTGAAAATGATTGGGGGGTGGGTGGGTAGTAAACCCAATGGAAATTACCCCTCTCTGGACACAATCACTACTAAAAATGCCTTAGTAAACAGGGCCCTTTTACAAAGTTACAGGAGGGCTAACGTGCAGGTAGCGTGTGCCAAATCAGCAGTACTGCTGGGGTAGCACGTGTGCCCAGCGGTGATTGAGTTTGGCGCTTGCCGAATCCCGCGGTAGAAAATATTTTTCTATTTTCTACTATGGGGGGCGTTCCCAGCAGTATTCGGCATGCTGCCATGTCGGTGAGTGCTGCATAGTTACAATGCGAGTAGTGTGTCAGCCCTTACCTCTAAGTCAAGGGCTCAGGCCGTAAATAGGTCCGTGCTAGTTTTAATTTTTGTGCACGTCCATTTCCTGGCCCATTAAAAATGATCTTTTCCCCCAGCCGTGGTAAGAAGGGGCCCAGCATGCGCCCAAAACACACACCCACACTACCGCAGGCCAGTGGCGTTCCTAGGGTGGCTGACACCCGGGGTGGATCGCCGATGTGCCCCCCCCCTGGGTGCAGCGCGACACCTCCCCCCGGCGAAAGGACACCCCCCCCCCCCGGCGAAAGAACAGACACCTCCCCCTGGGTGCATTTTTACCTTCTGGGGGGGTGCCGCGCGCCTGTCGGCTTCGCTCGTTCCCTGCTCCCTCTGCCCCGGAACAGGAAGTAACCTGTTCCAGGGCAGAGGGAGCAGGGAACGAGCGTTGCCGACAGATGCACGGCACCCCCCCAGTGGCACGCACCCAGGGAGGACCGCACCCCCCCCCCCCTTGGTACACCACTGCTGCAGGCCACAGCACTCACAGAACTGGCACTGATGAATGAAAGGCAAATCCCTGAGACAAAGGTACTGAAATGTTGAAGTGATGGAAGAAGGGTTATCTTGGGCACACAGCACACAAATTACACACATTTCCTCTGCTCTCTCTCTCTGCCGATTTTAATGTTGCTTTCTAAACCGCATAGTTTCTGTGCTTTGGCTCGTTCAGCAGTATATCAAGACACTGTAAATAAACTAAATAAATCCCTTCCAGTAAGGAGCAGTGGGTCATATTTATTTTTATTTTTGTTACATTTGTACCCCGCACTTTCCCACTCATGGCAGGCTCAATGCGGCTTACATGGGGCAACGGAGGGTTAAGTGACTTAAATGATAGTATGTTTTGTCTCAAGCCTTGGGAGGTGCTTAACATTCCTCCCGAGTCATCATCGGTGGCGCGGGTGACAGACTGTCCTTTGGCCGTTTCAGCACTCACCCCATGTGCCACACCAAATATTGGTTTTGTAGGGAGAATAACTTCAAAATAAATATATCCCAGCCTCATGCAAACATGTACCATGTGGGCGTGCCGGCAGTGGACAGCCAAGGAGGAACATAGCTCTGCCAAAACCCAGAAAATCAGAGCAGGCGAAAGGTTGCCTTTACTAGAACAGAGATTGTTCTCCTATGATTTGTGTCCACACCCCAGATGAACAGGGTACTGTAGCGAGACACATACCTCATTCTATAGAACTAAGTGCCAATTATGTGCATACCCCAGGATTTATATAGTGCCTAGAGATCTTTGCCAAAATCCAGGCGGATTCTATAACAACGCGCGTAACTTAGTTGGTTTAACAAGCTAATTAGCATTGATAACAGCACTTAACAAGCAATAATGAGCAGTAATTTGCAATAATTAGAATTTACATGTACAACTTTCTAAGCATATTCTGTAACACACTGCACCTAACTTCTAACGCATGCAGACAAAAAGGGGCTTGGTTATGGGTGGGGAAATGGGCGTTCTGAAATTTACGCGTGTAGTTATACAATATGGCCATCTGTGCCTAGATCTACGTACTGGGATTTACACCATGTTTTCATTGGTGTAAATGGAGGCACTAAGTTTTAGGCGCTGGGATACCAACTAAGTGTATTCTATATACCACGCCTAAATCTAGGCGCCGATTGTAAAATATGCTTAGGCGGAAATGTTTTCCGTGCGGATTTTTTTTTTAGGTGCCATACATTCAATTCTATATAGTGGAGTGGAGGAGTAGCCTACTGGTTAGAGCACCTGTTTTGACATCCAATTGGCCAGTTCAAGTCCCACTGCTGCTCCTTGTGATATTGGGCAAGTCACTTAACCCTCCATTGCCTCAGGTACAAACTCAGGGGCCCTGTTTACCAAGCTACGCTAGCATTTTTAGCACATGCTAATGCTAGAGACACCTCTAAAAATGCTAGCACACCTTAGTAAACAGGGCTCTTAGATTGTGAGCCCTCCAGGAATGGGGAAATACCCAGTGTGCCTGAAAGTAACTCACCTTGAGCTATGAAGAAATATGTTAGCCTTGCTAGCCCTTGCTCTCAGTAAAATACAGGCCAATGGCTCATAATAAGAGCTAGGCCTCTTAAAATCAAAACCATCTCTGATATAAAAGAGAGCTAGCTTGTAAAAATCAGAGATCACCTTTGACACAGTTACATTTCACTGTGGCAAGTGCTGAGATGAGGTAATTGAGAGCTGGCAGGGGTGGGGACAATCTACTCTATAAACAATCCTGAGACTGGCACCTGCAAGACATCATGAGCAAGAGTTGCTATGGTTATGTAGAGATAGTACTGGGTCAGCTGCACCCCGGGTGAGAACATCCAAAGGGGGGGCTAGAAGAAGGTTTGGGAACATATGAAGTCATTCTGATCAACTGATAAGAACCAAGATCCCTGGTGAGAGAGACTGGGGTCCATTGAAATGAATAGGGCCAAAATTGTATATAAGCAGCAGTTTGAGGGGTATTAAATTAGACGAGGAGAAGACGACCAGAGAAGGAAGACTCCAGAAGGCTAGAGAGAGAGAGGACGTGCCACGATATGCGGTTCCATTATGTGAATGCTTGACTTGCCTGTACTGCTATTGGTAAGATTATAATAAACTATCTTATTATATCTATTGAATACTGGGTTCCTTTCTAAATACAGACCTAGCTACAGCCTGGTCTATGCAGACCTGAACAGATTTAAGGTTGGGGTAATTAAGCATCTAGAGGGGATTTGCAGTTCTCTCTAAGTACAGAGAGCCCATGGCTTCCGCTGCCCAAATGGGTGAGGCAGACCTAATTATATACAGCTACTACTGAAAAAAGTGTGAGCAAAATCCAAATGAATAAATATATGGCACCTAAAAAAAATCAGCACTGAAAAAAGTGCCATGCTATACATTTGTGCTTAAAGTTAGGTGCGGTTTATAGAGTTTATTTATTTATTTATTGTTACATTTGTATCCCACATTTTCCCACCCATTTGTAGGTTCAATGTGGTTTACATAATTCCAGAGAGGTAGTAATGGACCCCGGGGTAAGCAGTTACAAAGTGTGAAATATAGTGTAATGGATCAATTAAGGACCGTCCCAAGCAGACCGCAAGGGGTAGGATCCTGCGGCAGAGGGATTGGGTGTTGTTCATTTCCTATTTTCGGTGCTGTCTTTCAATTTTTGGTGACTATGTTGGATCTGTAAGGTATGCCTTTTTGAAAAGGTGAGTCTTTAGGTTTTTTCGGAAGTTTAGAAGAGTGTTCGTGGCTTTCAAGTCTTTTGGTAGTGCGTTCCAGAGCTGTGTGCATATGTAGGAGAATCCTGACGCGTATGTTGATTTATATTTCAGTCTTTTGCATCTTGGGAAGTGAAGGTTTAAGTATGTCCTTGCTGATTTAGTTGTGTTTCTAGTAGGTAGATCGATCAGCTCAGTCATATAACCTGGAGCTAGGCCATAGATGATTTTATACACCATAGTGCAAATCTTGAAGGATATGCTTTCTTTTATAGGTAGCCAGTATAAGTTTTCACGAAGGGGTTTCATGCTTTCAAATCGTGTTTTGCCATAGATGAACCTGGCTGCCGTGTTCTGAGCAGTTTGGAGTTTTCTTAGGATTTGTTCTTTGCATCCTGTGTATATTCCTTTGCAGTAATCTACATGGGATAATATCATTGTTTGAACTATGCAACAAAATGTTTCAGCCAGGAAATATTGTCTTATGCGTGTAAGTTTCCACATTGTGTGAAACATTTTCTTTGTAGTGATTGTGGCTTGAGTCTCTAGTGTTAGGTTGCTATCTATGGTAATGCCGAGGATTTTCAGATTATTTGAAATTGGGGGAGTATAGTTCCGGGTCATGATGGTTGAGGGGTGATTTGTGCGATGTTGGGAAGATAGTATGAGGCAGTATGTTTTTCTTTGTTGAGTTTTAATTTAAATGCCGTCGCCCAGGAATCCATGGTGTTCATGCTGTTTGTGATTTCGTTAGCAATTTCCGATGGATTCAATCTGTAAGGTATTAAAATAATGACGTCGTCTGCATATAGAAAGGGGTTTAAGCCTCGATTGGATGGGGACTTAGCAAGTGGGGTCATCATTAAATTAAATAGAATAGCGCTTATACCCAGGAATCACGTCTAACTGCAGGCGTGGCCATTTGCAGATCCTGTGACTAAATTTGTGTATGCAAGTTCCAATTAAATCTAATTAGTGCCAATAACTGCTTGTTAAAATGCCAATTATTGGCACTAATTACCTCAATTAAATTGCGCACGCTCACCCAAATTGCACACTCAATTTGGACGACATAGAATTAGGAGGACGACGTAGAATACTAATAGTTACACATGTGTAAGTGCTGGCCACATGCTCAGCAGTGTCCTATAACTTACTTTAGGGTGTAAATCAGGGCGGCCCAAGGCAATCTGCCACCCGAGGCAGGGATGAGATGCCACCCATGTCCAGTTTGGCATCGCCCCCTTCCCTCCTCTCCCAGTTCCCCATGTTTATCTTATTAATTGCTTTTCCAAAATGTGGCAGCAGTGATTCCCATAGGCTGCATCGGCCTCTTCTTCACTCTACTGTGCATCATGCCTCTGAAGAAACAGGAAATTACATCAAGAGGTGGGCTGCACTTGGGTGAAAAGGCCGGTGCCAGCAGCACTGTGGCAGGGCAGCCTATGGGAATCACTGCCACCGTCACTACCGCCTTTTGGAAAAGAAATAAATAAGGTGAACATGGGGAAGAGGGTTGAGGAGGGAACTGGAGAGTGCTGCTCCCTGCAGAGTGCCACCTGAGGCCCCTGCTTCAGGTGGCCTAATGGTAGGGTGGCCACTGGTGCAGTGTCCCAGTGGCTAGAGCACCGGCCCTGCAATCCAGAGATGGCCGGTTCAAATCCCACTGCTGCTCCTTGTGATCTTGGGCAAGTCACTTAACCCTCCATTGCCTCAGGTACAAACCTAGATTGTGAGCCCTCCTGGGACAGAGAACTATCCAGTGTACTTGAATGTAACTCACCTTGAGCTACTACTGAAAAAGGTGTAAGCAAAATGGAAATTGAAAAAAAAAATAAATAAATAAAATTCACAGGGGGAGATACAGGAGCAGAGCATGGGAATGTCTGACATTTATGCGCATAAAGTGCTGCAGTTAGGCGCATGCATTTATGCCTTCACATCCAGTGGCGTCGTGAGGGCAGCTGACACCCGGGGCGGGTCGCCGCTGCGCACCCCCCCCCGGGTGCAGCACGACGCACCTTCCCCCCTCCCTAGCGCAAACCCCCCCCCCCCCCCGCGAGAACATACCTGGAAGGCGGTGAGGGGCGGGCCAATCTGCCGAGTGCACGCCGCTAGGGGGTGTCAGCGCCTCGCTGGTTCCTTGCTCTCTCTGCCCCGGAACAGGAAGTAACCTGTTCTGGGGCAGAGAGAGAGCAAGGAACCAGCGAGGCACCAACACCCCCCCAGCGGCGTGGACCCGGGGCGGACCGCCCCAGCGCCTCCCTTCCTACGCCACTGTTCACATCAAACACTGGTTACCTGGCTGGATTTTCGGGATTCCCACAATGAATACGCTTGAGATTTTAGACTGTGAGCCCACTAGGGACAGAGAAATTACCTGTATATAATATGTAAACTGCTTTGGTTGTACCACAGGAAAGCGGTTTCTCAAATGTCTCCGCCCATATTACGTTCAAGATCCTCCTGTTGGTCTTCAAAAGTTGCCTTCCCTCGTCCCTTCCTATATCAACAACCTTCTCATTTTCTATGTTCCCACCCATTCTTTCTGTTCCTCCCGTAATAATCTTGCCCTTCCTCTCCCCACTTACATATTTCCAATGAATTTGCCTTCAGCTACCTCGGACCCTAACTTTGGAATTTTCTTCCTTCCCATATTAGACTGGAATCCTTGCATTATCTCTGATCATAGGTCTAATAGCGCCCAGCGCTGTTCCAGCGCTATTTTAGAGCGCTGTTTGGAACAGCGTGGGGCTTTTGATCATCTGCCTGCTTGTGACTCTGGGTAAGTCACTTAACCCTCCATTACCCCCGGGTACATAAAAAGTACCTGTATATAAAATATAAACCGCTTTGATTATAACCACAGAATGGCAGTTTATCAAGTCCCTTTCCCTTAAACAGTTTCTTGATGAGAAGTCTAAAGTTATTAGGGGGTCCTTTTACAAAGGCACACTAGCATTTTTAACATGCACTAAACACTAGATACCCAGATATTCCTATGGGCATCTCTGGTGTTTAGCATGCGCTAATCATTAATGCACGCTAAAAACGGTACCGTACCTTTGTAAAAGACCCCCTAGGTGATGTATAAAGATATGTTGTTGGCCTATCTGTTCAATATTTTTGTATATGTTCAGCGTTAGGAGTCACGGAACGAGAAAGGGACGTGGGAGTCATCAATGATTATATGTTGAAATCTTCTGCTCAGTGTGCTGCTGCGGCTAAAAAAGCGAATAGAATGTTAGGTATAATTAGGAAAGGGATGGAAAACAAAAATGCGGATATTATAATGCCACTGTATTGGTACATGGTGCAACCGCACCTAGAGTATTGTGTTCAATTCTGGTCGCCGCACTTCAAAAAAGATATAGTGGAATTGGAAAAGGTGCAGAGAAGGGCGACAAAGATGATTAAAGGGATGGGACGACTTTCCTGTGAGGAAAGGCTAAAGTGGCTGGGGCTCTTCAGCTGGAGAAAAGGCGGCTGAGGGGTGATATGATAGAGGTATATAAAATAATGAGTGGAGTGGAAAAGATAGTTATGGAGCGTCTGTTTACGCTTTCCAAAAATACTAGGACAAGGGGCATGCGATGAAGCTGGAGTGCAGTAAGTTTAAAACAAATAAGAGAAAATGTTTCTTTACTCAGTGCGTAATTCGACTCTGGAATTCGTTGCCGGAGAATGTGGTTAAGGCGGTTAGCTTAGCAGAGTTTAAGAAAGGTTTGGGCGGCTTCCTGAAGGAAAAGGCCATAGAATGGTATTAAATGGACGTAGGGAAAAATCCACTATTCCTGGGACAAGCAGTACAAAATGCTTTGCTCCGTGGATCTTGTCGGGTGATTGTGACCTGGATTGGCCACTGTCGGAGACAGGGTCTAGGCTAGATGGACCTTTGGGCTGTCCCAGTGTGGCGATGCTTATGTCTTGTATTTTTCTCTTTCTCCTGTTTAAGGGTTTCATATTCTCATGTAGATGATTTTGAAATACCTTGTCACATGTATGCAGATGATGCACAGTTGTGGGTAGAGGTGGGTAAAAGTCAGCAGGCAGGATTAAATATTTTCAACCAATGTTTGTCCAAATTATCCACTTGGTTTAGGAAAGCCCAGTTGAAATTAAATTTGGAAAAATCTTGTCTTGTATGGTTTTCAGATGATCAAAAGGATCTGTAGGTAACACCAGTTGTGGGCGGGGGTCAATATTTCCCCAAACATATCGGTAAGGATTCCAGGAATTTAAAGACCAAACTATAAAAATGGTTCAGGCATCCTTTGCTCGTTTGAGACTTTTATGATGGTTAAGGCCTTTATTAGAGTATAAGATTTGGCAGCTTTGATTCATGCTCTTGTTACTACAAGGTTACATCACTGGTTTGTGGGAAGATTCACAGCGATGCTAGTAAAAGCGTAGGAGCCAGCCTTTCATATATTCTTTTTTTTCTCTTTATTTGTAGTTTCTCTTGCATTGAGATGCTTTCCTATTATGGAATTGTTTATCCTGTATGTGTATTCTAAAATTTTAAAATAAAAAGTAAATTACCCTGTGGATGGTGAGGGGCAGGGTAGACAGGCCTCTTACGGGAGACAAAAGGCCTTTTTTTCTCAGAAGCTGCATTTCAAAAGTGACCACATTAAAGCATGTTTGCCAAATATGAAGAAAATAGAGCCATATTATTAACAGCAACATTAAAATTACAGTATTAGGATTTTAGCTTTGCTGGGGGACCCACTGCATCCCTGGAAGGCCGTCATTTCTCTGAGTATGAGGTTATCAATAGAAATCAAACAAAATAAAACATGGAAAAGAAAATAAGATGATACCTTTTTTATTGGACATAACTTAATACATTTCTTGATTAGCTTTCGAAGGTTGCCCTTCTTCGTCAGATCGGAAATAAGCAAATGTGTTAGCAGATAGTATATACACGGCTACCACACCTCTCTGAGTATGAGGAAACCTGATTTAAGAAAGGCCAGGAATCACTATAGAAACACCACCCCAACAAAATGATTTCCCTTTCCTGAGCTTGCATAATTACCCTTTGCTTTGATTTAATAACTCAATATACCACTTAATGCAACAAGGTTTTAAAGCGGTTTACAAACACAATCTGCAAAATGATATAACCTTATTCGACCACAACAACACTTTGGTATTTGTTTCTCACCCGGAATTGGCGAACGCCTCTATGGTACTATGTAAGCCACATTGAGCCTGCAAATAGGTGGGAAAATGTGGGATACAAATGTAACAAATAAATAAATAAATAAAAATATACAGTAACATAATAAAACAAAAATTCAATGCACAAAAGTATAACAACATAATATAACCAAATAGCAATGTGATATGTAATCCCCAGGATTCTATATTTATACATCATTATTTACAGTATTTATTAGGATTTACCACCTTTTTGAAGGAATTCACTGAAGGCAGTGTACAGTAAGAATAAATCAAACATGAGCAATAGACAGTTACAGCAGTAAAAATATTCTAACAATACAAAGTATGGCAAAGTATACTACTTACAATGTCAACACAATACATAATAGAACATTTTAATTGACAGTGTAGGGTATAATGTCAACACTTTAATTCTATAACAATGCGTGTAACTTAATTGGTTAACTAGCTAATCAGTGCTGCTAATTGGATGTTATCAGCACTAATTGGCATTAAGATTTACGTGCACAACTTGCTAAGCGTACTCTGTAATGTGGTGCGCCTAAATTCTAAGTCGCATAGTTGAAAAGGGGGCGAGGCCAAGGGCAGGGTGTGGCCATCCTAAAATCTATGCGCGTTGCTATAGAAAACACCCACTCTGTAACTAATTAAGGCATAAGGATTTAAATGGCCACGACTACATTTGGTCATGTGGAGAGGCGCTCAGTGATATTCTATATAAAAATTAGGCGTACTTTACAAAATACGTCTAGGCATATTTTTTTCCCCGCGGAATTGTCAGGCACCATATATAGGACTCTAGCCCAATAAGTACATACTGCAGCAGGACACAGGGCCGCTGAGAGACTGAGCCAGACCCGGGGCAGGGCCACCGCCGCTCCCCCAAAATTGTCATCGCCGCTGTCCCCCTCTCTCCCACCCAAAGTGACATCATCCCCCCCCAGCTGCAGGCAGCACAACTCTTTCATCTACCCACCATTGCTTGCCCCATGGCTGCTTTCCTCAGTTCGCACATGCTCAGTCTCAAAACTCAGCATTCACAGCCTGAGGGCCCAGCAGCTGCTAGGCAGGCAATGCAAGGGGGGGCCTGGCGCCGGAGTTCTCGCTCCTGCTCCTGTCGGGACACGATCACCTGGGTCCTGTCAGGAGCAGGAGAGACTGAGAGACCCCTGTGCTGGGCCCCCCCTGGAGGCCCGGGCCTGGGGAATTTTGCCCCCCTCCTCTCAGCAGCTCTGGCAGGACATGTTTATCCACTCCTACCCTAGCTGAGACAATATTTAACCATCTCTCTGACCTCATGTGCACCTTTCTTTAAATTACTCACCTTGCTTTTTAAATCTTCTTACTCTCTTACCTATCTATATGTTCCATTTTTGCTTTACCCTTCACTATCAATTAAAATGTTCTATTATTGTGTTGACATTGTAAGTAGTATACTATGCCATACTTTGTATTGTTATTTGAATATTTTGTTGCTGTAACTGTCTAATGCTCATGTTTGATTCCTTCAGTGAATTCCTTCAAAAAGGCGGTAAATAAATCCTAAAAATACATAAATAAACGTAGTAATGCATTGCTTCCCTCACATTCTGAAAGACTGTCAAAAGTGCTCTTCAAAAGCCAAGTCTTTAAGGCTTCGCAAAAACCAACATAACTAGTAATACTACTAAGTTCGACTGGCAGAGTTTCACAATAAAAGTCCAACACAGCAAAAGCTTCTATTCTTTGTTGAAGTCAGTTTGGCAAGGCTCAATGAAGGAAGCTGAAGGAAGCAATGATGTGACAAATGTCATAAGTGCTGAGACACTTGTTTACGAAGCACAACAGAGAGATATTTAGGGGTGCCCATACAGAAGATCTAATAAACTAGACATAGTGACTTAAAAGTACTACTACTACTACTTAACATTTCTATAGCGCTACTAGTGTTACGCAGCGCTGTACAGTTTAACAAAGAAGGACAGTCCCTGCTCAAAGGAGCTTACAATCTAAAGGACGAAATGTCAAGTTGGGTTAGTCTAGATTTCCTCAATGGAGGTGTAATGGTTATGTGCCGAAAGCGACATTGAAGAGGTGAGCTTTGAGTAAAGATTTGAAGATGGGCAGGGAGGGGGCTTGACGTATGGGCTCAGAGAGTAATCCTTGCAGAAATAGGCAACCAATGTATTTCATCCAAAATTGGGGAAATATTCTATTTATTTATTTATTTATGTTGACATTTATACCCCACATTATCCCGAACGTACTCGACTTCAATGTGGCTTACAATAAATAAATACAAAAATCATGTGGAAACTCAAAAAACCTGTCCAAATGCTATGAATTATAATGTCAGTCTTTTCACTAAAATATTATAATACACAGTTTTCAATTTTCTACTTTTAAAAAAAAAATTTTATCCAAAAGGGAGAAAAAAAGCCTCAGCACTCAAAGGCTTGTGCTGTGGACATTCCACTCAGTTGCTTTAACTTAAGTACCACAGCTGCCTACTGACTCAGACCAATCATTGCCAAAAACCTCCCAATTATTTTTATTTTTTTTTTTATTTATAATTTTCAAAATGGTACATTCATATCAATATAAATGCAGGATTTAAAATTGAAATACAACAGAAATAAATTTCTCTTCATTTAAATTAGAGAGACAAGAAATATTCATATACATATTACATAGTAATATAGTAGATGACGGCAGAAAAAGACCTGCATGGTCCATCCAGTCTGCCCAACAAGATAAACTCATATGTGCTACTTTTTGCGTATACCTTACCTTGATTTGTACCTGTCCTTTTCAGGGCACAGACCGTGTAAGTCTGCCCACCACTATCCCCGCCTCCCAACCACCAGCCCCGCCTCCCACCACCAGCTCTGGCACTGACCGTATAAGTCTGCCCACCACTATCCCCGCCTCCCAACCACCAGCCCCGCCTCCCACCACCGGCTCTGGCACTGACCGTATAAGTCTGCCCAGCACTATCCCCACCTCCCAACCTCCAGCCCTGCCTCCCACTACCGGCTCTGCTATCCAATCTCGGTTAAGCTCCTGAGGATCCATTCCTTCTGAACAGGATTCCTTTATGTTTATCCCACGCATGTTTGAATTCCGTTACCGTTTTCATCTCCACCACCTCCCGCGGGAGGGCATTCCAAGCATCCACTACTCTCTCCATGAAAAAATACTTCCTGACATTTTTCTTGAGTCTGCCCCCCTTCAATCTCATTTCATGTCCTCTCGTTCTACCTCCTTCGCATCTCCGGAAAAGGTTCGTTTGCGGATTAATACTTTTCAAATATTTGAACGTCTGTATCATATCACCCCTGTTTCTCCTTTCTTCCAGAGTATACATGTTCAGGTCATCAAGTCTCTCCTCATACGTCTTGTAACGCAAATCCCTTACCATTCTCGTAGCTTTTCTTTGCACCGCTTCAATTCTTTTTACATCCTTCGCAATATACATATTGACCACCATAATTTGGGAACAAGATAAAGGAAAAAAAAAAAGAAAGCACAGCAGAGGTGGAATCCACCTCATCTGACTTGGAAAAAAAAAAGCAATCATTCAGAGGGGCGAGCGTTATACGCCCACTAGAAGGTACAAACAGCAACTTCCTATGAGACAAGCACGCTGAAACCAAAGTTTCAGCGTGCTTGTCTAACATTGCTGTCTGGATGTCTCAACGCCACCTGAAATTAAATATGACCAAAACCGAGCTTCTCATTTTCACCCCCAAACCCACCTCCCCGCTCTCCCCGTTTTCTATTTCTGTTGATGGCTCTCTCATTCTCCCTGTCTCCTCAGCTCGAAACCTTGGGGTCATCTTTGACTCTTCTCTCTCCTTCTCTGCTCATATCCAGCAGATCGCCAAGACCTGTCGTTTCTTTCTTTACAACATCCGTAAAATCCGCCCCTTTCTTTCTGAGCACTCTATCAAAACCCTCATCCACACCCTTGTCACCTCTCGTTTGGACTACTGCAATCTGCTTCTTGCTGGCCTCCCACTTAGTCACCTCTCCCCTCTCCAGTCGGTTCAAAACTCTGCTCTCCGACTCGTCTTCCACCAGGGTCGCTTTACTCATACTACCCCTCTCCTCAAGTCGCTTCACTGGCTCCCTATCCGTTTTCGCATCCTGTTCAAACTTCTTCTACTAACCTATAAATGTACTCACTCTGCTGCTCCCCAGTATCTCTCCACACTCGTCCTTCCCTACACCCCTTCCCGTGCACTCCGTTCCCTTGATAAATCCTTCTTATCTGTTCCCTTCTCCGCTACTGCCAACTCCAGACTTCGCTCCTTCTGTCTTGCTGCGCCCTATGCCTGGAATAGACTTCCTGAGCCCCTACGTCTTGCCCCATCCTTGACCATCTTTAAATCTAGATTGAAAGCCCACCTCTTTAACATTGCTTTTCACTCGTAACCACTTGTATCCACTCGCCTCCACCTACCCTCCTCTCCTCTTTCCTCTACACATTAATTGATTTGTTTGCTTTATTTTTTGTCTACTAGATTGTAAGCTCTTTGAGCAGGGACTGTCTTTCTTCTATGTTTATGCAGTGCTGCGTACGCTTTGTAGCGCTATAGAAATGCTAAATAGTAGTAGTAGTAGTAGGTCATTCAGGGTTGAACATTTCCCCTTTCCTTAGAGATTACAAATTCAGCCAATTTTTGGGGGTCAAGGAAAACATAACTAATGTTATTAATTGTTACCAGGCATCTAATATATCCCTCCTAAAGCGAGAGTCCTCGGTTTTAAAGCCAAAAACTCTCGCCTTCGCTTCTGTGTATCTCTATTTAGATCCGGGTAAATCTGAATTCCCCCCCCCCCTCCAAAATTGGCTTGCATATGTTTGAAATATAAACGAAATACATTATTTATTTATTTATTTATTTGTTGCATTTGTATCCCACCTTATCCCACCTCTTTGCAGGCTCAAAGTGGCTTACAATACATCATGAGTAGTGGAAGAGTGTTCTGAGATTAAATAGGCGAGTTGTGTAGTGTATGTTCACTTGGGTTGGTCTTTTTGGTATGCTCTTTCAAAGAGATGGGTCTTCAGTAGCGTGCGGAAGTTCGTTCTTTCTTAGGTCGATTTCAAGTTGCGCGGCAGTGCGTTCCATAACTGTGTGCTCAAGTAGGTGAAGTTTGACGCGTGCATTGATTTATATTTCATTTCTTTACAACTGGGGAAGTGCAGATCAAGGAATGTGCGGGATGATCTTCTGGCATTCCTAGGTGGTAAGTCTATTAGGTCAGACATGTAAGCTGGTGCGTCTCCATGGATAATTTTGTGAACTAGTGAACATATTTTGAACGTGATGCGTTCCTTAAGTGGAAGCCAGTGTAATTTTTCTCGTAAGGGCTTGGCACTTTCAAATTTAGGTTTGCCAAATATGAGTCTAGCTGCAGTGTTCTGGGCTGTCTGGAGTTTTTTGATTATTTGTTCTTTGCAGCCGGCATATAGTGCATCAAACAGGTAGGCCTTTAGTCCGGATTTGAAAGCGCCAGGGATGGAGATTGATGCAATGGCACAGGGAGTCTATTCCAGGCATAAGGTGCGGCAAGATAAAAGGAACGGAGCCCGGAGTTAGCGATGGGGGAGAAGGGTACAATTAGGAGAGATTTGCCTAGTGAACGGAGTTCCTGGGAAGGAGTGTAGGGAGAGATGAGGGTGGAGAGGTAGTGAGGGGCAGCAGAGTGAATGCACTTATAGGTTAATAAGAGGAGCTTGAACTGTATACGGAAACAGATAGGGAGCCAGTGAAGTGACTTCAGAAGAGGGCTGATATGGGCATAGCGACTTTGGCGAAATATTAATCGTGCAGCAGCATTTTGAACAGATTGAAGAGGAAAGAGATGGCTGAGTGGAAGACCGGTGAGAAGCAAGTTGCAGTAGTCCAAGCGAGAGGTGATGAGAGTGTGGATGAGGGTTCTGGTAGCGTGCTCAGAAAGGAAAGGGTGAATTTTGGCGATGTTATGTTATGTTATGTCATCTGCATCTGAAAATAGAAATGTTTTAATGCTATTTTAAATTAGGAGAGATGAGGGGCTTCTCACGCTAAGTTATGCCTATTATTTTTTTAGTTTTCTTCTAGAATGACCTCCTTGCCTTTAGACGCGCCCCTCAACCTTTGATTGTGGTCTAAGGAAGAGATAAATGTTTCTTCAGATGTATTTATAATGGTTTTGATTATTTCTTCTCTGTATTACTGTAACAAGTATTGAATTGCTTGTGTTATAGATACTAAGGGCCCTGTTTACTAAGGTGCATTCGTGTTTTTGGCGTGACTACACTTAGCGTGCACACTAATCATGTAGGCACCTATAGGAATATTGTAGGCACGAACATGGTTAACGCGTGTTAAAAACGTTAACGCGCCTATAACGTTGCTTAGTAAACAGGGCCCTAAATGCTTAATTAAAAAAAATAATTGTGAGAAAGAAGATTCCAAAATGAAGGTGCAAAGGAAGCATATTCCAGAGGGGTCCATTAACAATGAAAATTTTACAACAAATAGTCTCAAGACAAATTTGTTGGTAAGTTGGAACAAGGAGACAATTATGCTGTGATGAACTGAGGGATCTGATTGGTGCATATAGTATAACGAGAAAGGTAGAGAGATTGTCCAGAGTGATAAATTTTATATGTCAGTAGTAGTACTTTATAAGTGATACGATGTGAAAGTGGAAACCAGTGTTCAGGTCAAAGCAATGGTGTAAAAGGATCAGTTTTATGAGAACGTATCATGTTCAAAGTATGCTCCCTAGTTCACAGGATCATTCACAGAGACGCACCAGCCTACATGTCAGACCTGATAGACTTACCATCCAGGAATGCTAAAAGATCATCCCACACATTCCTTAATGTGCACTTCCCCAACTGCAAAGGTCTAAAATACAAATTAATGCATGCGTCAAACTTTACCTACTTGAGCACACAGTTATGGAACGCACTGCCGCGCAACTTAAAAATGATTTGCGAACTAACCAACTTCCGCAAAATACTGAAGACCCATCTCTTTAATAAGGCATACCACAAAGATCAACAAATGTGAACATACACCACTCCTCCACATATATTCAGAACTGTCTTATAATATCTGCTTGTTATATTACTATCAAGTTTTATCATTATCCTGTTACCCAAGATTATTCTGTAACACTAAATGTCTATATTTCCACCATTCATGATGTATTGAAAGCCACATTGAGCCTGCAAAAAGGTGGGAAAATGTGGGATACAAATGCAATAAATAAATAGACATACTGTTGAATTCTGAACTACTGTCTTTGTAGTCTACGAAGATCTTGAGATCTAGAACCATAAAGAAGAGAATTACAGTAATCTAGTTGTAATCTAGCCGGGGCGGAGACAGGGACAAGTTACTCATCCGCAGAGAACAAAGATGGATACACAGACTGCAAACTTTAAATCCTATAGGGCTCAATACAAGAGTAGACTGGAAAGTTTTTTTCTAGTGTGTTCAGCTTACCTAGCCCTTTAAATAGTAAAGAGAATATGATTGGATAGACATCGACGGCGTCATGATAAATAGCGTCCGCCATTTTAGAAAGATAGGACGCTGCATTTTGTTAGTACAGGAAGTTCTCAAGTAAGTTTTCTAGCTGTTGGTAATTGATTTTCTCTACCCTCTTTGAGATTATAATAATCTGCTTGTTATATATCCTTAGAGATAAACAGTACTGCTCCTTAAGAAGCTGTTGGCGAAACGGGAGCTCGCTGTAGGGCGTGCCGGGAGTCCTGTATGAGAAAGCAGCAGAAGATAAGTGTACCTTTTAAGTTGATTGAAATAAAGTGACACTATTAAGGACTAAAAAAGTTTCAAAAAAAAGTTATAAAAATGAATGCAGAGGTTTTTGGCTAATGAGGATGCTCGTGGTAGGCTAAGTATGCGGAGAAATTGCAGCCGCTAAACGAGTCAGTGAGCCTATAAATTTAAAATATTGGCTCACTGAGTGTCTGAAGCCTTTTCCTCTGTAACACGAGAATAGAGGGAAATTGTCTTGCTTTTTGTTGATATTTTGGTAAAGAAAGGGTGAGCAAGCTCCATATCAAGCATTAATTGAGTAATCTAGTTGTGAAATAACTAGAGACTAGATGAGGATTTTAAGTGCAGAGGTTGTAAATAAATGTCGCTCTTGATATATCAACCTAACTTTGAAAAAACAGGTTTTAATAATGATCTATATATATAAAAGGCACCGCCAACGTTCCATTGAAGCCTCAAGCCGGAAACTTGAGTCGCCCGAGATATCCGGTTTGGCCTACAGGCTACAGTCACTGTAGCTCTGCCCTCGCGTCAAAACGCGATGACGTTGAGGGCGGGGCGGGCCTGCAGTCAGTGTACCTACGCCCTCGCGTCAACACGCGATGACGCAGAGGGCGGGGCGGCGAACACACAACGGACGACTTCCACACATTCTCTGACAGCTGCTGGGAGAGTGTACCGAACTTCGCAAACTCGCAACCACATCACTGAGGGACGGAGGGAGGGAGAGGAGAGGTGTGCAACTTGGAAGGGAGGCACGGAGGGGGCGTCTGGAACTCGGGAGGGAGGACGGTGGGGGGGATTACCCTGCTAGCGCCCGTTTCATTTTTCCCCGAAACGGGCATTTCTTACTAGTAGTTACATATAAGCAAAAAGACACTGTATTGTCAAAAGTGACACCTAAAATTTTAATAGCTCGTGATAATGGAGTATGTATTTCTGACATAATGATGGGAGTGGATAAAGATGAAATTACAGAGCCGCCTATCAGCAAGATCTTGGATTTGTTAGGGTTGAGGTTTAGTCCGTTAAGAGATAAGTTTCGAGTTTATTAAAATTTTCTGTCCCGCCCAACAGCAAGCCATCTGGGCGGCGTACAATCTAAAAACAGAACAGAGCAAGAGCAACCGACATATTGAACTAACATGAAACAAAAGGGGTTACGGTGGAACAGGGGCGTAGCCAGATAGTCAATTTTGGGTGGGCCTGAGCCCAAGGTGGGTGGGCATGAAATTCCCCCCCCCCCCCCCCGGTACCCCTTCAGTTTGCTCTTCTCTCCACCTCTCCACCTCAAATACTTGAGCTGGTGGGATCCCTAAACTCTGCCAGCTGAAGATTTCCTACTACTGCTCGAGTAGCCAGCACTCTTCCAAATGGCAGCCGGCAGCACTTGCCTCAAACTGATGCTGTTGCCGGCACGCCATGTATGTTCAGTGCTTTTGCTTGTGTGAAAACTGAGCATGTGCAGAAGGGCCGGTCTTAGCGTCAGCTCAAGGAAAGTGCTGCTGGCTGACATTTGGAAGAGCGCTGGCCTGCCCAAGGACAGAAAATCTTCAGCTGACAAGGTTTGGGAATACCCACCAGCCATAGCAAGAGTGTCACAATTTTGGGTGGGCCTGAGTCCAAAGTGGGTGGACCCTGGCCCACCCAGGCCCACCTGTGGCTACGCCACTGCGGTGGAACTAAAATAGATAGGAAAGAAGGGTAAAGAGGAGAGAACAAATGGTAGGGAAGTCTGAGTTTCAGGTATCTGTAGCCCAATCAGAAGAGGAAGTAGATATGAGCATCTTGAAAAAGAAACGTTTTGAGTTCTTTTTCGAAGAGGAGGAGAAAAGTAATCTGTCTTAAGTGAGTGGGCAGGGAATTTCAAAGTTTAGGACCTTGAAAAGAAAGCATGGTGTGATGTTATGCTTGTGGTAACGTTCTCGAGGTGATGGAACAGTAAGTTGATTAAGCTAGGCAGAACGAAGTGCTCTAGTTTGAGTATAAGGGGTGAGATGTTTCAGGAGGTAAAGGGGTTCGGAAGTAGTAAGCGATTTAAATATCAATAGAAATTTTTTTTATAAGTGACACGGTGAGACATAGAGGGGCATAATTGAACAAAAACGTCTATCTCCATGGGCGTTTATCTCCGAGAACGGGTCCGTGAAGGGGCGGACCAAACCGTATTTTCGAAAAAAATAGACGTCCATGTTTTATTCAAGAATTTGTGAGCTGGGCGTTTTTGTTTTTCAGTGATAATGGAAAATGAAAGCGCCCAGCTCAAAAACGAATAAATCCAAGGCATTTGTTCGTGGGAGGGGCCAGGAGTTGTAGTGCACTGGTCCCCCTCATATGCCAGGACACCAACCGGGCACCTAGGGGGCACTTTTACAAAAACAAAAAAAAAAAGGTAAAAGAGCTCCCAGGTGCATAGCACCCTTCCCTTGAGTGTTGAGCCCCCCAAATCCCCCTCAAAACCCACCGCCCACAAGTCTACACCATTACTATAGCCCTAAGGGGTGAAGGGGGGCACCTACATGTGGGTACAGTGGGTTTGGGGGGCGGTTTGGAGGGCTCCCATTTACCAGCACAAGTGTAACAGGTGGGGGGGATGGGCCTGGGTCCACCTGCCTGAAGTCCACTGCACCCCCTAATAACTGCTCCAGTGACCTGCATACTGCTGCCAGGGAGGTGGGTATGACATTTGAGGGTGAAAATAAAAAGTTGTGAAACGGCATATTTTGTGGTGGGAGGGGGTTTGTGACCACTGGGGGAGTCAGGGGAGGTCATCCCCGATTACCTCCAGTGGTCATCAGGTCATTTAGGGCACTTTTTGGGGCCTTATTCGTGGAAAAACAGGGTCCAGGAAAAGTGCCCTAAATTCTCGCTAAAAACGCATATTTTTTTTCCATTATCGGCGAAAGGCGCCCATCTCTGATCGCCCGATAACCACGCCCCAGTTCTACCTTCACCACACCTTCGACATGCCCCATCAACTTTGTACTCATCCGCGACGGAGTGCAGTTGAAAACGTCCAAATTCGGCTTTCGATTATACTGCTTTATCCGTTTTGTGAGATAAACGTCTATCTCCCGATTTGGGTCGCAATATAGGCGTTTTTCTTTTTCAATTATAAGCTGGATAGGGAGCCAATGAGAAGATTTTAGATATTCAGTCTGCCACTGCCTGGAATGGAATCTTGTTACTTTTTGGGATCCTCCCAGATAATTGTGACCTGGAATGGCCACTGTTGGAAGTGGGATACTGGGTCTGACCCAATTTGGCAATTCTTACATTCTTAGGTTCTTAGGATTTGACGTATAACATGATTAAATGATTAAATATTTTGACACCCAGCAGACAGGACTTAACAAAGATCTGGGTTTTCTAGCCCATTATAAACCATGAAATTTCACTGCTTTGTCACCCTCTGATCACCATGCATAGCTCCCTGTCACCCATCCTCTCAGCCATCTCCGTTTCTCACCTAGCCCACCCCTCCCTCATCCTTTCAGACTGTCACTTAAATACTTTGATGTTTCACTTATATATGCTGTTACTTATCAAAATTTGCTTATTTCTGATCTGACAAAGAAGGGCTACCTTCGAAAGCTAATCTAAAAATGTATTAAGTTAGTCCAATAAAAAAGGTATCATCTTATTTTCTTTTCTATGTTTTATTTTATTCTATTTCTATTGATGTATAACATGTAACAGGGTGTGGTTGTATGTCAGCTTTTATGACCATGTTGGCTTCTTCTTTAGACATGGGTCACCTTCTAGTTTAGTCAAACACAACACATTTGAAGAAGGGGCAGGACAGCTCAGGTACAATCAGGGCCAGAGAACCCATAAGTACATAAGTATTGCCTTACTGGGACAGACCAAAGGTCCATCTACATTGTTGGAAACAGGTCGCTGGGCTTGATGGACCTTTGGTCTGTCCCAGTAAGGCAATACTTATGTACTTATGTATACTTACTGTATGTATCCAGGTCACAAATACCTGGCAAGATCCCCAAAAAGTACAAAACATTTTATACTGCTTATCCCAGAAATAGTGGATTTTCCCCAATTCCAATTAATAATGGTCTATGGACCCTTCCTTTAGGAAGCCGTCAAAATCTTTTAAAAACTCTGCTAAGCTAACCGCCTTTACTACATTCTCTGGCAATGAATTCCAGAGTTTAATCACACGTTGAATGAAGGAAAATTTCTCTGATTCGTTTTAGACAGTGACGGTATTCAGCGTTGCCAAGGGGGTCCTTCCAGGGTTGGAACCTCGGGTAATTGTTTGCTGATCCCCACCCTTCCTCAGAAAGGTAATTCTATAAGTCCTGTGAAGGATCCATGCTTTCCCTGGGTGGAATACCAACCAGTTGCCTCAAGAAATGTTTAATGAGTAACAGAAGAGGTCCAGCATTGTGCAACCTGACAAAGAGAATGTACTGACTGACGTCAGTGGCAGTGACTGAGTGCTCACTTTTTTATTTATTTTTTAACATCTTTTGATTGTTTTTACTAACCAGGCCAGTAGCCAGCTTCTATTTTAGTAAACTCTAGGAGGATTAAGAAAAGAATGAAGACATTTGGAAAGCTGAGTACTGGATCTGCACACTTTTCCATTTCCAGAGAAAAAAGAAAAAGTAAAAAAAAAAAATGCCAAAGCAATTAAAACCGGAACCCAGAAAAAAAAAGCATTTTCTTACATACTGTGCTAAGAAATTTGCCGGCCTTTTTTGTAAAGTATTGCATTGAGAACATGATATTGAAAGAATGTGACAGGCATCCAGCTGTTACATGGTCCTGGGGTGGGTGGTGCAGACCCTGTCCAAATCCGCGAGGGGGGGAGGAGAGGGGAGATTGGCAGTTATTGATGGTAAGATAGGCATATCAGTCCCTGGCCAAAAGACTTTGGCTACTTCACAAAACCACCTGAATGTGTTTTTGGAGGAAAAGGCAAATTTTAAGGGTTATGGTCAGACTCCTCTGGTCGTCTTTCAGCCTAAACCAATCACGAAACTAGATGTGGAACGCTGTAGCAATATATGGAACAGTGGAACAATAGATGGAACAATGCCAACGTATAGCTGTGACACTCCTGTTACAGTTCATTGCAAGATTCAAATTCAGCTGTAACAAGCAGAGATTGTCCAATAGATTATGTGCATGGATTTTGAACAAAACTTTTGCCTGAAATGGTGCCAGGGATATTATTTACACTGATTTTACTGGATTGCTTTTGCGCCATATTGAATTTCAGGCCAACAAACCCAGTTCTGGCAGTTAAGACTCAGCTGGAAGTGTGGTTCATGAGTTCATTCCATGTCACTTTGGACAGGTTGAACTGATCCTGGTTTTGCCACCATCACCCTCTATCTGTGGCTACAGGGCAGGCTATGGCAGCACCTCAGGCCCAAATGATCCAACATCAATTTCCTCTTTATATACTGGCGCAGGAGACCTGTAATCAGAGCTGCCACACAGGAAGCTTTCACATGTTTAATGGTTCAAAGAAGAGGCTGGAAAAAGGAAAGAATCAGGCTGGCTCTTTGTAGTTCAGAGGGTCTGGGGAGAGTTGTTTTTTGGGTTTTTTTTTTTTTTTAAATCCTGCCTATCCAAATAGTTTTAACTAAAACTGTCTGTACTGTGTGGCATTCTTCCACCCTCCGCCCTCCCTGGGCTCTGACACCATGTGACACTCCAAAGAATTGCCAAATTTGGGAAGACAGGAAGCAAACTTCCTTCAAACTGCTTGGTATGAGCCAAGGAAGGAATATTCAAGTGTAACCCTTCCACTGCTGGGAAAGTTTTAGCTGTGGATACTGACAAGGCTGATTTCATTAATACCCCTCATACTTCCTCTGGACCAGCAAAGCTGGGCTGGAAGGGGTATGGAGAAAAGACCCACATGTGCCTCTGAGAAATACTCTAGTCACCCCTTTTGGGTGGCAGAAACCAGAGAACCTTCAAGCCTGATAATATAGTGTGATGACTTTATTTCTATTTTGTCTTTATTTGTGAAATGTTTAGTGCAAGACGGTAACTATCAATGACCAGATTTGCAAGATCTTATGAGGGGGTTCAGGGGCACAGAGGGGAAATTGTCTTATCCCTGCAATGGAGGGAGATGGAAATGTTTCCTTCTTTTTGACAATGTGTCCTTCCCAGCGCATGCTTTCTAGCAAAAAAGGTGCCGGTACTCAAATGCCAGGCTACCCTTCAAGGGTGGGGTGATCACTGAGGGGCCCACCCCACAATAGCCAGGCCCCCTGCAACCAGTCACAGAATCTATGACAAAGCAGAATTGGTGTGTAGAGCCTGAGCTCTTTCATTAAAACTTGGGGGTCCATGGGTCAATTTTTGCAGACAATGGAAAAGGCGCCGGTACTCAGTACCCCCTCAAAAAAAGCCCTGATCCTTCCTATTGAGAAGATGCTGTCTAGACGGGTCCAGAATATCAGAGGCAACCTGCCCGGCAGAAATATTTTGAAACTACCAATTCTGATATGTGTTAGGGATATGTAACCTCTGAATATAAAGGCTTACTGGCAGTCTGTAATTGGAAAAGGCGCTTTTAATCCCTCACTCTAGTGCAACTAAGGACTCTTAGGCCTGACTTTCATAAAAGACCTAGAACTCTGTGGCTGAACTCTTCTGAAATGGAAATACCATCTCTTGTCACAGGATTGTGTCACTGGCTGAGAAGTCTGCATGGTCTATTCAGGGGGAGTTTATTAGGGAGATGTGAACTGACTGTCTCCATGAAAAGATAGAGTTAGGCACAGTGGCATAGCCAAGGGTGGGCCTGGGTGGGCCCAGGCCCACCCAGTAGCAGCACACCTATGGTGTGGCTGGCAGAGATCCCCAAGCCCCATCAGCCGAAAACTCCCAACAACTGTTCCTCCTGCATACGTTGTAAATAGCAGATCTTTGCCTGCAGTGAGCAGCGACTGTTACATACTGCTCGCACCAGCCCCACAGCCTTCCCTCTGATGTATTCCCGCCTATGCGGAAACAGGAAGTTGTATCAGAGGGAAGGCTGTGGGGCCAACATAAGCAGTGTGTATTAGTTGCTGCTTGCTGAAAGTGAAAATCTGCTATTTAAAAGGTATACGGGGAGGGGGGATTGTTGAGAGACCATATGGCATGCAGGCGAGAGAGGGCGAGACCAAATCATTTGTGGGAGAAGGTGGAGTTCTTCTGCCCACCCATCTTGGGCCCAGGCCCACCCAAAATTGGGCATCTGGCTACGCCCCTGGATAGGCAGCATTGCTGCAATACTTGACTGGCTCCAGTCTCAGCAATAACATCATTCCTGATATTATCAAGTTCCCATTTTGTTGCAACCTGGCTTTATCTATTAAACAAGAGTGGACAGGAGGACATAAGTTTGAACATTTAGGTCCTAGAAACATGAATTTTGATATGGTGAGTGTGGGTATATGGAGAAGTAGCAGCCTCTGACGGGCGGTAGAGGAGGGAGAAAGAAGAGGGCTGAAGAATTATGCGAGGTGGAGAGGAGAGTGAACAAGGGATAGAAAAGTGGCTGCCTAGAAAGAAGGTTTTTGGAAGAGTGACAGCCTGTTGGGACCCTCAGCCAGTACCCACATCCAAACTGTTGTCTCTTCATTTATTAGTGTTTCCTCCCCTCTCACCCCCACTGCTGTCATTGGAGCCTGCCGTTTAGGCCATGGTTGTCATGGATGAGGAGGAATAAGAGGGAACCGGAGCTAGATAGAGGATTAACCTGGTTACATTTTCCAGACTGAAAAATGCCCTCCATTTAGTAGCTAAAAGGTTCATTTTTGGGAGTTCCCAAAAATGGACTGGGAGTCCCAATATTCTTCTCCCTCCCCCTGGCTGCAATATTACCTTCGTTGGCGGGAATACCAAGCCTACCCATGTGCTTTGGCCCTCATGCTGGCTTTCCTGCACATGCTCAGTTAGACCTGAACTGAGCATGTGTGAGAGCCTGCATTAGCAGCCAAAGCACACCTGAGTGAATTGTGTCACCTTTGGCTGGCTGGACTTGGTATCCCTGCCAGCCATGAAGGCAGAGGGATCCTGAGCCAAAGGTGAGTGGTGCAGAGGCATAGACACAGTATGTGGCACACTGATACATTTCTACTGGTAAGGCTACTGGCTTTTCTTCTGTTAGTCCAGCCTATTATAAAAGTAGTGATCAGGCATGGAGGCTCTAATGAGTGACAGAGTATGAAAGCCTTCAACTGAGTGTGATACACTCCTAATGAGTGTGAGCGTAAAAGAGCCCTGAAATGAGTGTGACATACTCCTCAGTGAGACTTGGCATTTCTGCCTCCTTCTTCACCCCCTGACCCTCATAGAACTCATAGCTTGCTCTTTAATTTGAGCTCTGAGGCCTCTCCTTTCTCCATCCTACCCTCTGTCCTGAGCTTAGTCTCTTTTCTTGGGATCACAGAGAGTTGCAGGTTGAACCATAGGAGTCAATTTATAAATTACCCCTGCCTGGACACATGAAGGAACTTGCTCAAATTTTGGGGGGGGGGGGGGGGGGGGAGATGAGTATGCACTGCATCCACAGTGAGGCTGATGCACAAAGGCTCTTGGTAAAGCCACATGTGGATATCTGAGCACATGGCTTCTTCTGCAAGGATACCACCGCGGAATGCAGTGTTAGTTATATGCAAATTTTATACGTGGAAACCCTGCAGCAAATAAGGGGGGGGGGGCGAGTATGTTGGATTCCGCACAAGGTTTCACGGTAAGACAGGCTTAGAACATGACATAAGAATAGTCATACTGGATCAGACCAATGGTCCATCTAGCCCGGTATCCTGCTTCCAGCAGTGGCCAATCAAGGTCACAAGTACCTGGCAGAAACCCAAATCGTAGCAACACTCCATACTACAAATCCCAGGGCAAGCAGTTGCTTCCCATGTCTGTTTCAATAGCAGACTATGGACTTTTCCTCCAGGAATTTGTCCAAGCCTTTTTTAAACCTAGATACGCTAACCGCTGTTGCCACATCCTCCGGCAAAGAGTTCCACAGCTTAACTATTTGTAGAGTGAAAAAATATTTCCAACTATTTGTTTTAAAAGTATTTCTATGGAACTTCCTCGAGAGTCCCCTAGTCTTTGTACTTTTGGAATGAGTAAAAAAAAAATCGATTTACTTCTACTTGTTCTACCCACTCAGTATTTTGTAGACCTCAATCATATCTCCCCTCATCTGTCTCTTTTCCAAGCTGAAGAGCCCTAACCTCTTTAGCCTTTCCTCATACGAGAGGAGTTCCATCTCCTTTATCATTTTGGTCACTCTTCTTTGAACCTTTTTTAATTCCGCTTTATCATTTTTGATATATGGCGACCAGAACTGAATGCAATACTCAAGGTGCGGATGCACCATGGAGCGATACAAAGACATTATAGGATGTTCAGTCTTATTCACCACCCCTTTCCTAATAATTCCTAGCTTCCCGTTTGCTTTTTTGGCTGCCACTGCACACTGAGCAGAATATTTCAGTGTATTATCTACAACACCATCTAGATCTGTTTCTTGAGCGCTGACCCCCAAGGTGGACCCTAGTATAAGGTAACAATGATTCAGATTATTCTTCCCAATGTGCATTTCCTTGCATTTGTCCACATTAAATTTCATCTGCCATTTGGATGCCCAGTCTTCCAATTTCCTAAGGTCTTCCTGCAATATTTCACAGTCCGAATGTGTTTTAACAACCTTGAATAGTTTTGTATCATCTGCAAATTTGATCACCCCACTCGCCATTCTGATTTCCATATCATTTATAAATATGTTAAATAGTACCAGTCCCAGTACATATCCCTGCGGCAATCCACTGTTCAACCTCCTCCATTGAGTGAAATGACCATTTAACCCTACCCTCTGTTTTCTGTCCAATAACCAATTCCTAATCCACACCAGAACCTTATCCTAGGACTCTTTAAATTTTCCAGGAAGTCTCTCATGAGGAACTTTATCAAAAACTTTCTGAAAATCTAGATACACTACATCAACCGGCTCACCTTTTATCTACATGTTTATTCACGCCTTCAAAGAAGTGAAGCAAATTGGCGAGGCAAGATTTCCCTCAGCTGAACCCATGCCAACTCTGTCCCATTAAACCATGTTTGTCTACGTGTTCTGTAATTTTATTCTTTATAATAGTTTGTACTATTTTGCCCGGCACCGACATCAGGCTTACTGGTCTATAATTTACAAGATCACCCCTAGAACACCAGATAAAAGAAAAGACAAACAGAATCAAAACAACTGAAAAATATACATTTCATTCGTACCCTTGATCCCCATACTTCCAAAAGCAGAAACATTTCCAGTCTTTTTTGAAAGGTGAATAACGTATATTTTTCTCCAAGCTTTTGAAGTAATGAATTCCACAACACCTTCCCGTCTCTGGGTGTTGGTCATTTTGTCAATCAAGCTGCAAAAACCATATTTGTGTTTCTCTTTCAGGTCACGGGGAAGTTGGTTTCCAAAAGCCATTTACCCATGCAAATGGGCATTGTGAAAATCATGCACCCCACATGT
The DNA here is from genome assembly GCF_901765095.1 of Microcaecilia unicolor. Taxonomy (NCBI): domain Eukaryota; kingdom Metazoa; phylum Chordata; class Amphibia; order Gymnophiona; family Siphonopidae; genus Microcaecilia; species Microcaecilia unicolor. Next base: position 53,351,670 of record NC_044044.1, read on the forward strand.
GGGTAAATTAGTTATTTGTTTATATGGATTTATCTCACACCTTTTTCCAGTAGTAGCTCAAGGTGAGTTGCATTCAGTGGCAGCGTTTTGGGGTGGAGATAGGTGAAGCAGAAAACAATGCATGTAGTTTGGAAGTCATAGTGAAAACTTGTGCAGTCAGCACATAAAAAAAAAATGTTTTAAAGTGCATTAGAAGTTTAAAATCCGAATAAATAAATAAATAAAGCACACAAAACTTCTTAGCATGCATTATTCATAGGAGAAGGTGGGGTACAGTAAACTGATTTTCATTACACAAAATGTTTTTCAAGGTACACATCCTAGAGTACTGATAGAATTGAAAAATGAACTTGCAGAGCTATTGTTAGTAACATACTAACATAGTAGATGACAGCAGAAAAAGACCCGCACAGTCCATCCAGTCTGCCCAACAAGATAAACTCATGTGTATACCTTACCTTGATTTGTACCGGTCTTTTTCAGGGCATAGACCGTATAAGTCTGCCCAGCACTATTCCCCGCCTCCCAACCACCAGTCCCGCCTCCCACCACCGGATCTGGCACAGACCGTATAAGTCTGCCCACCACTATCTTCGCTTCCCCACCACCAACCCCCTCTTCCCCCACCGGCTCCACCACCCAATTTCGGCTAAGCTTCTGAGGATCCATTCCTTCTGCACAGGATTCCTTTATGTATATCCCACGCATGTTTGAATTCCGTTACCGTTTTCTTCTCCACCATCTCCCGCGGGAGGGCATTCCAAGCATCCACCACTCTCTCTGTGAAAAAAATACTTCCTGACATTTTTCTTGAGTCTGCCCCACTATTGTTAGTAATATGTAATTTATCTTTAAAATCCAGCATGGTACCAGAAGATTGGAAGGTGGCCAATGTAATGCCAACTTTTAAAAAAGTTTCCAGATGTGATCTGGGAAATTATACATCGGTGAGCCCAATGTCAGTGCAGGGCAAAATGGTAGAGACTATTACAAAGAACAAAGTTGTGGGGTGGAGGAATAACCTAGTGATTAGAGCACCAGTCTTGACATCCAGAGGTGTCCGGTTCTAATCCCACTGCTGCTCCTTGTGATCTTGGGCACAATTTACTTAACCCTCCATTGACTCAGGTACAAACTTAGATGGTGAGCCTTCCAGGGACAGGGAAATACCCAGTGTACCTGAAACAACTCACCTTGAGCTACTACTGAAAAAGGGGTGAGCAAAATCAAAATAAATAAATAAATACATTTACAGAGCATATTCAAAACATGGATTAATGGGACAAAGCCAACATGGATTTAGCGAAGGGAAATCTTGACTCACCAATCTGCTACATTTCATTGAAGGGGTGAATAAACATGTGGATAAAGGTGAGCCGGTCAATATTGTATATCTGGATTTTCAAAAGGCATTTATTTATTTATTGCATTTGTATCCCACATTTTCCCACCTCTTTGCAGGCTCAATGTGGCTTACAATACATCATGAATAGTGGAAATATATAAGAAAATAGACATTTAGTATTACATAAGGATCTTGGGTAACTTGATAATGATAAAGCATAATAGTGGTTTAACAAGCAAATATCGTAAGACAATTCTGGATATATGTGTAGAAGTTCACATTTGTTGATCTTTAATTTGACAAAGTACCTCATGAACGATTCCTGAGGAAACTGGAAAGTCATGGGATAGGAGGTAATGTCCTGTTGTGGATTAAAAACTGGTTAAAAGATAGAAAACAGAGAGTAGGGTTAAATGGCCAGTAGTCTCAATGGAGAAGGCAGGGGTCTATGCTGGGGATGCTGCTTTTTAACTTATTTATAAATGATACAGAGATGGGAATAACTAGTGAGGTAATTAAATTTGCTGATGACACAAAGATTCTTTTACTAAGGTGCGCTAATGATTAGCATGTGCTAAATTATAAGAAGCCCATTATATTTATAAATCTGTTAGCGTACCTTAGTAAAAGGATCCCAAAGTTTTTCAAAGTTGTTAAGTTGCAAGAGGATTGTGGAAAATTGCAAGGGGACCTTATGAGTCTGGGCATCCAAATGGTAGATGATGTTTAATGTAGCAAGTGCAAAGTGATGCATGTGGGAAAGAGGAACCCAAGCAAGTTTCCACAGTAGGAATCACCGCCCGGGAAAAGGATCTAAGTGTCACTACTGATGATACGTTGAAACCCTCTGCTCAATGTGCAGTGGCACCTAAGAAAGCAAACAGAATATTAGGAATTATTAAGAAAGGAATAGGAAAAGAAAAATGAGAATATTATCATGCCTTTGTATTGGGAAGCTTGCCAGGTGCCCTTGGCCTGGATTGGCCGCTGTCGTGGACAGGATGCTGGGCTCGATGGACCCTTGGTCTTTTCCCAGTGTGGCATTACTTATGTACTTTTATGCCCCATGGTGCAACTGCACCTCAAATACTGTGTGCAATTCTGGTCTTCACATCTCAAAAAAGATACAGCAGAATTAGAAAACATACAGAGAAGGGCGGAAAGGCTAATACGGCTAGGGCTCTTCAGTTTGGAGAAGAGATGGCTGAGGGGAGATATGATAGAGGTCTATAAAACACTGAGTGGAGTGGAATGGGTAGACATGAATCGCCTGTTTACCCTTTTCCAAAAAGAGTAGGACTAGAGGGCATGCAATAAAACTACTAAATAATACATTTAAAACAAACCAGAGAAAATATTTCTTCAATCAATGTCTAATTAAACTCTGTTGCCAGAGAATTTGGTAAAAGCAGTTACCTCAGCAAGGTTTAAAAAAGGTTTGGATAATTTCCTAAAAAAAATGCTACAAGCCATTATTAAAATAGACTTGGAAAAATACACTGCTTATTTCTAGGATACCTCTCGTTACTCAGTAGAATTGTTACGCGCATGCAATCGGTATAGCGTTTTTGAAAGTAGAGGAGTCTCATAAGTCGCTGGGGTTTAAATTGCAATTCTTGTATACCCCTAGTTTGCGACAGTTGTAATCATTGACTCACCCTACCAACCTCCTTAGTTACTATTTTTTATATAAATTTTATCTTTTTTATTGTTACTCTTCTCTCAATCTTCTTTCAATGCCCAATGTGCGGCTATACTTGATATTGCATACACATCAGGAGCTTCACAGCTTGAGTAAGGACAGGCTGTCTCGTTGATTGGTGCGACAACAACCCCTTGAGAAAGCCGAGTTGTGCGAAACAGGCACCTGTCGGGGAGAGTTCCGCACTTCAAAACAAAAGCTAAGTTGAGCTGTTTTTTGAGCACATTCACAGCCTCGTCACATTGTCAGATTGTTTCACTATGAAGCTCCAGATGACTATGCAATATCAAGTATAGCCACACATTAGGCATTGAGAGAAGATTGAGAGAAAAGTAACAATAAAAAAGATAAAATTTACATAAAAAATAGTAACTAAGGAGGTTGGTAGGGTGAGTCAATGATTACAACTGTCGCAAAATAGGGGTACCGTACACAAATCATTCACGCAGATGCCCCACTCTATATGTTAAACCTAGTGGACTTACCGCCCAGAAACGCCAAAAGATCGGCCCGCAAATTCTTCAATCTGAACTTCCCCAGCTGTAAAGGAATTAAATACAAACAGTCATATGCTACTACCTTTGCGTACAAAGCACACAGTTATGGAACGCATTACCCATGGCCCTGAAAACCATGGACAATCTAACTAGCTTTCGCAAATCTTTGAAGACACATCTCTTCAACAAAGCCTACAAAAGACATCCTTAATGAAACAAATCATTCCTTAAACCACTCAAGTGCATCAAACAAAACACCTCTCACACGACCTTACCTAACACCTTTCCATCTAAATCCTCATCTACCTTCAGCTTATTATCGATTGTATTTAAGATCATGTAATGACTGTATCATAACAACACTCTGTAAGCCACATTGAGCCTGCAAAAAGGTGGGAAAATGTGGAGTACAAATGCAATAAATAATAATAATAAATAGTATACAAGAATTGCAATTTAAACCCCAGCGACTTATGAGACTCCTCTACTTTCAAAAACGCTATACCAATTGCATACGTGTAACAATTCTACTGAGTAACAGATGAAGTTCAATGTTGACAAGTGCAAAGTGATGCATATGGGTAAGAGGAACCCGAATTATAGCTACGTCTTGCAAGGTTCCGCGTTAGGAGTTACGGATCAAGAAAGGGATCTGGGTGTCGTCGTCGATGATACGCTGAAACCTTCTGCTCAGTGTGCTGCTGCGGCTAGGAAAGCGAATAGAATGTTGGGTGTTATTAGGAAGGGTATGGAGTCCAGGTGTGCGGATGTTATAATGCCGTTGTATCGCTCCATGGTGCGACCGCACCTGGAGTATTGTGTTCAGTACTGGTCTCCGTATCTCAAAAAAGATATAGTAGAATTGGAAAAGGTACAGCGAAGGGCGACGAAAATGATAGTGGGGATGGGACGACTTTCCTATGAAGAGAGGCTGAGAAGGCTAGGGCTTTTCAGCTTGGAGAAGAGACGGCTGAGGGGAGATATGATAGAAGTGTATAAAATAATGAGTGGAATGGATCGGGTGGATGTGAAGCGACTGTTCACGCTATCCAAAAATACTAGGACTAGAGGGCATGAGTTGAAGCTACAGTGTGGTAAATTTAAAACGAATCGGAGAAAATTTTTCTTCACCCAACGTGTAATTAGACTCTGGAATTCGTTGCCGGAGAACGTGGTACGGGCGGTTAGCTTGACGGAGTTTAAAAAGGGGTTAGATAGATTCCTAAAGGACAAGTCCATAGACCGCTATTAAATGGACTTGGAAAAATTCCGCATTTTTAGGTATAACTTGTCTGGAATGTTTTTACGTTTGGGGAGCGTGCCAGGTGCCCTTGACCTGGATTGGCCACTGTCGGTGACAGGATGCTGGGCTAGATGGACCTTTGGTCTTTCCCAGTATGGCACTACTTATGTACTTATGTACTTATGTTTACCATATTTCAGCAGAATATTGCCATCGCTAGTAGATAGTATTTCTAGGATAAGCAGCATAAAATCCTAAGAAATAATGCACACAAAACTTAGCATGCATTATTCATAGGGGAATGTGGGGTACAGTAAATTGACTTTCTACACACAAAAGTTTCTTCAAGGTATACGTCCTAGAGTACTGATAGAATTCAAAAGTGAACTTGCAGAGCTATTGTTAATAATATGTAATTTATCTTTAAAATCAAGCATGGTACCAGACGATTGGAGGGTGGCCAATGTAATGCCAATTTTCAAAAAGAGTTCCAGAGGTGATCCAGGAAATTATAGACCAGTGAGCCTGACATTGGGGCAGTGGCGTACCAAGGGGGGGCGGTGGGGGCGGTCCGCCCTGGGTTACTTCCTGTTCCGGGGCAGAGGGAGCATGGAAACCAACGACGCTGACCGGCACGCAGCAGCGGCGTGCACCCGGGGGGGTTCTTTCGCCGGGGTGGGGGGGTGTCCCTTCACCGGGGGGGGTCGCGCTGCACGGGGGGGTGCTGCACCCAGGGGGGCGGGGCGCATCGGCGATCCGCCCCGGGTGTCAGCGCCCCTCGGAACGCCACTGCATTGGGGCCCGGCAACATGGAAGAGACTATTACAAAGAACAAAATTGCTGAGCATATGTACATAAGTACATAAGTAGTGCCATACTGGGAAAGACCAAAGGTCCATCTAGCCCAGCATCCTGTCACCGACAGTGGCCAATCCAGGTCAAGGGCACCTGGCACGCTCCCCAAACGTAAAAACATTCCAGACAAGTTATACCTAAAAATGCGGAATTTTTCCAAGTCCATTTAATAGCGGTCTATGGACTTGTCCTTTAGGAATCTATCTAACCCCTTTTTAAACTCCGTCAAGCTAACCGCCCGTACCACGTTCTCCGGCAACGAATTCCAGAGTCTAATTACACGTTGGGTGAAGAAAAATTTTCTCCGATTCGTTTTAAATTTACCACACTGTAGCTTCAACTCATGCCCTCTAGTCCTAGTATTTTTGGATAGCGTGAACAGTCGCTTCACATCCACCCGATCCATTCCACTCATTATTTTATACACTTCTATCATATCTCCCCTCAGCCGTCTCTTCTCCAAGCTGAAAAGCCCTAGCCTTCTCAGCCTCTCTTCATAGGAAAGTCGTCCCATCCCCACTATCATTTTCGTCGCCCTTCGCTGTACCTTTTCCAATTCTACTATATCTTTTGGATAAACGTGGAATTTTAGCATATTACTGTTTTACTCTTTTGGGATCTTGCCAGGTACTTGTGACCTGGATTGGCCATTGCTGAAAACAGGACCCTAAGTCTGTCCCACTATGGCAACGCTTATGTTCGTATGTAATGAACAAACATTTTATTGCAAATTAATCAGACAATAACATCAAATAAATATAACCCAGGCCCACCCGTGGCTACGCCCCTGCCTCACCCTATGCTTGGAATAAACTCCCTGAGCCCATACGTCAAGCCCCCTCCCTGCCCATCTTCAGATCCTTACTCAAAGCCCACCTCTTCGATGTCGCCTTCGGCACATAACCAATTATACCTCCATTGAGGAAATCTAGACTACCCCAACTTGACATTTCGTCCTTTAGATTGTAAGCTCCTCTGAGCAGGGACTGTCCTTCCTTGTTAAACTGTACAGCGCTGCGTAACCCTAGTAGCGCTCTAGAAATGTTAAGTAGTAGTAGTAGTAGTATATGAAGGGGACAAGCTTAGGTAACACACAGAGAGAACGGACCATGCATAGAGATGTCACTTTAATCAGTTTCTATCCAACTGGTTACCACCCAAGTATTCTGCCAATAGACTCCTAGTCTTTTTGATTTGAATAGTCTGATTCATTTTCCGAGTGGTCTGTACTTTAAATCTATGTTCCCCGATGACTGATGGTCACCAATAGGAAATGGTTAGTGAATATCCTAGCAACTCTAGTGCTACAGACATTAGGATGTGAAATTATTTGTACTGAAGGATGCCCATCACTACAAGTGACCAGACTGACTATCTTGGTGGTAATGGGTACATTAAATAGGATAAATCTGAGGGTACTGAAGGAACTTAGGGCCCCTTTTACTAAGCCGCGTGAGCACGTACGTGCATCCAATGTGTGCCAAATTGGAGTTACCGCCCGATTACCACTCGGCCCTTGCGGTAATTTCAATTTTGGGCACGTCCACTACGTGCGCCTGAAAAATATTTTTTATTTTGTGGCACGCGTAACGGACGCATGCTAAGTGGCATCTGACGCGCGTAGGTCATTACCGCCCAAATTCTTTACTGCTAGGTCTATGGCTGGCGGTAAGGTCCCAGACCCCAAATGGACACGCGGCAATTTAGATTTTGCCGCATGTCCATTTTTGGGGAAAAAAAAGAGGCATTTTTTGCAGGAGCGCTGAAAAATGGATCTGCGCGAGACCAAAACCTGCGCCTACACTACTACAAGCCACACGCCTTTGTAAAAGGACCCCTAAGGGAAGCAGGTGAAAGATTTGCTCTTCCACCAGACCTTTAATAGAAGAAGTAACTAACTTGTTAGTCACACACACACAAACGTGAAACGGGCTACACATACTGCAGCAGGACATGTGTATCCACTCCTACCCTAGTTGAGATAATATTTAATCACCTCTCTGACCTCATGTGCAACTTTCTTTAATTTAGTCCCCTTATAATTCCTCTTACTCTCTTACCTATCTGTATGTTCCATCTTTGCTTATACCCTATGCTGTCTATGAACATTACGTATTGTGTTGACATTAAAGCGTATTTTCAAAGCACTTAGCCTTCCAAAGTTCCATAGAAACCTATGGAACTTTGGAAGGCTAAGTGCTTTACTATGCCATACTTTGTATTGTTATTTGAATATTTTCACTGCTGTAATTGTCTATTGCTTATGTTTGACTTATTCTTGTTGTACACTGCCTTTTTAAAATTTTTATGAGTTTTCACAATAATTCAAGAAAAACTCTTGATTTGAAAGATTGAAGAATGTAAGCAATACAATTTCAAAATAAACAATTATTCAAACAATATATTATTTTCCCCCTCCAATCTCAAGTCCACCACTTTAAAGAGAGAACAAGGTACAATTCCATGAAATATGTTTCCGATAATTAAAGCAAGGAAATAGAAAAGATACTTTAAGTGCCATAACAATATATAATCACGGAGTAGATGTTGATAATAGAGTTGGCTATAGATTGGGAGTAATAGCAACTCTCAACTCTAAAAAAAGAGTTCAGATGTGTTGGGTCATAAAAGATATACTTAACTAAATTAATTTTCAATACACATTTGCAAGGGAAAATTAAGCCAAAATAAACCACCCAATTGTAAAACCCTGGGACGGAGTTTTAGAAATAATTGACGTCTCTTTTGAGTTGCTCTCGCGATATCAGGAAATATTCTAATCTTGTTATTCATAGAGTTCATCCCTACGACGGAAAAATTGTCTCAAAATCCAATCGTGATCCGGTTCCAGTATAAAAGTCACAATCAAAGTTGCTGGTGTGATACCCTTCTCATCCTCTTGAATTATTTGTGTGAGATTCAATATATCAAATGAAACTTCTGCTCCTTGTTCAACTTGATTAATATTTTCTTTTTTATCCTTTTTATATGGTGGTAAATAATGTATCTTGGAAACTGGCGGGTAAGCCTGTTCAGGAATCTTCAGTATTTTTTTTTTTGTTACATTTGTACCCTGCGCTTTCCCACTCATGGCAGGCTCAAGGCGGCTTACATGGGGCAATGGAGGGTTAAGTGACTTGCCCAGAGTCACAAGGAGCTGCCTGTGCCTGAAGTGGGAATCAAACTCAGTTCCTCAGTTCCCCAGGACCAAAGTCCACCACCCTAACCACTAGACCACTCCTCCACTGATAAATATTTCTTAAAAGTTATTAAAGGAGTAACCGATGTAATTTTTGGAAAATTAATCAACCTTAGAGTTTAGCCCTTAGTGATTTTTCTAAATTCTCAGCTTTATAGTGTAACAAAGTATTTTCCTTAATCAAGTTAAGCTGTGTCTGTTGAAGAGATTTAATGTTATCATTATTAATTTCTGTTGTTTTCTCAATTTTAAGTGTTCTTGCTTCCAAGATTGAAATTTGTTCCAATGGACTCCCTTAGTTTAAATATGCTGAATATCGGCTGTGTACATTCGTTTCTCCCATCCGTTTGTAAATTGTTAATTTACTATAATTTTTCCACTTGACCTATTTCTTAGTATCTTGACCAAATAATTGTGGACAAATTATATAACAAATTTTTCCTTATTTTATTTGAATGATATAAAGTATTATGTCATATATTTTATTATATTTCTGATATTTCAATACATTTATGTTTGTTGATATAAATGTTAAAACCTATAAATAAAGAATTTAAAAAAATTTGTTCCAATGGCAATTTTGAGGCTTGAGCCACCAGTAACAATTTCTGTGAGAAAGAAGTTTCTAAGCCCTTAAGAGTTTACCATATTGAGTCTAAGGTAATAATGAGTGGTTTTATAGGCAGAAAAGCCTTACAGACTGAAGTAAATTCAGCTAAGTTTTCCCCCGATGGTTGCTTCTCCTCTACTGCCCTGGAGTCTGCCAAAACACTGACTCTCTCCAATACCTTCACTCCAATGGTAACAATCCAGCAGATCCACACTGAAAACCGACCCTGCAGGAGGAAGCACTCCTTGGTCAGCAACACAAGGGGTTTCCTGCCCCTGTTGCAGCTCCACTGCCGGCATCATCGGAGGCCTCCGCTCGTCGGGGATAAATGAGATCTCAGCCTCAAGCTGAGGGAGCGGGACACCTCCCACCTCTAGCAGCGAGGAACCAAGCCCCGAGAGACTTCCAGGCACAGCAAAGCGGTCCATCGGTCCCAATGGTCTCACAGGTGTTGTGGAGCTGACACGCTATTTTCCCCTCCGCTTCGGCATAGAAACAGGTAAAGAATTCAATAATGGAGGAAATCGAGTGATGAGCCACCTTGCAGCGTTCTCTTCAAGATGCCATCTTGTTCCTCTTGCTGTAAACTGCCTTGAGTGAATTCCTTGAAGAAGGCGGTAAATAAATCCTAATAATAAATAAGTAAGTTCTGGCAGCTCCACTGACTGACTTTTTCAATGAGGAATGGTTCCAGAGGACTAGAGAAGGGCAAATCAATGTAGCCTCTGTCCTCAAAAGTGGAAGTAAGGAGGATATTGGAAACTACAGGCTGGTTCATCTGACCTCTGTAGTGAGTAAATCAATGGAAACACTCCTAACAAGGCCTACAATGAGAACTGATAACCTCACTAAGTCACTTCACCAATCTACTCAAATATGAAATCCCACCTTCTATAACTATCCTAATCGCTCCCTCCCTTCTTCCCTCTTCCCTTCATTGATCGCTACACATGACTAACTGTATCTAATATCCTGATATGACAATGTCAACAAATCTATGTAAGCCACATTGAGCCTGCAAATAGGTGGGGGAATGTGGGATACAAATGCAATAAAAAAAATTTAAAAAATAAAAATAAAACAGAAGAAAACAAAGACAACATTTGTCTATAAACATGAAGTTTGGAATGTTTTAAGGATATTTGCGATTTTTGGGGAGTGTATTTTTCTTTGGGGATTTTTCTTGTGATTTTCTGTAAAGTGGACTAAACACGGGACTGGATTGACCCTGTTGGGCAAAGCTGGAGGCAGCTGGCAAATGGATGCTCACCTCACAGGAAGTATTACTGAATATGAACAACACTGTAATCAGTGGCTGCAAAGTGCTGAGATTCTGCAAACAAAAGACCAAGGCGCTCTGTGTTTTATAATGTGCTCGTGCTGTGGCATTAGTGCAGTGACATAACTGGCGTCTCTACAGACTTCTATGGCGCGGCAGGAAACCGTCTGGGGCCCTCCCTCCTCTCTGTCAGCTTTTCTTTTATAAATGGCTCCTGGAGCAAAAAGTTTCATTTCAGGGTGAATCACCCCCATTAGCTACAGTGTTGACTTTTTACAGATTCTTTTAATTAAAGCTGCCCTCTTCCTTAGTTAACCTTCACCATTTAAGTCTTGCCTGTTGTGGCCTCATACTGTGCTGTAGCCTGGAAAATGCATTCCTCAGTTTCTTAGACCAAACTGGGGCTTGTATTCCCTAACTTCTCAGTAGTATGCAAGCATAAAAACTGGTTAACATTTCCAGACCCCAAACCTCATGTTTGACGACACCCATAATTAATGTTCCAGCCATACTTTATGCCTATTCACCTTAAACCTTCTCAACCATGGCTTTGCTGTCTTAACTCAAAAGAATTTACTTGTTTCCAATGTTTATCCTATCCGTCTGTCTTTACTAGACTGTAAGCTCCCTGAGGCAGGAACTGTCCATTGTGTGTCTGCATGTTTCATATGTGCTATACAAATTTGGAACATAATGATAATTATATGGTAGTGCATTCCTGCAGTGACATCACTGTAACTCCATGTATGGAGACAACATTCCTGCAATGACATCAGTACAGTTCCATATATGGACAAATAATTCCTGCAATGACTTTAGCACAGTCCGTGTGTGGACAGAGCATTTGCACAATCACAGTCATGCAGTTCTATATATGCCCATATATGGGCAGTGCTTTCCTGCAGTGACGTCAGTACAGCTCCATAGAGGGCAGTGCATTCCTACAGGGAACTTAGATATTCAGCAGTCACCTTCCTCGCATCTGTACCTGGAAAATTTGTAACAACACAAAGGAATCCTGTATGGAAAGAATAGAACCAAACTTAGCGGTGCTTAGATGGCAACTCCAGCAATTGGGAAGAAAATCCAGTGCCAGGCAGACTTCTACGGACTGTGCCCTGATCTTGGCTGGACAGATATGGATGGGTTGGAGCAGGGCTTTGATGAGAGCTGCAGTACTTGGAGAACAAGGCCAGAGCCAGGCAAACTTCTATGGTCTGTGCCCTGAAAATGGCAAGGACAAGTAATTGCTACTAATTGGGTTTCTGCCAGGTACTTGTGACCTGGATTGGCCACTGTTGGAAGCAGGATACTGGCTAAATGGACCATTGGTCTGACCCAGTATGGCTATTCCTATGTTCTTATATGTGATATCGCATCATTCCTCTGCTATGAGTTTATTTTGTTAGGCAGACTGGATGGACTGTACAAGTCTTTATCTGCCATCAGCTACTATGTACGAAGGGAGACCTATAATACCTCACTTAACTGCTACCAAAAATCTGTTCTAATATGAAATAAGACCTGTGAAAAAATTAAACTCACTTATAAATGGAGGAAAAAGACCTCAGAAACCTTTAGGTCAGAGTATCTTAATTTTGTCTGAGCTTCATAGGTTACTACTACTACTACTATTACTATTTAGCATTTCTATAGCGCTACAAGGCGTACGCAGCGCTGCACAAACATAGAAGAAAGACAGTCCCTGCTCAAAGAGCTTACAATCTAACAAACAAAAAATAAAGTAAGCAAATCAAATCAATTAATGTGTACAGGAAGGAGGAGAGGAGGTTAGGTGGAGGCGAATGGTTACTGATAGAACTGAAAAATGAGCTTGCGGAGCTACTGCTAGTGATATGCAACTTATCCTTAAAATCGAGCGTGGTACCGGAAGATTGGAGGGTGGCCAATGTAACGCCCATTTTTTAAAAAAGGCTCCAGGGGAGATCCGGGAAATTATACACCGGTGAGTCTGACGTCGGTGCCGGGGAAAATGGTAGAGGCTATTATTAAAAACAAAATTACAGAGCACATCCGAGGACATGGATTACTGAGACCGAGTCAGCACGGCTTTTGTGTGGGGAAATCTTGCCTGACCAATTTACTTCAATTCTTTGAAGGAGTAAACAAACATGTGGACAAAGGGGAGCCGGTTGATATTGTGTATCTGGATTTTCAAAAGGCGTTTGACAAGGTACCTCATGAAAGGCTACAGAGGAAATTGGAGGGTCATGGGATAGGAGGAAATGTCCTATTGTGGATTAAAAACTGGTTGAAGGATAGGAAACAGAGAGTGGGGTTAAATGGGCAGTATTCACAATGGAGAAGGGTAGTTAGTGGGGTTCCTCAGGGGTCTGTGCTAGGACCGCTGCTTTTTAATATATTTATAAATGATTTAGAGTAACTAGCGAGGTAATTAAATTTGCTGATGACACAAAGTTATTCAAAGTCGTTAACTCGCGACAGGATTGTGAAAAATTACAAGAGGACCTTACGAGACTGGGAGACTGGGCGGCTAAATGGCAGATGACGTTTAATGTGAGCAAGTGCAAGGTGATGCATGTGGGAAAAAAGAACCCGAATTATAGCTACGTCATGCAAGGTTCCACGTTAGGAGTTACAGACCAAGAAATGGATCTGGGTGTCGTCGTCGATAACACACTGAAACCTTCTGCTCAGTGTGCTGCTGCAGCTAGGCAAGCGAATAGAATGTTGGGTATTATTAGGAAAGGTATGGAAAACAGGTGTGAGGATGTTATAATGCCGTTGTATCGCTCCATGGTGCGACCGCACCTTGAGTATTGTGTTCAATTCTGGTCGCCGCATCTCAAGAAAGATATAGTAGAATTGGAAAAGGTGCAGCGAAGGGCGACTAAAATGATAGCGGGGATGGGACGACTTCCCTATGAAGAAAGACTAAGGAGGCTAGGGCTATTCAGCTTGGAGAAGAGACGGCTGAGGGGAGACATGATAGAGGTATATAAAATAATGAGTGGAGTGGAACAGGTGGATGTGAAGCGTCTGTTCACGCTTTCCAAAAATACTAGGACAAGGGGGCATGCGATTAAACTACAGTGTAGTAAATTTAAAACAAATTGGAGAAAATGTTTCTTCACCCAACGTGTAATTAAACTCTGGAATTCATTGCCGGAAAATGTGGTGAAGGCGGTTAGCTTAGCAGAGTTTAAAAAGGGGTTGGACGGTTTCCTAAAGGACAAGTCCATAAACCGCTACTAAACGGACTTGGAAAAATCCAAAATCCCAGGAATAACATGTATAGAATGTTTGTACGTTTGGGAAGCTTCCAGGTGCCCTTGGCCTGGATTGGCCGCTGTCGTGGACAAGATGCTGGGCTCGATAGACCCTTGGTCTTTTCCCAGTATGGCATTACTTATGTACAAGTGGTTACGAGTCAAAAGCAATGTTAAAGAGGTGGGCTTTCAGTCCCGCTGCACAGCAACCTAGGCCACAAAATGGTACAAGACATTATAGCTTGTTTTTCATGATTATAGTCTAAAGCAGCAGCTTGGTGCGCAGCCTGGGCACAAAGAGATACATGGGAAAGACTGCAAGGTGACTATGTTCCAAGACTTGGCATGGGCAACACCTCAAAAATGGAGCGAACTGAAGGAAGTGACTGGCTATCTGCAAAAATCAAATATGAGATATAAGTGGCTTTATCCATTTGCCTTATGGATTACAGTGGAAGGTAAATCTTGAAATGTAAAAACTTGAAGCAAGGAGCATGCTAGAGGAATTGGGCTGCCACATCCTACCGGTGACAGAAAAACTACAGCTGGCTTTCTGGTGCCTAGGACAGACTATACATGGCACAGGATCCCAAGAGGATGGGAGCGTCTGCAGAAAATCATGTAGCAGCAGGCGACGTGAGCGTAATTAAGAGCCAGACAGAGGACTGGATAATACAGAGTAATGGGATTTTTCTGGTTAAACTGGCCTCTGCAAGCTGAAGAGTCTGTTTGGAGGGGAGAGAAATTTGGCTGCTAGTATGGAATGTGCATAAGTAGCGTATTGGTGACTAGAAGGGAAAAGTTGTCATCTGTTGGGGGGGAGGGGAAGATCAATCAAATCATCTCAAAGATGGGCACTTTCCTCTGGGTGGAGAGTTGATTGACAGCGGGCGTGATCAGCTATTGCGAAGAGAAAGAGGGGGGGGGGGGGGGGGGGGAAGAGAACTATGGGATGACAAGTGGAGAGAGGTGATGGTGGGTACCTGGAATGTTAATGGGCTTAATGACCCTGGCAAGTACAGCATTGTCTTTAATAAGTTAAAGAAACTGAAATGGAATATATTGTTCCACAACTTTTTCATCAGTCTTAAAGAACCTCCAGTTTATTGTATATTTTGCTGGTGGCTAAGGTGCTTTAAAGTGTTATTGTAATTATGAAAACATCAAAGTCCAAATATCTGAAAAGGTTGACAAGCACTTATCTTATTCAACTTCCTGCTTTTTTTTTTTTTTTGGGGGGGGGGGGGGGGGGGGTTCTTTCTGCTTTTTTGAGTTTTCAATTCCTCTACTACTCCTGTTTTTCCCTCTGTCTAGTTGTACCCACCAAGCTTGGTTGAGGGCCTACAATCTGAAGCTCCTAACATAA
The DNA here is from genome assembly GCF_901765095.1 of Microcaecilia unicolor. Taxonomy (NCBI): domain Eukaryota; kingdom Metazoa; phylum Chordata; class Amphibia; order Gymnophiona; family Siphonopidae; genus Microcaecilia; species Microcaecilia unicolor. The sequence goes on from NC_044044.1 coordinate 53,367,017, forward strand.
GCTGTTACGTTGGACCTAATTTGACCCCAGGTGTTGCTGTTGCATGAAAAGCTGATCCCTCCTCTCCCTCACCTTGTGAGCACTGCTGCATCTCCAGTTCTCACTGGTCCAGCGAACAGGAAGCCTGAAACAGTATCAAACTGGCCAATAGATCAGGCCAACACCACCAAAGAATTAGCCATACTGCCACTGCTTTTCCACTTTATCTCCAGCAGTTTAGCTGCAGCCAGGAGTGAGAGAGGCTGATGAAAACATGTCATATATATGGCCTATTCTAGAGAGGGGAGGGGAAAGTTTTAATTTGCCTCTGTTCCACACAGATTTTCTCTTAAGCAGGATATTTTGCATAACTTAGAAGTGATGTACAGTTGCATCACTCACCTAGACAGCAGTGTTTTCTTGTCAGACAACCAGTGTATATAAGAACATAACATAAGTACATACGAACATAAGTATTGCTATGCTGGGACAGACCAAAGGTTCATCAAGCCCAGTGTCCTGTTTCCAACAGTGGCCAATCCAGGTTACAAGTACCTGGCAAGATCCCAAAACAGTACAATACATTTTATGCTGCTTATCCTAAAAATAAGCAGTGGATTTTCCCCAAGGCCATTTTAATAATGGCTTATGGACTTTTCTTTTAGGAAGCTATGCAAACCTTTTCTAAACCCCGCTAAGCTAACTGCTTTTACAACATTCTCTGGCAACGAATTCCAGAGTTCAATTACACGAGTGAAGAAATATTTTCTCTAATTTTAAATGTACTACTTTGTAGCTTCATTGCGTGCCCTTAGTCCTAATATTTTTGGAAAGAGTAAACAAGCAATTCACATCTACCTGTTCCATTCTACTCATTATTTTATAGACCTCTTATCATATCTTCCCTCAGCCATCTTTTCTCCAAGCTGAAGAGCCCTAGCCGCTTTAGCCTTTCCTCATAGGGAAGTCGTCCCATCCCCTTTATCATTTTTGTTGCCCTTCTCTGTACCTTTTCTAATTCCACTATATCTTTTTTGAGATTCAGTGATCAGAATTGCACACAAGATTCAAGGTGCGGTTGCACCATGGAGTGATGCAAAGGCATTATAACATCCTCATTTTTGTTTTCAATTCCTTTCCTAATAATACTTAGCATTCTGTTTGCTTCCCTCTCAGCCTCTCTTCCCCCCAAAAGCAGCCTCTCATTCTGCCACCCTGCCTCCTAATTCCCACAAACATGCCACTCTCACTCCTGTGAGTGATGGAGAATTATGTTCTTGTGCACTGCCAGATTTATGGGCGATGGTGACTCCTCGTGTCCTGCCAATGTCTTATTTATTTATTAGAATTTAATATACTGCTCAAACTAACTAGCAGACCTGAGCAGTGTACATAAACTTAAAGTGCACACTCACCCTTTAAGGGACAAGAAGGGATGAAAGGGTGTGCCCTGCACAAGAAGGATCCCCTTCATGCTGCACAGCGGAAGAGAAACACAACCAGAGAAAGAAGCATCAGCTCAGACTGGGCACCATGCCAGAACTATTGCAAGAAGGATTCCAGACATGTTTCAAGAATACTAGACATGTCAAGAGATATAGACACAGACAACAGATAAACACCTTCAGGACCACCCACATCTCTCATCATTTTCCTTTTCTGTTACAATACTGCAGACCCCACTGCAGAGAAGCAGAGTCTCACTCATTAGGAGCAGGGGCGTATCTGGACTCGGGCGGTAGGGGGGGCCAGAGCCAGAGGGAGGGGGCACATTTTAGCCCCCCCCCTGGCGCCACCGATCCCCCCCCCCCGCCATTTCCGGACCCCCCCCCCTCGCCACCAATGACACCCTCCCCCGCTGCTGTCACTTACCTTTGCTGGCGGGGAACCCCAACCCCCCGCCAGCCGAGGTCCTCTCTTCCATGCAGGCTGCGCCGCTGCAAGTTTCAACGCTTCCTGTTCTTCTGAGTCTGACGTCCTGCACGTACAACGCGCAGGACGTCAGACTGAATTCCAAATTCTGAGTCTGACGTTCTGCACGTTGTACGTGCAGGACGTCAGACTCAGAAGAACAGGAAGCGTTGAAACTTGCATCCTGCACGGAAGATAGGACTTCGGCTGGCGGGGGCTTGGGGTCCCCGCCAGCAAAGATCGGCGACGGGTTGGTGGCGGGCGGGAGGGGGAGGTGGAGAGGGTCTGTTGTAGGGGGGTCCAGGGCGAAATCTGCGGGGGCCCAGGCCCCTGTGGCCCCACGCAGATACGCCCCTGATTAGGAGTGTGCCACATTCATTTGAAGGCAATCTCATACTCTTTGAGACCCATCTCTCACTCATTAGGGCCCCGTTTTACTAAGGCGAACTTGTGTTTTTAGCGCACGCCAAAAACATGAGCACGCTTTAGTAAAAAGGGGGCCTAGGTGTGAGTCACACTCATTTGAAGGCTTTCTCACTCTCACACACTGTGAGCCCCTTCTCTCGCTTATTAAGTGTGTCACAATCACTCTCACCGAGTTCCTTCTCACACTCATTTGAAGGCGTTCTCATTCTCACACTCCGAGAGCACCTTCTATAGAAGAACATAAGCCTTGCCATATGGGACAGACCAAAGATCCATCAAGCTCCGTATCCTGTTTCCAACAGTAGCCAATCCAGATCACAAGTACCTGGAAATATAGCAAAAGAGAAAAACACATTTTATGCTGCTTATCCTAGAAAGAAAAATACTGGATTTGCCCAAGTCCATCTTAATAATGGCTTATGGCCTTATCTTTTAGGAAATGATCCAAACCTTTTCTAAACCCTGCTAACTACTTTTATCACATTCTTTGGCAAAAAATTCCGGAGTTTAATTACACATTGAGTGAAGAAATATTTTCTGCAATTTTTTCTAAATTTACTATGTAGTAGCTTCATTATGTGCCCCCTAGTCCTTATATTTTGGAAATAGTAAACAAGTGATTCACATCTTCCATTTCCACTCCACTCAGTATTTTATAGACTTCTATCATATCTCGCTTCAAGTTTATTTAAATCTTGATGTACCACTCATGAGACATCTCCACATAGGGAAGTCATCCCATCCCCATTAGCAGTTTCATCGCCCTTCTTAGGAGTGTATCACACTAATTTGACGGTTCTCTTCCTCTCAGGGCCACTGAGAGGGGGTGGCAAGGGGGAGCATTTTTGAATTTTTCTTTGTCTATGTATAGAATTTTGATTTGCCTTAAGCTTGCTGTATATTGCTTGTGAAAAGTCCCCAGGGCCTGCCATCCAAGGGGGGGCCCGCCCCCGCCCGGCACTAGCATTACTTTCCTGTTCCTGTGCGCGGCAGCGCCGCAGAGTACTTTATTCCTGCCGCATCGAAACAGCCTCTTTGGACACAGCAGGAAGGAAGGAAGGACTGCTCTGTGGCACTGCCGTGAACAGAGCAGTTCTAGCGCTGGGCCCTGGGGAAGTTTGCTGTGCACAAGTGGGGTGGCAGAGCGGGCGAGCCTGCCCGGAGAGGGGGGTGTTTGTCCCAGGCCCAGCTGTGTCCCTCGGTGGCCCTGCTTCCTCTCACACTCCCTGAGCACCTTTTCTCACTCATTAGGAGGCGTATCTGCATGGGGCCACAGGGGCCTGGGCCCCCGCAGATTTCGCCCTGGACCCCCCTACCGCCGTCAACCCTCCCCCGCTGCCATTGTTTACCTTTGCTGGCGGGGGACCCCAAGCTGAGGTCCGCTTGCCACCTTTACAACGTGCTGGGACGTCAGACTCCGAACTGGATTGACCAGCTATCAACTACAGCACGGCCACGGAGGCCGAAGAACTTTAAAGACGTTGGGTCGGCTGGCGGGGGGTGGGGTCCCCCGCCAGCTGAAGAAATATCTTTAAAGGCGGCAAGCGGACCTTGGCTGGCGGGGGGTGGGGTCCCCCGCCAGCAAAGGTAAGCAACGGCAGCGGGGGAGGGTTGGCGGGGGGAGGGTGGAGAGTCGTTGGTAGGGGGATCTGGCAATGGCGGCGGTGGGGGGGTCGTTGGTGGGGGGCTAAAATGTGCCCCTCCCTCTGGCTCTGGCCCCCCCCTACCGCCGGAGTCTAGATATGCCCCTGTGTTATACTCAGTTGAAGGCTCTCTCATTCTCACACTCCCTGAGCACCTTTTCTCATTCATTAGGAGGCGTATCTGCATGGGGCCACAGGGGCCTGGGCCCCCGCAGATTTCACCCTGGACCCCCCTACCGCCGTCAACCCTCCCCCGCTGCCATTGTTTACCTTTGTTGGCGGGGGACCCCAACCCCCCGCCAGCTGAGGTCCGCTTGCCACCTTTACAACGTGCTGGGACGTCAGACTCCGAACTGGATTGACCAGCTATCAACTACAGTACGGCCACGGAGGCCGAAGAACTTTAAAGACATTGGGTCGGCTGGCGGGGGGTGGGGTCCCCCGCCAGCTGAAGAAATATCTTTAAAGGCGGCAAGCGGACCTCGGCTGGCGGGGGGTGGGGTCCCCCACCAGCAAATGTAAGCAACGGCAGCGGGGGAGGGTGGAGAGTCGTTGGTAGGGGGATCTGGCAATGGCGGCGGTGGGGGGGTCGTTAGTGGGGGGCTAAAATGTGCCCCCTCCCTCTGGCTCTGGCCCCCCCTACCGCCGGAGTCCAGATATGCCCCTGTGTTATACTCAGTTGAAGGCTCTCTCATTCTCACACTCCCTGAGCACCTTTTCTCACTCATTAGGAGTGTGCCACATTCATTTGAAGGCCTCTCACACTCTCTGAGCACCCTCTCTCACTCGTTAGGAATGTGTCACACTCATTTGAAGGCACTCTCCCTCTCACACTTTGAGTTCCCTCTCTCACTCATTAAAGTGTGCTTCACTCATTTGAAGGCTCTGTCACTGAGTCCCCACTCTCACTCATTAGGAGTATGTCGCACTCATTTGAAGGGTCTCTCATTACAGCCTCACTGCCTGCCCAATCACTAATTTCATGAGGACAAGTCTAAGAGAAAAACCCAGTGGCTAAATCAGTAGGAAGAAATTTGAGCACACACTTGTGTGCTCTGAAACTTATGTACATACTCAGTGCATTTTTTCTAGCGAAAAAGGTGCTGGTACTCAAATGCCAGACCACCCTTCAGGGGTAAGGTAATCACTGATAGACCCACCCCACAATAGCCAGGCCCCCTGCAACCAGTCACCAAATCTATGACAAGGCAGAATTGGTGTGTAGAGCCTGAGCTCGTTCATTAAAACTTGGGGATCATGGGTCAATTTTAGCAGACAATGGAAAAGTTGCAGGTACTCAGTATCCCCAAGTACCCCCTCAAAAAAAGCCCTGTACATACTTTTAGTCACTGTGCAGAGGGCACTTTTCAGTCTGGAAAATTTACTCGAGTGCCTACTTAGTTACCTGGGCAAATTTCTATGAAAATTCTCATATTTAGGGTTGCCAACTGGCTAGTTTTACAAGCAGTAGACTTTTAAAACCGGCATCACAAAAGTCATTTTTTTTACACCTCAGGCCCCCTGCTCCCTTTGCCCACAGTTCGGCAGCTCTTGCTCCCTTCCTTTCCTCTCTGCTGCAGGTTCGGCAGCTTCCCCTGATCCTTAAAAACAAGTGAGCCATGGCCACTGCTGAAGATGTCCTGCTTCAGGCTGCCCTGGTCCTTCTCTCTACTCAGTCCCTCTCACAGGAAGTTGCATCATAAGAAATGGGACTAAGCAGGGAAAAGAACCTGGGTAGCCAGGAGCATATTTTCAGTGCTACCCCTGCTCACTGGTCTTCAAGGACTGCTGGAAGAGGAGGAGGGAAGAGATGCCACCAGACCTCTGGGAGCTGAGGGGGGGGGGGGGGGGAGGAGGGAAGACAGATGCTGAACCCAGAAGGGGAAGAGGGAGAAATGCTAGATCCGCAGGAATGGGGCGGGGGGGGGGGGGGAGGCAATAAGAAGAGATGCTAGACCCATTGGGGGGATGCTAACCTGTGGACTGGGGGAGAGGGACAGATGGTTGACACTGGGTTGGGAAGATACCAGAGCTACAGGGATAGAGAAGGAGATGCCAGACTCATTGGGGGGGGGGGGTGCAAACAAAGGGGGAGAGATGCCAGACCCATGGGGCAGTGGCTTAGCCAGACCTATTATTCTGAGTGAGTCTACAGTTAATTTGGTAAGGCCCCCTTAGCTCAAATTTCCTTCCTAACCCCCCATGCTCCCAAAGATTGGCATCTGCCTCTCCTCTGAATCCCTCCATCCCTCCCTAGTGTACCTCAGAGGCATTCCAGTGGCTGCAGTGATTCCCTTTACTGCATCCACCAGTGAGGGAAGTGACATTATTGAGGGTGGGGCGCAGAAGAGGGCAACTACTACTAATCATTTCTATAGCGCTACTAGATGTACGCAGCACTGCACACATTATATGCAGGTACTTTCTCTGTCCCTAGAGGGCTCACAATCTAAGTTCTTATACCTGAGGCAATGGAAGGTTAAGTGACTTGCCCAAGGTCACAAGGAGCTGCAGTGGGAATCGAACCCAGATTGCCAGGATCAAAGCCTGCTTCACTAACCATTAGGCTACTCCTCTAGGGTCCAGTGCAGGTGTCAAAGATGAATTTCTGTAGCCACCAAAACACCGAGGAAGGATGGAGGGGGGGGGGGGGATTCAGAGAGGTGGTAGATGCTGGGCCACCAGAGAGAAAGAGGGAAGTGAGGCACCGCTGCTGGGTGGGCCAGCACACCCAGACCCACCCATAGCTATGCCACTACCAGTGGGGGTGGGGGGAGAGCAGAGGGGGGAGAATTACTAGACCGGGAGGTAAAGGGGAAGAAAAGGAAAGATATGCTGGACACTGGTGATAGAAAGAGGGACATAGAGGAGAAATGCTGAATAGGATGGATAGAGGATGCAGAGGGAAGATGGGTGGTGGGCGTGGAGTGAGAAGACATGGCAAGTGGACAGGAGATCCTGGCAAGACAATTAACAATAAAATAGAGAAAAGCAGAAAAGAGACACTGGGAGCAAAGGAAACTGAGAAAAATGCTCAGACAACAAAGGTAGACAAAATATTTTATTCTTTTAGTAATTGGAATATGTCAGCTTTGGCAAATGTGCATCTCTGATATCTTGCACATCAGTTTCAATTTCTCTAGTATTGCTGTATATGCAGAGTCTAACTTCTTGAGGTTTCCAGTTTTGTTTTTTTACCTTCATATCTCTATTATTGATGTGTAGTCCCTCTTTTTATATTTGTTGACAGTGGCTCTGTTTTGTGCATGTGATGAAAGGGAAATGGGACTTGATATACCGCCTTTCTGAGGTTTTTGCAACTACATTCAAAGCGGTTTATATATATTCAGGTGATTAAATTGCAGATGACACAAAACTAGTCAAGGTTGTTAAAACACATGCAGACTGTGAAAAATTGCAGAAAGACCATAGGAAATTGGAAGATTGGGCATCTAAATGGCAGATGAAATTTAATGTGGACAAATGCAAAGTAATGCACATTGGGAAGAAGGTCCACCTTGGGGATCAGCACCCAAGAAAAAGATCTGAGTGTCATTGTAGGCAATACGCTGAAAACTGCCCAATGTGTGACGCTGCCTAAAAAGCAAACAAAATGCTAGGAATTATTAAGCAAGGGATGGTATGTAAGACTAAGAATATTATGATGCCTCTGTCTTGTTCCATGGTGCAAGTTCTGGTAGATGTATCTGAAAAGGGAAAGGGAAATGGGACTTGATATTCCACCTTTCTGAGGTTTTTGCAACTACATTCAAAGTGGTTTACATACAGTGGTGGAAATAAGTATTTGATCCCTTGCTGATTTTGTAAGTTTGCCCACTGACAAAGACATGAGCAGCCCATAATTGAAGGGTAGGTTATTGGTAACAGTGAGAGATAGCACATCACAAATTAAATCCGGAAAATCACATTGTGGAAAGTATATGAATTTATTTGCATTCTGCAGAGGGAAATAAGTATTTGATCCCCCACCAACCAGTAAGAGATCTGGCCCCTACAGACCAGGTAGATGCTCCAAATCAACTCGTTACCTGCATGACAGACAGCTGTCGGCAATGGTCACCTGTATGAAAGACACCTGTCCACAGACTCAGTGAATCAGTCAGACTCTAACCTCTACAGAATGGCCAAGAGCAAGGAGCTGTCTAAGGATGTCAGGGACAAGATCATACACCTGCACAAGGCTGGAATGGGCTACAAAACCATCAGTAAGACGCTGGGCGAGAAGGAGACAACTGTTGGTGCCATAGTAAGAAAATGGAAGAAGTACAAAATGACTGTCAATCGACAAAGATCTGGGGCTCCACGCAAAATCTCACCTCGTGGGGTATCCTTGATCATGAGGAAGGTTAGAAATCAGCCTACAACTACAAGGGGGGAACTTGTCAATGATCTCAAGGCAGCTGGGACCACTGTCACCACGAAAACCATTGGTAACACATTACGACATAACGGATTGCAATCCTGCAGTGCCCGCAAGGTCCCCCTGCTCCGGAAGGCACATGTGACGGCCCGTCTGAAGTTTGCCAGTGAACACCTGGATGATGCCGAGAGTGATTGGGAGAAGGTGCTGTGGTCAGATGAGACAAAAATTGAGCTCTTTGGCATGAACTCAACTCGCCGTGTTTGGAGGAAGAGAAATGCTGCCTATGACCCAAAGAACACCGTCCCCACTGTCAAGCATGGAGGTGGAAATGTTATGTTTTGGGGGTGTTTCTCTGCTAAGGGCACAGGACTACTTCACCGCATCAATGGGAGAATGGATGGGGCCATGTACCGTACAATTCTGAGTGACAACCTCCTTCCCTCCGCCAGGGCCTTAAAAATGGGTCGTGGCTGGGTCTTCCAGCACGACAATGACCCAAAACATACAGCCAAGGCAACAAAGGAGTGGCTCAGGAAGAAGCACATTAGGGTCATGGAGTGGCCTAGCCAGTCACCAGACCTTAATCCCATTGAAAACTTACGGAGGGAGCTGAAGCTGCGAGTTGCCAAGCGACAGCCCAGAACTCTTAATGATTTAGAGATGATCTGCAAAGAGGAGTGGACCAAAATTCCTCCTGACATGTGTGCAAACCTCATCATCAACTACAGAAGACGTCTGACCGCTGTGCTTGCCAACAAGGGTTTTGCCACCAAGTATTAGGTCTTGTTTGCCAGAGGGATTAAATACTTATTTCCCTCTGCAGAATGCAAATAAATTCATATACTTTCCACAATGTGATTTTCCGGATTTAATTTGTGATGTGCTATCTCTCACTGTTACCAATAACCAACCCTTCAATTATGGGCTGCTCATGTCTTTGTCAGTGGGCAAACTTACAAAATCAGCAAGGGATCAAATACTTATTTCCACCACTGTATATTCAGGTACTTATTTTGTACCAGGAGCAATGGAGGGTTAAGTGACTTGCCCAGAGTCACAAGGAGCTGCAGTGGGAATCAAACTCAGTTCCCCAGGATCAAAGTCCACTGCACTAACCACTGAAGGTGCAGTTTCCTGCTAGCATGTAGTTTCCAGGAGGTATTCTGCTTTGCTTCTGTGTAGACATCTGTAGCAGTCTGACTTTGACTGGAAGTATATTGGTATGCTAGAGTGTTTGTCTTTTTATAGGTAGGGTTGTTGCTATAAGAGTCCTAGACATTAGGGCTGCTATTGCGTCCTCTCTATATTCTTCTGAGGTACAAAAGATAAACAGTTACCATTTTATGTTCTTTTTTTTCAAACAATATGACACTGAAATCTTTCTACATTTAGGCCCTGGACACACTACTTGAAAAAATGTCACTTTTTGGCCTTCAATCTCACGCTGTGGGATTGTGCACCTTTGGCATCTCTGCAGTTAATTTTCAGCTCTACCCCTCATCTTCATTGCTAGGATCCTCCATGCCCTGAATTCCTTTATTGTTTTTGCCTCCACCTATCTGAGGAAGGTTGTTCTATACATCCACCACCTTTTCTGTAAAATAATATTTTTCTCTGCTATTGCTCATTCTACCCCTTCTCAGACATGCATTTGGCGTGTGACACATGCAATCGGGTCCTTTCTCCAATTTACACACTTAAGGGGCCTGATCTCACGCATTGGCATCCTCCCCCCAGCCCCCACCTGATGTAGCATCTTTCTCTCTCTTTTCTTTCTTCCTCTCCTCGCCTCTTCTCTTTCTCTGCTCGTCTCTTCCACAGTTTTGATGTCTCTCCTCTCCACAAGTCCAGCACTTCTCCCATTTGAACCCTGCAGATGCAGCCCTCTTCCATCCTCAGTGACCCCCCCCCCCCCTCCCGACCTGGTCCCGTCCCCCCTCCATCGGGCCCTCTTCTCCTAACAGCACCCTGCCTTTAAAAAAAAAAAATCCATGCAGCACGCAGGCAGCGCCTCGCGTCTGCCCTGCGTGTGCTGTCAAAGGGAAAATCGCTTCGCAGGCGTCAGGCCTTCTCTCTGGTTCAAGATCTATTTTTCAATCAATGACATAACCACAGGGGTCCTTGGAGCTTCCCCCTTTTAATTCAGCCCCCTCAAATGGCTAGAAGGGATGCCCAGTCTCCACCAGTGAACGAGATCCTCTGCCCGAACTGCCCAAGCAGGAAGAAGGCTGCTGCCTCTTTTCCAGCCACCGATGTCTGCACTATTCGCTCAAGCTCAAGACTAACTTTACAGCAGCAGGAGGAAATGCGTTGGTTGACATCCCCCCCCCCCCCCCCCAATCCCTGGTCACCCCTCAAAATCCAATGCTGGCTACGCCCCTGCTTTCCACTCAATTTTTTTTTCTGTTCTGTAATTTCAGGTGCCTTTCTTAAGTGATAGAACCTACTGGGACCCATCAGTCTGCTTGTGTCTGTCTACCTATACATACTGTGATGAGCCCCTTGTGGCCAGTGGCCCACTCCACCTAATTTCCTCTCTTTCCCTTTGGAGACTGTCTGGCCCACTCCACCTAATTTCCTCTCTCTTTCTCTTTGGATTCTGACCACTTTCTCAGACAGCTGATGCCTTGGTGTGAGTTCTCTGGTTCTCCATAAACTTGACTATAACCAGTTCACTGTGTATTGGCTCTTCAGCAAGGTCCATCTGGGTTACTATTATATGATAGGCCCCCTTGTGACCCATGGCCTCTGCCACTAGCTCACTTCCAGAGCTAACCAGAGCTTTGCTTCTAAGAAAGGGTTCAAAGATATCTATCTCCCTATAATAGCCAGTAGCCTCAGAATCCTGGATTGAGCACCTCTTTATACTTAGGGTGACTTGTCCATATATGCCAGTCCTCCAATCTACCTCTGGTAAAGTTTTCCAGTAGTCCAACAATAGTTCTGGTACTTCACAAGCGTCACCTGGTGCCTCTTATAGAAGTAAATATGCTTGGTTAGCAGGTTTCATGAGGTTATTGAAATTAGGCCATCCATATGCAAATCTACTCCAATTAGCCTTCCTAACCACTCTGTCATTGGGAAATTCTTCTCAGAAGCAAACAGTTCCTCCAGCACTCTTTAACTGAGCCTTCCTTCGGGAGACCTCTCAGTTAAAAACAGCCTCCACCCCTGGACAGGACTTTCAACTTACACTACAACTTTACAGTCTTGTTCTCCACCCCTACTGTTAGTCCAATTATTAATTCACATCACCCAATGTTACCTCACACTGTGCTCCGCAACAATTATTAACTTCTTTAGTGTAGCACTACTGTAAGTACCTTTTCCTTGGTTTTGGGAAGTGGCATCTTGTCTCAACACCCCCCCCCCCCCCCCCCCCCCCCCCCCGGCATCTGGCAGAGATCCTCTCCTCTGGTCCAGCTTCTTCTTAGGGATGTTTCCTGGGTTTATAGCCTGTTCCAACTGGTCTCTCAGGTTACCAGGTACTCTGCATGCCTCCTTTCTCTTCAGGTCCCCTTTTCTTTCTTCTTTCTTAGGTCTGCCTGGAAGGTGCCTTTTATAAGGCTGCTAATAGCCCAGCCCACCCCTTCTGGGCCCCTCCTCCTAGTTCTGGAAGGCTCCAGGACCTTCTCCTGGGTGCTTCCTTCTTAAAGCGGAATCCTTGGCTCCCTTCTGAAATGGGCCCTCCCCAGCCCCTATGTTCCTGGCCTTTGCTAAAGCTCCCTTTGGTGTTACAGGAGGATTTTGGGATGCATGGTAATGGAATACAAGATAGTAATATAACAGAAGGCATTATTAACATTTCTGGATATATGTGGGAGTTTCACATGTTTTGGTCTTTGTGGTATATCTTGTCGAAGAGATGGGTCTTTAGTAGTTTACGGAAGTTGGTCAGTTCATAGGTTGCTTTTAGGTTACGTGGCAGTGCGTTCCAGAATTGCGTGCTTGTATAATGGCCCTTTTACATCATTTTACAGGCTTTTCACCCTGAGAGATTCCTCTGGTAGCCTCTTCAGGGTAGGGCATGCCCTGCATTAGGCATCTATTCATGCTTGACTGTATGTATTGTGACAATGTCTTCCCTCCACTTGAGGGAAGAAGTAACGGGTGGAGCACAAGGGACTGGGCAGAGTTGAAGAGCAGAGAAGGAAAGTGGAGCAGTGAAGAGAGAGGTATATAGAGGGGAACTGGAAGTGGCAGGGGAGGGGGCAGGGAAGGTAGAGAGCGAATGAAAGATGGGAAGAGAGAAAGGGAGGGAGTGAAAGGGGATACAGGAAGTAAGGGCTGAGGGAACAGGAGAAATGCAAAGAGAAAAAGAAGCCTACATGCCCACAGCCACACACTGCCAATATGCACAAATCTCTGCTGAGAGAGAGTACAGGAAGGGGAATGGAGAGAGTGAAAGGGCAGTGATGGGGAACAGAGAGGGGGGGGGGTGGCAGGATAGGGCAGGAGGGAGGGTGGCACATGATAAAGAGGGGAAAGTGCACAAGAAGGTGGGAGAGATAGATTGAGTGCAGGAGGACAGCTGCAGAAAAGTTAAGGACTTCGGTAGGGCTTTTTCTGTGTTCTTTCCGAAGGTACAAATACTTCTGCAACTGCAGTATGGCTGGAAAACATCATGTCACCGAAGCTGTTGCCCCAGTTGCAGCTTCTGCCTTTGTGCAGACAGAAAATGTGATCTGAGGAGAGGACATGGATCCACATGCAAGATGGTTTCAGCTTGAATCCAGATAGAAGAAACAAAAAGTGGAGTCCACAATAGAAATAGAACCCAAGTATTCTTTATTGCCAGCATCAGTTATATGACCTAACACAGCTGTGTTTCAGCATAAACATATGGCTCGACTGATGTAACTTCCTGTTTCCGCAAGGGCGGGACGCAGGGAGGGAAGGCCCGAAGGGAGGTGATCTGCCACTGCGCTTTCACATGGAGGTGAGGCGCTGTGATATGAATGCAGGGGGCCCAGTGGCGGATGGAGGGGGGCTGTCGACGGGGCAGGGGGTGGGCGGCAGCAGCGGCTAGGCCCAGCCCAGTCTCTCGGCAGCCCTGTCTTTGGGTATTAACACATGCTTTCGTCATTAGCAAACTCAATTACTGTAATGCATGGCATCACAAATATTCGTACTCGGATCTTTAGTGTGACAGCTCCTACCTTATGAAATTCTTTACTACTCTCTTTGACATTAGAGCTTTGTCATGCCATGCTTAAATCAGAATTAAAAACTTTCTTATTTCAAGATGCTTTTTGTAACGGAAATGAATTGGAGATATTTAACCTTGTTTGCACTGGGCTCCGTCTCAATCTCCTGAGGATTGGGGCACCAGCCACCAGTAGTCTACTATTACGAAATGCTCCTTCTTTCATATCTTTTTCTTTTCTTGTGTCTCAACTATCCCTTTCCTATTAATATTTGTAGTTCCTTTCATATTCTTTCTCCGATTTTATTATATTGGGACCTGCTCAGATAGTGTGCTCTAGGGCGATGTATCAAGAATGAAATAAACTTGAACTGATATAAAAGCAATAAAAGTTTAGATGGGTAAATTTGGGCAACTTTCATTTTTGAAAGTTTTGTATACTATAGGGTCAGTAGAATTGGACTGTGAGGTTTTTTTTTCACAACTTTGATGTTTTTCATGTTCTACAGAAACTGCTGGATATGTGATTTCCGGGGGTTTTTTTTTGTTTGTTTGTTTGGTTTTTTGTTACATTTGTACCCCACGCTTTCCCACTCATGGCAGGCTCAATGTGGCTTACATGGGGCAATGGAGGGTTAAGTGACTTGCCCAGAGTCACAAGGAGCTGCCTGTGCCAGGAATCGAACTCAGTTCCTCAGTTCCCCAGGACCAAAGTCCACCACCCTAACCACTAGGCCACTCCTCCACTGTTGCTACTATTTGAGATTCTACATGGAATGTTGCTATTCCACTAGCAACATTCCATGTAGAAGTCGGCCCTTGCAGATCACCAATGTGGCCGCGCAGGCTTCTGCTTCTGTGAGTCTGACGTCCTGCACGTACGTGCAGGACGTCAGACTCACAGAAACAGAAGCCTGCGCAGCCTTCTACATGGAATGTTGCTAGTGGAATAGCAACATTCCATGTAGAATCTCCAGTAGTAGCAACGTTCCATGTAGAATGTCCAATAGTAGCAACATTCCATGTAGAATCTCCAATAGTATCTATTTTATTTTTGTTACATTTGTACCCTGCGCTTTCCCACTCATGGCAGGCTCAATGCGGCTTACATGGGGCAATGGAGGGTTAAGTGACTTGCCCAGAGTCACAAGGAGCTGCCTGAGGTGGGAATCGAACTCAGTTCCTCAGTTCCCCAGGACCAAAGTCCACCACCCTAACCACTAGGCCATTCCTCCACCTTTTTTATTTAATCGATAGATGTTTCTCATTTAAAAAAAACATAATTAATCCACACCCAAGGTTGAAATTTTGTTGGATTACCTTGTGACATATATAAGTCACGCACCCCACATTTGGTACCTTTTTGCTCAGCGGGTCACATATATTTTCTTCCTACTGCTAAGAAAAAGGCAGCTGAAGGGTCCAAGTGGATGTTTTGGAGATCTCACAGACAGCATCTTCCTTAATGCCTTAGTTGTATCTTTGGCATTAAGATTGGAAAGAGACTGGTTTTTGCAAATGTTTTTTAAACATTAAGAAGATGTATTTTTGAATTGCAAGATCAGGATGTTTCCAGCTGTGACAAAGGATGCTCGGAAACTGCACAAAGAATTTTTTCTTTTGAGGCTTCAACTTGGACCCTTGAGTATCTTTGGAAATGTGTAATAAAATACATAGACCAGTTAATCTATTTTCTTTGAGCTTTCCCTATAACAGTTAAGAACTTTGCAGACTCTCCTTCAGTAGCCCCCACTTTGGTGTCTGTTACTGAGGTGCACAAAGGAACCCTTCTACTAAAGACCTGTGTGTTCTAGCAGACATAGCGTTTACTGAAGTTATAAGAATAGCCATACTGGGTCAGACCAATGGTTCATCTAGCCCAGTATCCTGCTTCCAACAGTGGCCAATCCAGGTCACAAGCACCTGGCAGAAACCCAATTAGTAGCAACATTCCACGTAGAGCCCCAAAAAATAGCAAGATTCTGGAATCCCAAAGAGTCACAAGATTCCATGCAGAATCTCAAAGAGTAGCAACATTCCATTCTACCAGTCCAGGACAAGAAATAGTCTTCTCAATTATGAACATAAGACTAGCCATACTGGGTCAGACCAGTGGTCCATCTAGCCCAGTATCCTGCTTCCAACACTGGCCAATCCAGGTCACAAGTACCTGACAGAAGCCCAATTAGTAGCAACATTCCATGTAGAACCCCAAAGAAGATTCGGGAATCCTAAAGAGTAACAAGATTCCGTGCAGAATCTCAAAGAGTAACAACATTCCATGCTACCAGTCTGGGACAGGTAATAGTCCTCTGCATTATGAACATAAGACTAGCCATTCTTGGTCAGACCAATGGTCCATCGAGCCCAGTATCCTGCTTCCAACAGTGGCCAATCCAGGTCACAAGTACCTGGCAGAAACCCAATTAGTAGCAACAGTCCACGTAGAGCCCCAAAAAATAGCACGATTCTGGAATCCCAAAGAGTCACAAGATTCCATGCAGAATCTCAAAGAGTAGCAACATTCCATTCTACCAGTCCAGGACAAGAAATAGTCCTCTCAATTATGAACATAAGACTAGCCATACTGGGTCAGACCAGTGGTCCATCTAGCCCAGTATCCTGCTTCCAACAGTGGCCAATCCAGGTCACAAGTACCTGACAGAAGCCCAATTAGTAGCAACATTCCATGTAGAACCCCAAAGAAGATTCGGGAATCCTAAAGAGTGATTCCATGCAGAATCTCAAAGAGTAGCAACATTCCATGCTACCAGTCTGGGACAGGTAATAGTCCTCTGCATTATGAACATAAGACTAGCCATTCTTGGTCAGACCAATGGTCCATCGAGCCCAGTATCTTGCTTCCAACAGTGGCCAAGCCAGGTCACAAGTACCTAAGAGAAACCCAAATAGTAGCAACATTCCATGCTACCAATCCCAGGGCAAGCAGTAGCTTCCCCATGTCTGTCTCAATAACAGACTATGGACTTTTCCTCCAGGAACTTGTCCAAACCTCTTTAAAACCCAGATACGCTAACTGCTGTTACCACATCCTCTGGCAACAAGTTCCAGTGCTTAATTATTCACTAAGTGAGAAAATATTTCCATGTAACTTCATTCTTTGTAGTCAATTAGCACACGCTAAATAATTACATTTTCTGGAAGTCTGGCCTTCCTTATTTCCTGCATGGTATGACTTGAATTACTTGCTAATGCTCTGCTTTGGATCCCATTTATATATTGAGGATTGTAGAGTTATCAGTAGGGTTTGTTTTTTTTTACTTGCTAATACCTTTTTGATGTTCTCCACCATTTCACTAGAAGCTGTTTGCTTGGCTATGATTATGTTAAACCTATAAACAACTAAAACTTTAAAAAAAAAGAGCATTTTTAGGTGTGTTTTGCTTAAGCAATAGCACCTATTGGGAAGGTTCCATCTGTCTGTCTGTTGGCGCAACTCATGAAACACAGCATCATTGAAGAAATGGGAGATGTCCCTGGTGCTATGCATTGAAGGGAAAGGGCTGGTGAGGGAACAGAGCATATGGGGAGGGGCTGGAGGTAGACCGGTAAAGAGAGGGAAGTGGCAGGGTTAGAGAGGAGGAAAGGATGGGCTGAGCATAAGGGGAGGGGTCGAGTTAACGAGAAGTGTCTGCTGGGGTGAGGAAGTGGAGTATTAGAGAAGGGCAGGGTTAGAAAGAAAAATGATGGGTAAGATGAGGGTGGAGCATAAGACATGGGGCAGAATGAAAGGGGGAAGGGCAAGAAGAGTGGAGGAAGAGGAGGGTAATTGATATGGTTCTTGGGGGGGGGGGGGCAGGAAAAGTAGAGACAGTCCAAGATAAGAAGGGAGGGAATGAAAATGGGTAGCAGGGAAAGTAGACGGAATCAAGGTTGGATGGGTGGGAGAAGAGAGAGTGTGCATGAGTAGGTGGAGGGAAGGAGGGAGATTGGCCAAGGCTAGGGAAAGGGAATAATGCAACAGGATGAGAGAGACAATGAGTTAGTTCAGGGAAACATGGGAAAATGCAAGGGAAAGAGAAACTCATGCCCCCAGCTATATCCACCTCACACACTGCCCCCCTAGCACACATGCTGCTAACACACACACAACTCTCATGACAGTAGGGAGTGCAAGGGAGAGGGAGGGAGTGAAAGGAGGCTGACAGAGAAGGGACAGGTAGCATGCAGGAAGAGAGCGCAAGGGTTGGCAAGAAGGGTGGGAAATGCAGGGAGGGTGGAACATGCCAGAGAGGGGGGAAGAGAAAGCAGGTGGGAGAGAGTGAGTGCAGAAGGACAAGGGAAAGAAGCCTACATCCTTGGCCCTGCCTTCAGAAACGTCTATGGGCTCTAGGATCTAGTCTATAGACCATTCCTACAGACCCTGGGAGAGCTTTAACAGGGATTCAGGCTACATCATAATCTTACCACTAATTGAGAGGACAAAGAGAACTGTGTGAAAACCAGGAGTCCACTGTGATGGTGAACCAAAAACCCAAATAAATGATCCAGGAGGAACAATCAGCTCATTGTTGGGTGGAACTTTGGTTGTTGTTTGATTTTCTCTCCCAATCCAACACATCCTGGGAATCACCTTTCTATATGTGCAAAAATTGGGACACATACATACCTCTGACATGTTAAGAGTGGACAATGTTTATACAGCCCCTTTGCCTGGCGACATTAGTACTTACCAAAGCAAGTAGCCTTTAAAAATGATTTCCTACTCATTCACCCCCCAAGAATTATGGGTTTTGTAGTTTGGCTCCTGGAGGTAAGACTACATGTCCCAGAATACTTTGGTAAATCAATTTAAATGAACAATACATCTATTTTCAAGAGTGGGAGCTATGATTCACAAATCCACTCAAACGCTCAGAACTCATACAATGAATGTTTATCTTTGTCAATGACCTTTTCACACGAGAGCCCATGACTCGCCTTCCTCCTCATCGGTCATGAAAAATCTTTTAATGCAGGATATGATTTATTTGGTGTATAAACACTTTACTCAGCTCTCACATATTTTAACAACTGAAAGCCATTTAACTACTAAGCTTTTAAATCAGGTCTTCAGATCTGCTGCCTACACGGACCATGTTTCGCAGGGTATTAAACTCCAGCTGCATCAGGAGGCGGACCTAAATGCCACATGCCAGCTGAAATGAGTAAAGGCTGGCAAGTGGCATTTAGGTCTGCATCCTGATGCAACTGAGGCTTAATACCCTACGAAACATGGTCCGTGTAGGCAGCTGATCTGGAGACCTGATTTAAAAGCTAAGCAGTTAAATGGCTTTCAATTAAAATATGTGAGGCCTGAGTAAAGTGTTTATATACCAAATAAATCATATCCTGCATTAAAAGATTTTTCATGACCGATGAGGAGGCAGGCGAGCTATGGGCTGGTAGCTCATGTGAAAAGAGTTGCTACTGAGGTCACTGACAAAGATAAACATTTCATTGTATGAGTGCTGAGCGTTTGAGTGGATTTGTGACCAGAATACTTTGAGGCAGGGACAGTGTTCAGGACAGCCAGAGTTGATGGGAGGTGTATAGAGGAATAAATGGCCAGGCGGCTTTTTCTCAAAGTCCCATCCCAGGAAGAATGACAGACCCTATGACAATATATACAGAAAAAGCAGCAGTACGGTGATGCCCTGGAAACAGGCTTCACCCACACATGAATATACAAATTATATACAGTTTATTTATATATTTACACCAAACAGAACGCCAAGCAGAACAGAACAGAACAGATGCAGAACTTTTTCAGTCACAGAAGGAACAGTGAGGACATAAATATGGCTCTTTATGCATTCCAGCATCAGGACTCTAAAGACAGCCAGAACAAATCATGACATTATGCTTCCTGCACATTTCCAGATCATCGGGGATGGAGAAGGGTTGGGCAGTGCAAGTCCAGAAACAAACTACAGTACAACTAGAACCAACTCAATGAACCCCTGGTGACCTGCGCTAGTGAAGGATCACCCGAGGAGGGAAACTGTTTTGTTTTTTTAAATAATTGAGTCACCTATGCACGTAACTTAATATAATAACGAGCTGAAAATTGATGTTATGTGGCAATAATTGGCACGAGTTAATTGGCATCAATTAAGAGTTATGCGCACAACTGACCTTAGTTGGCATTCTATAACATGTGCACACAAAATCCAGAGGGCTAGATTCTATATGGCGCCATAAAAAAAATACGCCTACGCGTATTCTATAAACTACACCTAAAGTTATTCGCGGTTTATAAAATATGCCTAGGGCCCGTCCGCGTGACTAAATCTAGTCGTGGGAATTTACGCCAAATACTGGCGACTAACTTGTGTTCTATAACAGCGTGCATAATTTTTACAAATGCCCATGGCCACGCCCCCCCTTTTTGGCTACGCGCATTACAATTTACGCACATCACTTTACAGAATATGCTTAGCAAGTTGAGCACGTAAATTCTAATTAAAGCCAATTAGTATCAATAATTGCTTAAGTGGCAATTATCATCGCTGATTGGCTTATTAAAATAATTACCTTGCATGCACAATACAGAATACTACCAGAATTGCGCATGCAACTCAAGCTGTACTATACAGAACCTGGAGGATAGCGTACAACTGCAATGGGGCATGGACCAGGGAGGGGCATGGGCGGGTCAGGGGCGTACCCAGGACTTGTGCGCACAGGTTACAAACACATGCACTTATGCCAGCCTTTGAGGTTTGGTAAGTTTCTTGCGTCTACAGTTAGGGCAATGCGGCCTTACGCCAGTATTTTATAATGGCTTTTTTGCATGGAACTGCTCTTACAGAATTGACCCTTAGCACCCAAATGTTTGGCGCCCTTTCTTGAATCTATCCTTACGCATCTTAAGTCCTGGTGCCGACTACATTATCCGGATATTCAGCATCAGCCACAGTCCATATTTCTGAACGCCACAGCTGGCCTGGCTGAATATTGACCGGAATGCAGCTTATTGTGAATGCAAGTGTGAGATGTGCCGACGTATGAAGGAGACCCTGGCTACAAATGGAGTGCTGTGGCTTTTTTTTTCTGCCCCTATGCCACAGATTAAATAGACAAAATAGAAACCTCCCACCTTCCAGGACCACCATGGTTTTTAGGGCAGGGCCTCTCAGCCCCGTCCTGGAGGCACTTTTAATAGTCTGGTTTTCAAGACAGCTACAATGTATATATATGAGACAGATTTGCAAACACTGGGTCTCCGCTGTATGCCAATATATCACGGATATCCTGCAAAACCAGATGGATAAGGTATGTCTCCAATGTTTTAGGTTATCCTCACTGTATCTGAACAAGCTGTGCCTTTATCATATGGATACACGACATAGACAGGACATAGTGTATGACAGCAGATAAAGATTGCACAGCTCTGCTCATCTCTGCTCAGTGCGTTTCCTGATGCAGCACCACAGACCCTGTGTGATTTCTGCCTTCCCCTCACTTATCTATAGTGCTACTGTACATACACAGGGCCAGATGCACTAAGGTCCTCGGAAGAGCCCTTCCCTTACCGATTCCATAGTGAATCCGGTAGGGAACGGCCATGTAGCAAGGAAATGGAATGCAAATGAACTGCTCGTTGTAGCTCACTAGCAATCTCTATTCCCTCGAAAGCCAGTCAAGCATGCGCAGAGCAGCCAAGCATTATGCTGGCTGCTCTGCGCATGCCAAATATGTCCAAAAAGGACATCCCTGATGATGTCGGCCTTTTCCACTTTGCCTGTGGCTGTCCCTGCGCCTCCCTGGAAAGGAAGACGCTGCTCACCTCCTCCATGGCCTGCTGCAGGAAGGCTCTGATGCGGCTCGGGTTCCTCCCTTCTGTGATCCTAGCAGGAGAGCGCAGTTGAGGACGTCCATCGTCCTCGACACCCATCCATCTTCCGCCCCTAGGTCTCGCTCAGCTAAATGCGCTGTGATTGGATGAGAGACCTCCAAGTCTCTCTCAGCTCAGCTAAACGGGATCATGCAGTAAAGGATGTCCAAAAGGGATGTCTTTTTTGGAGTGGGGGTTCTACGAGTGAAGGACGTCCAAAAAGGACGTCTTTTTAGAGGGTTTTTTTTTTTGAGTGAAGGACGTCCAAAAAGGACATCCCTAACGACATTTGTTTTCTTCTGATTCTTTCCTTTGCCCCAACAAGAGGTGTAGACCTCCCATTAGGTTTTCCACGGTAAGGGGATTGGAAAACGGTAGTGCAGCTCATTATAATAGCCTTTGGATCATTTGCATTCCGTTTTCGTTAGCTGCTACCGTGACAGGAAAATGCCCTTTTGTGCATGTCCCCGTTTACTACTTGCACGTTAAACTGGCTAAAACCAGTTTAAAACCCACGTTGCTGGCTCGGAAAGCTTAGTGCATCTAGCCCACAGTGCTCTACAGTGGTGAAATTCATTCAGGTACAAGAGCTTACAATCTAAGTAGCAATGACAGATAAAGTGGCTTGCCCCAGGTCACAAGGAGTGGCAGTGGCAGACACAGGATTTGAACTCTGCCTTCCTTGGTTCTTAGTCCATTGATATAGCCACTAGGCCACTTCCTTCACCCCGGCCATGTGCTTGTCCCTGGCTTTTCAGACTTCTGTCACTATTCCTGCTTTCATCAGAATTCCTGGGAGGCTGTTCCATGTATCCGTCACCCTTTCTATGAAGGAATATTCACTGATGTTTATCCCTGAGTCCACCTCCTTTGAAACCAGTGTTACTATTAATAAACATTTGCATAGTGGTGCAAGGGGTACAGAGCACTGTACAGACACACAAACAAGAGAGTCCCTGGTCCATGGAGCTTACAGTCTTAATGGCAGACATACAGTGAGCACAGGGATTTTTAGAGGGATGGGTGTGGGTACAGGAAGAGGATACAGGGAGGACCATTTAACTTCTGGTTCCTGCAGATAGAGTATACATAAAATACCCTAATCTCTTATTCTAAGAGGAGTTGTCCAACTCCAGTTCCTGAATCTGCAACTTGGTCTGGTTTAGTATTATCACTAATTCATATGCATGAGTTATTTCTGCATGCACTGCTTGTGGAAGATCTTGGTGGACAGAATGAGCTTCGGACTGACATTTATGGCCAAGGTTGCCCTCTGGGTCATCTCTTTATCATCCATGCCTTAACCCCCTGTTGGTTAAATGCAAGTAGGCAGAGTGACAGGATGGGAGAATGGAGAGACTGCACTGGCACATGCAGCCAGAAATGGCAAAAGGACATTCACAGGAAGGTGCCTGTCAGAGTAATGTTGCCTGTTCGTAGCATTCGTCGTAGTCTCTGCTACTCATGTGTACCTCCTGTGCCTCTTCTTTCTGTCGCTGGTATGCAAGAAACTCCTCTCTCAGAGCTGCACAGCGGGCCTCAGGGCTAGTCAGAGTGTGCGTGTGAGAGAAAGCCAGGGTGTCCACGGAGCTAGACTTGGTTGCAGATCCACAGTCTTCCCTGGGAGTTCTCAAACCTGTAACAAGAAAGATAAGGAAGTATTAATCTGTGTTCGTATGACTCCCTGAGCTGCTCTGTTCAGGGACTCTGTGGAAAAGGATCTGTCTATGAGTTCAGATACTCTGGGTAGACTTTTGTTTTGAGCTTGTCTTTCCTAGATCTGTAACTGCTGCCAGGCCCAGGCTGTGGTTTGCAAATGCTCTGACCACCGAAGTGAAATGAGAGCTGCCAGATTGCTTTAACGGACGGACGGGCTTTATTCTGCTTGCGTGCACAGGCTTGTAATAATGATTTCCCAGAGAACAGTAGGATTGTTACTCCCTGCATGCCATGGGGTAAAGCCAGGACTGGATTAAAAATTCAGCCAGCAAAAGTGGATCCTGCAACCTCAACCTTCTAGCCCTGCCTACGGGTTTTTCTGCAGAAGGAAGTTGCAAGCCAACATTTACAAAAACCACATCCTGTTGCCCTTCCTGCTGGCAGGAGGTGATGCCTTCAGCTTGCAGAGTAGAAAGAGGAAAGCAGTGAGCTGTATCTTCTTTTACCAAATGAGTCCTTCAGGGAAAAACAAGATTTCCTAGTATGTGGACAGAGCATTTACACAGTCACAAAGATGCAGCTCCATACACCAGAAGAAATGAGTTAGCCCTATTTTAAGCTTAAACGAGAGAAAAAGAGAGTTGAAGTGCCATCATATCATTTAGCAACATTATAGTTCAATTTTATTTAATATACCGAAAATAAAAGAATTCTCTAACCTTAAAACTATTAAGGTTGAAGTGGGAGGATGGAAAAAAGAGGTGAGTTGGATTGCATGGAAAATTAAATAATGTCAGAGCATGTCAACACATTATGCACAGACACTACCCCTGTCCCCCTCAACTCCCTCGCATTGTGGCAATGAGGATATCTACTACTACTACTTAACATTTCTAGAGCGCTACTAGGGTTACGCAGCGCTGTACAAAATACACAAAGAAGGCCGGTCCCTGCTCAAAGGAGCTTACAATCTAAAGAACTGTGTGGTAGCCGTGTTAGTCCACTCTTAAGGTTATCAATAGAAATCAAACAAAATAAAACATGGAAAAGAAAATAAGATGATACCTTTTTTATTGGACATAACTTAATACATTTCTTGATTAGCTTTCGAAGGTTGCCCTTCTTCGTCAGATCGGAAATAAGCTTATTTCCGATCTGACGAAGAAGGGCAACCTTCGAAAGCTAATCAAGAAATGTATTAAGTTATGTCCAATAAAAAAGGTATCATCTTATTTTCTTTTCCATGTTTTATTTTGTTTGATTTCTATTGATAATCTAAAGAACGAAATGTCAAGTTGGTGCAGTCAAGATTTCCTGGGTAGAGGTGTAGAGGTTAGGATATCCTGGGAAAACTGCCAGCTTCCTATCACATCTTCACCTGAAAACATTTCAATGTTATCACCCTCTTCAATACCTCATGTGTCATTCTGATGCCTACATATCTTCTCTTCAGCTGTCTGTGCTGTGCTCATGGTTTGGTTGCAGCAGTGTGACACTGCTTGGAGGCTCTGAGGATACAAAGCACAGCAGTAGCCCCCAAGGTTCCCCGGCAAGAAACATCCGCAAGCCGATGCTGGACCCGATTGTCGAGGTCAGAGGCACGCAGTCATGAGAGTCTGTGCATCACTATACACCCTGAGCAGTGGCCCTGGACACCACAAATTGTAAGTACCCCTGGACAGGAATTTATGACACGCCTTTAGCTGCCTGACCACCTCATGAAAAGGCCTGGCCTGCTCCGAAGGGAGCTGATCGACTAAGAAGTCCGCCAGTTGCTTCACATTGTTCCGCAAGTGAATGCTCGTGTAGAGCTGGTAGGACTGGATTTTGGAGATGAGCATAGCTGACTGGTAGGCCTTCCTCCCAAAAGAGTCCAAAGTCCGAGCCTCCCGTCCCGGGGGCGCCAAGGCGAAATCTCTCGTACTCTTGAGAGCAGAATCCACAACGCCCGAGTCATGAGGCAACTGGGTCTTCATCAACTCCGGGTCCCCGTGGATCCTAGGAATGGTAGAGTTAGATAATTGGTTTCATCCAGTTTCTTAACAGTGTCTGTTTGAGGACATTATGTAGAGGAACAGTGGATGACTCCTTAGGTGGCAAAGGATAGTCCAGGATCTTGAACATCTCAGCCCTGGGCTCATCCTCAGTTACCACCGGGAAGGGAATGGCCATACACATTTCCCGGACAAAATATGAGAAAGACATACTCTCCGTGGGAGAAAGCTTTCTCTCTGGCGAAGGAGTAGGGTCAGAGGGAAGGCCACAAGACTCCTCTGAAGAAAAATATGTTGGATCTTCCTCTGCCTCCCATGAGGCCTCTCCTTCGGTATTGGACAGGAGTTCTCTGACTGCAATCCGAAGCCGAGCCCGTCTCGACGCCGAGGAGCTATGTCCTCGATGGCGATGCCAAGAAGTTGACTCCCGTGCCGGCGGCGATGAAGCTCCCTCCATCAACGTCGAGTCAACTCGGGGGGGAACCGAGGCTGATGCCGCAAGCGGCACCGACGTCGAGGGCCTTACCACAGGCGGGGGAGCCAGCCACCACATCTATCGACGGTACTGACAGTGCAAGCACCCCCGGTACCGGAACAGACGCAGCAGCCCTTCCAGGATCCCTGGAAGAATGGCTCGGAGGCGCTCATCAAGAATGTCTGTAGAGAAAAGCTGTGGAGTCGGTACAGGAGTTGAGGCCAGAATCTGCCGAGGAGGAGGCGGTACCAGGCTGTCCGGAGACCGGCGCCATTGACACCTCTTGTATGGAGGGTGAGCGGTTCTCCTGGTGTCGACGCTTCACGGGTGCCGGTGACGGTGCTTCTTTGCCTTCGCCCAAGGCACATCTCGGTACCGACGAGGAGGACGTGGAATCCACATGCCTCCTCGGGGTCGGGTCCGAAAGGGGTCGGTCCCGATGGGCCTGTACCGCAGGAGCCCTCGAAGCAGGTGGAGACCCACTCGATGGTTCACTGCTGCCAGAATGTGATGGTCTTGGACAGCCATTACCAGCGCTCCCGAGGTCAATGCACTCTCCAGTGCTGACATCGACACCGCCGACGATCTCAGTACCGCTGTCGTTGCCGAAGTACCCGGCAAAGTTCCAAACAGGCGTTCCCGTTGAGCTTGTCTCGACGCTTGTGTCCGCGTTTTAAGGCTAAGACACAACTTACATGTGCATGGGCGATGGTCAGGCCCAAGGCACTGGATACACCACGCGTGAGGGTCGGTGCCTGAGATTGCCCGGTTGCACCGAATGCACTTCTTGAAGCCACTGGCGAGCCTCGATGTCATCGACGGAAAAATAGCGGCGGCGAAATCAAAATTCTCGATGGTGCCAAAGGAAAGGCACAAAAAAGGGAGAAAACCCGTACGGGCGGCCAAAATGGCCGCACACGACAACGAAAGAAAACTTGAGGGCTAAACTAAAGAAACTAAGGGAAAAAATTTTTTTCAAAGAAAAAACGAAACAGCTCGTTCATGAGCACAAAAACGGAGAAAAAAAAAACGGCAAAAAGCCGGCTAAGACGAAGGCTCTTCTTTTCTGGGGCACAGAACCGCCGTAAACAGCCGCTCTTGACCGCGGAAAAAAGAAGACTGAAGCGGGACTCTCGCGCGACGGTCGGGAAGATGGCCACGCATGCACGGTGCGCGCACCCAAAGGCTTTTAGCAACTTTTGTTGCTAGGAAGATTTTCCGGACCTGGGGCTGCCGTGGACGTCACCCATATGTGAGAACAAGCAGCCTGCTTGTCCTCGGAGAAAATGGTATTTACTTTACAGAAGCACAGGCTCCGGCCAAATCCGCTGCTGGTACTGAGTCACTCTGAGATCTGGAGGGCCGAGAATGGGTTTTATTACTGACATTTCTCAGTCTATTTTTATATCTGACTCCTCCATGCTGGGGGTCAGGATCTTCCCAGGCCTCTTGCCATAAAATGCAGTAGCACAGATGGTGGGAGTCTCCATCTCTGGCTGGTGGGGTGGTCTTATTCCCTGAATCAATTTGCACCTTAGGATTACTCCAGCACTGGGGAATGTTTAGGCTGTGCTGGGAGAATTGGGCGATGGGAGAGATATTTGCAATGTACACAAGTCAAGGAACATACAGTGATGTTGGATCCAATCCCAGCTCTGCCAAATCCAGCAAATTAATCTCTCTGAGTTCTAAACCAAGCTCTACCACCATTCTTGGGCCTGTCACTCTCACTTATAGCAGAAAACAGCCACATCAGACTAGATTCAGAGCAGACAGGGTTAATGTTTCAGACAGACCCATTCGCTTCTCTGCTGCTGGGGCTCTACCCACCTGTAAAATGGAACATCTCGGACTCTCTCTCTCATCATTAACAGTTTCTTATAGTTTGCCCCAGCAATAATAATAGCTCAAAATCGCACTAATTTGGGGACCATTGGGGACTCACTGTGACACACACTGCACCAGGCTGAACACCCAGAACAAACAAAAAACAAGAAGACACTGAGAAATCTTTATACATATAAAGTATCACATACCATGTAAGATGAGTTATTTTGTTGGGCAGACTGGATGGACTCAGGGCCGGTCTTAGGCCGAGGCGACCGAGACGGCCGCATAGGGCCCCGCGCGCCTCACTCAGCCTTGACCTAGTTCCTCCCGGGGATCCCCGCCGCTCGTCCGAACTGCCCGCCCTCTTCTCTCCCCCACGATCGATCATCGATCCCTTTCCTTTTTTGCTTTTAAATTTACCTCCAGTCCAGCAGCGTCAGTGAAAGCGCTCCCAGCCAGTAAAAGCGCTTCTCTTCGCTGTGTCCCGCCTTCTTCTGACGTCATGACGTCAGAAGAAGGCGGGACACAGCGAAGAGAAGCACTTTTGCTGGCTGGGAGCGCTTTCACTGACGCTGCCGGACTGGAGGTAAATTTAAAAGCAAAAAAGGAAAGGGATCGATGATCGATCGTGGGGGAGAGAAGAGGGCGGGCAGGGGAAAGAGGGACATGGATGGGATGGCAGGGCTCAGGGAGAGAGGGGAATTGCTGGATACATGGGTGAATGGAGGGGGAGAGAGGAACAGATGGGAGGGCAGGGCCCAGGGAGAGGAGAAATTGCTGGAAATGGAGGGGAGGGGAGAGAGGAGAATTGCTGGATGTGGATGGAGGAGGGAAGGGCAGAGAGGGCCAAGGATGTACATAAGTACATAAGTACATAAGTAGTGCCATACTGGGAAAGACCAAAGGTCCATCTAGCCCAGCATCCTGTCACCGACAGTGGCCAATCCAGGTCAAGGGCACCTGGCACGCTCCCCAAACGTAAAAACATTCCAGACAAGTTATACCTAAAAATGCGGAATTTTTCCAAGTCCATTTAATAGCGGTCTATGGACTTGTCCTTTAGGAATCTATCTAACCCCTTTTTAAACTCCGTCAAGCTAACCGCCCGTACCACGTTCTCCGGCAATGAATTCCAGAGTCTAATTACACGTTGGGTGAAGAAAAATTTTCTCCGATTCGTTTTAAATTTACCACACTGTAGCTTCAACTCATGCCCTCTAGTCCTAGTATTTTTGGATAGCGTGAACAGTCGCTTCACATCCACCCGATCCATTCCACTCATTATTTTATACACTTCTATCATATCTCCCCTCAGCCGTCTTTTCTCCAAGCTGAAAAGCCCTAGCCTTCTCAGCCTCTCTTCATAGGAAAGTCGTCCCATCCCCACTATCATTTTCGTCGCCCTTCGCTGTACCTTTTCCAATTCTACTATATCTTTTTTGAGATACGGAGACCAGTACTGAACACAATACTCCAGGTGCGGTCGCACCATGGAGCGATACAACGGCATTATAACATCCGCACACCTGGACTCCATACCCTTCCTAATAACACCCAACATTCTATTCGCTTTCCTAGCCGCAGCAGCACACTGAGCAGAAGGTTTCAGCGTATCATCGACGACGACACCCAGATCCCTTTCTTGATCCGTAACTCCTAACGCGGAACCTTGCAAGACGTAGCTATAATTCGGGTTCCTCTTACCCACATGCATCACTTTGCACTTGTCAACATTGAACTTCATCTGCCACTTGCACGCCCATTCTCCCAGTCTCGCAAGGTCCTCCTGTAATCGTTCACATTCCTCCTGCGACTTGACGACCCTGAATAATTTTGTGTCATCGGCGAATTTAATTACCTCACTAGTTATTCCCATCTCTAGGTCATTTATAAATACATTAAAAAGCAACGGACCCAGCACAGACCCCTGCGGGACCCCACTAACTACCCTCCTCCACTGAGAATACTGGCCACGCAATCCTACTCTCTGCTTCCTATCTTTCAACCAGTTCTTAATCCATAATAATACCCTACCTCCGATTCCATGACTCTGCAATTTCTTCAGGAGTCTTTCGTGCGGCACTTTGTCAAACGCCTTCTGAAAATCCAGATATACAATATCAACCGGCTCCCCATTGTCCACATGTTTGCTTACCCCCTCAAAAAAATGCATTAGATTGGTGAGGCAAGACTTCCCTTCACTAAATCCGTGCTGACTTTGTCTCATCAGTCCATGTTTTTGTATATGCTCTGCAATTTTATTCTTAATAATAGCCTCCACCATCTTGCCCGGCACCGACGTCAGACTCACCGGTCTATAATTTCCCGGATCTCCTCTGGAACCTTTCTTAAAAATCGGAGTAACATTGGCTACCCTCCAGTCTTCCGGTATACACTCGATTTTAGGGACAGATTGCATATTTCTAACAGTAGCTCCGCAAGTTCATTTTTTAGTTCTATTAATACTCTGGGATGAATACCATCAGGTCCCGGTGATTTACTACTCTTCAGCTTGCTGAACTGACCCATTACATCCTCCAAGGTTACAGAGAATTTGTTTAGTTTCTCCGACTCCCCCGCTTCAAATATTCTTTCCGGCACCGGTGTCCCCCCCAAATCCTCCTCGGTGAAGACCGAAGCAAAGAATTCATTTAATTTCTCCGCTACGGCTTTGTCCTCCTTGATCGCCCCTTTAACACCATTTTCGTCCAGCGGCCCAACCGACTCTTTGGCCGGTTTCCTGCTTTTAATGTATCTAAAAAAGTTTTTACTATGTATTTTTGCTTCCAACGCTAATTTCTTCTCAAAGTCCTTTTTTGCCCTCCTTATCTCCGCTTTGCATTTGGCTTGGCATTCCTTATGATCTATCCTGTTACTTTCAGTTGGTTCTCTTCTCCACTTTCTGAAGGATTGTTTTTTGGCTCTAATGATTTCCTTTATCTTACTGTTTAGCCACGCCGGCTGACGTTTAGTCTTTTTTCCCTTTTTTCTAATACGTGGAATATATTTGTCCTGAACCTCCAGGATGGTGTTTTTAAACAGCATCCACGCCTGATGCAAGTTTTTTACTCTGCGAGCTGCTCCTTTCAGTCTTTTTTTCACCATTTTTCTCATTTTGTCGTAATCACCTTTTCTATAGTTAAACGCTAGCGTACTTGATTTCCTAGTTTCACTTCCTTCAATGCCAATATCAAAACCGATCATATTATGATCACTGTTATCAAGCGGCCCTCGTATCGTTACCCCCTGCACTAGATCATGAGCACCACTAAGGACTAAGTCTAGTATTTTTCCTTCTCTTGTCGGCTCCTGAACTAGCTGTTCCATGAAGCTGTCCTTGATTTCATCAAGAAATCTTATGTCCCTTACGTGTACAGATGTTACATTAACCCAGTCTATATGCGGGTAATTGAAATCCCCCATTATTATTGTGTTGCCCAGTTTGTTTGCGTCCCTGATTTCCTTTAACATTTCCGCATCCGTCTGTTCGTCCTGGCCAGGCGGACGGTAGTACACTCCTATCACTATCCTTTTCCCCTTTGCACATGGAATTTCAATCCACAGTGATTCCAAGGAGTGTTTTGCTTCCTGCAGAATTTTCAATCTATTTGATTCAAGGCTCTCGACTTGGATGGGATGGCAGGGCCCAGGGAGAAGAGAAATTGCTGGAAATGGAGGGGAGGGGAGAGAGGAGAATTGCTGGATGTGGATGGAGGAGGGAAGGGCAGAGAGGGCCAAGGATGGACTTGGATGGGATGGCAGGGCCCAGAGAGAGGAGAAATTGCTGGAAATGGAGGGGAGGGGAGAGAGGAGAATTGCTGGATGTGGATGGAGGAGGGTTGGATAGAGAGGGCCAAGGATGGACTTGGATGGGATGGCAGGGCCCAGGGAGAGGAGAAATTGCTGGAAATGGAGTGGAGGGGAGAGAGGAGAAATGCTGGATGTGGATGGAGGGCACATTGTTGAATTTAAGGGCTGGATCGGAACACTTTGAAGGCAGATGCTGAAACTGGAGAAAGGATAGGGACAGGGGGCTACAGATGGTAGACAGAACACATAAGGACACAGGAGTGTGGTGGACACGGTGAGAGAAAAAATATCAAACAGAAAGAAGACACTGCATAAAACAGAAGACACTGGGACCAAAGCGAATAGAAAAACTAAATGATCAGACAACAAAGGTAGAAAAAAAGTATTTTATTCAGAATTTATTAATTGGAATATGTCAGCTTTTAGAAATGTGCATCTGTGATATTTTGCATGTAAGTTTCAATTTTTCTAGTATTGCTGCATGCTGAGTCTGACTTCTTGAGGTAACTTTCCATTCAGTATTTTGCCTTCATATTTGTTGTGTCATGTGTTTTTCATGTGTGATCAAGGTACAGTATCCTGCTAGCGTGTAGTATTTGCAGCCCTTTTTGTTTTGTTTTTCATTAGGTAGATTTGCAAACACTGGGTCTCCGCTGTATGCCAATATATCACAGATATCCTGCAAAACCAGATGGATAAGGTATGTCTCCAATGTTTTAGGTTATCCTCACTGTATCTGAACAAGCTGTGCCTTTATCATATGGATACATGACATAGACAGGACATAGTGTATGACAGCAGATAAAGATTGCACAGCTCTGCTCATCTCTGCTCAGTGCGTTTCCTGATGCAGCACCACAGACCCTGTGTGATTTCTGCCTTCCCCTCACTTATCTATAGTGCTACTGTACATACACAGGGCCAGATGCACTAAGGTCCTCGGAAGAGCCCTTCCCTTACCGATTCCATAGTGAATCCGGTAGGGAACGGCCATGTATCAAGGAAATAGAATGCAAATGAACTGCTCGTTGTAGCTCACTAGCAATCTCTATTCCCTCGAAAGCCAGTCAAGCATGCGCAGAGCAGCCAAGCATTATGCTGGCTGCTCTGCGCATGCCAAATACGTCCAAAAAGGACATCCCTGATTATGTCCGCCTTTTCCGCTTTGCCTGTGGCTGTCCCTGCGCCTCCCTGGAAAGGAAGACGCTGCTCACCTCCTCCATGGCCTGCTGCAGGAAGGCTCTGATGCGGCTCGGGTTCCTCCCTTCTGTGATCCTAGCAGGAGAGCGCAGTTGAGGACGTCCATCGTCCTCGACACCCATCCATCTTCCGCCCCTAGGTCTCGCTCAGCTAAACGCGCTGTGATTGGATGAGAGACCTCCAGGTCTCTCTCAGCTCAGCTAAACGGGATCATGCAGTAAAGGATGTCCAAAAGGGATGTCTTTTTTGGAGTGGGGGTTCTACGAGTGAAGGACGTCCAAAAAGGACGTCTTTTTAGAGGGTTTTTTTTTTTTGAGTGAAGGACGTCCAAAAAGGACATCCCTAACGACATTTGTTTTCTTCTGATTCTTTCCTTTGCCCCAACAAGAGGTGTAGACCTCCCATTAGGTTTTCCACGGTAAGGGGATTGGAAAACGGTAGTGCAGCTCATTATAATAGCCTTTGGATCATTTGCATTCCGTTTTCGTTAGCTGCTACCGTGACAGGAAAATGCCCTTTTGTGCATGTCCCTGTTTACTACTTGCACGTTAAACTGGCTAAAACCAGTTTAAAACCCACGTTGCTGGCTCGGAAAGCTTAGTGCATCTAGCCCACAGTGCTCTACAGTGGTGAAATTCATTCAGGTACAAGAGCTTACAATCTAAGTAGCAATGACAGATAAAGTGGCTTGCCCCAGGTCACAAGGAGTGGCAGTGGCAGACACAGGATTTGAACTCTGCCTTCCTTGGTTCTTAGTCCATTGATATAGCCACTAGGCCACTTCCTTCACCCCGGCCATGTGCTTGTCCCTGGCTTTTCAGACTTCTGTCACTATTCCTGCTTTCATCAGAATTCCTGGGAGGCTGTTCCATGTATCCGTCACCCTTTCTATGAAGGAATATTCACTGATGTTTATCCCTGAGTCCACCTCCTTTGAAACCAGTGTTACTATTAATAAACATTTGCATAGTGGTGCAAGGGGTACAGAGCACTGTACAGACACACAAACAAGAGAGTCCCTGGTCCATGGAGCTTACAGTCTTAATGGCACACATACAGTGAGCACAGGGATTTTTAGAGGGATGGGTGTGGGTACAGGAAGAGGATACAGGGAGGACCATTTAACTTCTGGTTCCTGCAGATAGAGTATACATAAAATACCCTAATCTCTTATTCTAAGAGGAGTTGTCCAACTCCAGTTCCTGAATCTGCAACTTGGTCTGGTTTAGTATTATCACTAATTCATATGCATGAGTTATTTCTGCATGCACTGCTTGTGGCAGATCTTGGTGGACAGAATGAGCTTCGGACATTTATGGCCAAGGTTGCCCTCTGGGTCATCTCTTTATCATCCATGTCTTAACCCTCTGTTGGTTAAATGCAAGTAGGCAGAGTGACAGGATGGGAGAATGGAGAGACTGCACTGGCACATGCAGCCAGAAATGGCAAAAGGACATTCACAGGAAGGTGCCTGTCAGAGTAATGTTGCCTGTTCGTAGCATTCGTCGTAGTCTCTGCTACTCATGTGTACCTCCTGTGCCTCTTCTTTCTGTCGCTGGTATGCAAGAAACTCCTCTCTCAGAGCTGCACAGCGGGCCTCAGGGCTAGTCAGAGTGTGCGTGTGAGAGAAAGCCAGGGTGTCCACGGAGCTAGACTTGGTTGCAGATCCACAGTCTTCCCTGGGAGTTCTCAAACCTGTAACAAGAAAGATAAGGAAGTATTAATCTGTGTTCGTATGACTCCCTGAGCTGCTCTGTTCAGGGACTCTGTGGAAAAGGATCTGTCTATGAGTTCAGATACTCTGGGTAGACTTTTGTTTTGAGCTTGTCTTTCCTAGATCTGTAACTGCTGCCAGGCCCAGGCTGTGGTTTGCAAATGCTCTGACCACCGAAGTGAAATGAGAGCTGCCAGATTGCTTTAACGGACGGACGGGCTTTATTCTGCTTGCGTGCACAGGCTTGTAATAATGATTTCCCAGAGAACAGTAGGATTGTTACTCCCTGCATGCCATGGGGTAAAGCCAGGACTGGATTAAAAATTCAGCCAGCAAAAGTGGATCCTGCAACCTCAACCTTCTAGCCCTGCCTACGGGTTTTTCTGCAGAAGGAAGTTGCAAGCCAACATTTACAAAAACCACATCCTGTTGCCCTTCCTGCTGGCAGGAGGTGATGCCTTCAGCTTGCAGAGTAGAAAGAGGAAAGCAGTGAGCTGTATCTTCTTTTACCAAATGAGTCCTTCAGGGAAAAACAAGATTTCCTAGTATGTGGACAGAGCATTTACACAGTCACAAAGATGCAGCTCCATACACCAGAAGAAATGAGTTAGCCCTATTTTAAGCTTAAACGAGAGAAAAAGAGAGTTGAAGTGCCATCATATCATTTAGCAACATTATAGTTCAATTTTATTTAATATACCGAAAATAAAAGAATTCTCTAACCTTAAAACTATTAAGGTTGAAGTGGGAGGATGGAAAAAAGAGGTGAGTTGGATTGCATGGAAAATTAAATAATGTCAGAGCATGTCAACACATTATGCACAGACACTACCCCTGTCCCCCTCAACTCCCTCGCATTGTGGCAATGAGGATATCTACTACTACTACTTAACATTTCTAGAGCGCTACTAGGGTTACGCAGCACTGTACAAAATACACAAAGAAGGCCGGTCCCTGCTCAAAGGAACTTACAATCTAAAGAAATGTGTGGTAGCCGTGTTAGTCCACTCTTAAGGTTATCAATAGAAATCAAACAAAATAAAACATGGAAAAGAAAATAAGATACCTTTTTTATTGGACATAACTTAATACATTTCTTGATTAGCTTTCGAAGGTTGCCCTTCTTCGTCAGATCGGAAATAAGCTTATTTCCGATCTGACGAAGAAGGGCAACCTTCGAAAGCTAATCAAGAAATGTATTAAGTTATGTCCAATAAAAAAGGTATCATCTTATTTTCTTTTCCATGTTTTATTTTGTTTGATTTCTACTGATAATCTAAAGAACGAAATGTCAAGTTGGTGCAGTCAAGATTTCCTGGGTAGAGGTGTAGAGGTTAGGATATCCTGGGAAAACTGCCAGCTTCCTATCACATCTTCACCTGAAAACATTTCAATGTTATCACCCTCTTCAATACCTCATGTGTCATTCTGATGCCTACATATCTTCTCTTCAGCTGTCTGTGCTGTGCTCATGGTTTGGTTGCAGCAGTGTGACACTGCTTGGAGGCTCTGAGGATACAAAGCACAGCAGTAGCCCCCAAGGTTCCCCGGCAAGAAACATCCGCAAGCCGATGCTGGACCCGATTGTCGAGGTCAGAGGCACGCAGTCATGAGAGTCTGTGCATCACTATACACCCTGAGCAGTGGCCCTGGACACCACAAATTGTAAGTACCCCTGGACAGGAATTTATGACACGCCTTTAGCTGCCTGACCACCTCATGAAAAGGCCTGGCCTGCTCCGAAGGGAGCTGATCGACTAAGAAGTCCGCCAGTTGCTTCACATTGTTCCGCAAGTGAATGCTCGTGTAGAGCTGGTAGGACTGGATTTTGGAGATGAGCATAGCTGACTGGTAGGCCTTCCTCCCAAAAGAGTCCAAAGTCCGAGCCTCCCGTCCCGGGGGCGCCAAGGCGAAATCTCTCGTACTCTTGAGAGCAGAATCCACAACGCCCGAGTCATGAGGCAACTGGGTCTTCATCAACTCCGGGTCCCCGTGGATCCTAGGAATGGTAGAGTTAGATAATTGGTTTCATCCAGTTTCTTAACAGTGTCTGTTTGAGGACATTATGTAGAGGAACAGTGGATGACTCCTTAGGTGGCAAAGGATAGTCCAGGATCTTGAACATCTCAGCCCTGGGCTCATCCTCAGTTACCACCGGGAAGGGAATGGCCATACACATTTCCCGGACAAATATGAGAAAGACATACTCTCCGTGGGAGAAAGCTTTCTCTCTGGCGAAGGAGTAGGGTCAGAGGGAAGGCCACAAGACTCCTCTGAAGAAAAATATGTTGGATCTTCCTCTGCCTCCCATGAGGCCTCTCCTTCGGTATTGGACAGGAGTTCTCTGACTGCAATCCGAAGCCGAGCCCGTCTCGACGCCGAGGAGCTATGTCCTCGATGGCGATGCCAAGAAGTTGACTCCCGTGCCGGCGGCGATGAAGCTCCCTCCATCAACGTCGAGTCAACTCGGGGGGGAACCGAGGCTGATGCCGCAAGCGGCACCGACGTCGAGGGCCTTACCACAGGCGGGGGAGCCAGCCACCACATCTATCGACGGTACTGACAGTGCAAGCACCCCCGGTACCGGAACAGACGCAGCAGCCCTTCCAGGATCCCTGGAAGAATGGCTCGGAGGCGCTCATCAAGAATGTCTGTAGAGAAAAGCTGTGGAGTCGGTACAGGAGTTGAGGCCAGAATCTGCCGAGGAGGAGGCGGTACCAGGCTGTCCGGAGACCGGCGCCATTGACACCTCTTGTATGGAGGGTGAGCGGTTCTCCTGGTGTCGACGCTTCACGGGTGCCGGTGACGGTGCTTCTTTGCCTTCGCCCAAGGCACATCTCGGTACCGACGAGGAGGACGTGGAATCCACATGCCTCCTCGGGGTCGGGTCCGAAAGGGGTCGGTCCCGATGGGCCTGTACCGCAGGAGCCCTCGAAGCAGGTGGAGACCCACTCGATGGTTCACTGCTGCCAGAATGTGATGGTCTTGGACAGCCATTACCAGCGCTCCCGAGGTCAATGCACTCTCCAGTGCTGACATCGACACCGCCGACGATCTCAGTACCGCTGTCGTTGCCGAAGTACCCGGCAAAGTTCCAAACAGGCGTTCCCGTTGAGCTTGTCTCGACGCTTGTGTCCGCGTTTTAAGGCTAAGACACAACTTACATGTGCATGGGCGATGGTCAGGCCCAAGGCACTGGATACACCACGCGTGAGGGTCGGTGCCTGAGATTGCCCGGTTGCACCGAATGCACTTCTTGAAGCCACTGGCGAGCCTCGATGTCATCGACGGAAAAATAGCGGCGGCGAAATCAAAATTCTCGATGGTGCCAAAGGAAAGGCACAAAAAAGGGAGAAAACCCGTACGGGCGGCCAAAATGGCCGCACACGACAACGAAAGAAAACTTGAGGGCTAAACTAAAGAAACTAAGGGAAAAAAATTTTTTTCAAAGAAAAAACGAAACAGCTCGTTCATGAGCACAAAAACGGAGAAAAAAAAAAACGGCAAAAAGCCGGCTAAGACGAAGGCTCTTCTTTTCTGGGGCACAGAACCGCCGTAAACAGCCGCTCTTGACCGCGGAAAAAAGAAGACTGAAGCGGGACTCTCGCGCGACGGTCGGGAAGATGGCCACGCATGCACGGTGCGCGCACCCAAAGGCTTTTAGCAACTTTTGTTGCTAGGAAGATTTTCCGGACCTGGGGCTGCCGTGGACGTCACCCATATGTGAGAACAAGCAGCCTGCTTGTCCTCGGAGAAAATGGTATTTACTTTACAGAAGCACAGGCTCCGGCCAAATCCGCTGCTGGTACTGAGTCACTCTGAGATCTGGAGGGCCGAGAATGGGTTTTATTACTGACATTTCTCAGTCTATTTTTATATCTGACTCCTCCATGCTGGGGGTCAGGATCTTCCCAGGCCTCTTGCCATAAAATGCAGTAGCACAGATGGTGGGAGTCTCCATCTCTGGCTGGTGGGGTGGTCTTATTCCCTGAATCAATTTGCACCTTAGGATTACTCCAGCACTGGGGAATGTTTAGGCTGTGCTGGGAGAATTGGGCGATGGGAGAGATATTTGCAATGTACACAAGTCAAGGAACATACAGTGATGTTGGATCCAATCCCAGCTCTGCCAAATCCAGCAAATTAATCTCTCTGAGTTCTAAACCAAGCTCTACCACCATTCTTGGGCCTGTCACTCTCACTTATAGCAGAAAACAGCCACATCAGACTAGATTCAGAGCAGACAGGGTTAATGTTTCAGACAGACCCATTCGCTTCTCTGCTGCTGGGGCTCTACCCACCTGTAAAATGGAACATCTCGGACTCTCTCTCTCATCATTAACAGTTTCTTATAGTTTGCCCCAGCAATAATAATAGCTCAAAATCGCACTAATTTGGGGACCATTGGGGACTCACTGTGACACACACTGCACCAGGCTGAACACCCAGAACAAACAAAAAACAAGAAGACACTGAGAAATCTTTATACATATAAAGTATCACATACCATGTAAGATGAGTTATTTTGTTGGGCAGACTGGATGGACTCAGGGCCGGTCTTAGGCCGAGGCGACCGAGACGGCCGCATAGGGCCCCGCGCGCCTCACTCAGCCTTGACCTAGTTCCTCCCGGGGATCCCCGCCGCTCGTCCGAACTGCCCGCCCTCTTCTCTCCCCCACGATCGATCATCGATCCCTTTCCTTTTTTGCTTTTAAATTTACCTCCAGTCCAGCAGCGTCAGTGAAAGCGCTCCCAGCCAGTAAAAGCGCTTCTCTTCGCTGTGTCCCGCCTTCTTCTGACGTCATGACGTCAGAAGAAGGCGGGACACAGCGAAGAGAAGCACTTTTGCTGGCTGGGAGCGCTTTCACTGACGCTGCCGGACTGGAGGTAAATTTAAAAGCAAAAAAGGAAAGGGATCGATGATCGATCGTGGGGGAGAGAAGAGGGCGGGCAGGGGAAAGAGGGACATGGATGGGATGGCAGGGCTCAGGGAGAGAGGGGAATTGCTGGATACATGGGTGAATGGAGGGGGAGAGAGGAACAGATGGGAGGGCAGGGCCCAGGGAGAGGAGAAATTGCTGGAAATGGAGGGGAGGGGAGAGAGGAGAATTGCTGGATGTGGATGGAGGAGGGAAGGGCAGAGAGGGCCAAGGATGTACATAAGTACATAAGTAGTGCCATACTGGGAAAGACCAAAGGTCCATCTAGCCCAGCATCCTGTCACCGACAGTGGCCAATCCAGGTCAAGGGCACCTGGCACGCTCCCCAAACGTAAAAACATTCCAGACAAGTTATACCTAAAAATGCGGAATTTTTCCAAGTCCATTTAATAGCGGTCTATGGACTTGT
This sequence comes from Microcaecilia unicolor, assembly GCF_901765095.1. Lineage (NCBI taxonomy): Eukaryota > Metazoa > Chordata > Amphibia > Gymnophiona > Siphonopidae > Microcaecilia > Microcaecilia unicolor. The sequence goes on from NC_044044.1 coordinate 53,406,377, forward strand.
CCTTTAGGAATCTATCTAACCCCTTTTTAAACTCCGTCAAGCTAACCGCCCGTACCACGTTCTCCGGCAATGAATTCCAGAGTCTAATTACACGTTGGGTGAAGAAAAATTTTCTCCGATTCGTTTTAAATTTACCACACTGTAGCTTCAACTCATGCCCTCTAGTCCTAGTATTTTTGGATAGCGTGAACAGTCGCTTCACATCCACCCGATCCATTCCACTCATTATTTTATACACTTCTATCATATCTCCCCTCAGCCGTCTTTTCTCCAAGCTGAAAAGCCCTAGCCTTCTCAGCCTCTCTTCATAGGAAAGTCGTCCCATCCCCACTATCATTTTCGTCGCCCTTCGCTGTACCTTTTCCAATTCTACTATATCTTTTTTGAGATACGGAGACCAGTACTGAACACAATACTCCAGGTGCGGTCGCACCATGGAGCGATACAACGGCATTATAACATCCGCACACCTGGACTCCATACCCTTCCTAATAACACCCAACATTCTATTCGCTTTCCTAGCCGCAGCAGCACACTGAGCAGAAGGTTTCAGCGTATCATCGACGACGACACCCAGATCCCTTTCTTGATCCGTAACTCCTAACGCGGAACCTTGCAAGACGTAGCTATAATTCGGGTTCCTCTTACCCACATGCATCACTTTGCACTTGTCAACATTGAACTTCATCTGCCACTTGCACGCCCATTCTCCCAGTCTCGCAAGGTCCTCCTGTAATCGTTCACATTCCTCCTGCGACTTGACGACCCTGAATAATTTTGTGTCATCGGCGAATTTAATTACCTCACTAGTTATTCCCATCTCTAGGTCATTTATAAATACATTAAAAAGCAACGGACCCAGCACAGACCCCTGCGGGACCCCACTAACTACCCTCCTCCACTGAGAATACTGGCCACGCAATCCTACTCTCTGCTTCCTATCTTTCAACCAGTTCTTAATCCATAATAATACCCTACCTCCGATTCCATGACTCTGCAATTTCTTCAGGAGTCTTTCGTGCGGCACTTTGTCAAACGCCTTCTGAAAATCCAGATATACAATATCAACCGGCTCCCCATTGTCCACATGTTTGCTTACCCCCTCAAAAAAATGCATTAGATTGGTGAGGCAAGACTTCCCTTCACTAAATCCGTGCTGACTTTGTCTCATCAGTCCATGTTTTTGTATATGCTCTGCAATTTTATTCTTAATAATAGCCTCCACCATCTTGCCCGGCACCGACGTCAGACTCACCGGTCTATAATTTCCCGGATCTCCTCTGGAACCTTTCTTAAAAATCGGAGTAACATTGGCTACCCTCCAGTCTTCCGGTATTACACTCGATTTTAGGGACAGATTGCATATTTCTAACAGTAGCTCCGCAAGTTCATTTTTTAGTTCTATTAATACTCTGGGATGAATACCATCAGGTCCCGGTGATTTACTACTCTTCAGCTTGCTGAACTGACCCATTACATCCTCCAAGGTTACAGAGAATTTGTTTAGTTTCTCCGACTCCCCCGCTTCAAATATTCTTTCCGGCACCGGTGTCCCCCCCAAATCCTCCTCGGTGAAGACCGAAGCAAAGAATTCATTTAATTTCTCCGCTACGGCTTTGTCCTCCTTGATCGCCCCTTTAACACCATTTTCGTCCAGCGGCCCAACCGACTCTTTGGCCGGTTTCCTGCTTTTAATGTATCTAAAAAAGTTTTTACTATGTATTTTTGCTTCCAACGCTAATTTCTTCTCAAAGTCCTTTTTTGCCCTCCTTATCTCCGCTTTGCATTTGGCTTGGCATTCCTTATGATCTATCCTGTTACTTTCAGTTGGTTCTCTTCTCCACTTTCTGAAGGATTGTTTTTTGGCTCTAATGATTTCCTTTATCTTACTGTTTAGCCACGCCGGCTGACGTTTAGTCTTTTTTCCCTTTTTTCTAATACGTGGAATATATTTGTCCTGAACCTCCAGGATGGTGTTTTTAAACAGCATCCACGCCTGATGCAAGTTTTTTACTCTGCGAGCTGCTCCTTTCAGTCTTTTTTTCACCATTTTTCTCATTTTGTCGTAATCACCTTTTCTATAGTTAAACGCTAGCGTACTTGATTTCCTAGTTTCACTTCCTTCAATGCCAATATCAAAACCGATCATATTATGATCACTGTTATCAAGCGGCCCTCGTATCGTTACCCCCTGCACTAGATCATGAGCACCACTAAGGACTAAGTCTAGTATTTTTCCTTCTCTTGTCGGCTCCTGAACTAGCTGTTCCATGAAGCTGTCCTTGATTTCATCAAGAAATCTTATGTCCCTTACGTGTACAGATGTTACATTAACCCAGTCTATATGCGGGTAATTGAAATCCCCCATTATTATTGTGTTGCCCAGTTTGTTTGCGTCCCTGATTTCCTTTAACATTTCCGCATCCGTCTGTTCGTCCTGGCCAGGCGGACGGTAGTACACTCCTATCACTATCCTTTTCCCCTTTGCACATGGAATTTCAATCCACAGTGATTCCAAGGAGTGTTTTGCTTCCTGCAGAATTTTCAATCTATTTGATTCAAGGCTCTCGACTTGGATGGGATGGCAGGGCCCAGGGAGAAGAGAAATTGCTGGAAATGGAGGGGAGGGGAGAGAGGAGAATTGCTGGATGTGGATGGAGGAGGGAAGGGCAGAGAGGGCCAAGGATGGACTTGGATGGGATGGCAGGGCCCAGAGAGAGGAGAAATTGCTGGAAATGGAGGGGAGGGGAGAGAGGAGAATTGCTGGATGTGGATGGAGGAGGGTTGGATAGAGAGGGCCAAGGATGGACTTGGATGGGATGGCAGGGCCCAGGGAGAGGAGAAATTGCTGGAAATGGAGTGGAGGGGAGAGAGGAGAAATGCTGGATGTGGATGGAGGGCACATTGTTGAATTTAAGGGCTGGATCGGAACACTTTGAAGGCAGATGCTGAAACTGGAGAAAGGATAGGGACAGGGGGCTACAGATGGTAGACAGAACACATAAGGACACAGGAGTGTGGTGGACACGGTGAGAGAAAAAATATCAAACAGAAAGAAGACACTGCATAAAACAGAAGACACTGGGACCAAAGCGAATAGAAAAACTAAATGATCAGACAACAAAGGTAGAAAAAAAGTATTTTATTCAGAATTTATTAATTGGAATATGTCAGCTTTTAGAAATGTGCATCTGTGATATTTTGCATGTAAGTTTCAATTTTTCTAGTATTGCTGCATGCTGAGTCTGACTTCTTGAGGTAACTTTCCATTCAGTATTTTGCCTTCATATTTGTTGTGTCATGTGTTTTTCATGTGTGATCAAGGTACAGTATCCTGCTAGCGTGTAGTATTTGCAGCCCTTTTTGTTTTGTTTTTCATTAGGTAGTGTACTGGTGTTTTAGAGCCCGGTGTAATTACAGTTCTGCCTTTCCATGCATAAGGTTGTAGCTCGTCCTGTCCTTGGAATTAGTGCTGTTATGGTTTGGTAAGGTTCTGACTGTGTTTTTGCACAAGTTTGTGTATAGTGTTTTGCAGTGGAGAGATTGTGTGTCCGCACCTCTGACCCCCCCAGGGTTATGAGAATTGGAACTACTAATTGTGGACTTGAACTGAATAATTTCTTGGGAGGGGGGGTTTCATGATAGCATTGTGCTTATTATTTCAATCAGTTTTTCTGTACAAGTTTAGCTTCATTTGTCTTTATTTGAAATTTCATAAATAAAAAATTTTCTAAAAATTGAATAATCTTATCAATGGGCGGGGGCGGGGCTAGGATGGGGCCCCACCAAATTGGTCTGCATAGGGCCCCGCACTTGCTAAGACCGGCCCTGGATGGACTGTTCAGGTCTTTATCTGCCATCATTTACTATGTTAAGCCCCAGACCAAAACATTACTCTGAATGACTGTAAAAGTTAAAATGCAGTATGATTATGGGGGGGGGGGGGGGGGAAGCTTGTCTGGGATAGGGTGGCCTGGTTGAAGGGAGAGAAGGTGTGCCGCTCTGACATCTCTTTTCTCAACCAACCCATTTAACACTGCCCCGGATCTGGTGAAAAGTTTTCCGCAATAAACACGCTTAGGAAACCTTTTGGGCATTGCTGTGAGGTACCTAATGATTACATTCAATTGAGATCTACGCTGAAACCATTCGAGCAATAATGTGCACACTAACCTGGTGCAAACCTGGTTTCAGTCGGTGTTAGTATTGAGCTGAAGAGAGGATCTTCAGAAAAATCCAACAGAGGCAGCGCACGATAACAGAATTCAGAAAATGCATGGAACATGAGCCAGTGGAATATCTTGTTTGGCATGGCAATTACAATCCTAAAAGCTTTGCAGGCTTAGGGATATGAAGGAGGAAGTGGGTGTCTGATTCCATATGAGAATTTGTATGCAGGTCTACCCAAAGTAGCTTTATTCAGAAGAACTAACTCACCAGAGTTATTCTTGGGGAGCCAGAGCAGTGACATCACACAGTGACAATCCTTGGTCGGCTGCCACCTGGGGCAGATCGCCGCTGCAAACCCCCTCCCCCCGGGTGCAGCACGACACCACCACCGCCCCCCCCCCCCCGGCGCATCAACATCCCCCCTAGCGTATCACCCAAGCCCCCCTCCCCCCAGGGTGCATTCTTACCTACTGAGAGCAGCCGCGCGGCTGCTCTCTACACCCAGGGCAGACCGCCCTCACCGCCCCACCCTCGGTACGCCACTGACATCACCAAGGGGAAAGTGAGTTACTGAAAGCACCCTAAAGAGACTGTATCACCAGTGCTGCACTGGACCACTGATATCGCTGATAGAACCAGATTAAAAGGATGCAAAGATCTGAGCAGTCATGGTAATGAACTTCAGGTGGCAGGAAGAAATCCCAAGATAAAACTCCTGGCCTAAACCAGCATTTTCTACAAAGACAGTGCTGGCATTAATGCTGACTGAGCACCACGATCCAAGCACACAGGGACAGGAACAGGGAGAGGAGACTACAGCATGAGGTACAAAGGGGATGAGACTGGGGAGAGGAGACTGGTGTGGGATGGGGAGGATGCAGCAACACGGGGTAAAGTATGCAGGGGATGGAGGTTGGCAGAAAAAGCTACGTCAGCATGGAGTGAAGTATGCTGCAGCAGCTTGGGCTGGAGGATGAGGTTGCAGAGAAAAGAGATGAGGGAGCTGAGGCTGCAGCAGTGAGGTGGGTGAAGGGATAGGAGGCTGAAGCTGCTGGGGCGAGGGGTAAGGTATGCAGGGGATAGAGGTGGAGAGAGAAGGCTGCAGTAGTGGGGTGCAGGAGTGAATTGTGCAGGGGATGGAAATGGGGAGGAGAGGCTGTGGCAGCAGGGTTGCAGGAGTGAGGTGTGCAAGGAGGTTGCTGCAGCTGGGGAGGAGGAGGTGAAGTGTGCAGGACATGGAGATGGGGAAAGGAGGCTGCAGCAGTGCGGTGGTGGTGGGGGGCGCTGTACAGGAGATGGAGATGGGGACAGGACAATGTGGAAGTGAGATATGTAGGGAACAGAGATGGGGAGAAGAGACTACAGCAGCAGGGAGTGGGTTGAAATGTGCTCGGCGATGCAGGGTGGACCCACTCTGCAGTACACAGATTTCATCAGAGAAGGAAACAGCCCCTCATTAGGCAAAGTTTCACATCCGCTCTCCTGATAATCAGCTCACTGCATCTGGGTGGTAGCTCTGTTGGAGGAAGGGCATGTCATGCTCTCTCTCACATGGGGAGATGGGGGGGTGGAGGAAGGACGGCTCGGACCCCACTGCATGGTATGTGGAAGTCAGGCCACTACTGAGACCCCTGCTCCTGGCTGCTCGGTTTCCCTTCTGTGCTCATTGTTTCATGGTTAGCTCAAGCATTCTCTCTCCAACTCCCTTTCCTGGGCAACCTAAAGCACAATCACATCCTGCTCTCATCAGGGAGCCATCAAACTCTCTCACCACTTCACCTGTTTTTTTTGTTTTTCATCACATGCTGCCTCTCGTCTTATGCTCTCATCTCATTCAGCTCTTTCTTATGAGGACATTGACTCTTAGGTCCTTCTTTTGTCCTCCCGCTCCACCACCCAATGAGCTCACAACCTTCCGTGTGCACACAGTACCCTGTGCCTTTACCTTGTTTCTGCAGATCCTGTGTGACCAGGCTGGATACGGGTCTCTTTGGGGTCCCGCTGCGGTACAGCTGCAGTGCCTCGAGAATATCTAACTCCACCGGGAGCTCTGAATCCCACTCATAGTTCTCATCCACTGAAGTGTTCCTCCTGCAGAGGTCAAAGGTCAGCATGCTAAGTCAAAGATGCTGTTGAAAACTGGTAGTGGGGGGGGGGGGGGGGAGGGCAGGACAGCACAAACACTGCCGGGGTTTGTTGCATGAAAAATTAAGCCAAAACCACAGCTATTCAAGATAACTCATACGCTGGGACATGAGACAAACTCTTCTCCTGGTATGTGACCTAGCTTTACCCACTCTCAGCATACATATATTACAGAGCTAGAGCAATTTCTGTCTAAATACTATTATTCAATGTGTCTGCCTAAAAAGACTTACAGACTGCAGTTGAGAACAGATGATTTGGCAGCTGTGGGCCAGTGAAAAAAGCATCACAGGCTACATGTACACAGAATCAATACAACAGATTGATTAGAGACTGTAGTACCAGCAGCAGCCAAAAGATGTCAGTATAGCATTAATCAGAAACTATAGTTCCAGTAGTGACCACAAGGTAACAGTATAATGGAATAATCCCTAGGCGTATCAAAGTTTTCTGACCACAAAGGTCATTTATGTCAAAACACTTCATTCAATAGGTCACATTCCTTTCATCCCTTTGTACAGCATATCATTTTCTCTGCTGCTCCTATATGTACCTTCTCTTCCATTTCCTCCATACTTTTGACATTTTTATCCTCTCTCCTGCTACCTCTCTGTAGACCTTTTCTCTTACAGACTTAGGCTGTCCTGGTCCCAATTACAATAATAGCAGCAGCTTCTGAAGCAGTGTGAACTAGAGACTGAGCTCCTTTTGGTTTCTGTACAGGAGGCAGAGCCTGAGAGAATGAGTTAACTCAGTACCTGGCCTATGCTCCTTTACAACCTGCTAGTGCCATCACACTTTATAACAGATAATTTGGCAGTCGCTGGCTAGCGCAAGATGCATCATGGGCTGCAATCAGCTATAGGGTGTCAATATAGCATGTTAATTGAAGGGTGCAATACCAATGGTTGCCACAACATGTCAGTATACTGGATGAATCAGAGACCACAGTACCAGCAGTGCCCACAGGGTGTCAGTCATAACTAATCAGAAGCTGCAGTTCCTGTAGTCAATAAAACAGAAGCCAAGCCCAGCCAGGTGAGGAGGTAGTGATTTTGCCTATAAAATTGTTTCAAAGGCTTCACTAATATAGAGAATTATTTTGCATTATTTGGTGAAAGAATGATTAACTGCTCTGTCAACAAGGACAATGTCCTAGTTCTCCCATTACCATTATACCCAAAGATTTAAAGAAAAAATTAAATGACACAACCAACTACTGCCCAGTAGCATCATAAGTACATAAGTAATACAACACTGGGAAAACAAGGGTCCATCGAGCCCAGCATCCTGTCCCCGACAGCAGCCAATCCAGGCCAAGGGCACCTGGCAAGCTTCCCAAACGTACATTCTATACATGTTATTCCTGGAATTGTGGATTTTTCCCAAGTCCATTTAGTAGTGGTTTATGGACTTGTCCTTTAGGAACCTGTCTAACCCCTTTTTAAACTCTGCCAAGCTAACCGCCTTCACCACGTTCTCCGGCAACGAATTCCAGAGTTTAATTATGCGTTGGGTGAAGAAACATTTTCTCTGATTTGTTTTAAATTTGCTACACTGTAGTTTCATCGCATGCCCCCTAGTCCTAGTATTTTTGGAAAGCGTGAACAGATGCTTCACATCCACCTCTTCCACTTCACTCATTATTTTATATACCTCTATCATGTCTCCCCTCAGCCGTCTCTTTTCCAAGCTAAAAAGCCCTAGCCTCCTTAGTCTTTCTTCATAGGGAAGTCGTCCCATCCCCGCTATCATTTTAGTCGCCCTTCGCTGCACTTTTTCCAATTCTATCTTTCTTGAGATGCGGCGACCAGAATTGAACACAATATTCAAGGTGCGGTCGCACCATGGAGCGATACAACGGCATTATAACATCCTCACACCTGTTTTCCATACCTTTCCTAATACCACCCTACATTCTATTTGCTTTCCTAGCCGCAGCAGCACACTGAGCAGAAGGCTTCAGTGTATTATTGACGACGACACCCAGATCCCTTTCTTGGTCCGTAACTCCTAACATGGAACCTTGCATGACGTAGCTATAATTCCGGTTCTTTGTTCCCACATGCATCACCTTGCACTTGCTCACATTAAACGTCATCTGCCATATAGCCGCTCAGTCTCCCAGTCTCGTAAGGTCCTTCTGTAATTTTTCACAATCCTCTTGCGAATTAACGACTTTGAATAACTTTGTGTCATCAGCAAATTTAATTACCTCGCTAGTTACTCCCATCTCTAAATCATTTATAAATATATTAAAAAGCAGCGGTCCTAGCACAGACCCTGAGGAACCCCACTAACTACCCTTCTCCGTTGTGAATACTGCCCATTTAACCCCACTCTCTGTTTCCTATCCTTCAACCAGTTTTTAATCCACAATAGGACATTTCCTCCTATCCCATGACCCTCCAATTTCCTCTGTAGGCTTTCATGAGGTACCTTGTCAAACGCCTTTTGAAAATACAGATACACAATATCAACCGGCTCCCCTTTGTCCACATGTTTGTTTACTCCTTCAAAGAACTGAAGTAAATTGGTCAGGCAAGATTTCCCCACACTAAAGCCATGCTGACTTGGTCTCAGTAATCCATGTCATAGTAACATAGTAGATGATGGCAGAAAAAGACCTGCACGGTCCATCCAGTCTGCTCAACAAGATAACTCATATGTGCTAATTTTGTGTATACCCTACTTTGATTTGTACCTGCGTTCTTCAGGGCACAGACCGTATAAGTCTGCCCAGCACTATCCCCGCCTCCCAACCACCAGCCCCGGCACAGACCGTATAAGTCTGCCCAGCACTATCCCCGCCTCCCAACCAACAGCCCCGCCTTCCACCACCGGCTCTGGCATAGACAGTATAAGTCTGCCCAGCACTATCCCCGCCTCCCAACCACCAGCCCCGCCTTCCGATCTTGACTAAGCTCCTGAGGATCCATTCCTTCTGCACAGGATTCCTTTATGCTTATCCCACGCATGTTTGAATTCCGTTACCGTTTTCATTTCCACCACCTCCCGCGGGACAGCATTCCAAGCATCCACTACTCTCTCCGTGAAAAAATACTTCCTAACATTTTTCTTGAGTCTGCCCCTCTTCAATCTCATTTCATGTCCTCTCATTCTACCACCTTCCCATCTCCGGAAAAGGTTCGTTTGCGGATTAATACCTTTCAAATATTTGAACGTCTGTATCATATCACCCCTGCTTCTCCTTTCCTCCAGAGTATACATGTTTAGTTCAGAAAGTCTCTCCTCATACGTTTTGTAACGCAAATCCCATACCATTCTCATAGCTTTTCTTTGCACCGCTTCAATTCTTTTTACATCCTTAACAAGATACGGCCTCCAAAACTGAACACAATACTCCTTGGATGTGCTCTGTAATTTTGTTTTTAATAATAGCCTCTACCATTTTCCCTGGCACCGATGTCAGACTCACCGGTCTATAATTTCCTGGATCTCCCCTGGAACCTTTTTTAAAAATCGGCGTTACATTGGCCACCCTCCAATCTTCCGGTACTACGCTTGATTTTAAGGATAAATTGCATATCACTAACAGTAACTCCGCAAGCTCATTTTTCAGTTTTATCAGTACTCTAGGATTAATACCATCCGGTCCAGGAGATTTGCTACTCTTCGGTTTGCTGAACTGCCCCATTACGTCCTCCAGGTTTACCGTGAAGTCAGTAAGTTTCTCCGACTCGTCCGCTTGAAATACCATTTCCGACACCGGTATCCCACCCAAATCTTCCTCGGTGAAGACCGAAACAAAGAATTCATTGAATCTCTCCGCTACGTCTTTGTCTTCCTTGATCGCCCCTTTTACCCCTTGGTCATCCAGCAGCCCAACCGATTCTTTTGCCGGCTTCCTGCTTTTAATATACCGAAAGAAATTTTTACTATGTTTTTTTGCCTCTAATGCTATCTTTTTTTCGTAATCCCTCTTGGCCTTCTTTATCTGCGCCTTGCATTTGCTTTGACATTCCTTATGCTGCTTCTTGTTATTTTCAGACGGTTCCTTCACCTCACTTTTCAACCACGCCGGCTGTCTTTTGGACTTCCATCTTTCTTTTCTAATTTGCAAAATATGTTTGGCCTCCAGGACAGTATTTTTGAACAGCGTCCATGCCTGTTGTACAGTTTTTACCCTCTCAGTTGCCCCCCTAAGTTTTTTTTTTAACCGTTCTTCTCATTTTATCATAGTCTCCTTTTTTAAAGTTAAACGCTAACGTATTTGACTTCCTATGTATAGTTACTTCAAGGTTGATATCAATTATCAAGCGGTCCAAGTACTATAACGTCCCTCACCAGATCATGTGCTCCACTAAGGACCAAGTCTAGAATTTTTCCTTCTCTCGTCGGCTCCTGCACCAGCTGCTCCATAAAGCTGTCCGTGATTTCATCAAGGAATTGTACCTCTCTAGCGTGTCCCAATGTTACATTTACCCAGTCTATATTTGGATAATTGAAGTCACCCATTATTATCACATTGCCCATTTTGTTTGCGTCTCTGATTTCTTTTATCATTTCTGTGTCTACCTGCTCATCCCCCTGCTAGTCAAACTAATGGAAAGTATGGTAACCAAACAACTTACCGATTACTTAAACAAATTCACAATACTACATGAATCACAGTCAGGATTTCAATCCAACCACAGCACCGAAACAGTGCTAATCACTCTCCTAACCACATTCAAACAATTGCAAACGGAAATAATGTGCTTCTCCTACAATTTGACATGTCCAGTGCGTTCGACTTGGTCAGCCACCAAATACTATCGAACATCCTAGAATACTTTGGGATTGGAGGAAACGTACTTAGATGGTTTAATGGCTTCCTAACCGCAAGAACATATCAATTGACATCAAATTCAAAAACGTCATCACCATGGAAACCTGAATGCGGAGTACCATACGGATCACCGCTCTCACAAACCCTTTTTAACTTAATGATACCTTTAGCTAAATCGCTATCCAGCCAAGGACTTAACCCGTTCATCTATGCAGACGATGTCACGATCAAACACGATCTAACCGAAATCACAAATGAAATCAAACACAGCCTCCAAATAATGAATTCATGGGCAGATGCATTCCAACTAAAGCTAAATGCAGAAAAGACACAATGTCTCATTCTCTCCTCACAATATAACACGAACAAACCCACCACCATAAACACCCCAGACTACACCCTTCCTATTTCTGACAGTCTGAAAATTCTTGGAGTTACAATTGACCGAAATCTCACACTCGAAAACCATGCGAAAAATACAGCAAAGAAAATGTTCCACTCAATTTGGAAACTCAAAAGAATCAAACCTTTCTTCCCAAGGGAAATATTCCTCAGCCTGGTACAATCAATGGTGCTAAGCCACCTAGATTACTGTAACGCCATTTATGCCGGAAGGAAAGAACAAATCATTAAGAAACTTCAAACTGCCCAAAACACAGCAGCCAGACTCATATTTGGAAAAACGAAATACGAAAGTGCCAAACCCCTAAGAGAAAAACTACACTGGCTCCCACTAAAAGAAAAAATTGCGTTCAAAGTTTGCACCCTGATCCACAAAATCATTCACAGTGAAGCCCCAATCTATATGTCAGACCTCATAGACCTGCCAACTAGAAACACAAAAAGATCAGCAAGCACATTCCTGAATCTCCACTACCCCAGCTGTAAAGGACTTATAAATCCACATATGCATCCAGCTTCTCCTACATATGCACGCAACTATGGAACGCGCTACCGAAGGTTATAAAAACAATGCACGACCTAACAATCTTCCAAAAACTACTGAAAGCTGACCTATTCAAGAAGGCATACCATAACGATCCATCCTAAATACTAGACAACTAGACTTTACATGAAGTAGACAAAACCGAACTCTCTACACTTGACTGATAACCTTGTTGCTACTAATGAAAATTACGCAATACGCACTACCACTTTATTTCTCATGTCGGAAATGAATTTTCTATACTTGATTATCTAACTTATGTTATAATTTACTCTATCACTCAGAAACCTCTATGCAATAACATATTGTATTCAACTTTACCATGTATGCGCCTTAATGCAATACCATTTGTAATTCTCTACCCGGAAATGGCGATCGCCATTACGGCATAATTGTAAGTCACATTGAGCCTGCAAATTGGTGGGAAAATGTGGGATACAAATGCTACAAATAATAATAATGACTTTTTCACCCTCCTCCCCCACCCCCTGGGAGAAGCTTCAACTCACCGTTTACTGACAGTGACTACAGAGGGTTCCATTTTCTGCTGGCTCTCCTCAGCTCCAGAGCCCTGTGAACCTCCCCCGCTGTGCCAGCTAGCTGTCTCCCCCAAATGTGAACCAAAGTAGCCACCCCCTAAAGACTGGGCTAGGGAGGGCGGCCTGAGGAAGGACACACTTCCTCTGCCACTGCTCTGACTTGTCAGGCTGCTCCTGAAGACCTTCTCAGAAGGGGAACCATGTAGGAATGGGGCCCCCAGGGGCTTCTGCTTATCAAGTGCTTTCAGTTCTGTGAGTTCATGGAAAGGTCCATCCTGACTAGATGAGACTACTGTGAAGACTGACTCTGCTTTGATATCCCTGGGAAGCTCTGGATGTGGCTGGTCATTGGTCCACTGAGAATGCTTCACAACCCGGTGCTGACTAGGACACTCACTTGGAAAGTTAGTCCACCGTAGGCTATCAGGCAAAACTGACTTCACAGGCCACAAATTTGATTCTGGGGGTTGAAGGAAAGATTTGTTTGGCACCAGCTGCTCAGGGGCCTTCTGGTTGTTGCTAGTGTCCACATAATCAAGACATGATGTCCAACAGTGAGAACTGGGCCTCTCCTGCCCTTGGTTCTCTGTCAGTTTATCATCACCAATCAAAGTCTTGTCTTCCAGGTTTAGAAGTGTTTGGCTACCCTGGGCCTTCAGCTGTGAAGCATCCTCCTGCTGTAAAGGGTCCTTCTCAGGTGGCCAGTCCCCATCCACACTCATCTCTTTGAAGAAGGGGAGGCTGAGATATTGGAGAATGCCACTCTGAACAGAGGCGCTCAGTCGCTGCTGGCTGCCTTTGGTTTGAAACCCCAGCTCTTTCTGGCTTTGTAAGGACGGGGTGCTGGCCAAGCCACTCAAGGAAGTACAGCCCTTGGGTTCAGAGTTTTTGAGGGAAGATACTGTCCTGCTGAAGTTCTCCTCAATTGAGCTGGCCTCTCGCCTCCTCTCCTCGATCTTGCTGTAAGGCAAAGTCACTGGGCTAATGTCCACAATGCATAGAGGATTGGGCTCATCCACAGGGCTGCTACAGTTGCCAGCACTGTAGCCAAAGTACCTTCCTTGGCGATGCCCAGAGGCTTGGGCTTCTCTGCGGGCCTGGCCCGTTGCCTTCGGCCTCAGAGTCACCTCCCCCTGCCAGGTTCCTGATCCTCTCTCTGGGTGGATCTGAAGGTATGTCTCTTGCCCAACCTCAGAAGTATGGCTTAGGTCTAATGAGTCCTGGGGGTGGAACTCTGGGTAGAATTCTGTCTCTGTGGCATAAGGGAAGCCATCCATTAATCCTGAATTTAGACGGGCCTCTGGCTCCACCACAAAGCGCCCATCCGGCCCACGGCTGATCCGCTCCAGTGCCACCGACTCCCCTATGTGGCTTTCATACACGGTGTACCGGGAGGTGCTCTTGTTGCTGCTGGCGTGGTGCACACCTGTCTCAGCCTTCTCCCCCCAGAGCGGAGACTTCCGAAAGCTTTGGTATGGGGAAGAGCAAAGCTTTATCTTCATGAGACTGTCGGAGCTACCAGAGCCATCAGAATTTCTTAGGTAAGAGAAAGAAATAAGAAAAAAAAACGGCATTAAAGAGATTACTTTCTTTTCTAAAAAGGGAGGGAACAGTTATAAAGTATTTTCCAGTTGCAGTTGATAGTCTATGTAGTCACAGACAGGAATTCTGAAATTTGTCCATGCCTTTCTCAATGAGGACAAAATGCCTTTACTACATGGGGACAGAAAACTACCTGCTATACCTAAATATCTTGAGCTAATACTGAAAAAGACATGAGCCAAACCCCAAATCTCTTCACCCCAAACCCTCTTACTCCCTCGGGCTGAAGATGCCTCCCTTTGGGTGCTAAAAACACTTCAGCTTTCTCCTATTCCACTCCTGTGCCCACCTGGGACAAATACGTTTTCAGATTCCTGAGGCATGAAGCCAGGCAGGGCAGAGATTATCCATAATGGCATCTATTCTCGCTACTTTAAACATCTAATTAGTTTTAGGTTCTCCCTTAAACAAAGCACGGGAACATCAAATGTCTGTAATAACGTTTTCCTATGTAACAGGCCCCAGACTGCTATCATTTAACCCCAGAAGACCATCCCAGGTCCCCTCCTTGAGTTAGGCATGAACCCAAAATAGAAAAATCTCCAAAAACTATGGACTCCTCTGTAAGCTGACGGCTGGTCACTGAACACAGTAAATGATGCATTAAAACAGACAGAAATAAGAGGAAAAAAAAGAGGCTGAGGAAGAAAGATGAGAAAACAGAAAAACAGATCACTGACACAGGAGGTGAGGTCATGACAATGGAGACACTTACTGTGACGGTGACGGCTTCTTGTTGGGGGGGAAGGCGATGGGTTGATCTAGAAGGTCATGAGAACACAAAAGGGGGAAATCACATGCAAGGCAACTTAAAAAAAATTTATAAAAACCAGCGGGAGCTGAATTTACCCTCGCTGTGGCCTGTCCTGGCCTTCTTATTCCAGTCTTTCCCAGGTAGAGGGAAGCGGATGTGAAATACACACATTCGTAAAATAGAACTGCCTGAGACATGCAAAATTTGGGTAGAGTCTAAGGCCTAGATGATCAAAAGCAAACACAAGAGCTAGAGACCATTAGCGCTGGACTATCGCCTGCGTTTGCTTGCACCCCACGATCAGAGCCAGCAAGTGCATGTAACAACATGCTTGCTAGCTCTGAACGCTAATAGCATGCAAATGCATGCTAAACAGGGACATTTGTATTCCTCCCCAATGCTCAGCGGGCAGTGCACCAAACAAGGACGCTGCTACTGCTGTAAGCCCTATTCCAGCTCAGAGCTGGCATTAGGGTTTACAAAGCATTGGGGAGGAATGGGGAGCTCTGTCCAGCATGCATCTGCATGCTAACAGAGGCCCCCATCCCACCTGTAAGACCCAACCCCCCAAGGGACCCCTGACTCTCCCCCGAGACCCAACCCCCACCCACCCCCAATAGAAGAGAGGACCTCCAGCCCCCACCTGGTGGTCTAGCAGCCTGACCCCCCCTCCATACCTTTAGATGACAGAGGAGGGAGTAACAGTCCCTCCTCCTTCCAGCGCCTCCTCCAAAATGGCAGCACTCCATCCTGCCCAGTGCATCCTGGATCTGCTGTGAAGGGCTTCCCTACCGTATAAAGAATATGGTAGGGATGCACTGGGCAGGGCGCTGCCTTTTGGGAGACGGCACTGGAAGGAGAAGGAAATGCTATTCTCTCCTCCATCATTGAAGGTATGGAGGGGTTCGGGGGAGGGGTCTCTAGATCACCAGGGGAGGGCTTGAGGTCCAGCCCTCTATTTTATCGGAGAGTTAAGGTGGGGGGTTGAGTTCTTCTGGTGGGGGATGGGGGGGGGAATCACATCACATCAGGCTCTTCCTTGGGGGAGGGGATTCTGTAGGTCCACTGGACCTCCAGCCCCTTGGAATGATTGGAAAGTCCACGCTTTGACAGCCTGGACCTATCAAGCAACTTCTGTGGGAGGATTGTGCCTTGGATGCATGCCCAGGAACAATCCTCCCACAGAAGTATTCTTATGATCAGAGCTAATAGCGCGCATGAATTTGCGTACTATTAGATTTGATCATAGGGACGTTATTGCCCCGCGCTGTTGCAGAACTAAGTTTTGAGTGCTTCTAGAACAGAGCGGGGCTTTTGATCATCTGCACCTAAGTGAGGCATCCAGGTCCTCAACACTCCCTCTAATACAGTGGGGCTCTCAACCCAGTCAGGTTTTCAGGATAACTGCAATGAATATGCAAGAGAAAGATTTGCATACAATGAAGGTAGTGCATTTCATGCATATTCATTTTGGATATCCTGAAAACCAGACTGGCTGGGTGTGTCCCAAGGACTGGGTTAAGAACCCCTGCTCCAATGTCTCTCACTCTGTTGTTTGCCCAAAATGAGTGGGAAAATAATTTTTCAGGATTCACTTTAAATATAGTCACCAGCTGCTATGACATGGCATGGATTTTTCTAGCATGCAGCCCCTCTCTTCTCTTCCTGCGTTATGAGACATGAAATCCCATTAGCTGAACAGACAGGGTGGTTGAAGACAACTGTGGGATATTACGGAATTTCTAGTGTCATCATGATCCCTGATCTGGAAGGATGGAGGGAGTTTCTTGGCTACCTTGTTGGCGTTTTTGGTTCCGGATTGCCCGCCGATGGTTCATGAAGCAGGCTGCTGCTGTGCTGGCAATCACCGCAATGGCAAGGAAGCAGATACCACCAATGAGGCCTGCTAGCACTGGCTGTGGGAGTGCCTCAGGGAGCTGGGTCCGGGATGGGTACACCTCCATACCTGGGGTGGGGGGAGGGGGAGAGGGGAAAAGTTAATGCAACAGTGGATGACAAAGCAACTTTCAGGGCAGGAGAATAGATTTGGGAGTAAATACTATACACCCCTCACCCCTGCCTCTAGGCGAGATATAAACCCCCCATTCTCTCCATCACCCTCTTATACACAGGGCAAAATGTTAAAAGCTGAGTGCAGCACTAGAGAATGACACAGGGACGGGTACCCCCGGTAACAGGGACAGAGTCCGCAGGGACGAGATAGGGACAGAGCCTGAGGGGATAGGGACAGGGCCCGTGAGGACAGGGACAAACTTTGTCCCCATGTCATTTTCTACTCTGAAGCCTGTTAATGACTGGACTGTTATTTATGTTTGAGTGATGCAGATGACGATATTTTGATTTTTTTGGAAAAATGAGCAAACATGCTGGTCACAACTAGCAAACTTTGCATGGGGGATCCTGTACATTCCTGCTATCAGCACATCTTCTATTGCAGGAAGGACTGTGGAAGACAGGAGAGCTAGACTGAATCCTGAGATTAATGACTTATTCATCCACAGATTAAAAAATCATAACAGTGCTTCATAGATTATATTTCTCCCCAGCTAGGGCATGCAGAACAGGTTGTATTTTGTACCCCTAGGACATTTTAACAGAGTGGATTAGGATTCCTTGGGGTAGTAGAAGTCAGCTATTGTTGGGGCTGGAAGGGTAGAGTGTGGTGGTGGGGGGTTATTATTGTTTTCTACTTGTGATTTATAAACAACAGTTGCACAGCGTATTGTTCCTTTTTATACTTTAATAAAAAGATTTAAATATAAAATCATGTGTTTGAGGCTTCTGCAGATGACAACAGAGCCCACGGGGATGGGGTGGGGACGAGGACAGAGCATGTGGGACAGAGACAGGGCCTGCAGGGACAGGATGTAGACAGGGCCTGCGGGGATGGAGACAGAACCCATGGGAACGGGAACAAACTTTGTCCTCGTGCCATTCTCTATGCAGCACTTCGGCAAACAGCAAAGGGGCCAACAGGATGAATGAAGCATCTAAACCACAGATAAGAACATCAAAGATGGGACTACAAACAGGTGGCCTTCGGGTTTGGAGATGGTAGCTTTGGTCTACCTGCTGGTTAAATGGCAGTACCTCTCTTATCTCTTCCTATTAGATAGGTCTTGCTGTACAGGTCTAGGATCCTGATAAGTCAAAGTACCTGACTAGTTGAAGACTTCACCGTGATCCATCCTACATGTGAGAAAATGTTTTTGCTCTGATTTGCCAATGGTCATGGGCATTCATCTACAGTACCATCAGTTTCTTGGCTTTTTGATCACTTTCGGAAGTAGCTTGAATCTTTATAGCTTACATGCCAGTGGCGTAGCCAAGGGTGGGCTGGGCCCACCCACTTTGTGTTCAGGCCCACCTAGTAGCAGCATACCTATGATGTGGCTGGCAGGGATCCCCAAGCCCCACCAGCCGAAAACTCCCAACAAGTGTCCCTCCTGCACACCTTGTAAATAGCAGATCTTCGCCTGCAGTGAGCAGTGACATACAATACTGCTCGCACCGGCCCCACAGCCTTCCTTCTCATGTATTTCTGCCCAGGCGGAAACAGGAAGTTGCATCAGAGGGAAGGGTGTGGGGCCAACATGAGCAGTGTGTATTAGTTGTTGCTCGCTGCTGGTGAAAATCTGTTTTTTAAAAGGTATACGGGAGAGGGGGGGATGTTTGAGAGACCATATGGCATGCAGGTGAGAGGAGAGACCAAATCACCTGTGGGACGGGGCGAGGTTCTTCTGCCCACACATCTTGGGCCCAGGCCCACCCAAAATTGGGTGTCTGGCTACACCCCCGTTACATGCTATGCCTGTTTCATTCACGTCTGCCTAAAGTTGAGCATTTTTTTGGACAGTCACTAGCCTAGAAACCAGCGGTACTTCTTTTAAAGACTTTTAATATGCCACAATCTGTTTGCTTTTGCACATCAAGTAATATCTTACTGCATCTTTTTTTTCTCCGCTACCTTTTTCAAATGCCAGTGTTTTTCTCCTTCCCTCCTTTCTTCAAAACATTGTTGTGTGTGGTTTTTCTATTGCTCTGTTTTTATCTTGATTGCCTTTTTTTGCTCTTTGTTTTAGAGAGCCATATATTGGTCTCTTCTTTTTCATAGTGCAAAGATTGACACAGTTCTTACCAAGTTTACTGTAGCTACTAATTAAGGGGGATGTTTGGTACAATATATTATTCATCTTTTGGTACACTTTTGTCATGATATATTTATTGTTTTAAGCGTATTTTGTTGCTGTATGAGATTTTATTTTTTTATTGATACACATTTGTTATGTTTCCTTTTGTTTGTAGACTCCTGATGCACGCCTTACAGCCGAAACATGACTTGTGTTGAGTCTATGTTACCCAATAATAAAGTTTTTGCACCAGACCATTTGTTTTGGGACTTTTTTGTTACATAGTAACATAGTAGATGACGGCAGAAAAAGACCTGCATGGTCCATCCAGTCTGCCCAACAAGATAACTCATATTTGCTGCTTTTTGTGTATACCTTACCTTGATTTGTACCTGTGCTCTTCAGGGCACAGACTGTATAAGTCTGCCCCGCACTATCCCCACCTCCCAACCACCAGCCCCACCTCCCAACCACCGGCTCTGGCACAGGCACAGACCGTATAAGTCTGCCCAGCACTATCCTCACCTCCCCACCACCAGCCCTGCCTCCCAACCACCGGCTCTGGCACAGACCGTATAAGTCTGCCCAGCCCTATCCCCGCCTCCCAACCACCAACCCCGCCTTTGCTGTTGTTGTTTTCTATATGTGAGAAAGCCATGACTGATTCCTCTCACCAGGATCCCAAAAAGGAGATGAGCTGGGACCCCTCCCCTCGGCCAAACACATATCTACCCCTCTACCTCTCCCAATATGATCCATCTCAGTCAATCTGGACCTAAGAAACATTTTATGCAAGAGACAATTGAAAATGCATTTTTCTTTTGCTGTACACAAAACCTTTGCTCTTCGACATTTCATTAAGAAGGCAAGCAGCACAACAGAAGTAACTGAACTGTTTAAGACTGACAGACAGGATACAAATTAGACAGACTGTGCTGTGTTAGAAGTGCCCTTCCCACAACCCCACTGAGGTCCGGGCAGGTAGACAGACTGCAAGTTCCATCCTCACCGGTTGTGGAGATGTTCACGGAGTTGCTGGGATCGCTGATATGATCGCTGGAGAAGGCTACTAGGCGAAACTCATAGGAGGAATCCTGCAGACCGGAAAGAGGGGAGAAAGAGGAGAAGAAAAGTGGGGGTGGGGAGAGTAGAGGGAAGGCAAAGGGTAGGAAAGGGAGGGAAAGGGCAGTGTCATTGTGCAGAAAGAGTCTTGTGAATGGTTTTAGTTCCCCACTGTAGAGCACTCCAAACTGTTCCAGCTGTAACTGGGAATGCTATTAGGCATTAAGAATCTCTCAGCTACCCTGTTTTCTCTTTTTCCTATTCTCTGCTCCAAAGATAGCACACCTAGCCCCACCCCTACCAAATCCCCTTTTAAAAGGGTCAGTTAGGTAATAAGCCCTCTAATAGCATGTTGTATAAGTGACTGGGCAAAGTCCCCACATCATGGTGCAATGTGTGGAGTGGAGGAGGGCCTAATGGTTACAGCAGTGGGCAGACAAACAGGAAAATCCAATTCATACATCCTAAATGAATGAACTTAACCAGTCTATATATACACTAGCCATTGAGCCCGTTAAAAAGGGCTAGTATGGGGTTTTGGCAAGGCCCCCTCTCCCCCCCCCCCCCCCCCCCGGAGTCGCCGCCACCACCCCTGCACCCGGCCCGGGCCCTCTCTTCGGTATTGAACTTACATCGGCAAAACGTAGGCAGCACGCAGATCAGCTGAGCTCCCGTCGGCCTTCCTTCTCTGCCTGTGTCCCGCCCTCGTGTGACGTAACGGTGAGGGCGGGACACAGGCAGGGAAGAAAGGGCGACGGGAGCTCAGCTGTTCTGCGTGCTGCGTTTCGCCAATGTAAGTTCAATACTGAAGAGAGTGCTCGGGCCGGGTGGGGGGGGGCGGCGACCTCGGGGGGGGGGGGGAGCAGTAGCGATGTTGGCAGCTTCGCGCAGTTTCCTTCTCTGTCCCGCCCCCATCATCACGTATTGACGCGGGGGCGGGACAGAGAGGGAAGTCTCTACTGCGCATTTGCAAGTGAGTACGGTCACTCGCCATTTATATGTTTGATTGTACAGAACGGAGAAAAGAGTTCAGAGATCAGAGAGCATGTCATTAAACTTTTTCACCGCTGTCTTATCTATGATCATAAGAGCTCCATAGGTACTTATTATTACTGCATTTTTTCCATAAAAATAAATACAAAAATTCATCTTTGTGTACTAACTAATCCCCTTGCTCACATGGTCCAGTATTACTGAAAAAGGTGTGAGCAAAATTTCTTTCTCCCTCCTGAAATGTGGTCATATGATTTCTTTTGTCCAATCACAACCCCTGGCCCTCTACAATAATCTCTCTGGAAGGGGGCAGTTAATGCCTTGGTTGGGTCCCTCTGGACATTACTAGTGGCACTCAAATCCTACACAAAAGGCATTAGCTGCTATGTGTCCATGGGTAAAAGGCCTGATGCCCATTGGGATGTTCTCCCTTCTACCTTGATGAGCCCTGGCACGAGCAGCCGAGTCTCAGTTCCAGAGATGGAGACTCCTAGCAGTTCCCAGCCCTCCCCAGCCTGGCGAAACTCCAGGGCGTAGCCAGTGAGGGCCCCTGGGCTTTGCAATGGTGGCTCCCAGAGCAGGATTACACCTCGGGAAGTCTCATTGGCAGTTAGGAAGCGAGGAGGAGACACGAGGCGACGAGGGTCAGTGTTGGACATTTCTGGAATCAAAGTCGTCACTGGAATACCTGTATGACCCGGGAATAAAACAGAAACAGTGAAAAAATATTAAAATACAATCAGTGGAAAAAACAGACTTATGGAAGAACTTTGAATCTATAGGGCTGGAGAGATTAGCTAAGGATAGGAAGGCTCAGGGGATGGACACATGGATACAGAACCTGTCACCTCTAGGACTGAAGTATTCAGGGAATAGACACATGGATATAGAGCCTGTCACTTTTAGGACCAGAGAGCTCAGGAGTGGGCACAAGGATATAAAGCTTATAAAGCTTGTCACCTCTAGAACTGGAGGGTTCAGGTGATGGGCACATGGATATAGAGAGTCTCCAAAACTGAATGGTTTGGTCACTTTCTCTGACGGAATGCAGGACTTACTGAGAGGATATCTTGTTAATATCTCACTGAATGGACCACTCCCCAACTTGTTCTGAGAGAGAACGCTGAATTGGTAGCCAGTGTCGGGTTGAAGGTTCTCTACCAGGAAGTGCTCTTCTCCAACAGGCACAGTCAAAGTAATCCAGTTGTGATGTCCACGGTTCAGACGCTTTACCCTGCGAGTAGAATGAGTACATTACAAAAGAAGAACCTGAAAGGGTGGGGGGCGGTGGGGAGGGGGAAGGCAGCACGGGGACAAAGAAAGAGAGGTAGAGAGAGGACAACAGGCAAAGCTGAACAAAAAAAGAAACAGAAAAAAGCCAATGAGAAGAGAATAAAAGAATGGAATCGGAAGACCAAGCAATGCATTGGAAATGAAGGACACACAGACACAGTGGCATAGACTCACACAGGCGCGTACCAAACGCTGAACCTCTGAAGGTAGCCACCATCAAAGCCTGGCACCCAGGAGACATTTACTGAAGCCACTAAGGGCACTGCTGAGATATTGGTCACTGCGTGAGGGCTGGTACCTGCAGGACAGAGACATCAGGGGCTGTGTCAGATGCAGAGAGCATATCCTGCCGTGAAGAATGGACACTGGTCTAAGAAGTCCTCAGCAGCCATTCATTCAACAAGATACATGTCAAGCAGCACCAGTGATTCTCTGTAGTGATCACACAGGGCAATACTGCCTGCATAGAGTAACAGTGATCTCACAGGGCAGCCTGAGACACCAATTCCACAAATCACAATACCAAGGATAAAAGTGAGGCACGGGATGATGAGGGGATGAAAGACAACTCCAGCAGGCACCAGACAACTGAATGATGGGACATGTTTAGAAGGTTTCCACCGTATAATTAAGCTCTTTACAGAAACCAGAGGGCTGATTCTATTCCTGCCCGTCAATTTTGCAAGGTTAATTCTGCACAAACCCTTCTTTATAGCAAATGTTTGGCCTCAACCTAGCTGCTATCCTCATGCCTCTTGATGCCCTGGGCAATGCTGGAAAACACAGAATCACAAACGGAGCATTACCGAGGACAGAGACTGAGGTCAGAGCGTTGATCCTGGCCAAGTGATTGGCTGCCGTACACTCCCAGGTGCCGTGGTCCTCTTTGGTAAGGGGCTTGAAGACGAGGCTGCTGTTTGTGTCTATCCGGGCACGGCTCTTCCCAGCATTTCTCAGCTGTGCAGCAAAAACAGCCAGTCATCATTCATGTAGGAGACAGGTGGGGGGGCAGGGGGAATAATCAGGAGATAGTATGGGGGAGGGAGGAAAGGGAGGTTACTGTTTTACATAGCTCAGCTAACACATGAAATAAGCAGGGGAAGACAGAAAAAAAACAATCCAGTCAGTTGTAATGCTGTTATCATGAACAGACCTGCATTTATGCCACCCTGCAGATGGATAATCCTGACCAAGATTTCCAAAACTCCATGCCTATCCCCCCCCTCCATTATCATGAAAGGATAGTGTGTATGGGGATTTAGTCTGCACTCAAGCCCTGTCCCCCCCCTCCTGGAGCTTCTGTTCATAGGGCAGGAATCGTGAGGACAGGCTTTATCTCTACACGCACTGCAGGAGGATCTGCTACCTCAGCAGAGGTCTAGGACTGTGGTTGATGATAGGAATGAAGGGCTTGAAGATTTGTGGGATGAGAAGGGTACAGCCCAGCAGCAGCTGAAATCCGTAACTGGTCACCAGGGTAATTTTACCCCTAGTTGGTCCCTGTGTATCACTGTGCCACAGTACAGATTCCGCTCCTTGATTCTATTCTGTATCTTACCTTTCTCCATGTGACAGTTGGTGGAGGGTCCCCTGCTGCAGAGCACAGGATTACCAGCTCCCTCCCCACCTCCTGCAGGTATTCCTCTTTAGGGACATCCAGGAAAACTGGAGGATCCTAAAACAAAACATTGTCATACTGTGGATCACTCTTAGGAGAGGAAGGGAGAGAGAAAGATAGACAGATGGCAAAAAAAAGAAAATGAGGAAGGAGAGTGGTGAGGGGGGGATAGAAGAAGAAACAGAAAGTGAAGGGAAAGGAGAAGTGAAAAATCTCTCTCCAATAATGAAGCCACTAAATCATTTCCCAGGTGAGATGATGTTATGTCCCTGTTCTAATTAAATCAGTTTGAGACCTGGTAAGTCAAGTTTCTGTTCACACTATAGCAGTGGCATAGCCATGGCTGGGCCTGGATGAGTACGGGTAGGGTTACCATTTTGTGTCCTCTGAAAAAGAGGACACATGTCACGCCCCCTACCCCGCCCCCGCCACGCCTCATGCCCCGCCCCCTTCAGGTCCGGGTTCCGGCCCTATTCCCCCCCCCGTCACATAGTCCCCTCCCCCCATCACATACCCCCCCTCACTTACTGTCTAGCCCTGGTGGTCTAGTAGCGTCTTCTCTTCGGGGCAGGAAAGAGCCCCCTCTTTCCTGCCCGGAGCGCTGCCTGCCCTTGCCTGCTGCATCCTCCTCGGTATGGCTGGGGATTCAAAATGGCCACCGAGAGTTGAAGCGGCCTCGCGAGAGTTCAACTCTCGGCGGCCATTTTGAATCCCCAGCCAGACCGAGAAGGATGATAGACAGGGGAGGCAGCGCTCCGGGCAGGAAAGAGGGGGCTCTTTCCTGCCCCGAAGACGTCACTAGACCACCAGGGAACATGGTAAGGAAGGGGAGGGGACGGGAGACCAGGTCACCAGACCCACGGCGCCGATCGCCCGCCCACACGCCCACCGCACGCACGCGCCTGCCCGCACCCGCGCCCACGTTTGTCCAGAAATCCGGACAAACGTGGGCGGGGGCAAAATCCGCCGGACGCCCCGGACATGCCCTCAAAAAGAGGACATGTCCGGGGAAATCCGGACGTATGGTAACCCTAAGTACGGGCCCACCCACTTTGGACTCAGACCCACCCAGCAGCAGCACAGCAGCGATGTGACTGGTGAGGATCCCAAAGCTCCGCCAGCTGAAGACTCCCGGCATCTCTCCATCCAGGAGATTGGGGGGGGGACTTAACTGCACTCCCCCGGTACCTTTAAATCTTTAGTTCTTTGCCAGCAGCGATGAGCAATACATTACCCCTGCTTGCGCCAGCTCCGAGCCTTCCCTCTGAACCAACTTCCTGTTCACGGGATCAGGAAGTTGCATCAGACGGAAGGCTCGGAGTTGGCGCAAGGGGAATGAGCTCCTGTTCGTCACTGATGAAGAACTTTAAAAGTACTGGGGAGACTGGGGGAGTGGAGTTAAGTGACCCCCCATTGCCTGGAGGTGGAAGTAAAGAAGCTGGGTAGGGGGAGGGCGGGATTGTCACACCAACCACTTTTGGCTCAGGTCCACCCAAAATTGGGTGTGTGGCTATGCCCCTGCGCTGTAGATGCCCCAGAAATCTAACTAGCAACCTGATAGGCCAAAGTTACAGATAAAGGCTTCATGAATGCAGAAGGTCCCTTTCCAGGCTTGAATCAGCATGTGGGGGTCTCTGTCCATGATTTATCCAGAGTGTGTTCTCTCATCAGGACTAACTCAACACATTCTCTTTCTAGCAGATGATGCTTCTTACCATGGGTGTAGTTTAGGGAGTGAGGGGGGCATTGTCCCCCCAAACAAGCTGCCTGTCTGGCCTATCAACCTCCCTCCCCATGGGATCTGGTGCTATTCTCTCCCTTCCTGCTTCCTGCGCCGCTGCCCTCGTTTAATCTTCTGCGCCTCCAGCAGTGTCAGTGAACTAAGCACACTGCCTTTGGCGGCCCCAGACGCTTTCTGCCTAAGTGGGACAGGAAGTTGCAGCAGAAGGAACTGGAAAGCTTCCAGGACCACGAAAGGCAGCAGTGTGTTCACTTCACTGACGCTGCCTGTGGCAGGAAGATTAAACAGCAGCAGCGGTGTAGGGAGCGGGAAGGGAGAGAATAGTACCAGATCCTGCAGGGGGATGGGGTGGAGGAAGCAAGGAACGCTGCACCCACCAATTGTGGGTGGGGGGAGGGGGAGAACCGCCACATCAGCAGGGGTGGGAGGGAAGGAGGGCTAGAGATGCCAGACTGCAAAGGGGGGGGGGGGGGCAAAGGAAGGAGAGAGGTGACAGACCATGGGGGAGGGGAGGATGGAATATCAGAGAGATGCCAAACCTTGGGGGGGGGGGGGGGGGGAGGGAAGGGATGCTAGAATGTGGGTTTGGGTGGGGTAGGTAAGGGACGTGAATGAGATAGATGCCAGAAAGACACCGGGGGGGGGGGGGAGGACATTGATGCTAGACAGTGAGGTAGGGTGTGGTGTGATGGGGGAAGGGAAGGATATAGATGCCAGATTGCAGGGGGAGGGAAGAAGAGAAGGGAAGGGATTGATGCCTTACTTGGGGGGGGGGGGGAGAAGGTAAGGAGAGAGATGACAGACTAGGGAGGAAGGGGGAAGAGCAGGAGATGGATGGGGCTAGGGGGTGGGGGAGAGGTACAGAGTAGAAGATAGGGCTACGAGGTGTGGGAGGGGAAGGAGCAGGAGATGGTTGGGGGTGGCAAAGGAACAGGAGATGGATGGGGCTAGAGGGGTGGGTAGAGGGGAGGGGAACAAAGTAGAACAGAGCAGGAAATTATGGATAGGGAAGATGGAGTGGGAATTTGAGTGGATAGTGAATACTAGGCAGTTTTAATATGAGAGGGGGTATATTAATGGGTTGGGAGAATGAGTGAGGGTGTGAAATGAGGGATATGAGAAGAAGGGCAAGAAAAGGGAATGACGTGGGGAAAAGTTGAGACATAATATGAATAACCTGGAAGACAAGAGAGAGGATGAGAGGCATTGAAAAGGGATGGAGGTACTGGGGTGGGGTATGAGAAGAAAGGGATGGGTCTCTGAATGGGGTTGCGTGAGGGTGAAAATGGGTTTAAAAAGATGGTAAAAGAGAGGCTATTGGGCATGGGGTATAGGGTAAGAAACAGAAGAATGGCCTTGGAGGCAAGGGAAGGAAGGAGAGACAAGGACGGAGCTGGGACTGATAGGTGGACGAGATGCAGTGGAGGATAGATGATGGCTAAGAGGGTGAGTACAGAGAATGTGAATGGGGAAATATGGAAGTGGGTGAAAGATGTGAGAGGGGTTTAGGAGACTGGGTGAGGGAGAGACAGAGGGGGCAATGGGAGTGCTGGAGAAAGAATGAGAGGGAAAAAACATAAAATGAAAGATCAGTGCCAGACAGATGTAAAGAAGGAAAGGAAGAAGACAAGAGGAGAGAAAACATGGAAAATCCAACCTGGGAAAAAAAACATTTAGAAGACTGACATATGGAGAGTAGAAAAGAGACTGGGACCAGCACAATTAGAACAAATTAAATGCTCAGACAACAAAGGTAGAAAAAAATATTTGTATTTAATGCTTTTTAAGAACTGAGATGTGCCTGCGTTGTGAAATGTACATTTTTTCTATTTTTGTATTTTGCAGAGTACAAGAGAAAATACACTTCTGTTTCTCTTTTACCAGTGTTTGCAATGTTTACAGAGTCTGGCTTTCTTGTATGCATGTTTTTTGTGGTTCCCTATTTTGTATCAAGTGAGGTTCTCTCCATGTTCTGCATGGAGCTTAGCTGAAATTGGGTGGCAGAGCAGATGGGAGAAGAGGGGTTGGTGGTTGGGAGGCGAGGATAGTGGAGGGCAGACTTATACGGTCTGTGCCAGAGCCGGTGATGGGAGGCGGGACTGGTGGGTTGGGAGGCGGGAAATACTGTTGGGTAGACTTGTACGGTCTGTGCCAGAGCCGGTGATGGGAGGCAGGACTGGTGGTTGGGAGGCGGGAAATATTGCTGGGCAGACTTGTACGGTCTGTGCCAGAGCCAGTGATGGGAGGCGGGACTGGTGGTTGGGAGGCGGGAAATACTGTTGGGTAGACTTGTACGGTCTGTGCCCTGAAAAAGGCAGGTACAAATCAAGGTAAGGTATACACATATGAGTTTATCTTGTTGGGCAGACTGGATGGACCATGCAGGTCTTTTTCTGCCGTCATCTACTATGTTACTATATGTGTGACTGAGGTGATGGATTCTGCTAGCGTGTAGTGTCTGTGTAACAGTCCAGCTTGTTCCAGTTTTCCAGTAGCAGGTATATTGGTGCTCTAGGGTCCAGAGTAATATTTATAGCACTGTCTGTCTATAGGTGGGTTAGGGCTGTGTTAAGTTTTCTGAATAGGTTTCAGTATCTTTGGCAAGATTTTGTGCTATTTCATAAAATGTCTGGCCCTATTTGAAAGCAGCCCTGATATATTCCATCATCTTTATAACACCAGGCTTCCCAAGGTAGATTACAACAACAGTTAAGATGAACCCATCAGGAAAAAGGATATACTACCTGAAATTTGGCCATCTGTATTGTATACAGTGTATTTATTTATTTTATTTTTTAGTGTACAAAAATGAGCACAAAATACAGAGTTTAAAATTGCAGTTTCTACCAGCTATAATAATTTTAAAGATGTTTTAGTGATATTCAATTGTTATTTCACGATATTTATACCTATATGGGAAGCTTTCAAACAAATTAAAAAGCTGTCCAATAAGTAAAAAACAAAAACAAAAACTTTTGACCTCTACTTTTTAAGGCACTACCTATCCAATTGAAACAGCTTTAGACGTGTTACATTACAGATGGACAAACAGTAAAGAACAACAACGTGCATGCAGCAGCTCATAGGTTTGCTTCCTTTGGTTTGAGTGTACTAGAGGAGATGATAGCTATGCGGGGGA
This sequence comes from Microcaecilia unicolor, assembly GCF_901765095.1. Taxonomy (NCBI): domain Eukaryota; kingdom Metazoa; phylum Chordata; class Amphibia; order Gymnophiona; family Siphonopidae; genus Microcaecilia; species Microcaecilia unicolor. Next base: position 53,435,322 of record NC_044044.1, read on the forward strand.
GTGAAAACATAGTAACATAGTAAATGACGGCAGAAAAAGACCTGCATGGTCCATCCAGTCTGCCCAACAAGATAAACTCATATGTGCTACTTTTTGTGTATACCTTACCTTGATTTGTACCTGTCCTCTTCAGGGCACAGACCGTATAAGTCTGCCCAGCACTATCCCCGCCTTCCAACCACCAGCCCCGCCTCCCACCACCGGCTCTGGCAAAGACCATATAAGTCTGCCCAGCACTATCCCCGCCTCCCGCCACCGGCTCTGCCACCCAATCTCGGCTAAGCTCCTTAGGATCCATTCCTTCTGAACAGGATTCCTTTATGTTTATCCCACGCATGTTTGAATTCTGTTACCGTTTTCATTTCCACCACCTCCCACGGGAGGGCATTCCAAGCATCCACTACTCTCTCTGTGAAAAAATACTTCCTGACATTTTTTTTTAGTCTGCCCCCCTTCAATCTCATTTCATGTCCTCTCGTTCTACCGCCTTCGCACCTCCGGAAAAGGTTTGTTTGCGGATTAATACTTTTCAAATATTTGAACGTCTGTATCATATCACCCCTGTTTCTTCTTTCTTCCAGAGTATACATGTTCAGGTCATCAAGTCTCTCCTCATACGTCTTGTAACGCAAATCCCTTACCATTCTCGTAGCTTTTCTTTGCACCTCTTCAATTCTTTTTACATCCTTCGCAAGGTACGGCCTGCAAAACTGAACACAATACTCTAGGTGGGGCCTCACCAACGACTTATACAGGGGCATCAACACCTCCTTTCTTCTGCTGGTCACACCTCTCTCTATACAGCCTAACAACCTTCTAGCTACGGCCACCACCTTGTCACACTGTTTCGTCGCCTTCAGATCCTCAGATACTATCACCCCAAGATCCCTCTCTCCATCCGTACCTATCAGATTCTCCCCGCCTAACACATACATCTCCCGAGGATTTCTATTCCCTAAGTGCATCACTTTGCATTTCTTCTCATTGAATTTTAATTGCCAAACCTTAGACCATTCTTCTAGCTTCCTCAGATCCTTTTTCATGTTTTCCACTCCCTCCCGGGTGTCCACTCTGTTACAGATCTTAGTCTCATCCGCAAATAGGCAAACTTTACCTTCTAACACTTCGGCAATGTCACTCACAAATATATTGAACAGAATCGGTCCCAGCACCAATCCCTGAGGCACACCACTACTCACCTTTCCCTCCTCCGAGCGAATTCCATTCACCACCACCCTCTGGCTTCTGTCCATCAACCAGTTCCTAATCCAGTTCACCACTTCAGGTCCTATCTTCAGCCCATCCAGTTTATTTAAGAGCCTCCTGTGGGGAACCGTGTCAAAAGCTTTGCTGAAATCTAAGTAGATTACGTCCATAGCTCGTCCCTGATTCAATTCTCCTGTCACCCAATCAAAGAACTCAATGAGATTCGTTTGGCACGATTTCCCTTTGAGATTAACCAAATTGGCTTCCTTGCTTACCGTGGATTAGATCATTTCAAACTGCTTGGTCCCGACTCCCAAGTCTCCAGATGGTCACGGACGGTGTCCTTTGACTGCCGCATCCTGCGTACGCGGAAACAGCAAGTTGAATCAGAGTAGGTGGGACGTGGCAGGCAGCAGAAAGACTCAGACGCCCGGATGCCGGCATCCTCTCCTAACCACTGCCTACAGGTACGACGGTAACGGTTTGGTCCGGAGGACTGCGGGGGGGGGGGGGGGGGGGGGGGGGAATGAGGTTGAGGGAGGGAGGGAGGAGTGGATGCGAGAGGGAAACTGAAAGCGGACAAAAAGTTCAACGGATGGAGCAGCACAGGAAGGACAGCAACAATTCTTACCAGAAGCAGAGGGTGCACTTCTAGCAAGTTCAGCCCAGCAGTCCTGCCTCTTCTAAGGTAAACTTCCGGGCCGGCCCTGCACACAGGAAGCAGTAGCGGCAGACAGAGAGACGTGGTCCTGCGCCTCTGCCTTGTTTGTTTATTAGCGAGGTGCAACAGGAGGGTCACAAAAGACTGGGTGGGCCTGAGCCAACATTGGGTGGACCTGTGCCCACCCAGGCCCACCCGTAGCTACGCCCCTGGAACACACTATCAAAAGACTTGAAAACCATATACACTTCAGAAAGACACTCAAGATCCACCTATTGAAAAAGTCATACCCTATAGATCCAACGTAAATGCCTGATCTCTGTGACACAACAACGCTAATGTTCGTAATGGCCATCACCGAACTCTCCCGTGAAACGATTCCTCTATGTGGTCCTACCACACGAAACTTACCCTATCACAACTTCACCTTGTATTTGTATACACTGAAGTCTGCAACTGCTCTCCGGCACTATGTAAGCCACATTGAACCTACAAAGAGGTGGGAAAATGTGGGGTACAAATGTAACAAATAAATAAACATAATTTAAATCAAATAATTTTTGTGGAGTTAAACGAGTGTTGGCAGGTTGTTTTTTTTGTTTGTATTGCTTGCCCGAGTAGTGTTTAGAGTGAGAGGACCTCCTTACCCTCCCTTCCTGATCAGGAGGCCCTTTTCTTTTGGTTCCCTTGGGGAGTGCAATCTCATCCCTCGCTTCAGGCAACAGAGTGCTATAAGCTGCCCCTGGGGGTAAGTACTATCAGTGAAGGGGGCCAAGAGAAAAAAACGTTATGCCTGAGGAGTGAGTGCTGCCTCTGGGGAAGGAGGGCTAGGAAAAATATTGCTGCCTGTTGGGTGGGTATTTTTTTTTTTCTATCCATGTGGCATGGTATGGAGAGTTAATGGTAAGGAGGGAGAAGAGCTGGGATTTGGAGGAGGGTGCTAGTGTAAGGCCTAGGGGAGAGGCAAAGTGCAGTCTCCTTTTGCTAACTCATGTGAATGTGAGAGGGGGCATAGTGAGAGAAATTTCCCATGACGTTTGCTCATTTCAGTTAAAAAATATATATATATCTTCATTGTTTTGATATGTTGGTTCATATTCAGCATTCTGAGATTAGAAACTTTTTACCAGATCTTATTGAAAAAAAATTGAAAACTTTATTAGACAACTGATATGATGTTTAATTTGTTTTTAGTTAGATTGTATATTTGAAGTTGTTTCTGTTATTGATTTTTGTTCAGTTGTAAACCGTGGTGAACCCGTATGGGGATATGGTGGTACACAAACAACACATTGATGTTGACACTGACATTTAGTCTGGTGTGTGTTTGTGTTTGTCTGTTGTTTTTTAAAATAACCATAATGAATATGTATGAGATACATATATGCAAATGAATATGCTGATAATATGCAACCCACACCCTTTTGCCCCCCCCCCCCCCCCCCCCCCAAAATGAAACAGTCAAACTACACCTATGCTCTGGAGATGTGTAGCATCCTCCAACAGTAATTACAGTTCTCTCATCCTCAGAGAAAGTAAGATATACCTGCAGCTGCACATATTGAATATCAAGGGTTTAGGCTACAGATTCTGTGAATGCAGAAACAGCTGTGGGCTTCTGTTTACATGCTGAGAGGCTGCTGCCGCTTCCTGTGGCTGATATTGGATAGACACACAGTGTAGACTCTTTTCCGAAGCGGATCTGAGGTGACTGCCACACTTGGGGAACGGGCACTTAATGCAACCATGTGCAGAAGGACGGCACAATCCTGATTTTATTACATTTTATTTAATAGATAAGTACTTTTGGAACCCTCCTTCTCCACACTCCACTATCGCCATACCTTCAGCAGGACCCGGGTGGGCACAGACTCCCCGGCTGTGCCATAGCTGTTGTAAGGTGTGCAGGCATATAGGCCCAGAGCATCATCATTCCCTGTTGCTATGACAACCGAGCTATCAGCATCCAAGTACCAACCGGGATACTTTGGGAGGAAGACAGAGAGAGAGAGAGAGAGAGCTTGGTTAGTCTATCGGTGACCTTTGTGTTCTGGGCAGGAGAGAACAAAAGGCTGAGATATGAAGAGAAAAGATTGAACAGGAACATTCTAGAAATTCTAGCTCTTCTCACCTTCTCTAGCTCCAGAGGGTGGCCATCTTTGGTCCAGTTGACAAACAGCAACGGTGGGTTGGCTCTCACGGGACACTTTATCACTCCCTTCATTCCCACTGGCAGGTGGGTCTCCAATGGCATATCAATCACTTGTGCTGGGTCTGTGGAGGATGGGCCATACAAGATGAAAATCTCGGTCAGTGTGTCTTAGCACAGCAGCATGGTGGAAGTGAGAAAGGGGGGGGGAGGGAGGGAAGGAAGGGGTCAATAAGACAAAAGGTTGCTGGGAGACAGAAAGAAGGAAAAAAGAAATATTGAGAGCAGTAAGGATAGAGGAAAGAAAGTCAGAGATCAGAAGAAGAGAGGGAAGGAGCTAGAGGAGTAAGAAGAAACAGAAAGACAGGAGGAAGAGTGGAAAAGGAGATGTGAAAGGAAAAAGGGAGACAAGGAGGAACATAATGAAGGTGGTGAAAGATGAGGGTTTAATTATGAGATCCAGGAACAAAACAAATAGTGATAGTTTTAATTCTTTCCAAGTTTGCATCACCTACATCAGTGGTTCCCAAACCTTTTCGGTTCACGGCACCCTTAGTTTCTGAGCAATTTTTTGCGGCATATCCCTCCCCCCCTGCAATATAGGCCTCCACTCCACCACACAGGTCTCCCTTTCCCTGCAGCCTCCTCCTCTCACTCCAGCACACCTCTCCAGGGTTGGGGAGGAGAGAAAGAGGGCAAAATGGAGCACACAAAAGGGAGCTGGCAATCTGACAGAATGACTTACAAAGCACCGTGAGGTAGGCTGAGGCAGACGGGGACTTCCACAGGCCATTGCTGGGGACACATGTGTACTTCCCAGAATCTTCTGCGGCAGCCTGCTGGAGCAAAAGACTTCCATCTACCAAGACACGAACCCGAGACTGCAGGTAGCTGAAAACAGATACAAGGGAATAAATCACTCCCTGGTTTTAGGGGGACGTTTTCAAATGTGTCTCTCAGTATCTACACTGCTTTCAGCTTACTGTATAACATTTTCCAATATGTTTTGGGCAAGACACCACTTACGGGCTAACACAGTGTCATCTTGTGCAGCATCAGAGCAAGCGAAAAGAGACGTGCATAGTATTTTTGTACTGTAAGACGTGCTTTCACAAAAGCTATCTGTTCCAACCTGAAAGTCCTAAGAAATAGGAGGCTATAACTGATGGGTTGTGGGAAGCAGAAGACAGACAGCCAGGAATACAAAACTTGAGATGCTGCAGACCTATTCTGAGTGAAAGCAGAACAAACATAACCATGCTTATTTCACCTTCCTAAGCAAGGTTTCCCAGTACACCACAGACAGACAGATGGCAAGCACAGGAAAGAATCCACAGACTTTTTGTTCAGGAAATAAGCAATCCAAGACTTCCGAGGGACAGAGCAGACGGATCTGCTGAGCTTTTTCTTACTGCACTTTTGAGTTTTGCGCACAATTCTGTTCAACGCATCTCAAAAAAGAATATAGTGGAACTAGAAAAGGTACGAAAAAGGGCAACCAAAATGACTAAGGAAATGGAAGAACCCTCATATGAAGAAAGGCTAAAGAGGTTAGGGCTCTTTAGCTTGGAAAAGAAATGGCTGAGGGGGGATATGATAGAGATTTACAAAATCCCGAATGGAGTGGAACGGGTAAACATGAATCGATTGTTTATGCTGTCAAAAACGACAAAGGCTAAGGGGCACATCATGAAGTTATAAATTAGTATATTTTGCATTATGTGGGAAAGCGCGGGGTACAAATGTAATAATAATTAAGGGAAGGAATTTTTGAATTTGAACTGCATCTAAAGATGAGTTATATTCAGGTACAGTAAGGTGTTTTTCATATCCCTGGAGGGCTTACAATCTAAGTCTCTGCCTGAAGCAGTGACGGCCCAAGATCACAAGAAGCTGCAGTAAGATCTGATCTGGCCTTCCCTGGTTCTAGGCCTGCTGCTCTCTACACATTAGACTCCTCCTCCTCGGTGGTCACTAGCATGGAATCTTGGTACTTCCTAGGATTAGGCCAGGTACTTGTGTCCTGGATTGGTAGGGGAAAGATGGTGAAGAGCATGTGGGGGGAGGGGGTAGCAGTGAAGGTAAGAAGGAGGATCATGCCAGAGGGGAGCAGAAAGGGCTTGTCAGTCGTTCATTTATTTGTTACATTTGTATCCCACATTTTCCCGCCTATTTGCAGGCTCAATGTGGCTTACAATTTATCCGTCATGACATGTCATTTCAGAATACATATACAATTGGTGATATATAAAGAACATGAATGTTAAATAACAGTCATTGAAGCACAGAACCCCGAAAGCATGAAGACATCAGGGTAGTCACCCTTACTTGTCCCACCCTAGAAGCAGCCTAGAATTTGGGTCATTATCAGTGGCGTTCCGCCCCGGGTGCACGCCGCTGGGGAGGGGCTCTTTCGCGGGGGGGGGGGGGCGATCCTGGAACTCGGAGGGAGGGGTGGACCCTCAAACTCGGAGGGAGGGAGGGAGGGGTGGACCCTGGAACTGGGAGGGAGGGAGGGGGCGACCCTGGAACTGGGAGGGAGGGGGGGGACAACCCTGGCACACACTCTCTCTAACAGACACACTCGCACCCAGTCTCACTGTCTCTCTCTCATACACACACACTCGCACATTCACTCTCTCTCTCTCACACAGTCACTCTCACAGACACTCTCTCAAACATACACTCCGAGGAAAACCTTGCTAGTGCCCGTTTCATTTCTTTCAGAAACGGGCCTTTTTTACTAGTGAATGAATAAATAAATAAAATAAATTCTGTCACTGTTTCTGTCCTCACCACCTCCATAGGAAGGGTATTCCAGGCATCTACCACCCTCTCTGTAAAAAAAGTATTTCCTAATGTTACTCCAAAGTCCACTGTCCTGCAACTTCCAAACTGTTCAAATCTTTCATTGAGCAAAGTCATTGCACCATCCAAAACTGTAAAGAAGAAATTTATTTGAAATTTATCTTAAGGCGATTGAGGTGATTCGTCTTTCTGTTCGTACTGGAATCATTTGGATGTCAAAGCAGTGACAACAATTTCACCAGTACTCTGAATGATCTTACTGAGGGGATTGATCTGATTCGAAAGGTCATACCCACTGGATGAGAGAGTACAGGAATTGGAAATCCTTCACTTTGCTGCTCAAAATCTGTGCTTTATACTTCAATTCACTGTCATACATGTCGCTAAGTATTTCATACAGAGCATCACAGACATCATAGATTTCTCCAATTTAGAGGAGAAATCTATGAAGCCCCTTTTAGAGTACCATGTGCGAGACCGCACCTACGGAAAGATATAAACAGGATGGAGTCGGTCTAGAGGGCGGCTGCAAAATTAGTAAGCGGTCTTGAACACAAAAAATATAGGGACAGGCTTATGAACCTCAACATGTATATGCTGGAAGAGAGGAGGGAGAAAGGAGATATGATAAAGACATTTAAATATCTCAAGGGAATTAATCTACAGGAAGTGAGCCTTTTTCAGCTGAAGGAAAGCTCTGGAACGAGGGGGCATATGATGAAGTTAAGAGGGAATACGCTTAGGAGTGATCTAAGAAAGCATTATTTCACAGAAAGGGTGGTGGAAGCGTGGAATGGCCTCCCGGTGGAGGTTGTGGAGTGTGTCAGAATTTAAAAAGGCATGGGATAAGAATGTGGGATTGCTTAGGAAAAGGAAGAGTTAGGGGGTTACAGAGGATGGGCAGACCGGATGGGCCATTTGGCCTTTATCTGTTGTCATGTTTCTAAATTGGAGCCTGAATAGCCACAGATCAGCAATGTGCCTTTCCCGAATTTCTGAACACAGACAGAGAGAGACAGGATGCAGTCTGTGGAAATCGAGTACATTTAACCACGGCCTTGGAAATAGTTCACTATAGTCCACTTTTTGGTTGTAGTACTTGCATGCACTAGAATTTATGGGATACAAATGCCTTTCTTTGGTGATACTAATTCTCATTTTGTCAGTGAGTTTCAAGCGAAAACAAGAAGAACTAGCCTTTGCACAAACAAAACAAAAGCACAAACAGCAAAGGTGACACAAAAATCCCAAAGCATCTTGTGTGGTGGAATGATTTATTTTAGGTATCAATCATTTGTTGTAGGTATCAATGACTCAACACGAGCCGTGTTTTGGTTGCAAGGTCTGCCTCAGGAGTCAATACCAACTGTCTCACTTGGTTAAAATATTCTTCCAAAATGAATATATCAAAGGAGAACTCTGTATGTAATCTACCTTATCGTAGCACTGGCTGTCAGCATTGTATCAAAGTACAAAAAATGTGAGGTTCAGCCATTTTGAAGAATCTGCTAGATCAAATGCCAATGAATCTAAAGTTGATGAAACGTTGGCCTAAGCTGTTCCGCCTCAAAAGGTTATCTAAAATATATGGTGGCTCATTTCACTTTTCCATGCTCATTGCTGTTCCTTTTGAGAAATCTTCATGATCATCAGTGATGTAACTGAGTGTTGGTTGGCTATGAGCTTCTTGGTTAGGCTTGGTTGTACTTGGTGGTACTTCATCCTGAAGGGTGCTTACCTGTCACTTTTAATTGTTTGATATAACTATAAAGTACCCCATATCTCGCCTCTGGATGGCCTCTTCTTTTGCCATATTCCTTTTCCTGTTTTCCCAACAGCTTCTTTTCCTTGCCATTGCAGCCAGTTTGGTTGAACTGCTTCGGTTGCACTCTGCTATGCACCTAAAAAATAACCCCCCTCTCTCTCTGTCTCTGCACCCTCTCTCCCATGTGCCCCCACCAGTCTCTCTCCCCAGAAGTCCTTGCCCCCTACCCCTTACAAGCCAACCACCCACCAACTCTTAATAACCCCCTCAATCAGCAGATGACCCTCCTACCTGTTGCCTCTCCTCAGCTTCCTGCCTGTCATTACCATTGCAGAAACTACCACTGCTCTATTTCTGCACATGTGATCACGTTGCTCTTACAGAAATCTGACAAATCCATAATGTATCCCAGAAGTATTTATTTAACTTCTTATATACCACCTGCAAGCCCAAAAGCCATTGAAGCAGTGTACATATTTTTCTCTCCATGGAAGAACTCACAATCTGAGTTTGTACCTGAGGCAATGGAGAGTTAAGTGACTTGAACAAGATCACAAGGAGTGACAGTGGGATTTGAACTGGCCCCCCTTGGTCCTCAGCCTACTGCTCTAACCATTAGACTACTACTTCACTACTTGAGTTTTCAAATGTCACACAGGACCTAATGAGATACTATCGTACTGTGACATATAGCTAGACATCTGAGCCAAGCAAACAAGATTTCAAGAGTCCAAGCCCTCATCTGTTGAAATGAGGTCTCAAGGGTAGGCTTTGTTTTTCTGATTTAGAAACGGCACTAAAGATGCACCTGAGCTCTTCCTGCCTGAAAGCTGCAAGTCTCTTCCTGCCTGTGCAAACAAATCAGAGAAAAAGCTTCTATTAATATCACTGCAAAACACACTTTGTGATTCTGATGCAAAAACGTTAGGGACTGGACACATATAAAAAGCTGGTGGAAATAGTCAGCACGCCACCTACTGACCGTTTCTCACTCTCAAGTTCTCAACCAGATCTTCTCAGGGTAGAATCCAGATATCCAGATCCATGGCTGAAAAATCAGTCACATCAGACAGGGAAGGTCTCAAACAGACCTCCCTGCCTTAAGGCAACAGGGATAGCTACCATTGAGCGAGCCTGGCAAAGGCCAAGGCCACCTACAGCAGAGGCATAGCTAGGTGGGGTGCCAGGGAGCAATGAACTTCTGCTGGTGCCAGTGTCTATTTAAAACAAATAGGAGGAAATATTTTTTCACTCAAATAACAGTTAAGCTCTGACACCTGTTGCCGGAGGATGTATAATAACGGTTAGCATATCTGGGTTCCATAGTCTGTTATTGAGATGGACATGGGTGAAGCCACTGCTTGCCCTGGGATTGGTAGTATGGAATGTTACTACTAATTGGGTTTCTGCCAGGTATTTGTGACCTGGATTGGCCACTGTTGGAAGCAGGATACTGGGCTAAATGGACCACTGGGCTGACCCAGTATAGCTATTCTTTTGTTCCTATGTAAGTTAATTTTTCAATTCTATCAGTACTCTGGCATGTATACCATCGGGTCCAGGCAATTTGCTACTCTTCAATTTGTCAAATTGCCCCGTTACATCTTCCAGGTTTACAGAGATTTGAGCTGGCCAAAACTGGCAAAACTTGTACAGGGGATTTTGTGCATCCCTGCTACCAGCACGTCTTCTGAGAGGGCTGTGGAAGACAGGAGAGCTAGACTGAATCCTAAGATTGAACATCCACAGATTAAAAAATCCTAACAGTGCTTCATAGGGCATATTTCTCTCCCACTAGGACATACAGAGTGGGTTGTATTTGTCCCTATGGACATTTTAACAGGGTAGATTAGGGTTCCTTGGGGTAGTAGAAGTCAGATATTGTTGGGGTTGGAAGCGTAGAGGGTGGCGAAGGAGATTATTTCAGATCGATTTTATTATTGTTTTCTATTTATGATTCATAAACAACAGTTGTACAGAATATTGTTCCTTTTTATACTTCAATAAAAATATTTAAATAAAAATAATGAGTGGAATGGATCGGGTGGATGTGAAGCGACTGTTCACGCTATCCAAAAATACTAGGACTAGAGGGCATGAGTTGAAGCTACAGTGTGGTAAATTTAAAACGAATCGGAGAAAATTTTTCTTCACCCAACGTGTAATTAGACTCTGGAATTCGTTGCCGGAGAACGTGGTACGGGCGGTTAGCTTGACGGAGTTTAAAAAGGGGTTAGCTAGATTCCTAGAGGACAAGTCCATAGACCGCTATTAAATGGACTTGGAAAAATTCCGCATTTTTAGGTATAACTTGTCTGGAATGTTTTTACGTTTAGGGAGCGTGCCAGGTGCCCTTGACCTGGATTGGCCACTGTCGGTGACAGGATGCTGGGCTAGATGGACCTTTGGTCTTTCCCAGTATGGCACTACTTATGTACTTATGTAAATAATAAGTGTTCGAGGCTTGTGCAGATGAGGACAGAGCCCATAGGGATAGGGACAAAGCCCACAGGGACAGGGCGGGGACATATCCTGTGGGAATGGAGCAGGGATGGCGGACAAGGATAAACTTTATCCCCATTGTAATTCACCGTGCTTTAACTGCAAGCACTCTCCATGTCCTCTCTCTGTCCATAAAGCAGATCAGTGGAAAACAAACACATACACTTTATTAATAGAACTAGTAAGAAATGCCCGTTTCGGGAAAAAATGAAACGGGCGCTAGCAGGGTAATCCCCCCCACCGTCCTCCCTCCGTCCCTCCCTCCCGAGTTCCAGACACCCCCTCCGTGCCACCCTTCCGAGTTCCACACCTCTCCTCTCCCTCCCTCCGTCCCTGAGTGACGTGGTTGCGAGTTTGCAAAGTTCAGTGCGCTCTTCCAGCAGCTGTCAGAGAATGTGTGGAAGTCGTCCGTTGTGTCTTCGCCGCCCCGCCCTCTGCGTCATCGTGTGTTGACACGAGGGCGTAGGTACAGTGACTGCAGGCCCGCCCCGCCGTCAATGTCATCGCGTTTTGACGCGAGGGCGGAGCTACAGTGACTGCAGCCTGCAGGCCAAACCGGATATCTCGGGCGCCTCAAGTTTCCGGCTTGAGGCTTCAATGGAACGTTGGAGGTGCCTTTTATATATATAGAAGATATCATCTGAAAAAACATGCCCGGCACAGGCCGTGTTTCGCCCAACAGGGCTGCATCAGGGGATATGCAGAAATAATGATGATTGATATATTCTCAAACACAATGTCATGGACCAGCACGACAAAAAACAATGTAGACACATCAGAGCAGTGGTATATCCTCGTGACTCAGAAACGCTAAAGGTTTGTTTTCCACTGATCTGCTTTGTTGCTTTCCATCTTGTAGTTTGCGGATCGACTGCCTTGCTGTTTTCTTGGACCCTCTTTCTGTCCATATCCAGCCCTATTCCTACTCCATACCGTGCAGGCAGTTAGTGTGGGATTTTTAGCATGCTGGCCATTTTTAGCCATGCAAACTGTAAACATATACTAACCGCTTAGCGCACCTTAGTAAACAGGCCCCTAAGTTCTATTCTAAATTACTGGCTGTTCACTTGCAAACTTAAGAAAACGGAATGGAGGAGTGGCCTAGTGGTTAGAACACTAGCCTGAGAATCAGGGATCAAATCCCACCTTTCCCACTGACTCTCTCTGTGATCCTGGGTAAGCCACTTCACCCTCTATTGCCTCATGTATGAACTTGGATTGTAAAGTCTCTGGTTCAGGAAGCTAACTATTACACCAGATTTGTAATTCAGCTTCAACTCAGACTTGGAAAGGTGAATAATTAAATCCAAATCCCTGGGTTGTTTTTTTTTTAGTTACATTTGTACCCCGCGCTTTCCCACTCATGGCAGGCTCAATGCGGCTTACATGGGGCAATGGAGGGTTAAGTGACTTGCCCAGAGTCACAAGGAGCTGTGCCTGAAGTGGGAATCAAACTCAGTTCCTCAGGACCAGAGTCCACCACCCTAACCACTAGGCCACTCCATTATTCCATTAAATCCAGGTTTGGAAATAGAATCTGCAGCTGTGAGAGCAGAAAATTGGATTGTTGGAGAACACTAGATGTGGTGTACTGAGATTTTAGCAAAGCTTTTTACTCAGTTTTACATAGGCATCTGATAAATAAACTGAGTGCTCTCATATGGGCCCTAAAGTGACTGACGGTTACAAACTGGTTGGGTGGAATGTGACAAAAGCTAGCGGTAAACAAAGTTCACTCTGAGGAAAGAGACGTTATAAGTGGTGTGCCACAAGGACCCTAGGCCTGTTCTTTTTAACATTTTTGTATGTGATATTGCTGACGGGCTGTCTGGAAAGGTTTGCCTCTTTGTGGATGATACCAAAATGGCCAATAAGGTAGACACCCCTGATTTTGTGGATAACGTAAGAAGGGATCTAATGAAGCTAAGATTTAATACTAAAAAATTCAGGGTCATGCAGTTGGTCTTGAAAAACCAAAGGAAGCAATCCAGCATAGGGGGTGAAGAACGTCTGTGCATGAATAAACAGGAGTGAAAAACAGGAAGAAAAGGTGATGGTAAAAGCCAGGAGGACACTTGGGTGCACAAGGAGAGGAATGGCCAGCAGAAAAAACGGAAGTGATAAGTCTCTAGTGAGACCTCATTTAGAGTATTGTGTACAGTTCCGGAGACTGCATCTTTAAAAGGATAAATACAAGATGGAGTTGGTCCAGAGGGCGGCTACTAAAATGGTCAGTGCTCTGTCATAAAGCTTATGGGGACAGATTTAAAGATCTCAATATGTATAATTTGGAATAAAACATGGAAAAGAAAATAAGATGATACCTTTTTTATTGGACATAACTTAATACATTTCTTGATTAGCTGTCGAAGGTTGCCCTTCTTCCTCAGATCGGAAATAAGCAAATGTGCTAGCTGACAGTGTATATAAGTGAAAACATTCAAGCATTACTATGACAGTCTGACAGGGTGGGAGGAGGGGGGGTGGGTAGGAAGTATGCATGGGGACATCAAAGCATATCATTGATATTCTAACAGGATGGGTGTGGATAGGTGAGGGGAGGCTGATCAACAGAGACATACCCCCCTCCTCCCACCCTGTCAGACTGTCATAGTAATGCTTGAATGTTTTCACTTATATACACTGTCAGCTAGCACATTTGCTTATTTCCGATCTGAGGAAGAAGGGCAACCTTCGAAAGCTAATCAAAAAATGTATTAAGTTATGTCCAATAAAAAAGGTATCATCTTATTTTCTTTTCCATGTTTTATTTTGTTTGATTTCTATAGATTCTACATGGAATGTTGCTATTCCACTAGCAACATTCCATGTAGAAGTCAGCCCTTGTAGATCACCAATGTGGCCGCGCAGGCTTCTGCTTCTGTGAGTCTGATGTCCTGCACGTACGTGCAGGACGTCAGACTCACAGAAACAGAAGCCTGCGCAGCCTTCTACATGGAATGTTGCTAGTGGAATAGCAACATTCCGTGTAGAATCTCCAATAGTAGCAACATTCCATGTAGAATCTCCAATGGTATCTATTTTACTGTCATAGTAATGCTTGAATGTTTTCACTTATATACACTGTCAGCTAGCACATTTGCTTATTTCCGATCTGAGGAAGAAGGGCAACCTTCGAAGCTAATCAAGAAATGTATTAAGTTATGTCCAATAAAAAAGGTATCATCTTATTTTCTTTTCCATGTTTTATTTTGTTTGATTTCTATAGATTCTACATGGAATGTTGCTATTCCACTAGCAACATTCCATGTAGAAGTCGGCCCTTGTAGATCACCAATGTGGCCGCGCAGGCTTCTGCTTCTGTGAGTCTGATGTCCTGCACGTACGTGCAGGACGTCAGACTCACAGAAACAGAAGCCTGCGCAGCCTTCTACATGGAATGTTGCTAGTGGAATAGCAACATTCCGTGTAGAATCTCCAATAGTAGCAACATTCCATGTAGAATCTCCAATAGTAGCAACATTCCATGTAGAATCTCCAATAGTATCTATTTTACTGTCATAGTAATGCTTGAATGTTTTCACTTATATACACTGTCAGCTAGCACATTTGCTTATTTCCGATCTGAGGAAGAAGGGCAACCTTCGAAAGCTAATCAAGAAATGTATTAAGTTATGTCCAATAAAAAAGGTATCATCTTATTTTCTTTTCCATGTTTTATTTTGTTTGATTTCTATTGATAACCTTAAGAGTGGACTAACACGGCTACCACACTCCTCTACTTATAATTTGGAAGAAAGGCAAGAGAGGGGATATATGATAGAGATGTTTACCTCTTTGGCATAAATGCACAGGAAGCAAGTCTCTTTTGATTGAAAGGAAGCTCTAGAATGAGGGGGCATAGGATGAAGAAGAAAGGGAATAGACTGAGGAGTAATCCAAGGAAGTACTTCTTCAGAAAAGTATGGTGGATGTGTGGAAAAGCCTCCTGGTGGAGGTGGTGGAGACAGACTGTATCTGAGTTCAAGAAAGCATGAGATAAGCATATAGGATCTCTAAGGAAGAGAAAAAGATAGTAGAAGGTATGGATGGTACACTGGATAGACCACATGGTCGTTATCTGCCATCATTTACTCTATCTCTCAAAGCATTAGGAGGAATAGAGAGATTACTTCTGGAGTACTGATGCCATCTTATGGTCACTGTGCAAATTACATATTTGCCACAGACCAAGGGACTGCATTTATGGAACAATCTTATTCCTTTTGCTGGTTTCCCTTTTTCCTTTGAAACCAGAGATCCCAGCAGACAGTGAGAAGGGTCCTTCAGCGGCAAAGTCTGGTAAGACTCGGCCACTTTTATTGCATTTCCTCAGCACCAGGGCACTCTGTGCATGTTACCTGAGATGGAAGACATTGCTGTTCCATTGGAACCAGCTGTAGGTGAGGTTTGCCGGGTAGGCCTCAGCCTGGCAGGCCATAAATGCATCCTGGGATACGTTTACTGTCACATTTTCTGGAGGAATCACAATCACTGGTGGCCCTAATGGAGGATAACACAAAAACAAGAGTATTAATATATACACACAAGCATCATACACACATTTCCCAAAAATGCGTACCCATGTAACAGGAGACACTGCAATAATTATACAACCTCTGCAGAGTGTCTCACAAGGCAAAGGGCCCGATACTCAGCTGGCGCCGGGCAGCGCATTTGCAGTCTGCCATCAGTGTTAAATCTGAATATTCGATGCTAGGCCGTATCCGGTGACCAGCATTGAATATCAGAGTTTATAATGGCCGCTAAAATGTTAACTGGCTATGCCGATATTCAATGCTAACCAGTTCACATTTTAGCAGTCAAAGATAGGCCTGCTATTTAAGTGACCAATTTTGACCTCTCAACATAGCTGGTTAGGCGCTGAATATTCGCGCCTAACCGGTTAGCCGATAAGTGGGATATTCAGTGGTAGATAACCAGTTATCTTCCATTGAATATCCGCAGTTAGGTGTTTTAACCCTATTTAACCAGCCAGGAGCCATTCCTGGCCAGTTATATAGTTTTGAATATCAGGGGGAAAATATTTTATACCACATTCATTGCTGGTTTAATCATGAATTGATAATGAGTGTGACTGTTGGGCGAACTGGATGGACCATTCAGTTTTTATCTGCCATCACTACCCAAGCTGCAAAGGTCTCAAATACAAATCAACTTATGCAAGCAGCTTAATAACTCTGGAATGTATTACCAAAAGCTGCGAAAACAACATACGACCATCTAAACTTCAGGAAATCACTAAAAACCTACCTATTCCAAAAAGCATACCTTACTAACATAACCTAAAAGTCTGAACCCTGCCACACAACTAATTAAAGCTAGAACTGGACTCAACGCAACTCCTCCTTATTACGATTCCCAAATATGTCTAACACAAGTATCTTATCCACCTTAATACCACTTTGTATTTGTTCTTTACCGGCTTGGTGTAAGCCTACGGTACTATGTTAGTCACATTGAGCCTGCAAATAGGTGGGAAAATGTGGGATACAAATGGAGTGGAGGAGTGGCCCAGTGGTTAGGGTGGTGGACTTTGGTCCTGGGGAATTGAGGAACTGAGTTCGATTCCCACTTCAGGCTCAGGCAAGTCACTTAACCCTCCATTGCCCCATGTAAGCCGCATTGAGCCTGCCATGAGTGGGAAAGTGTGGGGTACAAATGTAACAAAAATAAAATAGATACTATCGGAGATTCTACATGGAATGTTGCTACTATTGGAGATTCTACATGGAATGTTGCTACTATCGGAGATTCTACATGGAATGTTGCTATTCCACTAGCAACATTCCATTTAGAAGGCTGCGCAGGCTTCTGTTTCTGTGAGTCTGACGTCCTGCACGTACGTGCAGGACGTCAGACTCACAGAAGCAGAAGCCTGCGCGGCCACATTGCTGATCTGCAAGGGCCGACTTCTACATGGAATGTTGCTAGTGGAATAGCAACATTCCATGTAGAATCTCAAATAGTAGCAACAGTGGAGGAGTGGCCTAGTGGTTAGGGTGGTGGACTTTGGTCTTGGGGAACTGAGGAACTGAGTTTGATTCCCACTTCCGCACAGGCAGCTCCTTGTGACTCTGGGCAAGTCACTTAACCCTCCATTGCCCCATGTAAGCCGCATTGAGCCTGCCATGAGTGGGAAAGCGCGGGGTACAAATGTAACAAAAAAAAATAAATAATAAATAAAGAAATCATCATCTTCTATGTATAGAGCAAGAATAAGTTGAATAAGGGTAATAGATAATTACAACAGTAAACATATAAATCCAGGGCCTCCCCACAGTCACACACGTTAAAGACGGTACAAGAAAACCCTCCTAGGGTGCACAGCCAGCATGCCACAATGTAAATCCCCTCCTCTTTCTTTATTGAAGCCAGAGGGGTAAGGGAAACATCCCCTCAGGAGGAGTAGCCTACTGGTTAGTGCAGCAACCTGAGAACCTGGGTTTTCTATTTCTGTTGATGGCTCTCTCATTCTCCCTGTCTCCTCAGCTCGAAACCTTGGGGTCATCTTTGACTCTTCTCTCTCCTTCTCTGCTCATATCCAGCAGATCGCCAAGACCTGTCGTTTCTTTCTTTACAACATCCGTAAAATCCGCCCCTTTCTTTCCGAGCACTCTACCAAAACCCTCGTCCACACCCTTGTCACCTCTCATTTAGACTACTGCAATCTGCTTCTTGCTGGCCTCCCACTTAGTCACCTCTCCCCTCTCCAATCGGTTCAAAATTCTGCTGCCCGTCTCATCTTCCGCCAGGGTCACTTTACTCATACTACCCCTCTCCTCAAGACCCTTCACTGGCTCCCTATCCGTTTTCGCATCCTGTTCAAAGTTCTTCTACTAACCTATAAATGTATTCACTCTGCTGCTCCCCAGTATCTCTCCACACTCATCCTTCCCTACACCCCTTCCCGTGCACTCCGCTCCATGGATACATCCTTCTTATCTGTTCCCTTCTCCACTACTGCCAACTCCAGACTTCGCGCCTTCTGTCTCGCTGCACCCTACGCCTGGAATAAACTTCCTGAGCCCCTACGTCTTGCCCCATCCTTGGCCACCTTTAAATCTAGACTGAAAACCCACCTCTTTGACATTGCTTTTGACTCGTAACCACTCGCCTCCACCTACCCTCCTCTCCTCCTTCCTGTACACATTAATTGATTTGATTACTTTATTTTTTTGTCTATTAGATTGTAAGCAGGGACTGTCTTTCTTCTATGTTTGTGCAGCGCTGCATAAGCCTTGTAGCTCTATAGAAATGCTAAATAGTAGTAGTAGTAGTTGATTCCCACTGCAGCTTATCGTGACTCTGGGCAAGTCACTTAACCCTCTATTGCCCCAGGTACAAAATAAGAACCTGTATATAATATGTAAACTGCTTTGATTGTAACCACAGAAAGGCGGTGTATCAAGTCCCTTCCCCTTTATATCTCCACCCATGGGCACCATCCCTAGAAGTGTCTCTATAATGCCTCCAGCTCATTGGTTCAGTGACAAAAGTCCTATTAAAAAACATCAACGAATTTAACAGTAACTTGCCGTAGCCCTTTTGAAAACTGACTAGGGCTGAATACCTAAATTTAAGAAACAAGTTTTACTAAGCATATGATATATCTCGGAGGGGGGGAGGAGGTGGTAAGTCATCTTGAGGTTGACTGTGAGTAGAATGTTGTCAGCAACATTGTCGGACAAATATTGAGAAGAAATATCTGAGACTAGGGCAGCCGCTGGCTGGGAGTTACTCAGGTACCGCTGATATTTCAAAGGAAGTAACCAGGCAGAAAGTGGGTTAACTCAGAGCAGCCTGTTCTAAGTTAACAGGATTGGTATCTACGTAGGTATCACCACGGAATATCAGAAGTGCTTAGATAATTCCTGGCTCTGGTTCACCCCAGCACTAACCACAGAGTGCCATCGTGGTCTGCCCGGATTTGCAGCAGCCCTGTCTAGGTGAATGCCGCTGAACATTTAGGGTGAATCCAGTGAGCAGGAATTTACCTGGGTAGAAGCCACTCTTACTTGGATAACTCATTTTGAAAATCAACTTCATTGTTAACAAGAATGCAAGTTTTGCAGAATGCTGCAGCCAAAATGAGGAGAGGAGAAAGAGCAGATCCTTATTTTATACAGTCACACTGGCTTCCTTTGTAGGTGAGGGTTATTTTTAAGACCATTTTGATGGTGAACAGAATCATCCGTTGCAATAAATGGAATGACCCTCCTATCCTAATTTTGTAAGATCGATCTTGACTCTCTTCAAAGAAATCTGAAATCTAAGTGGGAGAATTATTGCAAATAGCATCAATTCAGGAATATAGATTAAGTTACTAGGGAAGAAACACTGCGGGGAAAGGCTTGCAGTCTCTGGACCAGACTACTTAAAGGATTAAGGGTGGCAGGGCAGAGGCAAGCTATAATTGTACCCTGTGTGACTCACTTACCATGGCACCCTCACTGGTGCTTGTCCCATGCTTTCTTGAATTCAGATATAGTAACATAGTAGATGACGGCAGAAAAAGACCTGCACGGTCCATCCAGTCTGCCCAACAAGATAAACTCATATGTACTACTTTTTGTGTATACCTTACCTTGATTTGTACCTGTCCTTTTCAGGGCACAGACCGTATAATCTGCCCAGCACTATCCCCTCCTCCCAACCACCAGTCCCGCCTCCCACCACCGGCTCTGGCATAGACCGTATAAGTCTGCCCAGCACTATCCCCGCCTCCCAACCACCAGCCAAGCCTCCCACCACCGGCTCTGGCACAGACCGTATAAGTCTGCCCAGCACTATCCTCGCCTCCCAACCACCTGCCACGCCTCCCACCACCGGCTCTGGCACAGACCGTATAAGTCTGCCCAGCACTATCCCCGCCTCCCAACCACCAGTCCCGCCTCCCACCACCAGCTCTGGCACAGACCGTATAAGTCTGCCCAGCACCATCCCCGCCTCCCGCCACCGGCTCTGTTGTATTCACCCCTCCTGCCTCATGAAGCTACCGCTAGAGGTTGTGGCTGCCATTCTGAACCTGGAGACAGCACAGAAAGCAGCGACTATGGATCAATGCTCCCTGCCTGCCCTACCCTAGACCACCAGGGCATCCTTCAGATAGGCCTGAGGGGTAGATGCTCTTTGAGGTTGGGGGGGGGAAGAGTTCTTCCAGGGGAAGCAACGGATGGGGCACAATTTTGGCTTGCTACAGCCCCGAAGCATAACCTGGTATTTTAATGAATTTCTTTTAAAATGATGGCGTCTGCAGAAAATTAGTGGTGATTGTTTTAAATCTAAGCATTGGGGGAGCTTGAGCTGTAGAATGAGAGAAGATAAGAATGATTGCGAGTGACTGACTGTTGTCAAATGATATAATATAACCCATGCTGTAAATTATTACTAGGGGCAATGCTATAATTGGCTGCATCGAGGTTGGTGCACTGATAGTGAATGCTGAGTGCTCATTCTATAACAGCATCTGTTCACCAAGATGCACCTAAAGTTAGATGTGAACAGTTATGCTAGATCAATGGGAGGTGTACAGTAAGTGTTCTCTCCTAAATGTTCCAGGATATGAGCATAACTTACAGTATTCTACATGTTATGCATGAAAGGCAGGGGTTCTAAAACCAGTCCTTCAGGTTTTCAGGACACCCACAATGAATATGCATGAAACAGATTTGCATACAATGGAGGCAGTGCATGCAAACTTACATAAGTACATACCGTATTTTTCGGACTATAAGACGCACCGGACCATAAAACGCACCTAGGTTTTCCTCCCAAATTTGGAGGAAAAAAAAAGTGAATCTTATAGTCGGAAAAATAGTTACAGGCCCCCCTCCCTGTTCCAGGCACCCTCCCTCCGTTACAGGCACCCCCCTTTCTTCCTCCGTTACAGGCACACCACCCTCTCTCCCTCCGTCGGAATTTTAAAACTCCTCACCTCGTCGGTGTGACTCGCGGTAGCAGCAGCGCTTCAGCGTGCATGTTGCTGGGCGATCTTCACTCAGCCTTCTCTCTCTCAGCTCTCTGGTCCCAGAGAGCTGAGAGAGAAAAGGCTGAGTGAAGATTGCCCAGCAACATGCACGCTGAAGCACTGCTGCTACCGCGAATCGCACCGATGAGGTGAGGAGTTTTAAAATTCCGACGGAGGGAGAGAGGGGTGTGTGCCTGTAACGGAGGGAGGGAGGGAGGGAGCCTGTAACAGAGGGAGGGAGGATGCCTTTAACGGAGGGAGATGCCTGTAACGGAGGGAGGGAGGTGCCTGTAACGGGGGGTTGCTACATTCGGACTATAAGACGCACCAACATTTTCCTCCCAAATTTGGGAGGAAAAAAGTGCGTCTTATAGTCCGAAAAATACGGTAAGTATTGCCATACTGGGACAAACCAAAGGTCCATCAAGCCCAGCATCCTGTTTCCAACAGTGGCCAATCCAGTCACAAATACCTGGCAAGATCCCCAAAAAGTACAAAACATTTTATGCTGTTTATCCTAGAAATAAGTAGTGTCTTTTCCCCAAGTCCATTTTAATAATGGTCTATGGACTTTTCCTTTAGGAAGTCGTCCAAATCTTTATAAAACCCCACTAAGCTAACCGCCTTTACCACACTATCTGGCAACGAATTCCAGAGTTTAATTACACATTGAGTGAAGAAACATTTTCTCCGATTCATTATAAATTTACTACTTTGTAGCTTCATTGCATGCCCCCTAGTCCTAGTATTTTTGGAAACTTATCTCATGCATACTCCTTCTGACTCTGGGCAAGTCACTTAACCCTCCATTGCCCCATGTAAGCCGCATTGAGCCTGCCATGAGTAGGAAAGCGCGGGGTACAAATGTAACAAAACAAAAGTCTGCCCAGTTCCCGTTTTGTTTCCCAATTATTGGCGTTGCCACCCAATCTCCGCTAAGATTCGGCAGAATCATTCCTTGGTGTTTAGCCTGTGCTTACTGCTAAAGCTTTCTCCACGTTTCCAGCGTGTGCTCCCCGTTAGTTGCAAATTCTCTGTGCATAAAATTAGAATCCACACACTTGTCACCTCTCGTTTAGACTACTGCAATCTGCTTCTTGCTGGCCTCCCACTTAGTCACCTCTCCCCTCTCCAGTCGGTTCAAAACTCTGCTGCCCGTCTCATCTTCCGCCAGGGTCGCTTTACTCATACTACCCCTCTCCTCAAGACCCTTCACTGGCTCCCTATCCGTTTTCGCATCCTGTTCAAACTTCTTCTACTAACCTATAAATGTATTCACTCTGCTGCTCCCCAGTATCTCTCCACACTCGTCCTTCCCTACACCCCTTCCCGTGCACTCCGCTCCATGGATAAATCCTTCTTATCTGTTCCCTTCTCCACTACTGCCAACTCCAGACTTCGCGCCTTCTATCTCGCTGCACCCTACGCCTGGAATAAACTTCCTGAGCCCCTACGTCTTGCCCCATCCTTGGCCACCTTTAAATCTAGACTGAAAACCCACCTCTTTAACATTGCTTTTGACTCGTAACCACTTGTAACCACTCGCCTCCACCTACCCTCCTCTCCTCCTTCCCGTTCACATTAATTGATTTGATTTGCTTACTTTATTTATTTTTTGTCTATTAGATTGTAAGCTCTTTGAGCAGGGACTGTCTTTCTTCTATGTTTGTACAGCGCTGCGTACGCCTTGTAGCGCTATAGAAATGCTAAATAGTAGTAGTAGTAGTAGTAGAATATATTTTACTTTCTGCATGGCATGCTACTACACTCATGGTAGAATCCAGAAGCTCAGGCATCCACGGATCGGCCCCTTTGTGAGTATTGTATCTATGTTACATGAATGTTCTTCCATACCAGTGGCGTAGCCAAGGGTGGGCCTAGGCCCACCCACTTTGGGCTCAGGCCCACCCAGTAGCAGCACACCTATGATGTGCCTGGCAGAGATTCCCAAGTCCCACCAGCTGAAAACTCCCAACAACTGTTCCTCCTGCATACCTTGTAAATAGCAGATCTTCGCCTGCAGCAAGCAGTGACTGATACATACTGCTCGCACTGCCCCCACAGCCTTCCCTCTGACGTACTCCCGCCTATGAGGAAACAGGAAGTTGCATCACTGGGAAGGCTGTGGGAACAACATGAGCAGTGTGCATTAATTGCTGCTCGCCGCTGGTGAAAATCTGCTATTTAAAAGATGCGAGAGAGGGGGGATGTTTGAGAGACCATATGGCATGCAGGAGAGACCAAATCACCTGTGAAATGGGGCAGGGTTCTTCTGCCCACCCATCTTGGGCCCAGGCCCACCCAAAATTGGGTGTCTGGCTACGCCCCTGTTCCATACTATTATATCATATCTATTCTGCGGATATTTATCACATTTCTGTTATAGGAATGTTCTACTGTGCTCTCTATGCATACTTCTGATAACTGTTTCATATCATTGCTACTACTAGGATTCAACTTGTATCTCCGAATTTACCTCACTGTTTTAACTGTCTTTTACACCGACCTTTTGTCATTTTAACTATTGCTATGCTGTTAACACAAAGTTGTTTATGACATGTTAAACCAATTGTATGCTGCCTTGGATGAATCTCTTCATAGAAGTAGTTAATAAATCCCAATAAATAAAATAAAAATAAATTTACAAGCTTTCAAGTCTGTCTGCTATTTATTTATTTCATTGACAACAAATGCATCAAACATTCATTTATACACAAAAGGTGACATCAAATTACATAAACATATGATACCAGACAAAAACAAACAGTTGTTTTTAATTTCTATATCCCCCACTCCGTTCTCTCCCTCTGGTCCCCATTCCCAAGACCCTAATAATCTAATGTATATGGGACCTATCACTTGAACTCCCCCGCTCAAACCCCCTTTACCATAAGCAGACCCGATAAAATCCTCAGGAACAATATTCAGAGCCACATATCCCAATGTCATACAAGAAAGAAACTAGGGTCAAATTAATATCCCACATTCTTGTTTTGCTCAAGTTAAATGTGCTTAACTGATAAAAATTAAAATAGAAAGAACTGCTTTAAATAAGAGTCCCAAAGTCAAATAATACCAGGCCAACTAGTTCTGCATCTAAGTGGTACAGTCAGGGATGGTACAGGGGTGAGGAAGGTGGCGCTGAGGAGGAACTGGCAGTTATGTGGGTACTGGCGCCCACATAGCTAAGCGGGCAAATTTAGGACAGATCAAAAGCTGTCCTAATTCAGCCTGCTTAGCTATGTGGGTGCCGGCACTGAATATTGCTGGTACCTACATAATTTTTACAAAGATTTTTCAGGCTCTCCAAACCCCCTTCCCCTCCTGAAACAGCCCCCCCCCCCATCCAACACCCCCCCCCCCCCAAGCCTACCTTGCATCCCTGGTGGTCCAGTGGGGGAGTCGGGGACAGGAAAAAGCTCCACTTGCTCCCGCCCCTAGCAGCTGCCTCATCAAAATGTTTGCATGCCCTCTAGTGGCAGCCTTGCAGTACTACCTATTTTAATGAGGTAGCCACTAGGGACAGGAGCGAATGGGGTTCGCTCCTGCTCCTCACACCTCCACTGGGCCACCAGGAATGCGAAGTAGGCCTGGAGAGGGCCTATAGCAATGGTGGGGGAATCAGAAGGCCTGGGAAAGATTTAAAGATTATGCAGGTCCCAGACGATATTCAGCCAGGTCCTGCATAACTGTCTTATGCAGGCCCTGGCTGAATACTGGCCAGGGCCTGCACAAACTCCAGCAGCCAGAGCACATGTTATTAAGCTCTGGATATTCAGTGCCCAGCACTGAATATTCAGAGCTAGTTTAGTTAGCGCTATAGAAATGATAAGTAGTAGTAGTAGTGGCCACCAGCTGAACATTACCCCTATAGCAATTAAGGGAACTACATTAAAATAGATAATATAAATGAAATGAAGTGTCTTCCAACCCCATGCCTCATCTCTTCACTTGTTGAGGACCTTCCCTGTGTCTCACATACTGCACCCTGTGCATCAACCACCCTTTGTGCTCTCTTGTTCCTGCCTTTCACCCCCTGCCCCCACTGTTTCACCCAGTGCCTTGTGCACTGGCCTCTCCCCATGTTCAGCCCCTCTTGCATTACCTTGAACAAGGAGGCGGCTGGTGTGAATGATCTCCCCCTCTGGGCTGGAAGCATGGCAAGTGTACACCCCGGCATAACTGCGTTCAATTTCATTAATAGTCAGGGAGCCATTGTTCACCTGGTGAGAGACACAGAGTCCACTGATAATAAGCAAACCACAGAGGCAATTCTTCACTAGGCAAGGCTATATATAAGCTGGCCACTAGATGTCAGCAAAGTCCTCAGGCTTCGAGCTCAGTGAACTCTGGAAAGAATTTAATCTTAAATGTGGATATTTTGCTTTCAGTTTTCTTCCCAGCTGGAGTTTCCTAATACTCATAGGTTCCATCCTGTATCCAATTTGCCACAGGACTGGGTGTGAGATGAGACATCAGGGGCCCGATGCTCAAAACTCCAGCACTAGAGGCAAGAGTGCATGTCCCATAGTGCAAGAACAGCACAGAAAACTAGCCCCCCACTGCCCAAAGCAAACAGGATGCGAATTTTATGTGCGCTATTAAAGCAAAAGCAAGGGGGAAGGAATGTGACTGATGCATGCGCACAGGAGCTGCACTCCTGTGGGTATGCGCCAGGCAAAGACAGGAAGTGCACGAGCACATCTGCACCCTTCCCTGCACCATGAAATATAAAACCCCTCAAATCTTTACAGTTTAAATCCCCAAAGAGGATCATAGCAAAGTGCAGGAAAATCGGCACTAATGCCCGCCCTCACCCTTGACTTTGCTCGGACTCGCAGACATGTTTTTTTTTTCTCACTATCAGCACTACAGGCTTCTTTCTCCTTTCCAAAGAAGCCAAAACCTGGCAATTTAATGTGAAAAATGTAGAAGAAATCCTCTCCTCAAAACCTGAACACCACCCTCGACTTTGCAGTGTGTTTTCCGCGTTAAAGCCAGCATTAGATTCTACGCCGTCTTCTGGGCATTGAAATGAATACATAATCACCCTGATTTGAATCCATTTCAATGCATTTAAATACAATTTGCATTTATCTTCAGCGCACAGATTACCTCACATGCTGGAGGGTTTTTGTGCATGCTGCACACATTAATGTGCGCGCAGTTCCAGCGCTAATCGCTCCTAGCACCGCCATTAGGTTTTGAGCATCTGAGCCCAGGAGTCTGCAAACACTCTACTATATTGAGGACAGTGATATAAAGTCCAAACAACTGAATAGCCAACCATCATTGTAACTTTATTATTTTCATCAAATCCATTGCTCCTCTCAAAAATGGCAAACCTAACCAAAAATAGTCTTTTTCCCCCTTTTTTAAACCCTTAAAAATCTTACAATCTCAGGGTAGGAAAAAGCCCGAAAGTTCAAGGTAGCTTTAAACTTATCGTTTCTGCTTCTTTCTTTTCAATCACTGGTTCAAAAAGCCTCCCCATTTTTTAAACAAATTTAACATGTGTATATATTCCTGCATATATTAAATCTGTTAAACAGTGAGGATTTTTTGAGCCGGCGATTGAAAAGAAGGAAGCAGAAACAATACGTTTGAAGCTACCTGAACTTTCGAGGCTTTTTCCTACCCACTCAGGGCAGCTCTAGGTTAGCCAGCACCCTATGCCACAAGTGAACTGGTACCCCTCTGCCTCTACCTTTGGAGGAGGTCCCAGCGCAGTTTTGTCTATCAGTAGGAGCAGTGGCTTTGGCACAATATGCTTATCTGTCTCCCCCTCCCCCCCCCCCCCAAATACTATCCCTTCCATCCCCTCTTCCTCTTTTCACCACCCACAGTGTGCAGTATCCCCTTCCCTCTCGTCACCCAGGGCCGGTCTTAGGCAGAGGCAACCAAGGCGACCGCATAGGGCCCCGCACGGCACGCCTAAGGGGGCCCCGCGCAGCGCCTCAACTCTGCCTCACTCGTGCCTCCGCTCCGACCTCCGCCGCTGCTCGCCTTAGTTGCCTGAGATGATCCCCATTCCCGCGGCTCGGCCACTCCGTTCACGCCACCACCGGCGCAGCATCCACCCCCGGCTTGGGCCCGCTACTAATTGTAGTGGACTTGAACTGAATAATTTCTGGGGAGGGGAGGTTTCATGATAGCATTGTGCTTATTATTTCAATCAGGTTTTTTTTGTACGTTTAGCTTCATTTGTCTTTATTTGAAATTTCGTAAATAAAAAAATGTTCTAAAAATGGAATAATCTTATCAATGGGGTGGAGCTAGGGTGGGGGCGGGGCCCCACCAAATTGGTCTGCATAGGGCCCCGCACTTGTTAAGACCGGCCCTGTCGTCACCAGCATTATTTTCTATCTCCCCCACCCCTTCTCTCCTTCCGTTTCTTACCTGTAGCTCAGCATAGTGTCCTTACATCTCCTTCCTGCAGCAGTGGCTCTATCAAGTGTTGACCGATTGCTTTTTCTACTTTACAAACATGTACAAATAACCCCACCAACCCACACACATGTAGTTATATGCAGAGGGGTTGGAAAGAATTGCATGAGCTATGCTCTGCATGCTTTCCTCACTTATTCTACTTTAGTAGCAGTGGTGGGTGGGGGGCTCTCAATCCAGTTCTTCATAAACAAATATGAAGATATCTCTGGTTCTTGATCTGTAAGTCATTTCTTGGATTGGTGGGGGGGGGGGGGGGAGGGAGGGGAGGTAGGGGGCAGAAAGAACAATGTTGAGTCATGGAGGAGACAAAGATTTGTCTAGAGTTCAAAGACAGGCAGTGGCGTTCCTAGGGGGGCTGGCACCCGGGGGCGGATCGCTGATGCGCCCCGCCCCCCTGGGTGCAGCGCCCCCCCTCCGATGCAGCACGGAACCCCCCCCTCGGCGAAAGGACACCCCCGCGAAGGACCCCCCCCCCCCCCCGCCGGGTGCACGCCGCCGGGGGGGGGGGGGGGTGCCGTGCGCGCCTGTCCTCCGTTGTTCCATGCTTCTTCTCTGCCCCGGAACAGGTTACTTCCTGTTCCGGGGCAGAGAAGAAGCATGGAACAACGGAGGACAGGTGCGCGCGGCACCCCCACGGCGGCGTGCACCCAGGGCAGACCGCCCCCCCCCCCCCAGGAACGCCACTGAAGACAGGGTTTCCATGTTCCTCTAAGGCAGCTGCTGAGTGATGACCATGTGCACAGGAGACAACAATATCACTGGCTTTCCCACTGCTGCTGTCACAGTGACTTACGGTCTGCTAAGGTTTCAGACTCAGCGCACACCCTACCACCCGCTCCCTGATCTCAGGATAACGTGGACTCACCTGGATCTTGTCACTGCCCAGTAAGACAACACCGTTTCTCTTCCAGGTAATGGATGGCTTTGGATTCCCATAGGCCACACAGGAGAGGCTCAGGGTGTCACCACCGCGCACCTCCACGAAGGCAGGTGGAGTCTCATGGAAAGCAGGCGGAGCTACAAGTGGGCAGAAGAGAAAGAAGAGCAGAGATTTGTCAGCTGTGGACCAGACAGTGAGAAAACCCAAGAGTTAATGTGATAAATGGAAATAAAACAAAGCAAAAAAAAAAAAAGGAAAATGTATTTAGTTAGTCCAATAAAACTAGTCTCATTTTATTTTCCTTTTTTGGTTTTGGTTTATTTCTACTGTATTTATTAACTTTAAAAGGGACTAACATGTCAACCTCACAACTTTATCCAAGAGTTTATGTGAACATCACAAAATGTTGCATCCCAAAGACTTGCCATAGTGTTGCTAAATCCAATCAGGCCACTCAGCTCGGACACTTCAATTCCCTCCATGGCTAATTACAGAAGATTTTTTATGACACACACATCGTTCACACAGAAGATACAGGCACACACACAGAACAGGGTCAGATTTGTCCAGGTCATACAAAGTCAACAGCAGAGCTAGGATTACACATGAAGTGCAGGAGATGTGGAAAGCCATAATCGAAAGGGACGGCTAAGTTTTGATGAGGACTTGCTTGCACAACATCCCCATCCAGGGGCGGGGAAACCCGTACTTTTGAAACAAGATGGACGTCCATCTTTTGTTTCGACAATACAGGAACGCCCAAATCCGAAATTTGGTTGTCCTTAGAGATGGTTATCCCTAGACTTGGTCGTTTCTGATTTTAGGCAATAATCGAAATCAAGGATGTCCATCTCAGAAACGACCAAATGCAAGTCATTTGGTCATGGGAGGAGCCAGCATTTTTAGCGAACTGGTCCCCCTGACATGCCAAGACACAAACCGGGCACCCTAGGGGGCACTGTAGTGGACTTCATAAATTGCTCCCAGGTACATAGCTCCCTTACCTTGTGTGCTGAGCCCCCCAAAACCCACTACCCACAACTGTACATCACTACCATAGCTCTTACGGGTGAAGGAGGGCACCTAGATGTGGATACAATGGGTTTGTGGTGGGTTTTAGAGGGCTCGCTGTTTCCTCCACAAACGTAACAGGTAATGCTAATAATAATAGGGGGGGATGGGCCTGGGTCCGCCTGCCTGAAGTGCACTGCACCCACTAAAACTGCTCCAGGGACCTGCATACTGCTGTCATGGACCTGAGTATGACATCTGAGGCTGGCAATCAATATTTTTAAAGATGTTTTTTTGAGGGTGGGAGGGGGTTAGTGACCACTATGGGAGTAAGGGGAGGTCATCCCCAATTCTCTCCGGTGGTCACCTGGTCAGTTCGGGAACCTTTTTGTGCCTTGGGCGTAAGAAAAACACAACCAGGTAAAGTCGTTCAAGTGTTCATCAGGGTCGTTCTTGTTTCTTTCGATTATGGGTCGAGGATGTCCTAGTGTTAGACAAGCTCAAGTCCCGCCTTCGCTACGCCTCCTTGAACTTTGGCTGTCCCTGCGACGGAAAGAAGTTAGGGACGTCCAAAATCCATTATACCAATTTGGAAGACCCCGTGAGGAGGACGCCCATCTTCCGATTTATGTTGAAAGATGGGCGTCCTTCTCTTTCGAAAATGAGCCCAATAGTGACCCCCCCTCCTTCCCTCCCGTCAGTGTCAAAACTGTGATTTTGTACACAAAAGGAGTGAAAGGTCTATATCCTGGCTCACTTTCCAGCTTGGTCTGGCTCGCGCTGGCTTGGGTTTCTGAGAAACTCTGAAACTGGCCCGAACCAAACCCTGGGCCAAGCATCTGACAGATACACAGTGAAGGACCATCAAACAGAAAGTCCTTGCTAGAGCTGTGACTGGGATACACAGTTAGTATATTTCCCCTTGTCCCAGTAAGGGCCTGGAGACAAACTGGAGAAGGAGAGGGAGGTAACAGATTAATAAGTAACCTTCCAAATTTTTAGGGCAGTAAGAGCCAGTCAAGGGTTTGATTACCAGCAGGCTGGACTCCCTTTACAAATAGGGCAGTGTAATTGACTTGACCTATCTTTGCCCTCATCTTTATTCTTTATTTTATTTCTCATTTGTAATCAACTTATTAACTAAGCATATAACAATAAAACCATTCACAATTCAAAAATTAAGAAACAGACATATGCCAAACATCAGTCAGTATTAAATCTCAACTCTTACCCCATTATTTTCAACAGACATATGCTCGTACAAACAGATGTTTTTTAACTTTTTCTTAAATTCAAGCATAGATGATAAAAAACGCAAATTGACAGGTAATTTATTCCATAATAAAAACTCAATTATGGCTAAAGCACTGTGAAGCCGCACCCTGCAAGAGAGCGCATCTGACTGAGATGACCAACGCGTTAAGAGGGCAGACTGAAGAGGCCTCATGTGGGTCCTCGCCCACAGAACCACCTCGATGGTTGCCGCCATGGAACCGAGAACCTGGAGAATCGCCCAAGCAGACGGATCCTTCACCACAAGAAGCCGACGAATCTGCGACTGAATCTTCAGGATCCACACTTCCAGAAGGCACACCATTCCTTCCCAAGTGTTAAAATGAACCCCAAGAAACTCCAAAGACTGACTTGGGAAAAGAGAACTCTTGGCCACATTGACAATCCAACCCAGAAGCTGAAGCAGCTGGACCACTCGAGACGTGACTGTACAGCTCTCCTTGATCAACTTCACCCGTATCAGCCAGTTGTCCAAGTGGGGGTGCACCAGAATGCCCTCTTGCCTGAGGCGAGACACCAACACCACCATCACCTTTGAGAAGGTCCATGGCGCCATATCAAGCTGAAGGGCATTGCCCGAAACTGGTAGTGCTCCCCCAAGAATGCAAACCAGAGAAACCTTTGATGATCCTGAAGAATTGGAATAGGAAGGTATGCCTCAGACAGATCCATGGAGGTCAAACTCCCCTGACAGCACAGCTACTATCGCTGAACATAGGGTCTCCATACAAAAGGGAGAGATGCGCCAAGGCCCAATTCACCTGCTTGAGATCAAGAATAGGACGCCAGGAATCCTCCTTCTTGGGCACCACAAAATAAATGGAATACCTCCCAGAACCTCTCTCTTCTAGAGGGACAGGAATCACTGCCTGCAGGGCCAAAAGCATCTCTAGGGCCTGAAGGACTGCTGTCATCTTTACAGGAGACACGAGGAAGGCATCTGGAAGAGGACGATGAAACTCCAGCGCATAGCTGTCCTTGATAATATCCAGGATCTACTGATCCGATGTCACGTGGGCCCACCTCTGGTAAAACAGTTACAACCTGCCACCAATGGACACCACGAGGCTGGGCACCCACATCTTCATTGTGAAGCCCTGGTGCCTCCTGAACTTCCGAAAGCCCCATCACTCCTATTGCCCCGAAAGGAAGGAAAGGACTGAAAGGGCTAGCCTCTATTCCAGTAAGGACTAAGCAGGGAACCTGCCCCTCAATTTGGCAGATGATGGCGATGATGGCGGTGGCGGGGGGATGGGAGATGATGGCGATGGTGGCGTGGGTGGGCGATGATGATGCCGGCCGGGGGGGGGGGTGTGGCAGCGGCGGAGGGCTACAACGTGCCCCCTCACCTCGGCTCTGGCCCCCCCCCCTACCGCTGAAGGTCAGATACACCCCTGCTGTAGAGATTTTGTTTACCTCCTTTTCATTCCTTCATTAAATTTCTCTCCCCCTTTTTCCGTAGAGATTTTATTTGCCTCCTTTCCCATCCCTCATTAAATGTCTCTTCCTCTTTTTCCAACCAGTTTTCCATCAGCCCTCTTCCTCCTTTCCGAATTCTTTTCCCGGGTTACTTTTATTGTTAGCTGCATTGTTGAGTTGTGATGATTGGCAGTATATCAAGATCAAGTAAATACAAAAACAGAAAGGGCTGTAATGTGGCCATTACCTAGGCTAACTGGAAAAGCCTCTCTCCCCCTCTCCCTGAAAGGAGATGGTTTTGTAAGGGAAAGGATACAAGATAGCCTGGGGGGTGAGGGCAGGTCAGAGGCCAGGGTAATCTGAACTCCACATCTGATCTAATTAGGAGCAGAGAGGAGAAGGCAGTGGGAGAGGAGGTGGTTCAGCTTTCCCCCTTTCATGTGCAGCTTTGATCTGTCATTGTGCAGAGGGAACTCAGGCCCCCATCTGTCACTAGGATGCCCAGAGGATAGGGGGTCCAGCTGAGAGATACCCAAAGCAGTGGAGGCCAAGGGGAGGGGCTGAAAAATCCCAGTCTCCCCAAGGCCCTGCTACATAAAACCAGTCAATCATTGACAGACGCTACATTCATGCAGTCAGGTGCACTTCTTACACCCTGCACTTTGGAAACAGCTGCAAGACCATCACTGGGGTGTCCAGGCTAGAGACACACTTCTGATGCCTCATTAGTAAAATGACTTCTGAGAGGGGGAAAGGGAAGCGACACGGCAGTCACTTCTGTCACATAAAGACCTTTCCCAGAGGATGCCGGACTAAACAGAACTGAAGAAAAGGCACAGAGGTTCCCAATCTGAGGAGAATGAACTGGGATCTAGCAGCATCACACCAAGAAAGACACTGGATAGATGAGAGCAGTCTTTGGGTTCTAAGGACAGTGCCAGGCCGACTTCTATGGTCTGTGCCCTGAAAATGGCAAGGACAAATCAAGAACAGGTATACATATGAAGTATCACATCATACCATATGTAATGAGTTTATCTTGTTGGGCAGACTGGATGAACCGTACAGGTCCTTATCTGCCGCCATCTACTATGTTACTATGTTACAATTGGGCTCATTTTCAAAAGAGAAAAAACGTCCAAAAAGTGGCATAAATCTGCATTTGGACATTTTTCTCACAAAAACATCCACATTGGTATTTTCAAAACCAATATTTAGACATTTTTCTATGAAGTCCGTTAGAAGTGCGTTCAAATCACAAGGGGGCGTGTTAATGGTGGGATTTGGGCGTCCCTAACAGACGTTTTTCAGTCATAATGGAACAGAACAAAACCATCCAAGACTAACACTTAGTTTTGAGCTAGACCTGTTTTTATAACAAATAAGGCACAAAAAGGTGCCCTAAATGACCAGATGACTACTGGAGAGAATCAGGGGTGGCTTCCCCTTACTCCTCCTCCCAGTAGTCACTAACTCCCTCCCACCCCCCCAAAAAATGTGATTAAAAACATTACTTGCCAGCCTCTATGCTACCCCCAGATGTTTTTATTTCCATTTTATTTCCATTTTGCTCACACCTTTGTGATGTTATACTCAGGTTCATTAGAACAGCATGCAGGCATAGGCGGTCGGTGGCCCAACTGTCTGGGGAGGCTAAAGGGGGCAGGGTTAGGGGTGGGGCCAAGGGTGGAGCTTAAATCCATAATTGTCTGATAACATGCAGTAAAAATAAAAGTCACAATACCTTTTATTAAATTTAGATATTAGATATGTATCATATGTCAAAGAATAAAGTGGTTGCTCAAAGCATATTCTAACCACAATCGCTCAACTGCAAAACACTATGCACAACTTTGTCCAAAAACACACTCAGAACCTTACTGTACCATAAATATTACACTGGGCAGAGCTAATACATCAATATACCACCCATACGGAAAATGCAGACCGTCAACAATATGAAACAAGGGATCATATCATCACAATTCTCATGTAGAGCCACAAAACACCCTAATTCATGTTTAATGTGGGATAAAATGCCATAAATAAGTAAATAAATATAAACTTTTAATGTTGAGCACCTGATTCTCAAAGTGGACATATTCCAAACACTATAATGAAAATAAAATGATCTTTTCTACCTTTGTTGTCTGGTGACTTTTTCTGATCATGCTGGCCCAGTATCCGTTCTGCTGCTACCTGACCTCAGTGCAGGTCAGGAAGTCATCCTCATTAAATATCTCCCTGGCAACCCAGGACACCTCCAGCCAACCCCCCCTGCTTTCCCAGCAGTAAGGTAAACAAACCATAAACCAATTTCTACAACTGCTAGAGGGCTTTCACTGCAGCTCCTGCTGTGAGGATGGAGGTAAATCAACAATTTAATCCCCTCAGAGCAGCTGGACTCCACAGCTGATCCATTCTGCTGCAGCAGGGGGGAGGGCTTAGTCTCTCCAAGCCTCTTATACCGGGCGGGCGCCTATGCATGCAGGCCCCTGGAGTAGTCTAGTGGTGGGTTCAGTGCACTGTAGACAGGTAGACCCAGGCCCATACCTCTCCCTACCTGTTACACTTGTGGAGGAAACTGTGAGCCCTCCAAAACTCACCAGAAACCCACTGTACCCACATATAGGTGCCCCCCTCACTCGTAAGGGCTATGATAGTGGTGTACAGTTGGGGGTAGTGGGTTTGGGGGGGGGGGGGAATTTTATGAAGTCCACTGCAGTGCCCCCTAGGATGCCCTATTGTTTTCCTGGGATGTCTATGGAACCAGTCTACGAAAAAATGCTGGCTTCTCCTACATCCCAATGGCTTGATTGTGTGCGTTTTGCACTTGGACGTTTTTTGTTTGAAAATGGACCAAAAAACAAAACGTCCAAATCACAAAACCTTGTATTTTCGAAAGCAAAAGATAGACGTTTTCTTTTTTGAAAATGACCTTCTTTCCTATCCAGATTTTGGATGTTGTTTTTTGCAAAAACGTCAGACTTAAACGTCATATCAAAAATGCCCCTCCATGTCTGCTGGTATACCTTCTGACAGGGCTGGATGGCACAGGACACACGTGTTTCCATGCACTGTGCTCCCATCACACCCCAACATTGGAAAGAAGAAAGCATGCTACAAAGTAACTTTCTTGTCTCAGAGACAGCAAAGATATGAAACAGACTTAAGATAGAAAGGCACAAGTTGATGCAATCCTGTTTTAGGCCTATTCAAGCCCTAGGTAGCTGAACCTGTTATTCAGCCATCCATACTTTTAGCCAGTGCAAATACAGTTTATCAAATTGCAGGAGTGAAATCAAGCAGAGTACGTACAGTTGACAGTGAGGTGAATCCAGGTTCCATTTTGGAACTCTCTGTCTGCGTGGTGCCGATCCAGGAAGAAAACCCGACACTCGTACCACCCCTGGTCCTCCAAACGTAGGAAGTCTATGCGGAGGGAGGCACCTTCCTTGATCTGCGTACGGCCTGCAGAGAGAGAGAGAGAGAGCAAAAATCAGTTCATACAAATTCTATAATGCTCAGCCCCTTTCCCAATTAACACTGCCTGCAGGGAGAGCATGGAAATCAGTCCATACAAATTCTATAATGCACAGCCACTTCCTTAAAGAGCAAGAATCTGCTACAAAGAAGTACAGATAGACTTGTTTTGGTTCTGTGATTTCTGGCACACTCAAAACTTCTTTCAGCAAATTCCTTTATGTTTCTGAACAAAGGATTTTTAATGGGTTTATGGCTTGCCGGAAGTTGACCTAAAACACTCTATGGACTTGGCACAGGTACTCAAACAGGACTGACCTGTTCCTACATCATCCTTTACAGGGACCAGGACACAAAAGTGGGCAAAGTCAACCTAGAATAGTTAAGGTTTTCTATTTTTGAGTCACATCAATAAAATATTTGCTTGTAATCTCTGACAAAGATCTCTTACAGAAATAAAAGGCTCACATGCAGGACATATGATAGCATTGAACTGGATGACCCAGATACAGTCTTGACCAATAGAATGTGCACAGAATCTCCCCCCCCCCCCCCCACTCCTTTCCTGGAATAAAACACCCCAATCATGCCTCTCCCCTGGACACCTCTGAAGCCCTTCTCCCCTTCCCCTCCTCGCTAGGAACAGGTTCAGCTAGTTCTCCTCCATTCCATCATGGGCTCTGATGCTCCTGCTTTTCTTAAAAAGACTGGTAAAAACATCAGTGTATGTAGGGGGCAGAGGTGCTCAATGTTGGTCCTCGAGGTCTGCAACCCAGTCAAGTTTTCAGGATTTTCCAACCCATTCAGGTTTTCAGGATTTCCCCAATGAATATGCATGAGATCTATTTACATACAATGGAGGCAGTGCATGCAAACAGATCTCATGCATATTCATTGCCTCTACTTAGTAACTTTAGCCGTTTTCAATATATAACAAAACTTTATTTATTCAATATTAATATTGAATAAATAAAGTTTTGTTATATATTGAAAACGGCTAAAGTTACTAAGTAGAGGTAATATAGTAAATGTAACTTATTGAAGAAATTTCTCACAGGGGTAGAAAGATGCATATTCATTGGGGAAATCCTGAAAATCCAGCTAGGTTGTGGACTTCGAGGACGACCCTTGAGCACCTCTGGTAGAGGACAATTCTACACCTTAAGCGCTAACATTTATGGGCACATTACACATGTAAGTGTTTAGAATGTTAACATATACACACCATATACGCACAGGTGTGTACATACCATTCTGCCGCTAAAGCGCTACTCTGAAAGCGTGAGGATATCTTGAATCACGTGTACTTAAAAGGGGGAGCACACATGTACCTCATATAATACTATTAGATACATATATATCTCCAGAACACAGCAATTTGTCTTATATGTGGTTTAGGTAGACTTGACAGAGCTTCTCCATGTTACGAAAGACTCCATTGGTTGCCAATTCAGGCTAGAGTTTTTTTTTATAAGCTTTGTTGCTTAGTTTATAAGACTTGGAAGGGCGTGACACCATGTTATATGCTTCCAATGATCAAAATTCAGACTTCCAAGTATATGCCACTCACAACAATTTGAACATATGTGTTCCATCTTACAAAGGCTTTATCTTCCTATCAAGCCTCTCCAATTTGGAATTCTTTATCAACTTTGGTGAACTGTCAAACCATGTTACTTAGTTTTCTGTAAAGGTTTAAAAACAAATTTGTTTAGAAAGTATGTGCTTCCTAGCTAGATATGGAGAAATTAGATCTTACCTGCTAATTTGCTTTCCTTTAGTCCCTCCGGACCGGACCAGGACCACCTGCTGGTAGGCGGGCACAACCCAACAGTCCAATCCTGGTCCGGTTCGGAGGGACGCTAAGGAATATGCCGTTGTATGTTAATCTGCTTTTTGTAAAATATATGAGCTCCCAGTTTTGTACACTGGTTATATCTTGAATTGTGATTCACTCCGAACCTACTTAAAGGTATTGAGGGGAATAAAACATAACATAGCACTTAGGTGTGATGGCTAGTATAAGAGACCGGACTAAGCAGAACTGCTCAGATTTGACCTGTTAGGCAGGATCTTATCAGGTGTCCTGTTACAGAATTGCCCTTTTAATGTGGGAAATCAGGACTGACTCAGGCTGTCTAGATGACAGGGATTCACAGTTGAAAGGGCTACCTAGAAATGGGTTATCGTGTGCATCTTCTACCAGACACTCTCTGGCACCAATTTCAGCCCTGATTGGAAAGGAAGTCGTGAAAGGCGGGGATTCTCAGCCGTCCTTGGGACTCAAGCCAATCAGATCTTCAAGATTCCACAATGAATATGCGTGTGATAGATTAATTACACACACTGCTTATACCCCACGTTGGCCCACAAAGAGTTCAACGCGGTTAACAAACCAAGGGCTAGGCATTCCTAGGAAGTAACAGCTATCTCTGAACTTAAACCTTAGACAACCGCAACCTAGTGCAATCCCTCGTCCTAAGCCATCTGGATTACTGTAACTCAGTATACACAGGCTGTAAAGAGCAAGTGATGAGGAAACTGCAAACAGCCCAGAA
The DNA here is from genome assembly GCF_901765095.1 of Microcaecilia unicolor. Lineage (NCBI taxonomy): Eukaryota > Metazoa > Chordata > Amphibia > Gymnophiona > Siphonopidae > Microcaecilia > Microcaecilia unicolor. The sequence goes on from NC_044044.1 coordinate 53,473,498, forward strand.
CACAGCAGCCAGACTCATCTTCGGAAAACCAAAATATGAAAGGGCAACACCACTACTAAAGCAACTACACTGGCTTCCACTTAAGGAACGAGTCACTTTCAAGGTATGTACACTAGTCCACAAGATCATTCATGGTGAAGCCCCTGCCTATATGTCCGAGTTGATAGACCTTCCAACCAGAAATGCTAAAAGATCATCCAGAACATACCTCAACCTCCACTTCCCTAATTGCAAGGGAGTGAAATACAAGACGCTACACGCGTCAACCTTTTCTCACACGAGCACACAACTTTGGAATACACTGCCGCGCAACCTAAGAATGACTCACGAACAAGCCTCCTTCCGCAAATTACTGAAGACTCATCTGTTTGAAACAATTTATGGCAAGAGCCAAAACACATAGAGTCCACACTCACTGATCATCAATGCTCCATACATCCACTTCTAACCTTCATCCCCCGTAATTCCACATCACTCATACATCTGCTCACAGGAATATGTACACCATATATCTCTGTGTCTTAACACTGCCCTCTAAGCTTCCCATTGTCTCTTTCCAACGTTTCAATGTTGATCTCCCATTGTCATATTCTTAATGATACTTCGATGGTCTCACAAAACTTGCACAATGTAACCTATAACCAAGTTGTAACAAATGTATTTCCATTATTCATATCTTATTGTAAGCCACACTGAACCCGCAAAGAGGTGGGAAAATGTGGGATACAAATGCAATAAATAAATAAATAAATAAATAGACATCGACTTAAATAAAATAGTTTTCGGTGACTTGCAGAACAATCCACATTGAGAAATTCATCTAATCTGCATACAATGGAAACAGTGTAAGCATTGTGGGTATCCTGAAATCCTGTCTGTCTGGCTGGGTGTGACCTGAGCACTGTTCCCTCTTAGCTGAGTGGGAGTCCTCCATCTACAGTCCTGCCAATAGGGGGGGGGGGGGGTGTTTCACTATCACATTTTCGGTAGTGAGGGACAGGTAAGCTCTGCAGGACTCCAGGGAACCTCCCTGTCCCTAGCAACTGAAAACACAATATTGAAGCACTACTCTCTGCTGGCAGCAATGCAATTGGAGGACTCCCACGCAGTTTAGAAGAAACAGTAGTTCTGAGGACCGCTCTAACGCGAGTACGGCAACGGCCACAAATGCCGCACTTCTGTCAGCTCACAATCTGGTCCCAGCTAAGAGGCAGTGGAGGGGTTAGGGAGGCAATTGGCGGTAAAGAGGCAGGGGATAGGCTGCTATGGGAGGAACAAAGGGGCAGCAACAGATGATGGGAGAGGGGATTAAGAGGTAGGGGAGAGAGTGGGGGGGAGTAGGGGAGTGGCCTAGTGGTTAGAGTGGTGGACTTTGGTCCTGGGGAACTGGGTTCGATTCCCACTGCAGGCACAGGCAGCTCCTTGTGACTTTGGGCAAGTCACTTAACCCTCCATTGCCCCAGGTACAAATAAGTACCTGTATATAATATGTAAGCCGCATTGAACCTGCTATGAGTGGGAAAGCGTGGGGTACAAATGTAAGAAAAGAAAATAAATCTCCCCCATCTTGTGGGCATCATTGGCTTTGAGGGTCTATTACCTGCATCCCCATCTGGAAGAAGTAAACTGTCAGCCTGAAGCAGCCAAGACAATACAGATTAAACTGTTCTGTGTGGCCTCTCCCATTTAGGGCCTCTTTTACAAAGCAGACCTACGGATTCTCAGTGTGGCAAATGAGAGGAAGCTCATTCAATTCCTATGGGCTTTTTCTCATTTGCCAAGCAGGAATTGCTAGCACGGCTTTTAAAAGAAGCCCTTAGTTACTTATTTAAAACTAGTAAAAAAGGCCCATTTCTGTTTGAAAGGAAACGGGCGCTAGCAAGGTTTTCCTCTGAGTGTGTATGTTTGAGAGAGTGTATGTGAGAGTGACTGTGTGAGAGAGGCTTCTGTTCCTGCTGCTGTGCATTCCCCGTGTTGTGCTGATTCGCTGCTCCCTGTATTGTGGCTCCGCCCCTCTCCCTTCTACTGGCCAATCTGGTGTGGGTTGTGTGACATCACTATTATCTACTCCAACATGATCCACGGTTCCAGGCAGCCTCAGAATGTTGGAGGTGAGAATTCTTATATAGGATACTTATATCTCATTACTTCCAAAATTCAATGTGTCTTACAACTAACGTACACAATTTAAATAAAACCAACACTTCAAAGAAAAATATACACAACTAATTAAACTCAAAAAGAAAATAGTAAACTATCTACACACTGCAGCTGGCACCTCTCAAACTACTGTTGATACCCATTATAATATAATGGAATACTTATTCAGGCACATAACCCAGGTGTTGTCATGTGCTTTATACAGTAGGATACTGAAGATGTATTGTTGTGTTACTGCACTTAGGTGGTATGATGTAGTTTTAGGTTTTTGTTATTTTTTTATGATGTCTTCTTTTTATGTTGTTTGTTAGACTGTGGTTTTTAATTATTATGTATGTAAATTTTGTTATCCACTCAGAATCTATGAGATCATGCAGATTTTTACAATAAACAACACACTGCATCTCATACTCATCACCAATCAGTTATCATAAATCAATAAACACATATCTATATAAAAAGCTGTCAACTCTTTTCTGAATTCTAATATACTGGTTATTAATCACAGCTCTGTTGGTAGTGTATTCCGGAAGAAGGGAATGCCACAGTGAAAATCCACTCTCTAATCTTATATAACCTTGCCTGCCAATGCACAGAGACATCCTCATGCGGGGGTCGTCCCGTCCCCTTTGCCATTTTTGTCGCCAATTCCACTCTATATTTTTTGAGGCGGTGATCAGAATTGAACACAATATTCAAGGTGCGGTCACACCACGAAGCGGTACACTAGACTACATCGCCCAACAAATTTCCATTTGCTTATCCCGTGTCCCATCCCCCTCCCGCCTCCTCTACCCCTCCTCCAATGCTCACACCTCTCCTACACCCTTGCCCATTTCTACCTACCTATCTCTTTTATTATTCTGCTATACTTATATTTTCTCTATCAATACTTTGTAATCCCTATTACTGTGGAAGCCGTATTGAACCTGCTTTAAGTGGGAAAGCGCGGGGTACAAATGTAATAATAAATAAATCAATTCAACAGACCCTAGTTCTCGGAACTCAAAATTCATCATGGCCAATATAATTTTATGATTTTAGCAAACTGTCATCATTTATCACTTTACGTACTAATAGCAGAATCTTAAGGCTTTTTACAAAAAGCGATTGGTAGCAGTCGGAGTGGCCAAGATGGTGACATGATTCCTGGTCGGTGAGTCGTGAGGATCAGCTGCTTTAGTGGGTGTTTGGTTTGCCTGCTAGATTGTTACCTCTATATTGCTGTTCCACACACCAAAAGGAAAGGGATAATTAAGCTTGTTCCTGTGGCAGCCCAGACTTCCTTCCGCTTCAGCTGATTGATCAGTACACCGCTGGGACCGCAACGAGGGACAGAGTTAAGGGTCCTGCTTTGGGGCAGCTTGAGGGACCAGCTGCTTCTTTAGAACATGATGTCACGCTGTCCCCTAATCTGCCACCATGTCTGGCATGAAATTGGTGATCTGCTGTGAGTAATATGTAACCTGTCGTTAAAAACGTCCATAGTACCTGAAGATTGGAGAGCGAGCAATGTGATGCCAATTTTTAAAAAAGGATCCCAGGGGTGATTCAGGAAATTACACATCAATAAGCCTGACATCAGTGCTGGGCAAAATAGTGGAAACTATTATAAAGAATAAAATTATAGAACACATAGACAAACATGGTTTAATGGGACAGAGTCAGCATGGGTTCAGTCAAGGGAAGTCTTACTTCACCAATTTGCTTCATTTCTTTGAAGGCGTGAATAAACATATGGATAAAGGTGAGTCTAGTGTATCTAGATTATCAGAAAGCTTTTAACAAAGTTCCTCACGAGACACTCCTGAGAAAATTAGAGTCATGGGATAGTAGGCAATGATCTGGTGTTGATTAGGAATTGGTAATTGGACAGAAAACAGAGGGTAGGGTTAAATGGTCATTTCTCTCATGGAGGAGGGTGAACAGTGGTGGAGTGCCGCATCAGTACTGAGACTGGTGCTATTTGACATATTTATAAAAGATATGGAAATCTGAGCGACGAGTGAGGTGATTAAATTTACAGAGGACACAAAACCATTCAAGGTTGTTAAAACACGTGCGGACTGTGAAATATTGCAGGAAGACCTTAGGAAATTGGAAGACTGGGCATCCAAATGGCAGATGAAATTTAGTGTGGACAAATGCAAGGTGATGCACGTTGGAAAGAATAATCCAAATCATAATTACCTGATGCTAGGGTCCACCTTGGGGGTCAGCAACCAAGAAAAAGCTTGTAGATAATATACTGAAATCTTCTGCTCAGCAAATAGGATGCTAGGAATTATTAGGAAAGGGATGGTGAATAAGAATGAAAATACTGTAATGCCTCTGTATTGCTCCATGGTGTGACCTCAAATTGAGTATTGCATTCAGTTCTGGACACCGTATCTCAAAAAAGATATAGTGGAATTAGAAAAGGTTCAAAGAAAAGTGAACAAAATGATTAAGGGGATGGAACTCCTCTCGTATGAGGAAAGGCTAAAGAGGTTAGGGTTCTTCAGTTTGTAACAGAGATGGATGAGGGGAGATATGACTGAGGTATACGTAAGTCAATATTTACTCATTCTAAAAGTACAAAGACTAGGGGACACTTGAGGAAGTTACATGGAAATACTTTTAAAACAAATAGGAGGAAATATTTTTTCACTCAATGAGTATTATAGAATTTTGGGGATCTATACCAAGTTTCAGTTGGTGTAAACCCTTTAGCCAAAAGTTGGGTGTGGAGCTTGGTGTTATGTGCTATGGAAAAGAAAATAAGGTGATACCTTTTTTTATTGGACATAACTTAATACATTTCTTGATTAGCTACCACACCTCTTTACTTTAAACTGAAACAGTGCTGTAAGTGCTGTAACCACTCGCCTCCACCTACCCTCCTCTCCTCCTTCCTGTACACATTAATTGATTTGATTACTTTATTTTTTGTCTATTAGATTGTTAGCTCTTTGAGCAGGGACTGTCTTTCTTCTATGTTTGTGCAGCGCTGCGTACGCCTTGTAGCGCTATAGAAATGCTAAATAGTAGTAGTAGTAGTAGTCTTTGAGATTCCGGAATCTTGCTGCTCTTTGGGATTCTGCACAGAATGTTGCTACAGTGGGACTCCGGAATCTTGCTACTCTTTGAGATTCTGCACGGAATCTTGCTACTCTTTGTCCTTTTCCCTTATTTGTCCTGTCTGTCCTGATTAGATAGTAAGCTCTTTGAGCAGGGACTGTCTTTCTTCTATGTTTGTGCAGCGCTGCGTATGCCTTGTAGCGCTATAGAAATGCTAAATAGTAGTAGTAGTAGTAGTAATAAGTAATAGTAGTAGTCTTTGAGATTCCGGAATCTTGCTGCTCTTTGGGATTCTGCACAGAATGTTGCTACAGTGGGACTCCGGAATCTTGCTACTCTTTGTCCTTTTCCCTTATTTGTCCTGTCTGTCCTGATTAGATTGTAAGCTCTTTGAGCAGGGACTGTCTGTCTTCTATGTTTGTGCAGCGCTGCGTACGCCTTGTAGCGCTATAGAAATGCTAAATAGTAGTAGTAGTATTTTATTAATGGCACCACCAGAATCTAGTCCTTAATGGCTTAATTCTGGTGAACTGGAATTCCTTCACTGTAACAGTGGCACAGAGTTCCATGTTAGTCCTCTAGAAAAGTTTGAGGGGGGGGGGGAGGAGAGCAATATTCAGCATTTAAGTGCTAGCCGCTGTTGGCTAAATTAGATGCAGATATTTAGTGCTGGCACTGAATTATCTGGGCACAAGGTGGCCACTGGGAGTTACTCAGGCACTGCTGATCTATCTGGAGAGCTACTCAGTTAACAGAACAGAAATTGATAACCATATAGTTTGTTATTTTTTTGTTACATTTGTACCCCGCGCTTTCCCACTCATGGCAGGCTCAATGCGGCGGGCAATGGAGGGTTAAGTGACTTGCCCAGAGTCACAAGGAGCTGCCTGTGTCTGAAGTGGGAATTGAACTCAGTTCCTCAGTTCCCCAGGACCAAAGTCCACCACCCTAACCACTTGGCCACTCCTCCACTGTTGCTACTATTTGAGATTCTACATGGAATGTTGCTATTCCAACATTCCATGTAGAAGTCGGCCCTTGCAGATCACCAATGTGGCCGCGCAGGCTTCTGCTTCTGTGAGTCTGACTCACAGAAACAGAAGCCTGCGCAGCCTTCTACATGGAATGTTGCTAGTGGAACAGCAACATTCCATGTAGAATCTCCAATAGTATCTATTTTATTTTTGTTACATTTATACCCTGCGCTTTCCCACTCATGGCAGGCTCAATGCGGCTTACATGGGGCAATGGAGGGTTAAGTGACTTGCCCAGAGTCACAAGGAGCTGCCTGTGCCTGAAGTGGGAATCGAACTCAGTTCCTCAGTTCCCCAGGACCAAAGTCCACCACCCTAACCACTAGGCCACTCCTAACACTGCTGAATATCAGCAATGTCTGGGTAACTCCCAGTTCTGCCTCCGGAGGGCCATGGTACTAGCCAGATAGTTCTGTGTGGTCAAAGCAGCTATCCAGTGGCAGGTTCCGGTCAAATGTCACTGAATATCTACTCTAGGGCCAGCTAATACAATTTAACCAAGCAGGAGCCTCTCTTGCCCCAGTTCAAAACTTTTAAATATCAACCCCCGTAGTTTTTGTGGGTTTTAGTTCAACGTTTGAGGGTCCTTTAAGTGAGTGGTTTTCAACCCAGTCCTCAGGGATGACCAATTAGGTTTTCAGGATATCCACAGTGAATATGCATAAGACAGATTTGCAAACATGGGGGGGGGGGGAGGGGGAGATGCTTAAAACTAACACTGGTGGCTAAAAGGGGTTTAGAGCTGGCGCTGAAACCATTAGCACAGATCGCAAGTGGGCAATGCTCCTGTGAGGTGGGGGGGGGGGGGGACACTGGACCACTAGGACTAGGGCAAAGTGACAGGAGGGAGGGCCTGGCCTAGCTGGGGGAGCACTGGACCACCTGGGAGAAGTGATGGGAGGGAGGGACCACACACCTGACTTTTTTTTTTGTTTAATTTGTGGGGGAAGGAGGACTGGGTATGTGTGGCTGGGGTTGGTGTGGGAAGAAGTGTTGGGTTGGGGTAAGAGGTTTGCCATGGCATGCTCCCCTCCCCCCCCCCCCCCCCCCCCCATATCAACTTTCCTGTCAGTACCTGAGCCAATCACCACTCAGGCACTGACAGGAAAGTTAGCACTAAGCAGCAGATTATTACCATGATTTTAATGCCCAGAAAATCTCTCTGAAAAACTGTTCCACTTTGACAACTCTGGGGAAAGATGCAAGGGAGTTAGGATTCCCCAACCCTGCTGCCACTGCTTACTTGCGAAAGGGCACACCCATGCAAGCCTTGTCAAAAATTGTCTGGAGACTGATCAACTTCTGACAGGCCTGGATGCTGCTAGCCACTCTCCCCGGGCTCTGCTTGCATTTTTGTGCTCAGGGGGAGGCTGGGAACCAGGAATTAAACAATGGGAGAGGTGAAAGGGTATGGGAGTCCCGGTTATCATCTCTGGGCTGAAGGAAAGAGGGCACAGGGAGAACAAGTCCAAAAGGTCAGTCAGGAAGGCATTTATTGCTACATAAATTCTTCTCCTGTCAGGGCAAATGAGAGACCAAGGGATGGGAGAGGGGCGAAGCTGATTATCAGACAGATAGATGGAGATAAAGAAGGGCCAGAAGATAACAGAGGGACAGAGGAGGAGGAGGAGAGCCAGCAGAGAGAAAAGTGGAACAGAATATGGAAAATGGAGGGAGAGAGAAAAGGTTGGGGGAGGGGGAGTTAAGTAGAAGAACCAGGCAAGGGAAGAAATCATATTTGCAGTGTGTTTTGTTTCCTTACCTAGAAATAAAAAAAAAACAGCAACAAGGTGGAAATTACAACTTTAAAGTGTGTCACACTGTGCGTTTCCCCTTCTGCTCTTGGTCCTCAGATTGTTCTATGCAAGAGATTCAGTGGGGAAGCCTGCGCAGTGAAGTGTCTCAGAGGGTGACAGGGGGAGTGCATGGCATGTTTCTATGTTAGGAGGTGGTGTATCAGTATTTATTTGGATGTATTTAGCACCTTTTTGAAGCAATTCACTCAAGGCGGTGTACAGCAAGACAAGTCCAACATAAGCAACAGATAATTACAGCAGTAAAATAACAATACATTTTAGCATAGGGTGTAAGCAAAGATGGAACATATAGATAGATGAGAGAGAGAGAGTGAGTGCAAGTGTGAGTGTGTGTGTGTGTGTTGCACTCTCTCCAGAATAAAAACAAAAATCAGGTTTTAATGAATTCTTATAGCAGGGGTTCTCAGGAAACCCACAATGAATATGCTTGAGATAGATTTACATACCCTACCTCCACTGTATGCAAGTTTATCTCATGTATATTTATTGTGGGTATCCTGAAAATCTGATGTATATGTCTGTTGTTGTCTGTGTGTGTGTGTGGGGGGGGGGGGGGGAAGTATATGTGTATGTGTGAGGTGGGGGTTAGACTGTGCTGGAGCCGACTCTTAAGAGCCGGTTGTTAATTGTTGTAACATTTTGCGAGCCGGTTGTTCAGGCAGGGCAAGCCGGTTTGCCTCTCCTCTGCTCCCCCCCCCCGCCAGCAGCAGGGTCCCAGCACATACCTGAAGGCAGCCGCCCTGGTGGTCTAGTGGATTCTTCGGGGCAGAAAAGATCCGCAGTCTTTCCTGCCCGCTGTTGACACCCCCCTCTTTAAAAATGGCTGCCAAGACTTCCAGCGGCGGCCTCGCAAGACTTCTGCTGGAGTCTTGCGAGGCCGCCCTTTTATGTCTCGGCAGCCATTTTAAATACGATGCAAGCAGCAGGAGGGTGAGCGCCGGCAGTGGGCAGGAAAAAAGGGGGATCTTTCCTACCCCAAAGAATCCACAAGACCACCAGGGTGGCTGCCTTCAGGTATATGCCGGGACCCTGTGGCTCAGGGGACCAGGGAGGAGGTCTGGCATAGGTGGGGTAGATACTGTAAAAAAAAAAAAAAACACACACACACACAAATATTTTTTTTCAAACATGCCAGCTTGTGCATACGGATGTACACATAAGAAGTATAATAAGGGAACAACTTTTCATAGGTAGAGTAGTAATTTGTTATAAATTGTAATCGGTGGTCATCTGGAGGGGCTGGTTATAGGGACACCCTAACCCTGCAGAGAATGTTTTGTTCTCCTGGTAAAGGTCTTCTAAAACAGACATTGTGTTATGAGAATCAGGTGCTCAACATTCAGAGTTTCTATCTATTTATTTACTTATTTATAGCATTTTATCCCACGTTAAACATGAATTAGATTGGAACCTGGGAGCATTTAAAATCTTTTTTTTTTCTTGGAGAGAATAATGCATTGCCCTCCCCCCGTGTATAGTCAGCTCTGTAATTTGGGGGGGGGGGGGATTCAGAGGTGGACCTCTGCACCCTCCCCACCAAATTGCAGGGCTGGCTATACCCGGGGAGAGAGCCTGTTAAACATTTACCAGCACACCACTGGGGTTAGAGGAGGGGTACAGATGCGTATGTAGAGGATGGATTATAGAGGGTATGTTCTATCCCCCCTATACTCCCCAGGCTCCCCCTCTCCATTATCCCCTGCTCACAACTCCAGTCAGCCACTTCTACCCTGTCCAGGTTAGTGTTCTTGGCTGAGATCCTGAGACCACTCTGGACTCCTCAGGTCTCTGCTGCCCAGGAATGGGGGGAGAGGAGGAAACACCAATGTGCATTCAGGCTGAACATTTGCAGTAATATGTCTGATTATGCAAACATGGTCAACTAAATATTGGTCTTAAAGTTGAAAGACGGTTGTCTCAATATATTTTATAGGAGGAGGAAATAGTGACGACATAGGTACCTCATGAAAGGCTACAGAGGAAATTGGAGGGTCATGGGATAGGAGGAAATGTCCTATTGTGGATTAAAAACTGGTTGAAGGATAGGAAACAGAGAGTGGGGTTAAATGGGCAGTATTCACAATGGAGAAGGGTAGTTAGTGGGGTTCCTCAGGGGTCTGTGCTAGGACCGCTGCTTTTTAATATATTTATAAATGACTTAGAGATGGGAGTAACTAGCGAGGTAATTAAATTTGCTGATGACACAAAGTTATTCAAAGTTGTTAAATCGCGACAGGATTGTGAAAAATTACAAGAGGACCTTACGAGACCGGGAGACTGGGCGGCTAAATGGCAGATGACGTTTAATGTCAGCAAGTGCAAGGTGATGCATGTGGGAAAAAAGAACCCGAATTATAGCTACATCATGCAAGGGTCCACGTTAGGAGTTACGGACCAAGAAAGGGATCTGGGTGTCGTCTTCGATAATACACTGAAACCTTCTGCTCAGTGTGCTGCTGCGGCTAGGAAAGCGAATAGAATGTTGGGTATTATTAGGAAAGGTATGGAAAACAGGTGTGAGGATGTTATAATGCCTGTTGTATCGCTCCATGGTGCGACCGCACCTTGAGTATTGTGTTCAATTCTGGTCGCCGCATCTCAAGAAAGATATAGTAGAATTGGAAAAGGTGCAGCGAAGAGCGACAAAAATGATAAAGGGGATGGGACGACTTCCCTATGAAGAAAGATTAAGGAGGCTAGGGCTATTCAGCTTGGAGAAGAGACAGCTGAGGGGAGACATGATAGAGGTATATAAAATAATGAGTGGAGTGGAACAGGTGAATGTGAAGCGTCTGTTCACGCTTTCCAGAAATACTAGGACTAGGGGGCATGCGATGAAACTACAGTGTAGTAAATTTAAAACAAATCAGAGAAAATGTTTCTTCACCCAACATATAATTAAACTCTGAAATTCGTTGTCGGAGAAAGTGGTGAAGGCGGTTAGCTTAGCAGAGTTTAAAAAGGGGTTGGACAGTTTCCTAAAGGACAAGTCCATAAACCGCTACTAAATGGACTTGGGAAAAATCCACAATTCCAGGAATAACATGTATAGAATGTTTGTACATTTGGGAAGCTTGCCAGGTGCCCTTGGCCTGGATTGGTCGCTGTCGTGGACAGGATGCTGGGCTCGATGGACCCTTGGTCTTTTCCCAGTATGGCATTACTTATGTACATACAGTTGAAGGCTGGCTTTCCCTTATATGGGGTGAAGGAAAAAAACACCCTTCTTGAGTTTTTTTGCCGTTTTCTCAGCAAGCACTTGGAAGTTCAATTTTACAGCTTTATTTGTTGTTACTATCTACGTTTATGTGCCAAGTGGAATGAGATTATCTTTAAACACAGTGAAGTTACAGACTTTTTAGAGTGACCACCCAGAGATTTTCAAACCTTTAAAAATGCACAGTAAAGCTACCATTATTTGGAAAAAAAAAAAACAGGGTACCAGCTTAATGTTAACAACATCACAGTGATGTAGACTTTTGTAAACAATAATTTTAATAATTTGTATTTGATAATATCATTTACAGATAATTAATTTAAAAACATTTCAGACTAGAATTGCAATAATAGGCAAGGTGTCGGTAGCAGACAAAAAAAAAATACACTGTATGAACAAGGTTTTGAAGCAAAGGCGATAGTGGCTGGGTAACATCTCATGAACTGGAAACTCAGCACTGTGAAGAAAATTTGTTGGCCTGTTAATCAAACTGGCTCTGCGACAGAATGCAAGACCATTTGAATGACGCCATTTTACTGTATTTTAGCGTGAGCATTTTTAATGCACAAAATTGCTAGATAGTATCACTAAAATGTCAGTAACATCAACATAGTTTAAGATAATTAAGTGTTGTTTAGGTTAAATCTATTTTATTGACGCCAAATACAGCAGTCAAGAGAAACAATCAAATATAAACAAGAATTCCAGTCGTCCCAGATTTCCAATTTTCCCTCCATCCTTCCATACTAACCCCATATGATAATTAAATATTGTTTAATAGTAATACGTAAGTATGATGACTAACCCCCTGTTTACTGAGTGGCAATGCCGACACAGCCCGTTTAAAGTGAATGGGCCGTGTCGGCATTAGCGCATAGCAGTCAGTAGCTCAGCTTAGTAAATGGGGGGGGGGGGGGGAGGGAGTAAATAAGTAAACTCTTGTTGATATTCAAAGAGGATGCTGAGAAAACTTCAAAAAAACTGCAGGGGAGGGGGTTACTTTTATTTTGCCTCACCCTGTACATTCCATAGGGGATGCTAGTGAAGGAGTGGCCTAGTGGTTAGAGCACCAGTCTTACAATCCAGAGGTGGCCAGTTCAAATCCCACTGCTGCTCCTTGTGATCTTGGGTAAGTCACTTAACCCTCCATTGCCTCAAGTACAAACTTAGATTGTGAGCCCTCCTGGGACAGAGAAACAGAAGCCTGCCCTTGCAGATCAGCAGTGCGGCCGCGCAGGCTTCTGTTTCTGTGAGTCTGACGTCCTGCACGTACGTGCAGGACGTCAGATTCACAGAAGCAGAAGCCTGCGCGGCCGCACTGCTGATCTGCAAGGGCAGACTTCTACATGGAATGTTGCTAATGGAGGAGTAGCCTAGTGGTTAGTGCAGTGGAACATCGAACGTTGCTACTATTTGAGATTCTACATGGAATGTTGCTATTATTGGTGATTCTACATGGAATGTTGCTGAGTGGAGGAGTGGCCTAGTGGTTAGAGCACCGGTCTTGCAATCCAGAGGTGGCTGGTTCAAATCCCACTGCTGCTCCTTGTGATCTTGGGCAAGTCACTTAACCCTCCATTGCCTCAGGTACAAACTTAGATTGTGAGCCCTCCTGGGACAGAGAAATATCCAGAGTACCTGAATGTAACTCACCTTGATCTACTACTGAAAAAGGTGTGAGCAAAATCCAAATAAATAAATACATAGAAGACTATAGAGAAGGAGAGAAGAGTCAAAAATCACTCAAGGTTACGAGCTGAGCAGACTGAGGATGACAGTGTTATCCACAGAAATAGAGAAAAGAGGAAGGGGAGAGGTGGGTTTAGGGGGAACAATAAGAAGCCTGGCTGCCAACAAGGGGCCCAGGCTTGGCTTAATCAATAAGTATCAGTTCCCAAAAAACAATTTCTCACTGTACTTTAAGTGTCAAATGGCAGTGTACAGCCTTTTCCCCTTGCATTTCACAGATTATTTGCAGGGGGGGGGGGGGGGTGAGGAAAGGGTAAAAGGAAAGTGCAGCCTTTTGCTTTCAAAGCCTGGAATATCCCTTATGAGAGGAGTCTGGAGTGTGTTCTTCAGTCACACTGGAGCCTGCTTCATGGCTAAATGCCAACGCTCCCAAATCTCAAGGCTCTGGCTGGAAGAAGATTAAAAAAGTCACTAAAAGAGAAATTAAATGGTTAAAACTATACGCTTTATAAATTCTCCCCATAATCCTCTCTCCTTCTCCATTCATCTATCAAAATTTTTTTCAGAAGGAAACATCACTGTCCTTGGCAACCGCGGCCACTGCTTAGCAACGGGCGTTTCAAAGAATCACAAAGAAGCCTTCTGGGAAGGGAGCCACGGATGCTCCACTGGTTCTCTTCATCAGACCCGACACTCATTGAGCCACGAGGGCTGGTCTGCTTCAACGAGAAAGATGAACTAGGCTGGGAGGGATAGGGACATTTACATTGTCTGCTGCGAAGCCTTGCAGGCCACACATGTGGCCTACTTCACATCAGTGGGGTCAAACACATCCCAACTTGAAACTGGGAAGGAAACTTTAAACCAGGAAGCAATAGCCAGAGAGTTTTTATTCACCAACAGTGTCCTTGCCCCCCCCCCCCCCAAGTTAGAAAAAGGACTCCAGAAATCTTTCCAAAGAACACAAAGGAGGGGAAATCTTCCCACAAGCAAGAACAGTGGTTACCATGGGTTCCTTTCTTTAAACAGAACTTTGATGAGCTTTACATCTGTGCTGCTTCAGGAAATAGGAACCAATTTTTCAAAATGATTGGGAATACTAAACTCAACACATCTTACCCATTTCTGGAGGCAATGACAGGAATGATTTTAGTCTCTCGAATGTACTGCCAGTGCTCACCGTAGTACTTGCACTATGCCACAGACAGCTTCCCTCTGGAGTTTATAAGATCCTAACATATATAGGCAACTTATTAGGGTATGCTTGAAAATGATTTTTTAATCAAGCCTGTGGTTCCCAATACAACTGGAAATATTTCTATTGCTTTCTGCCACATTTCTTGGTCTCAGACTATACTTCTTGGTATTTAAAGATCTTCTCCCTCTCCAGCCAATTCACAGAATAATCACTTGGACCTGACACCTCTCTGGTAAATGCAGTGGCGTTCCTAGGGGGGCTGACACCCGGGGCGGATCGCCGATGTGCCCCGTCCCCCGGGTGCACGCCGCTGGGGGGGGGGGGGGGGGTGCCGCGCACCTGCCGGCTCTTTGTTTTCATGCTCCCTCTGCCCCGGAACAGGAAGTAACCTGTTCCGGGGCAGAGGGAGCATGAAAACGAACAGCCGACAGGCGCGCAGCACCCCCCCCCCCAGCAGCATACACCCGGGGTGGACCGCCCCCACCCCACCCCCCCTTGGTACGCCACTGGGTAAATGCCATTCTGGTGTTTTTCTACCCAGTCACTATGTCCAATTTTCTTGCATCCAGCTTTTTATTGGTTCTCATGGTTTTCAGCCACCTGTAGCTCACTCACTCTGGCCTGCAGTGCACTCCCCACTCTCCTCTTTCCTTTACCCACCTGCCTGTGTGGCTGTCCCGGCATCCTAGGTTCTAAGGTTCACAGTGCACAACACCTCTCCTCTCCACCACTCTGCGATGTGGTGGCAGACAGGCTTTTGCCAGATAACGGAGTGGAGGAGTGGCCTAATGGTTACAGCAGCAGGTTGTGGACCTGGGGAACTAGGTTTGATTCCTACTGCTGCCTGATGGTCAGCAGTGGGTTGAGATCCTTGTAAAATTAAACTGTAAACCACTTAGGTCTATGCAATATATAAAATGAATGAATGAATAATGGCAGTCCTCACTACCTGTGGCATACAAGTACACGTGGAGGGAGGGGTACAATCAGGAAGAGTACAACAGACTGACTAGCTATTGCCATTGTGAAATTTATTTGAACTTACTTTGGCAGGTTTCAACTCTGACTCTGAAGGGGATGAGGTCCCCAGGAGCCCTTCAATCCCCCCTTCAATCCGCTCAGAATGCTGCCGCACGTCTTATATTCTGCCAGAACCGATATACTCGTATCACCCCTCTCCTCAAGTCACTTCACTGGCTTCCGATCAGTTACCACATACAATTCAAGCTTCTCCTCCTTACCTACAAATGCACCCGGTCTGCGGCTCCTCACTACCTCTCTACCCTCATCTCCCCCTATGTTCCCGCCCGTAACCTCCGCTCACAGGACAAATCCCTCCTGTCTGTACCCTTCTCCACCACTGCCAACTCCAGGCTCCGCTCATTCTGCCTTGCCTCACCCTATGCCTGGAACAATCTTCCTCAACCCCTACGCCAAGCCCCCTCCCTACCCATCTTCAAATCTCTGCTTAAAACTCACCTCTTCAATGCTGCTTTCGGCACCTAACCTTTCGAGAAATATAGTATGCCCTATCAGATCGACTCTACACTTGTCTTTTAGATTGTATACTTGTCTCTAGATTGTACACCTGTCTTTTAGATTGTAAGCTCCTTGAGCAGGGACTGTCCTTCCATGTTAAATTGTACAGCGCTGCCTGACCCTAGTAGCGCTTTAGAAATGTTAAGTAGTAGTAGTAGTAGTAGGAGCCAGCCACCGGCGATCTCCCCTCGGTCAAACCTCTGGTAGATTCCAGAGTGTTGTAGTATATATGTGTCATGGCAGGATCCCAGAAACCGGGCACAAACATCCACGATCTCTCTCCCTGGGCATCAAACACCACCTGCATGTTCATTGAGTGACAGGCTTTTCTATTTCTGTTGGTGTCCTTGTGTGCCTCGAGGGGGGGGGGGGGGGGGAGGGTCTGAGTGCAATGTGTGTGCAGTCAATGATGCCTATGAATGAGGGGAAGTGGTCTATGGAACAGAACCGAGTCATTTTGTTCTGGAGGGCCTGGGCAATAGTGGTGAAGGGATATGTTGTGAGGTGTGCGTGAGGAAGGCATTGAGGAACTGGGAAAGACAGGTGGAGGTGGCGGGCTGGGCGAGTCCTGTATTGACTGCTAGCACTGACTTAAACTTACCAGTGGCAAGAAAGGTGAGGGAGGCTGTCACCTTAAGGTGGACTGGCACTGGATTACTCCTGCATGTTGTGGCCTGGAGGAGGGGTTCTAGCAGCTCAAAGAGGTACGGTATAGTATGGTAGCCCTATCAAAGCGGTGCCTAGTAAGGCACTCCTGATCAATGAGGTTCAGGAACTGGGTCCTGAGCCTAAATACTCTCTGATAGGTATCTTCTCCTACCCCTCCCCTCCAGACTGTCAGCCACATCCAACAAAGCATCACCCACAATAGTATTCAGCATATCTATGGTTAATGGTCAGGTGTCCCGCCTCCACAGACACAACCCATTAACCCAAGTGACACCATTGTGCACACCCCCATCTAGTGAGACACTGAACCACCACTGTCACCAGCACACAGCACAGCAAACAGAGGCTGGGACTAGACAGACACAGAGGCACAAGAAGAGACAGGGTACAAGCAGATAAGAAGATACAAAGGGAGGTGTCAGTGTTTGGGGACAATGAGGGGTTGGTGGGTCAAGGACACAGCAGAGGGGAAGGGGGGCCTGATAGAGCACAAGGGATTGGTATGGCTGAGGGGCTAGCAGGTGTGGGTGGGCAAGGAGTGCAGCAAATGAGCTAGGGAGGAGGCATGGCAGGAAATGTGAGGAACACAGATTTCAGACTGGGGCAGACAAAGCTAACAAACCATTCAGCAGCTCTCCCCTCTCCTCCACAATATGACCAAATCCACCCCTCCACTCTCCAAGTCAGCAAAAGCACAAATGGGTTCAAAGGTTATGGCTTGAGTTATTCGCTTTTATAGCAGGTCTAAATTGAGACATTTTCATTTCTGCTGCAAACTGTCTCCCTGCTATCCGTTATCACTGACAAACATCCATCTCATAACACTGTCCGTGACACCTCCCCCCCCCCCCCCCGAAATGCCCCGTCTCAAAACATCTTCTTCAAAAGGCACAGACAATTTAGATGTTTTCAAAAATTCTCTTTGATTATGGCAGTTCGTGCATTTTCACCAAGAATCCAATTCCACCAGATATCAATTGATAAGCTTGTGTTACCCTTCCAATGACTGATCACTAAATTTAGAACAATAGAAATTAAAAAGTCATTGTCAGCAAGAGAGAAATCCAGAACTGAGGATTTCCAAATGATGTGCTTTATTTAGAGAGCCTGATTCTTTAAAATTGAGAATTTCCAGTATTTTATTCCATACATCTTCCCAGAACATATGAAGGTTAGGGCATTCAAAGAGGAGGTGAGGAAGGATGTCTTGATCTTCACAGCAAGACCCAGGGGCGGCCCAAGGCAACATGCTGCCTGAGGCAGGGCTCAGATGCCACCCCCCAGGCAAAGTTCTGACATCTCCCCCCTTCCTTCCTCCACCCCGTTCCCCAATTTTACCTTCTTTTTAGTTGTTTTTTTTAAGTAAGTGGTGGAAGCAAATTCCATACGCTGCTCTGACGTTGGCATCGGCCTCTTCCCTGCTGCGGCCACATCTGAGGGAACAGGAAGTTACATTAGAGAGGCAGCCACAGGTGGCAGGGCAGCGTATGGGAATCGCCGCGGCTGGCTTTTAAAAACCGTAAAAAGAAGGGAAAAATCAGGGAATGGGGTGAAGGTGTCCATAGTGCTCAATGTTGAAGAATAAAATAATTATAGCTTATTAAACCTTGATATACTGCCCACGCTGACTTGCAGAACTGAGTGGTTTACAAATAAATTGAAAGGAACTACGTCATTGTGATATGAAATAAAATAAGGCAATCAAAACAGGACAAAGGAGGGAGGGGGGAAGAGGTTGGGAAAAAGGCAAGATAGGGTATGGTGACAATGAACCCAATAGTGGAGGAGTGGCCTAGTGGTTAGGGTGGTGGACTTTGGTCCTGGGGAACTGAGGAACTGAGTTCGATTCCCGGCCCAGGCAGCTCCTTGTGACTTTGGGCAAGTCACTTAACCCTCCATTGCCTGTCGCATTGAGCCTGCCATGAGTGGGAAAAAGTGCGGGGTACAAATAAAAAAAAAAAATACCTCTCCATGTTCAATCTAGAGAAAAAGGGTTCCTTAAAAAGGTGCATTTTCAAAGCCACCTTAAACAATTTAAAAGACGATTCAGCCCGGAAAGAGGGAGAGCGTTCCAATGAAGGGGAGCAGTGAAAAAGAAAGCACAATGATGTGTACGTTCAAACTGGGCGGCCTTTGGGTTAGGGAGGAATAGACGGTAATCATTTATAGAATGGAGAAGGCGAATAGGAGAGTAAAGAATGGTCAGTGTTGCAAGAAACTCTAGAAGACCAACCCAAAAGGCTTTAAAAGTGAGAATAAGCAATTAAAAAATGATACGCTGTTCTATTGGTAGCCAGTGAAGTTTTGAAATAAAGGAGAAACATGATCAAATTTATGA
The DNA here is from genome assembly GCF_901765095.1 of Microcaecilia unicolor. Classification (NCBI taxonomy): domain Eukaryota; kingdom Metazoa; phylum Chordata; class Amphibia; order Gymnophiona; family Siphonopidae; genus Microcaecilia; species Microcaecilia unicolor. Next base: position 53,492,219 of record NC_044044.1, read on the forward strand.
GCATGAGTTTAATTGCTGTCTAAAGCCTGATTCGTACAGGAACTGCCTAGATAGATATTACAATAATCAAGACAGGTAATGAGTAGCAACAGAACAAGTGGGTTAGTCAAAATTTCTACAAAGAGAGCGCAATTGGCGGAGAACAAAAAAAGATGGACTTATATAAACTAGCAATTTGTGGGGAAAAAGTGAGATAGGAGCCTAAAATAACTCCAAGATAGCGGAATGAATTCACCGCGCGTGTCTGAATACCAAAAACAGTAAGAGGAGAATCAGGAATGGTCGGGCCTGAGCTAAACCAGCAGGCTACAGTCTTTTCCTTGTTTAAAACTAATTGATGGCCACTCAGTCGATTCGAGTGATTACTCGAAGAAGACATGGAAGCTCTTGGACCAAACAGCCCAAAAACATCTCCACCCACCATTGATAAGTGAATTAGGGCCCTGTTTAAAAAGGCGCGCTAGTGTTTTTAGTGTGCACTAAAATATTTAGTGCACGCTAACTATGTAGACACCCATAGGCATATAATGGGCATCTACATAGTTAAATTAGCACACACTAAAAACAGTAGAGTGTCTTTGTAAGCAGGGTCCTTAGTGTCCTTTTCCCAAACCGTTTGGGTGCCAATACTATAGCTGAAAGGGTTTATAAAAAAGAGAAGGCAACCTTATTAATGATGATTCTAATAGACCTTCGGTGGATAGAGATTTGAAATTAATTGTTGAACTTCTTATAGCATGTTGTAATTGAAACCAATAATTGAGAAAAAACCTTTATAAAATTATCCTTAGCACCTGAAGCAATGGGGGTTTTTTAGCCACTGGCTGCCATGGGCAGAATTAAGCTTGGATATTTAATACCAAGTTATGTCTGGTGGAATTAGAAAAGATTCAAAGAAGAGCGACCAAAATGATAAAGGGTATGGAATTCCTCCCATATGAGGAAAGGCTAAAGATGTTAGGGCTCTTCACCTTGGAAAAGAGACGGCTGGGGGGTGGGGGGGATATGATTTTGGTCTACAAAATCCTGAGTGGTGTAGAACGGATAAAAGTGAATTGATTTTTCACTCTTTCAAAAAGTACAAAGACCAGGGGGCACTCAATGAAATTACATGGAAATACTTTTAAAAAACAAATATGAGGAAATATTTTTTCACTCAAAGAATAGTTAAGCTCTGGAACACACTGCTGGTGGATGTGGTAACAGCGGTTAGCTTATCTGGGTTTAAAAAAATGTTTGGCCAAGTTACTGGAGGAAAAGTCCATAGTCTGTTATTGAGATGAACATGGGGAAGCCACTGCCCTGGGATTGGTAGCATGGAATGTTGTTACTATTTGGTTTTCTGCCAGGATACTGGGCTAGATAGCCAGTGGTCTGACCCAATATGGCTATTCTTATGTTCTTAACCAGTGCTGAGATTCTGACCACATGAATCGTTATTGACAACTATCCAGGAAATATTCTCTCATTTTAAAATAGACCCACTCATTATTTCTAGCTTAGTTGTAAGAGTTGGAGCTATGCACTAGGATTCCTCCCAGAGACTCTGTTGCATTTTCATTCCCCACTGAACCATGTTGCAAAAGAGTTAATCTGGAAATCCATCAGGGGGCTCTGCAGGGCAGGATTCAGCACAACCATTGAGCCAGCCCCAGCTCTTCAGTCTAACCAGTGAACATACCTGATTGCAAATAAAATTTATGATCTTCCACAGACAGCTATGGGGGATGTCACGCTCCTCGAGCTTGGATTTGGAAAGGCAAATAAGTAAATAAAAAAATAAAAAATTCAGCCCTTCACCCCCTGCTCACGTGGAGAGGCTGGTTTAGGAAACAAAGTGGCTCTTTTCTGTCTCCTCTCCTGTTTTCTGCTGCCTGGGGCTGTTCTCAGTTGAATTAAATTTGGGGCATGATCCTACTGTGTCCATACCTAGCAAGTGAGAGATGTTGAGGTTGGGATGGCGGGGAGGGGGGGGGGGGAAGAGTAGGATCAGGGCCACTTTTACCAATGGGCAAAGGGGGCAGCTAACCTAGACCCAGCTTAACAAGCAGCCACTCTGGTCCATCATCTTTTTTCCCCCTCTTCCTCTCCAGTTCAGCTGCGTCCCAGGGATAAGAAGTGGAATAAAGGCACAGAGCCTTTGTCAGTCCATGCCACTGATGGCTATGTTTGTTCTGCCTCTTCTGATGTCACTTCCTCTCTCTGAAGGGCGGGACCACCAGAGCCAACAGTACCACAGAGTGATAACTCCACGCTTTTATGCCACTTTTTTATTCCCATGAAGCAAGGTAAGCTGTGCTGCTGGACTGGGGTGCAGGGGTGTAGCCAGACACCCAATTTTGGGTGGGCCTGGGCCCAAGATAGGTGGACAGAAGAACTGTGCCTTGTCCCACAAATGATTTGGTCACTCCCTCTCTCGCCTGCATGCCATATGGTCTCTCAAACATCCCCTCCCCCGCATACCTTTTAAATAGCAGATTTTCACCAGCAGCAAGCAGCAACTAATGCACACTGCTCATGTTGGCCCCACAGCCTTCCCTCTGATGCAACTTCCTGTTTCCACCTAGGCAGGAATACATCCAGGGTTGCCAGATGGACGGTTTTCCCGCCCAATTGGGCGGTTTTCCGCAACCCGCCGCAGGAAACTTTTGCCCGCGGCGGGTTGCGCTTTTTTGGGCTGGTTTTCTTTTTTCAGTGCGGGTTTTGGGCGGTTTTTCGGCCGGCGGGGGGTGGGGCTAATGGCGACAGAGGCGGGGTTTGTGACTTTTGGGCGGGGTTTGTTGACGTATTGGGCGGGGCGATGACAGTGGGGGCGGGGCTGATGACGGAAGGGATGGGGCTGATGACGGCGGGGCTGTGTGCGGTTTTTGGGCGGGTTTTGAGCAGTTTTGTGTGGGAATTTTTTTTTTTTATATGGCAACCCTGAATACATCAGAGGGAAGGCTGTGGGGCCGGTGGAACCAGTATGCAAAAATCTGCTATTTACAAGGTATGCAAGAGGGACAGTTGTTGGGAGTTTTCAGCTGGTGGGGCTTGGGGATCCCTGCCAGCCACATCATAGGTATGCTGCTACTGGGTGGGCGGTAGTGGTAGTAGTTAGGGAACTGCCGGATGTGGTGACAGGGACAGGAAGGGCACTGATTGACCATAAAACTTTGTTGAAGGCCCCATGAGTGGTTAAATATAGCCCCGGAGGACATGTGTTGTGAGGGAGAGCGTGAGGGGTGCAGAGTGAAGAAGAGAAAGCTGATATGATCCTCTATCAGTCCACTCCAAATTTCAGGGTGACCACAACTCATAAGCAGTTACACTTTCTACAGACACCAGGGCTGCTCCCAGGAAAAAGCAGGTTAGCAAGGACTTTAATTGAGAAATTTATAGAGGACAAGGTGCACCTGCTGACTGTGCTGTGAACTGGGCAAAGCTTGAAGAGAACAATGTTCCCTCTAAGCAGAGCACATGAGCAATTGCTCATTATTGGTTTTTAAAACTTGTTGCTCACATGAAAAAAATTTGCAAACACCAGGCCACTCCTTAGAGGAAACATTGGTACACAGGAACTGCTGGCTCCTTTATCCTGTAAAACAGCAGCCTAGTCAAAAAAAACTGCTTTCCCAGTCTAGAGTCTGACCTGTACCTGTCTGTCTGTCTCCCTCATGGGAAAATAATACAGGGGAATTTGGAAGGGAGGAGGGGCAGGTAACCTTGAGCATTTTTTAAATGTCAAAAGCTGCTTTTGTTATGAAGCGACGCCCCCCCCCCCCTTCTGTTCATATTACTTGCACAATAGTTAGAATCCCCAGAGTTTGGCCTTCCTGGGGGCTTTGAGGAGAGCTTTGTTACAGGTTTAAGAGATTACCAGCCCTGCTCACTGCCACAGATTCCTCAGCCCATCCATGGCTTTATCATGCTTCCTGTCCTGAAACCTGTAATTTTACAGGCTCTGAATGCAGAAGGGTTTTATGGATTCTAGAGAGTGCCTCTGTTAACTTTGATTAGGAGGAAAACAAAGATAAACCCTCTGAGGACATGCCAAAAATAAGCAAAACCCAGCAGACGCTAATGCAGCCTTCAAATGCACCCTTTCCCAGTCCAGAGCCCTAAGACCCCTGTAAAAACTGCAGGCTCAGCATCTCTTAGACTGTAAGATCTCTGGGGCAGGGGCTTATCTGAATGCAGTGCTGTGTAAAGCTGGTGGTGCTATGAATGAGATATGTACTACTAGTAAAACATGGCCGTTTCTTGCGCAAATGAAACGGGCGCTAGCACGGTTTCCTTCCTAACCTCCCCCCCTCCCTACTCACCCCCTCGGCGTTCTGAAGGCACTGACCGCCATTGTTGCGGACCTCGGCACGCCACCTTCAATCTGCTGTTTCGTTGTTTGTGAAGCCACCAACGTCATTGCTCCGCCCTCTACGTCATCACGTTTGACGCGAGGGCGGGGCCCCAACACAGTGTTTTCGGTGGCTTCACCACCACAAAGGCTTCGAACCGGAAGGAAGTGCCCGGAGGACCTGACAGTGACGTCAGTGTCCTCAGAACGTTGAGGGTGAGTTTTATTATATAGGATTATTAAGCAAGGGCCAAAGTATAGGGTTGTGGCTAGCTGCAATCCCCTAAATTGTCATTTGCTGCCCAGACTAAAGACCGAATTCCTTCAGTAAATGAGTATTGGGTACAGAGCATGTAAAGTTGTGTGTGTTCATAAAGTCAGCTGATTCCATGGAAGACTGCCCTGCAAGAACTCCTGACTGAGCTATACAAAACCAAAATATGTTTATGGCAGGTTAGGTAACACCAGCAGTGACCTAGCACTTCAGTTAGCCCCTGTCTCTCTTTCTGGAACACCAGGACAGTGTTCCCTCTAAGGAGTGGCCTTGTACATGCAAATTGCTTTTCATATGAGCAACAAGTTTTAAAAACCCAACAATTTTTGACTGCCATTATTAGCAATGCATTTCACGAGACCAGAAGTGACAAAGAAACAACAGCACAGACTGTTTCATATGTGCAATTTTATTTGAAACGTGTTTAAATTGTATTAGTAATTGATTTAGTTGAATTAATTTTTATAGTTTAATTTTCTTTGAAAGTCGGGTAGGTATTTTTGTGAGTGACCATGTAAAATCTGTGAGCGATGCTCCTAAAATGTATGAGCAAATTGCTCACGTGCTCCGCTTAGAGGGAACACTGCATCAGAAATGAAGGCACATGGGCAGAAACTCATACACATAATATGCAAACTCAGCCAGTAAGTAATACCTAATTCACCTCAGCATCCAGGAGGCTTCCGAGGGGACCCATTTAAGAATATATTAAGCAATGCTCCATAGCTGGCGGTCCCCTCCTCAGGGAGTACAGCTGGCACACTGCAGAGATTATCCTAGCGTTGCTCTGGAAAGTGGGCCACAAATGTTATCACTATAAATCTAATAAATAGATCTTGACTTTGCCTGGTTTCTGCAACTTTATTAATATATTTAACTCAATGCATTCATGTCTTTTCTGTTCAAAAGAATTAAACCAATATTTATTTGGATTTTGCTCACACCTTTTCTGTAGCAGCTCAAGGTGAGTTACATTGGGTATTTCTCTGTCCCTGGAGTGCTCATGTTCTAAATTTGTACATAAGGCAATGGAGGGTTAAGTGACTTGCCCAAGATCACAAGATGCAGCAGTGGGATTTGAACTGGCCACCTCTAGATGTCAAGACAGGTACTCCAACCACTAGGCTACTCCTCCACAATATGTACATTGACCATAAAATGTGTTTGCCTGTATCAGAAGTAGACCAGTCTGACTGCTGTACTGCCTCCAAGCAGAACCAGTGAATGTTATTACATTTCAACAGTCTATGCATATGGCACGGCTTAGAAGATACAGTGAGATGGAGATGTATATGCGTCACTGGGATGCTGTTGAGTTTTCAGACCCTGTGTGGAGAGTGTCCCTGCATGGAAGGTACAACACAGCTCTCCCCCTCCTCTTCATAGATGTCGGAAATATCATGCTAAGTTCAAATCCTTGCATCCAAGAAGAGTCCTTGGCACCATAATAGCTTTGGCGGTTTGAAAAAGGCATCTCTTCTCCTCTACCCACCCTCTCACCCCCCTCCTTCATCTCTTAGCCCACCCATTACTCACAGAGAGGGGATTTAACACCAAGCGTTTCCGGAATCCTAACTCTTTGGCAATCAGAGCCCCTCCCCCACCACAGACGCCATCCCAATCCCCTTAATACCCATCATCCCTGCCTTTCAAACGCCACGATAGGAATCACCCACTCCTGGTCTCCCTGAGCTGGAAATTGATGGCTTGCAACCATGACAACTGGCATTTCTTTCAGAATTATGTTGGAGGAGGGAAGGAGGACGAGACAAACACAGCCGGAGGTAACCAAGCTGGTCCTTCTGTGGCCCTGTTGACTATTCATCATCCCCTCTTGCAGCCAAAGCCATCGAGGGGAATTGAATCCAGGATTCAAATATGTCCATAGGCATCATCGCCATGAAGCCACAAGGCTGGCCGTACGACTTCTAAAGTGCGTAAAACTGAACCAAATCTGATGAACCTACTGAACCCAAAATGTAAACACCAGCCTCTCTTTACACACTCCTTGACACTGCACATGTGCCACACTGTCCTTCATCAACATTACTACATGCATCCCTCTGCCCATCACACACACACACACTTAAAATCTCAGATAAAAATGAATTGGGGAAGGGGTTCTGTGGTATTAATGTGGAATGGAAGAGAGGCCTACTGATTACAGCAGCAGCTTAAAATTGTATTTCTTCTAGTTAAGCTCCTTCTAACCTTGTCTTAGCAGAGATTGGGTGGCAGCACCGGTGGCTGGGAGGCAGGGCTAGTGGTTGGGCAGACTTCTACAGTTTGTGCCCTGAAAATGGCAGATACAAATCAAGGTCAGGTATACATATAAAGTAGCACATATGAGTTTATCTTATTGGGCAGACTGGATGGACTGTACAGGTCTTTTTCTGCCGTCACTTTGTATGCTACTATGGACAGGTTATTAAACCCTCCATTTCCTGAAGTACAAGTTTACAAAACTATTTTAGAAATCTTTTTTGCATGTACAGAAATGGCTTGTTCTAAAATTGCTTACATTACATGCACACACATGACGAGCAGAGGTGTTCCTGGGAACAGAGGAGTGGAGAAGGGGTTTGGGAATTCTAAAAGCATGCATGCAAATGTTTATCTTATTAGCTTCATGTCTATAATAAATCAAATTCTTGCAAACGTTTTCCCGATTACAAAATAGCAGGTGCTTTTGGTGGGGTAATTTTCTATGCCTATTGGCTTTATAAGTGAGATGGATTGTTACATAATTACATAAGGATCACCCTACTGGGACTGTACCTCATTATAACTTGCCTTGAGCTCAGATTTGGAAAGATGAGTAAGGTAAAAGTAACAAATCATGAATAACTTGTTCCCACCATTGGAGTTATAGTTTCTTTGCAGGCCATTAACTGGGTGGTTTGCCATTGCCTTCCCCAGTCATCTTTACTCCCCTAGCTAAGGCCAGGTACTCATTTACTGACTGAAAGTGGATGGATGGCCGAGTTGGCTAGAGACCGGCTACCTGACAGAAATGTCAGGGTGGGATTTGAATTCAGGTTGTGTGTGCAGTAGGCAAGCAACCTACATGAGCCCTCATATCAAAAGTAACATCCAAATGCAATGTGTGTGTGTGAGTGTGAGTGAGAGAGAGAGAGAGAGAGAGAGAGAGAGTCTCAGTCATGGAACAGCAAAGGCTGCTGCAGGGCAGGATTGAGACACACTGTCGGAGTTTGTGAGTGTGTGTGTGTGGGGGGGGGTCTCAGTAATGGAGTAGCAAGGGGAGCTGCAGGGCAGGACTGAGGTACACTGGGAGTGGGAGAGAGAGAAAGAGAGAGGGGGGATCTCAGTAATGGAGTATCAGAGGGAGCTGCAGGGTAGGATTAAAATGCACAGGCACAGCAATAAGTACATTTATGGAGATGAGCATTTAATTAGCACTAAGCTACACTGCGTTGAACTATAAAAACAAACATTCTGTGTGTACGTTACAGTTTGATACCAGCTCATTTGGAAGCAAAATCTGCTGGAGATGTGGCTTTATCTGCGTATTACAGGTGCATGGAGGAGGGGCCAAGTGAAGTGTGGAGATAGCCTGGTGATGTGACCGCAGACTTGATATAGAGTTACAAGACTGGTGTATCCTGAGAAAGCTGCCACGGGATCGCACCCTGAGAGCAACTAAGCCTTTCAGGCAGTTCTTTCCCCCTTATCCATCCTGAGAGCGATGGGGCCTGCCAGGCCGCTTCCCCCCCCCCCCCCCCTTGAGAGTGATTGGGCCTACCTGGAAGCTGATTCCCCCTTCACACACCATGAGAGCGATCCGCCTGCCAGGCAACTTTTTCCCCTCACCCACCCTGAGAGCGATCAGGCCTGTCTGGCAGCTCTTTCCCCTCTCTCACACCCCGACAGAGATCTCTTTCCCCCCTCACACAACTTGACAGTGATTGAGCTAACAGGCTCCCCCCCCCCCCCCCCCCCCCCCCCCCGAGAGCAATCAGGCCTGCCTTGTAGCTCTTCCCCCCCCCATCACACATCCTGAGAGCGATCAGGCCTGCCTGGCAGCTTTTCCCCCCTCACACACTCTAAGACTGAGCTGTCCAGAATCCTGCCCTATGCAAGCATAAAAAGAAAGTAGAGATTCCCTATAACAGTCTCTCTTTCAAGCAGGCATAGGCAGGGCCAGTGCCACCTCTCTCAACTGGGGGCAGTGGCGCTGTTGTTAATGGTTGGAGGGGGGGGGGAGGGTGAAGAGGGTTGCGGAATAAGGTCATACACAAGAAGTACAATAACAGGTACATGAAAGGCTTACTAATGACTTTCCCTTCAGTAATTAGACCTTAGTCCCTCCTCTCACCTGGCTTGAAAGGCCCCTTTGTATTCCCTGGAGTTTTCACTGTACCCTGTTCATACACCTCTTCCAATCCAATACCTGGGTCACAGAGGGACAAGAAGGTCTCATATCCTACAGGATACACCCTTTCACACCAATCCTAGTGTCTTAGTGTTGGAGACAAGCTAGCAAAGCCCAGGAGGTTACAGGGAAAACTCCCCTAGTGCTACAGTATAGTGGTTAGGAAGGAGCAGAGCCCAGGAGATTATAAGGACACAGGGAAACTCCTATGGAGGGGCATAATTGAACGAAAACGTCTATCTCCATGGGCGTTTATCTCCGAGAACGGGGCCGTGAAGGGGCGGACCGAACCGTATTTTCGCAAAAAATAGACGTCCATGTTTTATTCGACAATTTGTGAGCTGGGCGTTTTTGTTTTTCAGCGATAATGGAAAATGAAAGCGCCCAGCTCAAAAACGAATAAATCCAAGGCATTTGTTCGTGGGAGGGGCCAGGATTCCAACCGGGCACCCTAGGGGGCACTTTTACAAAAAAAAAAAAAAAAAAAAAAGGTAAAAGAGCTCCAAGGTGCTTAGCACCCTTCCCTTGGGTGTTGAGCCCCCCAAATCCCCCTCAAAACCCACTGCCCACAAGTCTACACCATTACTATAGCCCTAAGGGGTGAAGGGGGGGCACCTACATGTGGGTACAGTGGGTTTGGGGGGGTTGGACGACTAATAAGCATTAAGCAGCACAATTGTAACAGGTAGGGGGGATGGGCCTGGGTCCACCTGTCTGAAGTCCACTGCACCCCCTAACAACTGCTTCAGGGACCTGCATACTGCTGCCAGGGAGGTGGGTATGACATTTGATGGTGAAAATAAAAAGTTGTGAAACATCATTTTTTTGTGGTGGGAGGGGGTTAGTGACCACTGGGGGAGTCAGGGGAGGTCATCCCCGATTCCCTCCGATGGTCATCTGGTGATTTAGAGCACTTTTTTGGGACCTGTTCATGTGAAAAAAGGGTCCAACAAATGTGGCCTAAATGTTCGCTTAAAACGCCTTTATTTTTTCGATTATCGCCCTAACGCGTACATCTCTCCTCGGCCGATAACCACGCCCCAGTTCCACCTTCGCCACACCCCCATCAACTTTGTCCGCATCCGCGACGGAGTGCAGTTGAAAACGTCCAAAATCGGCTTTCGATTATACCGATGTATTCGTTTTTGTGAGATAAACGTCTATCTCCCGATTTGGGTCGAAATCTAGCTGTTTTTCTCTTTCGATTATAAGGTGGGTAGTGTTACAGTATGGGGGAGGGGGGAGGGAAGCAGATGCCAGGAGGAACTGCAGGGCAGGACTAAAGTACACTGGCAGAACTGGGGTGGGGGGGACACAACAGTAAATATAAGACTAAAATTTTGGCAAAACATTAAATTGCCATGCTGTAAATAACTCTTGTAACCCGTATGGGACATATAAATATTTTGGTATAGCACGGGGGGGGGGGGGGGGGTAGCATCCCTATGAATGAGCTTATTCTTTGCTCTGTTAAAAGGAACGATTTCCCGTCCTTGTTTTCTTCCTCCCTTCCCATACCCCGTCCCTCCCAGCTGTAAGTGAAGCAAGCAAACACCACTTTGTCCCTGGTCTTTTCTTGTACATTAATGCAGGCATGGTGCCAAATTCTGACCCCATCTTTGCATCTGCTGTGAAGCGTGCTTTATCCTATCCACATGGCTGGAAAACTCCCAGATGCGAAATAGAGGGCCGAGTGGGAGACTGGGCTATCCTCAGATCAAAGAGCAGTAGTTGTACAAAGGGTCTCACTTTAGGTATCTTCAGAATTTGGGGCCCTAGGAACCTGTCTGCGTTGCCTTTTCCTAAATTCAGTTCTGGTGCCGGACCACCCAGACAACTAAAATTTGGCAGAAGCTTTTAAAGTGGAGGAACTGGCTCCAGGGCCAAGGACACGGAGCAGCTGCTGTGGATGAGGCACTTCCACTTTGGCTGGGACTGGAGAGCTCCTGCTACAGAAGGATGACCACCAGAGAACTGGTGTAAGTAGCTGCCTGGGTAGGGTCACATTAGAGGACAGGTTGAAGTGCTGAAATGGAAAAGGAAAAAAAACACAGGAGGGAAGGGGAAGATGACAGCAAAGAAAGCTGAAGCAAAAGAATTAAAAAAAAATACACATCAAAAGGAGGAAAATCAAATAGAGCCATTTTTTTTCACCCAGCTGCAAAAACGTTTGGTTGGCAACTAAATTTTCAAAATACAGAATTTCCACCTAGGCCCATCTGACACCCTTAATCCCAACCAGGGGCCCAACCTGTCCTTCAGACCCTGGTGGAAGCAGGAACACATAACCTAGATTTTATCTGATGAAACCCTGGGCAACAGTAAACCCCACCTGAGGTTAAAAGACACGTTTGTTACTTAAGCTTCAGGGAAGTACAAAGAGACAAAAAACAGCAAGAACTAATGAGATGTGGAGATTATTCAGCAGAGAAGGATCAATCCCTCTGATATTAAGCAGACGGTGGGCAGCGCTTTGACTGCCCACTGCTGGCGTTCAACCCGGATATTCAATGCCAGGTTGTTTTTGGCAAATGGCCTTGAATATCCAGGATTTTCAATGGCAGATAGCACATGGCTGGTTGTCAATATCCAGACTTAACTGGCCATGGCCTAGTGGGAAAGTCAGGCCTGCTTTTTAATGCAATCTTATTTGCCCACTAAGCCTTGACTGTTAAATTCCAAATATCGGGACTCAAGCGGTCACGCCCTTGAAACACCTCCAACATCGCAGGCTTTGTTTTTGGCACTAACTGGTCATTTTCAGTGGTGATAACTAGTTAAATGCCGCTGAAAATGACCGGTTATCCACCGAGACGCAAGTCAACTGGTCAGTAGCCACTTCTGGCCGGTTAACTCACTTTGAGTATTGATCGAATTAAGATTTCAGCCCCTCCAGGACGTTTCTCATGGAATTCAAGACAATGGCTGATCCCTGTTCTACAGGAATCTTGAGGATGTTGGCCAAGGAAATCATCCCTGTTATTTGTTAGATGGTGAATGTTTCTATAAAGGATGGGGCTTTCCCAAAATCTTTTAAACAAGCTATGATAAAATCGGTGTTGAAGAAGGTGGATTTAGATGTAAAGGTCTTGAATAATTATTGTCCAATTTCTGTTATACCCTTTATTGAGAAAATTTTGGAAAACGTGGTTCTGCCTCAATTGGAGGAATTTATTGAGAAATTTGATGTGTTGGATCCATACTAGTTTGGTTTTAGGTAGTCTCATAGTGTAGAAAGTCTTTTGATATCCACTGTAAATTGTATCAAGAGGATGGATGATAGAACATGTTTTTGTTTGGTCTCCTTGGACATCTCGGGTGCTTTTGACTCAGTTGCAGTTTATCAATCAACAGCTCCAAATCAACCACTTATTTTGCAATTCAGATGTTAACCATCCAAACCTTAATCGAGCCATTACTTGATAGATGGTTGGGAAGAACATCTCCATGCCCCAGCTATAACAAATCTAGCAGCTAACAGTAAACCATTTATCGTATAGCTATCGAAGGGAAAGTGTTTTGAATATCAATGCCATTGCCCAGTAACATAAGGCTCAAATTAAATGGTACAGGAATTCCTGTAATTTGTTGTAAGAAGGAGTGAAATTATTTCTAAAAATTTTGAACAAAAGGGCATTCTCATCAAAGGTGTAAAAAAGATCCAACTTGTCCACAGTTCCTCCGGCAAAGGTCAGACTCTTCTAAGCCCCCAATGAGTAAGGGGCCCTTTTACTTAGCCGTGGTAGGCTCTATGCGCATGCAGCGTGCGCCCAAATGGGACTACCACCACCTGGTTGTAATTTCAGATTTGGTGCGCACCCATAATGCGTGGATGAATTATTTCCTCCTATGCATGCCAGCTCTGGCGGTAATCGGCACTTGACGCATGCCAACCGGTCACCGCGCGTGTAGCATGTAAGCCTTTACTGCTAGATCAATGGGTGGTGTTAAGGGCTCATGCCGGTTTTGGGCGCACGTTGATTTCATTTTTTACTGAAAGCCTTTTCCCCGTCCCATTAAAAAAAGCCCTTTTTTGTAGATACGGTAAAAACTAGCCCAGTGCGCACCAAATACATGCGCCTACACTACCGCATGCCACTTTTAGTAAAAGGGCCCCTAAGATATTTACGGGTGGTATAATTCTTAAATAAAAATTGTACCTGTGCAGTAAGTAAAGCACTGAAGACTGAGCATTTATACAAAGGTTCCCACAAAGGGAGTCAAAACGTTTCCCTGTCTAGTGGTCCTGGATCTCTCTGCCATTTATCCCGATAAGAGTATGAGGTTAATAGGAGCGACAAATACAAAGAGTGATAAATTTTGAAAGTAATCCTTTAAGATTACCTCCCCCCCAATAATAATTATTTCAAAGGGTAAGGTAGCTACACTGAATCTAAATATCTATACGGACTAAGGGACAAATTATATTTCTCTGACAGAAAAAGGTCATAGACTTCAGGAATGGAATTGGCAACTGTGCAAAAAACGGACAGGATTCCCAACTTTCTGAGGTTTCAAAGAGGCCTATAGGAATCTTTGTACCAGAAGTGGCTTATAAGAAGTAAAGCATGGAGATACCCCTGCCGGTTTTGTAAACCTGATTCCAAATTTTCAAGACAATAGAAATAAAGGATGCTGTTTCAATGTACTCTGCGCCCCTCTTGTGTTTCAGAGAAAATTCGTAAACCCAGAGGAAATCAGGAGGTCCCAAAATGCTTTTAAGCTAACCCAGTGGATTTCAGACATTGTATTTCTGTAATAATGCAAAGATCTCAATGAAAATTACCAATAATATTTGAAATTCTGGATACCTACACCTCCTTCCCCTTTTAGGTACCATCAAGGTTTCATAATCGATTGTAGCTTTTTTCCTTCTTCATATAAATTTAATCATACGTTTTTTTAATTCAGAAAAGAAATAAGATAGTACCTTAATAGGAATCTGAGTGACCAAAAACAATAATCAAGGAAATACCAGCAATTTGATAGTACTAATTCTTCCTAACTAGGAAATATTTTTATCTGCATAATTATCCAAATCTTTTATGGATTTTGAAAGGAAGGACCTATAATTTAAAGTAGTCCACGTGAATTTGGAGAACTGTGAAGAGGGAGAGATGCCGGAACGTGGGGAGGGGAGGGAAGGGAAGGAATGGGAGAAAGAATTGCTGGACTATGGGTGTAGGGAGCAGGAATCATGAGAGGAAGGCACTGGTGGCTTTTACCAATGGACGGCCATAGGCATCTTATCAGGTTATGCACCAGCTTCTACAATCTGTATGCTGAAAACAGCAAGACAGATCAGGATGGGCTGGAGTGGGTTTCTACAGCAACTCAAGTAGATGGGAAGTAAGGCCTGTGCCAGGCAGACATCTATGGCCTGTGTCTCAATTGATTTTAGCACCACTGTTCTATAAGGGAATCCATTTTCAGATCTTTAGTTCACTCTTCCGTGTATTAGGAATGTCATTATGGAACTTGCTCCCTCTTGCCATTAGCTCAGAGATTAGCTCCCTCAATTTCCGGAAGAAGTTAAAAGCTTTCCTCATTCCAAAGACTTCTTTATGTCCCTTAACTGTTTACAGGACTATCATATGAAAAGACCCATGCTTGATTGAGACTTGTTTGCAGTTTTTCCAATTAAATTCAGATCTTATATACCACTAATATCCCCTGTACAGGGTTCAGTGCGGTTTACAACCTGAGTGAGACATAGGTTGGATACAATATTATAGTTAGAACATTGGTTGAATACAATCTTATTGGTTGAATAGAATCTTATAGAACACTAGAGAGTGTGAGAGTAGAAAAAGTGTTCTACAAGATTCTATTCAACCAATAAGATTGTATTCAACCAATGTTCTAACTATAATATTGCATCCAACCTATGTCTCACTCAGGTTGTAAACCGCACTGAACCCTGAACAGGGGATATCAGCCGTATATAAGATCTGAATTGAATTGAAAAACTGCAAACAAGTCACAATCAAACATGGGTCTTTTTATATCACATTCATATCATATGCTATGAGTGCAGATGCTGTGTACCTCAATGGAGGATGGGAAGAAATCTTAAGTTTGAAATTAGCAAGTAAAATGTTGTTAGTTTGCAACATTGTTGAATTGTTGATGTAAGAATGACTTAACAATGAATGTCACTATGCTGCAGCCAAATTTAGGAAAACCGTTCTTCCCAGATTGCATCGTATGTAACTGCCTGTGGTTGGCATTCTGGCAAATTGCTAACTGGCCTGTTTGTGAGACCTGTGTTAATCACTGAAGAGTGTAATCTGCAGAGTTGATGGGTGCGGCCCTGACTGCCTTGTTGAGCAGACTGGATGGACTGAATGGGTCTTTACCTGCCTTCATTTACTATGTTATTGATAAAAAGGAGTGGGAACCGGATCAGGCTCTTCAAAACAGACCAGGGACTATCGATATATAGTTTAAAACTTTTATTTGGTGATGACACGGTACCATCTTTCGGCACATACGAGTCTCGATAAAAATGTTTGACAATCACAAATATTTTCAGCGCTGTACCTTTAAAGTATGATCATAACTGGTCTTTAAAAAGACCGTTGATGGATCTAAGGTGTAGTGTCACTTGTACATGCAGCTAAAAGTCTTTTTTCACCTTGGTCATATTTACGCGACACTAAACATTTTTTGAATATGCTGAAAGATGTTGTTCTTCCAGAGATAATGTACCTGTTCAGATAGTCACCCTGGATATTAGATCATTATACACCTCAATGTATTGGAAATGAGGTCCAAACCAGTGGAAGTTCCCACCAATTGTTTGGCGGAACTTACAAAAATAGCTATGCAAGAAAATTTTTTTCAATTTCAAGGTGATTTTTTCCTGCGGCTGAATGGTGTGGGTATGGGCACTTCGTTTGCACCAAATATTGTGAATTTATTTATATTTTGAGGAAAAATGGTTAAGAAAATCCCCTTTTTTTGAAGTGGATTTTATTTTGGAAAAGGTTCATAGATGATGTTTTTATGCTATGAACCGGTTCAAATGAATCTCTTGTGGAGTTTGTACAATGGCTAAATCAGTATAATGTCGCTATCCAGTTTCTTTTGAGCATTCGCTTATGAATATATATTTCCTTGATGTTGATGTATCCATTCCAGATGAAAGATTTTGCACAGATGTATATTTAATAAAAATAATTAAAAAAAAAAATTTTTTAAATCAACGGACTGGAACACCATTCTTCAGTATCAGAGTTGTCACCCAAGATTTTTTTTTAAAGAGTTTGCTCTATTCCCAATTCCTGCGCTTTTGAAACTTACTGACGATGACACTAAGTTTAAACAACAAGCAAGGAGATTGGGAACTTCTTTGGTGAACAGAGGGTATCCACCTACGGTGGTACGTAATGCATATCGGAGGGCAAGATATTTTGTTATTGGACAACCAGAAATCCATTTCGAATGAAGATGTTGTTGAAACTTTTGAGTTGGCCAGCATTATAAAATGAAACTGGGATATTATTTATTTGTAGCATTTGTATCCCACATTTTCCCACCTATTTGCAGGCTCAGTGTGGCTTACATTTGCCGTAATGGCGGTTGCCATTTCCGGGTAATAGAATTACAAATTGTATTGCGTTAAGGTGCAATACATATATGGTAACATACATGGAACATAACATATATGGAGCAGATGGTATATATATATATCATGTGCATACATACATGGTAGAGAAGAATCCATTATGGTAGTGCTTGTCGTGTGATAAGATTTCGGTTTTGTGTAGATCATGTATAGTGTTATTTAATATTTAAGATGGATGTTTATGGTATGCCTTCTTGAAAAGATCTGTTTTCAGTAGCCTTCGGAAGATGGTTAGGTCTTGCGTTGTTTTTATGGCCTTCGGTAGTGCATTCCATAGCTGTGTACAGATGTATGAGAAACTGGTCGCGTATGTGGATTTATATTTTAACCCTTTACAGTTAGGATAGTGGAGATTGAGGAATGTGCATGATGATCTTTTTGCGTTCCTATTAGGCAAGTCCATAAGGTCTGACATATAGGTCGGGGCTTCTCTGTAAATGATTTTGTGGACCAGGGTGCAAACTTTGAACGCAATTCATTCTTTTACTTTTACTTATGCAGACACACTTGATTTTTCATAAGCATCGGTTAAGAATTGCATTCTCCAGAGGACGCAATTTTAAAGAACTGTTGAATCCTCAGTGCAAACTTCCCAGCCACAGTATGTTCTGCGACTATCAGCGGGAGTCATTCCAAATGCAGCAAGTGTGGCATTTGTGATACGACTGTGGAATGTGTGGAGTTTATCAATCCAACTGATCAGAAGCGGTATCAGCTAAGATCAAATACCAATTGCCAATCAGTTAATGTGGTTTATATCCTAAGATGCCCCTGCAATACATTTTATGTGGAGAAGACTACGAGAAAGTTACAAGTTCGTATTAATGAGCATAAATCACGTGTACCCAGGAATAAAGTGGGAGCGCCTTTGGTGTCCCACAGTAAGCTGTTAAACCATAGGTTTCAAGATTTTTGTTGTTTTGCAGTGCAACAAGTTTCAGCTCCTAAGCGGGGTGGTGATTATGATCGCCTATTACGACAGTGTGAACAATGATGGATTCATCGTCTTCAGACTCTTGAACCAAGAGTTTAAATTCCACAATAGAATGGGCATTTTCGTGAGTTATTTTTGGTCTGATTTGCTTCCCATAGCAGCTGATTGTTTTTTTGAGTGTCCTATATATTTGGAGATGCCATTTTTGAACTTGTGTGCTGCATATCTGGTTGAAGAGGAAGACAAGTAAATTGGATTAGACTGTATGTTACTTGACCATCGGTTTGTTTTTACTGGAGGATGCCTTATGACATGGCTTTTGTTTATTTTTAGAACGCTTTCTGAAATCTCCCTTGACAAAGCTGGAGGGCGAAACAGGTCGCCGCTGGGAGTTATGTTATTTTGAGAATTTTGCAGCTGGATCAACAAATCAGAAGCTAAGTAAATCTTGTTTTGCAGAAGTCTGTAATTATGCTGTTCACTGAGTGAGTTGGGCACAATGATTTTTGGGCATTGAAAAGAATAAAAACTACAAGGAGGTTTTTGGCCAATGATGATGTAGTGGCCCGGTGGGTGCTAGGAAGATGTGGCAAGTTCACTTGAGCACCTGGGTCTTTTGAGGTTTTTTCCTCCTTTTTTTTTTGCATTTTTATATGATAAGAGGACCCGTTAGCAATATACATTACATTCTACAGTGATTTGTTTAAAAAAATTTTGAAATTGTGTAGAATTGTTTTTCTGATTGGAATTCAATCTACACTGCTAACAAGTGAAATTCTCTCTTTAATTTTTAATTTTTTATTAACGGAGGAAAAGACTTCAGATGCTCTGCATTCACTCTAAATGTTTGTATATTCTGTGAATGGCAGATTGCCTCATATTCATTGCAGAAGATTATTTTGCTTTGTATGAATATGTTGCGAGCTCCTCATTCGTCCAAAAACCTCCTTCTAGATGACTGAATTCTTTTATAAATCAGAAGCTAGCAAGTACCATTTGAAGTCTGAATTAAACATTTTCTGATTGGAAGAAATATTCTCTATTTGCACATGCAATTTAATAGTTAACAAGCCAATCAGCACTGATCATTGCCAATAAACAAGCAATTATTGACACTAAAGAAAGGGAATTGGACTTGATATACTATTTTTCTGTGGTTTTTGCGACTACATCCAAAACAGTTTATATATATTATATACAGGTACCTATTTGTACCTGGGCAATGGAGGGTTAAGTGAGTTGCCCAGAGTCACAAGGAGCTGCATATGGGAATTGAACCCCAGGATCAAAGTCTGCTGCTCTGCACACAATTGTCTAAGTCTATTCTATAACGTGATGCGCCTATATTCTAAGTCACATAGTTGAAAAGGGGGCGTGGCCATGGGTAGGTCATGGGCATTTCTAAAATCTATGCACACTGTTATACAATTCACCCGCTCTGGGTGTAATTTAGGCATCCGCATTTACACCAAGTAAAATGTGGCGTAAACGGCTGTGACTAAATTTAATCGTGTTCGAAGGCGCTCGGTGTATTCTATATACTGCGCAGAAAGTTGGGTTTATTTTATAAAGTGCACCTAAATGAAGACATACTTTATAGAATACGCTTGGATGTTTTTCATTTCAGCACTGACCTTTTAGGCGTGCTATATAATCTAGTCCTTAGTGGCTAGCTGCTGACCAGCTATGTTGCACAACTTAGGTGCAAATATTCAGCGCTAACCAGCTACGTTTAGCAGTTTAAGGTAGGCCTGCTATTTATGCAGCCTATCTTTAACCAGTAAGCACTGAGGGCTCCTTTTACTAAGCGGCAGCAAGGCTTACCACTCGCTATACAGGAAGTACCGCTGGGCTACCGCAACAGCCCAGCAGTACTTCTCACCCCGAGCACGCTGTCATTTCCAGCGTTACAAAAATTTATTGTTGTAGCGCTGGAGTGTACCCAGCGGTAATCCAGCAGTGACGTGCGCTGCTCGGTTACCGCTGGGTTAACGCAAGAACCCTTACCGCCAACTCAATGGTTGGCGATAAGGGCTCCCCCTGAAATGGCTGTGTGGTAAGTGCTTTACTTGTCGCAAGGCCATTTCCTACAGGAAGGCGGGACCTCCCTTTTACCAGCTGCAGTAAAAGGGGGCCTCGGCACACGTGTAAAACGCCACCGGCTGAATATCAGAGGGACTATACAGGCTTGTAAATGTGTCCAAACGTTAAATGGCGTCCATATTAAGAAAATACAAAGTAACTACAGGAACATCTGGCGAGTTAGCTCAGTTTTGATAAAAATTTGACTTACTGTGTTCTGGCTTTTCAGGGCAGTTTACTTCTCATGAACATGAGGTATTTTAAGATACCTCTCTTGAATTCAGAGACAGAATTCAGGTGGTAACTTTGTAAAAGGGCAGCTATGTGATTCATCTATGACAACCATTGTATAAAACCAACATATGTGCCTCTTCTGTACAATGATTTCTAGTAGAGCACAAATTTACATCTGCTTCAAAAACGGTGTGTGTGAGAAACTTTATAAAGTTTTCTCTTGTCAACAGAAAACTAACTTTTCTGTTTAATTTCTATATAACGTCAACTTATATCAAGTGTATACATAATGCAACTTCTGTATACAATTTGATCGATTCTTCAATTACTTCAATTGTATTGTACTTATAATTATAATCCTTGCCCTAAATTAAATTATATGGTGCTCATAATAATAATAATTTTAGCGCACTGTTGTTACTATCTCCCCTTTCATTGTTATAATGATTGCTCTTTGCTGTACACTATAGTCAACGTTTTCTTCTACATCCTTGCTATAATCCTCCCAAGTTTTCAACCTATAATTAACTTACTACACTGGTACTACTCTGTTCCTTTCCACTGCTTTACTGATTATTTGCTGTAAGCCACCTTAAACTCAAAAGATTCCTTGGGATGATGTGGGATATAAATGTCACAAATAAATAACTAAAGTTTTTTCAATACGTAGATCCTGATAGACTTTAATTAAATTGTGTGGCCATGTGCATGTGTAAAACACACATGCCAAGAAAGGGTGTATCTACTTTTACATGATCTATGTGTAGACGCTCTGAGGGGTGTAGTTTGGGCAGAGTAGAGACCGAGTTGTGATACACGTGCACATCCTGTAAAATATACAACTGCATGTAGAGGCCGACTGAAACCAGTTCCTGCTCATGCCGTTCCCAATTCCAAAATTGCGGTCACGAGGCTGCCGCAGAAGTCACGGCCGCCTTTTTCACAATGTGGTCAGTAGAGGTAGGAGCAATTCGGGATACCCCTGCCCTGGAGAGGCCACTAGACCACCAGGGCTTTTAGAAGGTAGGCACAGGGAGGGCCTATGGAGGGGGGGGGGAAGAGGGCAGAGTTAGCGGACAGACCGGGTTTGGAATGGGATCTCTGTGTAGGGAGGGAGGAGGAGGGGAGGCAGGCTTGGGAGTATAGGTTTGCATTGGCAGCGGGGGGGGGGGGGGGGGGGGGGGGGGGGCAGGCCACTGTTTCAGTTTCCACTGAAAATACATAGGCATTTTCGGCCAAAACCAGAAGCTAGATTTCGGGTTCCTTTCGGTGCTGACACCGAAACTGAAATTCAGTCAACCTTTAACTGTATGCTTAGAATGTGCACACGTTACAGAGAAGGTATAAATGTGTGTGTTGTTATTTGTGTGCTGCTGGGGCTGGCTGGGAGTCTATTTTATAAACCTATTTATATATAGTTCTTTGAAAAGATTTTTTCACACAAACTAATGCTGGTGGATAGATGACTAAAGACTGTTTTAAATATGCCTTTATAGAAAATTTGGGACTTCTGATTATAACAAGATTAAAGCAGTAAGGAGCCCTTTTACTAAGGTGCACCGAAAAATGGCTTGCGCTGGTGTAGACGCGTGTATTGGACGCGCACAGGTCCATTTTTTAGCGTGCCTGCAAAAAAAGGCCTTTTTTTTTTGTCAAAAATGGACATGCAGCAAAATAAAAACCAGCGAGTATCTATTCTGGGCCTGAGACCTTACCACCACCTTAGCGGTAAGGTCTCACACGTTAACCGGGTGGTAATCATCAGAGAGCATAGAAATTATTTTCTGCCGCACGTTTTGGATGCACATCAAAATTAAAATTACTGCCCGAGGCATGCAGTAGCCGGGCGGTAGTTCTAATTTGACGTGTATTGTACGCTCGTAGGCGCCTACGCATCTTAGTAAAAGGTCCCCTAAATGAGAGGGCTGTGTTCAGTACCAAGTGAAATTGTTATGCTCATTGGGCATGGCTTACTGTCCTTTATATGAAGGTGATGGATACTTATAGTCTTTAAAATAAGGTTCAGAGCGGGTTAACAGTCATCACAAGAAATGGACAACATCTGTCCAGAACTACAATGATAAATAAGTAAACTAAAACAAACAAAAATAATTCACAACAACAGTGGAGGAGTGGCCTAGTGGTTAGGGTGGTGGACTTTGGTCCTGGGGAACTGAGGAACTGAGTTCGATTCCCGGCACAGGCAGCTCCTTGTGACTCTGGGCAAGTCACTTAACCCTCCTTTGCCCCATGTAAGCGACATTGAGCCTGCCATGAGTGGGAAAGCGCAGGGTACAAATGTAACAAAAATAAAATAGATCCTAGTGGAGATTCTACATGGAATGTTGCTACTATCGGAGATTCTACATGGAATGTTGCTACTATTGGAGATTCTACATGGAATGTTGCTACTATCGGAGATTCTACATGGAATGTTGCTACTATTGGAGATTCTACATGGAATGTTGCTATTCCACTAGCAACATTCCATGTAGAAGGCTGCGCAGGCTTCTGTTTCTGTGAGTCTGACGTCCTGCACATATGTGCAGGACGTCAGACTCACAGAAGCAGAAGCCTGCGCGGCCACATTGGTGATCTGTAAGGGCCGACCTCTACATGGAATGTTGCTAGTGGAATGTAGAATCTCAAATAGTAGCAACAGTGGAGGAGTGCCCTAGTGGTTAGGGTGGTGGACTTTGGTCCTGGGGAACTGAGGAACCGAGTTCGATTCCCACTTCAGACACAGGCAGCTCCTTGTGACTCTGGGCAAGTCACTTAACCCTCCATTGCCCCATGCAAGCCGCCTTGAGCCTGCCATGAGTGGGAAAGCGCGGGGTACAAATGTAACAAAAAAAATATATGATAGTCCCACCATACTAAAAATAGATGAAAAAATATTCATTTGAATTATCATCATTATGAGTCTATTTTAACTAATACAAGTTTTTGTTGGCATTATCATATGTCTGGAGTGTTTCAGAAGTTATTGTGACATTTAAACCTTCAACTTCCCTTAAGATGAGAAATATAAATGCACCAAGATATATAATACAGGCTTTAAAAACAGGTGCCTGTTTGGATTTCCCACATAGGCAGCCTGTTATATAACCAGGCCCTGTAACATGGGTAACTGGGAGCCTTCATTTACATGCCACTAGTGCACGTAATTGTATAAAACACTGTCACTTTCATGGGTAAATACACATTTATGGCTGTCAATGGCAGCAAAAAACTTACGTGCACTCTTATAGAATAGCACTTAAATGGCATAAACCTCTAATTCTATAAAAGTTGCCAAAACATTTGTGCGCACATTTGGGTGTGTACCCAATCTGTGCGTGCAACTTAATTGAATGAGATAATTAGCACCAATAATTGGCTTTTTAACAAGCAATTATTGCCACTAATTAAATTTAATCAGAATTTACATGCGAGCAAAAAAAAGGGGGGCACAGAAATGGGGCGTCATGGGGGAGTTCCTAGCATTTACGTGCATTGTTATAGAATACGGGGGATACGTGCCCAATTTAAGTGCATACATTTGCACCACATTTCAGTTGCTCCTAATGGCCACGCCTAGATACAAATCGAGGTACGGTACACACAAAAAGTAGCACATATGAGTTTATCTTGTTGGGCAGACTGGATGGACTGCGCAGGTCTTTTTCTGCCGTCATCTGCTATGTTACTATCCTGCTTATTTTCGAAGGAGATGGCCGGCCATCTTCCGACACAAATCAAGAGATGGCCGGCCATCTCCTAAACCCGGCCAAATTGGTATAATCGAAAGCCGATTTTGGCCAGCTCCAACTGCTTTCCGTTGCAGGGCCGGCCAAAGCTAAAGGGGGCGTGCCGGCAGGGTACGGAAGGCGGGGGCGTGGTTATGAGATGGCCAGCTTCGGCTGATAATGGAAAAAAGGCCGGCTCTGACGAGCACTTGGCCGGCTTCACTTGGTCCATTTATTTTTAGGCCCAAGCCTCAAAAAAGTGTCCCAATTGACCAGATGACCACCGGAGGGAATTGGGGATCACCTCCCCTTACTCCTCCAGTGGTCACCAACCCCCTCCTATCAAAAAAAAAAATTAAAAATCATTTTTTTGCCAACCTCAAATGTCATACCCAGCTCCATCACAGCACTATGCAGTGACAGCAGTGTGCAGGTCCATGGAGCAGTATTTAGTGGGTGCAGTGCACTTCAGGCAGGTGGACCCAGGCCCACCCCCCCCCCCCCACCTGTTACACTTGTGGTGGTAAATGGGAGCCCTCCAACCCCCCCCCCCACCACCACCACCAAAACCCACTGTACCCACATGTAGGTGCCCTCCTTCATCCCTAAGGGCTATGGTAGTGGTGTACAGTTGTGGGGAGTGGGTTTTGGGGGGGATTTGGGGGGGCTCAGCACACAAGGTAAGGGAGGTATGCACCTGGGAGCAATTTATGAAGTCCACTGCAGTACCCCCTAGGGTGCCCGGTTGGTGTCCTGGCATGTGAGGGGGACCAGTGCACTACAAATGCTGGCTCCTCCTACGACCTTGGATTTGGCCGGGTTTGAGATCGCCGCCATTAGTTTCCATTATCGCTGAAAACCAATGCCGGACATCTCTAAAGCCAGCCCAAATGTTGAGATTTGGCCAGCTCCGACCGTATTATCGAAACGAAAGATGGCGGGCTATCTTGTTTCGATAATACGGTCAGGATGCCGCTTTACGGGGCCGGCTATATAGATGGCCAGCCCCGTTCGATTATGCCCCTCTATGTTACTATGTAAAGTTAGATGCGAGTTCAAGGCATAAGTGCTGTTCTATAAACTGCGCCTAACTTTAAACATGGCTTAGAGAATAGTTCCTTTTCAGCGACAATGTTTTTGGTGCCATATATAGAATTCACCCCAAAACGTGAATACGAGGGAGGGAGCAGAGGTGCTACATGGGCAGGGCTCCCAGTTACTAAGTTACACACACATATTTGGGCTCCCACAGTTATACCAGGTCCTATGGCTGGTGTATCTGTGGGGGGGAGGGGGGATGTAAGGCACATCACTGCCATATTACACTAGTATTTTATAACCAAATGTGAGTGTCCAGGTAGTGTTAGAATACAGGCTCTCACCAAGCGGTGTCAAGGCATCTAAAAAGAAGTGTCCACTTATACAACTGCCCCCCAAAGTGTCTACATGCATATTTTATAAAACCAGTGCTTTTTTTGAGGGGGTACTTGGGGGTACTGAGTACTGGTACCTTTTCCATAGTCTGCTAAAACTGGCCCATGGTCACCAAGTTTTAAATGACAGATCTCGGGCTCTACATACCAATTCTGCCTTGTCATAGATTCTGTGACTGGTTGCAGGGGGCCTGGCTATTGAGGGGTGGGGGTCTCTCAACCCTGAAGGGTGGCCTGGCATTTGAGTACCGGCACCTTTTTCGCTAGAAAAAAAACACACTGTATAAAATGCACTGCAACTCTGCCTCAGTGCTGCCTAAAATATGCCCCTCGGGAATACCTACAGAAAAAAAGGCAAAACCTTGCAGTGCATCTACTTTTTATCTGAGTATATCAGAGTGCAATTTCATAACTCACACTCCATTCCCAATATCAGAGCCCAATGCAGTGTATCTGCACACCTTAGAGGCAGGAAGCTTCTCTTATTTTGTGCACTACATTGAGGATATGAATATAAAGTGGCACTCACCCAGGTATTCAGGGTCCACACGTGGTGAGTAGAGACCAAATTTGATAAAGATCGGCAGGAGAAACCCAAAGCGCACCCACTCAATGACGTAGAGAGGAAGTCGGCTCTCGTTGTGGTAAAGGAGATCACAGCTCAGGACTACACTCTCTCCAACACGGCCAATCACAGCCTGAGAATCTGTGCTACTGTGACCTACAGGAAGACACAGAGATGAACACCCTACAGATGGCAAACCAGGCAGCAATCTTTCAGGACTTATTAAATCAGACCCATGACCTAACCCATTGCATGTTTCTTCCTTGATGACATGCCTTACAAAAATAGTTTGAGGTAAGTTACAACCTCCCCTGAGTTCTCCAGCCATAGAAGACACCTGTCTTTTAGATTGTACACTTGTCTTTAGATTGTACACCTGTCTTTTAAATTGTAAGCTCCTTGAGCAGGGACTGTCCTTCCATGTTAAATTGTACAGCGCTGCGTTACCCTAGTAACGCTTTAGAAATGTTAAGTAGTAGTAGAAGTAACAGGCTGTGTATGGCTGTGCCCGTCCCATGAGCCCTCCAGCCCTGGAGACAACAGGCTGTGTATGCCTGTGCCCGTCCCCTGAGCCTTCCAATCCTAGAGGTGACATAACATTACATATCAGTGTTTACATACAATACCAAACTATTAGCTCAGAACGGTTTACAAGAAACCATGAAAGTCAATAGAATTGAAATACATAAAACATTACATAAAATAAACTTCACAACATAAATTGCTCTCCAAATATTGTAGTGAGTAGCGGACTATCATAACAAAACTCAGATTTTAACCAAATGAAACCTCAGAAGTCCAGGATGCCTACAGAGATGGCCTCCCCTTAAATGGACTCAACATCACTGGTTTCTTAGAAGCCTCCAAAACCAACCACAGAGTTAAAAACTCCCTAAGAGGAGAAAAAGTTTGTGGCAAAACAAACGGAGGAATCATTATAGATAGTCCCCTATCCAAAACAATCTATTTCTCAAAGAACCGGAAAAATTTCCCAATATCAAACAAACAGGTGCACCATATATGAACACAGAGGAACCATCACTTAGCTTAAACACTGGATCGAAGAACAATTTCTTTTTTAACCCATCTTAAAAGAGCCTCGGCTTCAACTCAAGGATATCAAAGATGGCCACCCGTTATTGCCCCGACAGAAGAGTCCCCTGTTTCCATCAAACTTAAAATTTTCAACCCAAATCATTTAAACTAAGATTTCAAGTATTTATTAAACAACCAAAATTGCAACTGTTTCCGAAATTGTAGATAATCTGTTCTAATCTGAGATCAGTTGGCATTGAATTCTATAGTTTTACAGCTGCGAAACTGAACAGGCTCTGTATCTATGCACCCATCCTCTGAGCCTGTCCAGCAGTGCCAAACTCAGAGAAAAATGTTGTACCTTCAGCAGTTCTGCTGCAGAAGAGGCTGAGACAGGCAATCCATAAACACCAATTCATAGCACAGATCCCCCAGTGATCACCGCAGGGCACCTGGCCAAATTTACGTCTTTCTTTTGTCTCCCGTTACAGACACCCAACCACGCTGTGGTTCAAAATGAACTGAAAAAGGTCCCAACAGCATGGGTATTCTTCCCACAAAGCAGAACGCAGAATTCCTCAAGGGAAGAGTAGAGATCCCACAGGGTGTGTTAGCAGACAAAGCTTCCAGGAAACACTGCCTCCAGTCCTCAGAATAGTGATGGGTTTTTAAGAAGACAATCCCTTCGTGCATGGAGCTCCTAAGGTAAAGTTAACAGTGAAGACACCCTGGATCCAGATCTTCATATTTTCTTTAACAACAAGGCAGTTGCTCTCTGCATACTCCCGGGTTACATACAATGTAGAAAACCCTGAAAACAAATATAATAAAAATCAGTCAGAAACTCTGCATTTGCACTCTCTGAAGGAGATTTGGTCACTCTGTTTGGAGAATAAAGTATATTATGAAATCATTTTCGTTTCCCATCATATACCCAGGGCTGTAGAGTTGGAGTTAGAAGCAATTTTGGGTAGAGTTGGGGTCAAAGTCAATAAAAATGTACTGACTCTGACTGCAGCTTCAAAATAATGTAATTTATCATTTTATACTTAGATAGAGTCTAGAGATAATTTTTGTCCTGGATCTAAAGTACTCATAAATATAACTTAAATATAAGTGACATATATGAGTTCTTTAGATCCAGGACAAAATTTTTAAAGTCTAATTTCAGTAGGAGTTGGAGTTGGAGTCAGACAATAGAAAAATTGAGGAGTCAGAGTTGAAGATTTGGTGTATCGACTCCTCAGCCCTGTATGTACCTACCTGCACATTAAACATAGGAGGACAGTTCACCTAAGATTTCACCCAGGTAACTAATCAGTCATCCAGGTAAAATAGAGGGCTAAACCCATCCCCTAAATGCAGTAAAAGAGAGGGGCTGTAGATGAGTGGAGGAGTGGCCTAGTGGTTAGGGTGGTGGACTTTGGTCCTGGGGAACTGAGTTCGATTCCCACTTCAGGCACAGGCAGCTCCTTGTGACTCTGGGCAAGTCACTTAACCCTCCATTGCCCCATGTAAGCCGCATTGAGCCTGCCATGATTGGGAAAAGTGCGGGGTACAAATGTAACAAAAATAAAATAGATACTATTGGAGATTCTACATGGAATGTTGCTATTCCACTAGCAACATTCCATGTAGAAGGCTGCGCAGGCTTCTGTTTCTGTGAGTCTGACGTCCTGCACATATGTGCAGGACGTCAGACTCACAGAAGCAGAAGCCTGCGTGGACACATTGGCGATCTGCAAGGGCCGACTTCTACGTGGAATGTTGCTAGTGGAATAGCAACATTCCATGTAGAATCTCAAATAGTAGCAACAGTGGAGGAGTGGCCTAGTGGTTAGGGTGGTGGACTTTGGTCCTGAGGAACTGAGTTCCATTCCCACTTCAGGCACAGGCAGCTCCTTGTGACTCTGGGCAAGTCACTTAACCCTCCATTGCCCTACGTAAGCCGCATTGAGCCTGCCATGAGTGGGAAAGCGCAGGGTACAAATGTAACAAAAATAAATAAAAATAAAATGAGGGACGGTGGAACTAACACCAAGCAATTTCATATTGAAATATCTGCGCATTGATTGCGACACCATGGGCTAGATTCAGTAAATGGCACCCAAATTTGGGCTCCAAAAAAATTCCACAGGGAGCACAATTCTATAAACAGCACTCCAAGTTGCATCCATTTATAGAACAGCACTTAGGAGCCGGATTTCCATGCCAAACTTTGCCCTGGCACTTAAATTAAGTGCAGAATCTCCAGTATAGTAATACTGCATGCATCTTTACTGAACTCCCCTGACCCACCCATGCCCCTCCCGTGGCCACACCCCAGCCCACCCATGCTCCTCCCATGGCCATACCTCAGCCCACCCACGCCCCTCCCATGGCCATGCCCTTTTGAGTTGTGCATAAATCTTTACAGAATAGCACTTAGCAAGATACACACGAAAATCCAAATTGTTGCCCATTAATGCCTATAATTGATTGCTAGTGCCCAATTATTGGGGCTAATTGGCTCGTTAGGAAATTTAGTTGCACACGCATCTCATGCTCGAGTACAATTTTGCATGTAAGTTTGGGTGCCATTTATAGAATTGCCCTTCAATTCTGCACAATCCATGCGGTCTAATATCACCTGCAGTGCTGACCACACTTGAATTTTCAAGATGAAACTCCTCACATTATGCAGAGTTAGACACACAACACAGCTGTGCTATTAAAGCTTTAGTCCCGGTTCCCATTCTGTGTAGGATCATGGATTTAACTAATCCCAGTCAGGACATCAGACAGACACGGACGGTTTCTATATTTCAGACATAGGGAACAATAAATTTCACAGTTCAGCACCATCCAAATTCAGATTTGGCAAAGGGCTCCTTGTTTATGAGGTGTTTCATCTTCCTCTGTGCAGTCATCTGCCTTTCCGTGTAACATAGTAAGTGACTGCAGATAAAGACCTGAATGGTCCATCCAGTCTGTCCTAGTCACATTCATTATCAATTCAAGATTAAATCAACAGTGAACGTGATATTATATACTTGATCATGGTCTTTCTTTGGTGTCTCTGGGACATAGAACGTAGAAGTCTGCCCGGCTCTGTCCTTATGTTCCAACTACTGGAGTTGCGTCAAAGCCTATCCAAATACGTCTTGTCATTTGTGGGACACAGACCGTAAAAGTCTGCCCGGCTCTGTCCTCACGTTCCAAATTACTGGAATTTCCGTCAAAGCTCTCTCCAGCCCATCCTAAACTGGACTGCTATATGCAGGACTCAGACCGTACAAGCCAGGCCAGCACCAGCCTTAGCTGATACAGCCAGAGTCGCTATCTAAGCACCACTTGAAATGCAAATACACTTGCAATGCTTTTAAGTTTTTTTTTTATATCATTCATTTTCTAATTAGAGATCCTATCAGTGGCGAACCAAGGGGGGGGGTGCGGTCCGCCCCGGGTGCACGCCGCTGGGGGGGGGGGTGCAAAGCGTCTGTCGGCAATGCTCGTTTTCTGCTCCCTCTACCCCGGAACAGGTTACTTCCTGTTCCGGGGCAGAGGGAGCAGAAAACAGGCGTGCAGCACCCCCCCCCCCCCCCCAGCAGGTAAAAATGCACCCGGGGGGAGGTGTCCTATCACCGGGGGTGGGATCACGCTGCACCCGGGGGGGGTGTCCTTTCACCGGGGGGAGATGTCACGCTGCACCCGGGGGGGGGGGGCACATCGGCGATCTGCCCCGGGTGTCAGCCACGTTAGGAACGCCACTGGATCCTATGTCTTCATCCCATGCTATTTTGAATTCTGCCACAGTTATCTCTGTCTCCCCTTAGCCCTCAACAGCTCCTGTATATTTATTTATTTCATTCAGTTGCAGCTCAAGGTGAGTTACATTCAGGTACGCTTGATGCTGCCAACGAGGGCTAGGGAGCCTCTTGTTGGCAGCGAGCGGCACGGGAGTTTCAATCGCGGTATTAGCCAGCTATCAGATCAGCTGATTTCCCTCCCTTTTTTTTATTTTCTCCATTTCTCACAAAAGCCGGCCATTTCCCTTTCCTTGTTCGGTTTCCCTGTCTCTGGAGGGCTTAGAATCTAATTTTGTACCAGAGGCAATGGAGGGTTAAAGTGACTTGCCCATATCTGGTTACTGCCTCTGTCGAATCCATTTCTCCTCAGCAGGTCTCCTCAAGGCTGCCAGGACCCTCTGTGTGGGGACATCTGCAATTCAGGGCCTCGGGTTCTTCTTGTCTATGGCTTCTATTTTATAAAACGGTACTATCTAAAGAGACCGTCATACTGTCTGAGTGACTCCCCGCTCCCCCCCGTTTTCTATTTCTGTTGATGGCTCTCTCATTCTCCCTGTCTCCTCAGCTCGAAACCTTGGGGTCATCTTTGACTCTTCTCTCTCCTTCTCTGCTCATATCCAGCAGATCGCCAAGACCTGTCGTTTCTTTCTTTACAACATCCGTAAAATCCGCCCCTTTCTTTCCGAGCACTCTACCAAAACCCTCATCCACACCCTTGTCACCTCTCGTTTAGACTACTGCAATCTGCTTCTTGCTGGCCTCCCACTTAGTCACCTCTCCCCTCTCCAGTCGGTTCAAAACTCTGCTGCCCGTCTCCTCCTCCGCCAGGGTCGCTTTACTCATACTACCCCTCTCCTCAAGACCCTTCACTGGCTCCCTATCCGTTTTCGCATCCTGTTTAAACTTCTTCTACTAACCTATAAATGTACTCACTCTGCTGCTCCCCAGTATCTCTCCACACTCGTCCTTCCCTACACCCCTTCCCGTGCACTCCGCTCCATGGATAAATCCTTCTTATCTGTTCCCTTCTCCACTACTGCCAACTCCAGACTTCGTGCCTTTTGTCTCACTGCACCCTACGCCTGGAATAAACTTCCTGAGCCCCTACGTCTTGCCCCATCCTTGGCCACCTTTAAATCTAGACTGAAAGCCCACCTGTTTAACATTGCTTTTGACTCGTAACCACTTGTAACCACTCGCCTCCACCTACCCTCCTCTCTTCCTTCCCGTTCACATTAATTGATTTGATTTGCTTACTTTATTTATTTTTTGTCTATTAGATTGTAAGCTCTTTGAGCAGGGACTGTCTTTCTTCTATGTTTGTGTAGTGCTGCGTACGCCTTGTAGCGCTATAGAAATGCTAAATAGTAGTAGTAGTAGTAGTAGTCTTTGAGATTCCGGAATCTTGCTGCTCTTTGGGATTCTGCACAGAATGTTGCTACAGTGGGATTCCGGAATCTTGCTACTCTTTGAGATTCTGCACGGAATCTTGCTACTCTTTGTCCTTTTCCCTTATTTGTCCTGTCTGTCCTGATTAGATTGTAAGCTCTTTGAGCAGGGACTGTCTTTCTTCTATGTTTGTGCAGCGCTGCGTATGCTTTGTAGCGCTACAGAAATGCTAAATAGTAGTAGTAGTAGACTGCTCTGTGACCATGTACGCTGGCAGTACTTTAGAAAAGATAACTGCACTATTAGAAAGCCTGGGATACAGATCAAACACACTGCTCCAGGCTGTACTTAAATTACTGTAATTTAGTGCAGTTTCGTTCTATAGGGCCTTTCCTAGTGCACATCAAATAGATAAAATAAAAAAAAAAAGGTTAAAGCAGACAGACAGAAGAGGAAAATTACAAGAATACAGGAAAAAAAGAAACTGAAAATAAGCAGAAAACCTTAACCCTAGATGTATCAAGCAGGCTTTTCTTGGAGGGGTTCTAAAGAGACCCCCTTATTTCACACACCACTGACAAAGTCACTGCAGCACTCCTTTGCTAGTGCAGGATCTCACAGCCATTAACAGCTCAAAAGTGGCTTCTGATTATAAACATGTAAGGCTGAAGTTTGGCCAACTAAAAAAAAAAAAAAAAACGTTACTGCTGAGGAATTTGTCCTAGATGAGTTTGTGTGCGCTAGATTTTGTTTCTTACCCCCTACAGAGGGGAGGTCATAGAGTGAAGAAGGGCCCCTACCCCAGGGACCAGGCCAGGTTCTGTTGCTGGTGCAGACTTCCTGTTCCATGAGCAAGGCCCCTAATGTGAACCAGCTGAGAAGAAGTGTATTGGGGGGGGGGGGGGGGGATGCCCACAGCAGATGTGCCGGGAGCAGCTAGGCGAGAGACCATTTGCAATGAGACCTGAAGAAAAGATCATGCTTGATGAGGAGTGGCCTAGTGGTTAGGGTGGTGGACTCTGGTCCTGAGGAACCGAGTTCAATTCCCACTTCAGGCACAGGCAGCTACTTGTGACTCTGGGCAAGTCACTTAACCCTCCATTGCCCCATGTAAGCCACATTGAGCCTGCCATGAGTGGGAAAGCGCAGGGTACAAATGTAACAAAAATAAAACAGATACTATCGGAGATTCTACATGGAATGTTGCCACTATTGGAGATTCTACATGGAATGTTGCCACTATTGGAGATTCTACATGGAATGTTGCCGCTGTTGGAGATTCTACATGGAATGTTGCCGCTGATGGAGATTCTACATGGAATGTTGCCACTATTGGAGATTCTACATGGAATGTTGCCGCTGTTGGAGATTCTACATGGAATGTTGCCGCTGATGGAGATTCTACATGGAATGTTGCTGCTGTTGGAGATTCTACATGGAATGTTGCCACTATTGGAGATTCTACATGGAATGTTGCCGCTGTTGGAGATTCTACATGGAATGTTGCTGCTGTTGGAGATTCTACATGGAATGTTGCTACTATTGGAGATTCTACATGGAATGTTGCCGCTGTTGGAGATTCTACATGGAATGTTGCCGCTGTTGGAGATTCTACATGGAATGTTGCTGCTGTTGGAGATTCTACATGGAATGTTGCTACTATTGGAGATTCTACATGGAATGTTGCTATTCCACTAGCAACATTCCATGTAGAAGGCTGCGCAGGCTTCTGTTTCTGTGAGTCTGACGTCCTGCACGTACGTGCAGGACGTCAGACTCACAGAAGAAGAAGCCTGTGCGGCCACAGATCTGCAAGGGCCGACTTCTACATGGAATGCTGCTATTCCACTAGCAACAATCCATGTAGAAGGCTGCGCAGGCTTCTGTTTCTGTGAGTCTGACGTCCTGCACGTACGTGCAGGACGTCAGACTCACAGAAGCAGAAGCCTGCGCGGCCACATTGCTGATCTGCAAGGGCCGACTTCTACATGGAATGTTGCTAGTGGAATAGCAACATTCCATGTAGAATCTCAAATAGTAGTAACAGTGGAAGAGTGGCCTAGTGGTTAGGGTGGTGGACTCTGGTCCTGAGGAACCGAGTTCAATTCCCACTTCAGTCACAGGCAGCTCCTTGTGACTCTGGGCAAGTCACTTAACCCTCCATTGCCCCATGTAAGCCGCATTGAGCCTGCCATGAGTGGGAAAGCGCAGGGTACAAATGTAACAAAAATAAAATAGATACTATCGGAGATTCTACATGGAATGTTGCCGCTGTTGGAGATTCTACATGGAATGTTGCCACTATTGGAGATTCTACATGGAATGTTGCCGCTATTGGAGATTCTACATGGAATGTTGCCACTATTGGAGATTCTACATGGAATGTTGCCACTATTGGAGATTCTACATGGAATGTTGCCGCTGTTGGAGATTCTACATGGAATGTTGCTGCTGTTGGAGATTCTACATGGAATGTTGCTACTATTGGAGATTCTACATGGAATGTTGCTACTATTGGAGATTCTACATGGAATGTTGCTATTCCACTAGCAACATTCCATGTAGAAGGCTGCGCAGGCTTCTGTTTCTGTGAGTCTGACGTCCTGCACGTCAGACTCACAGAAGAAGAAGCCTGTGCGGCCACAGATCTGCAAGGGCCGACTTCTACATGGAATGCTGCTATTCCACTAGCAACAATCCATGTAGAAGGCTGCGCAGGCTTCTGTTTCTGTGAGTCTGACGTCCTGCACGTACGTGCAGGACGTCAGACTCACAGAAGCAGAAGCCTGCGCGGCCACATTGCTGATCTGCAAGGGCCGACTTCTACATGGAATGTTGCTAGTGGAATAGCAACATTCCATGTAGAATCTCAAATAGTATAACAGTGGAAGAGTGGCCTAGTGGTTAGGGTGGTGGACTCTGGTCCTGAGGAACCGAGTTCAATTCCCACTTCAGTCACAGGCAGCTTCTTGTGACTCTGGGCAAGTCACTTAACCCTCCATTGCCCCATGTAAGACGCATTGAGCCTGCCATGAGTGGGAAAGCGCAGGGTACAAATGTAACAAAAATAAAATAGATACTATCGGAGATTCTACATGGAATGTTGCTACTATTGGAGATTCTACATGGAATGTTGCTATTCCACTAGCAACATTCCATGTAGAAGGCTGCGCAGGCTTCTGTTTCTATGAGTCTGACGTCCTGCGTGGCCATATTGATGATCTGCAAGGGCCGACTCATGGCAGGCTCAATGCGGCTTACATGGGGCAATGGAGGGTTAAGTGACTTGCCCAGAGTCACAAGGAGCTGCCTGCGCCTGAAGTGGGAATCGAACTCAGTTCCCCAGGACCAAAGTCCACCACCCTAACCACTAGGCCACTCCTCCACTCCAATCCTGAAGTCACTGAGAAGAAATCTTCTCCTGAAACCCTTTTAAACTGCGCCTGAGCTGATGGTAAATTTTTGGCGTTATGAGACATCATTTCTGTCTGTGCATTACAGCGCTTTCGTTGTGCTTCGGGAAGGAATATTAACTGACCTCATTAGCATCCATTTAAATGCATTTCAATACAATTTGCAGCAACATTAGAGCATACGTTAACACCTGCGCTCAAACACTTTGAGCATAATATACACTATAATATGTGCACAAATCAAGAGGTAATAACTTTCTAATGCTGGTCTTACTTTTGCGCATGTCACACAATGAGCAGACAGTCTTAGTAAATCAGGTCCTAAAAGATCTGTAAAGGGGTGGGGTTGTGGTGGTGAGGTGGGGGGGATTGTGAGAGAAGTCTCAATGGCTGGCTTCCAAGTTTTTGGGATGGCTTCTAGATTCAAATAAAAATGTGTCATGGCTGGAAAGGGGTTCCCAGTTCCTGCAGTAGGACTTGGTGCAGGTTACAACAGTGGAGCTACTTGGCATTAATTATTATTATTATTTATTGCATTTGTATCCCACATTTTCCCACCTCTTTGCGGCTCAATGTGGTTTACAATACATCATGGATAATGATCACAATATAATGTAATCAAACTTGAAATAGCCATCAATGGGACAATAATTTTGAAAATCTATTATAGAAGCATTTAACCTTTAAAGGGTTAGCAACTCGTAGGCCATATTATCTTAAATTGGTGAAAATTCAGGATGGAAACGGTATATCCAAAATGTTGGTAAGGGATTATTAGTTGGCATTTATAGGTTATTATTTTCTATCTTGAATTTTATATATATATTTTTGATATTAACAAAAAGTGTTTGAATATGGTATAGAAAATTGGAAACGGTATATCCAAAATGTTGGTAAGGGATTGATGTTGGTAAGGGATTGTTAGTTGGCATTTATAGGTTATTTTCTTCTAATTTTCTATACCATATTCAAACACTTTTTATTAATATCAAAAATATATTGTCAAAATGTGAATAAAAATAAAACAAGGAAGAAAATATGAGAAAATAAATGTTTAAACTGAAAAACAGAAGGGCGAGTTCATTCCTATACAGAGTACCTTATCCATAGCTTTTCATTGAAAGATGATGACCTCAAATAATCCCAACTGATGTAATCAGATTCTAAGAAGAATAGAGCCATACTGGGTCAGACCAATGGTCCATCTAGCCCGCTTCCAACAGTGGCCAATCCAGGTCACAAGTATCTGACAGAATCCCAAATAGTAGCAACATTCCATGCTACCAATCCCAGGACAAGCAGTGGCTTCCCCCATGTCTATCTCAATAGCAGACTATGGACTTTTCCTCCAGAAACTTGTCCAAACCTTTTTTTAAAACAAGATATACTAACAGCTGTAACCACATCCTCTAGTAAGAAAGCATACGTTAGCATTTTAACTTTTAAAAAGGAGACTACGATAAAATGAGAAGAACAGTGAGAAAAACTTAAAAGTAGCAGCTGCAAAGGTCAAAACTTTACATCAGGCATGGATGCTATTCAAAAATACCATCCTGGAAGCCCAGGCCAAATATATTCCACTAGTAAAAAAGCCCCGTTTCTGATGCAAATGAAACGGGGGCTAGCAATGTTTTCTTTTGTGTGCATGTGGGAGTGTGTGTGTCCCTGCCCTCTGGCCTCTCTCCCCTCCCCCCTCTGAGTCCTTCACTGTTACAGAGCCAGCGATTTGATTTCGTGCTCTGCTGTTTTCCTTCACTGACTGTGTTACAGAGAGGGCGGGGCAGACACTCATAGGGAAACCGGATATCTCGCCCCCTTCACACTTCCGGCTGGAGGCTTCATAGAACGTTGGTGTTACTTTTTATATAGAGAGATGTATTTAAAAAGGAAAGAAGACCAAATGACAGCCGGTATGGTTAAAAAGTGAGGTGAAGGCAGCTATTAGAGCTAAAAGAAAATCCTTCAGAATATGGAAGAAGGATCCAGCTGAAAATAATAGGAAACATCATAAGAAATGGCAAGTCAAATGCAAAGCGCTGATAAGGAAGGCAAAAGACTTTGAAACGAAGATTGTGTTGGAGGCAAAAACACATAGTAAAAAAACTTTTTAAGGTATATTGAAAGCAAGAAGCCAGCAAAGGAATCAATTAGACTCCTGGATGATCGAGGGGTACAGAGGGCACTCAGGGAAGACAAGGCCATAGCAAAGAGATTAAATGAATTATTTGCTTTTGTCTTCACCGTGGAAAATGTAGGAGAGATACTGATGCCAGAAATGGTATTCAATGCTAATGAGTCAGAAAAACTGAATCAAATCTCTATAAACTTGGAAGATGTAATGGGGCAATTTGAGAAACTGGAGTAGCAAATCACCTGGACTGGATGGTATATATCCCAAAGTATTGATAGAATTGAAAAATGAACTTGCAGAACTATTGCTAGTCCTATATAATAATTCTCACCTCCAACGTTCGAATGTGCCTGGGACTGTGCCTCCCTCGGAGGTGGTCTGCTAGGCAGGCATGCACTGACGTGACAGCTGATACCAAAGCAAGGGGAGGAGTAGGGAAACATGCTCTGCGTGCTTCCCTACTCCTCCCCCTGCCTGGGAATCAGCTGTCATTGCGCCGCTCCCTGCCACTTCGGAGCAAGTGGCAAAGTGGCAGGGAGCGGGGCAACACAGCCCCCCCCCCCTTGCCCACCGAGTTCCACACTCCGCCCTCCCTCCGATTACAACAACCCCCCCCCCCCCCCGCGTTACGGCCCACTGGACCCCCGCGACACTGTCGACCCCCCCCCCCCTCTCAGCGAAAACCGTCCCCCGCTGCCGTCCAGTATCTGTGCTGACGGGGGACCCCAACCTCCATCAGCCGAAGTCCTGTGCTGGCCTTTGCGGCGTTGCTTCTTCAATACTATTCAGACGCACGCAGAGGAACTTGAACACAAAATCATTGAAGAAGCAACGCCACGAAGGCCAGCAGAGGACTTTGGCTGACAGGGGTTGGGGTCCCCCGTCAGCACAGGTACTGGATGGCAGCAGGGGACGGTTTTCGCCGAGAAGGGGGGGGGGTCGACAGGGTCGCGGAAGGGGGGGTGAAAACGGAGGGAGGGCAGAGTCTGAAACAGCGAGGGGGGGAGGGTGGGGGATGGCCCTGCTAGCGCCCGTTTCCTTCCCTTTTGAAACGGGCATTTTTTTACTAATAATATATAATTTATCTTTAAAATTAAGCATACTACTGGACGATTGGAGAGTAGCTAATGTAACGCCGATTTTTAAAAAGGGTTCCAGAGGTGATCCGGGAAATTACAGACCGGCGAGCTTGACGTCTGTACCGGGCAAAATGGTAGAGATTATTATAAAGAACAAAATTACAGAGCATATTCAAGCATATTCAAAAGCATGGAATAATGAGACAAACCAAACACGGATTTTACTCAAGGGAAATCTTGCCTCACCAATCTACTACATTCCATTGAAGTGGTGAACAAACACGTGGATAAAGGTAAGCTGGTTGATATTGTGTATCTGGATTTTCAAAAGGCATTTGACAAATACCTCATAAAAGACTCCAAAGGAAATTAGAAAGTCATGGGACAGGATGTAGAGTTTTATTCTGGATTAAAAACTGGTTAAAAGATACAAAACAGGGAGTAGGGTTAAATGATCAGTATTCTCAATGAAGAAGGGTTGATAGTGGGGTTCCACAGGGGTCTGTTCTGGGACCGCTGCTTTTTTAAAAACATATTTATAAATGATCTAGATATGGGAATAACTAGTGAGGTAATTAAATTTGCTGATGCAACAAAGTTATTCAAAGTTGTTAAATTGCAAGAAGATTGTGAAAAATTACAGGAGGATCTTACAAGACTGGGAGACTGGGAATCCAAATGGCAGATGACGTTTAATGTGAGCAAATGCAAAGTGATTCATGTGGGAAAGAGCACCCAAACTATAGCTATGTGATGCAAGTTTCCACATTAGGAGTCACCGCCCAGGAAAAGGATCTAGGTGTCATCATTGACGATATGTTGAAAACCTCTGCTCAGTGTGCCTTGGTGGCGAAGAAAGCAAATAGAATGGTAGGTATTATTAAGAGAGGAATGGAAAACAGAAAAGAGGATGGTATAATGCTTTTGTATTGCTCCATGGTGTGACCGCACTTTGAATACTGCGTGCAATGCTAGTCACCGCATCTCCAAAAAGATATCGTGGAATTAGAAAAGATACAGAGAAAGGCGATGAAAATGATAAACGGGATAGGATCAGGAAACGCTGAAGTGGCTAGGAGAAAAGGCGGCTAAGGAGAAATATGATAAGAGGTCTATAAAATAATGAATAGAGTGGAACAGGTAGACGTGAATCACTTGTTTACTCTTTCCAAAAATACTAGGACTAGGGGGAACGCAATGAAGCTGCAAAGTAGTAAATTTAAAACAAAATCAGAAAAAATATTTCTTCACTCAGTGTGTAATTAAAGTCTGGAATTCGTTGCCAGAGAATGTGGTAAAAGCAGTTAGCTTAGCAGGGTTTAAAAAAGGTTTGGTTATTTTCCTAAAAGAAAAGTCCATAAGCCATTATTAAGATGGATTTGGGAAAATCCACTGCTTATTTCTAGGATAAGCAGCATAAAATATATTGTACACTTTTGGGATCTTGCCAGGTACTTGTGACCTGGACTGGCCACTGCTGGAAACAGTGGATACTGGGATTGATGGACCTTTGGTCTGTCCCAGTATGACAACGCTTATATTCTTAGCAACAAGTTCCACAGCTTAACTATTCATTGAGTGAAAAAATATTTTCGCCTATTCGTTTTAAACGTGTTACCATCCAGCTTATAATTGAACGAGAAAAACGCCCAAGTTCCGACCTAAATCGGGAGATGGGCGTTTATCTCACAAAAACGAATAACGCGGTATAATCAAAAGCCGAATTTGGGACGCTTTCAACTGCACTCCGTCGCGGATGCGGACAAAGTGGACGGGGGCGTGTCGAAGGCGTGTCAAAGGCGGAACTGGGGCGTGGTTATCACCCGAACAGAGATGGGCGCCCTTCGCCGATAATGGATGCGTTTGTAGCTAGAATTTAGGGCACTTTTCCTGGACCCTGTTTTTTTCACGAATAAGGCCCCAAAAAGTGCCCTAAATGACCAGATTACCCCCAGAGGGAATCGGGGATGACCTCCCCTGACTCCCCCAGTGGTCACTAACCCCCTCCCACCACAAAAAAATGATGTTTCACAACTTTTTATTTTCACCCTCAAATGTCATACCCTCCTCCCAGGCAGCAGTATGCAGGTCCCTGGAGCAGTTGTTAGGGGGTGCAGTGGACGTCAGGCAGGTGGACCCAGGCCCATCCCCCCTACCTGTTACAATTGTGCTGCTTAATGCTTATTAGTCGTCCAACCCCCCCAAACCCACTGTACCCACATGTAGGTGCCCCTCTTCACCCCTTAGGGCTATAGTAATGGTGTAGACTTGTGGGCAGTGGGTTTTGAGGGGGATTTGGGGGGCTCAACACACAATGGAAGGGTGCTATG
Source organism: Microcaecilia unicolor (assembly GCF_901765095.1). Taxonomy (NCBI): domain Eukaryota; kingdom Metazoa; phylum Chordata; class Amphibia; order Gymnophiona; family Siphonopidae; genus Microcaecilia; species Microcaecilia unicolor. The sequence goes on from NC_044044.1 coordinate 53,532,990, forward strand.
CACCTGGGAGCTCTTTTACCTGTTTTTTTGTTTTTGTAAAAGTGCCCCCTAGGGTGCCCGGTTGGTGTCCTGGCATGTGAGGGGGACCAGTGCACTACGAATCCTGGCCCCTCCCACGAACAAATGCCTTGGATTTATTCGTTTTTGAGCTGGGCACTTTCCTTTTCCATTATCGCTGAAAAGCAAAAACGCCCAGCTCACACATTGGCGAATAAAACATGGGCGTCTATTTTTTATCGATAATACGGTTCGGTCCGCCCCTTCACGGACCCGTTCTCGGAGATTAACGCCCATGGAGATAGGCGTTTCTGTTCCATTATGCCCCTCCATGTAACTTCATTGAGTGTCCCCTAGTCTTTGTACTTTTTGAAAGGGTAAAAGTGAATCAATTTTTTACTCTTCCCACAGCACTTAGGATTTTGCAGACCTCTATCATATCCCCCCCTCAGCCATCTCTTTTCCAAGCTTTTCCTCATATGAGAGGAGTTCTATCCCCTTATCATTTTGGAACCCTTTTTTAAATCTTTTCGAATACTGCTATATCTTTTTTGAGATATGGTGACCAGAACTGCATGCAATAATGAAGATGAGATTGCTCCATGGAGCGATACAGAGGCATTATAATATTCTTTGTCTTATTTACCATCCCTTTTCCAAAACTTCTGAGCATACTGATTGTTTTTTTGGCCGCTGCTGTACACTGGCAGATTTCAGCATATTGTCTACGATGACACCTAGATCTTTTCTTGAGTGCTGACTCCTAAAGTGGACCCTAGCATAACTATGATTTGGACTATTCTTCCCAATGTGCATCACTTTGCATCTGTCCACATTCAGAGCTGCCGAGAGGAGGGGACAGGGGGGACAAAATTCCCCGGGCCTCCAGGGGGGCCCAGCGCCGCATGTCCCTTCAGAAGCATAGCTAGGTGGGGCATAGAAACAGCTGTTTAGAAAAGCGTGCCAATTTTTTTTCTGCTCCCTCCCTCCCGTTTGGTCGCTTTTCACTTCCCTGAAGCCTTCTCCGTCTCCCTCCTGCGCAGCACTGAACCGGCGATTCACAGTCAGTCTTCTGCCAGCATCGGGGCCTCTCCTCAGGCGCATCCCACCTACTCTATTGCAACTTCCTGTTTTCCACAGAGGTGGGACACGCCTGAGGAGAGGCCCTGATGCTGGCAGAAGGCTGACTGTGAATCGCTGGTTCAGTGCTGCGCAGGAGGGAGACGGAGAAGGCTTCAGGGAAGTGAAAAGTTACCACGCGGACGAGAGTGACGGGCAGAAGATGAAAGGTGCAACACTGGGGGGGGGGGCTGGAGAAGGGAGAAAGCTGTCCGGAGGGGGGGGGAGGTTTAATTGACCGGAGTGGAAGCCTATCTAGTCCACTTTAACAAGGGAGCCAATTTGGGTAATCTGTCTCCACCTCCCCCCCAAGCTGTCATTGCCGTTCAGTTCAAAGTACATAAGTACATAAGTACATAAGTAGTGCCATACTGGGAAAGACCAAAGGTCCATCTAGCCCAGCATCCTGTCACCGACAGTGGCCAATCCAGGTCAAGGGCACCTGGCACGCTCCCCAAACGTAAAAACATTCCAGACAAGTTATACCTAAAAATGAGGAATTTTTCCAGTCCATTTAATAGCGGTCTATGGACTTGTCCTTTAGGAATCTATCTAACCCCTTTTTAAACTCCGTCAAGCTAACCGCCCGTACCACGTTCTCCGGCAATGAATTCCAGAGTCTAATTACACGTTGGGTGAAGAAAAATTTTCTCCGATTCGTTTTAAATTTACCACACTGTAGCTTCAACTCATGCCCTCTAGTCCTAGTATTTTTGGATAGCGTGAACAGTCGCTTCACATCCACCCGATCCATTCCACTCATTATTTTATACACTTCTATCATATCTCCCCTCAGCCGTCTCTTCTCCAAGCTGAAAAGCCCTAGCCTTCTCAGCCTCTCTTCATAGGAAAGTCGTCCCATCCCCACTATCATTTTCGTCGCCCTTCGCTGTACCTTTTCCAATTCTACTATATCTTTTTTGAGATACGGAGACCAGTACTGAACACAATACTCCAGGTGCGGTCGCACCATGGAGCGATACAACGGCATTATAACATCTGCTGCATCTGCTGCATAAATGAGTTAGTCTTCAGTGGACCAAACTTGCTTTCCTTGTGCCATCACTATCCAGCAGGATAGGCAGTCACAGTGTCTTGAAAGGTGAAGGGCTATCGGGGAGCTGAGGGAGGGCAGGGGGTGAGGAAATCGCTGGACGAGGAGGGCAAGGCAGGGGGGGGAGAGAAGAGATTGCTGGACAGGAGGGCAGGGCAGGGGGGAGAGGAGAATTGTTGGACAGGAGAGGAGGGGAGGGCAGGGGAGAGAGGAGAATTGCTGAACATGGATGGATGAATGGAGGGGGCAGGGGAGAGAGGAAATTTACTGGATATAGGTGGATGGAGGAGAGGGCAGGGGAGAATGGAGAGTTGCTGGACATGGATGGATGGAGGCGAGGGAAGTCAGGAAGGAGATGCACATGGATGGAGGGGAGGAAAGAGAGGAGAAATGCTGGACATGAATGGATGGAGTGGAGGGCAGGGAGGAGAGGAGAAATGTTGGACAAGGATGAAGGGAAGAAAAGACAAAGGAAGGAGATGCACACGGATGGAGGGGAAGGGAGAGGAGAAATGCTGGACATGGGTGGAGGGGAAATTGCTGAATTTAAGGGCTGGAACGGAACACTTTCAGGGCAGATGCTGAAACGGGAGGAAGGATAGGGACAGGGCTACATAAGGTAGACAGGACGCATAAGGACACAGGAGGATGGTGGACATGGTGAGAGCAAAAATATCAAATGGAAAAAAGACACTGCATAAAACAGAAGACACTGGGACCAAAGCGAATAGAAAAACTAAATGATCAGTCAACAAAGGTAGAAAAAAGTATTTTATTCAGAATATGTCAGCCTTTGGAAATGTGTATCTGTGATATTTTTCATGTAAGTTTCAATTTTTCTAGTATTGCTGCATGCTGAGTCTGACTTCTTGAGGTAACCTTCCAGTTCAGTATTTTGCCTTCATATTTTTTTTTTATTTCTAGTTGTGTGTGTCATATCTGTTGTCATGTGTTTTTCATGTGTGATCAAGGTGCTGTATTCTGCTAGCGTGTAATATTTGCAGCCCTTTTTTTTTTTTTTCACTAGGTAGTGTACTGGTGTAATTAAAGTGCTGCCTTTCCATGCATAAGGTTGTAGCTCGTCCTATCCTTGGAATTAGTGCTGTTATGGTTTGCTAAGGTTATGAGTGTGTTTTTGCACAAGTTTGTGTATAGTGTTTTGCAGTGGAGAGATTGTGTGTTGGCCTTACTGAGGTGGCACCAAAACATCAGAAAAGGTGTAGAGCCTAAATCATGATACACTACTTCTTGAAGGATCTACATATAGTGCAGGGGCCCGGCCCGGTGGCGGACGGAGGGGAGCGGGTGAAGGGGGGAGCGGTGGTGATCTCGGGGGGGGGGGGGGCAGGGGCGGCCTTGTCCCAGGCCCAGCCCAGTCCACATTAAACTTCATCTGTTATTTAGATGCTCAGTCTTCCAATTTCCTAAAATTTTCCTGCAATTTTTCACAGTCTGCAAGCGTTTTAACAACTTTAAATAGTTGTGTCAGCTGCAAATTTTATAATCTCACTTGTCGTTCCATTTTCCAGATCATTTATAAATATGTTAAATAGCACCAGTCCCAATGCAGAGCCCTGTGGCACTCCACTATTTACCCTCCTCCATTGAGAAAAATGGCCATTTAATCCCACCTCTGTTTTCTATCCATTAACTAGTTCCTATTTTACAAAAGTACATTGCTTTCTATCCCATGGCTTTGTAATTTTCTATAGTTTCTCATGAGGGACTTTATCAAAAGCTTTCTGAAAATCTAGATATCCTACATCCACATGTTTATGTCTTCAAAGAAATGAAGCAATTTGGTGGCAAGACATCCCTTTGCTGAATCCATACCCTAGGGTGCATGCCATCCAGTCCAGGTGATTTTTACTACTCTTTAATTTGTTGATTTGGCTCAGTATTGGGCTCATTTTCGAAAGAGAAGGCCATCCATCTTTCGATACAAATCACGTCCTTCTCACAGAAACGTCCAAATCGGTATCATCGAAACCCGATTTTGGACGTCTCCAACTGCAGTCCGTCACACGGACGTCCAAATTTCAAGGGGGCATGTCGGAGGTGTAGCGAAGGCGGGACTTGGGCGTGCCTAACACTTGGACGTCTTTGACTCATAATCGAAGAAAGCAAGGACATCCCTGACGAACACTTGGACGTTTTCACCTAGACGTGCTTTTGTTTACGAATAAGGCACAAAAAGGTGTCCGAAATGACCAGATGACCACCAGAGGGAATCGGGGATGACCTCCCGTTACTCCCCCAGTGATCACTAACCCCCTTCCACCCTCAAAAAACATCTTTAAAAATATGTCGTGCCAGCCTCAGATGTCATAATCTGGTCCATGACAGCGCATGCAGGTCCCAGGAGCAGTTTTAGTGGGTACTGCAGTGCACTTCAGACAGGCAGACCCAGGCCCATACCCCCCCTACCTGTTACATTTGTTAGGCAATTTTTCTGGTTTTGTTTCTTGATTCATCATTATTTAGATAGCCTTCGGCATGGGCCACGTTGCAAATAAATATTCCTTTTGGGCGTATCACCACCGTTTTGTCTCATTCGTTTTTCTTTTTTCTTATTTTTTCATAACAATTATTTCTATTTTTATTTTTAATTTTTATTTTTCATCTTTTATGCATGTGTTCACCATTATTATGCTTTACTGTTCATCATCTCATGTGCCATTTTCATTTTGGGATCCCTGTCCATACTTCTGTTCCCTGCTACCATCATTCTTATTATTCTATCATTATTGTTTTATTTTGTATATATATGATTGTATGGACTGTATGTATTTATTCATTTCATTGCTCTACACATTTATTATAGATATCGTTTTTAGCAATTTTAGTGCTATTTCTTTACTTGACCTACAAGGCATTGTTCTCTACAGAAACACTAGGTATGTTCCTTATTTTGATATTATTTAATGTTATGCATTGCATATTATTTTTCCGTCCTCATACCTTCCACGTGTATAAGTTTATTTTCTTATTGATTTTCTCATTGATTTATATTTATATTTCCATATTCTTTTTAGGATTAATTTTTCATTCTGATGTGTTAAACACATAAATTTGTTTATGTGCATGTTCATGTTTTCATGTATTTTTTATGAATGTTCTTAAATATATTTGTATCTTTATGCATTTATGTATATTATTTTATAGACCCCTGACGCAGGCCGCACGGCCGAAACACGTCACGTGTCGGGTCAAGTTTGCTATTGTTAATAAAGACCTTGTTCAGGAAGACACTCATTGTGAGAGGACTTTTTTGGATCCACTGTGTGTTTTGTCTATCGTTGGTTTCCTTGTGGAGAGCTCACCTTCTGTGGGTGTTTGCTACATTTGTGGAGGACACAGCGAGCTCTCCAAAACCCACCACAAACCCACTGTACCCATCTATAGGTGCTCCCCTTCATCCGTAACGGCTATGGTAGTGGTGTACAGTTGTGGGTAGTGGGTTTTGGGGGCTCAGCACACAAGATAAGGGAGCTATGATCCTGGGAGCCATTTATGAAGTCCACTGCAGTGCCTCCTAGGGTGTCCAGTTGGTGTCCTGGCATGTCAGGGGGGACCAGTGCACTACAAATGCTGGCTCCTCCCACAACCAAATGGCTTGCATTAGGACGTTTTCGACATGGACGTCTTTGGTTTCGAAAATTGCCGAAAGTCAGAAATGTCCATGTCTAGGGACGACCAAATCTAGGGACGTCCAAATTTAAGGATTTGGACGTCTCTGATGGTATTTTCGAAACAAAAGATGGACATCCATCTTGTTTTGAAAATACGGGGCCCCTGGATTTTGCCATTTTGCAAGGACGTCCCTTTCGAAAATGCCCCTCCACGTAACCTTGCATTTGGCACCCTGCTAGAAAACCAAAGGATAAAGATGCTAATATCTTTAGCAAGAAACAGGAAACGTTTGTGTTCCCCTTTTCAAATTACTACAGGGCCAGCAACACTAGCAGAAGCATTGAAAGCAGTACACAGAAGCAAGACTGAAGGAACTTGCTCCTGCTGCTGTGTAAAAGATTAATACAGGGCAGAGGAGGTAGCTGGTTAATTGTGACTGATCCTGGGGAAGGGAGCCAGGGCAATAAAGAGGCTGATGCTGTTGGTGGAAAGGGGGCAGTGGGAGGGGGTGGCTACTGCTGGAAATGGGCTGATGCTAGGAGGGCTGAGATGGGAAGAGGGCTAATGTGGAGGCTGGGCAGGAAGGGATCTGATGCTGAGTGGAGGAGGAGGAGACATGGTTAATGAATAACACAGAAGGAAGTACATGGATAAATGTTTGGGAGGGAGATGAGGAGGCAGGAGAGGAGACACAGGAACATGGGACAGCAGGGACTTAGACTTAGAAGACTCTAAGCTTGGGTGGAAAACCAGAAGTAGTCAGATTCTAAGACTGGCTGGTTACTGGGAATGTCTATAGCGATTCAGGGCTTGGGTTGAGTGAGGACTCAAACTGGATAGGATGAAAGAGCGGGGACTCTGAGCCCCCGCTATCCTCCCAGCTAATCACCAAGTACCCACTCACACATCCTATCCAGTTTGAGTCCTCACTCAATTCCCCACCCAAGCCCTGAATCCCTATAAACATTCCCAGTAACCAGCTAGTCTTTTTTGAGAACTGTGGGGAAGGAAACTGGGTGAAGGGTATGATTAGGGTCAGGATAGCAAGTGCAGACATACATAGAGTGGAGATAGTTTGCATTATATGAATACAGACACTGAATATACAGATTAAGTTACGTGGCAGTGGCAGTGTTTACCTTAAGTCAGTGTTTACTTTAAGTCACAATGGCTGAAAATTCACCTCTATCTGCACAGCTCATGCTTCAAGACTAGTCCAAAGTTGGCTTACGGTGCCCACAACCCCATGAGGCAGCCCTGAATAATGCTGAATACTAACCTTATCCATATGTTTGGCCCCGCACCCTAGAATGTATAATGTTCCTTGTAAAAGTTAAGAATTGGCATCTCTAATTTAAATGTAACAGGACACAGTAATGTATACTCTGTTGTAATAGAGGAGCATTTTGGGTCCCGACTCTAGAGCTGAGTGCTGTGTATTGTGCAGCGGTGGAGGCTGAGCCTGCCTGTCAGTCTTGCAGATAGGAGCCCCTGAAGGATTCTGGGGCATAGCCTGGGTGACTGCATCGATGGCTAAGCAAGTTACAAGCTCAGGAGCTCTGCACGGCTAGGCCACCTAGGCTTAGCCAAAATCTACAAGCTGAACTTAAGAAGAGAAGCCCCAAAAAACGAGTCTGTGCTGAAGAAGCCAGGAGACTGAAGCCCAGGACTTCATGGAGAAAGGTCCAGAGACTGGCTGTCTAGACTGAGATTTTCCTTTGTAGCTGAGTGAGACCAAGGAGGTGCATTGAATCTTCACTCCTGAAGCCCAGTGTAGTGGTGCAGGGATATGCCTCCTAGGTGCATCGTATGTTCCTAACCAAGTCTGGCGGTTTTCTTAAACTGTTTCAGATGCGTCATCTGTTGTATTTCCATCCTGGAGATATATTTTTCTGATAGAGGATTCTTAATAGAGCTAACAGAGCACATTACACTGAAGCACTTGCTTAGAGTTGTGGGAGAGTGTTGCAATTATTTTGCAGATCAGGAGAATAAAGCAAGAGTGAAAAGAAAAAAGCTCAGCCAGGGAACAACCAAGAAAAGAAGGGAGAGGAAAGAAAATACAGCTTCAAGTATAAGGACTCTAAGCAAATTAACTGTTTTTCACTTTGAATGATTTTATTGTTTGCTCTTTTGCTTTCCTTCACATTTGTCTTGCAAATACTTACATTTTGGGGGTTCACCAATGCAGGTGTTTCATTATGATTTAACCCATCTCTCCCTTGTTTTGGGTGCAGTCTATGCCTTACTCACCTGACAATGAAAGCCTTGAACTTTGCTGCCTTCCTCCTTCTCCCCGCCCCCTCACCCGGACCCTTTTATCTTGCGCACTGGAGAGGTTATTACATAGTAACATAACATAGTAGATGACGGCAGAAAAAGACCTGCATGGTCCATCCAGTCTGCCCAACAAGATAATCTCATATGTGCTACTTTTTGTGTATACCTTACCTTGATTTGTACTTGTCCTTTTCAGGGCACAGACCGTGTAAGTCTGCCCAGCACTATCCCTGCCTCCCAACCACCAGTCCCGCCTCCCACCACCGGCTCTGGCACAGACCGTATAAATCTGCCCAGCACTATCCCCGCCTCCCAACCACCAGTCCCGCCTCCCACCACCGGCTCTGGCACAGACCGTATAAGTCTACCCAGCACTATCCCCGCCTCCCAACCACCAGTCCCGCCTCTCACCACCGGCTCTGGCACAGACCGTATAAGTCTACCCAGCACCAGGGGCGTATCTGGACTCGGGCGGTAGGGGGGGCCAGAGCCAGAGGGAGTAGGCACATTTTAGCCCCCCCCCCCCCCCGGCGCCACCGATCCCCCCCCCCCCGCCACCAATGACACCCTCCCCCGCTGCTGTCACTTACCTTTGCTGGCGGGAGACCCCAACCCCCCGCCAGCCGAGGTCCTCTCTTCCATGCAGGCTGCGCCGCTGCAAGTTGCAACGCTTCCTGTTCTTCTGAGTCTGACGTTCTGCACGTTGTACGTGCAGGACGTCAGACTCAGAAGAACAGGAAGCGTTGCAACTTGCATCCTGCACGGAAGAAAGGACTTCGGCTGGCGGGGGCTTGGGGTCCCCCGCCAGCAAAGATCGGCGACGGGTTGGTGGCGGGCGGGAGGGAGGGGGAGGTGGAGAGGGTCTGTGGTAGGGGGGTCCAGGGCGAAATCTGCGGGGGCCCAGGCCCCTGTGGCCCCACGCAGATACGCCCCTGCCCAGCACTATCCCCGCCTCCGGCTCTGCCACCCAATCTCGGCTAAGCTCCTTAGGATCCATTCCTTCTGAACAGGATTCCTTTATGTTTATCCCACGCGTGCTTGAATTCTGTTACCGTGCTTGAATTGGTATTCCTTTCTGTGGTTCTCTGGCCCTGCCACTAGGAGGACTAAGCATTTACCTAGGACAGCACCAGTGGGACAGGAGTACTGTATTTCACCTCCCCTTTTCTCTTCTCCCTGCTGCTGCTCTCCCCTCCTTCGGGCGCCAAACAGAAAACTGAATTCAGTGCCTTGAAGAATAGGCCTACGTTCAAACAGCATCGCAACATCCCACTGATGCAGGACTTCCTCTTGGGTGGGACGAAGCAGGGCAGCACAGTGCAGGTCTGTGTTTCAAGGCACTGAATTCAATTTCCTGTAGGGCGGCAGCTGCAGCAGGAGGGAGAGAAAAGGGGAGATTCTGGATAAAGGGGGAGAGGAGATGATATGCTGAATGGAAGGGTGGTAGGGAGGGAAAGGAAACATTGCTAGACTGTTGGGGGGGAGGGGAGGCCTTGGGCTGTGGTTGGGAGGGGACGTGGAACTAGGACGTCAGATACACTTGGGCCACTCCTGTGTATCAGTGCTTATTTACAAACATTTATGTAGGGCCTCTGGAGGGACAGAGGATGGGACTTGATATATACTGCCTTTCTTTGGTTAAAATCAAAGCAGTTTACGAGGAGTGGCCTAGTGGTTAGGGTGGTGGACTTTGGTCCTAGGGAACTGAGGCACTGAGTTCGATTCCCACTTCAGGCACAGGCAGCTCCTTGTGACTCTGGGCAAGTCACTTAACCCTCCATTGCCCCATGTAAGCCGCATTGAGCCTGCCATGAGTGGGAAAGCGCGGGGTACAAATGTAACAAAAATAAAATAGATACTATTGGAGATTCTACAAGGAATGTTGCTACTATTGGAGATTCTACATGGAATGTTGCTATTCCACTAGCAACATTCCATGTAGAAGGCTGCGCAGGCTTCTGTTTCTGTGAGTCTGACGTCCTGCACATACGTGCAGGACGTCAGACTCACAGAAGCAGAAGCCTGCGCAGCCACATTGGTGATCTGCAAGGGCCGACTTCTACATGGAATGTTGCTAGTGGAATAGCAACATTTCATGTAGAATCTCAAATAGTAGCAGTGGAGGAGTGGCCTAGTGGTTAGGGTGGTGGACTTTGGTCCTGGGGAACTGAGGAACCGAGTTCGATTCCCACTTCAGGCACAGGCAGCTCCTTGTGACTCTGGGCAAGTCACGTAACCCTCCATTGCCCCATGTAAGCCGCATTGAGCCTGCCATGAGTGGGAAAGCGCGGGGTACAAATGTAACAAATAAATAAAAAATATGCAGGTACATATTTTGTACCTGGGGCAATGGAGGCTTAAGTGACTTGCCCAGAGTCACAAGAAGCTGCAATGGGAATCAAACCCAGCTTCCCTCAACCGCACCCAGAGTGACCACTACATAAGAAAAATATTTGTGCATCGACTCTGAAACTGCATAAATCCTTTTGAATATTGAACCCAAAGGAGGAAGAGCCTCAGGATAATGCAAGAAATTGCAGATTGATGACCCTGAGCTGAGTGCATGGAAGCTTTTGTGAAAAATCAAAATCACTGATGTTCATTCTGCTGTGATCGCAGGAATGGAATTTTAACTCTCAAAATACAGTAGAAATGTATTATGTTACTCTAATAAAAAGGTATTACATTTTATTTTAACCTTTATACCCAAAACTGAGCAACTTGGCAGCTCTGAACCAGTATCAACCTATTTCCCCAGCGTCGTGGCATAGGGGCATGTGTCCTCTGATCCAGAACTGACCCAATGCCTCAGCACAGTGTTAGGGGACCCTTGCCCTCTGATCCAGTACAAACCCAATGCCCCAGTTACTATGCTACCTGCTGCTCAATCATTAAAGGTCCTATATACTAAAAAACTTCCTACAGACACAGAGAGGATCATTTACTAACCATTAACACATGCCCGCTGCCACAGGACCAACAGGAATAAAATAAGCCCCCAGCAGATAAGTCCAATAAGAAAACCCTTTTATTTGAAAGAATTTATAAACCGCTTATTCATTCCAAAATAATGTCCTAAGCTCATATTTTCAAAGCACGTAGGGCCCAATATTCAGACCATGGGAGTTAGCTGGGCTGACTCTCAAGGTTGGTGCTGAGCTCGGATATTCAATGCCAGGCCATTTCCAGTGACTGGCATTGAATATCCAGTTTATTTTGGGCTGGTTTCAAACTGGCCAAGTCAATGCAGTTAAGTTGAAACCGGCCTATTTTGGCAGCCGAATTTGGCCTCAAAACGTAGCCAATGATGCGCTGAATATTAGTGGATAGCCGGCTATCTGCTAAGCAAATATTCAGTGGTAGATAACCGGCTATCTTCTGCTGAATATTTGTGAATAGCCGGTTAAGCGCTATTTAACCAGACAGGACCTATTCCTGGCCAGTTAGCTATCATTGAATACTGGGCAGTTAGACTTACAGAGTTACATAGGGGCCCTTTTACTACGGCATGTAGGCTCCTACGTGCGTCCAACACACGTTGATTTGGAACTACGGCTCAGCTATCGCATGCCTCGGGCAGTAATTCCATTTTTTGGAAAATATTTCTTTTGTTCTGCCGTGTGGCGCTAACTGGGCAGTAATCAGCAGTGTACCGTGTACCGTTGATGATTACCGCTCGGTTAACGTGTGAGACCTTACCGCTAAATCAATGGGTGGCAGTAAGGTCTGAGACCCAAAATGGACGAGCGCCAATTTTTATTTTGCCGCACGTCCATTTTCGGCCAAAATAAAAAGGCCTTTTTTGCAGGTATGCTGAAAATGAGCCCCATAATAAAACAAAAAAAAAAGTCACATAACAAAAATGTAAATAAAAAATGAACTAAAATCAAACTAAACATAAATCAACTACTACTATTTAGCATTTCTATAGCGCTACAAAGCATATGCAGCGCTGCACAAACATAGAAGAAAGACAGTCCCTGCTCAAAGAGCTTACAATCTAATCAGGACAGACAGGATAAATAAGGGAAAAGGACAAAGAGTAGCAAGATTCCGTGCAGAATCTCAAAGAGTAGCAAGATTCCGGAGTCCCACTGTAGCAACATTCTGTGCAGAATCCCAAAGAGCAGCAAGATTCCGGAATCTCAAAGACTACTACTACTACTATTTAGCATTTCTATAGCGCTACAAGGCATACGCAGCGCTGCACAAACATAGAAGAAAGACAGTCCCTGCTCAAAGAGCTTACAATCTAATCAGGACAGACAGGACAAATAAGGGAAAAGGACAAAGAGTAGCAAGATTCCGTGCAGAATCTCAAAGAGTAGCAAGATTCCGGAGTCCCACTGTAGCAACATTCTGTGCAGAATCCCAAAGAGCAGCAAGATTCCGGAATCTCAAAGACTACTACTACTACTTATTACTACTACTACTATTTAGCATTTCTATAGCGCTACAAGGCGTACGCAGCGCTGCACAAACATAGAAGAAAGACAGTCCCTGCTCAAAGAGCTTACAATCTAAGAGACAAAAAATAAATAAAGTAAGCAAATCAAATCAATTAATGTGTACAGGAAGGAGGAGAGGAGGGTAGGTGGAGGCGAGTGGTTACGAGTCAAAAGCAATGTTAAAGAGGTGGGCTTTCAGTCTAGATTTAAAGGTGGCCAAGGATGGGGCAAGACGTAGGGGCTCAGGAAGTTTATTCCAGGCTTAGGGTGCAGCGAGACAGAAGGCGCGAAGTCTGGAGTTGGCAGTAGTGGAGAAGGGAACAGATAAGAAAGATTTATCCATGGAGCGGAGTGCACGGGAAGGGGTGTAGGGAAGGACGAGTGTGGAGAGATACTGGGGAGCAGCAGAGTGAATACATTTATAGGTTAGTAGAAGTTTGAACAGGATGCGAAAACGGATAGGGAGCCAGTGAAGGGTCTTGAGGAGAGGGGTAGTATGAGTAAAGCGACCCTGGCGGAAGATGAGACGGGCAGCAGAGTTTTGAACCGACTGGAGAGGGGAGAGGTGACTAAGTGGGAGGCCAGCAAGAAGCAGATTGCAGTAGTCTAAACGAGAGGTGACAAGGGTGTGGATAAGGGTTTTGGTAGAGTGCTGGGAAAGAAAGGGGCGGATTTTACGGATGTTGTAAAGAAAGAAACGACAGGTCTTGGCAATCTGCTGGATATGAGCAGAGAAGGCGAGAGAAGAGTCAAAGATGACCCCAAGGTTTCGAGCTGAGGAGACAGGGAGAATGAGAGAGCCATCAACAGAAATAGCATCTTCCAGATGCTGTTTCTGACTAATAATTAGCGCCTGTCTACTAAAAAAACCTCAACCCATAAAGCAGTTAAAAGCCTATAGCCCACACACCGCCTAGAGCCTCCCTTAATCCCCCTTCCTCCTTCTGCATTCCTTCCCAGATCATAAATCCCTGAATTCTTAAAGCAGGCTTTGGGGATGACAATAAGTATGTTAATTATCAAGGTAAGGAGGTCTGGGCTTTATCTAGAGCATAAGGAATTCAGAAAACAGATACATCAGCTTTTTCATTGCCCTGAGCTGCTAAAGAAATCTAGAGTACATACCGAAGTACGAGGCCACCAATTTATGTGGGCACCCCCTGAAAATCTTTGAGGGTTTAAAGAGCTCTCAGAGAAGCAGACAGCAGGGTAGCAGGGCCCGCAATAGGGGGGTACAAACTGGGGAAACTGCCCTGGGCCCCTATGCTACAGATGGCCCCAGGTCTCACTGAAGCTGACGGAGATACGGTTTGTTGATGGACTTTGGGCCCCAGCATGTTTCACACTGGCTCTGCCAGGAAGACAGGGCAAAACATGGTCATAATCAGACCAGATAAATCGAAGGAGCACATAAGAACATGAGATGTGTTCTGCTGAAACAGAGATCCAGCAAGCACTGTAGAAATGTATTGCAGGAGCTACTGAGGTCTTTTTGGAGACCATTCAGATGTGGGAATGGCATGTTTACGCTCTTCCTGAATCCTCCAACCACTGAGCTGTGGCATTCTTTAAATTACTTTGACTCCTCCCCACCCAGGGCAGAGCAGGTGGGTGACCAAGTGGGGCTTGGGGGAGGAAGAGTGAAGGATGGAGGATACAGGGCCCTTCTTTCATTAGTGAACTTGCTATATCCTTTGAAGGCTGTGGTACCTTTAATTGGACTCAGATGAGACTGATCTGCTTGAAAGAACACAACAGTCCAGGTACCAAGAAAGCAATCTATAGGCTCTGAAAAGTTTGCATTCTGCAACCTCTTTGGGACAGTTCTTAGGTAATTCATTAAAAGTTATTTATCACAGCCTGTAGTAAATTCAGTTTCTTCCAGGACTAGTAGTACTGCTACAATTTAATAACGACAGATTTTTAGCTCACCTTTCAAAAAAAATGTTCAAGTATAATTAGAATTCAGATACAATCCACAAAGAATCTCTCTGCCTGTCTGCACACCACTGGAGGTTTTCCCTCCATCATTTGGATCAGACTGGAGTTGTCTCCCTCCTTCCCCTGTCTGCATTTTCCTATTAACACCATCCAGATGTTCAGAAATTAACAAGGTTTTTTGTTGGGGACCGTTTGACTCACAGAGTCTGTGCTTTCCAAGCAAGCCCATGAGGGGACCACATGTTAAATCCTAAACCCATCTCCCTTAGCCAACTACCACAGAAGAAACCTCAGCTATAATTGGATTTTAATCAAGGAATTTCTTAGCCGGTTCTGAAATCTATTACTAAATTACAAAACAATAAAAACAATTACAGACAGCTTCCAAAGCTCAATCATCCTCATTCATCTGCTCCTTGCTCAGCTGGGGGACAGTTCATTCATCAGACCAGTTTCTTCCCCCCTCTCCCAAACAGACATTGCATTTCATACCTCTAAATTTGGGAAACAACGTCTTCAATAAAAAAAATTATAGCATTTTGGGAAAGCCAGTAATTCTTTCAGTTTTCCTTGTCCTCGTAAATTTAATGGTGTAAACATACAGTTTTTAAAAAAATCTATGTACAATAAAAACTTCTCTGTTCATATTCTGTTGCAAAAATTAAGACCAAATCAAAGATCAATGAGATAAACAGAAGCCAGGCAGACATCACATGAATATGCGCTCCCGGATTTCTTCCCAGTACCTGCTCACCACTCCCAGGCTTTTATTGTCTCAGGCATACCCATATGATAAACACCTCTGGGAAACAGGTTCATTGCTTCCTAGTGGGACCTTCCCCCCCCCCCCCAAAAAAAAACCTAGAAAAATTACACTTGAAGCGAAAAAAAATATATCAAAGACCACGCAAACAAAACTCTCTTTTTCCAGGTTGCTGTCACATTCGGCAGATCGCCCATGTGATAAAAGTCCTGCATCCAGAGTCCGTTCCATTCTGTTATATTACCCCCACCCTGTCCCCCTTTTTATCAAAATGTCCCCAAATCTCCAACCTACCTTACGGTGCAGGAGCCATAGTCTGGTCATGTCTTGTGCTTCAAGGATTTCTTCCGTCCTAGACTCTGGCCAGTTTATTGCAACAAAGCCCGAAAGGGGGTCAGTTCAGAAGCCATCGGCTTTCCAGTTCCAGGGAGGTACTGCCTTAGGCACCGGAATACCCCCAGCTTCACACTCTCGACTGGGTCGCAGTTTGCATGTATTTTGCATGTGGCTTCTTTTCGTGCAATCTCCTCCCCCCTCCCCACCATTCAACTGTTGCAATCCTCAGGCTTGAAAAGGCAGCTTTCTGCGCTGATGGCTGTGTGTATTGTTTGTAGTCACTCCCCGAGTTTTTGGACTCCCAACTCGTAACAGAAATGGTTTTTAAAGACACACAGCCTGCTGCACAGAAGCTCCCTACAAGGGATTTGATCAGAGTGAAAAAAAAGAAAAAACAGGCAGCCCTTTCCAGCCCTGAGATCCAGTTCCCGGTTTTGCAGAATACTCCCAAACGTTTCCCCGCCTCTCGCCTCTCCTGTTTCCATGGCGACAGCCAGTCCCGGCTGAGGAATCTAGACCCCCGCCTCCTTCAAAGCCAATCAGACACAGGAGGCAAGGTCCGAGGCCAGGAGGCTACCGGGAAACGTAGTTTTCTCTAGGTGGGCGCCCCCTGGTGGATTCTGTTGCGAAGACGGAGATCCCAAGTTTTTCTGCCTTGATTGCTATCTGGAAGGAAAAGTGCAACAGGGAGTATGTGGCGCAATGTGAGGACAAACACATCTTGAAGGTGTTGAGTGACTGGATATAGTCAGTGACATTAAATTACCAAGAAGTGGGAAAAGAAGCGAGATCAGATAGATATTAAATATAAATGTAACCAGAGTTCTGAAGGTAAAGTTTCTTTCCCTGTCTCTGTTTACGGCTGTGAAATCCTGCGTGCAATCGCTCCTGTGGGTTACTGTATCCAGGGTAGGGTTACCGTCTAACTGAGAAGGTAAACTACAATAGAATGGGATTGGATTACTAAAACTAGCACTCGAAAAAGTTCCAAGATTGTCCTTTCTCTGCGTCTGTGATCTTCAATTCAAATCAATTCTTGTCTACAGCTAATATCCCCTTTCCTCCAGGGTTCAGTGCCGTTTACACTCTAGGTGAGAGACAAAAGCAAATAGTGTTAGTGTGAGGTTTGGGAAACTAATATTAGAGGCATTAAGGAGAGGATACTAGGAGGAGTGGCTAAATGGTTAGTGCAGTGGGCTTTGATCCTGGCAACCTGAGTTTGGTTCCCACTGCAGCTCCTTGTGACCTTGGGCAAGTCACTTAACTCTCCATTGCCCCAGGTACAAAAAAAACGTAGATTGTGAGCCCTCTAGGGACAGAGAAAGTATCTGCATATAATGTGTACAGTGCTGCCTACATCTAGTCAGGGGCGTAGCCAGACTTCGATGGGAGGGGGGGGCCAGAGCCCGAGGTGAGGGGGCACATTTTAGCCCCCCCTGGTGCTGATGACCCCCTGCCCACCGCCGCCAACTTTCACACACACCCCCCACCGCCGCCGCAACCCTCTCGACCCCCCTTCCCACCGCCAACCCTCTCCCACCGCATACCTTTGCTGGCAGGGGACCCCAACCCCCGCCAGCCGAAGTCCTTTCGGCCACATGGCGTTGCTTGCTGAATGATCGGATCAAGTTTCTGTGCGTGCATCTGACATCCTGTGCGTGCATCTGACAGAAACTTGATGATCATTCAGCAAGCAACGCCGCGTGGCCGAGGAGAGGACCGGCTGGCAGGAGCTGGGGTCCCCCACCAGCAAAGTATGCGACGGCGGTGGGGGAAGGTTGGCGGCAGGAAGGGGGTTCGAGAGGGTCGTGACAGGAGGGGTCCAGTGCCAAATCTACGGGGGCCCAGGCCCCCATGGCCCCATAGTAGCTACGCCCCTGCATCTAGTACTGCTATAGAAATGATTAGTAGTACTTAAAACACACTAGGAGGTAGAAGTTGATGTAAAGCACACTGGAAAAAGTTGACTTGAAAATAAATCTCTTGACAATGCTTAGTGTAAATCCAAGTTTATTGTGTCACTGTAAAGACTTGATACAACCATGTTTCGGTCAACTGGCCTGCCTCAGGAGTCTATAAAATCACGTCTCGGATGAAAAGGACAAACTGGCGTGTACAGTCGTATATAGAATATTATGGTTTTGGCGGGAAAAGGACCAATCACCGAATAATTACTTGAAAAACACTGCTCCGGATAAAACATCACATACCCTTGGATCAGCCCTGCTGCCATTAGGCAGGTCACTTTTTCTGTCCAAGACTAAGCTGAAAACAGCCCAGATGGTCAACAAAGTGTTTATGGTATTTTTAAATCCTAGTTTTACTGGGACATTCCTAGCCTGCAGCACTGTATGTCCTTCTCTGAAAAGCTGAGGACTAGTAAAGTTAAAGGGAGGCTGGCAGGAAGCCAGGCCCCCAAGATCCATGCTGATCTGACTCATAGGGCTGCCCTCAACCAGGTCATACTGAAAACACGGATCCAGCCCTGGTTTTGCCCCAGTGCATGGAGATATAACTGGGGCTATGTTTTCCTTTAAGCACTCATAGGTGTCATTTTTTGGGGGGGAGGAGCCCCTTCCTCCTGCTGCCTCCCAAAATCTTTACCCCTTGCCTCCCAAAATAAGCAGGTAAACTATACCTGTGCCTGCATTGTATGTGGCACTGTGATCTCACCTTCATCCGTCCTATCTCCAGGAGGAACGTGGGGTCTCTTATAAGCAGGGCTTTTTTTGAGGGGGTACTTGGGGGTACTGAGTACCGGCACCGTTTCCATTGTCTGCTAATATTGACCCATGGTCTCCAAGTTTTAATGAAAGAGCTCAGGCTCTACACAACAATTCTGCCTTATCATAGGTTCTGTTACTGGTTGCAGGGGGCCTCACTATTGTGGGGTGGGTCCCTCAGTGATCACTCGCACCCCTGAAGGGTGGCCTACCATTTGAGTACCGGCACCTTTTTCTTTAGAAAATATGCACTGCTTATAAGTGTCCACTTCCTCGTCCTCCTCTGCCAGCTTCAGTCTGAACGGCACAGGGCCCTATAGTCTCATAGGATCTGCCAGTACTCAGGGCGCAGATTTTAGATTGAAGCTGGCAGCCACAGGTAAGAGGTACTGCTCATGTGCTGCAGTGGGAGGGAGGGGGATGAGGGTCATGCCAGGGGAAGGAGGTGCTGAATGACCTGTGTCTAGGGGCAGGTGACATCTACATTCCAAACAAGCCCATGTGTGCAATGCTTACAACCAGATGTAGGTCTACTTTTCAGCATGGATCTGCCCTGAGATAGGGAATCAAGAAAAGGTGTGTGAAAAGTTATGGCTTCAGTTTGCCAACAACAGTTTTTTGGGATTGTGCCGTTCAAAACAGACATAAAAAAAAAAAGAATTTATGTTGGAAAAGTGTCATATGTGGAACTTTGCCCATTTCTCAGCCTTTAGTCATTTTTTTAGTTCCAATATTTTATTGAGTTTTCGAATTGAACAATATCTACTATAATAAAAGGCACCGCCAACGTTCTGAAGCTGACTCCGTGGCTTCACTCAAGGGTTCGTGGGTTTCGTAACGGTGTAGATCGCTCTCTGCCCCGCCCTCGCGTCTAAACGCCCTTGTGTCAAAATGTCATGACGTCGAGGGTGGGTAAAACACCGTAACGAACCAACGAAACCTTCAAGGAAGCCACGGAGTCAGCTTCAGAACGTTGCAGGTGCTTAAAGTTTGGCAAAGGTATGAGGAACACCGCTGGGTGGGGCAGGGGAGAGAGCAGAATCGCTGGAAGAATGGAGGGGGGCAGGGGAGAATCGCTGCATGGCTCGAGGGGGGGCAGGGGATACAGGAGAATCGCAGGGTGGCTGGAGGGGGGTAGGGGACACAGGACAATCGCTGGGTGGCTGAAGGGGGGCAGGGGAGAGAGCAGAATCGCTGGGTGGCTGGAGGGCAGGCCAGGGGAATAGCTGGGTGGCTGGATGGGGGGCAGGGGAGATGAGAATCACTGGCTGGCTGGAGGGGAGGCCAGAGGAGAGAGGAGGATCGCTGGGTGGCTGGAGGGGGGGGCAGGGGAGAAAGGACAATCACACACACTCTCTCTCTCACACACACACTAACACACAGTCTCACTCTCTGTCACACACACACTCGCACGGTGCTGCTAACCACGCGGGGGGGGGGGGGGTGAGGCAGGAAGTCCTGAGACCTCAGGCAGGGGGAGGGGGTCCTTATACCTGAGAGGGGGGAGGGGGTCCTCAGACCCGAGAGGGGGGAGGTATCTCTGTCACACACACTCACTCACAGTCAGTGTCTTTCTCTCTCTCATGTCTCTCACACTATGTCTCACACTGTATCACATTCACTCTCTATGTGTCACACAGTCGGTCTCACACATTCACTCTCATACACTCTCTCGGACTCAGAGAGTCTGTGTATTGCACACATACTCTCTCACACTCTGTCTCACACACACTCTCACACACAGTGTATCTGTGTGAAACACACTCTCACAGTCACTGTCTCACATACGTACTCGCACACACTCTCTGTCTCACACATACACTTTTTGTCTCACACACACACTCGCACATTCACTCCCTCTCTCTCTCACACACAGTCACTCTCACATACACTCTCTCAAACATACACACTCCTAGGAAAACCTCGCTAGCGCCCGTTTCATTTGTGTCAGAAAAGGGCCTTATTTACTAGTAACAAATAAGAAAATTACAATATAATGATTAACAAGGACAAAAACAGAATTGAAATGTTACTATCAGGAAAGAGATTAGACAAAGGAAAACTACAAAGGTTCATTCAAGAGTGACCCAGTGATAGAATGTTGCAATAAACTTTTGAGAGATAGGTTTCCATACTGGGTGATTTCAATTACCCCAGTATTGACTGACTGAATGAATGTTAACATCAGAGAGGGCTAGGGAGGTAAAATTCCTAGATATAATAAATGACTGCATCTCGGAGCAACTAGTCCAGGAACCAACAAGAGGGGAGCTATTTTTAATCTAATCCTTAGTGGAATGCAGGACATAGTACAAGAGGTAAAGGTGTTGGATCTGCTGGGAAACAGTGTTCATAACAATGCCGGAACAAGCAAAGACCCCATGCAAGCACCGTCCTTCATGGCTACTATAGTTTTTAACTGCACAATTGCGCCAGAGGTCCTTGGATTTTAACTCATCTTGTGGACTATCAGGTTTTTAATAGCGGCAGATCATGGAGAATCCTTTTTTTTTTTTAAAGAAATAAAAATAGCTTTTTAAAGGACAGTTCAAGCAGAGGCAGTTGGGACTTCTCATTTGAACTATCAGCAGCACATGTCAGAAGCCGTTCCTCCGCCTAATCTGAGCACCAGCACAACAGACGGTCCACAGCTCTCAACAGCCCAAGCCAGGCATTACTGACAGCTCCAGACCTCCTGTTAAATTTTCCACAGTAAAGGTAGGGGCTGCTTGTGTGCATTGTTCAGAAAATGGCTGTGTATCACTTTGTATGCACATTTGTATAGTAATTAGCTCATTATTTTATTTTTTACATTTGTACCCCGCGCTTTCCCACTCATGGCAGGCTCAATGTGGCTTACATGGGGCAATGGAGGGTTAAGTGACTTGCCCAGAGTCACAAGGAGCTGCCTGTGCCTGAAGTGGGAATCAAACTCAGTTCCTCAGTTCCCCAGGACTAAAGTCCACCACCCTAACCACTAGGCCACTCCTCCACTGTTGCTACTATTTGAGATTCTACATGGAATGTTGCTATTCCACTAGAAGTCGGCCCTTGCAGATCACCAATGTGGCCGCGCAGGCTTCTGCTTCTGTGAGTCTGACGTCCTGCACGTTCGTGCAGGACGTCAGACTCACAGAAACAGAAGCCTGCGCAGCCTTCTACATGGAAGGCTCATGGCAGGCTCAATGCAGCTTACATGGGGCAATGGAGGGTTAAGTGACTTGCCCAGAGTCACAAGGAGCTGCCTGTGCCTGAAGTGGGAATCGAACTCAGTTCCTCAGTTCCCCAGGACCAAAGTCCACCACCCTAACCACTAGGCCAATATTTTTGCATTCCGTTTTCATTAGCTGCTTCCATGACAGGAAAAGAGCTTGGAGAACCCTTTTGTGTGTGGCTTGCTGTAGTCTTTGCTCGCTAAACCGGTTGGAACCAGTGTAAAAGCACATTGCTGGCTCATTAGGTTTTGTGCAACTGGGCCTTAGTTTATTTATTAGTTGTTTATGCGGAACTGTGTCAAAGGCTTTGCTAAAATCTAAATGCACCACATCAAATGCTCTCCCTTGATGCAACTCTTTGCTCACCGAGTCAAAGAAGCTAATAAGATTAGTCTGGCAAGATCTACCTCTAATAAAACCATCCTGCCTCAGGTCCTGCAATCGACTGGATTCCAGAAACTTTACTAGTCTCTGTTTTCAAAGTGTTTCCATTAATGTACTTATCACAGAAGTCAGACTTACCAGCCTGTATTTCCCAATCTCTTCCTTACTTCTGCTTTTGTGGAGAGTGACCACATCTGCCCTTCTCTAGTCCTCTGATACCACTTGCAACTACAGAAGCATTGAAAAGGTCAGCCAGCAGCCAGAACTTCCCTAAGTTTCTTCAGTACCCTCAAATGTATGCCATCTGGCCCCATTGCTTTGTCCACATTTAGTTTAGCCAGCTCCCCATGAACACAATCTTCTGAAAGTTGTTCAGGGACTACCGCACCTCCATTCCTATTCGTGTTTGTCTTCTGCGGTCCTGCTCCCAGCCCTCCATCTGTGAACAAAAACAGAAATATTTATTAAGCAATATTGCCTTATCTTTATCAGCTTCTATGTGTTTCTTCCTTCACCTTTGAGCCTCCCAAACCAACTTTTGCACTTCCTCCAATCACTAAAATATCTAAGAAATGTCTTGTCACCCTTAGATTCAGCAGCAAAGAAATAAAAAGTATTTGCAGATGTACCTGGTTCATGTGGTTTCTCCCCACAAAAGCAAGAAAATGTTTGCGGCAAATGCTTTTGGGCACAGCCCCTGAGATGGGATTGGACTTTCTTGTTTGGCACCCCTCACTTTCAGAAAAATTGGGGATTAACATAGACGACAGACAGGACAATCTCTTGGTCTCCTCCATGGTCTCCCCAAAACTGTCAACACATTTTTGTAGAATAAAATGGCAGCAGCTTTATTAAACCAAAATTTGTATGTGGAGGTAGGGTAGCCGCCAAGTCACCCGAGCCAGTAACGTCCAAGGAACAACCATACTGTGCTGTTGTTGTTTAGTTGCTTGGCACAGTTGATGTATGTAGGACTTTTTTTTGAGGGGGTACTTGGGGGTACTGAGTACCGGCACCTTTTCCATTGCTAAAATTGACTCATGGTCCCCAAGTTTTAATTAAAGAGCTCAGGCTCTACATAACAATTCTGCCTTGTCTTAGATTCTGTGACTGGTTGCAAGGGGGCCTGGCTATTGCAGGGGCGTAGCCAGACAACAGATTTTGCGTGGGCCTAGGGAAGAAGTGGGTGGGCATCAATTGTTCCCCTCCCCCAACCACCACCCAAAAAATATCTCAACTGGTGGGAAAACGCTTCTTTCCACCTTGGCAGTCTGCAGCAGGCATGCACTGAAAATTCAACATTTGCAGTCTTCAGCTGGCCGAGCTTGGGATCCCACCAGCTACCACTAAACATGTGCTACTGTTGGGTGGGCCTGAGCCCTAAATGGGTGAGCCCCGGCCCACCCAGGCCAACCTGTGGCTACGCCACTGGGCTATTGTGGGGTGGGTCCCTCAGTGATCACCCCACCCCTGAAGGGTGGCCTGCCATTTGAGTACCGGCACCTTTTTCGCTAGAAAAAACACACTGGATATATGTCAGGGAGAGTTGCAGGTGTGGGCCACTTTGTTGTGCCAAACTAGGCCCTTTTCCCCAGAGCTTAATTTCTAGACAAAGAAGAAGTGGAACTGGGAGAGGGTGCAGGCAGGCCAGGGACAGGAGCAACAGCAGGAGGCCAGAGCTGGATCAGGGAGTGGAGTGACTGCTCTCTGCTCCGTTCCATGCTCAACCCCTTCCCTCCTTTTCTCTGCAGACTGCCCAGAAGAAAGGGGCTAGAGTACAACACCTCTGTTATTCTGGTGTCTGAAATGAAGTGGTGGAACTGCATTCCAGGCCTTTGTGACAGAAATTAAGCCCTGCTTATTTTTCCACATACACTGCCTCCGTTTCTTGCCTCTGAAAGACTAGCGATCAGTGCCCTGGAGGGAGCACTTCCCCATAACAAGTGAAGAATGCAGAACAGAATTTCGTTCCTCCTTGCCTTCTATTACTATAACTAAGCGGGAGGGTAGGATAGGATAGGATTGGGGTCACCAATTGGTCACAAAGAGGAGAAGATGGATTTATCGTATGCCTATTAAAGACCCTGTGGTATTGCGCCCTAGGTTCTCCCTTGCCCACCCCTCAAGACCATGTGACTGTTGAAATATTGCACTGCTGTGTACCTCGGGGGCACACTGCACTGTTAGGGCCACCTCCTTCAGACTCCAGCTCCGGTCTTCACATAATTCAGCTTGGAGAAAAGGCGGCTGAGGGGCGATATGATAGAAGTCTATAAAATAATGAGTGGAGTTGAATGGGTAGATGTGAAGCGTCTGTTTACGCTTTCCAAAAATACTAGGACTAGGGGGCATGCGATGAAGCTACAAAGTAGTACATTTAAAACGAATCGGAGAAAATGTTTCTTCATTCAACGTGTAATTAAACTCTGGAATTCGTTACCAGAGAATGTGGTAAAGGCGGTTAGCTTAGTGGATTTTAAAAAAGGTTTGACGGCTTCCTAAAGGAAAAGTGCATAGACCATTATTAAATGGACTTGGGGGAAATCCACTATTTCTGGGATAAGCAGTATAAAATGTTTTGTACTTTTTTGGGTTCTTGCCAGGTATTTGTGACCTGGATTGGCCACTGTTGGAAACAGGATGCTGGGCTTGATGGACCTTTGATCTGTCCCAGTATGGCAACACTTATGTACTTATGAGAAGCAAAGGATCAGACTTCAGAAGCAAGCAAAAGTCATGTGGCTGTGCAGCTTTCACCAAAATAGAATTTTTTGTGCAAGTTTTGCCTAGGGACAAACTGATGGTTTTGGCATAACGGGCACTGTTTCAAACGTTCCGCAGTTCAACCATTTGTGCCATGGAGGGGATCTTTAGAGAAAAAGTTCAAAACCCCCTGGGGAAAGCCACTGCCCGATATCTGGTGCTAAGAAACAAGGGGTCCAATATTCAGAAAATGATGAAGGGTCGATATTCAAAGCGATTTAAATCATGGCCTGGCCATTTAAATCATTTGTCCGGAACGAACCGGGTATATTTAGCAACACTTAACTGGATAATGCTGCTGAATCTACCTGGTAGCATCTAAGCCAATTATCTCTCTATATAAAAAGCAACACCAACGTTCTATGAAGCCTCCAGCCGGAAGGGGGCGAGATATCCGGTTTCCCTATGAGTGTCTGCCCCGCCCTCTCTGTAACACAGTCAGTGAAGGAAAACAGCAGAGCACGAAATCAAATCGCTGGCTCTGTAACAGTGAAGGACTCAGAGCGGGGAGGGGAGAGAGGCCAGAGGGCAGGGACACACACACTCCCACATGCACACAAAAGAAAACATTGCTAGCCCCCCGTTTCATTTGCATCAGAAACGGGGCTTTTTTACTAGTAGCTTTATATTTTAATCATTTTTATTGAAATCACAGTAGCCAACAGTCTAAATAATATATTCACATAGACTTTTACATATAAGTAAGGAAAATCTAACAAAACAACTGAAAGGAAAAATCCCATAACAAGAGGAGAAACCAAACTCTACAGCACCCCGCTAACCCTCCCTCAACCCCCATCCCACCCGGAACAGCTAGGATTTAACCCACAGTCTATCCATAACACCTTATGCAGATAAATTAAGTACTCTACTGTGTGCTTGAGGAGTTTGCCAGAATCCTTCTCAATTTTTTTGGAACTTATAGATTTAATTCAGAAAAGGACGGGGAAGCCAGGGTTCAAATCTCACTCGTCACCTTGGGACAAAGCAATTCATCCTCCACTGCAAATTGTTAGCTCTTCTGTGCAGGGAAATAATAACCAAAGTGTCTGAACTGTAACTTGGAAAATGTACTTAAATCTAAAAGTAAAATCCAACCTCCCTTCAGTCTATTCCTTTTCTTACATAAATCTTTCAATACTTCATTTCATGCATTGTACTCAGTGGTCCCTATCTTTTTTTTTTTTTTTGTTACATTTGTACCCCGCACTTTCCCACTCATGGCAGGCTCAATGCGGCTTACATGGGGCAATGGAGGGTTAAGTGACTTGCCCAGAGTCACAAGGAGCTGCCTGTGCCTGAAGTGGGAATTGAACTCAGATCCTCAGTTCCCCAGGACCAGAGTCCACCACCCTAACCACTTGGCCACTCCTCCACTGTTGCTACTATTTGAGATTCTACATGGAATGTTGCTATTCCACTAGCAACATTCCATGTAGAAGTCGGCCCTTGCAGATCACCAATGTGGCTGCGCAGGCTTCTGCTTCGTACGTGCAGGACATTCCATGTAGAAGTCGGCCCTTGCAGATCACCAATGTGGCTGCGCAGGCTTCTGCTTCGTACGTGCAGGACGTCAGACTCACAGAAACAGAAGCCTGCGCAGCCTTCTACATGGAATGTTTCTAGTGGAATAGCAACATTCCATGTAGAATCTCCAATAGTATCTATTTTATTTTTGTTACATTTGTACCCCGCACTTTCCCACTCATGGCAGGCTCAATGCGGCTTACATGGGGCAATGGAGGGTTAAGTGACTTGCCCAGAGTCACAAGGAGCTGCCTGTGCCTGCAGTGGGAATCGAACTCAGTTCCTCAGGACCAAAGTCCACCACCCTAACCACTAGGCCACTCCTCCACTGTTGCTACTATTTGAGATTCTACATGGAATGTTGCTATTCCACTAGCAACATTCCATGTAGAGGCCTGCCCTTGCACATCAGCAACGCAGCCACGCAGGGTTCTGTTTCTGTGAGTCTGACGTCCAGGACGTCAGACTCACAGAAGCAGAAGCCTGCGCAGCTGATCTGCAAGGGCAGGCTTCTACATGGAATGTTGCTATTCCACTAGCAACATTCCATGTAGAAGCCTGCCCTTGCACATCAGCAACGCAGCCACGCAGGGTTCTGTTTCTGTGAGTCTGACGTCCAGGACGTCAGACTCACAGAAGCAGAAGCCTGCGCAGCTGATCTGCAAGGGCAGGCTTCTACATGGAATGTTGCTAGTGGAATAGCAACATTAACATTCCATGTAGAATCTCAAATAGTAGCAACGGAATCTCAAATTTTTTATTTTTGTTACATTTATACCCCGCACTTTCCCACTCATGGCAGGCTCAATGCGGCTTACATAATATATACCTGGGGCAATGGAGGGTTAAGTGACTTGCCCAGAGTCACAAGGAGCTGCCTGTGCCTGAAGTGGGAATCGAACCCAGTTCCTCAGGACCAAAGTCCACCACCCTAACCACTAGGCCACTCCTCCACAATTCAGTTCAATCCCAACTTTGACCCCTGAAATGTTATCTGTTGTATGAAAAGATGTTTAGCGTATCATGCTATAAACCTGTGAAGATGGAATCTGTAACTAGAAGCACAGAGGAACAAAAATATTGGACATTTTCTGAATGTACTGTTGTACTTGTAAGTTTACATTCAATAAAAGTATGTGACATGAATGGCTAATAACAGGGTGTGTGTTTGTGAAGCTTGCACTGCTGCTGCTCTATGAGCTAGGAATAATGAGAAAACACTGGTTTCCCTTTTGTACTGTCAATAGAGCGGTTTTAACAATCATTATGGGACTCATTTTTTAATCCAAAGCAAAAAAGTACCAAGAGCCTTCAAAAATGGAACGAATGCTGTATATAAATGGCCGACATGGGTCGTGTTTCGGCTCTCAAAGCATGCATCAGGGGTTGTACAACACAATGGTTCCAAAATGAATCAGGCCAACACCAGGCTTTCAGTAATGATTACAGACCTATTAAAAAGTCAAAAACAGCAATCTGTTTGGAAACGGATTGCTGAATATTTGACTTTTGAATAGGTCAATAATCATTATTGAGAGCCCAATGTTGCGCTTGTTCATTTTGGAACCCAACCCCTGATGCAGGTGTTGAGAGCTGAAACGTGGCCCATGTTGGGTCACTGATGTTCAACACTGATTCAAACTGTTAATAAAAGAATACGTTCCGTTTTTTAAGGCTTTTGGTGCTTTTTTGCTTTGGATTGTTTGTTTTATGCTTCAATCCCTCTACTGTTGGGGCTCATTTTTGAAACAGAAAAACATCCAAAAAGTGGCAAATATGGCAGATGGACATTTTTCTTGCAAACACTTCCAAATTGCTATTTTCAAAATACATTTTTTTTTTTTAATTTATTTATTTATAGTTTCAATATAATACAAGTTAAACTCTTGCTAAAGAAAAACAGACCATATAATTTCCAAAAATATACAATATCAACTCCTTTAAATTAAAAGGAAAAAGAAAAAATCAATACTCTTTCTTAGACCACCATTTGAAAATTGTGGGGGCGTGAGGAAAGAAAACTGGTGGATTTCAATCTAAGATAACTTATAATAAACAAAGAAAGGCCGGATTTACTCCTTATTATACATTCGTTAAACCTAGTTCTCTTAACATCAGAGTCTATCTGGTTATTTTCTTCATTTCTACAAAAACTTTCAGCTGCTCAGGTTCGAAAAATACATATTTTTTATCCAAGTAAGTTATCATGCATTTGCACGGGTAAGACAAGGTAAATCGAGCTCCCAAATTTCGAATATCCTCTCTAAATAAAAGAAAAGCTTTTCTCCTATCCTGTGTGGTTTTTACCACATCAGGATATATCCATATTTTCTCACCCAAAAAGACTTTTGTTAAATTTTTGAAGTAAAGTTTCATTATTGAATTTAAGTCCTGTTCAAAGACCAATGATACAAGTAGTGTTCTTCTTTCAAGTATTTCAATTTCAGAGCGTTCTAAGAGAGCAGTTAAATTCTGTATTGCCTGTATTTCCTTCAAACTCCCAGAGTTTTTTGTAGCAGGCAAATAATAAATTTTATTAACTGGAGGAAAAGATTCTGGAGAGTACTGAAGAATTTCAGCCAAATACTTCTTAAACAATGTCATAGCGTCCATTTCTATGGATCTGGGAAAATTCAACAAACGCAGATTTAAACGTCTATTATAGTTTTCAAACTGCTCAATCTTACGATGAGTCATTAATTTATCCTTAACAAGGGCTTCTGTCTTCTGCTTTAGAGTGGAAAGATCTTGTTGTACAGCATTATTGTTTTCAGCCGATTCTTTTTTGAAAGTTTCAAATGCACTTGTCAAAAAGTCCAATTTACTCACCATTTGAGCAACTGAGGTAGTCAAAGATTGTAAAACCTCCCGAATAGAGTCTAATGTTGCTGCCATGGGAGCCGCAAGCTCAACTTTGCTGGTATCTCCGAGGGTTTCAGACTGAGCTCCGACGATAGGAGATCCCGTTGCGCCACTTTCGGACGTCTCAAGGGATTCTAGCCCATTTCTGAGTCCTGCAGGGCATGGCGGCGGGTTAACATCCGGCGAGGACAAAGTTGTTACTATTTCCTGTGAGGGAGAAACTCCACCGTTTTCTCCCCCCGCGGGAATCAAACTCGAGCCGGTTTGACGAGGAGTGCTAGTGGCGAATCTGTCCAATGTCGTCTGGGTAAGGGCATTATTGGGGTTTATCGTCGGTAAACCCTTAAGTACCCCTTTCCTCTTGGTGTGAGGCATATTTGAGCATTTAAAGAAAAACTTTCTCAATAAGAAAAATCGTATCCACCAGGGAAAATCTCAGCAACATGACAGAGCGTCCTTCTAGTAATCCGCCATCTTGACACGCCCCCTCAAAATACATTTTAAAGATGTTTTTCTATGCAGTGTGTCTGCAGTGCATCCACATCACAAGGAGGTGTGTTGGATGTGGGATTTGGGTGTTCCCACAACTTGGCCCTTTGTCTGCCATAATAGAACAAAGAAAAATAAATCCAGGACTAAAAGTTGGACGTTTTGGTCTAGATCTGTTTGAATCACAATTAAGTCACAAAAGGTGCCCTAAATGACCAGATGACCACTAGAGGGATTGCGGCATGACCCCCCCCCCCCCCTTAATCCCCCAGTGGACAATGACTCCCTCCCGAAAGATGTGAAAGAAACAGTACATACCAGCCTCTATGATAGCATCAGATGTTATGGCCAGTCATATTGGAGCAGCAAGCAGGTCCCTGGAGTAGCCCAGTGGTCAGTGCAGTGCACTGTAGAGAAGGGGGACCCAGGTCCATAACTAACTCTAACTGTTTCACTTGTGGTGGAAAGTTTAAGCCCTCCAAAACCCTACTGTACCCATCTGTACATCACTACAATAGCCCTTATGGCTGCAGGTGTCACCTATATGTGGCTACTTGTTTGAAAATGGCTATGTTCGCCACTTGATTTTTGGATGTTTTGGGCAAAACATCCAGAATCGGATTTAGACGTCACATCGAAAATGACCTGTCCCATTTACTAAAAAAATACCAGCTTCATTCTTTAACCCCCCCCCCCCCCACCCCCAAGCACTGACCCCATTATAAGAAAATTGGAGAACTTGATTTGCACTTTCCCGTGCCTTTCTTTGGCATTAACAGAGGCATATTTACTATGAAGATTAAATCTTTCTTTAATAAAAATAAATTGGGACTTGTAATTAATGAAGAACATTGGGAAACATTATTCATGGGGTTGGACTGGATTCCGGATCTTTCTGTTTTATGGGAGGTTATAGCTGTCCACATTTGGACAGGATGAGATGGTTTTGTGGCCCCAGAGGGGGTTGGGTGTCTTCAGTGGTTAGAGCTCTAAACAGAAGGCAAGAGGGGAGGAGGGTTATCCCACACAGAGTGGCGCTTAAATGCTTAATGAGACAGACTGGGTGAGTCATTCTGGTCTCCATTTCCCATGATCATGTCTGTAATATAGATTGCTCATCTTAGTGAAAGACCACAAAGGGACCATCTATAGCTCCCATCTCTGAACTTAATATTTGATCTTCACCAAAGCAAGGCTGAGAAGCCATATTGTTCAATTTCTTCCCTAGCCTTGTATAATTTAGTTTTCAGATGTGTGTTTAGTTCACGCTTGTCTCAGCAGTTGAGCAGTTAATGACTTCCAGGGCATGGTCCAAAATGTATTTGACTAATGAATTTCCTGTTACTCCCAAGAGTATCGAAAAGCTCATCATTGCAAAACTGCTAGGTCGTAAATAAGGCATATGGTATGTATGCATCGTTCCTCTCTGAGTAGACGCTAAGGGGAAGCCTATCAAGCCAGAGAACATTAGTAACTTTAAATATTTGCTTACATTTATGACTCACCTTTATTGCAGACCTTGAGGTGAGTTACAATATACAACATGCAAACATCTACTACTTAAAACCCAATCAGACAACTCACAGTAAAATGCAACCTACCCCCTTTTCCAGCTTCTCAATGTAATGTATCCTGGCCCCAGTTCAGAGTTTCTGACCTGGTTATATCCTACACAATGGATTTGCATGTTGCGAAAATGAGATTTTGTGAGATGATTTGGCTGGTTTCGTCCAGTACATAACTCTTTTCTGTGTAGCAGCAGGATATATATATATCCACTAGTCTACGGCTTTCATACGGGTATTACATTTTTTTTGTGGTGACTAAATTTAAAGAATGCAGTTTTAGGTATATTTTCAGAGTAGAGTGGAGGAGTGGCCTAGTGGTTAGAGTGGTGGACTTTGGTCCTGGGGAACTGGGTTCGATTCCCACTGCAGGCACAGGCAGCTCCTTGTGACTCTGGGCAAGTCACTTAACCCTCCATTGCCCCAGGTACAAATAAGTACCTGTATACAATATGTAAGCCACATTGAACCTGCTATGAGTGGGAAAGTGTGGGGTACAAATGTAATAATAATAATAGATTGCCACAAACTTCCTTGAAGCCTCAAGAGCCCAGCTCTTCCAGGAGGTGGACAGGTCATGGCAGGGACTGGTGAATTTCATTAGCTAAATTTCTGTTGGGGTGGGCTTGGATGGCATGTGCTTGTGGGCCTAGGTCCTGAAGCTTTCAAATACTTGGCACAATCTCTACCTTCAGTCCTCCATCTTCTGGTTTAAGAACAAAAGCACAACCCCAAAGGAAAGGGAGAGGAGGAGGGGGAGGGACAGTGGCATATTTATTCAAGGTGCATGTGTTGCGTATACACCACCTATCAGTCCCGGCCCCCCCGCCTGTGCATAAAATTAGAGTTATGCAAAGACAAAAAAGACAAAAAAGAGAACACAAAATAAAATAGTGCACTGCACTGCACTGCACTGCATAGTCACCTTGACCTCCCCAAGAAAGCCATAAGTACATAAGTAGTGCCATACTGGGAAAGACCAAAGGTCCATCTAGCCCAGCATCCTGTCACCGACAGTGGCCAATCCAGGTCAAGGGCACCTGGCACGCTCCCCAAACGTAAAAACATTCCAGACAAGTTATACCTAAAAATGCGGAATTTTTCCAAGTCCATTTAATAGCGGTCTATGGACTTGTCCTTTAGGAATCTATCTAACCCCTTTTTAAACTCCGTCAAGCTAACCGCCCGTACCACGTTCTCCGGCAACGAATTCCAGAGTCTAATTACACGTTGGGTGAAGAAAAATTTTCTCCGATTCGTTTTAAATTTACCACACTGTAGCTTCAACTCATGCCCTCTAGTCCTAGATTCTATAAGCAGTGAAAATACTGGTAAAAGTAACAGAAGTGCATTTTTTTCTGTACTCTGCTAAATACAAAATTAGAAAAGATGTATATTTCCAAAAAAAGCAAACATCCATGAGCAGCGTGTCTCCCTCTCCTCGCCTTCCCCTTCTATCCATGTCTGTATTTCCCCCAGTGTATGTCCCCCTCAAGGTTGCCAGGTGGGCGGTTTTCCCACCCAATTGGGCGGTTTTCCGCGACCTGCTGCGGGAAATTTTTGCCCGCTGCGGGTCGCGGTTTTTTGGGCTTGTTTTTGTTTTTTTCCGCGTTTTTTGTGCGGTTTTTTGGGCTGCGGGGGCGGGGCTAGTGGCATTTTGGGAGGGGTTAGATGATGTTTTGGGCGGGGCTGATGATGGAGGAGGCGGGGCCGATGACGGCAGGGGCGGAGTTGATGGCGGGGGCGGGGTTGATGACGGCGGGGGTGGGGGTGTGAACTTTTTGGGCGGGTTTGGGGACCGGGTACCTGGCAACCCTGGTCCCCCTCATCAATCTTTTTTCCAGCCTCTATCCATCCACCCACACTCCATCCACCTTTTTTACAGCTCCCTCCATAACTCCACCCACCTACAACTTCAGCCATGCATTCGCCTCCCCTCCAGCCCTGAGTCAGTGCCCTCCCTGAACATTCCTTAACAGGCTGTGGTGGTCTAGTGGCCTCTTCAGAGCAGGAAAGAACCTCACTCTTTCCTGCCTGCAGCTGCTGACCTCACTGCCACCGCCTCTTCAAAATGGTAGCCACTGGTGGATAGCTTGGATAGCCAAGTTGGGATCAGGCCCACCCAAAGGCTTTCGTGTTCCTCAGCAGCAGCAGCAATTCTGACAGGCTGCCTGCAGCTGACCCGGAAACCTTCTTTCTGCCGTGTCCCGCCCTCCTCTGATGCTACTTTCTATTTCGGCTTGGGTGGAAATAAGGCTTTGGGGTCAAGTGCGGGCAGCCTGTAGGAATTGCTGCAGGGAGAGAGGGAGGGAGTTGCAGGACTGCAGAAGCCTCCCCAGCTGAGCCCAGCTTACTTCCCACAGACTGGGAAGGCTAGACAACAGGAGGGAGGAAGGAAACACAAAGGGAGAATTGTTGGACAGGGTGGGAGAGATGCTGCACGGGGGGGGGGGGGGACAAGAGAAGGAGGTATATTGGACATGGTTGTGGGAGGGAAGGAGAGATTCTGCATGGGGACAAGAGAAGGAGAAATGTTGGACATGGTCATGAGAGGGAGAGAAGGAGAGATGCTGTAAGGGGTGGAGAGGGAGAAATGGCAGCAAAGGTGAAGTAAGGAGAGATGCTGCATACAGCAGGGGGAGGGGAGAAATAGAAATGTTGAACCTGGGGTGGAAGGGGGGAGAGAGAGAGAGGAGGGGAAGAGAGAAGGAGAGATTGAAATGGGGAGGGGGGAGAAAGAGGGAGATGTTGGATCCAGGGGCAGAAAGGATTGAGAGAGGGAGGGAAGAGAGTGGGAGAAATGCTGGAACAGGGTGAGGGGGCAGGGAAGGGACAGAAAGATGCTGGGGACGGAGTGGCAGGGACAGGAAGATAGAAGGCTATGAGGGTGGGTAGAGGAGAAAGAGGGAGCAGACGCTGAACTAGAAGGAAGGAGGAAGAGGCTGGGAATGGTGGAACCATGTGTGTGTGTGGGGGGGAATGAATGAGAAGAGGATAGTGATTACATAGGGTAGAAATATGGTAATGGAGAGTAGATTAAAGATGAAAGGGAATGGAAGGCTGGGGAAGGAGTGATATGGGGAATGGGAAAGCTAGTGAGTGAGAGGAAGAGTTGGAAATTTGATAGGTAGCTGAAAAGGTAAAAAGAAGGGTGAGCACAAAGAGGGTGATATTTAAGTAGAAAGAGGCAGAAAAGACAAAAAGAGAGGAAAGAGTCAAAAAGGAAAGATCAATATGTCAGACAGGTGTAGTGAGGAAATGGAATAAGACAGGAGAGAGGAGAAAAGAAAAGCTGGAACCAACATGATGGAAAAATAAAATGTCCAGACAACAAAGGTAGAAAAGAATTTATGTTTTTGAGTATGCTGGTGGAGGAATGAAGAATGGGGAAGGGAGGAGATAGAAAATGTGGTGCCCACCCGCTCTGAGCTCAGACCCACCCAAAATTGGCTATCTGGCTATGCCACTGCTGCAGAGATTTCAAGCGGCAGCTTCGCAAGACCCGTCTTGCGAGGCTGCCACTTGAAGTCTCGGCAGCCATTTTGAAGAAGAGTTGCCATCTAGCAGGTTAGTGGGAGCGGGCAGGAAAGAGTGGGGTTCTTTCCTGCCCTGAAGAAGCCACTAGACCACCAGGGTGCATTAAGGTAGGTTCGGGGAAGGCACCCTGAGGCTCGGAGGGGTGGGGAGGCCAGCTAGCCAGCCCAGCCCAGAAACCCAGACAAATGGGTAGGTTTGAAACTGCCCGGATCCCTGACAGTCCCCTCAAAAAGGAGGCCCATGTTCGGAAAAACCCGAATGTATGGTAACCCTACTTACAAAAAGCCTAGAATACTTTTTGAAAACATCTAGCAGCTAAGTACAAGTTTGTTGATTTTTACTCTTGACATTTTTGGGTTTTGTGAATGGTGCTTAACGGGTCTATATTGTTTACATAGTAACATAGTAGACGACGGCAGAAAAAGACCTGCACGGTCCATCCAGTCTGCCCAACAAGACAAACTCATATGTGCTAGTTTTTGTGTATATCTTACCTTGATTTTTAACTGTCATTTTCAGGGCACAGACCGTACAAGTCTGGCCAGCACTATCCCCGCCTCCCACCACCGGCTCTGGCCCAGACCGTATAAGTCTGCCCAGTACTATCCCCGCCTCCCACCACTGGCTCTGGCCCAGACCGTATAAGTCTGGCCAGCACTATCCCCACCTCCCACCACCAGCTCTGCCACCCAGTGGTGTCGCGAGGGCAGCTGACACCCGGGGCGGGTCGCCGCTGCGCACCCTCCCCCCTCCGGAGCACAACCCCACCCTCCGAGAACATACCTGGAAGGCAGTGAGGGGCGGGTGGGAGAGCCAATCCGCCGAGTGCACGCCGCTGGGGGGTGTCGGAGCCTCGCTGGTTACCTGCTCTCTCTGCCCCGGAACAGGAAGTAACCTGTTCCGGGGCAGAGAGAGCAAGGAACCAGCAAGGCACCGACACCCCCCAGCGGCGTGCACCTGGGGCGGACCGCCCCACCGCCCCCCCCCCTTCCTACGCCACTGCTGCCACCCAATCTCGGCTAAGCTCCTGAGGATCCCTTTCTTCTGAACAGGATTCCTTTATGTTTATCCCACGCCTGTTTGAATTTCGTTACCGTTTTCCTCTCCACCACCTCCCGCAGGATGGCATTCCATTTAATACTAGTTCAGTCTTTTTGTCTGTTTTTGCATTATCAGTGGGAGCTGTTGATACTGCTACTAACTTTTTTAGTGCAGTAGACGTCAGAAAATTCTCTTTTTATAATATTAATAGTTTGGTTAGGGTGTTTCCCAAGACGTAGTTACTATGTAACGGGCTTCCCATCTGTCCCTTATTATCTGGAATTGAGTTTTTTTTTTTTGAACCACCCAGGTTTTCTCCCTGAAGTGGAGTTTTTCCGGGTGCTTCTTTTTTCCTGTATTATTAAGAACCAATGTTATTATCCTGTTCCCTTTGAAGAGTAGTAGACTTGCTTGTGCCTTTGGTACTTTCCCTACTGGGAAGATTGAGGTTCTCTGTGTAAGCATTTACTTACTATTTTCATTTTTGAAAGTAGTGGGAGTGTTTGGGAAATCCATTACAAAGTATGTTAGGTTCAAACTGGTTTTTGATTAGTGGTAACCCTACTTAAAATAATCTCTACTCCAGTTTTTGCCCAGGCAATGGCAGCAACACTTACAGACAGCCTGCACCGGGACTTTCTCTCTGAAGTGTCCCACCCCTTCTGACGCAACTTCCCATTTTTTTGAAGGGCAGGACAGGGGGGTGCGGGAGATGCATCCCCTGTTAAAAATTGCTGACTACGCCACTGGGGAGGGATAACATTTGCCACATTCTCAGCATCCTTCACTGCTTCATTGAGCTTACAGGGTAGAAGATCTAGGAAAGGGGGTGAATAAGAGCTCAGGGGTCTTCCAGACTATTGTAGAGATCTCCATTAGAGAATGACACGGGGACAGGGGCAGGGTCAGAGCCCACAGGGAAGGGGTGGGGATAGATCCTGCGGGATACGGTGTGGATGGGGATAGATCCCATGGGGACAGGGTGGGGATTTATTTATTTATTACATTTGTACCCCGCGCTTTCCCGCACACAGCAGGTTCAATGCGGCTTACATAGTAAATAGAATTACAAAGTATTGTAAGGAGAATATTATAAATTGTAACAAACATAATAATAGTAAGGTTTTAAGAATATGTGAATTGAACGTGGAAAGCTAAACAAGGTATGATAGGCAAAAGGAAAGAGATTGGGAGGGGTATGTTGTAGGGAGATGGAGAACAGAGCCCGTTTGTCCCTGTGTCATTTTCTATTTTGAAACCTGTTAATGAACTGGACTGTTGTTTATGTTTGAGTGATGCAGACAAAGATATTTTTTGGAAAAACAAGCAAACATGCTGGCCACAACTAGCAAAATGTGCATGAGGGATCCTGTACATTCCTGCTACCAGCAGCACATCTTTTGAGAAGACATCTTCTATTGCAGGAAGGTCTGTGGAAGCAGCGGCTCAGGCCCACCCAGTAGCAGCACACCTATAAAATGTCTGGCAGGGATTCCCAAGTCCCACCAGCTGAAAATTCCTGTCCTTCCTGCATACCAGCCTTCCCTCTGATGTATTCCTGCCTATGCGGAAACAGGAAGTTGCATCAGAGGGAAGGCTGTGGAGCCAACATGAGCAGTGTGTATTATTTGCTGCTTGCTGCCAGTGAAAATCTGCTATTTAAAAGATATGGGGGGAGACTGCAGTGGCGTTCCTGGGGGGGCTGGCACCCGGGGTGGGTCGCCGATGCACCCCAGCCCCTGGGTGCAGCGCCCCCCCCCGGCGAAAGGACACCCCCGTGAAGGAACCCACCCCCCCGCCGGGTGCACACCGCTGGGGGGGGGGGGGGTGCCGCACGCGCCTGCCCTCCGTTGGTCCATGCTTCTTCTCTGCCCTGGAACAGGAAGTAACCTGTTCCGGGGCAGAGAAGAAGCAGGGACAAATGGAGGACAGGCGTGCGTGCGCGCGGTACCCCCCCCCCCCCCCCAGCGGCGTACACCCGGGGCGGACCGCCCCCCCCTAGGAACGCCACTGGGGGAGAGGGATGTTTGAGAGACCATATGGCATGCAGGCGAGAGAGGAAGAGACCAAATCATTTGTGGGACAGGGCAGAGTTCTTCTGCCCACCAATCTTGGGCCCAGGCCCACCCAAAATTGGGTGTCTGACTACGCCCCTGTGTGGAAGACAGGAGAGCTAATCCTGAGATTGTTGATAATTTAGTCATCCACAGATTAAAA
The DNA here is from genome assembly GCF_901765095.1 of Microcaecilia unicolor. Lineage (NCBI taxonomy): Eukaryota > Metazoa > Chordata > Amphibia > Gymnophiona > Siphonopidae > Microcaecilia > Microcaecilia unicolor. The sequence goes on from NC_044044.1 coordinate 53,570,884, forward strand.
AATCACAACAGTGCTTCATAGGGCATATTTCTCATCTGCTAGGGCATACAGAACGGGCTGTATTTTGTACCTCTGGACATTTTAACAGGGTGGATTAGGATTCCTTGGGGTAGTAGAAGTCAGCTATTATTGGGGTTGAGGGTGGTAGTTGGGCGGTTATTATAGCTGCATGTTGTTATTATTGTTTTCTATTTGTGATTTATAAACAACAGTTGCACAGCATATTGTTCCTTTTCATACTTTAATAAAAAGATTTAAATATAAAATCATAAGTGTTCGAGGCTTCTGTAGATGAGGACAGAGCCCATGGGGATGGGGACAGACTCCGTGGGGGCGGGGCAGAGACAGGGCCTGCAGAGACAGAACCTGCGGGGGGGGGGGGGGGGATAGGGTGGGCACAGAGACAGAACCCACTAGGATGGGGACAAATGTTATCCCCATGTCATTCTCCAATTCTCCACTCTCCACGCTGTGTGTTTCCTCTGAGATTTAATGCTTTGCTGCCATCTAGTGGACCATTTTATTAATAGTCTGTTATATCCATTCTGCACTGACAGGATGGAATGTAGATCTCACAGGCTTATCAGAAGGACTGCATTTGTGCAATAAAATCTCAGCTCTGCATTGGTTTTAGTATAATTTTAGTCTCTCAGATATACTGCTAGTGCTGTCTTACTGCTGGCATTGTGCCAAACAGCTCCCTCCTGGAACTAAATCTAAGAAAAATATATAAAAAATTAATTTATTAATCAGACAGACATCATAAGGAGGAGCTCTGGGAAGTTCTTCATCTGTTTGTTGGCACCCGAAAACATTTAGGAACATTTCCCATCCTGTTTGTTGATTTTTATTATTGTAAAGTGTGCGAAGTGTCACTTTCACAAACCCATCTGAGAAACAGGTTTTCCGCCCTGCTAGCAAGAATGGTGTCTTACATAGAGGGGAATAATCGAACGTCGCCGGCGATCTATTTTGGCAGCGGCGCAACAGCTGGCCGGAACCGTATTTTCAAAAAAGATGGCCGGCCATCTTTTTTTTCGATAATATGGTGTGGGCCGGCGAAATGCCTTGGATTTCGCTGGGTTTGGGATCGCCACTTTTGTTTTTCCGCGATAATGGAAAAAACTGCCGGCGATCTCAAACCTGGTGAAATCCAAGGCATTTGGCCGTGGGAGGAGCCAGCATTTGTAGTGCAATGGTCCCCCTCACATGCCAGGACACCAACCGGGCACCCTAGGGGGCACTTCAAACATCTTTTATAAACAACCAAATTAGCTTCCAGGTGCATAGCACCCTTCCCTTGTGTGCTGAGTCCCCCAAAACCCACTGCCCACAAGTGTGCACCATTACCCTAGCCCTAAGGGCTGAAGGGGGGCACCTACATGTGGGTACAGTGGGTTTTGGGGGGTTTGGGAGGGCTCAACATTACCCACCACAAGTGGAACAGGTAGGGGGGGGATGGGCCTGGCTCTGCCTTTCTGCAGTCCACTGCAACCAACAACTGTTCCAGGGACCTGCATACTGCTGTCAGGGTGCTGGGTATGACATTTGAGGCTGGCATACAGGCTGGCAAAAAAGGTTTGTATTTTAATAATTTTAGTGTGGGAGGGGGTTGGCGACCTCTGGGGGAGTAAGGGGAGGTCATCCCCCATTCTCTCCGGTGGTCATCTGGTCAGTTGGGGCACCTTTTTGAGGCTTGGTCATGAAAATAAAAGGACCAAGTAAACCCGGCGAAATACTGCTTATCGCCGGGTTTTATTTTTCCATTATCCACGAAAGCCAGCCATCTGGTAGCCACGCCCAAGCCTGCCCATGTCCCGCCTTCGCTTCGCCGCCAACACGCCCCTTTGAACTTTCGCCGGCGAGGCGAAGGGAAAGCGGCGAAGCTATCACAAATGTAGCTTTCGATTATATGCTTTTCTACGCTTTTGCAAAACTGCCGGCCATATCCCGATTTCTGTCGGGAAATAGCCGGCGATTACTTTCGATTATAAGCTGGATAGTAACATAGTAAATGACAGCAGATAAAGACCAGTATGGCCCATCCAGTCTGCCCAGAAAGGCAGCCAGGGCCTTTGTACCTTTGACATAATTAATTTATTTATTTGTTGCATTTGTATCCCACCTTACCCCACCTCTTTGCAGGCTCAAAGTGGCTTACAATACATCATGAGTAGTGGAAGAATGTTAGTAAATGAACATTTAGTATTGCAGGGTTCTGGTCGTCATGATGATAATAAAACAAAGTAATAGTATACAGGCAGATATTAAGAGACAGTTCTGAATAAAGGTGGGCGAGTTGTGCATATTCACATTGGTTGATCTTTGTGGTACGCTTTATTAAAGAGATGGGTCTTCAGTAATGAGCAGAAGTTCGTTCTTTCGTAGATCGATTTCAAGCTGCGCGGCACTGCGTTCCATAACCGTGTGCTCAGGTAGGTAAAGTTTGATGTATGCATTAGTTTGTATTTCATTCCTTTGCAGCTGGGGAAGTGTAGATCAAGGAATATGCGGGATGATCTTTTGGCGTTCCTAGGTGGTAGGTCTATCAAGGTTGACATGTAAGCTGGTGCGTCTCCATGGATAATTTTGTGAACTAGTGAGCATACCTTGAATGCGATGCGTTCCTTAAGTGGGAGCCAGTGTAGTTTTTCTCGTAAGGGCTTGGCGCTTTCAAATTTTGGTTTGCCAAATATGAGTCTAGCTGCAGTGTTGTGGGCTGTTTGAAGTTTCTTGATTATTTGTTCTTTACAGCCGGCATATAGTGCGTTGCAATAGTCTAGATGACTGAGCACCATTCAGGTTACCCCCCACCCTTTGTCATAAGGGTTATAGCTGACACCTGGTGCAGTCTACCACCCTCTATGCCCAGCTCCAGCTCCACTTCCCTCAAATGCCCCTCAGCTCCATTCCCTTCTTTTACCTGCCCTCTGCATCAGCTCCCAGTCCCAGCTCATTTCTTACCTACCCTCTGCATCACCCTCAAGATCCAGCTCCCCTTCTCCAGCATCAGCCCCTTACTCCAGCTCCCCTTCTCTTACCTGCCGTCTGCATCAGTCCTCAGGCCCAGCCCCAGCAGCCCTTCTCTTACCTGGCCCCTACATCAACCCCCAGCTCCAGCTTAATCCCCCCCTTCTCACACCTGTTCCCTTTTTCTGTCCTTGCATCAGCACATTTCCAAGCCCCACCTGCCCCCTTTTCATATTTCTTCTCCCCATCCTAGTATCATACTTGCCCAGTGGAATTGGAAAAGGTGCAGCGAAGGGCAACTAAAATGATAGCGGGGATGGGACAACTTCCCTATGAAGAAAGACTAAGGAGGCTAGGGCTTTTCAGCTTGGAGAACGGCTGAGGGGAGACAGGATAGAGGTATATAAAATAATGAGTGGAGTGGAACAGGTGGATGTGAAGCGTCTGTTCACGCTTTCCAAAAATACTAGGACTAGGGGGCATGCGATGAAACTACAGTGTAGTAAATTCAAAATAAATCAGAGAAAATGTTTCTTCACCCAACGCGTAATTAAACTCTGGAATTCGTTGCCGGAGAATGTGGTGAAGGTGGTTAGCTTGGCAGAGTTTAAAAAGGGGTTAGACGGTTTCCTAAAGGACTAGTCCATAAACCGCTACTAAATGGACTTGGGAAAAATCCACAATTCCAGGAATAACATGTATAGAATGTTTGTACATTTGGGAAGCTTGCCAGGTGCCCTTGGCCTGGATTGGCCACTGTCATGGACAGGATGCTGGGCTCGATGGACCCTTGGTCTTTTCCCAGTGTGGCATTACTTATGTACTTATGTTCTTCTCCTGAATCATTTGCAGAGTGATGGCTGTGTCTCTTCTTGTTGCTGCTCTGCCTGTCCTCAAATGAGTCTGGCCACTGACCTCTGGATTCTCCTCTGAGCCAGAGATTACCTACTTCCAGTTTTACTAGCAGGGAAATTCCCCACCCCTCTCTTCCAACTGGTCAGAGTACTAGTTGAGGAACCCACTACTGTCCTTTTTTTGGACAGGGGGAGGGGGGAGATTCCTATTCAGCGCTCTTATTACCAGCCTGGAAACGGGGGCAGGGCTGGGACACCCCCTATCAGTAGTCTTTTTTTTTTTAATAGTATGGGGCAGCCTGGGAAAAGGGGGAGTGGATCATTTTATGCATATTAAAAAGAGAACAATGCAATTTCCAGGAAAGGATGCGCTGGGCAAACACAGAACGTAAGACCTTTGAAATAAGAATGATTGAATATTTTGACACCCAACAAACAGGACTTAATAAGGATCTGGGTTTTCTAATCCATTATAAACCATAAAGCTGTATTTCTCTGTTTATTTCTCTGTTTATTACCCTCCTCTCACCTACCAACACCCATCCTGTTAGAATATCAATGAAATGCTTTGATGTCCCCATGCATACCCCCACCCTCCCACTCTGTCAGACTGTCAAAGTAATGCTTTGACGTTTCTCTTATATATACTATCTGCTAACACATTTTTCTTCACCCAACGTGTAATTAGACTCTGGAATTCGTTGCCGGAGAACGTGGTACGGGCGGTTAGCTTGACGGAGTTTAAAAAGGGGTTAGATAGATTCCTAAAGGACAAGTCCATAGACCGCTATTAAATGGACTTGGAAAAATTCCGCATTTTTAGGTATAACTTGTCTGGAATGTTTTTACGTTTGGGGAGCGTGCCAGGTGCCCTTGACCTGGATTGGCCACTGTCGGTGACAGGATGCTGGGCTAGATGGACCTTTGGTCTTTCCCAGTATGGCACTACTTATGTACTTATGTACTTATGTACTTATTTGCTTATTTCCGATCTGACGAAGAAGGGCAACCTTCGAAAGCTAATCAAGAAATGTATTAAGTTATGTCCAATAAAAAAGGTATCATCTTATTTTCTTTTCCATGTTTTATTTTGTTTGATTTCTATTGATAACCTTCACGGGCAGTGAATGTTATTCGTTATCGCCTGGGCTCACTGCAGCAATGTGCTGACACATTCACACCCGGCGCAGGATGCCGAGCAACCCATGTACATGCACTTATCATAATCGAATTAAACCCCACTTACAGCCCAGACATCGTCCTAGTGTGCTGGCAGCAATATTCGGCGCCGACTTGATGTCTGCCTCGGGCCGACTCGATGTCTGCCTTGGCCATGACGGATCCCTGCCCTACTATCCTCGGGAGGGATCTCTGCCCTAATTGTCGGGGGGGGGGGGGGGATTCATTCACCGGAGTCACCTGCTGTTTAATATCTGGTGCATCATGGGCTTGTATCAACCACGGTCATTTTGGTGATAATTCCTACTGGGTACACACTGATCCTTTCGACAAGGCTGATTAGGGAAAAAAGGCCCGCCACCTTCCCTGGTTTCACTGCCTTATCTGTTCGTGCCCGAGCCTCCCGGCACATGCGCATCCCTGATTGGAGTTCCTAAACGCTCTTCCGAAACTCGGGCCGAAATAAGGAATTCTAAACCCTGGGTAAAACCTTCTTCGAGTATGTGGGCCTCTATTATTGTGCCAATCCCCACCGCCTAGTGGTCTTGTTCCCATGTGCTAGATTCTGCTTCAAACCTGATTGACGTTGCCCGGATGCTGCGGATGCGCCATGCTGTTAGCCGAACTAACTCGGCTCTGAGCTCCCAGGTCCGCGGCTGGCTGTTCTCGCACTCCGTGCCATCCATGACCGTCTCTGGGCTTGTGTGATGATGTTTGTCCACCTTCCACTCTTTTCTATTTTCTTAGCCCTTGTCTGCTTGTCCCAGCCGCTGACACTGGTCTCTTAGTTGGTTGAGGTGATATCTCTGAAAGATGGACTGAAAAGATAGACTAACGAAATGGTCATTACTCACTTATCTGGATTACATTCGTGCATTGCACCGGCGAGGCCCCCACAATTGAAACGTCTATTTCTCACTATCTTTTAGCGATATACCTATCTATACCTGTACATATACCCATACCAATATACGTATATACATACATATATACTTGCCGTATATGGTGCCATCGGCATGGTAAATTCTCAATGCTATGTTATGCCACCATCTGCTGTTGGGGACATCTCTTTAAAAGGCAATGGTAAATGTAATGCTGAGGTCTGCTGGTGCTGGTGGGAAACTCTCTTTAACAGGCAGAGCTACCTGCTGTCTTAGCGGCGTGGCCGAGGTTTCCTCCCTTTTGGTTGAGAGGAAGGGTATTGGTTGCCATCTACTGTGCATTTAGGGAGCTGTTACTGGCTGGTCTCCAATCAACCATCCACTAGTCATAGGGAGCTACTCTTGCTCGCAATATCTCTCTATATAAAAGGCAACACCAACGTTCTATGAAGCCTCCAGCCGGAAGTGTGAAGGGGGAGAGATATCCGGTTTCCCCATGAGTGTCTGCCCCGCCCTCTCTGTAACACAGTCAGTGAAGGAAAACAGCAAAGCATGAAATCAAATCGCTCGCTCTGTAACAGTGAAGGACTCAGGGGGGGAGGGGAGAGAGGCCAGAGGGCAGGGACACACACACTCCCACATGCACACAGAAGAAAACCTTGCTAGCCCCCGTTTCATTTGCATCAGAAACGGGGCTTTTTTACTAGTGTATAATATAACGACTTCTATACTTCATTTAGTAGCAGCTGATGACATTCCTGTCCAAAATTATTTTCATCCTAGTCTTCTCTTTCCCTGCCCACGGCTGGAATACCTTAAGTTTCCATCCCAGACACTGTAAATTTAAGAAGCAGGCCCCGTCTAAAGGTATTAGCACCCGAAGGCTGGCATACCTTTAATTTCCATCCATTACAATTCTTTAATACTTTCTTACTACGGACTCTGTAAATTTAATAAACAGGCCCATTCTAAGGATTGTTACCATATGTTGCCATCGGCGTCAGAGTGCTGCCAGCTGAAACCTGCTTTGAAATTATGAAAGACAGAGAAAGAGATGAGACATAAGCAAGTACGATTGCCATCGGAAATTTTCCTGTTCTTCTGTGCAATTCTCCTATCTATCTATCTTTATTTATTTATTTATTTACTCATTGCATTTGTATCCTACATTTTCCCACCTCTTGCAGGCTCAATGTGGCTTACAATATATCGTGCATAGTGGAAGAAGAGAATAGACATTTGGTATTACAGAAGGATTTTGGGTTGCCTGTTTTCGAATCTATGCTGAAAACCTGCCTTTTCACCACTTCTTTTGGCTCGTAGCCACTACTTGATTGCCCTCCCCTTGTTCCTTCTCGCCCAGTACTTCCCTCGCCCTTAATTGTCTTGTCTGTCTGTATTTTTGATTGTAAGCACTATTGAGCAGGGACTGTCTCTCTGTGTCAGGTGTTCAGTGCTGCGTGAGTCTGGTAGCGCTATACAAATGCTAATAATAATAATAATAATGATAAAGCATGATAGTAATATAACAAGAGTACATTATAGGACATTTCTTAATACATGTGGGGGAGTTCACATGTGTTGTTCTTTGTGGTATGTCTTGTGCGGAAGCTGGTTAGTTCTTCAACTGCGATCTGCTGGTCACTGGTGAGAACATTTCTTTCAAAGGCCACACGTTGTCTATAAGTAGGACTCGTAGTCCCTCTTTTTTTTTTTTTTTTTTAAATGTGCGTCTGTCCTGGGACATGGCACGCCGGAGGAGTGTGCATTCGAATTCCCTGTCATGGCCTACCAAGATGGCTGCTATCCCCTATTAAGAGCCTGGAGGCCATTCGATTCGTGCCCTCTCCAATATGGTCGCCCTGAGTGATACCCATAACTCTTTGTCTAACCACCCCAAGATGGCCACCGCTTGTGCGCTCTGATCATATATGTCTGTCCTATGTACTTCCCTTTACTCCCGTGCGACCTAGAGCTATCCTAGATGGTTGCCGCCTGTGTGCTCCCTCGTGGGACAGCCCATTGCTTACATCGGGGACTAACGTATGATTGCTTCTGCGGTCTGTGTCCTGACAATGGCAGAAACAGATCCTGTTCAAGTATACACATAACGTGGCACATGTGAGTTTAAATTGTTGGGCAGACTATATGGATCGTGTAGGTCTTTTTCTGTCATCATCTACTATGTTGCTATGTTTGTTTGCTTGCTTTGTTTTGAGTGAGTGGGACTGACGGCTGCATGGGGGAGTGGAAACAGAGATCGACCCAACTGGCTTCCTTGCAAACAGTGGACTAGATAAGCTCACTTCCCCTGATGTCTATTAGACCTCATTGCAGCACCTCATAGGTTATGCTTTGTTGTGAGTGAATAGCAAGGGGGAGTGGAAACAAAGATTAACCAAATTGGCCTCCTTGCGTACAGTGGACTAGACGGGCTCCCTTCAATCTCTGTCTATTGCACCACTTTGTTTTACCTTCTAAAAGAGTATCGCAGCGCTGTGTTGTGTTCATCGAATTCGCAACGCGATGAGCTCCACGCCCACTACCCCCAAAATTTCTGCTTCTTTTTTTTTTAAAGGCTGGGAGGCCGCAAGCCGCGGAAGGGATGCAATGGGAGACCCCACCCCATCCACATGGCGCCCCGGACTCCACACGGCGCCCGGCTCGGCCCGCGCGCCCTCAGGCCCAGTCTTCCCGCACCGCAGTCGTGCACGAGCCCGGAAGAATGGCCGGAATGGAAGCAGGTGAGGCAAAGAGGAGGTGCACCTACAACTCATCGCTGACGCTGCCCGCCCGCAGACCGCTCTCTATTCAGTATTCAGCCCATGGCGGGGATCAGGGATCCGCGAGTTCCCTGGAGGATCCGGGTCCTGTATCCCCCGCCCACCGGACACCCCAACCGGAGGTTTTACTTACAAGGGAGCCCACAGTGGCTCGTTTGAGCGATGCCTCCGCCGCCCAATGATCAACGTGATAGCGCTGCCTCCGCCGCAAAGCGCGACGATATTCGCGGTGCTCCGTCGGTAAATGGAGCTGGAAGTTGGGGAAAAACAAGCCTAGGGGCATTTGAATCAGCGAAGCACACTGATGGCTACAGGTATGTCCCTGCTGCTCACGGTGAACCGGTGATCGGGCCGGGTTGAGGCGCACAAGGCTGTATCCGAGAGGTGCGTGTTGCATGCTGGTACCCGGACGCCTGAAGAGGTTGTCCGGGCTCCGCCCAGGGGCTTTTAAATCCCTTCTAGCTCGCCACCCCCCTTACCAGCGGGGTGCCCTTGGGCGGTGGGAACATGCCCGCCATGCCTCGCCCGCACCCCGCTGCGCATGCCCGTTGGGGCATGACGCCATGTTATAGGTGGCTCCGTGCACGCGAGGGGGCACTGTGCCTTGCTTTTCTACTCAGACACCTGGTGTGAATACGGGGATGAAATGTCTATGACCTATCAGAATAGAGCAATCTGCTTAAGTGAAGGATATGCAAATTTATGATTTCTGCTAAAAAAGTAAAATCACATATCACTACCCCGATAAGTAATAATACAACTTTAAAACTAAGGGGCCCTTTTACTAAGCCGCATAGGCACATCCAACGTGCGTTAATTTTGAACTACCGCGTGGCCTGGATGGTAATTTCATTTTTTACGTGCGTAGACCATTACCTTCCGGTTAACACATGAGACTTTACCACTAGGTCAATTGCTGGTAGTAAGGTCTCAGATCAGACCCAAGATGGAAACGCCAATATTCATTTTGCTGCACATCCATTTTCATCCAAGAAAAAAAAAAGGCCTTTTTGTAGGCGCGCTGAGAAATGGACCTGCGCGTGTCCAATACACCAGCGCAGGCCATTTTTCAAAAGGGGCCCCTAAGACACAGAGAAAAAGAAAGAGACAGGGAAATGAGATGAAGAGAAGGCAATCAAAGTAGTATTCACTTGGCAGCTCTTTTCTCACACTGAGCTAGAAGTATAGGTTTGAATATCTGGTGAGCTGGCAGCAGTGACGTTCCTTAGTTGGCTGCCACCCAGGGCGGATCGCTGCTGTGCACCCCCCCCCCCCCCCCCCAGTGCATTCTTCCTACCTGCTGGGAGCAGATGCAGCTGTCGGATCTGCTGGTTCCCTGGTCCCTATGGTTGAATAGGAAGTGTTGCTTTCCAAGCTGAGAATATGGTTAAGTACTGTGTTCTAGCCACTTCTGTTGTCTTGTTCAGGTACACTCACATTTGTGATATCTGCAGGCTTTAAAAAGGATGAACTATCTAGAAACATAAAACCAATACCACTCTAACCCCTCCCCCTTCAAACAAGAAAGAAATAGCACAGAGGATCCATCACCGTTGTCGCCGCTACTCTTTATCCTGACACTGGAACATCTGGCGGCTAGAATACGGCAGGAGCCTAGATTAACAGGGTTACGAGTAGGGGGAGCAGAATATAGAATACATTTGTTTGCCGACGACGTGCTTTTGATGTTGGATAAGGCGTCTCAAACGCTACCTCTGGCAATGGATATTATTAAGGAGTATGGGGAACTTTCAGGGCTTAGTATACATTTTGGGAAGTCAGAAGCGTTGCCCATCAGTGATCCCTGTGCAAGTAGGACACAGATGGTGTTCCCTCTGACATGGGCCCAAAAGGGCAATAAGTACTTAGGAGTGTTCTTAAGCGCGGATCAGAGATGGGTACATAAGAAGATTGTGTCGGATCGGGTGGAGGAAGTAAAAATACTTTGCGGCAAGTGGAAAGATTTGTCTATAAGTTTTATGGGCCGGATAGCTTTGGTTAAGATGATAATGCTGCCTAAATTAATATACCCCTTACAAATGCTTCCTCTATGGGTACGGAGGACGGAGGTTGGTTTGTATCGGAGTGTGATAAGTACCTTTATTTGGCGGGCGAAACATCCACGTTTCTCCTTTGTTAAACTTACTCATACTCGTAAACAGGGAGGCCTAAAGTTGCCAGATTTAAGGACTTACAATGTGGCAGCGCTAATGCGGTGGATTCATGAGCTGCAGTCGGGGGAGGGTTTCTATGTCACGGTGGGTTTCTGGGAGAGTTGGTGTGGTCAGAATGACCCGTTCACAGTATTAGAGTCGTGGGCAGTGAAAGGAGCCAAAAAGATAGTGGATAACCCATATGTAGCAGCGCTGCAGCTGGCCTGGAGATGGTGGAGAGGGCATGGCGGTACAGTGCGAGGAACTAGTCCATTCCTGTCACTAACGGGCAACATGGCCTTCCCGGCGGGTCAAGGAGTATCAGTATTTAGTGACTGGCGTGAAAAGGGCTGTAGATTCATAGGACAATTTAGGAAAACGGGAGAGGAGGCTTTCCCAACGTTTGCCGAAGTTAGAGATGAATTACAGCTACCTGGCTCGCAATTCTTTGCATACCTTCAAGTTAGAGATTATGTGCTGAGTGTGGAACGCAGGAGACGGGAACGGGTGTATTTCACGCAGTTAGACCAAATTTTTTTTGCAAATTCCGCCAAACTTCAATAGACTGTCGCAATGGTGCCAATTAATCCGGGAATCCCAGGGTGCACAACATATTCCACAGTTAGCAGAGATTTGGAGTAGGGACACAGGCGGGGAGATATCCGTGAAACGACTGGGCACAGTCTTTGGGGGACTAGGCAAGATGACCCCAAATGCAGCTCTGCAAGTCATACAGTAGAAGGATCCTATATAGGGTGCACATCACTAAAGAGAGGGGGCAAGATCATGGGGATGTGGGAGAATGATGCTTGCAATAAATGTGGGAAGAGTGTGGGAGCCTTATTGAAGAGACATTGCAGCGTGAAATGGAGTGGAAGTATTCAGCTATTTTGATGGGCTGTGGGGAATCTCTTAGACAGCAAGGACTGGGTGCAGCCCAGTGTAAATTTGTTCTGTTGGCTGCTCTATTAGTGAAGAAATGCATTTTACAAGCGTGGGTTGATACTTCGCCCCCATCCTTGGATCAGTGGAAGACTTATATGAAGGAAATGGCTCAAGGGATGTATATGACATTAAAGTTTACAACGGTGCTCAGCAACCGTCAGTATAAAGACATATGGGGGAGAGCGCAGGACCTGCTCTTGGCACCGGACCCCGGATCGGTGGGTTAAGGGAGGCAAAGGAATGGATAGCCAGATAGGGGAGGAGGAGGGAGGGTAAGCGGGATAGGGGGAGGGGAGGGGGAGTTTCATTTATAAGGGAAGGGGTTAATAAGGAAAAAGACATGAGGACCAAAGCATACAAGTCTGTGGGTGTATAATCTGCACTGTTTTTGTTGCAATGTACAGAGTGACACTGAGCTGCAGGTGGTAGCAGATGTTTGTATATGTCTTCATGTTGCAATAAAGAAACTTTAAAAAAAAAAAAAAAAAAAAAAAAGAATGCCAGTTAAAGAGAGACCAATAAAATAGCTTGTTCAGATACACAGACGAGTTACCATCAGTGTTGCCAGGTGGGCGGTTTTACCGCCCAACTGGGCAGTTTTCCGCGACCCGCCGCAGGAAATTTTTGCCCGCGGCGGGTTGCGGTTTTTTGGGCTTCTTTTTTGTCTTTTGGGTGGTTTTTTAGGCGGTTTTTTTGGCCGCGGGGGGCGGGGTTAGTGACGTTCTGGGGCGGGGCCAATGACGTGGGAGGCAGGGCCGATGATGGGGAGGCGGGGCCGATGACGGCGGGGTTGACAGCGGGGGTGTCAGGGGCGGGGTTTGAGTTTGGGCGGGTTTTGGGCTGGATTTAGGCTGGTTTGGGTGGGAAAAAAATTTTCCACCTGGCAACCCTGGTTACCATATGGCTCCAGAAAAAGGAGGACGGATTGAGCCAGCCGGGTTTTACATCCATTGCTTTCAAAGCAATGGAAGTAAAACCCGGCTGGCTCAATCCGTCCTCCTTTTTCTGGAGCCATATGGTAACCCTAAATTGTGTGCCTTCTTGTGCAAATACATCCCTCAGAAACACCCCCTCCCCCAGATAAATGTATTGTGACCTCACCATTGCTCTACCTCAGTCCTTCAAACCAGTTTATATTTCAATGTAATCCTCTTGTCTTCATTCGTTTGTGTCAGACATTGACCTTTCCCTTTCATTTTAGTTTTAATTTTCTCTCTCTTTTTCTCTCTATCTCTCATAGCAGAATACTACTCTATCCTCTTGCTCCTTTCGCCCTTCAGTTCTGTGTCCCAGTCCTTCACCTTTGAAACATGGAAAATGAATAGGGAGAAAGACTGATTTCTGCTTCTGGTTGAGCGATCACAGCCCAGCCCTGGAGTGAGATTCAGGCAGCAATCTGGGAGGCTGAGCCAGCTTGACAGAGTACTTAGATTATTTGGCTACAGTGATCTTCAAGATGAAAAGAACAAGATGTGCAAACTGCAGAACACCTGGTGTAGATGGGTTTGTGTCCCCTACGTCTTCTAAAACGTTCCTACCGCTGTACTCACTGCAGCATTGGTCTAAGTCCGAGGAAAGAAAAAAAGAGGAAAAGCACTTGTCTAGGCCTTTTAAAGCTTAATATCTGTGAAGCCTGTGAAGTATAACTTTGGCACACCAGCAAACACCTGAAGCCTCTTTATTTTCTGAAATTTCCTTTATTGAATAAATATAGATAGTTTACTCACAGTCAGATGTTCAGAAGTATTGCCCCAAGGCAACAGAGACTCCATTATTCTGAGAGCTGTATCAGTGGTTGGAGACAGAAATCGAAGGGAAGAAGCTTTATTGCATAGGTGGAGAATAGTTAAACAGATGTGAGCAGTTCAGAGCTGGGTGGCTAGAATATGCAATATCTTATGAGAAAGAATGAACAAGGTAAAAAACGGGTTTGTTACAAGGGGGTTTAGCAGGACATAGCTGTCTGAAGCAAGATGGAGAATGCCGAATGGAGAAGGGGAGGTCAAGAAACAAAGGGCTCACACAAGCCCAGGGAGGCTGATGTAAAGGGGCCAGTAGGGACAGAACCTGCCATCAAGTAGCAGGGGGGTGGTCCCAGGGAGCAGTCCTCAATTAGAGGGAAAGAAGGTCATGCCCAGCTGACCTCTCAGGACAGAGATTGTAAGAATGACCAGGAAATGACAGCAGGTAGATAAAAGAGCCAAGGTCGTTGCAGGAGAATAGACCACTAGTAACAGATTTTATACAGACAAGAAGGGATGACTGCATTACATGTGAGACTACATTACACACAATGCATTGCTCATATATCTTTGCAGTGAGAACTGCAGCAGTAAAAATCCTTAGATGTGAGAATAACAATAAAGGCATTAAACGTATTTTAGAGCCACACTACAAACTAGTGTAAGGCTGTCAGGGGACAGAACAGCACTGTTATATTACACTATAAGTACACACTTTTCAACTTGTTAATCCTAGTGAATTTCCAGGAATAGATGTGTTGAGCACACACAGGACTAGCAGCCACTCTAAATTGTGATCTCACCACTGCTCTATTCCAAGCCATCAAATCCAGTTTATATTTCATCTCTCTATTCCTGTCTTCTTTCATACCTCCTCTGTGTGTCAGACATTGTTCTTTCCCCCACTTCATTTCATTTCGTTTCTCTCTATATTTATCACTCATAGCAAAATCTATCCCTATCCTCTTGCTCCTTTCGCCTTTCAGTTCTATGTCTCAATCCGTACTCATAATGAATTTCCAGAAATGGATCTGCTGGGTACACATAGGACTAGCTGCTAGCTAGGCATTGATGTCACTCTGTAGCGTGACATCACCACTGCTCTGCTTACTTTGTTATACCAGTTTCTCTTCCCTCATCTTCATTTCTTTATACCTCACCTATATCTGTGTCAGTCATTGATCTTTCCCTTTCCATTTCATTTTAGTTTTAACTCTTTCTGCCTCTCGTAGCAAGATATTACCCTATCCTCTTGTTCCTTTTGGCCTTCAGTGTCCCAATCCTTCACCTTCAGAAACAGGGCGAAGAGAAGGAACAGTGAAACAGACCGATGGCTGCTTCTGGTTGGGTGATCACAACCCAGTTGTGCAGTGAGAGTATCGAGCAGATATTTGAACAGTGATCTTGACTATTTTAGTTATTCATGAATCGCTCACATACAAGATTATTATTTGGAAACTGATGGATTTACATATCCCAATTTCTAAAAGAGATACATTTGATTTTTTTTTTTTTTGTTAGCTATTACTGTTAAATTTAAAGTTGTGAATTGGAAGGATACATCAAACTTTACTATGATGGAACACTGCCCTTTTCGTAAATACGGAATTGTGGCTGAGAGGACACAAAGAAATGATAACTGCAGTATATTGGATGCATTTGTGGAGCAAATGTAGAAGTATGTGTTCTGGACTCAGCCTAATGCCAATGTTTGTTTGTAAAGGTGTATGTAAATTGATGATTAAAGAGATTGGGAGATATTTCTCCCTTTGCCCATGTCTTCCGGCACAGAGCCTGTAGCATTTTGGTTGCTTTTCTCTGAATGGCTTTGAGTCTTTGGCAAGATATGACCTCAAAACTGAACATAGTACTTCAAATGCAGTCTGACTTGTACAGGGTCTTGCTTAACTCCTTCAGTCACATAAAGGTAGTTCATTCATTGCAGTACTCACATCACCTTCTGCTGGTGCAAGCTGGGACTGTTTTTATACTGTTATGAAAGCAGAATGATCATTATCAAACTTTTAGCTTGACCCTTCCCCTGCTGGTTTTATTGTTCACAGGACCCATTTCAGTTCCTCACAAATATTTTATGGGCTTTATTTTAACCTTTGACTTTTACCCCTGAGGTCATTAGACATGCCTTTTCCTTAAGGCCACAATCCAGTTTAAGCTTAATCTATTATCCTTCCTCTCAGCTCTCAGTGAAATAACTTTTTGTTATGAAGAAGCCACTGTGTAACCTTGGCGCACTTGTTGGGGTTAAATTATATAAAGCTTATTTCCCAAGTAGAAAAGACCTTTTATAAAACTGGACAGCCATTTATGCACATGGTCAAGATTGTGCCTGCTTCCACACACACCACACCGGCAGGGGCGGACTGTCAGTGGTCGGGGCCCCCGGGCAGTAAAGATCATTGGGGCTGCCCCACTTCCGCACACTACAGCCCCCCCCCCCCCCCACTGCAGTTGCCGCCCCCTTCCCATATACTACAGAACCCTGAACCAAAGTGGGTCCTCCTTGGTCCTACTTAGAAGGGCCCTGGTGGTCTAGTGTCTTTCTTCGGGGCAGGAAAGAACCCCGCTATTTCCTGCTTGCTATTGCTACTGTGCCCGGCCCTGCCCTGTTTTCAAAATGGCTGCTGAGACTTCCAGCAGTAGTTGTGCTGGCCTTGGCAGTCTCACGAGACTACCGCAGGAAGTCTCAGCAGCCATTTTTAAAACATGATGGCACTACAGAGGCCACTAGACCACTAGGGCCCTCCAAGGTAGGATGGGGAGGGCTGTAATGTGAGGTGGTGGTGGTCAACCAGGCAGAGCCTCTGGGCCCTCAGGCACTGCCCAGTTTGTCTGAATGGAAAGAAGAATGAGGTAGAAAGGGAGACAGATGGTCCAGGGTAAGGGGAGCACGAGGGTAGAGGGGATTAATACAGGTTATTGGAGGACTCATGGGGGAGGGGGAATATAAAAAATGTTAAATTAGTAATAACTGGTAAAACAGGCCCGTTTCTGACACAAATGAAACGGGTGCTAGCAAGGTTTTTCTCAGAGTGTGTATGTTTGAGAGAGTGTGTGTGAGAGTGAATGTGCGAGTGTGTGTGACAGAGAGAGAGTGAGACCGTTGGGTGCGAGTGTGTCTCCTCTGTCCCCTGCTCCCCCTCCAGCCACCCAGTGATTCTCCTCTCTCCCCTGCCCCCCCTCCAACCACCTAGCAATTCTCCTCTTTCCCCTGCCCCCCTCCATCCACCCAGCGATTCTCCTCTCTCCCCTGCCCCCCCTCCAGCCACCCAGCGATGCTCTTCTCTCCCCTGCCCCCCTCCAGCCACCCAGCGATGCTCTTCTCTCCCCTGCCCCCCCTCCAGCCACCCAGGGATTCTCCTCTCTCCCCTGCCCTCTCCAGCCACCCAGCAATTCTCCTCTCTCGCCTGCCCCCCCCTCCTGCCACCCTGCGATTCTCCTCTCTCCCCTGCCCCCCCCCCTCCAGGCACTCAGTGAGTGTCCTCTCTCCCCTGCTCCCCCCCTCCAGCCACCCAGAGATTCTCCTCGCTACCCTGGCCCCCCTCCAGCCACCCAGAGCTTCTCCTCGTTCCCCTGTTTACCTCCGTCAAAGCGGCCACATCTTTGAAAGCCCTGCCCGTCTGTAGCCTTCCCTTCGTTCCCTCTGAGTCCCGCCTGCTGACGTAATTTCCTCTTTCTGCGAGGGCAGGACTCTGAGGGAACGAACTCGAAGGGAAAGATATAGACGCTCAGGTTGTGCCTCGTGCTGCTATCCTGTGGTTGGGTCAGTGCTGTTTGTGACGAATCCGGAAATGCGTGACATCAATTCAGGAGATGAATACAGCGTTAGAGGCAGCACGAACCCTTCAAACTTTCACTGCCGCGGAGTCAGCTTCAGAACATTGGAGGTGCTTTTTATTATATAGGATGGTTATAGGCAGGGCTTTATTCGGGGGATTCTGAGTACTGGCACCTTTTCTGTTACCTGCTAAAATTGACACATTGTTCCCAAGAATTAATGAACGATCCCAGGCTCTGAAAACCAGTGCTGCCTTATGTTTTATTGGAACAGGATATACTGGTGTAACAGAACACATTAAAAGGAATTCCATTAAACTCTGATTGCAGGGGCCTGGCTGTTATGAAGTAGGTCCCTCACTGATTACCCTACCTGTGAAGGATGGTCTGACACCTTTATTTGCTATAAAAAAAACACAAGCAGGTCAATATTCAACCTGCGGCGGTCCAAGCTTTTGAAATGCTGATCATGGCTGGCTAAATTAGCCCCTAATATTCAGTGTTGGGCCATTTCCGGGTGCCAGCACCAATTACCAGGGGCTAACTTCAAGCAGGCTGGCTGCAGGAGCTCATGTGGGATCAGATGATATTCAGCTGGGGTCCGCATAAGGCAGTTGCTGGGACCCACATAACCTTTTGTAGCTTAAAAAAAAAGTCCCTTGATCCCCCTACTTCCCACCCCTTCCTCTCAGCCCATGGCATAAAGACCCCTCCCCCCCCCCCCCCCCCGGAATGGACCACTCTCAACCCCAAATCCCACCCAGCAGTCCAGGTAGGTCCCCCCAGGTCTACCTTTGCTCCCTGGTGGTCTAGTTGGAGCATTGGGGGGCAAGAGAGAAGCCCCCTCACTCCTGCCTCTTGTGACTGCCAGTACCAAATGGATGCTGTGATCTTTTGTGACAGCTCATGCGGTACTACAGGTTGAAAGTGAAAGGGATCATGGAGCCTACATGTGTAGGCGCAAACACACACACACACGTGGACTGAGGGGAGGGGGATTGGGGACTTTAAGATACAAAATGTTATGCAGATATTGGCCGATATTCAGTGCTGGCACCCACATAACCCCATCTCCTCCCTAACGCCGCCTCCTGTATCACCCCTGACCTGCCCACCTTTTTTTGGTGGTGGTCAGAGGCAATATTCCGTGGCAGTGCCCACTTCAGTGCCACTGAATATTGGGGGAGGGGTGGTGAACTTTTAGGGCCCAATTATAGATCCATGTCATACACATAGCAGACGAGACTCGACTAATTACTACCCTGAGTGATTAGACTAGATTCAGTAAGTGGCACTCAAAATTTGTTGCAGAAAAAAAATCTGCGTGGAGCGCTATTCTATAAATGGTGCCCCAAGTTTGGCATCATTTACATTATAGCACTTTGAGCCGACTGCCATGCCAAACTTTGGGCACAAGGATTACACCAACTGAAACTGGTGTAAATCCAGGCACGTAATTCAGGTGTGAATCCCCGGTATTGGATAATACTGCACACATCTTTAGTGAATGCCCCTGACTCACCCATGCACCTCCCATAGCCACGTCCTGTTTTGAGTTGCATGCGGATCTTTATAGAATGTGTGCGTAAATCCAAATTGTTGCCAATTTACGCAAATGATTGTTAGCATCCAGTTATTGGCACCAATTGGCTCACTAGCCAATTTAGTTACACGCTCATCTCAAAATGGCACGCAATTTTGCGCACCCTTTATAGAATCCGGGGTATATGTTCCTACAACTTATTTTACTAGATGTGCCATCCTCTTCAAGTCATGGGACCACAACTCTGGAACTCTTTACCTGATCAACTCTGCAATTTTGATCAGCTTTTACCTGTTAGAAAGCACTTTAAAAAGCTATGTAAATTGTTAGACTGATTTAAAAAAATGGAATTTTACATGATATGGATACATTGATTGGCACATGGCTGGCAAATCTTAAAATGTATTATGTTAAAACTGAATTATTGTTTTTTTTTTTTTTTTTTTTTAAGTACTGTAAATACTCAAATAGAAACCCATCTGAAGCTAACCAAGATAACATTTTTCCCCTAAAAAAAAGGGGGAAAAATGTTAATAAACCGATAGGATTACTTGAATATAAAGTTCTCTCTCCTTCCTTCTCCTGCCCCCCCCCCCCCCCCACCCCAGTGGCATCCGGCATTCCTGCCTTTCCCGATGTGTCCTGCCATGGCTGGTTCTGCCCCCTCCCCTCAAGCCTACCTTACAGCCCTGGTGGTCCAGTGTTGAGCTGAGGCAGGAGCGATTCTCTCCTATGCTCCTGCCCATTCAGTCTCTGTACTGAAAATGGCTGCTGCGAATTCCCGCGGCAATCTCGCAAGACTGCTGCTGAAACTTGTGGCAGCCATTTTCAATACGGAGAACGCATGAGCAGGAGCATAGGAGGATCACTCCTGTCCCAGCTCACCAACAGACCACCAGGACTGTAAGGTAGGCCCAGGGAGGGGGAGGGTTCCTCTTTACAATAGAGGAAGTGAGCGAGTGCGAGCTTCCAGTTGGGGAGGGAACGGTGGATGCTACAGGGACAGCAGTGCTGGTTATCAGGTGGGGAGAGGAGGCAAAAGTGCCGGTCATCAGGTGGGGACTCAAATATAAACCAAGACCCCCATTTTTGGGACCAAAATCTCATTTTATATTCGAGTATATATAGTATTTTATATTACCTGTGAATGTTTTTTGGTTATGTGCCTAGAAATGATTTAAATAAAATAAAAATGGAAAACCTTTAAAAAATTATTCCCATAGGAAGCAGTTCTCTAACAGGGGGAGGGGGGCGCCTCCATTTAGGTGCTCTGATAACGCACAATAGGCAATTATTTTCTAATGACAACTGGGCACTCAGATTCGGTTACAGAATAGTAGCGTAATGCACCATCAGCATGTCTATCATTTACACTTCCTCATTTCCACCTGCCACAGACCTGCATAACTGCAGGTCCATAAATCTGGTAGGAATGTGCCTAATTTACAGTATAAGTGAGTGCCCACCCATGCTTTGACCCCTCATGTCTGCGCTAGGCCACTTGGGCACCTGCTGTTACTTATGCAGGTAAGCAAACACTTATACACACGACAATATTCTATAAACTTATGTGCGCAAGGAGTGCATAAATGCTGGCGCCCGGTTATAGAATGAGGGGCATTAAGGGCAAGTCTATATCTTGGTGCCTATGTTTACGCACGAAGCAGTGCTCGTAAGTTATATAAACACCAGCTCTTATGAGTGTGACTAGTATGGTTACTTGTGTAACTGCTAGCTGGGTGCTAAGCGGTATTGTATAACCTCAGTGCACAACTCATTTACTGCCGGATTATCTATATCACGCCTAGTGTTCTGCGCTGAAATCTAAGCATATTCCATAACAATGCACGAAACTTAACTGGCTTAACAAGCCAATCAGTGTTTTTAACAGCATTTAACAAGCAATAATGAGTACTAATTGGCAACAATTAGAATTTGCATGCATAACTCGCTAAGCATATTCTGTAATGAACTGTGCCTAAATTCTAAAGCGTGCAGTTCAAAGGGGCATGGCCATGGGCACAGAAACTGGCTTTTCGTGGGCGTTCCCAAATTTACACGTGTTCATTGGTGTAAATGGAGGCACGTAGTTTTAGGTACTTCTGGGATGTTAACTAAGAGTATTCTATATACCGCATCTAAATCTTATAGACTATGCCTAGGCGGAAATGTTTACGCGCAGATTAAGCGCCATATATAGAATCTGGCCTTTAGGGGGGGGGATTCAATAAATGGCATCCAAAGTTAGGTGCGGGATGATCCATGCTAAGTTAGTGTTCTGTAAAAGGCGCTCAACACGGAAGACCTTTACATTATACTAGGATTAGCAAGCATCTCACACCTGACTTTGGGTGTAAGCATTTACAATTAGGTATGCAAATCCAGGCATTCTGTAACATCACGCCTAATTTCTGGCAGCACCCCGATCTGCCCCTGCCGTGGTCACGCCCTGTTTGGAGTTGCGCACTAAGAAATTTAGGTACAGAAGAAGGCATAGGGCACATCTACACAACTCCTAATTACTGCAAATTAAGGGCTTGTGAACCCCAATAAAATAGATTGTTATCGCTTAATCGGCTAATTAGTTTACATGAGGATCTGTGATCTGCGCCCAAATTTGGGCGACTTATATAGGATCTGGTGGCTAAGCGGAATTCTATTACTTTAATGCGCTACTTGCTTATCATAAGGGAGGCACATGGGCAGGGTAAGGGTGTGCTCAACAGTTACGTGCATAACTTACTACTATTTTATTTGGCACCGGCACCTATTTTTTAAAAGTGTATAACCAAATTTTAGGTTATTTTATACATCTTAAGCAGGTTTTTGTTTTTTTTGTGAGGGAGCTCTCCCTGCCATTTTGGAAAAAGTCATTTTTCTGGTTGCTACCCTTAAAAAGTTTCAAGGGCTCCGAGAGACTTCCTCTCATGGACATAAATAATAAATCCATATTTATTGTTATTTCATATTCCTACTATTATTATGTCCACTGTAGAATGAAGGAGCTATTCCAAACAGCACAGCAGAACCGGACTTTCCGTAGGCACATATAGTGATGTCAGCAGAGAAACAGGAAACTTGTTTTTGTCTGAGGGGAAAGGTGGAAGAACTGCTGCTCAAGACTGTCCTTCCCCAGGGGTAGCTAGGTAGGAGGAATTTACCCTGAAGCTCCAGAACTGGAGAGCGAGGCATTGTGCCCTTGTCTCACTTGATGTGGTGGTGGAACTGGATGATGGCTTTCTCCTGCTCTTGTGTTTCAATTGAGCCCTGCCTCAGGCGCCGGATTTCATGGATGGCATCCACGCCGGTAATTTTCTGCGCTTTTACCAGGTAGCAGGCGAGCATGGTGCCAGTCCTTCCATAACCATGCAGACAGTGGACCCCCACACCCTGCAGAGAGCGTAAAAATGCAGAGGTAAGGCTTAGTTGTAGGCTGCTCAGGGCAAAGAGTAACCCATTGCATCTAAGTAGATTACAGCTCAAGAGTAGAAATGAAAAGGGGACAGACAGAGGAAGAAACACAAGGTGTTGCATTAAAATATATCAATTAACTAAAAACAGCAGAAAGCAACTACTTTAAAATGATTACAAATATTGACCTAAGTTACAAAAGGAGGGACAGGGGCAAAAAGACCTAGACAAAGGTAGTCAAAAAGAACAAATGTGAAGGGAAGGGCAGGGAACTACCCTGGAGGCAAAGTTTAATCTGTAGGAAATGCCTTAAGGAAAAAAAAAAGTGTCAAATGCCTGCTTACATTTTTTAAAAGGAAAGGGGGAAAGGGGATGGGACTTGATATACCACCTTTCTGTGGTTACAATCAGAGTGGTTTACATTATATATAGGTACTTATTTTGTACCTGGGGCAATGGAGGCTTAAGTGACTTGTCCAGAGTCACAAGCTGCTGCAGTGGGAATCAAACCCAGCTTCCCTCAACCGCACCCAGAAAGTGACCACTACGTAAGAAACATATTTGTGCATCGACTCTGAAACTGCATAAATCCTTTGTCTGCGTGTATGAGAGCCGTCTGCAGCATGCACAGAGGAGCCACGCATAGCGACTGACTGTTCTGCTCACCGACTGGCTTCCCCCAAATTGCATGCAAATGAGCTGGGTCGCAAAAGCAACGAGCAGCTCATTTGTATGCGATTCTCTTTCTGAATCCCTCTGTGTTTCTAAATCGGTAAATTTTTACCGATTTGGAAATGCAGACGGATTCTTAACGGGACCTTTGTGCATCTGGCTCCCAGTTCGCCAGGATCAAAGCCCATATGGAAAGCAGAAGCTGATTCCAAAGTGTTGGGAAAACAATTTTGAAACAAGAATGATGACTGGATATAGAGCGATAAGCTAACCCTGTAGCCCCTGGGCTTATCCAGGGGTTCAGTAGGAGTGTTGTATTCTACTAGATGGGTGGCCCCTGGCTTGCTCCCCATTGGCTCTTCTGTGTATCCCCTTCTCCACCCCACGATCAGCTGTGAATGCTCCAGCCCCCAAGTAGAGGGGTCTTGATCATCGCTTAAAAGCAATACTGGGATCCATGTTTCGTTTCCATTTGCATTATCTGATTTTCATCTCTGCCTGTATTTCGATCAGATCATTTTTTTTTTACATAGTTACATAGTAGAAGACGGCAGATAAGACCTGTATGGTCCATCCAGTCTTCCCAACAACTTTCCTTTTAGTTACGTGGTCTGATGGGCTCTTTTTCTTCTTCTAGATCTGATGGTTACTGGATGAGGTCACTGCACTGTATAGATTTTACTTCTTTTCCACCACTATTTACTCGATTTCTTGCAGATTTTGTGACCCTTCCTCTGGAAGAACAAGTACGGTCTGTGCCAGAGCCGGTGGTGGGAGGCAGGGCTGGTGGTTGGGAGGCGGGGATAGTGCTGAGCAGACTTATATGGTCTGTGCCAGAGCCGGTGGTGGGAGGCGAGGCTGGTGGTTGGGAGGCGGGGATAGTGCTGGGCAGACTTATAGGTCTGTGCCAGAGCCGGTGGTTGGGAGGCGGGGATAGTGCTGGGCAGACTTATATGGTCTGGGCCAGAGCCGGTGGTTGGGAGGCGGGGCTGGTGGTTGGGAGGCGGGGATAGTGCTGGGCAGACTTATACGGTCTGTGCCAGAGCCGGTGGTGGGAGGCGGGGCTGGTGGTTGGGAGGCGGGGATAGTGCTGGGCAGACTTATACGGTCTGTGCCAGAGCCGGTGGTTGGGAGGTGGGGATAGTGCTGAGCAGACTTATACGGTCTGTGCCAGAACGGGTGGTGGGAGGCGGGGCTGGTGGTTGGGAGGCGGGGATAGTGCTGGGCAGACTTATACGGTCTGTGCCAGAGCCGGTGGTTGGGAGGTGGGGATAGTGCTGAGCAGACTTATACGGTCTGTGCCAGAACGGGTGGTGGGAGGCGGGGCTGGTGGTTGGGAGGCGGGGATAGTGCTGGGCAGACTTATACGGTCTGTGCCAGAGCTGGTGGTGGGAGGCGGGGCTGGTGGTTGGGAGGCGAGGATAGTGCTGGGCAGACTTATACGGTCTGTGCCAGAGCCGGTGGTTGGGAGGTGGGGATAGTGCTGGGCAGACTTATACGGTCTGTGCCCTGAAGAGCACAGGTACAAATCAAAGTAGGGAATACATGAGTTGTCTTGTTGGGCAGACTGGATGGACCGTGCAGGTCTTTTTTCTGCCGTCATCTACTATGTTACTATGTAGTTACTTGGAATACTACACTGAGCGGTGCCTTTGATTCCATTGCCCCACTGAAGTACTCTGTTCAAAATTCTGCCGTCAACTGTGGTTTAATAAAGATCTACATATGCTGAAACAACAAGTCCATCAGGCTGAACACAGATGGAGGAAAAATAGGACCCTAGATACACATTCAATTTGTAAAGAACGGCAGCACCTCTACAACTATTCATTTAGGGGCCCTTTCACAAAGCAGCAGTAAGCACAACCTGCGTATACCACATGGGAATCTGGAACTACCGCCGGCCCAATGCGGGCGCCAGCGATAGCTCCACCCTCAGCACGCGCCATTCCTGGCGCTAAGGAAAATAGGTTCCTATTTTTTACCACAGTAGTTACCCGGTGGTAATTGGGCAGTGCGTGCCACCGAGTTAGTGTAGGAACCCTTACTGCCACCTCAATGGGTGGCAGTAAGTGCTCCCCCCCAAAATGGCCATGCAGTAAGTGAAGTCTTACCGCACGACATTTCTTTTTTCGGTCTTTGCACCTGCTGTGGTAAAAAGGGCCTCAGTGTGCGGCAAAACCAGCCACCACCGCTAGTGCAGGGCCCCTTAAAAAGGCAAGAAAGGAATGTTATTCAACTGTAATTAGAGATTCAGCTAATCCCGCAAATTATTTTTTTCTTCGATATTTAAGTTTAACTAACATCTCCTCCTTCTTGAACAAAGTTTTCACTTCCAGCAGTGGAACAATTTGCAGACTATTTGTTTCCTAAAATAAAACAACAACAACTTTACATTCTCAGTTCATGACACCTACAGCAACTACTGTTATGGATGGAAGAAGTCCCCTTACTACGGCAATGGGAACTCCAACATAGTCTAAATTTCACCTACAAACTCTTGTACCACTCTCTAAGCTATTGTCAAAAACCCACATAACTACTTGTCGTTTAGATCCTGTTCCATCTTCTTGGGTAAAATTGAATGAACAGGGATTACTGCCTTT
Organism: Microcaecilia unicolor; assembly: GCF_901765095.1. Taxonomy (NCBI): domain Eukaryota; kingdom Metazoa; phylum Chordata; class Amphibia; order Gymnophiona; family Siphonopidae; genus Microcaecilia; species Microcaecilia unicolor. The sequence continues at coordinate 53,596,418 of NC_044044.1, forward strand.
AGTGTGTTCTATTTTTTTTGTATTTATTGAAATTTTAAATTATTATACAAGCAAAATACTTGATAATAGAAAAACTGAATAAAGAATGATATCCCAAAGCAATACAATAAGTATAATAAACTAGAAAATAAAATAATAGTTTTGTCCACTATGGGAGAAGAGACCATTCCAAACAAAAATCTAGAAGGAAATTTACAGAACAACAGATTCCACAAAAAAGAGCAACTGTCAACACTAAATTCCAAATTCCCGAGACTCCAGAATTATTTATTGTATTTGTACCCCACATTATCCCACCTTTTTGCAGGCTCAATGTGGCTTACAGAGTGGTGTTATGAATCAGTCATTACCGTATTTTTCGGACTATAAGACGCACTTTTTTCCCCCAAAATTTGGGATTCTCGGCGGCCATTTTGAATCTCGCCGAGACTGTCAGGAAGCAGTCAGGAGCACGGAGAGCAGCGCGATGGGCAGGAAAGAGGGGGCTCTTTCCTGCCCCGACGTCACTAGACCACCAGGGAACATGGCATCACGTAAGTAGGGGACGGCGATCCAAAACTCGGACAAGACGCACCGGAGCACCTAGGTTTTAGAGGAGGGAAAAAGGAAAAATTTTTTTTTCCTATTTCCCTCCTCTAAAACCTAGGTGCGTCTTATGGTCCGGTGCGTCTTATAGTCCGAAAAATACGGTACATGTTCTTATGTACATTACATGATCGTATATACTGTCACTAACAAGCTGAGGTATGAGGTGATTTAGGTGGAGATGTGTAAGTTAATGTCATATGGGATGTGTTTTTGATGTATTTGTGTAGGGAATGATTTAGATCCTGAAGGGTTTTATTTATAAGCTTTATTGAAGAGATATGTCTTCAAGGATTTGCGAAAGCTGGGTAGGTTGTCCATGGATTTCAGGGCCATAGGTAGTGCATTCCATAACTGTATGCTTTTGTACGCAAAGGTAGTAGCATAGGCTTGTTTGTATTTCGTTCCTTTGCAGCTGGGGAAGTTCAGATTGAGGAATTTGCGGGCCGATCTTTTGGCGTTTCTGGGCGGTAAGTCCACTAGGTTTAGCATATATAAAGGTGCCTCTGCATGAATGATTTTGTGTACAGTTGTGCAGATCTTGAACTCGATTCGTTCCTTGAGCGGGAGCCAGTGTAGTTTCTCTCTTAGGGGCTTTGCACTTTCATATTTAGGTTTTCCAAAGATGAGTCTACCCATCTAATGAAAATACCCATCTAAGAAGGTAGTCCAATTTGAATTGGAAACTTATTATCCAGAAACGACGATAACTGTCTAAGGTCAAAGAAAATATATTGTATACCTTGAATTTTTTATTTTTTTTTGTTACGTTTGTACCCCGCGCTTTCCCACTCATGGCAGGCTCAATGCGGCAGGCAACGGAGGGTTAAGTGACTTGCCCAGAGTCACAAGGAGCTGCCTGTGCCGGGAATTGAACTCAGTTCCCCAGGACCAAAGTCCACCACCCTAACCACTAGGCCACTCCTCCACTGTTTTCACGAAACATTCAACAGGGAAGCTAAGAAAGAAAGTACCACCATTATTAATACCTCTAATATGCATGATCAGGAAGCACCACAGACGCTCTTGGGTTTCCTTGCATATATGGAAAACACCAAACTCTTTTCCCTAGAAATATATCTGAATGATGTTTGAAATATAAGTAAGTAAGTATTGCCATACTGGGAAAGACCAAAGGTCCATCAAGCCCAGTATCCTGTTTCCAACACTGGCCAATCCAGGTCACAAATACCTGGCAAGATCCCAAAAAAGTGCAAAACATTCTATACTGCTTATCCCAGAAATAGTGGATTTTCCCCAGGTCCATTTAATAATGGTCTATGGACTTTTTCTTTAGGAAGCCGTCCAAACCTTTTTTAAACTCCGCTAAGCTAACCGCCTTTACCACATTCTCTGGCAACGAATTCCAGAGTTTAATTACACGTTGAGTGAAGAAACATTTTCTCCGATTCATTTTAAATTTACTACATTGTAGCTTCATCACATGCCCCCTAGTCCGAGTATTTTTGGAAAGTGTAAACAGACGCTTCACATCTACCCGTTCAACTCCACTCATTATTTTATAGACTTCTATCATATCTCCCCTCAGCTGCCTTTTCTCCAAGCCAAAAAGCCCTAGCCGCTTTAGCCTTTCCTCATAGGGAAGTCGTCCCATCCCCTTTATCATTTTTGTCGCCCTTCTCTGCACCTTTTCTAATTCCACTATATCTTTTTTGAGATATGACGACCAGAAGTGAACACAATATTCGAGGTGCAGTCTCACCATGGTTCGAAACAAATGCAATATAACATCCTCAGCACATTAGATTCAAAAGCAAAGGACACAAGTAATGTAGCCCAATCTTCCACTGTATCCAATGATGTTTCCAAAATCTCTGATATATTAAAACTATCCGGTAACACTGGGGAGGGAGCCAAAACCCCTTGTTCAGCCACTTATTCTGTCTCAAGTTGTTTTCAAGCTGTTTTTGCTTCCAATGAATATTAATACAGTCCTGGATAAGGGATTTCTGAGTCTTTTTTTAGCTCTTCCACTTGTTTTCTCAATTCCAACAAGCCCTCCTGGTTCTTTTATAGAACAGTTGACTATATAGCCTTAAAGTTAGTACACACAGGTTTAAGCTCAGGTCTCCACTTGGTCTATTTGCATACTCACAGTAGTTTTCAAATCAGTTATTGCCTTCCAGATGGGTTCTAAGTCATCACAGGGGAAAGCTCTCCTCCTCCAAAAGCTCCAGGCGAAACCACCAAAGGGCATGCCTGCACCACTTGCAGTTTCAGTGATGAGGTCGTTGCAGCTGGCCCAAAGGCTGATCCAGGTCTGGGTATTATTTTATTTTAGTTAGCCTGTTCCACCACCGGCTTATTTGGACCTCTACTCCAGCCTCAGGGCAGTGCCAAGTGCTCCTTCTCCTCCTTGAGACAAACTTACCAGGGGAATCTGCCCTGCCTACAGTCAGCGAACTGGAAGCAGCCAGCTGCAGAAGAGTGCGATCAGGAGGGCTCAACGATTCTATCTCCTTCTAATTCAGCGAGGGGACATCCGGTAGCTCCCACACCATTACAGGTCAAGCAAATTGCAGAAACAAGGTCTGGGGCATCATTGGGGACTCGGTAAGGAGACTGCCTTTACCTTTCCTCTCCTCTTCCTCACCTTTGAAAAATAGAGTCGAAGGCAAACACTTGTTGGGAGCAAACAGGAGCATGGCTGCCCAGCTTCATGTGACAGCAGCCATCTTGGGTGTCCCTTTCTTGTACTTTCTATTATTAATCATAGCTTATTTTTGAGTTCAGCTCCTGAGTCTTGGAAAATAGCAACTGTCTGTCCTATTCTTAAGACCCCGTAACCAGATCCAGCGGTTCCTGCAAATTACCGTCCAATTTTTAACATTTGCGTCTTATCCAAGTTGACTGAAAAGGTCGACCACTTGCAATTGGCTAAATTTGTTGAGCAAACTGTCATTCAACTGTACCAATCTGGCTTTTGAGCCAATCATAGTACTAAACCACTCTTACTTCCTATAGTCAGTGAGCTCCATGCTGGTTTAGATAAGGGTTCAGTAACTTTGGTGGTGTCATTAGATCTGACAGCTGCCTTTGATCTTATTGACCATTTTCTTACTTCCACAGATTAGCTTGGGATTGCAAAGATCAGACGGTTTTCTTCTTTTTTTATCTAATCATTTTTTTCAAGTTTCTACACCTGAAACATCTTTGCTTAGGCCGTTTGATTGCGATGTTCCACAGGGATCCATTTTGTCCCCTCTGTTTAACATTTTTCTAATTCCACTTGGTCTCTTAATCCAGCATCTTGGTTTTCGCTTTTATATCTATGCTGACGATATTCTAATGGTTTATTATGCCGACTTGTAAAATATTGATCTGTCCCCACTCCAGGGTGGTCTTCTATCAATTGAGAGTGGTTAGCTGAGTATCACTTCTTAAACCATGACAAGATAGTAGCCTTTGGGTAACCGCAAATTCACCTTACACAGAAAGGTCGTTAAACTTACTTCATACACAAGTCATCCCATCTTGGGATGATTCTGGATTCCCAACTTTCTTTTGCACCTCAGGTTTCTACACTAGCACGTTCAGGTTTTTTTGCCTTGAGGCAATTAAGGTCTGTTAGAAAATTTTTTGATCAGGTCTTTCCATACACTAATTCATGCTATTTTAATGTCTAAACTAGACTACTGTAACAGTGTATTGTGGTGTATCCCACTCAAATATAAAAAGGTTACAGGTTATCTAAAATACTGCTATTCGACTTTTTTGTAGTGCGGGTAGGTATGAACATGTCTCCCATTTGTTAGCTCGGTATCAATAGTTACTAATCAAATTTCATGTTCAGTTCAAAACTTTTGGTTCTTACTTTTCAAGCATTCCCGAAAAGTTAGAAGTACATAAGTACTGTCATACTGGGACAGACCAAAGGTCCATCAAACCCAGCATCCTGTAACATAGTAACATAGTAGATGACGGCAGAAAAAGACCTGCACAGTCCATCCAGCCTGCCCAACAAGATAACTCATATTTGCTGCTTTTTGTGTATACCCTACTTTGATTTGTACCTATGCTCTTCAGGGCACAGACCGTATAAGTCTGCCCCGCACTATCCCCGCCTCCCAACCAACAGCCCCACCTCCCAACCACCAGCTCTGGCACAGGCACAGACCGTACAAGTCTGCCCAGCACTATCCTCACCTCCCCAGCCCTGCCTCCCAACCCCGGCTCTGGCACAGACCGTACAAGTCTGCCCAGCACTATCCCCGCCTCCCAACCACCAGTCCCGCTTCCCACCACCGGCTCTGGCACAGACCGTATAAGTCTGCCCAGCCCTATCCCCGCCTCCCAACCACCAACCACTATTCCCAACAGTAGCCAATCCAGGTCACAAATACCTGGCAAGATTCCAAAACAGTTATAAGTACATAAGTATTGCCACACTGGGATAGACCAAAGGGTACTCCCCTGAATTTAGAATCACTTATTATCCCCTACTGTCCTGCGCGAGTTTTTTGTTCTTTAAATGACCATAGACTTGTATTGCCCGGGCCAAGATTGCTGCTGCTACTGCTACTAATCATTTCTATAGCGCTACTAGACATATGCAGCGCTGTACACATTATATGCAGGTACCTTCTCTGTCCCTAGAGGACTCACAATCTAAGTTTTTGTACCTGGGGCAATGGAGGGTTAAGTGGCTTGCCCAAGGTCAAAAGGAGCTGCAGTGGGAATATTTGAAACCACTAGACATTCAGCCTTTTTCTTTACAGCCCCTGCAGCTTGGAATGGACTGCCCTTTGAACGTCATGCCAAGTTATCTTTTTTTAAAATTGAAATCTTTGCTAAAAACTTTCTTTTATCAGCAGGCATTTGAGAGACTGTGAGTAGACAGGCATGAGACTTGTTTATTGTGGTTTTTTTTGTTTAGTGTGTGATATTCTTTTTGTTTTCCTATCATTAATAGAGTTCCTTTCATTTATTTGTTTTCAGACTGTATACCACCTTGTCCTGTTTGTTCAGTAAAGGCGGTAAAGTAAATCTTAATAAACTGATTGCAGGTTTCCATAAGGACCTTGTGCTTATGACACTACTCCTGCAAGGACCAGAGTACGTATGCCAGGGGTTAGAGGGAGATAGGACAGGGCAGAAATCTCTGGGTAGCCATAAATGAAGGTTCACAGCATCAGAATTCCAGAACCGATTCTGACCTAGCTGGAGGCTCAAAGGTGAAGCAGAAAACTGATGGGCTGAAACTTTTGGCCCTGTCAAAAATAAAAACAAAAAAAAGGTATAAGCCCCAGAACATTATCTTAGACCTGGGCACTGCTATACTGCTGCCACAAGGGACAGAATACAACAGATGCTTAAAAGGAAGAACACGGACTCAACATGCCATGCTATAGTACAAACCAGTAAAGGCTGAGACACAGAAAAACACAGGGTATTAATCCTGGCTCTCAGTGATTCTGTAAGACCTTGAGACAGGTCACTTTGGGTGAAACTTACCATTATAAGCTCTTCTGTCAAGGAATCCCATTGTCCTTCTACTGCACCCAATCAGGGCTGTGTGCCTACCCTACTCGCTAATCCTTTCCTCATAGCTGGGTTGATCATACCCTCTACTGTCACTCCTTACGCAGGTTGTATCTGTCAAAACTATTGGTAGCATGTAGGGCACTGATATGCAACTCTTTGTCTTTTTAAGCCTGATGGATTGTCTGACTTGTTAACTATTCAACAGGTATTAGGAAGTTTTCATCCTTGGAATACGTCACCTCTTCAGGTCAGAACAGCTGTAGGTAGAGTGAAAGAGAAACCTGGGACTGGGCGTTCCAGCTCTCACCACCGGTACTTGGCAGTAGCACATGAGTCACGGTCTCACCCCTACCACTGTGCAACCCTAACCAAGACATTTTACCTCAGAGTGCCTCACTATTAGTACCTACTGAATCAGGCAGGGCTGGCTCCAGGGAATGTGGCACCCTCATCCCCTAATCAGCTCTCTTCCAGCCAGCCAGCCTGCCTACCCTCATGAGCTGCCTTCCAGGGGATCCCCACTTGTTCCTGTCCCAGCAGCTGCCTTCTTGAAAATTGCTCCACTAGGGGATTCAAGATGCCATATAAGGGCTTCCCCCCCTTAATATAGCAGCTTGAGCCCCCTAGCAGTAACATCATGAGACTACCAATAAGGGGTTTGCGGAGCTATTTTGAAGAATGCAGCTACCAGGGCTGAAGTGAGAGGGGATCAGTCCTGTATCTGTCACCCTCAAGGCCCTTGTGGTGAGTTGGGGTTCTGGGAGTAGGGAATGGAGGGAGGATGTCAGGGTGATATTTAGTTAAGTGTGAGGATTAGGGGTCACATTGGGCTCGCTGAACCACCAGAGATTTGATGTCCCCTGAAGGAGCAGGGGATGCTGGAAGACCTCAGATTCCTGGCCTGCAGCAGATTTAGATAGAACAGGAAGTACCTGTTCTTACGTTTAAACCTGTAATTGTGCTGGTGGCAGTGGCGTACCAAGGGGGGGGGGGGGGGCGGTCCGCCCCGGGTGCACGCCGCTGGGGGGGGGGGGTGCCGCGCGCCTGCCGGCTCTTCGTTTTCATGCTCCCTCTGCCCCGGAACAGGAAGTAACCTGTCGGCTCTTCGTTTTCATGCTCCCTTTGCCCCGGAACAGGTTACTTCCTGTTCCGGGGCAGAGGGAGCATGAAAACGAAGAGCCGGCAGGCGCGCAGCACCCCCCCCTCCCCCCCCCAGCGGAGTGCATTTTCTTTCGCCGGGGGGGGGGGGGGGGGTGTCGCGCTGTTCCGGGGGGGGGGGGGGGGGCGCTGCACCCGGGGGGTGGGGCGGGGCGCATCGGCGATCCGCCCCGGGTGTCAGCCCCCCTAGAAACGCCACTGGCTGGTGGCAGTGCTAGGAGGAGAGCATAGCAGCTAGAGCAGAAGAGCACACTCTGGCCATAACAAACGGTAAACCCACTACTACTACTACTAACTAGCATTTCTAAAGCGCTACTAGGGTTACGCAGCGCTGTACAATTTGCCGTGAGGCAGGCTTTTGTTACCCTTAAGCTTTACCCTGAGCCAGTGCCTCACCTGACTTGTGCCTTAAGTTGGTCCTGGTAGCAGACAAAGAATACTGACCCCTCTCTCCTGGTGCCTTTTTATACTTGCATGTAGTCTGGGTACTCGATACATGCTGCCATGCCATCCGACCCAGAAGCGGCTGTACAGATGGGGGGGGGGGGGGGGTTCTAGTTGGTTAGGTTGAAGGATGGTCTGAAGTTCATCAAGTCAGCCTTCTTTTGATTTCTTAACCCTCTTTCTACCCAGGGGGAGGATGGAGGAGAAGCAAAACCCTCCCCCTAACAAACCCCTGTGCATTTGAAATCAGTTTTGCTATGGCTTTTAGACCTCCTTCCCAAACCACATATGGGGCAATCAAACTCCCAGGACCACTATTTCTCCCAAAGCGTGAGTACAGTTTGACATGTGCTCACATCTTTTCCTGCTCCCTCACAGGAGCTGGGAAAGACCTTGAAGAAACATTTGGTTCACCCACTGCCTTCAAACGAGATCCTCTCTTCATAAACCATCTCAGACAGATAGTTCTATGACTAGAAATCTACTTCCGTTTCACACACACCTCTTTCTTGGTGCTGGCCTCCTCCACGATCTGCAGGAAACGTTTGATCTGGTCCAGAGTCGGGGGGCAGAAGTCTCCGATGCGGATGTGGTGCAGCTGGATGCCGGGGCAGGTGTCATGGTAGGGGGGCTTCCTCTCGCACAGGGTCACAAGGTGGCGGATGCCATTCTCATGCAAGTACTGGTAGTGGGCCGGCAGTCTTGGCATTGCCATCCCCGCCAGCTGTGGTGCCACCCAGGAGAAGTTATGGGGCGGCTCTGGAGGCATGGTCCTCTCACCTGGGGCACTAGAACCAAATGAGAAAGTGTCAGGAGCCAAAGACTTAACAGAAATTAATAAGATGTGACCATGCTGCGGACTCCCAGCTCAGGCCTTTTGGGGGGTTAAAACCTTTGTGTATAGCTTTAGCTAACTATATGCAACATTTTGGGAAAGATTTGATCCTCATTTACTCAGTTAAAGTTGCCTCCTCCTCATCTAACCCTAGTTATAACCCACCTAGTTTAGTTCTTCCCATTCAGGGCTTCACTGTTGTAATCAGGGCTGTGGAGTCGGAGTCGGGAGCAATTTTGGGTGGCGTCAACTGACTCCAGCTTCAAAATTTAAAAAAAAAAAAAACACATTATAATATATGGCAAATGTATCATTTTAACTTATATAACACAGATCCAGTACTTTAGATCCAGAATAAAAAATGTAAAATATAATATCAGTAGGAGTCAGAGCTGGAGTCCGACAGTAGAAAAATGGAGGAGTCGGAGTCAAAAGTTTGGTGTACTGACTCCAAAGCCCTGATTGTAATGTTGTAAGTCTTACATGTTTTTTTTGTCTGTGTGTCTGTCCTTTCTGTGACTAGATTCTAAGCTCTAAGGAGCAGGGGCTGTCTCTTATTTGTCTCTTTATTGTCCTTTGTATGTCTGGTGGCGTTAAACAAGTGAGAATAATAAAAATTCCTTCCTTCCTCTCATTTTCAGTTACTGCAGAGAGAGTATGGAATCTGAAGAGTAGTCTGTGTTGTTCCCCATGTAAATCAGAGCACAAGATGTTGGTCAACATGGTGCATGCTTCATGGATCACAGATGGCTCTGTGGTTTACACTATTACCCCAGAGGAAAATTTGTAACAAGTGAAAACGACAATCCAGTGCCAGGTAAATACCTACCAAACAGTGACTGGATGAGTCACACATCTATGCTTATGGAAATTAAAGCAATGTATTCAAATCTCACAAATGTTAACATTGCATGAACAGAATGTGGATGCCACAGGAGGGTAATGCCAATGATAATGTAAGAAGAATCTGCCCCTTCTAGACATTTAACCCTCTCCATTATTTAGGAATAAAATTGGAAAAGAACTGCCCTGAAGTTGCATTGCCAAAACGTTTAAGCTGCCTACAGGCAGACAGTGCCAGACACTCTGCTCCCTGCCCTCTGCTGTTCTGGTTTCTCTCTGCTCACCTCGCTCCTTGCTTTGCCTCTTCTGCATTCATAATAGCACCAGCTCTAGGAAAGGATCTTTACTGTCTGCTTCCTGTATCCGCTTTTTAAGCCTTGGCACTGTCAGAGGGAGGGATGGAGCTGCTCCACCCCAAGCAACATGACTTTAGCAGCATGACTAACATACCTATTAAACCTATTAGAGCCCTGGCCAACTCCACTCAGGTTTTACATAGTAACATAGTAGATGACGGCAGAAAAAGACCTGCATGGTCCATCCAGTCTGTCCAACAAGATAAACTCATATGTGCTACTTTTTGTGTATCCCTTACCTTGATTTGTATCTGCCATTTTCAGGTCGCAGATCGTAGAAGTCTGCCCAGCACTATCCCCGCCTCCCAACCACCAGCCCCGCCTCCCCCACCTGGCTCTGCCACCCAATCTCGGCTAAGCTTCTGAGGATCCATTCCTTCTGAACAGGATTCCTTTATGTTTATCCCACGCATTTTTGAATTCCGTTATCATTTTCATCTCCACCACCTCCCGCGGGAGGGCATTCCAAGCATCCACCACTCTCTCCGTGAAAAAATACTTCCTGACATTTTTCTTGAGTCTGCCCCCCTTCAATCTCATTTCATGTCCTCTCGTTTTACCGCCTTCCCATCTCCGGAAAAGGTTCATTTGCGGATTTATACCTTTCAAATATCTGAACGTCTTTATCATATCACCCCTGTTTCTCCTCTCCTCCAGGGTATACATGTTCTGGTGCGCAAGTCTCTCCTCATACGTCTTGTAACGCAAATCCCATACCATTTTCGTAGCTTTTCTTTGCACCGCTTCAATTCTTTTTACATCCTTAGCAAGATACGGCCTCCACTTTTGGCTAACTCTTCTACACTGCCCCAGACTTAGCAAAAGGTTTCCCATGTACACTGCTGTCAAAAACCCTTTTTTGCACAGCCTCAGTATTGTTAATAACTGCATTACCATGCATTTTAATGTGGTATGTGGTAATGGTTTCCGCATGAATTAACACCTGCGCTGAAACCATAGTAAAACCAGGTTCCTGCCCTATGGCAAGTAGCAAACCTCACATATAAGCCAAGAAGACCCAGGGAAGAAATGTGACCCAGTTCATCTCTGCTGAGTTTTTAGACAACACATGAACTACAAGTAAGATCTCCACTAGCTTGCAGTATTATTGTATCCTGTATGAAAAGCATCGACATCCTTGCACATACACCAGAGGAATCCCCACTTAGCATGCACCTCAAGCATCCTAACAAACTGAGCACTACGAACATAAGCAGCGCCAGCCATACTGGGACAGACCGAAGGTCTATCAAGCCCAGTATCCTGTTTCCAACAGTGGCCAATCCAGGTCACAAGTACCTGGCAAGAACCCAAAAGAGTAAAAACAGATTTTATGCTGCTTATCCTAGAAATAAGCAGAGGATTTTCTCAAATCCATCTTAATAATGCCTTACGGACTTTTCTTGTAGGAACTTCTCCAAACCTTTTTTAAACCCTGCTGTCAATCCACAATTATCATTCTGTTAACCACCATTCCTGTATCGTCCAAAGACACTAGTCTTTGTCAGTGTCATATCATGCTGCCTAAGATAATTCACAACTCCCAAGTCCCTGCCAGGAGAGCTTATGATCAAATTGAAGAAGTTGCATTGGTTGCCAAGCGTTCCTGATTCAGTATAAATTATTGTTATTTTTTTTTTTTGTTACATTTGTACCCCGCGCTTTCCCACTCATGGCAGGCTCAATGCGGCTTACATGGGGCAATGGAGGGTTAAGTGACTTGCCCAGAGTCACAAGGAGCTGCAGTGGGAATCAAACCCAGTTCCCCAGGATCAGAGTCCGCTGCACTAACCACTAGGCTACTCCCCCACTAGCAACATTCCATGTAGAAGCCTGCCCTTGCAGATTAGCAACGTGGCAGGACGTCAGACTCACAGAAACAGAAGCCTGCGCGGCCATGTTGCCGATCTGCAAGGGCAGGCTTCGACGTGGAATGTTGCTAGTGGAATAGCAACATTCCATGTAGAATCTCAAATAGTAGCAACAGAATCTCAATAGTAGCAACATTCCATGTAGGATATCAAATAGGCTGGGATTCTGGAATCTTGCTATTCTTTGGGGTTCTACATGGAATGTTGCTACTTTTTAAGATTCTGCATGGAATCCTGTTAATGAGACTTGATATACCGCCCTTTCTGAGGTTTTTGCAACTCCATTCAAAGTGGTTTACATATATACAAGCTGTCCATCTGCTCCTTGCTTGTTCCAGTCCACCTAATCCAGCTTCTCCAGCCCGCCTGATCCAGCTTCTCCAGCCAGTCGATCCAGCCTGTCCCATCCGCCTAATCAGTGCACCTGCTCCAGCTTGTTCCTGCCTGCCTGCTAGCCTATAAAACCAACCTCCAAAGTGCTACAGTCTGCTCCAGTCCTGCCACCTGTTCCAGTCCATCTATCTCAGCTGGTCTACTTCAGTGCTCCAGCCCATCCGTTCCAGTTTACTTCAATCCGTCTGCTCCAGCTGACTCTAGTCCTGCTCCTGCCTGCCTGTTAACCCATCAACCAACCTGCCTGCCTGCTTGCTAGCTTGTCTGCCATTGACTTACTTGCCTGCCTGCTAACTTGTCAGCCATTGACTTACCTGCTCTCCAGCCCTCAATCCCATCAATTCCAAACCTCCAATCCAGCTTTCCGCTCTTTCTCTCCGTTTCACACCTCAGTCACTAAATACACACCTGCTACACCTCAATCACTATTTATGGCCCCTGTCCACATTCTCTTCCTTGCCCTGTCCCTTCCTAATCTTTTTCCCCTCCCCCACCGCTGTCTACCGCTGGAAGTCATTGCCCACCCATGTCCCCTCCCTTCCTGCTCGCTACGCCAATACCCTATTCACTCCATCCCTCACCACCTCACCATCTCTCTTGTCCCCCTCCTCCTTCCTAGCTCTCAACCTTCAACACTTCCTTCCTGCCATTAACCCATCACCGTTCCTACTAAGTGCATCCCGTCTTCGTCGCCCGACCTCCCCCACCCTCCTTCGCACTCTTTTACTCCTCCTCTTGCTATCTGTGGGAGACATTAATCCTAATCCAGGCCCCCCTCACCTGGCCTCCTTCTATCCATGCAAATGATTCCGTGATGTCTCCAATCTCATCTCTATTCCCCTCCTTCCCCCCTCTTCTCTCCCCTTCTCATGTGCCCTGTGGAATGCCCACTCGGTCTGCAACAAACTGCCCTTCATCCATGATCTCTTCATCTCTCGCTCCCTTCAACTGCTCGCCCTAACTGAAACCTGGCTCTCCCCTGACGACTCTGCCTCAGTCGCGGCCCTTTGCCATGGAGGTTATCTCTTCTCCCACACTCCCCGCCCAGTTGGCCGCAGTGGAGGCGTCGGGCTACTACTCTCGCCCTCCTGTAGTTTCCAACCCCTCCTCCTACCGCAGTCTCACTGCTTCTCATCCTTTGAAGCACACTCCATCCAGCTATTCCACCCATTGCCACTCAGAGTGGCAGTCATTTACTGCCCCCCTAATAAATCCCTCTCCTCCTTCCTCACCGACTTTGATGCCTGGCTTTCCGTTTTTCTTGAACCCTCATCTCCGTCCCTCATTCTCGGAGACTTTAACATACACGTTGATGACCTATCCGACCCTCACGCTCCTCAGTTCCTCACTCTAATATCCTCCTTCAACCTCCAACTATGCTCCACCACCCCTACTCACCGAGATGGCCATTGTCTTGACCTCATCCTCTCCTCTTCCGGCTCTCCCTCCAATTTCAACGCTTCAGCTCTTCCTCTCTCCGATCGCCTGATCACCTTCACACTTCTTCACCCCCCCCCCCTCAGCCCAGTCCAACTCTTACCACTACCTCCAGGAATCTGCAGGCTATTGTCCCTCCCACATTATCCTCTAGTATTTCTAATCTCCTCCCCTCCATCATGTCCTCCGAGTCTGTCGACAAGGCTGTCTCCGCTTCCTATGCCACTCTCTCCTTTGCTCTGGACACCCTCGCACCATCCACCTCCCGTCCCACAAAGCGTACTATTCCTCAGTCTTGGCTGACTCCTTGCATCCGCTACCTTCGTTCCTGAACCCGATCTGCTGAACGCCTCTGGAGGAAATCTCGCACCCATTCAGATTTCCTTCACTACAAATTCATGCTATCCTCCTTCCACTCCTCCCTATTCCTTGCCAAACAGGACTATTACACCCAATTGACCAACTCTCTCAGCTCCAATCCCCGTCGTCTCTTCGCCACCCTTAACTCCCTCCTCAAAGTGCCCCCCGCTCCCACCCCCCCTCGCTCTCTCCTCAATCACTGGCCGATTACTTCCGCGACAAGGTGCAAAAGATCAACCTTGAGTTCACTAGCAAGCCATCTCCGCATCTTCACCCTTCAACCCTCTCCCTCAACCAACCAACCCAGGCCTCTCTCTCCTCCTTTCCTGACATCACCGAGGAGGAAACCGCTCGCCTTCTTTCCTCCTCAAAATGCACCACCTGTTCCTCTGATCCCATCCCCACCAACTTACTTACCACCATCTCTCATACTGTCACCCCCACCATCTGTCATAACCTCAACCTCTCTCTCTCCACTGCAACTGTCCCTGACACTTTCAAGCACGCCGTAGTCACACCTCTCCTCAAAAAACCCTCACTTGAACCTACCTGTACCTCCAACTATCGCCTCATCTCCCTCCTACCCTTCCTCTCCAAAATACTTGAGCGTGTCGTTCACAGCCGCTGCCTTGATTTTCTCTCCTCTCATGCCATCCGCGATCCACTTCAATCCGGTTTTCGCCCCCTTCACTCGACAGAAACAGCACTCTCTAAAGTCTGTAATGACCTGTTCCTTGCCAAATCCAGAGGCCACTACTCCATCCTCATCCTCCTCGATCTATCCGCCGCTTTTGACAATGTCAATCATGATTTACTCCTTGCCACACTGTCCTCAATTGGGTTCCAGGGCTCTGTCCTCTCCTGGTTCTCCTCCTGTCTCTCCCACTGCACCTTCAGAGTTCACTCTCATGGATCTTCCTCCACCCCCATTCCGCTATCTGTTGGTGTTCCCCAGGGATCTGTCCTTGGACCCCTTCTCTTCTCAATCTACACCCCTTCCCTGGGCTCCCTGATCTCATCTCATGGCTTCCAGTATCATCTCTATGCTGATGACACCCAGCTGTATCTCACATACCAAACATCACCGTGGAGACCCAGGCAAAGATATCGGCCTGCTTATCAGACATTGCTGCCTGGATGTCCAACCGCCACCTGAAACTGAACATGTCCAAGACTGAGCTCATCGACTTTCCACCAAAACCCACTTCTCCTCTTCCTCCACTTTCCATCTCAGTTGATAACACCCTCATCCTCCCCGTCATCTTCGACTCCTCCCTCTCCTTCTCCACGCATATCCAGCAGATAGCCAAGACCTGTCGCTTCTTCCTCTTCAACATCAGCAAAATTCGCCCTTTCCTCTCTGAACACACCACCCGAACCCTCGTCCACGCTCTCATTACCTTGCGCCTTGACTACTGCAACCTACTCCTCACGGGCCTCCCACTTAGCCATCTATCCCCCCTTCAATCTGGCCAGAACTCTGCTGCACGTCTTATATTCCGCCAGAACCGATCTACTCATATCACCCCTCTTCCTCAGGTCACTTCACTGGCTTCTAATCAGATATCGTATTCAGTTCAAGCTTCTCCTTCTTACCTACAAATGCACTCAGTCTGCTGCCCCTCACTACCTCTCTACCCTCATCTCCCCTTATGTTTCAGCCCGAAACCTCCGTTCACAGGACAAATCCCTCCTCTCGGTACCCTTCTCCACCACCGCCAACTCCAGGCTCCGCTCATTCTGCCTCGCCTCACCCTATGCCTGGAACAACCTTCCTGAGCCCTTACGCCAAGCCCCCTCCCTGCCCATCTTCAAGTCTTTGCTCAAAGCCCACCTCTTCAATGCTGCCTTCGGCACCTCTCACCTCTCAGAAAATCCAGACTGCCCCAATTTGACTACCCCTATCGGACTGACTGTTCACTTGTCCTTTAGATTGTAAGCTCTTTGAGCAGGGACTGTCCTTTATGTTAAATTGTACAGCGCTGCGTAACCCTAGTAGCGCTTTAGAAATGTTACTACTACTACTACTACTATTTAGCATTTCTATAGCGCTACAAGGCATACGCAGCGCTGCACAAACATAGAAGAAAGACAGTCCCTGCTCAAAGAGCTTACAATCTAATAGACAAAAAATAAATAAATGTTAAATAGTAGTAGTAGTTATTTGTACCTGGAGCAATGGAGTGACTTGCCCAGAGTCACAAGGAGCTGCCTGTGCCCTGAAGTGGGAATCAAACTCAGTTCCCCAGGACCAGAGTCCACCACCCTAACCACTAGGCCACTCCTCCACTGTTTTAAAGTAGTAACTAATATTGTATCATTTGTCATCTCTGCTAGTTTGCACTTGTAGATCTTTGAGATCTGTCACATCTAATTTATTTCCTTTTGGGTGGTACGTTTACAGCAATACAGAACCACAATTTTTAAAAATATTATGGTACCTATATTGTGGAATAAGTTACCCCCAACGAGAATACTCAAATCCTTGAATCGGTTTAAAAGAATGCTAAAGATGCAGCTGTTTCAGTGTGCTTTTGCAGACTACTTAAATTTTTACTGAGAATGAAGAGTGTGCCATTTTCTTTAAGCCAGGTTGGTCACGTGATACTCAGAGCAGTAATAGAAGGGAGTAGAGTTTGTTTCATGTGTGATTTTATGTGGTTCTTATATGTAATTAATGATTTAATATGATTTACTGTACACTGCTTAGAATGGTAGATTGCGCAGTACAGAAATAAATAAATATATACATACATGACAAAGCAGGAGAAACCTCACTACAGAGGGCAGGTGGTCACTGACCCACAAAGGAGGCACTAGAACCTGTTCCATGAATAAAGTGAGTCAGAGCAGCCCAGGCTGGGCGTGGTATGGGTATAGATAACCACAACGCTGCTGCTCCAGCAAGGAACAGAAGAGATTTCTTACACAATTATATCACAATGTGTTCACTTAAGGAATGAAATAGCAAAGTTTCTACTTTCTCCCTTATAAGGGATGCCAGAGTTGTTAGTGTACATTCACCACAGCTGAGAGAAGCAGGGAAAGTAGTCAGGATGAGTATTGTGTTCAATTCTGGTCGCCGCATCTCAAGAAAGATATAGTAGAATTGGAAAAGGTGCAGCGAAGGGCGACTAAAATGATAGTGGGGATGGGACGACTTCCCTATGAAGAAAGACTAAGGAGGCTAGGGCTATACAGCTTGGAGAAGAGACGGCTGAGGGGAGACATGATAGAGGTATATAAAATAATGAGTGGAGTGGAACAGGTGGATGTGAAGCGTCTGTTCACGCTTTCCAAAAATACTAGGACTAGGGGGCATGCGATTAAACTACAGTGTAGTAAATTTAAAACAAATCGGAGAAAATGCTTCTTGGAATCACTGTGGATTGACATTCCATGTGTAAAGGGGAAAAGGATAATGATAGGAGTGTACTACCGTCCGCCTGGCCAGGATGAACAGACAGATGCAGAAATGTTAAAGGAAATTAGGGACGCAAACAAAATGGGCAACACAATAATAATGGGTGATTTCAATTACCCTGATATTGACTGGGTAAATGTAACAGCAGGACACGCTAGGGAGGTAAAATTCCATGATGAAATGAAGGACAGCTTTATGGAGCAGCTGGTACACGAACCGATGAGAGAAGGAAAAATTCTAGACCTAGTCCTTAGTGGAGCGCATGATTTGGTGCCGCTTGATAACAGTGATCATAATATGATCAGATTTGATATTAGCTCTGAAGTAACTATACATAGGAAATCAAATACGTTAGCGTTTAACTTTAAAAAAGGAGACTATGATAAAATGAGAAGAATGGTGAAAAGAAAACTTAGAGGAATGACTGCGAGGGTCAAAAATTTATATCAGGCGGGGAGGTCACGTGATGCTGTGAGGGGAAGTGGACGTGCCTAGCTTCGCCCGCTCAGGGAACCCCATCCTTCGGCTCTTTTTGTTAGCAGAACGACGTTAATTGGAACTGAAACTACCTCAAATACCGGAGAAGAACGCATGGACAAATTTCTAAGCAGACATTCAACGCAAATGTCCTCAAAATCTTCAAAAAGAATACAAGATCGTGCGCGCATGGGGGAAGACAAGATGGCGTCGACGCCACCATCTCCCTCGCAAATACAACAGCCATCCACCTTGATCCCTGAGATAACAGAAGCGGTAGTAAAAGCACTGGATCCCCGGTTTTTACAACTATCGGAACAGATAGCAGGGATTGCTCAGTCTACCGCGGAACTTACTCGGCGAGCCGGGGAGTTGGAGTGTAGAGTATCAGACGTCGAAGACATTCTGGAGTCACACTCCTCAGCGATAAAGCAGCTGGAATCCTTAACTAAATCTCAACAAGAGAAGATTGAAGATCTAGAAAATAGATCTCGAAGAGAAAATTTGCGATTTCTCGGCTTTCCTGAATCGCTGCCAGAAAAATCTTTACTAACCACTCTGCAAACTTGGCTAACAGCACAATTTCCGTCAGCGGGGGAAATTTATCCTATCACCCTAGAACGTGCTCACCGAGTGGGGCCAGTCCGTGCGACGGACAATAGGCCCAGGATCATAATCGCAAAGTTTCATCGATACTCACAAAAAGCACAGATTCTAAGTCATTATAAAAGCCATCCGGAGGATGTAAAATTTGATGGGCAGAGAATACGACTCTTCCAGGATTACTCCGGGGCTCTTTCCACGAAGCGACGGACATTTTCTCCAGTTTGTGCGCTACTAGTAGCAAAACACCTACGCTTTTCCTTACAATATCCAGCCATACTGAAAGTTTCACAAGGGAATCGCTGGCACTCATTTCACTCGCCTGAGGAGGCAAAAAGCTGGCTGGAGACATTAGCAATAGAATCCTGACGGGTTTGATTGACTTTTATTGAAACTTATAATTGTAAAAGAAATGCTAATGGTAACTTGTATAGAAGTAAGTTCCAGAGATATAGTGTAATAGAAAACGAAATGTTATACATTATAAATGAAGGATGGGGGGTCCCTTAGGGCATCATTCTGACTATTGTCCCGCGCTTGACGTAGAAGGTCCGGGACAAAATGGTGGGAGTTTGGGGGTTTAAAAGAAGGGGGGGGAGGGAGGGAGCTGGGAGTGTGGGTAAAAAAAAACTATATACTGCTAAGTGCATGCAAACAATGATAAATGTGAAGGAGGTAATAGCAAATAATTATAAATTCTTGCGGTCTAATTTCTCAGTGGGTTGCCGTCCAAAAGTCCATGACGGTTTTCCCCAATCTGAGAGATTGGTCAGCAGGTTGGTGTCTCAGAGAGAGTGGTTCCCGGAGGAGGCTGGGCATCCGGGGGCTCAAAACAAAATGGTTAAAATCTTGAGATGTGGTGACAGGCAAAACCAAAAGGTGCGGTCAAACTTAGAATAGTTTCGTGGAATGTTGCCGGCATCTCATCCCCAATAAAACGTTCCAAAATATTGACCCAATTAAAAAGACAGAATGCAGACATAGCGTGTCTGCAAGAAACAAAACTAACGGACACGGAACACCAAAAATTGCAGCAGCAATGGGTAGAACATTGTTACTATTCGTCTGCGGACAAAAAACGTAGTGGGGTAGCCATTTTGATTAAAAAAAGATTGCAATGTCAGACACAGCTATTGTATAAAGACAGTGAAGGTAGAATAGTACTCTTGAAGGTAAATTATCAGGGTCAAAACTTTTACTTATGTGCACTCTATGGGCCTAATGGGTATTCACAATCCTTTTTTCAATCTCTTATAACTCTGGGTCATAAATACCTAGATGCCCCTTGGGTTTGGGCAGGTGATTTCAATACAGTCTTAGACCCACAATTGGACCGATCATCACCAAGCCCTGGCCCGGGGTCTGGGAGGAAGGGAGGACTTGCTCATTTTTGCTCCACCTTACAAGTGGTAGACCCGTGGCGCCTACTAAATCCTACTGTCAGAGATTATACACATCAATCGAAGGCCCACCAAACATGGTCGCGCATAGATTATATACTGATATCTACCACTTGGTTTCATAAAATCCACCAAGCTATCATTGGCCCCTTAGCTGTTTCAGATCATACTCCAATATGGATAGATTTGACAATGGAGGAGAGAGCTAGGGAGTCTCATATGTGGAGATTCCCCTCCTATTTAAAACAAGATAAAAAATTTCTAGAACATCTACTATTGAGTTGGAAAAATTATGAGGAAACAAATCTAAGCTCCTGTTCATCTGCAACACTCTTTTGGGAAGCTTCCAAGGCAGTGATGCGAGGAGAGGTGATAGCATTTATGAGTGCTAGAAATAAACGTTTAGCGACTGCTATTATTAATCTAGAAAAGGATTACCGAAAAACAAAACAGATATTTATAGCAAATCCAACACCCTTAAATAGAGAACAGATGAATGCTTCTTTAGCGGCATTAAATGCATATATTCATGAAAAAACTAAATCCAGACTAATCTTTAGGAAACATAACTACCAACGTTTTGGAAACAAATCCGGGAAATTACTAGCACACCTGGCACGTTCTGAAACTCATTCGAAATTCATCCCTATGATAAGTACAGAAGGTGGACGCCCTACTTCTACTCCAACAGAAATGGCACGTTTTCCATTCATATTTCAAAAAGATGTACACAAGGCCACAAAATGAGCAAGGCCCGGTTTTAACTGATTATCTTGAAGACGCAGGTCTACCAAAGCTATCTCCAGCAGCTCAGCTCCACTTATCACAGCCTATCCAAGCCGTAGAAATTCAAAAAGTAATTAAATCCCTGCCAGGAGGTTCATCTCTGGGCTTAGACGGCTTTTCCCATGAGTATTACAAAATGTTGGAGTTACAATTGTGTGGCCCATTACTGGATTACTATGATGCAGTGGTGGATAGGGGTTTTTTCTCTTCTTTGGAAAATGAAGCGTTGATCACTCTAATACCAAAGCCTGGTAAACCGCGTGACAGGGTTGAATCCTATAGGCCTATATCCTTACTAAATGTTGACCTAAAAATTTTGGCCAGGATTCTAGCTGACCGACTAGCTATTCATATACCTCAGGTAGTGGGAGAACATCAAGTAGGATTTGTACGAGGACGTCATTCTGTCCTTAATGTGAGAAAAGTACTTTTATCTACAGCTCATTGTAAATCAAACAAACAACAATTAGCATTGGTCAGTCTAGATGCGGAGAAAGCATTTGATAAGGTTCAATGGGATTATTTATTTCAGGTTCTTACACATATAGGTATAGGAGGTTGGTTCCTACAGGCTATTAAATCTTTATATTACAACCCGACTGCTAGTATTTTGGTAAATGGATATAAATCACATTCATTTGAGGTGTCCCAGGGAACGAGGCAGGGATGCCCATTGTCCCCATTATTATTCTTGCTTTATTTAGAACCCTTATTGCGAACCATACAGCAAGATACGGATATTTTTGGGGTTGAGTTGCCGGAGCAGCCAGTGAAGATATTGGCGTTTGCGGATGATATTTTCCTCACGCTCACTCGACCAGATAGTTCTATACCAAGATTACTGTCAACACTAGATGAATTCACCTTTTACTCAGGATTCTCCCTAAACTATCAAAAATCATTGGTCTTACCAATTCAGTCTGAAATAAAAGATAATTGGGTTGGCCCATTCCCGTTAAAGTGGGAATCTACAGTAGTAAAATATTAAGGGATATATATTACGGCGGATCTATCACAACTATACCATAAAAATATAGAGGCCCACAAAACCAAAATGGAAGAGGTAATGCGGGGCTGGCAGGGATTACCCATTTCATTGCTGGGACGAGTGGCGCTGTACAATATGATCTTATTTCCAAAATGGATTTATATGTTTCAAACTCTGCCACTCATGTTGAGTTATAAAGACGAAAAATGGTTGGGCAGGCAGTTAACCAAATTTCTTTGGCAAGGGAAAAGAGCACGTATATCACTCGTGAGAGCCATGTTACCACGTGTCAAGGGGGGATTGGGGTTGTTGAATTTACGCCTTTTCACAGTAGCTAGTAGTGCTCGTCACCTCTCAGACTGGTTCAGATCGACTCAATTTTTCACCTGTACCAGGTCAGAAGTATCCCTCCTGAAACCACAGCATTTTGCCCATTGGCTCCATTCCACGGCAAAGGGAACAAACCTCTCGAGACACTTAAATATAATTTTTCGGCCTCTGCGTAGGGCATGGAGGTTGATGTGTAGAATATATGCTATAAACCCTAAGATGACCCCGCTACTGCCAATTCAAGGGAATTGTGATTTCCCTGTGGGAGATACATCGCGAGTATTTCAAGTGTGGGCCGCGAAAGGGATATGTTATCTCTTTCATGTGATAACGGAGCAGGGGACTATTAAGCCATTTCAAAGTTTATGTGAGGAATTTGGTCTAGCCGAAGGTGACATATTTGCATACTATCAAATTCGCCACTATGTGCAGTCCTTGGACAGTAGGATGCTCACTTCAGAAGTATGGGAGAGACTGAAGGATATATTGGATTTAGAGGCCCAACTCCGCACCCCGCTAAAATACTTTTGTGGGCAGAGGCAGTGGCAACCAGACTATCCAATCCTTCCAGCACCACTACTCGATTGAGTAGGCGGGCTAGTGCTGTTTTCCCTAAGTGTGATAGGTCATGAGCTTGAGACACTACAGGCCAAGCTAGGTGGCGTGGCACCAGAACTCTGGTATCAGGGAGATGTAACCAGCCATCAGGTCTCCTTACTGCACCTTCTTCTTGAGCCCATTTCTCTTCCATTTGGGTATACATAGGTGTCCATTCTTGCAATCGAATTTGGAACAGGGGGGTCACAGTACTTGCTGGGGGTCCTCGAGCAGCTTCCTTGGCCACCCGATCAGCATGGCGGTTCCCTCGGGCCACTGGAGTATCTATTCTTTGGTGTCCCCTGCAATGAATGACAGCTACCTTCTTAGGGGCCCACACAGCCTCTAGCAACTGAAGTATTTCAGGTCCATACTTAACAGGTTGGCCTGCAGCATTTATGAGTCCCTTTTCCTTATACAAAGCTCCATGAGCATGTAGAGTTGTGAAGGCATATTTGGAATCAGTATAAATGTTGGTTACCAGTCCTGCTGCTAACTCCAGAGCTCGTATGAGGGCCACAAGTTCTGCTTTCTGAGCTGAAGTTCCTTGGGGCAGGGCTCTTGCTTCTATCACCTTGTCTTCTGTCACCACAGCATAGCCTGCCAGTCGCTTGGAGTTCTCCACATAACTGCTTCCATCTGTGAAATAAATTACATCTGGGTCCCTCCATGGAACATCTTTAAGATCTGGTCGACTGGAATACACTTCATCCATGGTTTGGATACAGTCATGATCCGGTGGTCCCTCAGATGCTGGCAAAAGAGTGGCGGGATTGAATGTAGCCACTGTTTCCAGGTGTATCCGTGGATTCTCACACAAACTAGCTTGGTACTTAACCATGCGGTTATTTGTAAACCAGTGGTTGCCCTTATACTCCATGAGGGTGAGAACTGCATGGGGGACTTTAACAACCAGTTCTTGCCCCAAGGTCAACTTATCAGCTTCCTGGACCAGTAAGGCTGTTGCTGCAATGGCCCTCATGCAGGCTGGCCATCCTTTAGCCACTCCATCCAGCTGTTTAGACAGGTATGCAACAGGCCTCTGCCAGGATCCCATCATCTGGGTCAGCACACCCAGAGCAACCCCCTGTCTCTCATGGACATACAATGAGAAAAGTTTCTCCACATCAGGAAGGCCTAACGCAGGGGCTTGGAGTAGGGCTTTCTTTATGGCAATGAAAGATTGTTGAGCAGTAGATCCCCATTCAAATGGTTCCTTTTCACCCCCCTTTGTGGCTTGGTATAGGGGTTTCGCCATCAATGCAAAATTTGGAATCCAAATTCTGCAGAATCCGGCTGCTCCCAGAAATTCCCTAACTTCCCTTCTGGACTTGGGTTGGGGAATTGCAGCTACTGCTTGCTTCCTACTAGCATCCAATCTCCGACTTCCCTGGGAAATGCAAAAGCCCAGATACTTCACTTCTGACTGACAAAGTTGGGCCTTTGAGCGTGAGACCTTATAGCCTGCATCCAAGAGTAGCTCCAGCAATTCTCTGGTAGCCTCAAAACACTCTTCCTGAGTCACTGCTGCAATCAGGAGATCATCTACATACTGGAGTAAAACTCGCCTGGAAGGCTCAGATTTAAAAGTCTTAAGGTCTTGTCCTAGGGCTGTCCCCAAAAATAGTGGGGGAATTCTTGAACCCCTGTGGCAGGCGGGTCCATGTATACTGAAGCTTCCTTCCTGTTACTGGGTTTTCCCATTGAAAGGCAAAAAGCAATTGACTGGCGGGGGGCCACCCGAATACAAAAGAAGGCATCTTTTAGGTCTAGTGTCGTGAAATGGGTAGCTCCAGAAGGTATCAATCCTAGCAGGACATATGGATTAGGCACTACAGGGTGTAATGAAATAGTGGATTTGTTAACCACTCGTAAGTCTTGGACTGGCCGGTAATCCTCAGTCCCTGGCTTCTGAACTGGCAATAGTGGCGTATTCCATGGAGACTGGCAAGGACGAATAATTCCATGGGATAACAGACGATTCAAATGTGCTTGGATCCCTTCCAGAGCCTTTCTGGGAATTGGGTATTGGCGAAGATGGATTGGCCGGGCACTTGGAAGTAAGTCTACATGTACAGGAGGAATATTTCGGGCCAACCCTGGGGAATTATCTTCTGCCCATACCCCACTGACCTGAAAGCTGTCTGCCAGGGGTAGGTCAACTTGGCCCTGCGACTGATGCAGCCGCCATTCTTCTTCAAGAGGGCAACAGAAACTCAGTATACCCTTAGGGCTGGATGCTGGGGGCCGAAAGGAGACTGAAGTCTGGCCATCAGAGTCAAAGGAAATTTGGGCCCTAAGCTTGGACAGCAGGTCTCGACCTAACAAAGGGATTGGACAGTCTGGCATATACAGGAATTCATGAGTGACTATGTGTGAGCCCAATTGGCATCTACGGGTTGTCAGGAAGGGCCTCCGGTTCTGCACCCCCGTGGCACCCACCACTCGGACAGTTTTTCCAGACACAGGCGCTAATCGCTCCGTCACAACAGAATGTTCAGCTCCTGTATCAATCATGAATGGAATTGAGCGGCTCCCTATAGTTAACTTGACCATAGGTTCCTGGGAGCCCAGTTTGTAGGAACCCGGTCTGTCCTATTCGTCCCATTCTGCCATCTCGGCTATCCCGATGATGTCAGATTCAGGAGGCTCATATCTTCCCTCTCGAACTCGGCCTCGGCTTCCTCGATCTCCTGGTCCCCTTCTCAGTCCCTGGCGCCTCTGGGGGCATTCATCTTTCCAGTGCCCTCTTTCCTTACAATAGGCACACTGATCCCTCTCCAATCTTGGTCTGGGATTCTCCCCCCTTGGCCGGGATTGATTGAAGGAATCTCGGAGCCTGGCTGGTGGTCCGGGGTCCCACTTTGGCTTCCCATTAGCTAGAGGTCGACCTCGATTAAGAGTGGAATTAGTAATGGCTGCCGCTAAAAGGTCGGCCTTCTTCTGCATCTTCCGGTCAGCCTCTCGGCGCACCTCCTGATCTCTATTAATGAAAACCTTGGTTGCGATCTCAATTAGCTGGGTGGTATTCATCCCTGCGAATCCCTCCTGACGCTGCAACTTCTTCCGGATATCTGGCATACTCTGGGCCACCAATGCGCTATTCACCATTCTCTGGTTTTCTTGGGCTTCAGGGTCAAATGGGGTGTATGTTCTGTAGGCTTCAATTAGTCGCTCTAGAAAGGCCCCAGGGGATTCAGTTGCCCCTTGGAGAATTTCAGAGACCTTTGCCAGATTAATGGGCCTCTTTATGCCTTTCCTCATACCTTCCAGTAAGTCCCGGCAATAGCCAGACAACAGTTCATAGTGCTGCCCATCATTCGGATCCCAATCTGGAGCTGCGCGAGGAAACCGAGCTCTAACCCATCCCTCTGGGTCCTGTGTCCTCTCGGGAACACGCTCTCGCGTGATGGCCTCAGCATTTTGCAAAATCTTCCGCCTCTCCTCAGTTGTGAAGAGGGTCAGGAGAAGTTGTTGACAATCAGTCCAGGTTGGGTTATGGGTGGCCATAATGCTAGTCACTAGGTCCACCACCGCCTGAGGCTTTTCAGTATAAGAGGGATAATGCGTCTTCCAATTCAGGAGATCGGTGGTTGTGAAGGGTACATACTGATAGGCCTGTGCCTGTATAACCTGACCCTGATTATTAGGATCCGGTCGAGTGGTAGTTACCTGACGAAGTGGCAGAACTCTCGAGGAGGTGGGAATGGAACCTGAGGTAGAGCTAGGAGCTACCCTCCTATCATGCTCAAAGGTAATTGCAGCAGGTCCTAACCCATTCAGTGGAGGTGTGTTGAACCCCTGAGGGATGGGGAGGGTACTCATAGACTGAGAGGTGGTCACAGGTGAATCAGTCCATTGAAAGGGATGCCGGGCCCCTGATGAGTGGGTAGGGGTATTAGAAGGAGAGGCTGGGCTGTCGGGAGTTGAGGAGTCAGGGAGTGGAACCCAAAACGGGTCTTCAGAGGTTAACAGGAGAGGATTTGGCACAGAAGGGTAGAGGCCAGGTGAAAAGTCCAACCTAGGGTGTGGCAGGTTTGGCACAGGAGGGGAAGAACTATCCGGAGAAGCCTGTGCTGGAGAGGCTTGGGCTGGGCGGCGTGGATCTCTGGGGGCGGCACGGAACCCCAACAATGGGCCATAAGGTGGCGGCTCAAGGTCTGAGGGGTCATCAGAGAGTATGGGTTTCTCAGACAGGGTAGGGGCGGAAGCCACCGATTGGGTGGTAGGCTTCCTAGGGCTCTTTCCCTCTTCTAGTTTAGATTTTCTAATCTTTCTTTGAACACGGCCTAACATGAATTTTACTGGGGATCCCATATAAGTTTTCAACCAAGAGGGAGGGTCAGTCACAAGGCTGTCCCAGGAATCTACAGTGGGGGAAATAAGTATTTGATCCCTTGCTGATTTTGTAAGTTTGCCCACTGACAAAGACATGAGCAGCCCATAATTGAAGGGTAGGTTATTGGTAACAGTGAGAGATAGCACATCACAAATTAAATCCGGAAAATCACATTGTGGAAAGTATATGAATTTATTTGCATTCTGCAGAGGGAAATAAGTATTTGATCCCCCACCAACCAGTAAGAGATCTGGCCCCTACAGACCAGGTAGATGCTCCAAATCAACTCGTTACCTGCATGACAGACAGCTGTCGGCAATGGTCACCTGTATGAAAGACACCTGTCCACAGACTCAGTGAATCAGTCAGACTCTAACCTCTACAAAATGGCCAAGAGCAAGGAGCTGTCTAAGGATGTCAGGGACAAGATCATACACCTGCACAAGGCTGGAATGGGCTACAAAACCATCAGTAAGACGCTGGGCGAGAAGGAGACAACTGTTGGTGCCATAGTAAGAAAATGGAAGAAGTACAAAATGACTGTCAATCGACAAAGATCTGGGGCTCCACGCAAAATCTCACCTCGTGGGGTATCCTTGATCATGAGGAAGGTTAGAAATCAGCCTACAACTACAAGGGGGGAACTTGTCAATGATCTCAAGGCAGCTGGGACCACTGTCACCACGAAAAACCATTGGTAACACATTACGACATAACGGATTGCAATCCTGCAGTGCCCGCAAGGTCCCCCTGCTCCGGAAGGCACATGTGACGGCCCGTCTGAAGTTTGCCAGTGAACACCTGGATGATGCCGAGAGTGATTGGGAGAAGGTGCTGTGGTCAGATGAGACAAAAATTGAGCTCTTTGGCATGAACTCAACTCGCCGTGTTTGGAGGAAGAGAAATGCTGCCTATGACCCAAAGAACACCGTCCCCACTGTCAAGCATGGAGGTGGAAATGTTATGTTTTGGGGGTGTTTCTCTGCTAAGGGCACAGGACTACTTCACCGCATCAATGGGAGAATGGATGGGGCCATGTACCGTACAATTCTGAGTGACAACCTCCTTCCCTCCACCAGGGCCTTAAAAATGGGTCGTGGCTGGGTCTTCCAGCACGACAATGACCCAAAACATACAGCCAAGGCAACAAGGAGTGGCTCAGGAAGAAGCACATTAGGGTCATGGAGTGGCCTAGCCAGTCACCAGACCTTAATCCCATTGAAAACTTATGGAGGGAGCTGAAGCTGCGAGTTGCCAAGCGACAGCCCAGAACTCTTAATGATTTAGAGATGATCTGCAAAGAGGAGTGGACCAAAATTCCTCCTGACATGTGTGCAAACCTCATCATCAACTACAGAAGACGTCTGACCGCTGTGCTTGCCAACAAGGGTTTTGCCACCAAGTATTAGGTCTTGTTTGCCAGAGGGATCAAATACTTATTTCCCTCTGCAGAATGCAAATAAATTCATATACTTTCCACAATGTGATTTTCCGGATTTAATTTGTGATGTGCTATCTCTCACTGTTACCAATAACCTACCCTTCAATTATGGGCTGCTCATGTCTTTGTCAGTGGGCAAACTTACAAAATCAGCAAGGGATCAAATACTTATTTCCCCCACTGTATATAAGGGAGTTGTTCAGAATATTCTGGTCCTCCTACTACTATGCTGTAGACCTTCCGGATTACTTCAATATCTAAGCTGCCACTAGGGGGCCACCCCACTCCCATAGATGGCCACTCAACTTCACACAAGGTTCTTAAAGTACCTGAGCTTAAAGTCTGTCCATAATCATTAATTAAAAATCCTTTTTTGAAATTTCTAAGCATACAATCTAGGGGGGTAGCAATTGTTCTAGATGATGTCCCACCCATAATGCTTACAGTTACAACACACAAAGAGGGAAGGAGTTTTTGAGAATGCAGTAAGAGGTCTGCACTCTTCTAACATTCAAGCATCACACATCCCATACAGAAAATCCCACCCAACAATTTCAAATTTCTCAGATACAGATAAGCTCAAGCGTTTTCGCTTCTAGTCCCCGCGACTAGAAGGTACTAGGGCCTTTGCTGAGAATTGATCAGATTCTCCTTCCCTCTTTCTTGAGGGGCTGGTTTACAACTTCCTAGCTAGGATTACAATACAAAATACAGAATACATACCCGGCAAATGTTCTCCAGTCAGTTGGGTGCTGGGATTAATGCAGGATTTATCCCACCGCTGCCACCAAGAATTGTTGCAGGAATTGGGATAGGAATTTGTGATGCTTCAGGAGTCAGACAGCACACACCAGAATGAGAGTGAAATCTTCTTTATTTGCCAGCAAACAAAGCAGGACATCAGCATTAAGTCTCTTCTTCTCTTTCTCTCAGCTCTCTGTGTCTTTCTCTCAGCTCTCTGTGTCTTCTCCTTCTTCTATCTGTTCCTTCTGTCCTTCTCTTTCTTCTGAGCTCCTTCTGACGTAAACTGCTTCTGCTCCTACTTAAATAGGGTCCTAAGCCCTCCTCCTAGCCTAGCCCCCTTTACTCCCAATTGGTTTAAGGAATAGATTGGTCACCTTGCCTCAACCAATCATTACTTTTGAAATATCAGTTACATAGGTTTGGTATTCCTCAAACTGACCCAGTCCTACACTTAGCTTATAATTAATCAAGGAGACGAGAGCTAACTAGCCCTGACCTCGTTCACCTATCAGCTTATATATTAAACCAGCCAGAACTGCAGATAAGTCTAACCACATGTTGATCTCCTCAACTGCAGTCTTAAACAGCAGACAAAGAGTAATACAGAATTTAACAGACATTCTACATTTAACTACACAGAGTAAACATATTCTAAATATCAAAAACTTGTAAATACTAATCTATTGCCTCTCTCTAAACAGTATTTCTTCTAAGCATTTTAAACTAATCCTAAACAAACAGCCTGCTATATACCGGCTCATAATAGAATACATGTGTTTGCTTAGCAATCCATCCCTCACAAGGTTGAAAGAAATTCCTGTGTCTGACCTTTCTAACCCAGCCCAGCAAATGTAAATAACTTAAACCAGATAACATTCCTTCACTTGCTAGCAGAACTGAGAATTTAAAATAATATCTGAGCACCTTTAAACAAAATTAACCCTTCATATGATTTCTCAGAATTATTCAATTTCTTTTGCTCACTGCCTCACTTTCATGGCATGTTGAGAGATAGAATTGGAAAATATGATTATTCGAAAGAAGCACAGAAATGGAGTCAAGAGTTAGTCTTAAATATGAGACCAGACCAGGTAGAATCTTGTCTAATGTCAGTTTATCATCTAACAGATAATGCCAGTTGGTGGGAATTGCATTATAAGTTTGTACTAAGATTACATATCTCACCACACAGAGCATATCGGGCTACTCTACGAGAAAATAACAACTGCCCAAGATGTACAGAGGAACAAGCCCATTTGGGCCATATGTTTTGGACCTGCAGGAGAATCAAGCCATTTTGGGTAGCTCTCACAAGACATGTTTCTATCTTTTGGAAAGCTGTTTGGCGCCCATCACCGGAGCAATTGTTTGACGTCTTCCACATACAGAGTCCTACACCACGAGGCATGAAAATCTTCCTGAAAAAAGCTATGTTGATGGCAAGGAAGGTGATATTGCAGCTGTGGTTAGATCCGGCTGGGCCCACGATTGCACACTGGCGCTCGTCAATGATTCAATTTTGTACTTTGGAACGTTCAGGAATATCAGACTTAACCTCAAAGAAAGGAGATATATTTTGTACCACTTGGGCACCCTTTTGGGACACATTGACTTCATCAGCACGAAGCAAGATTTTGAATTTATAAGCTGGACTGAATGCAAAGAGATAGATATGCAATAGCAGGAATAGGCAACTGTTCGGAGGGAGGGGGGGAACGGGAGGGGGGAGGGTGGGAGAGGGAGAAAACATAGTAACATACTTATTTGTTTATTCTGAGACGAGACTAACTGTTAAACATGGTTTTCAAACTTGTAAAATTAATCTGACTTTCAATAAAGAGATTTATAAAAAAAAAAAATTTATATCAGGCGTGGATGCTGTTAAAAAACACCATCCTGGACGCCCAGGCCAAATATATTCTGCGTATTAAAAAAGGAGGACGGAAGACTAAATGACAGCCGGCATGGTTAAATAGTGAGGTGAAGGAAGCTATTAGAGGTAAACGAAAATCCTTCAGAAAATGGAAGAAGGAACCGACTGAAAATAATAAGAAACGGCATAAGGAATGTCAAGTCAAATGCAAAGCGCTGATAAGGAAAGCTAAGATGACTTCGAAAAAAAGATTGCGTTGGAGGCAAAAACATATAGTAAAACTTTTTTGTACATATATTAAAAGCAGGAAGCCGGCAAAAGAATCAGTTGGACCGCTAGATGACCGAGGAGTAAAAGGGGCGATCAGGGAAGACAAAGCCGTAGCGGAGAGATTAAATGAATTTTTTGCTTTGGTCTTCACAGAGGAAGATTTGGGTGGGATACCAGTGCCGGAAATGGTATTCGAAGCTGACGAGTCGGAGAAACTTAATGAATTCTCTGTAAACCTGGAGGATTTAATGGGTCAGTTCTACAACCTGAAGAGTAGCAAATCTCCTGGACCGGATGGTATTCATCCCAGAGTACTGATAGAACTGAAAAATGAGCTTGCGGAGCTATTGTTAGAAATATGTAATTTATCCTTAAAATCAAGAGTGGCTCCGGAAGATTGGAGGGTGGCCAATGTAACACCGATTTTTTAAAAAGGATCCAGAGGTGATCCGGGAAATTATAGACCGGTGAGTCTGATGTCGGTGCCGGGCAAAATGGTAGAGACTATTATTAAGAACAGAATTACAGAGCATATTCAAAACCATGGATTAATCAGACAAAGTCAACATGGATTTAGTGAAGGGAAATCTTGCCTCACCAATCTACTACATTTCTTTGAAGGGGTGAACAAACATGTGGATAAAGGGGAGCCAGTTGATATTGTGTATCTGGATTTTCAGAAGGCGTTTGACAAAGTACCTCATGAAAGACTCCAGAGGAAATTGGAGAGTCATGGGATAGGAGGTAGTGTTCTATTGTGAATTAAAAACTGGTTAAAGGATAGAAAACAGAAAGTAGGGTTAAATAGTCAGTATTCTCAATGGAGAAGGGTAGTTAGTGGGGTTCCCCAGGGCTCTGTGCTGGGACCGCTGCTTTTTAACATATTTATAAATGACCTAGAGATGGGACTAACTAGTGAGGTAATTAAATTTGCGGATGACACAAAGTTATTCAAAGTCGTTAAATCGCAGGCGGATTGTGAAAAATTACAAGCGGACCTTACGAGACTGGGCGTCTAAATGGCAGATGACGTTTAATGTGAACAAGTGCAAAGTGATGCATGTGGGAAAGAGGAACCCGAATTATAGCTATGTCATGCAAGGTTCCACGTTAGGAGTCATGGACCAAGAAAGGGATCTAGGTGTCGTCATTGATGATACGTTGAAACCTTCTGCTCAGTGTGCTGCTGCGGCTAGGAAAGCGAATAGAATGTTGGGTATTATTAGGAAAGGTATAGAAAACAGGTGTGAGGAAGATATAATACCATTGTATCGTTCCATGGTGCAGTGAAGGGCAACGAAAATGATACCGGGGATGGGATGACTTCCCTATGAAGAAAGACTAAGGAGGCTAGGGCTTTTCAGCTTGGAGAAGAGACGGCTGAGGGGAGACATGATAGAGGTATATAAAATAATGAGTGGAGTGGAACAGGTGGATGTGAAGCGTCTGTTCACGCTTTCTAAAAATAGTAGGACTAGGGGGCATGCTATGAAACTACAGTGTAGTACATTTAAAACAAATAGGAGAAAATGTTTCTTCAGCCAACGCGTAATTAAACTCAGGAATTCGTTGCCGGAGAATGTGGTGCAGGCGGTTAGCTTGGCAGAGCTTAAAAAGGGTTTGGACGGTTTCCTAAAGGACAAGTCCATAGACCGCTACTAAATGGACTTGGAAAAATCCACAATTTCAGGAATAACATGTATAGAATGTTTGTACATTTGGCAAGCTGCCAGGTGCCCTTGACCTGGATTGGCCGCTGTCGGGGACAGGATGCTGGGCTTGATGGGCCTTTGGTCTTTTCCCAGTATGGCATTACGTATGTACTTAAGTAGAACCTAAGGGTCTTAACAGAAATGTTGAATGGAATGCTTATTATTAGTTAAATTTTACTTTACTTTCAGAGGAGGGGGCCACTCGTCTTGATAGGGGGAGGTGTCCTCTGATCTGATTGACTGACCCATAATATCTCTGGATTTAAAAGGTCAGCGGAGTCAATTCCCTCTGCGCCATCTTTGTGTTTTCAGCGACTGGGGCTCAGGTTCTTTGGTCGTGTTGAATTTTTTAGGATTAATTCCTGCATCCTTCCTGAAGCAGCCATAGCATTGGTGAAACAAGGCACACTTGTTGAAGGATAGTATAAGAGGCTGGGACCAGGAAACGAAAGAGACTGCCGACTTATTTCTTCCCTGCCGGTTTGGACTCTCTCCCCCATGTTTTTAAGCTAAGTACTGCTATTTTCCACATGGGATTTACATAAAACTTGAAGTTATCAGTTTGGTATGGTGGAGTTAGGGGGTTCTATAGGGGTAGGTTCATGCAGTCTCTATTAATTACTTGAGTTTGATTCAGTCTAATGCAGTTTGGTGCCTCTCATTAGGTAATTAGCAAGGAGATAAGGGTTTTTTAAGTCACTCGATTTACTCACTCACAGTGAGTTTTTGCGACTGATTAGATTTTCCCTTTTGTCTCCTTGCTGGAACCAATGATATAAACGGACTCCTAAATTGATAAAGGGTTCTTGATACATCTGTATTTTTCCTCTGTCAGGAGATTTGAGGTTCCGTTTTGTTTAAAAGTTCTTGAGAGACACCCGCAAACTATTTATGCAAACTATTCTAAGTTTATGGAATTGTAAATAGTATACCATGCCATACTTTGTATTGTTTTTGAATATTTTTACTGCTGTAATTGTCTATTGCTCATACTTGATCTATTCCTACTGTACATCGCCTTGAGTGAATCCTTGAAAAAGGCGGTAAATAAATCCTAATAAATAAATAAAATAAACCATAAACTTATTATCTTTGGTTACGTTTTGATTTCATGATATTTATATCTACATATGGGAAGCTTTCAAATAAGTTAAAAAAAATCTTTTGTCCTCCACTTTTCAAGGCACGGCCTATCCAACTGGAACAGCTTTTGCCTTTCTTTAGATGGATCACGAACAGGCAGTCCCTTATTTCTAATAATATTTTTGCTATTATTTTCAATAGCGTTTGCTATTGTTTTGGATGAACCAGTGTGTCAGCAATCTCCGCATACTGGCTTCAAGCCATATAATGGGCTAGATAGTCTCGTACCTCCTTGTTCATAGGGTCTCCTATTCTCAATCTAACCTCCTTGATTCAGACCTGTACTGCTGCTGCCATCTTCTGGTAAACATACAGACTTGACTGGTCTCACAGAGATTCTTGCGATTACCCTGATTCCAAAGGAGACTAATGTATTTATTAACTGCCTTTATGAAGAGATTCGCTCAAGGCAGTGTACAGCAGGTTACGTGATTACCCCAAGTCCAAAGGGGACTGATGGATTTATTTATTGGTATTTATTAACTACCTTTATGAAGAGATTCATTCAAGGCAGTGTACAGCAGGTTACATTTTCTAAAAATACATTTATCAAAAAAGTAGCATATACTTTACCCCGTTTTCCCTTTTATTTTTCAATGAGCTTAGGAAAACATCTCAAACTTAATACAAAATGCAAGTTTGACATAAAATTGCAGCAGAAGTTTGAAAAACCAGCTACAGAAAACCATGGGCTTTGCCCTAGACCAGTGATGGGCAACCTTTTGAGCTTGGTGTGTCAAAATTCGCCAAAAAACCGAGCATAACTCGGGTGGTGTGTCACTTCGAGAAAAAAAACATAATTTCGCGATATTTATAGTTTAAATAACAAAAATGTATAATTGTAATATATAACTGTATTTAATAAACCAAAACCTATTTATTTAACTTACCTGCTTAGTGACTTCTTTGTTCATCTGTCAGTCGGTTTCTTTTGTTGGTCTTGATATTATTTAACTTGTGTGGGGTGCCGTGAACTAAGATAAGTGAGGGGGAGGGGGAATTCTTTAACTAATCTGCCTATTAGTGACTTTTTTGTTGCTGAATTTCATTGGCTAAATCTTCAATTGAAGGTTGGTATTTTGTACACTTCAAGCCCAAGCAAGCACTACTAACTTCATCTTTCAATCTGTTTCTTTTGTTGGTTTTGATATTATTTAACGCTGAGAATAAGGTTTCACAAAACTACGTAGAGGGAAAAATTGTGAGTAAAGCCATTGCTATATTTTTCAGGGTGCTAAAAGTGTCTGGTAATTGGATCCAGGCACTCCAAATTTCCTGGTAACTCAGATATTCTCTTAATAATTGCATCTTTATTCTGCATATCGTGAAATAGAACTGGTGCACATCTTAGGAGAGTTTCTTTAATAAATTCTCCCTCACTGAGTGCTTTTCCATGCTGAGCTATGGAGTGAGCAATGCTCAAACTTGCAGATGTTAAATTTGTAGAACCTTTTACAAATTTAAGGATGGACTTAGATTGGCTCTTATAAAAGTGTAGCTGCCTGGAAATGTATTCCTTCCTTTCATCCTCACTTTTTTTCAAGAGCTGGGAATGATTAGTTTCAAAATGTCTATTTATATTCCACGTTCTGCTTACTACCGTTTCAGTACATAGAACGCAAAATGATCTGCCATTTTTTTCTATAATGCCATACATCTCGGTCCATGTCTCTTGAAAGGGTCGGCTACTGCTACTACCACTTCCTTTACTTAACCTTGGTTTTTTATTTTTGGGTTCTCCATCAGGGGGGCAGTGACAGAAGATAGAATTATAGATGGCCTGTTAGCCCTGCAGGCAATTAGGGGTTAACTAGCCTAACTGACCACCTTATGTAAATTAAGATGGCTGCCGCTATTTCTAATGGCGGGAAACGGCACCCATAGCACATGCCCTCGCCTCTCCCAGCCTCCCCCTCACCTATCTCAGCAATGATGGTCAATTAGAAATCCACGACACCCCAGAACAGTAGATTGGATGATGGTTGCTGTGGTTATGTGGTAATGGCGATCACAGGGCCCCCAGAGATGCGTCCCCCATGGCATTCCGCTGCTCTCTGCTCCGCCGGCCGGAAGTGAGGTCAAAGATCCCCTAACGGCCGTGCAGGAGCCGGGGCAGAGGGAGCAGCAGGGAGGGAACAAGCGGAGGACTCGGAGGGAGCCAATAGGAGCGCACACGGCACCCCCCCAGCGGGTAAACATGCACGGGGGGGGGGGGGGTGATTTCGCCGGGGGGGGGGGGGGGGGAGGTCGCGCTGCACCTGGGGGGGGGGGACGCATCGGCGATCCGCCCCGGGGAACGCCGCTGCTTCTCTGTATGCGGCCACATGCGGCCGCGTGTCACCGAAAATGGCTAAGCGTGTCAGTACTGACACGCGTGTCATAGGTTCACCATCATGGCCCTAGACTGTGTATACACTATCTGAACTGCTGTAAGTCTCAAGGTGTGAAAGTCCCAGATTAATTCAGACCAAGAGTGCTTGGCAAATGGCAGTACATTTGAGGCTGCCGTATGCAACTTAAGGAATATCAGCAACATATCCTGTTCCTTGCCAAATCCAAAGGTCACTACTCCATCCTCATCCTCCTCGACCTATCCACCGCTTTTGACACTGTCAATCATAATTTACTTCTTGCTACACTATCCTCACTTGGGTTCAGGGCTCTGTCCTCTCCTGGTTCTCCTCTTCTCTCTCCCACCGTACCTTCAGAGTACATTTTCATGGATCTTCCTCCACCCCCATCCCACTCTCTTTTGGAGTTCCTCAGGGATCTGTCCTTGGACCCCTTCTTTTATCAATCTACACCTCTTCCCTGGGCTCGCTGATCTCATCTCATGGTTTTCAATATCATCTTTATGCTGACGACACCCAGCTCTATCTCTCCACACCAGACATCACTGCGGAAACCCAGGCCAAAGTATCAGCCTGCTTATCCGACACTGCTGCCTGGATGTCCAACCGCCACCTGAAACTGAACATGGCCAAGACCGAGCTCGTTGTCTTTCCACCCAAACCCACTTCTTCTCTCCCCCCACTCTCTATTTCAGTCGACAACACCCTCATCCTCCCCATCTAATCTGCCCGCAACCTTGGAGTCATCTTCGACTCCTCCCTCTCCTTCTCTGCGCATATCCAGCAGACAGCCAAGACCTGTCGCTTCTTTCTCTATAACATCAGCAAAATTCGCCCCTTCCTCTCCGAGCACACCACCCGAACTCTCATCCACTCTCTCATCACCTCTCGCCTTGACTACTGCAACCTACTCCTCACTGGCCTCCCACTTAACCATCTATCCCCCCTTCAATCCGTTCAGAACTCTGCTGCCCATCTTATCTTCCGCCTAGATCGATATGCTCATATCACCCCTCTCCTCAAGTCACTTCACTGGCTTCCGATCAGGTACCGTATACAGTTCAAGCTTCTCCTACTCACCTACAAATGCACTCAATCTGCAGCCCCTCGTTACCTCTCTACCCTCATCTCCCCTTACACTCCTACTCGTAACCTCCGCTCACAGGACAAATCCCTCCTCTCAGTACCCTTCTCCATCACCGCCAACTCCAGGCTCCGCCCTTTCTGCCTCGCCTCACCCTATGCTTGGAATAAACTCCCTGAGCCCATACGCCAAGCCCCCTCCCTGCCCATCTTCAAACCCTTGCTCAAAGCCCACCTCTTCAATGTCGCTTTCGGCACCTAACCATTGTACCTCTATCCAGGAAATCTAGACTGCCCCCAATTTGATTGACTGCACTTTTGTCCTTTAGATTGTAAGCTCCTTTGAGCAGGGACTGTCCTTCTTTGTTAGATTGTACAGCGCTGCGTAACCCTGGTAGCGCTTTAGAAATGTTAAATAGTAGTAGCAGTAGTAGTAGTAGTATTTTATTGCATGTAATTACTAAACAAAAACGAGCAGAAAACAAATGACATTTCATGTTTTGTCATTCACTATAAATAATGCACTCAACCCAGTTCTATATATTGCATCGAAATCCAGGCATGTTCTATAACATGTGTACCTTAACTGTCTTAACAAGCAATAATGAACACTAACTGGCAATAATTAAGGTTTACACACAGAACTCACTAAGAGTATTCTGTAACGCACCGCGCCTAAATTCTAGCATACTCAGCCAAAAAAGGGCGTGGTTATAGGAATTTCGTGTGTGTTCCAAAATTTACACACACTGTTATAGAATATGTCCCTGTGTGTCTAAATCTATGTGCCAGTATTTACGCCATGTTTCCCTTGGTGTAAACAGATGCGCATAGTTTTAAACGCTGTGATATCAACCAAGCGTATTCTATGTACCACGTATAAATATGGGCGCCACTTAAAGAATACGCTTAGGTGGAAATTTATTACGCTCGGAGTTTTCAGGCATCATACATAGAATCTGGTCCTCTGTGTGGAAAGAGGGCACACTATTTCACACAGAGTGAGCACCTTTTCCCTGATAACTAACTAACTAACTAACATTTCTAAAGCGCTACTAGGGTTACGCAGCGCTGTACAATTTAAACATAGAAAGACAGTCCCTGCTCAAAGAGCTTACAATCTAAAAGACAAGAGAACAATCTAGAGGACGAGTGAACAGTTAATCTAATAGGGTGGATAGATTGGGGCATTCTATATTTCTCAAGCGGTTAGGCGCCGAAGGCAGCATTGAAGAGGTGGGTTTTAAGCAGAGATTTGAAGATGGGTAGGGAGGGGGCATGGCGTATGGGTAAAGGAAGATTGTTCCAGGCATAGGGTGAGGCAAGGCAGAATGAGCGGAGCCTGGAGTTGGCAGTGGTGGAGAAGGGTACTGAGAGAAGGGCTTTGTCCTGTGAGCGGAGGTTGCGGGCGGGAACATAGGGGGAGATGAGGGTGGAGAGGTAGTGAGGAGCCGCAGACTGAGTGCTAACAGATAAATCCTAATTTGGGGAGTGTGGTCCTTAATAGAAAACTCCCTAGATGTTTCTTTTTCATTCTGGATTTTGAACTAATTTACATGAGCAGCAATAAACACAGAGAACTGGGGCCCTTTCCCAAGTGACCGCAAAAACAGCAACTACTCCCAACAGCAAGTAGTCTCAGAGTTTACGGGGAAAATATACATACAAGTTCAAAAATAATCCCCCCCCCCCCCCCACACACACACAAACTATAAAACCTTCACCTCATGAAGTGGTCTGTGCTGCAAATTTAAAAAAAGTAATTAAACAAATCAATGATGCTTATACTGTGCGGGTGTTTAAGCATCCCATTTTCACTGTACTGTTTCTACAGCTGCAGAATTTCACCCAGTGTTTGCCATTCAGGAAAAAAAAAGAATGCTGGGACAAACGGGAAACCTACAGGCACACTTTAGGCCTATTTATAGAGTGGATATGATAAAAGCAGATCAATAATAGATGATACAGGATCCACCACGTCGTGTGTGAACCACTGCACATGTATACCCTCTTTTCATATCCCACCTAATTCTATAAAAAGTTCCTAAAAATGTGTGCGCAAATTTGGGCACATACCTAATTTGCACATGCATTTTAATTGAAGCTAATTAGTTCCAATAATTGGCTTAACAAGCAAACAAGCAATTGTTGGCACTAATTAGATTTAATTGCAATACACGTGCCTAAATTTTATACACTAGTTAAAAAGGGGGTGCAGAATTGGGTCATGGGCAGAAAGGGACATTCCTAAAATTTATGTGCCCAGTTATAAAATAATGGTCATACACACCTAATTTAAGTACAACAATTTGCACCATGTTTCAGTTGTTGCAAATGACCATGCCTAAAGTGCATCTAAATGGCAGATGAAGTTTAATGTGAGTAAGTGCAAAGTGATGCATGTGGGAAAGAGGAAACCAAATTATAGCTACATGATGCAAAGTTCTACATTAGGAGCCACTGACCAGGAAAGGGATCTAGGAGTCATCGTTAATGATACGTTGAAACCCTCTGCTCAGTGTGCAGCTGTGGCTAAGAAAGCAAATAGAATGTTAGGTATTATTAGGAAAAGAATGGAAAACAAAAATGAGGACATTATAATGCCTTTGTATCACTCCATGGTGCAACCGCACCTCGAATATTGTGTTCAATTCTGGTCACCACATCTCCAAAAATGATATAGTGGAATTAGAAAAGGTACAGAGAAGAGCGATAAAGATGATAAAGGGGATGGGATGACTTCCCTATGAGGAAAGGCTAAAGCGGCTGGGGCTCTTCGGCTTGAAGACGACTGAGGGGAGATATGATAGAGGTCTATAAAATAATGAGTGGAGTGGAACGGGTGGATGTGAATTGTTTACTCTTTCCAAAAATACCAGGACTAGGGGGCACGCAATGAGGCTACAAAGTAGTAAATTTAAAACGAATCAGAGAAACGTTTTCTTCACTCAACATGTAATTAAACTCTGGAATTTGTTGCCAGAGAATGTAGTAAAAGCAGTTGGCTTAGAAGGTTTAAAAAAAAGGTTTGGATGGCTTTCTAATGGAAAAGTTCATAGACCATTATTAAAATGGATGTGGTGAAAAATCCACTGCTTATTTCTAGGATAAGCAGCATAAAATGTACTTTTTTGAGATCTTGCCAGGTACTTGTGACCTGGATTGGCCACTGTGGGAAACAGGATGCTGGGTTTGATGGACCTTTGGTCTTTCCCAGTATGGCAATACTTATGTAAATACTATTCTAGAAACCATACCTAACTTTAAATGCAGTTTATAGATTAGCACTTTTTCGGCACCGATTCTTTTAGGCGCTATATATAGAATCTAGCCTATAATGTGCAGAAGTCCAAAGAGTACCTACATTTATTGGAAACAGACAAAAACAACAAAATAGCCAGAAAACTCCAAATAAAATGAAAATGTTCATAAACACAAGAAAAGACAAACCTTTTCTGGCTGCCTATTCCTAGTACAGCCATTATTATGCATGAGTGAAGTGGAGCAGCACTAATAGACACAACTCAACTAGTTAGACCTAGGATTTCTGGGTTCTAGTCCCAGTGTGGCCTGTCTTTCCAAGACAGATACACCTGCTGATTATTTCATTTAACAGAAGGACTTGTAGAAGTGGCACTTCTGAAATTATAATTCTGTAAATTCTACATTTTTATCCTGTTTTTCTATATGATGCTACAAGAATTCAGGCATGAGGGGGTTCTTTCGCCGGGGTGAGGGGGTCGCGCTGCACGGGTGGGGGGGGGGGGGGGGGGCGCATCGGCAATCCGCCCCGGGTGACAGCGCCCCTAGGAATGGCACTGTTTGGCAGCAAGGGATCCTCAGAAGCTTAGCGGAGATTGTGCCCTGAAAATGGCAGACGAAAATCAAGGTCAGGTATACACATAAAGTAGCACATATGAGTTTAAATTGTTGGGCAGACTAGATGGACCGTGCAGGTCTTTTTCTGCCGTCATCTACTATAGTAAGTTTGTGCCCAGATGTACAGTACACAGGTGCTTGTGGCCCAGAGGGAGCTGCTCCCTGCAGGCAGAGGAAGGCTCCCCAGCACCTACAGAGAGGGCACATAAGGGGACTGAAGTAGGGCTAAGATTGGTTACTGTATGTATTGTAATGGTCTGGGATAGTTTGGGCGTGTAGTAATGCTGTGTCTAATATAGGTTTTAGTGTATGATGGAGGAACAATTTTTGATAAAGATTTATATGATTGTTTATTTAATGCAGAGGATTTATTGATAACTATATTGTCATCAATTTTACCAATTGTTTAAGTGTTGATACACTTCAAAGGAGAGAGAAGAATCTAACATTACTTCCAGTGCTCTGGAAGATTTCTCTACTGTCCACTTCTCATTTAGTACAATCTGAATAATTTCAGGCAAACTGTCCACTTGATTAGTGAACCAGAGAACCTTGGTTTTACTTGTATTTAGCTATAACATGGAAGCCAATGCCCATGCTTTTGGCTTCTCTATGCACTCAGTTACAAGATGTATAAGTCAAATTACTATGTATGGGTACCAAGATAAAAATATCACCTGCATTATGAGTAGACAACTTCATCAGCAGCCAGAAAAAGAGAGAATCAAGAATGCTCATGAACACATTGAAAAGAATCAGTGATAAAGGGGATACCTGTGGAACCCCACATGGAGGTTGTCAAGCATCTGATAAATTTCCTTTCATCTTAACATTTTCTATGAATTAAACATTTTCTAAACCAATTCAATACCAATCCTGTAATACTTATCTCCAAGTTTTACGAGCAATAAACTATGATTAACCTTATCAAATGCTGCTGACAGGTCGAACCGAAGCAAAATCACCTGGGTATTATTTGCAAGCAACTCTTTTAAAAGAGTATGGTTGGATTCATCTCATCATACGGTCTTTAGCTGTACTGTATCAAAACTTTGGAACTCCTTACCAACAGATATAAATAAAGAAGTAACATACTCTAAATTCAAATCAAGGCCAAAGACGTGGTTATTTATTCAGGAACATGGATGAAGGTGTTAAATAATTGTATTTTTTTAAATGGTGTATTGGGGTCTTCTAATCATTTAATATTTGAATTTTAGATTCCATTTCAGTTTTCCTTTTGTATCTCTAAAAATCAATGTTATTAGGTAAAATACTGTTGTGCTATGTACTTCTCCCTCCTCTTGTGTTCACTGGATATTTTATGTAGTTATTTTATTTTTAATATGTTTTTATTGTATTTGTTATGAGAATTATGTCTGTATGTTTTTGATCTATGTTACTTAGAGGCATATTTTCAAAGCACTTTGGGAGGCTAAGTTCCATAGGTTTCTATAGAACTTTGGGAGGCTAAGTGCTTTGAAAATGAGCCTCCTTGTAAACTGCATTGATATGTTTAATGGAATGTGGTATATCAAGTACCATGGAACAAAATACAATAAACAATATAAAAATAGAAATATGAAGACAAAACTGAACTAGGAACCCCAAATCAATCTCAGCAGGTACTGCAACACTGGAGAAAAGATAGAAATTTTATTTTTTATTTGTTACATTTGTATCCCACATTTTCCCACCTATTTGCAGGCTCAATGTGGCTTACATAGTACCGTAAAGGCGATCGCCAATTCCGGTATGAGCAATTACAAAGTGATGTAGTGGTAGAATAAGGTTCACGTGTAACAGTCACAATAGGGACTCGTAGAGAGTAAGAGTTGTGTTATGTCCATTACACTCTTTGGTTTTGATTGTGTTGCAGGGTTCAGGCATTTAAGTTGGGTCGGTAGGGTATGCATTTTTGAACAGGTTAGTTTTTAGTGATTTCCGGAAGTTTAGGTGGTCATATGTTGTTCACGGCTTTTAGTAATGCGTTCCATAGTTGTGTGCTTTTCCTTTTTGTACTGAACATAATACAAAGACATCTTTGATGCACATTTCCCCATCTCATATTCCACATATTAATCCTCATCTCTCTCTCCTTCCCCTCCGCTCTGCTCCAAGCTGGTCATTTATCCCTCCAATCCCCTTCCCCTCCCACATGAGGTCCGGCATACCCCCCTCTCTCAACCCCCATCCCAGTCTACCTACAAATATGTGTGTGTGTGGTTTGTTTTAAAAAAATTTTTAACAGGGGGTCACTGGCAGCAATTCTGATACCCTGGGTGCAGTTGGCACCAGAGCTTTCCTCTGCTGCTGCGATGTATTCCACCCAGGCTAAAATAGGAAGTTGTGTTAGAGGGGGGAGATATGATTGAGGGAAAGCTCAGGGGCTGGCCCCAGGCAGAGTAGCAGAATCGTTACCAGCAACCTCTATAAAGAAAGGTACATTTGAAGGTAGACCAGGGAGGGGCAGAGATGCCAGACTATGTGGACCCTATGTAGCTGTGGGGCTCAGGGCAGGTGCCCTTGCTGCCCCCTTTAATGTAGGTTCTGTCTGTGCACCCTGTCTCTCGCTCACTGGGAGTATGTCCCACTCATTTGAGCATGAGAGCCTTCAAAATGTTTGAGTCCCCTTTCACACTCACTCATTAGAGCTTCAAAGCTAGTGTACAAATCCTGCTAACTACTTTTACAAGAAGCATGCAAAACAAAACGCCAGCAGCGGTGGTGGTACTGGAAGGCCACATGTGTAACACACACTGCCTTTACCTCTCTCTAG
Organism: Microcaecilia unicolor; assembly: GCF_901765095.1. Taxonomy (NCBI): domain Eukaryota; kingdom Metazoa; phylum Chordata; class Amphibia; order Gymnophiona; family Siphonopidae; genus Microcaecilia; species Microcaecilia unicolor. The sequence goes on from NC_044044.1 coordinate 53,640,424, forward strand.
CTGTACTCTACGCTGCCTCACGATCCCTTCATCAAACTCTCCCCCCTTGTGGCCACCAGCAAGTAAAGTGGGTCTTTTACTAAAATTTAGCGTGAGTTACCTTTAGCAGGGCCCATATTATTCCTATAGACCCTGTGCAGATAACTCCAGCTAAACTTTAGTAAAAAAACCCCCCTAAAGAACTTCATTTCTGGCTGCAACAGAACCAAAGTCTCGAAAGGAGCAGTGAGATTTCATGGCTCATACGGCACAGGCCGAGATGAAACACTTAAAACACTTTTCTTGGTGACGGGCCGCATGGAGAAGAGTCCATAAACCACTACTAAATGGACTTGGGAAAAATCCAGAATTCCAGGAATAACATGTATAGAATGTTTGTACGTTTGGGAAGCTTGCCAGGTGCCCTTGGCCTGGATTGGCCGCTGTCGTGGACAGGATGCTGGGCTCGATGGACCTTTGGTCTTTTCCCAGTGTGGCATTACTTATGTACTTATGTTTTTTTTACGAGGTTAGAAAAGATCATACGCATTCGGCTGCCCTCACATTTCCCCCTCTACTCCTCCCTCAAACTCATATCTTAAAAACGATCTATGAACTAACTAACTTCCGCAAACTACTGAAGACCCATCTCTTTAACAAGGCATACCACAAAGATCAACAAATATGATCTCCTCCACATATATCCAGAATTGTCTTATAATATTTGCTTGTTATACAACTATCATGCTTTATTATTATCATGTTACCCAAAATACTTCTGTAATACTAAATGTCTATTCTCGTATATATTTCCACTATCCATGATGGAGTAAACCCTTTTCTTGAGCCATGATTTGGCCTGTTCTGATCGTGCCAGCTATCCAAGGTCCGCAGACTCACTTCTGATTGTCTCTGTTCTGGTCCAACATCACGGGGAGTGCGGCGGTTTATCCTTGCTCCGTTGCCGGCGTGTCTCCGCCCTATCTGCCCATGCTGTCAGCTGGGCCTGGCGCTGCCTCTGCAGTCCTGCTGTTTCAGAGGAGGTGCCTGTCGCAGATGTCGTTCAGCTGCTGGTTGCCGTTTGGGACCGCCATCGGGATCGGGATTGGTCTCAGGGGATGGAAACGGATCGCGGGCAAGACAGACACATCTTACGTCCATATCTTGCGACTGACAGCGTCCTCCTACACGGAAGCTCCAGAGGGCCCTGCCCTGCCAGGCAGTCTTTCAGTCGAGAGATTCGTACTAGCACATGTTGCATTGTGTCACCTAGCCACGTTGGACGGTCTGAAAATGGCTGTGCTGCACAACTACAGAGTTATCCATCGATCAGCTGTTCGTCGTCGTTGGAGATGCCCGATAGTGCCTCTTCCTGCCAAATATGATGTTTCTTCTCAGCTCTGCTGTCCTGTTCACCTGATTCCATGATTCCCAGCGAGTCAAGACCTGATTCTGGACCTTTCCTTTTCCTTCCTTCCTCCTCTTTCTTTTACTTTTCTCTCCCATACCTGCCTGTTTATTTGTTTTAAGATTGTATTTTTATTCCCTTCCTTCCTCCTCTTTCCGTTCCATCCCTTCTCCCTTTTCATTGTAATTATTTTATTAGTTCATTGTAAGCCGCTTTGGGGCTGCAAAACTGTGGCAAAAGGCGAGGTATAAATGACCTAAAATAAATAAATAAATATTGTAAGCCACATTGAGCCTGCAAAGAGGTGGGAAAATGTGGGATACAAGTGCAATAAATAATAAAACAAATAAATATCTGATTCTGAGGTTGCCCAATCCCACAACTTCCCTTCTCCAGTGCCTCCGTCCTCTGAAGGAGATCTATTGGACGACTGAGTCCTTGCCCCTTCACCTATGACACACACGTCCCGCCTTGCCGGAAACAGGAAGTAGCGTCACAGAAGAGGACGGAAGGTGGGTCACACGCTGGGGAGCTTAGGAAAGCTGCAGCAAAATTAACCTCCTTGCTGCAAGGCTGTGTCGCGGGCAATCTCAAAGAACCCTAGAGGCTGCACGGGAACGGGGTTTGCGGGAATGCCTTGGCAATCTCAGTTACCGCCAACCTACCTAGCTCTCCAAGATGTTCAAGCACTCCTTCTTCCCTTCCCCTCAATAATTCATCGCAGCCACACTTACTTCCTGCCCGGCGTAATGCAGCAAAGGTCATGCTGACATACACAGACCAGGAAATTAAATGACAGGGACGGCATGATGTCAAGAAGATGAAGTAGCCGCCATACTGGTGGACGCAAAACAAACTAACCCCGCTGCCGCATCGTTTTTGGGAATAGAAACGGCTGATGGGGGCGTGTCAAGATGGCGCCGTAGCGGGAACGTTTGAAGCGAGCTCCTGCCTTCAACTACCGATTTCAGCTGGTTTTCTATGTCTTTTTTCTTAAATGCCACATACAAAACGGAAAGGGGCGATCCGGAGGGATCCCTTACCTCCAGCGACGTCCATCCCGGTAGGCGCGGGTGGTGCGCTTCTTCCCCGCTTTATCCCAGAGAAGCAGTGCAGAGTCCTTAGCGGGTCGAGCCGGTGGAGCGGCTTCCCCGCTGGAAGCTGAAATATCTCTCTCCCCGCCATGCTCTGCGACGCCTCCTTGCCCTGCTACTGTGGTGAGTCGAGCGGGGTTTCACTCGGAACCCGGAAGGGGTGAAACCGAGGAGCCCAGAGGGAAGCCCGATTCTCAAAAGACATCTGGGGCAGCAGGAGAGATGGAGGTGAGCTTGGAAAGGATCTGGATGAAGCTGCTAGAAATAGAAAAGACCCTGAAACAATCATCTGAAGAGGTAAAACTTTTGAGTCTAAATGTTCAGGAGGTAAAGAACTCCCTTGAATTGGTGAAGCAAGATTTTTCCTTAAAAATTGAGACCTTACAAAGAGAGACTAAACAAAATGACGAATTTAAAGTGGCTGTGATAAAGGATACTATAGATTTAAGAAGAAAATTAGAACAAGTGGAGAATTATAACAGGAGATTGAATCTCCGTGTATTGAATTTTCCAAGGTTGTTGGCTGTATCACCAAATGATATGTTTAACAGATATTTGAAAGAAAATCTGAGATTCCCTCAAGAAGTGTTTCCCCCACTGAACAAGATTTATTATATACCAACTACAATGAAAAAAGCAGATACAGAGAATTCAACAGGTTTGCAAAACGTCACGGCCATTTTGGAACAGACTATTGAAGAAGCACCTGAAAGGGGGACGTTGTTAGTTTCGTTCGTTTTTCAACAGGACTTAAATGCAATAATGCGTCTTTATTTTAAGTCAACAAATAGGGTATTTGCAGGTCAGAAGATTTGGCTTTACCCTGATGTGACTAAATTCACTCAGGAAAAGCGAAAAAAATTTCTATGAGGTCTAAAGTTCTGGAATTAGGGGGTTCTTTCCTCCTGGCATATCCCTGCAAATGTGTTATTAGATTAAACCAGGCAAAATACATATATTATACACCTGATCAACTCCAGACCTTCCTAGATGGTAGAGAACTGCAGAGATAAAGTTTGTAATGGGATATACGGAACCAAAAATATTGCTTAATTATGTACAGTGGGGGAAATAAGTATTTGATCCCTTGCTGATTTTGTAAGTTTGCCCACTGACAAAGACATGAGCAGCCCATAATTGAAGGGTAGGTTATTGGTAACAGTGAGAGATAGCACATCACAAATTAAATCCGGAAAATCACATTGTGGAAAGTATATGAATTTATTTGCATTCTGCAGAGGGAAATAAGTATTTAATCCCTCTGGCAAACAAGACCTAATACTTGGTGGCAAAACCCTTGTTGGCAAGCACAGCGGTCAGACGTCTTCTGTAGTTGATGATGAGGTTTGCACACATGTCAGGAGGAATTTTGGTCCACTCCTCTTTGCAGATCATCTCTAAATCATTAAGAGTTCTGGGCTGTCGCTTGGCAACTCGCAGCTTCAGCTCCCTCCATAAGTTTTCAATGGGATTAAGGTCTGGTGACTGGCTAGGCCACTCCATGACCCTAATGTGCTTCTTCCTGAGCCACTCCTTTGTTGCCTTGGCTGTATGTTTTGGGTCATTGTCGTGCTGGAAGACCCAGCCACGACCCATTTTTAAGGCCCTGGTGGAGGGAAGGAGGTTGTCACTCAGAATTGTACGGTACATGGCCCCATCCATTCTCCCATTGATGCGGTGAAGTAGTCCTGTGCCCTTAGCAGAGAAACACCCCCAAAACATAACATTTCCACCTTCATGCTTGACAGTGGGGACGGTGTTCTTTGGGTCATAGGCAGCATTTCTCTTCCTCCAAACACGGCGAGTTGAGTTCATGCCAAAGAGCTCAATTTTTGTCTCATCTGACCACAGCACCTTCTCCCAATCACTCTCGGCATCATCCAGGTGTTCACTGGCAAACTTCAGACGGGCCGTCACATGTGCCTTCCGGAGCAGGGGGACCTTGCGGGCACTGCAGGATTGCAATCCGTTATGTCGTAATGTGTTACCAATGGTTTTCGTGGTGACAGTGGTCCCAGCTGCCTTGAGATCATTGACAAGTTCCCCCCTTGTAGTTGTAGGCTGATTTCTAACCTTCCTCATGATCAAGGATACCCCACGAGGTGAGATTTTGCGTGGAGCCCCAGATCTTTGTCGATTGACAGTCATTTTGTACTTCTTCCATTTTCTTACTATGGCACCAACAGTTGTCTCCTTCTCGCCCAGCGTCTTACTGATGGTTTTGTAGCCCATTCCAGCCTTGTGCAGGTGTATGATCTTGTCCCTGACATCCTTAGACAGCTCCTTGCTCTTGGCCATTTTGTAGAGGTTAGAGTCTGACTGATTCACTGAGTCTGTGGACAGGTGTCTTTCATACAGGTGACCATTGCCGACAGCTGTCTGTCATGCAGGTAACGAGTTGATTTGGAGCATCTACCTGGTCTGTAGGGGCCAGATCTCTTACTGGTTGGTGGGGGATCAAATACTTATTTCCCTCTGCAGAATGCAAATAAATTCATATACTTTCCACAATGTGATTTTCCGGATTTAATTTGTGATGTGCTATCTCTCACTGTTACCAATAACCTACCCTTCAATTATGGGCTGCTCATGTCTTTGTCAGTGGGCAAACTTACAAAATCAGCAAGGGATCAAATACTTATTTCCCCCACTGTATGTAAAGGGTATGATACATACCTGTAGCAGTTGTTCTCCGAGGACAGCAGGCTGATTGTTCTCACGACTGGGTTGACGTCCGCGGCAGCCCCCACCAACCGGAAGAAGCTTCGCGGGACGGTCGGCACGCAGGGCACGCCCACCGCGCATGCGCGGCCGTCTTCCCGCCCGTGCGCGACCGCTCCCGCCAGTTGAATGACTAGCAAAAATGAAGAAAACGCAACTCCAAAGGGGAGGAGGGAGGGTAGGTGAGAACAATCAGCCTGCTGTCCTCGGAGAACAACTGCTACAGGTATGTATCATACCCTTTCTCCGAGGACAAGCAGGCTGCTTGTTCTCACGACTGGGGTATCCCTAGCTCTCAGGCTCACTCAAAACAAGAACCCAGGTCAATGGAACCTCGCAACGGCGAGGGTATAACAGAAATTGACCTACGAAGAACAACTAACTGAGAGTGCAGCCTGACCAGAATAAATTCGGGTCCTGGAGGGTGGAGTTGGATTTACACCCCAAACAGATTCTGCAGCACCGACTGCCCGAACCGACTGTCGCGTCGGGTATCCTGCTGGAGGCAGTAATGAGATGTGAATGTGTGGACAGATGACCACGTCGCAGCCTTGCAGATCTCTTCAATAGTGGCTGACTTCAAGTGGGCCACCGACGCTGCCATGGCTCTGACACTATGAGCCGTGACATGACCCTCAAGAGTCAGCCCAGCCTGGGCGTAAGTGAAGGAAATGCAATCTGCTAACCAATTGGAGATGGTGCGTTTCCCGACAGCGACCCCTAGCCTGTTAGGGTCGAAAGAAATAAACAATTGGGCGGACTGTCTGTTGGGCTGTGTCCGCTCCAAGTAGAAGGCCAATGCTCTCTTGCAGTCCAATGTGTGCAACTGACGTTCAGCAGGGCGGGTATGCGGCCTGGGGAAGAATGTTGGCAAGACAATTGACTGGTTAAGATGGAACTCCGACACCACCTTCAGCAGGAACTTTGGGTGGGTGCGGAGCACTACTCTGTTGTGATGAAATTTGGTATATGGAGCCTGAGCTACTAGGGCTTGAAGCTCACTGACCCTACGAGCTGAAGTAACTGCCACCAAGAAAATGACCTTCCAGGTCAAGTACTTCAGATGGCAGGTATTCAGTGGCTCAAAAGGAGGTTTCATCAGCTGGGTGAGGACGACGTTGAGATCCCATGACACAGTAGGAGGCTTGATAGGGGGCTTTGAGAAAAGCAAGCCTCTCATGAATCGAACGACTAAAGGCTCTCCAGAGATGGCTTTACCTTCCACACGATAATGGTAAGCACTAATCGCACTAAGGTGATTCCTTACTGAGTTGGTCTTGAGGCCAGACTCTGATAAGTGCAGAAGGTATTCAAGCAGGTTCTGTGCAGGGCAAGAACGAGGTTCTAGGGCCTTGCTCTCACACCACACGACAAACCTCCTCCACTTGAAAAAGTAACTCTTTTTAGTGGAATCCTTCCTAGAGGCAAGCAAGACCCGGGAGACACCCTCAGACAGACCCAACGCAGTGAAGTCTACGCCCTCAACATCCAGGCCGTGAGAGCCAGGGACTGAAGGTTGGGGTGCAGCAACGCTCCGTCGTTCTGCGAGATGAGAGTCGGAAAACACTCCAATCTCCACGGTTCCTCGGAGGACAACTCCAGAAGAAGAGGGAACCAGATCTGACGGGGCCAAAAGGGCGCTATCAGAATCATGGTGCCGCGGTCTTGCTTGAGCTTCAGTAAGGTCTTCCCCACCAAAGGTAGGGGAGGATAAGCATACAGGAGGCCGGTCCCCCAATGGAGGAGAAAGGCGTCCGACGCTAGCCTGCCGTGTGCCTGAAGTCTGGAACAGAACAGAGGCAGCTTGTGGTTGGTCTGAGAGGCGAAAAGGTCCACCGAGGGGGTGCCCCACTCTCGGAAGATCTTGCGTACCACTCTGGCATGGAGCGACCACTCGTGCGGTTGCATGACTCTGCTCAGTCTGTCGGCCAGACTGTTGATTACGCCTGCCAGGTACGTGGCTTGGAGGAGCATGCCGAACCGACACGCCCAACGCCACATCCCGACGGCCTCCTGACACAGGGGGCGAGATCCGGTGCCCCCCTGCTTGTTGACGTAATACATTGCAACCTGATTGTCTGTCCGAATTTGGATAATTTGGCAGGACAGCCGATCTCTGAAAGCCTTCAGTGCGTTCCAGATCGCTCGGAGCTCCAGGAGGTTGATCTGCAGATCCTTTTCCTGGAGGGACCACATACCCTGGGTGTGAAGCCCATCGACATGGGCTCCCCACCCCAGGCGAGATGCATCCGTTGTCAGCACTTTCGTGGGCTGCGGAATTTGGAATGGACGTCCCAGGGTCAAATTGGTCCGTATGGTCCACCAGAGCAGTGAAGTGCGGCAACTGGTGGAGAGGCGGATGACATCCTCTAGATTCCCAGTGGCTTGGAACCACTGGGAAGCTAGGGTCCATTGAGCAGATCTCATGTGAAGACGAGCCATGGGAGTCACATGAACTGTGGAGGCCATATGACCCAGAAGTCTCAACATCTGCCGAGCTGTGACCTGCTGAGACGCTCTGGTCTGCGAAGCCAGGGCCAGGAGATTGGTGGCCCTCGCTTCGGGAAGGTAGGCCTGAGCCGTCTGGGTATTCAGCAGAGCTCCTATGAATTCCAGAGACTGGGCTGGCTGGAGATGGGACTTTGGGTAATTTATCACAAACCCCAGCAGCTCCAGAAGTTGAATAGTGCACTGCATGGACCGGAGGGCTCCTGCCTCCGAGGTGTTCTTGACCAGCCAATCGTCGAGATATGGGAACACGTGCACTCCCAGCTTGCGTAGGTAGGCCGCTACCACCACGAGGCACTTGGTAAACACTCGTGGGGCAGAGGCGAGCCCAAAGGGCAGCACACAATACTGAAAGTGCCGTGCGCCCAGGCGGAATCTGAGATACTGTCTGTGAGCTGGCAGTATCGGTATGTGAGTATATGCGTCCTTTAAATCCAGGGAACATAGCCAATCGTTTTTCTGAATCATTGGCAGCAGGGTGCCCAAGGAAAGCATCCTGAACTTTTCTTTGACCAGGAATTTGTTCAGGCCTCTCAGGTCTAGGATGGGACGCATCCCCCCTGTTTTCTTTTCCACAAGGAAGTACCTGGAATAGAATCCCTGCCCTTCCTGCCCGGGTGGTACGGGCTCGACCGCATTGGCGCTGAGAAGGGCGGAGAGTTCCTCTGCAAGTACCTGCTTGTGATGGGAGCTGAAAGACTGAGCTCCCGGAGGACAATTTGGGGCAGGGAGGCCAAATTCAGGGCGTATCCGCACCGCACTATTTGGAGAACCCACTGGTCGGAGGTTATGAGAGGCCACCTTTGGTGAAAAAATTTTAACCTCCCTCCGACCGGCAGATCGTCCGGTACGGACACTTGTAGGGCGGCTATGTTCCCGTGGATCCAGTCAAAAGCCCGTCCCCGGCTTTTGCTGTGGAGGCGCAGGGGGCTGCTTAGGCGCACGCTGTTGACGGGAACGAGCGCGCTGGGGCTGTCCCTGTGCCTGACGAGGCCTTCGGGCCGGCTGGTTGTACCTACGCTTCGCAAAAGAATAGGGTGCAGCCTGCCGGGCCCGGGAAAAAACGCCCGCCCGTGGGGGCGGGTGCTGAAGGCGCCCGGTGGGAGAGCTTGTCGAGAGCGGTTTCCCGCTGATGCAGTTGGTCAACCATCTGCTCGACCTTCTCACCAAAATGTTATCCCCCCGGCAAGGGACGTCAGCCAGTCTCTGCTGGGTGCGGTTGTCCAGGTCAGAGGCACGCAGCCATGAGAGCCTGCGCATCACTATACCTTGGGCCGCAGCACGAGATGCCACGTCACAGGTGTCAAAAATCCCCCTGGACAGGAACTTTCTGCACGCCTTCAGCTGCCTGACCACCTCCTGATATGGCCTGGACTGCTCCGGCGGGAGCTTATCGACCAGGTCCGCCAGCTGTTGCACATTGGTCCGCATGTGGATGCTCATATAGAGCAGGTAGGATTGGATGCGGGTCACGAGCATGGAGGATTGGTAGGCCTTCCTCCCAAACGAGTCCAGAGTGCGAGACTCCCGCCCCGGGGGCGCCGAGGCGGTATCCCTCGAACTCCGTGCCCTCTTGAGAGCAGAATCCACGACCGCTGAGTCATGGGGCAACTGGGGCCGCATGAGCTCTGGGTCAGAGTGGATCCTGTACTGGGACTCTGCTTTCTTGGGAATGGTGGGGTTAGTTAATGGTCGCACCCAGTTCCGAAGCAGCGTCTCCTTCAGGACATTGTGCAGCGGGTACCGTGGAGGACTCTCTAGGTGGTGATGGATAGTCGAGGACCTCGAGCATCTCGGCCCTCGGCTCTTCCACAGAGACCACGGGGAAGGGAATGCTAATAGACATATCCCGCACAAAGGAGGCAAAGGAGAGACTCTCAGGAGGGGAGAGCTTCCTCTCCGGTGATGGCGTGGGGTCCGAGGGAAGGCCCGTAGACTCCTCTGAGGAGAAATATCTCGGGTCCTCCTCTTCCCCCCACGAGTCCTCATCCTCGGTATCGGACATTAGCTCATGTAGCTGAGTCCGGTACCGGGCCCGGCTCGACGTCGAGGGCACCGAGGTCTCGGTGTCGTCGAGCGGTGGACTCCCGCGCCGGCGGGGACGGAGCTCCCTCCATCGACGTCGACGGGGACTCCACCTGCGTGGCGGTCGAGACCGGCACCGCAAGCGGCGGCGGTGTCGACAGCCCCGGCGCCGGGCTAGAGCTCGCCGGCGCCACAGTCATCGGCGTCGGGGGCGCAAGCACCCCCGACGCCGGCAGAGCCTGGCGCATCAGCCCTTCCAGGATCCCCGGAAGGATGGCTCTGAGGCACTCGTCCAGGCCCGCGGCCGGGAAAGGCGGTGGGGGCCGGTAAGGGTGTCGGTGCCAGAAGCTGCTGGGGGCCAGGAGACGGCACCGAGGTGCCGGAACCCCGACGCGTCGGTACCTCCACCACCGACGGAGATCTCTCCTCTCTGCGATGACGCTTCGGCGTCGACTCCTCCTCAGGGTGCACCGAGGGCTCCCGGTGACGGCGCTTCTTGTCCTTTTTCCGGTGCACGTCACCGGCGCCGGAGGGCATGGAGGAGGAGGAGGTCGATCCCCCTCGGTCTCGAGGTACCGGGTCCGACAGGGTTCGGTCCCGTGGCTCACGAGCTGAGGGAGTGACCGGGGCCGACTGCCCACGCGGCCTCTCAACCCCACTCTCACCGGCGGACCGGCGGGCCGACGGGACCTGTTCTCCTGGGGTCGCTGCCATCGGTGCCGATGTCTCGGGCATCGATACCGGTACCGAAGAACCGGCCTTCGATACCGATGCCGTCGAGGTCGACGTCGAGGGGCCGGCGCAAGTTCCAAAAAGACGGTCCCGTAGAACTTGCCTCGCAACCTGAGTCCGTTTCCGGAGACCGAGACACAAAGCGCACGACTTGAGATTGTGCTCCGGCCCGAGGCACTGGAGGCACCAAGCGTGGGTGTCGGTCTGCGAGATCGGCCGGCCGCAGCGACCACACTTTTTAAATCCACTCGGGACCTTCGAGGACATCGACGGAAAAAATCGCGTCGGCGAAGTCAAAGTCGGCAATGGTGGCTAAAATCACACCACGAAAAAACTAACCGACCGAGCGGCCACTAGGCCGCAACGTGGCGTCCCCGCTAGAAGCGAGGGAAAAGGGGAGCGCGTGCTCCACACGCGCGAAATCTTTTTTTTTTTTTTTTTTTTTTACAAGACAAAAGAAAGAAAAGAAAAGAGGAAACCGAACGGGAATCCAAAAGCGACGATCCGCGTAAACGCGGTCGAAAATCCGGCGGCTGAACAGAGAGAGAGGCAATTGCACAACTCTCTCAGTCGCGGAAAAAAAGTAACTGGCGGGAGCGGTCGCGCACGGGCGGGAAGACGGCCGCGCATGCGCGGTGGGCGTGCCCTGCGTGCCGACCGTCCCGCGAAGCTTCTTCCAGTTGGTGGGGGCTGCCGCGGACGTCAACCCAGTCGTGAGAACAAGCAGCCTGCTTGTCCTCGGAGAAAGTGGTGTTAACTTCACAGATTCCTACCCCCCCCCCCCCCCCTTCTTAATGTAGAGGTCTAAAGAAGCCAAGTGATGTACAGTTATTTGAAGAAATACTCTTTTTTTTTTTTCTTGTTTACTTTGTAATTATTGGCTATATTACACTATGCAGTGTCGATATCTCTGTAAGTATATGAAATCAATAAAAATTATATTAAATTTGGGAATAGAAACATGCTGGCTTTTGTAGCTTAGGGAATGTACACAGAGGCATCGTCAGAACAAATAACCTTGCATCAGCTAGAGTAGTAGTTACTTCTAAATCGTTATCAGTGTGTTATTTCGAGGGGCTTGTTATAGGGATACCCTAGCATACGTTGTATTGGTGCTGAGATGTTTTTCACCTAGTAAAGAGCCACCACAACAGACACTGAGTTATGAGTATCAGGTTCTCAACATTCAGAGTTTCTATTTATACATCAAAACATAGAAAAGAAAATAGGATGAGTATCAACTTAATACATCTTTTGATTAGCTTTGGAAGGTAACCCTTCTTCAGCTCACCACTTTACTATTTAACATAGTAGCATAGTAGATGACGGCAGAAAAAGACCTGCACGGTCCATCCAGTCTGCCCAACAAGATGAACTCATGTGTATACCTTACCTTGATTTGTACCTGTCTTTTTCAGGGCACAGACCGTATAAGTCTGCCCAGCACTATCCCCTCCTCCCAACCACCAGCCCCCTCCCACCACCGGCTCTGGCACAGACCGTATAAGTCTGCCCAGCACTATTCTCCGCCTCCCAACCACCAACCCCGCAACCCTCTAAAAGTAGAGGGCTGTTTTTAAACATTAATTAGGTTGAAACCTGGGAGTATTTAACATTTTTTTTCACATGGGTACATCAAAAGAGAAAGATGGTATGTAGGAACTTGTTTCTTTTGTTTTGTGAAATGCAGCGGTATATTATAAAGATGCACTTGATATTTTTTAGTACTACTACTTAAAAGACAGGTATTGAATAATGAGGGAAATACTACCTTCATGCAGAAGTCCAGAGTCAGTCTAAATGTGCTAATTCTGTTGTATATGTTTATTTCTACTTAGTCTATTTGGATGTAAATGCAGGCAGCACACTATTAGCCGCCAAGTTCATATAAAGTTATTTATTTTCATTGGAAAATAAGCCTGTTGGCTGCCTACTATGTGAATATTCCATCACCATTTCATTATTGCTACCACGTATTACATATTTAGGGCATTTGATTAAACCTTTGATTGGATGGACCATACAGGTCATCTGCCGTCATCTACTATGCTACTGTGGTCTTAATTTGTTTATCCAGACCTTACGTGCATATGGTATTGCTTTTTAAACTCAAAGGCGAAACCTAAGGGTGGTTGCACAATTAGGTATAAACTGTATTGTTTCTGACTTTACTTGTTTTGGACTGCTTTGGGTCCTTCTAGTCTGTACATCTGCTGTCTAGAAGTTTTGAAAATGGAAATGAGGAAATAAAAATTAAGTTTTGGATGTACTCTGTAGAAGTTGTTGTTTACTTTTGCAGTGTGTATATGGCTGCCAGTTCTGGTGTGTGCGTGTGATAATGTGTGAATAACTGTTGAGAGAATGACACAGAGACAAAGTCTATTCTCCTGTGCCTGTGGGTTCTGTCTCTGTCCCCACTCCATCCCTGCAGGGTCTGTCTCTGTCCCATCCCCACAGGTTCTGTCGCCGTCCTCGCCCCATTCCTGTGGGCTCTGTCCTCATCTAAGCCCAGAAGCCGAAGTATGAAAAGGAAGAATATGCTGTGCAACTGTTGTTTGTAAATCACAAATAGAAAATAATAATAATAACAAGCAACTATAATAACCTCCCCACAGCCACCCCCTACCCTTCCAACCCCAACAATAGCTGACTTCTGCGACCCTAAGGAATCTTAGAATGGCAAATCAAATACAAAGCACTGATAAGGAAGGCAAAGAGAGACTATGAAAAGAAGATTGCGTTGGAGGCAAAAATGCTTAGTAAAACTTTACTAAGTATATTAAAAGCAAGAAGCCGGCAAAAGAATCAGTTGTATCGCTAGATGACCGAGGGATAAAAGGGGCACTCAGAGAGATCAAGGCCATAGTGGAGAGATTAAATTAATATTTTGCTTCTATCTTCACCAAGGAAGATGTGGGAGAGATACTGGTTACAGAAATGGTATTCAGAGTCAGAGAAACTGAATCAAATCTCTGTAAACCTGGAGATGTAATGAGTCAATTTGATAAATTGAAGAGCAGCAAATTGCCAGGATCAGATGGTTTTCATCCCAGAGTATTGACAGAATTGAAAAATAAACTTGCAGAACTATTGTTAGTAATATATAATTTATCTTTAAAATCAAGCATGGTACCGGAAGATTGGAGGATGGCCAATATAACACTGATTTTTTAAAAAGGGTTCCAGAGGTGATCCAGGAAATTACAGACCTGTGACCCTGATGTTGGTGCCGAGCAAAATGGTAGAGACTATTATAAAGAACAAAATTAAAGAGCTAATTCAAAAGCATGGATTAATGCGACAATGCCAACATGGATTTAGTGAAGGGAAATCTTGCTCCACCTATCTACTACATTTCTTTGAAGGGGTGAACGAACATGTGGATAAAGGTGAGCCGGTTGATATTGTGTATCTGGATTTTCAAAAGGCATTTGACAAAGTACCTCATGAAAGACTCCAGAGGAAATTGGAAAGTCATGGGATAGGAGGTAGTGTTGTGGATTAAAAACTGGTTAAAGGATAGAAAACAGAGTAGGGTTAAATGGCCAGTATTCTTAATAGAGAAGAGTAGATAGTGGGGTTCCCCAGGGGTCTGTGTTGGGTCTACTGCTTTTTAACATGTTTATAAATGATCTAGATATGGGAATAACTAGTGAGGTAATTAAATTTGCAGACGACACAAAGTTATTCAAAGTTGTGCAAGTTGTTAAATCGCAAGAGGATTGTGAAAAATTGCAAGACGACCATACGAGACTGGGCATCCAGAAGGCAGATGATGTTTAATGTGAGCAAGTACAAAGTGGTGCATGTGGGAAAGAGGAACCCGAACTATAGCTATATGATGCAGGGTTCCACGTTAGGAGTCACCAACCAGGAAAAGTATCTAGGAGTTATTGTTGATGATACTTTGAAACTCTCTGCTCAGTGTGCTGTGGCAGCAAAGACAGCAAATAGAATGTTAGGTATTATTAGGAAAGGAATGGAAAATAATAATGAGGATGTTATAATGCCTTTGTATCACATGGTGCAATTCTGGTCACCGCATCTCAAAAAATATATAGTGGAATTAGAAAAGGTACAGAGAAGGGCAACGAAAATGATAAAGGGGATGGGATGACTTCCCTATGAGGAAAGGCAGAAACAGCTTGGCTGTTCAGCTTGGAGAAAAGACGGCTGAGGAGCAATATGATAGAGGTATATAAAATACTGAGTGGAGTGGAACGGGTAGACTCAAATCGCTTGTTTACTCTTTCCAAAAATACCAGGATTAGGGGGCACACAATGTAATTAAACTCTGGAATTCGTTGCCAGAGAATGTAGTAAAACCAGTTAGCTTAGCAAGGTTTTTAAAAGGTTTGGATGGTTTCCTAAAGGAAGGCTCCATAGGCCATTATTAAAATGGACTTGGGAAAATCCATTTTCTTTCCGGGTAAGCAGAATAAAATGTATTGTATTGTTTTGGGATCTTGCCAGGTACTTGTGACATGGATTGGCCACTGTTGGAAACAGGATACTGGGCTTGATGGACCTTCGGTTTGTCCCAGTATGGCAACACTTATGTTCTTTTTTTTTTTTATAAACAAGAAAAAGCAACACTGGGCCTTCAAGAAAGAGACAATGGCAGTCCTTTATTGTGAAAAAGACCCGACACAGGCCGTGTTTCGGCGCACAAGCGCCTGCCTCAGGGGTCAAAGTGTGTCTTCACAATATATGAGCAAGAATGTTCAGACAGTCTGAGTAAATTGCCAGCCACCACTTAGCATTTGTTCAATCCTACCAGACGCTGTCTGTGTCAAAACTGCCAAAAGATAGGACAGACGCCATTACTGGCTCAAAAACAAGAAATAAAAAACAATCACTCTCATGGTTTACTGATGAGCTACTACACATGAAAAACTGTGCAGGAAACGTAAAAGAACATGGGCCAAAAACAAAATAGACACAAACAAAGCCACATGGAGAAAAGCTGTAAGAAAATATACAGACAACATAAAGCTAAAGCAGAACGCTACAACACATACGCAAACCTTGAACAGACCAAGACGAAAAAAAATATTTGAACTCATGAACAAACTACTGAAAACCCAAACATTATCTTTCCATCAAAACCCACTTCTCCTCTTCCTCCACTTTCTATCTCAGTTGATAACACCCTCATCCTCCCCGTCTCATCTGCCCGCAACCTCTGAGTCATCTTTGACTCCTCCCTCTCCTTCTCTGCGCATATCCCGCAGATAGCCAAGACCTGTCACTTCTTCCTCTTTAACATCAGCAAAATTCGCCCTTTCCTCTCGGAACACACCACCCAAACTCTCGTCCACGCTCTCATTACCTCTCGCCTTGACTACTGCAACTTACTCCTCACTGGCCTCCCACTTAGCCACCTATCCCCCCTTCAATCTGTTCAGAACTCTGCTGCACGTCTTATATTCCGCCAGAACCGATATACTCATATCACCCCTCTCCTCAGGTCACTTCACTGGCTTCCAATCAGATACCGCATTCAGTTCAAGCTTCTCCTTCTTACCTACAAATGCACTCAGTCTGCTGCCCCTCACTACCTCTCTACCCTAATCTCCCCTTACGTTCCTGCCCAAAACCTCCGTTCACAGGACAAATCCCTCCTCTCATTACCCTTCTCCACCACCGCTAACTCCAGGCTCCGCTCATTCTGCCTCGCCTCACCCTATGCTTGGAACAACCTTCCCGAGCCCTTACGCCAAGCCCCCTCCCTGCCCATCTTCAAGTCTTTGCTTAAAGCCCACCTCTTCAATGCTGCGTTCGGCACCTAACTCTTACCTCTCAGGAAATCCTGACTGCCCCAATTTGACTGCCCCTATCAGACTGACTGTTCACGTGTCCTTTAGACTGTAAGCTCTTTGAGCAGGGACTGTCCTTCTATGTTAAATTGTACAGCGCTGCGTAACCCTAGTAGCGCTTTAGAAATGTTAAGTAGTAGTAGTAGTATTAACATCAACTGAATCGCGGAAGAGCTAGCACAATATGTCAAAAACAAAAAAACAAACAAGATTAAACCTAGCAAAACAACAAACATCCATAACTGATTTCATGCAAGAATGTGAAAGTAACGACATCTACACCGCAGCAGATGGAATCTGGTCCACATTTAAATCTCCAGAACTAAACACAGTAAAAAAAAAAAACTATTAATAAAATATGCATATATATATATATATATATATATATATATATATATATATACTGTATGCTACACAACTGCCCCAACTACATGATGAAAGATCCACTGGACTGATTCATCGAGAGCTTCACCAAACACATCACATATATGTTCCCAAAAAAGATAACATATTTATTTGGATTTGAATTTTGCTCACACCTTTTTCAGTAGCAGCTCAAGGTGAGTTACATTCAGATACATTGGATATCTGTAGTATTAATACCAATCCCCAAGAACTCAAAAAGCAAAATTAGCGACATCACCAACTTCAGACCAGTGGCCTCAATACCACTACTGCCCAAAACAAAGGAGAGACTTGTAGCATAACAGCTAATGAAATACCTGATGCAATTTTCAATCTTTCATAACTCCCAATTAGGCTTTAGACCACAACACAGCGCTGAGACTGTCACAACAACCTTGATAATGAAGCCTAATATGCCAAGGGCAAAACTTAGTACTACTGCAATTCAATATGTCAAGCACGTTTGACCTAGTAGTCCACACGACACTAATGACCCTACTTGACCACATGGGAGTCGGCGAAGCAGTGGCAGCATGGTTCAATGGTTTCCTCAGGACCAGATCCTACATTGTGAAGATGTCTAACTAGCTATCAACCTCATGGACCTTTGAGTGCGGGTTACCACAGGTATCACCAATACTGTTCAATGTAATGATGGCGCCACTCGGAAAAAAACTGGAAACAGTGGGCTTCAACCCATTCATATATGCAGACAACTCACCATCTACATACTGTTTCACAGAAATAACGGAAAGAATTTTAAAAAAGGCCTGAACCTCATGGAAAACTGGGCAACAACTTTCAAACTAAAACTAAACAGAGAAAAAACACAAATTCCTGGTTCTAACCAGCCCACACAAACCCACATCTTACCAACATTTCACAATCAACTAACAAACATACCAAATTGAAATATTAGGAATTATCCTTGATAAACATCTATCACTGGATAGTCAAATATCAGCAGTAACACCAAAATGTTTCAAAACACTATGGAAACTGAGAAGGTAAGAGACTACTTTCCTAGACAATCATTCTGGTTAATAGTTCAATCAAAAATACTATCCCTATGAGGAAAGGCTAAAGCGGCTAGGGCTCTTCAGCTTGGAGAAAAGGCAGCTGAGGGGAGATATGATAAAGGTCTATAAAATAATGAGTGGAGTTGAACGGGTAGATGTGAAGCGTCTGATCACGCTTTCCAAAAATACTAGGACTAGGGGGCATGCGATGAAGCTACAATGTAGTAAATTTTGAAGCTACAATGTAGTAAATTTAAAATGAATCGGAGAAACTTTTTCTTCACTCAACGTGTAATTAAACTCTGGAATTCGTTGCCACAGAATGCGGTAAAGGCGGTTAGCTTTAAAAAAGGTTTGGACGGCTTCCTAAAGGAAACGTCCATAGACCGTTATTAAATGGACTTGGGGAAAATCCACTATTTCTGGGATAAGCAGTATAAAATGTTTTGTACATTTTTGGAATCTTACCAGGTATTTGTGACCTGGACTGGCCACCTTTGCGCTTTCCCAGTATGGCAATACTTATGTACTTATGTAATGAAAGGAGAGTTTAATTTTACTTCCATTTATGTTTAAACAATTTTATTGAGAAGTCAGCTTGTTAAACCATAACAGTCCATGCCCCTTAGCAAATTACACAAACAAAACATGTTGCATAACTCCACTCATTGTGGAACAACATCTCAAACATTTGAATATTTCTTCCCTATCCCTGAGCATCCTTTTATCTCCCCCCATGCTATTTCACATAATCTCTAAAAATAACAAATCATACAAAATATGCATTTGCCACAGAACACCAGACTATCAAATACTAACTATCTTCAGTCACAGTTCAATAGGCTATCTAACTCAACATCAAGATCTTACCAAACAGGCCAACCCCCCCTCCCTAACATCCCCCCCGTCCTCTCCCCTCCTTCCCCCCTCCCCCCTCCCAGGAACCAAAGGGAGCCATAATAATCCTAGTGGACAGTCACCCGTTATTGAGGAGGAAGCTACGTCCTCTGGGACTTAGATGTTGTAGATAAGGACCCCAAATTGCCAAAAAGGTAGTTCGTCTCCTCTGGGAAAGCCTAGAGTCTCTAGCCTCCCAGGCTATCAACAGGTGGAGCTGATTCCTCCAATGCCAGTAAGCCAGGGAGTCTGCAACAGTCCAATATTGAAGAATACATTTCCTAGCTACTAAGCACATCTTGCGAAGCATTAATATCTCAAATCGATTCCTACCTCCAAAAGTCCCTGGTACATCCAACAGTAATTGCTCTATCATCCTCAACACAGGAATGCCCAGCTGATGTGTCCAGAACAGTCGGATTTTACTCCAAAACCTCTCCAGAGCTGGGCAGCTCCAAAACATATGTACTAAGGTGCCCGGGCTCCTCCCACACTTGAGACACTCTAGACCATGATACCTCCCATGTGCGTCAATTGAGAAGGAGCCACATACCCTCTATAAATGTATCTAACTGTTACACTTGTGGTGGAAAGTGTGAGCCCTCCAAAGCCCACCAAAACCTTCTGTACCCACAAATAGGTGACACCTGCAGCCATAAGGGCTATTCTAGTGGTGTACAATTAGGTACAGAAGGTGTTTGGTGGGTTTTAGAGGGCTCACTATACAATATAAGGGAGCAATGGTGAGATTTGTACCTTGGAGCTTTTATGTGAAGTCCACTGCAGTGCCCTCCTACATCCTAATGACTTGATTTTGTGCATTTTTCACTTGGATGTTTTTTAAATACACAGAGCACATTGGGGGGGGGGGGGCATTTTCCATATATACTTTGGAGGAAAGGAAAAACAGGGATGACATGATACAGACATTCAAATATTTGAAAGGTAATAATCTGCATGCAAACCTTTTCTGGAGACGAGAAGGTGGCAGAACTAGAGGACATGAATTGAGGTTGAAGGGGGGCAGACTCGGGAGTAATGTCAGGAAGTATTTTTTCACGGAGAGGGTGGTGGATACATGGAATGCCCTCCTGCAGGAGGTGATGGAGATGAACATGGTAATGGAATTCAAACGTGCGTGGGATAAACACAAAGGAATCCTGTTTAGAAGGAATGGATTGGGTGGAGACGCTGGTAATTGGGAAGCAAAACTGATGCTGGGCAGACTTCTATGGTCTAAGCCCTGATCGTGACTGAATAGATAGGGATGGGCTTGAGTGTAAATTTGAAGGGGCTTCGACATTAGCTTCATAACTTTTAATACAAGAAGAGTGCTGGGCAGACTTATGCGGTCTGTGCCCTGAGAAAGACAAGGACAAATCAAACTCGGGTATACATATAAAGTATCGCATATCATGTAAAATGAGTTTATCTTGTTGGCAGACTGGACTATATTGAAAATGGTGAGTAGAAAGGAATAATTGTTTCCTCAGCTGCCTTTGCTTTCTAACAGGAAACACCCTGCTTCTCTGACCCAGAAGTAAAGTTTGAGATCAACAGAAGTACAGTTTCATGATTGTATGCACATCTTGGGAAAGAACAAATGTCACTAGGAAAATTGTTCCAATAAAGCTGGCAGTGACCCAGCCTCATAATCTTCCACAGGAGTGGAGAAGTAGCCCAGTGGTAGAGCAGTGAGCTACGAGCCAGGGGAGCCTAGTTCAAATCTCACTGCAGCTTCCTATGATCTTGAGCAAGTCACTTAACCCTCTATTGATTCAGGTACAAACTCAGGGCCCTGTTTACTAAGCCACACTGTAGGCGTGCTAGTGTTTTTAGCGTGTGCTAAAAATGCTAATACACCTTAGTAAGCTAAACAGGGACAGAAAAATATCTACTGTACCTGAATTTATACTGCTACAATAGCTTGAAGGCAGTGTATAAAAGTTAAAAATAATTAAAAAAAATAAACAAACAACCCCACTCCTTCCAGAGGGTTTCCATTCTCAGTATTAAATATTTCTTGAATAGTTTACGCGAGGAGTGGCCAAAGAATTTGAAATTTTGTGACACAGGAGGAGTTCATGTCCCAAGAGGAGCTAATTCAGAAATGTGAAAGGGCACCTTGAATTATCTCAGTCCTCCAAATCCATCATTATTTGCAAACGAGAAAGATGGATTTTCTTAGGGATCTTAATCCCCTGGAGGATCTTCTTTTGCAAGGGGCCTGCTAGCAAAATTCTCAGGAAAATGTAAAAATCTCTGATTGAGACCTCTACAGTTCTCTAGCTGCTCCAATTGTTATAATTATTAGCATTTGTATAGCACTACCAGACGCAAGCAGCGCTGAACACCTGACACAGAGAGACAGTCCATGCTCAATAGAGCTTACAATCTAAAATAATACAGACAGACAAGACAATTAAGGGCGAGGGAAGTACTGGGTGAGAAGGAACAAGGGGGTAGGCAAATGAGTAGTGGCTAGTAACCAAAAGCAGCAGTGAAAAGGTGGGTTTTCAGCATAGATTTGAAAACAGGTAGAGATGGAGCTAAACGTACAGGCTCAGGAAGTTTATTCCAGGCATAAGGTGCCGCGAGAGAAAAGGAATGAAGCCTGGAGTTAGCAGGTGGAGGAAAGGGGGACGACAAGAGAGATTTGTCCAGTAAGCGGAGGTCACGGGGAGGAATGTAGGGAGAGATGAGAGTGGAGAGGTAATGGGGAGCTGCAGAATGGATGCATTTAAAGGCCAGTAAGAGAAGTTTGAACTGTATACGGAAGCGGACAGGGAGCCAGTGAAGTGACTTGAAGAGTGGGCTAGTGTGGGTATAACGATTTTGGCAGAAAATAAGCCGTGCTGCAGAATTTTGCACAGACTGGAGAGGAGAGAGATGACTGAGCGGAAGACCAGTGAGAAGTAAATTGCAATAATCCAAGCGAGAGGTGACAAGGGTGTGGATAAGGGTTTTGGCAGCGTATTCAGAAAGGAAGGGGCGAATTTTGCTAATGTACAATTGTTGATGTACCATTATCTTACCTTTAATTAATTCTGCGTGGATTTACTTAATATCCTCCACATTCTGTTCCACAGTCTGCATTCTGCTTTTCATCCCAGCCAGGGTACGTTCTAAGTTTTGTGTCAGTTATTCTATGCCATCTTTAACAGCAGCAACAGAGGCAGTTCCATAAGAAGATGCTTAAATTTAGGAACAACACAAGGGATTATTATATAACACATCAAACTAGGCAAAATACTTAAATGTATAAATAAAGGCTAGTCATTTGCCATTCCAAATTATGGCAGACCACAATACTCGACAAGATAGGAATCGGTGGAAATATACTCAAATGGATCAAAGGATTCCTAACCATAAGGTCATATCAAGTAAAGTCAAACTCGATTATTTCTCCACCCTGGGAAACTGATTGTGGAGTACCACAGGGATCACCTCTCTCACCCATCCTTTTCAATCTAATGATGACCTCCCCTTAGCCATGTCTCTTTTCAATCAAGGCCTTAACCCTTTTCTGTATGCGGATGATGTCACAATATATATACCTTTCAAATCAAACCCTTCAGAAATCACCAATATAATAAAAAACAGCCTTAGCCTAATGGATATCTGGGCTACGACATTCAAATTAAAACTCAACAAAGAAAAAACACTGCCTCATTATTTCATCTCATCATTTCATTAACCATCCCACAGCCATACATACCTCGGAACATACTCTTCCAATCTCAAACAACCTTAAAATCCTCGGCATTAATACTGACAGCAACCTAACACTAGAGAACCAAGCCTCTGCCATTACAAAGAAAATGTTCCACAAAATGTGGAAACTCAAACGGGTAAAACAATTCTTCCCGAGGGAAACTTTTCACAACATGATTCAAACAATGGTACTAACACATGTCGATTATTGCAATGGAATATATGTGGGTTGCAAAGATCAAATCCTTAGGAAACTACAGACAGCTCAGAATACGGCAGCCAGGCTTATATATATGGAAAATCTAAATTTGAAAGCACAAAACCCCTCCAGGAAAATCTACACTGGCTTTCTATCAAGGAACTTATTGCTTTCAAGATATCGCTTTCAAGATTTGTACCTTTGTTCACAGAATAATACATGGTCTAGCTCCGAGCTATATGACTTACCAATTAGAAACACAATTGAATCAGTCAGAATATACTTGACTCTTCACTTCCCAAGTTGTAAAAGCCTGAACTATAAATCAACATTCGTCAAGTTTCTCTTACATATGCACACAGCTCTGGAATCCACTACCAAAACGCCTGAAATCTATGAATAATCATCTAGAATTCTGAAAAAAACCTAAAAACTCCCCTGTTCAAGAAGGCATACCCCCACAGAACTGACATAATTACTGAATATACACCCCAACCTATTTAATGATACTTCTTTACTGTATTTGTCGTTGTAATTGTACCCCTACACTGTATTTGTTTTTCGCCTCTGTAACTGTAATCACCTCTCCGGAACTATGTAAGCCACTTTGAGCCTACTAATAAGTGGGAAAAGGTGGGATACAAATGTACGTGAAATCCACAACTAAGAAAATGTTCCACTCAATGTGGAAACTCAAACGTGTGAAACCATTCTTCCCGAGGGAAACATTTTGGAACCTGATACAATCAATGGTACTAAGCCACCTAGATTACTGCAATGGAATTTATGCGGGATGCAAAGAACAACTCATAAAGAAACTTCAGACCACTCAAAACGTGGCAGCCAGGCTTATATTTGGAAAAACGCGATTTGAAAGCGCCAAACCCCTCCATGAAAAATTGCACTGGCTCGCAATCAAAGAACGTACTGCTTTCAAAATCTGCACCCTGGTTCATAAGATTATCTGCGGCGAGGCCCCGGGATACATGACAGACCTCATCGACCTACCAATCAGAAATACAACCGGATCAACACGAACATATCTAAACCTCCACTACCCAAGCTGCAAAGGACTCAAATACAAATCAACTTATGCATCCAGCTTTTCCTATATAAGCACACAACTATGGAACGCACTACCAAAAGCCGTGAAAACAACCTCTAACCACCTAAACTTCCGGAAATCACTAAAAGCCTACTTGTTCAAAAAGGCACACCCTACTGACCCTACTTAAATACCTGAACCCTGCAACACTACGAAACCAAAGAACGTAATGGATATAACTTAACTCTTCCTCTATACGATTCCCCAGTGGCATAGCCACAGGTGGGCCGGGGCCCATCCAACAGTAGCACATGATTAGAGGTAACTGCTGGGGATCCCAAGTTCCGCCAACTGAAGACTTCCCCCTGATGGTAATGCAAATGCTACTCTCTACGATACCGGAACCTGCACATGCTCAGTTTTCAGTGCATGCCTGTTGCAGACTGCCAAGGGGGAAAGAAGAGTTTTCCCACCAGCTGAGATTTTTTTTTTTGGTGGTGAAGGAGGGGGAGAATACTTGGTGCCCACCCACTTCTTGCCTAGGCCCACCTAAAATCTGTTGTCTAGCTACGCCCCTGCGATTCCCTAATTATGTTTGTTCCACATGAACCTTATTCTACCATAACATCACTGTGTAACTGTTTATACCGGAATTGGCGAACGCCTTTACGGTATTATGTAAGCCACATTGAGCCTGCAAATAGGTGGGAAAATGTGAGATACAAATGCAACAAATAATAGGAAAAAGCAAAGTAACAAAAAATCCCCCTCTCTATGCAAATAGTGTGATGGAACTGTTTACCATCACTGCACATGAAAAAACCTTTTACTTCCAAACAAGTGCAAAGTCTCCAAAACTATGCAAACAAGATAAATAACATACTTATCTGTGCAAAACTTCTGCACAATCAGGAGGCACAATTATGACATTCCAGTGCTCATATCATATGTTATAGCTGTCTCTCCTAATTCTGCAGACGTTTTGCAAAACATAAGTAAATGATTTATTTGTTATCTGCAGCAGGGCCCATTTTATTTCTATGGGCCTTGCTGCAGATAACTTGAGCTAATTTTTAGTAAAAGACCCCCATAGTTTTGGAAACTTTGCACTTTTTTTATTGGAAGTAAAAGGTTTTTTTCATGTGCAGTGATGATAAATAGTTCCTCCATGTTATTTGCAGAGAGAGGGGGACAATTTTGAGCACATTCTCTCTTATTTTCTGTGTTTTTTCTAATGATTTGATGTTATTAACATAGTAACATAGAGGGGCATAATTGAACGTCGCCGGCGAAATACATGGCCGGCAATGTATTTTGGCGGCGCCGCAAACAGCTGGTCAGACCCGTATTTTCGAAAAAGATGGCTGGCCATCTTTTGTTTCGACAATACGGTTCCGGCCAGCCAAATGCCTTGGATCTGGCCGGAGTTTGAGATGGCCGGCTTCGTTTTTTAGCGATAATGGAAAGTTATGTCTGCCATCTCAAACCCCGGCCAAATTCAAGGCATTTGGCCGTTGGAGGAGCCAGCATTTTTAGTGCACTGGCCCCCCTGACATGCCAGGACACCAACCAGCCACCCTAGGGGTCACTGCGGTGGACTTCAGAAAAGCTTCCACATGCATAGCTCCCTTACTTTGGGAGCTGAGCCCCCCAAACCCACTACCCACAAATGTACTGCACCCACTAAAATTGCTCCAGGGACCTGCATACAGCCTCTAGGACTTATTGCTGCTGTATAACTTTGGCACACCAGTTCACACCTGAAGACTAATCTCTCTGAAAAAGTCCTTTCTTGAAATAACCACGTTTACTCACAGGTAACTGCAGATCAGAGGTTGTGCCCCACTGGCAAAGAGTCCCCTGGTACTAAGATTAGCAGTAGGTCATAGCTGGCACAATGGTGTACAATGCCCTCTTTCAGCACCATTCAAGGTAAGAACTACATTCTCTAATGTGGGTAACACAGGAAAGGGAACTAAAACTGGCTTACAAAAATGGCCACTACCGCATGGACTACAACAGGAAACAAAACAGGGCACGCTCTGACCCAGTTAGCAGGGGGGGAAAGCACCATGGGAGTAGAGCCCAGTACCCTACATCCACCACAATGCATTGCTAATGTGATTCTGCAGGGCACCTAACAGAAAAGTGTCACAGTCACCCGAGAGCCACATCGCAACCAGGGAAAGGCTGTCGGAGGATACAACACATTCTGCTGTCATGGAGGTGGGTACGGCATTTGAGGCTGGCAAAAAAGGTTTTTAGTTTTATTTTTTTTAGTATGGAAGGGGGTTGGTGACCACTGGGGGAGTATGGGGAGGTCATCCCCCATTCCCTCCAGTGGTCATCTGGTCAGTTGGGGCACCTTTTTGAGGCTTGGTCATGAAAATAAAAGGACCAAGTAAACCCGGCGAAATACGGCTTAACGCCGCTTTTTTTTCCATTATCAGTGAAAGCCGGCCATCTGGTAGCCACACCCATGCCCGCCCATGTCGCCCCCTTGAACTTTCGCCGGCGAAGCAATGGGAAAGCGGCGATGCTGTCAAAAATGCTGCTTTCGATTATACCAATTTCGCCGCTTTTAAGAAATCGCCAGCCATCTCCCGATTTGTGTTGGAAGATGGCTGGCGATCACTTTCGATTATAAGCTGAATAGTAACATAGTAGATGACGGCAGAAAAAGACCTGCACGGTCCACCCAGTCTGCCCAACAAGATAAACTCACATGTGCCATCTTTTGTGTGTACCTTACCTTGATTTGTACCTGTCCTTTTCAGGGCACAGACCGTATAAGTCTGCCCAGCACTATCCCCACCTCCCAACCACCAGCCCTGCCTCCCACCACCGGCTAAGCTAATAATTGTTTTGCATGACAAATGACTAGTCTTCATATATATGCCTAAATTTAGGTGCCAAAAGCGTGCATACATCACAGAATTCCAGCAGGTGTATGGCATGAATAATTCAAAGTTATGCGCAAAAGTGCTAGGCAATGTTCTGTAACCGGCATGAATAAGTCGCTAAGCACACAACTGCAAGGGGGGGTGGGGGTGGGGAGGTGTACACATGAAACATAGAAATATTGACAAATATAGGCAGATAAAAAAACACATGTCCTATCCAGTCTGCCCATCCATCCCATCTTCTCTCCTTATCACTCCCTTAGAGATCCTATATGCTTGTCCAAAGCTCCCTTGAATTCAGATACTGTTTTCACCTTCACCATTTCCACCGGGAGGCCATTCCATTAATTCTCTATCCTTTCCATGAAGAAGTACATAAGAACATAAGAATAGCCATAACGGGTCAGACCAATGGTCCATCTAGCCCAGTATCCTGCTTCCAACAGTGGCCAATTCAGGTCACAAATAGTCGACAGAATCCCAAATAGTAGCAAGATTCATGCTCCTGATCCCAGAGACAAGCAGTGGCTTCCTCATGTCTGTCTCAATAACAGACTATGGACTTTTCCTCCAAGAACTTGGCCAAACCTTTTTGAAACCCAGATACACTAACTGCTGATATCATATACTTGGCAAAAAGTTCATTAAGTGAAAAAATATTTCCTCCTCCTCCTCCTTGGAAAAAAGGCATTCAGGATGTTTGGTTTAAAAATTTAGAAATGGAAACAGCTGAAATTAATTGGACACAATTCAGAAATAAAATAATCGGACCAGCTCAATCCAGTATAATGCAATCCCTGTATTTCTTAATACACAGAGCAATATGGACGCCAATGAAGAAAAGGAACAAATGTTAGTATTGTGATAAATTTGAGGGCGCTATAAACTCATTTGGATACAAATATGGAAATCCATTCAAGATATATTAGGATTTCTAGCCCAGTTTTTAATTAGTGCTGTAATCTTTATTCTTTAGATCTATTCACCAAGAGCTTAATTTAACAAAAGACAAGCACTATCTTTTCAATATATTAGTTTTGATTGCCCTAGAAATGATTCTTGGAAATTAGAAAAAAGTGCCGATACTCTACACTGAGCAAAAGTGGGGATAATGATGTCACTGGATCCACACTCACGTTAATAATTTATTGATGACCCAACACAGCTGTGTTTTGGTGAACGCCTGCATTAAATAACATCTTTATGTTCTTTATCCTTAACGGCTATGTTTTCACTGACTCCATATACCTGGAAATTCAGTGCCAGAGCATTGAATTTCCAGGGATAATGATGGCGACAGTCAGGAAAGCGCTGATCGCTACTGGTTGAATATTGGGCCGTCTTCACTGGGAGAAACCAGAACAAATTGAACAAAGATTTCTCTGCATAAAGAATAATGCTATCATTGCTGTTCTATCAAAGAAAAATCACTCTAGATTTTTCAAAGTGAATGGGCTGTTGTCAGCATTAGCACCAGTGGCGTAGCAAGGGGGGGGCGGGAGAGGCGGTCCGCCCCGGGTGTCAGCTCAGGGGGGGGGGGTGCTCCCTGCCAGCTCCCCCCCTCGGCGCATCGACACCCCCTCCGAACAGCTCCCGCACCCTACCTTTAAAAAGAATATCGGAATCCGAGGCAAGGCACAGCGCCTCGCGCCTGCAATTAAAAGAAATGTGGACAGTCGGGCCTTCTCTCGCTCTGTGTCCCGCCCTTGCGGAAATAGGAAGTTGCATCAGCGGCGGGCGGGACAGATAGAGCGAGGGAAGGCCCGACGGTCCACATTTCTTTTATATGCAGGGCAGGCGCAAGGCGTTGCGCCTCGCCTCGGATTCCAATATTCTTTTTAAAGGTAGGGTGCGGGAGCTGGTCAGGGGGGGTCATCGTGCTGCACCTGGGGAGGGTGCAACGGTGAACCGCCCTGCCCCGGGTGGCCGCCCCCCCTGCTACGCCACTGATTAGCACACAACCAGCCACTATCGCAGCTTAGTAAACAGGGGGGTAAGCAATTGAGTATGTAAAGTAAACCATATGTATATAAATTACAATTAAAAAGTCTTTAATTGCTCAGTATGATTAATGCCTGTCAACAAATCCTAGGGCCCAATATTCAAAGTGATTTGAATGGGTAGGAGAGCCTCCGGCCCTCTATAATCAATTCCTGGCTGACCAACCACCAATATTTAGCAGCACATAACCAGGCAGTGCCGCTAACTATCAGCTCTTACTGCCCATTAAAAAAAAAATGGGCAGGTTAAGGGTGGTACAGGGGGCGGCTTTGAGAGGAGCTGGCAGTTATGTGGGTACTGACAATATTAAGTGCTGGCACCTGCATAGCTATGTGGGCGAATTTAGGACAGCTCAAAAGCTGTCCTAATTCAGCCCGCTTAGCTATGCCAGCGTCAGCACCTGTGTAACTTTTTAGCCCTCATGATCTTTCTCCCAGCCCCTAAACAAGCTTCCCTCCCTCCCTCCCCCCCCCCCCCAGACTGCACCATGCAGAAGCTCCCTCCCTTTGTAACATCCCCAACCTCCCCTGGTCTGGGTAGCCGTAGTTCCCTGGTGGTCCAGTGGGAGCAGAAGCAAAGCTCACTCAAATACTTCGCTCCTGTCCCCATCACCCCCACTGAACCTCTAGGGAGCAAAGGGAGTTTCGGGGGGGGGGGGGGGCTATCCAGACCTTGGGAGTTGGGGTGGTGTTCTGGGGGGAGGGGACCTTTTTTGGGGGTTGGAAGGGGGATTGCGGGGGCTAAAAAATAAAGTTATGCTGGTCCTGGCCGATATTCAGCTGGGGCCTGCATAACTATCTAGAGCAGGATCGGACTGAATATAGATGCAGTATTATAGAATAGGGTAATTTACTTGTCCAGCTGCCTCTAGTTGCGTGCCAGCATTTACACCAGGTGTAGGTGAAAGTGCTCGCACCCAAAGATAGGCATGAGATCTGTGCTAATCTACTATTCTGCAAAGGATGCAGATCTTCCCGGTGCCTAACATTGGCCGCCATTTACTGAATTCCCCCTTTATGTTTAAACTTGAATGCTTTGTTTAAAATTTGAATAAAATGTTCAAATAAAAACAAACAAAAAAAGATCTTCTGCTGGAACTTCCATATTCCTGCTTGTGAAGACTGATATCCTTCCCCATCTTAACATCTAATTATTTGTCTTCTTCCAATAGGACTCAGAGAAGATGGAGAGAATCTCGTTGTGTTGTCTCTTCTTTATGATGATCTCAGGAACCATGACCTCTACAGGTGGGTGGGTATGTGTCACTGAGAGCCCCAAACACATCATAAGTGAAACTTGGATCCATGATCAAGAGGATCCCATCGTCCTTGATCTATGCCCCCAGGATATAAAATCACTCATTGGACTAGGAAGGAAAACGAGGTGGTGGGATAGCTTTAATTCACCAATCCCACTTACTACTGTCACCATTGCTGAGTCCATGACAACTCATTTAGAGATTGCATCAATTAGGATCCATAGCAAATCCCTGTCTGACCATCTGACCTGCGTCTTGTTCTATAGACCTCCAGGGAATTGGAATGAAAGTCAATCAAACTTCATGGACTTCATTTCAAATACTTGTACTACCAAACTCTAATATACTGATTTTAGGTGACATCAACCTCCACCTTGAAGACCTGAATTCTACAGATGCACAGGAATGCATGGAATTCCTTAACTCATGTGATCTTAAATGGCCGAGCATGAATCCAACTCATATTAAAGGACACACACTTGACTTACTATCGTATAAACTGTCTGTTGACCAAAACGTGATTATATCAGATTCCAAATGGACAGAAATTCCTTGGTCCGACCACTATAAATTATACTTATCTCTTTTATGGCGCAATAAGGGTTTATTTCATACCCAAGAACAAACAACCTATACTACCAGGGGCCATATTGATCCCATCTCATTTTGGCAACAGATATACCATAACGGATGGTCAACTCAGACAAACTCCTTAAACTTCCTTTCTGAATGGGATATAAGATGCAGAAACATACTAGACATAATAGCACTCTTACGCACAAGAACTTCATATAGACTTAAACCTGTTCCATGGTTTAATGACGATCTGAAAAAATTAAAAAAACAAATCAGTAAGTTTGAACGAGCATGGACAAAAAAGAAAGATGATAAAACACTTAATGCATGGAAACAAGTTCAAAGGAAGTATAAATATGCAATAAGACAAGCCAAAAGGACCTATTATAAAACCAAACTAGGTCCAGATCTTAAAGCCACAAAGAAAATATTCCAAATTGTACATAAACTTCTGGATACTACCTCGGTCACCACAACTAAGTCTGACATCCCATCTGCAGATGAACTCGCCAAATACTTTAATGAAAAAATTGTTAAACTACGAAATAACCTTCCTCAGAGCACTATCAATTTTGAAAACTTCATTACTGGTCTAGATCCATCCTCAGGAGAACACCCAGCGGATCGAGTCTAGTTAAATTTTGCTCTCCTCAATACTGATTCAATTACCAGTGCAGTCAATACAATACTGATTGCACCCTAGACACCTGTCCCAGTTATTTATTAAAATTCGCACCTGATTGTTTATTGCAGATCTCACTTCCTACGTGAATTTCATGCTTTAACTAGGTCTTTTCTCTGAAGGAAATGGCAACATTCTACGTACCCCAATTCCAAAAGATACGAAGAAAAAAAAAACAAGTGATATCACCAACTACCGCCCTGTAGCTTCTATTCCATTAGTAGTTAAGTTGATGGAAAGTATGGTAACCAAACAGCTTGCCAATTACATAGATAAATTCTCTATATTACATGAATCACAATCAGGATTGTGCCCCCGTCATAGCACTGAAACAGTGTTAATCACCCTTCTAGCCAGATTTAGGCAGGAAATAGCAATTGGCAAAAATGTACTTCTCCAATTCGATATGTCTAGTGCATTTGATATGGTTGATCATAATATATTACTAAGAGGGGCTCATTTTCAAAGCCCGTAGCCTTCCAAAGTTCCATAGAAAATATGCCTCCAAGACTCCTGGATTACTTCGGGATTGGTGGTAATGTAATCAATTGGATTAAGGGTTTCCTTACCACCAGATCTTATCAAGTGAAATCAAATTTAAATTTATCACCCCCATGGAAAGCAGATTGCGGAGTACCTCAAGGATCGTCATTATCACCAACCCTTTTCAACCTAATGATGACTCCACTAGCCAAGGCCTTATCCACTCAGGGCCTCAACCCCTTCATCTATGCTGACGATGTTATAATATTCATCCCCTTCAAACATGATTTATGAGAAATCACCAACGAAATTAACCTTGGTTTGCATACCATGAACTCATGGGCAAAAGCATTCAAGCTCAAATTAAATGCAGATAAAACTCATTGCCTCATCCTTTCATCCCGCTACAACTCAAATATTCCCTTGAACCTAAGTACCTCAGACTACACTCTCCCTATCTCAGATAATTTGAAAATCCTCGGTGTTATTATTGACAGGAACCTCACATTCAAGAGCCAAGTTAATTCTACAATCAAGAAAATGTTCCTCTCCATGTGGAAACTTAAAAGAGTGAAACCGTTCTTCCCAAGAGCTATATTTTGCAATCTGATAAAATCAATGGTCCTCAGCCATGCCGACTACTCTAACGGAATTTATGCCGGATGCAAAGAAAATCTTATAAAGAAGCTCAAAATACGGCAGCCAGACTTGTATTTGGAAGACCACAATTCGACAGGGCCACACCACTTCGTGAAAAATTACATTGGCTACCAATCAGAGAGCGTATTACTTTTAAAATTTGTACCCTAGTTCATAAAATTATTTATGGTGATGCCCCAGGATATATGTCTGACCTCATAGACCTACCGACGAGAAACTCAATCAGATCATCACGTTCCTTTTTAAATCTCCGCCACCCTAGTTGTAAAGGACTCAAATACAAATCAGTTCATGGATCCAGCTTTTCATATATAAGTACACAACTCTGAAGTGCACTCCCAAAGGCTGTGAAAATTTTGTACGACTACCTCAACTTCCGGAAATCACTAAAGACTTTCCTGTTCGAAAAAGCATATCCTAATGATCCAACTTAAATACCTGAATCCAACAACTCAAATAGACCCAAATGTGATACGAACTTAATGAACTTTACATAACCTTACTCTGTTTCCTAATTTGTCTGTACATATCTATTTCATTTAATAACAGCACTCTATATTTGTTCATAACTGGACGAGGCTTTCGCCCCACGGCTCTATGAAAGCCACATTGAGCCTGCAAATAGATGGGAAAATGTGGGGTACAAATGTAACCACTACCATAGCCCTTACAGGTGAAGGGGGGCACCTAGATGTGGGTACAGTGGGTTTGTGGTGGGTTTTGGAGGGCTCGCTGTTTCCTCCACAAACGTAACAGGTGGGGGGGGGGGGGGGGAATTGGTCTGGGTCCACCTGCCTGAAGTGCACTGCACCCACTAAAACTGCTCCAGGGACCTGCATACTGCTGTGATGGACCTGAGTATGACATCTGAGGCTAGCATAGAGGCTGGCACAACATATTTTTAAAGATGTTTTTTGAGGGTGGGAGGGGGTTAGTGACCACTGGGGGAGTAAGGGGAGGTCATCCCCGATTCTCTCTGGTGGTCATCTGGTCATTTCGGGCACCTTTTTGTGCCTTGGCCGTAAGAAAATCATGACCAGGTAAAGTTGTCCAAGTATTCATCAGGGACGTCCTTGTTTCTTTCGATTATGGGTCGAAGACATCCTAGTGTTAGGCACACCCAAGTCCCGCCTTCGCTACTCCTCCAATACGCCCCCTTGAACTTTGGCCGTCCCTGCGACGGAAGGCAGTTGGGGACGTCCAAAACTGGCTTTCAATTATACTGATTTGGACGAGCCTGTGAGGACGCCCATCTTCTGATTTATGTTGAAAGATGGGCATCCTTCTCTTTTGAAAATGAGCTCAATAGTGTAGTAGGCTGCGTCTGGATGCCATTCTCTAAAGAACTTATGAAATGTTATAAAAGATTATAGAAAAAAATGTATAGGAATTAGAGAGAATTAAAAGTCTTTAATTACTCACTCACCATCACAGCATCAGATATCAGTTGTAAAGTTATAACAAAACTTACAAAATCTAACATCAGTACCTCTGGTAATTATAAGTAATTAGACTAATTATATAAAGAAGAGAAAAAGAAGGAAGGAGAGTTTGTTCCTCATACAAAGGTCACAGAACAAAGAGAAAGAAAGAAAGAAAGAAAGAAAGAAAGAAAGATTCTTAGATATAGAGAATTAGTTTCTATGAAGTGGGGAGAGCAAACCCCTTCGGGAAAAACCATAGGCCATTGGACGGATCTGAAACTCTCTCTCCAAGCATGCCTAGTTTTTCAGAGTTCCTTTGTCTGCAGCATGGTTTTATTGGCTGTGGTGAGCATCCACCTCTCCTCTACCCTGGACCAATCATAGGTGCTGCATATTTATTTCTTTATTACATTTATACCCCGCACTTTCCCACAAAAGGAGGTACAATGCGACTTACATAATAAACAAAATTACAATTGTTAGAGTCAGTAAGGAGAATAATACAAACTGTAATGTAACATAGAAATAGACGGCTCTGAGAATGTGTGAGTTAACATGGGAAGAAGTAATGAAGATAAGATAAAGAGGTAAGGTGTAGGAAGGATGGGGGAGGGAGGACTGGGAGAGTATGGAGTAGTTAGGGTGACATGGTGAAGATTTTTTTTTTTTTTCTTACATTTGTACCCCACGCTTTCCCACTCATGGCAGGCTCAATGCGGCTTACATGGGGCAATGGAGGATTAAGTGACTTGCCCAGAGTCACAAGGAGCTGCCTGTGCCTGAGGTAGGAATTGAACTCAGTTCCTCAGTTCCCCAGGACCAAAGTCCACCACCCTAACCACTAGGCCACTCCTCATATAGATTTTGTCTTAACAAGAGTGATGTATATGAGTTAGGCTGGGTCGTTTGGGTAAGCTTGCTTGAAGAGATGGGTTTTCAACATTTTCCTAAAAGGAAGATAGTGATTAATTGCTCTGATGGATCTTGGTAATGCGTTCCAAAGCTGGCTGCCCAGAAAGGAAAAGCTGGATGCATAGATGGTTCTGTATTTGATTCCTTTGCAAGTGGGAAGGTGTAAATTAAGATAAGTACGTGAAAACACTGAGCTGTTTCTGATAGGGAGGTCGATAAGGTTACTCATGTAATTAAGGGCTTCTCCGTGTATGATCTTATGAATCATTGTATGTACTTTGAAGGTTATTCTTTCCCTGATGGGGAGCCAGTGAAGCTTCTCTCGAAGAGATGTTGCGCTATCGAATTTGGATTTGCCAAAGATAAGTCTGGCCGCAGTGTTCTGGGAAGTCTGAAGTTTCTTCAGGATTTGGGTCTTACATCCAGTGAAGACACTGTTGCAGTAGTCTACATGGGTCAATACCGTGGACTGTACTAGGTTCCGGAAGGTGTCCAGGGGAAGATATGATTTCACTCGTTTTAGCATCCACATCATGTTAAACATTTTCTTTGTGATGGATTTGACATGATTTTCAAAAGATAAATGGTTGTCAATCATCACTCCAAGGATTTTTAGGTTGTCAGATATGGAGAGCTTAACGTCTGGGATGCTAAGAGTAGTCGGGAGGGGTGGGGAGTAATGAGATGAGAGAATTAGGAACTGAGTTTTCTCTTTGTTTAATTTCATCTTGAAGGCATTGGCCCAAGAGGTTAGGATAGCCATACCAGTAGTTATTGTGTCGGAGATTTCAGATAAACTGGAGACTTGTAATTGGGGCTTTCATATGTGCTGGAAGCTTGCAATTGGTGTCCTTGCCATTCTTGCTTTCAGTAAATTACATTTGTAACAAGATATACCAGGTGTCTTAGTTGCCAGTTGCCTTAGCAACATTTTCACCATCAGAGCATGTGACCAGCCAGAAATTCCTTCATGTGGCTGACAGGAAAAGAGAGATGGGGGATGGGAAATAGTGCAGTATACCTGAAGTAAAACTTTATAGCTTATAGCTAAAATTATAGACAATAGTATATACGGGAACTTATTTTGTACCCGAGGCAATGGAGGGTTAAGTAACTTGCCTAGAGTCACAATGAGCTGCAGTGGTAATTAAACACAGTTCTCCAGGATCAAAGTCCGCTGCACTGACCACTAGGCTACTTTTCCACTCCAACAAGTTTGCTGCCCAGGTGGGGGGGGGCTGTAGCAGGGCATGTGCTGTGATCTTATGGGCCAGAGGGGTTGAAAAGAACACCCACACATCCAGGAGAAAGAGAAAGATACTGTACTATACTATACAGTACTTCTATTCTGCAAAACACCTGACCAGTTCGTTGTGGATTACATAAAGAAGACTGGATCAAACCTTTCCAGGAACTACAATAAATTTCAAAAATAAAACAAAACTAAACTCAAAAAAACTTCTCAAATAGCCACATTTTTATCGATTTCTGAAAGGTTAAGTAATTCGAGAGAGTGTGAATTTCCAGAGATAGAAGATGCCAACGTACCACAGCCTGATAATATAAAGAAGAATTGAATACAGATTTATATCTGAGCTGTTTGATTGAAGGAAACTGTTGCAACATCAATTTACGCATAGAATAAGAGGAATTAGAACAAAACACATTTGTCCAATCAGTAAGATAGAAAGGGGCTAACCCAGTTTGTAAACAAAAGAGTAAAGTTTAAACTGATCCCTGGCTTCAATCGGAAGCCAGTAAAGCTTCTTAAGAAGTGGAGTAGCAAATTCAAATCTAGAAACTTAAAATATAAGATGTGCTGCAGTATTCTGTACCAATTGTATTCTACTCCCAAATTTTCATAGACAACCAACACATACAATATTACAATAATCCAATCTGTTTAGAACTAATGCTTGAACCAGCAATCTTTAAATTCAGCAAATCCAAAAAAATTTCGAATTACTCTTTACATATTGTAAAGAAAGATTTTTGTACAGTCTGGAGGACCGTATTCCACTGCATCAACAAAAGCCAAAGAAAGGAGTAGTGTGACCAGCAGGGCTCTTCCATAAAGAAACAGCAGGACGAGGAATATAATGAATAAAACCTTTATTCTTCAGGGTCCTGATGAACAAAGGTTTTTAGTCATTATATTCTTCATCCTGCTGTTTCTTTACGGAAGAGCCCTGCTGGCTACACCACTCCTTTCTTTGGCTGTACAATCTGTTTAACATGATTTGAAAAGGTCAATAAACTATCTACTTCAACTGCTAAGATTTGTGAAGAATTCTCAAAAAGAAAAGAAACAGTTCCTATTTGAAAATTACGGAAGGCAGCAGAGGTGGTCACAAAGAGCAGTCCTTGATTGGAGAGAAAGGTCATACCCTAGCTGGCCCATCAGGACAGAGATAGTAAGAATAATCAGGAAATGACAGTAGGTAGACAAAGGAAAGCTTGGCTGAGAAAGGGAGGAAGTCTTTGTAGGAGAATAGACCACTAATACCAAGTTTTATACAAACAAGCAGGGGTGACTGCATTATATGTGGGTCTACAATTTGAATGCATTTGGTACAATATGTTCATGGACAAAACGTATCCAATGAATGTGGTGGTCAGATCAAAATGAACAACAAAGTGGTTAGACCAAGAAACCAGAGTGGTCAAAGTTTGACAAGCAAGGAGATGAACTGAAGTGGGTCAGAACCAAATCCATGGTATGACCTGCTGGATGGATGGGAGCGACACCCACTGATGAAAATCAAGATCCAAAAGAAAAGAAAGGAAAGGAGACACTTTCAGGTGGGAGGGGACATCGACGTGGACATGTAGGGCTAGATTCTATGTATTGCACCTCGATCTCTGCGTGGAAATCAAAGCATATTTTGTAAAGTACATTTTAATTTAGGCTTATGTTGTAGAATACATTGAGTGCTGCTCCATGTGACCAAATTTAGTCATGGTCAATTATGCCAACTAAAACCTGGTGTAAATCCCGATGCCTAAATTATGCGTGGAGTGGGTGTATTCTATAACAACGTGCATAGATTTTACAAATGCCCACAACCTGCCCATTACACACTCACTTTTCAACTATGCGACTTAGAATTTACATGCACCACGTTACAGAATACGCTTAGCAAGTAACGCACATAAATTTTGCTTGTTAACATCCAGTTTTCAGTGCTGATTAGCTGTTAACTAATTAAGTTATGCACATTGTTTTGGAATATGTTTCAATTTACAAGTGGAAATCGAGGCACAATGTATCAAATCCCGGGGATAAAGTCCCCCAAAATCAGGATATTGGGATATTTGAGCTTAGCATCTGCCAAAGCCTGGTTACAAAGGCACCACTGGTTTGCGGTAGGTGAAGGAGTGCAGTAGAAGAGAGAAAGATATATCAGACAAGAAAATGAAATCTTTACAATAAGTGTCTCAGAGTACGGCAAAAGCATTTGGAATCTCCTGGACATTTAATGTAGTTCAAAAAATTATCGCTAGGCCACCTCCCCTTCTATGTGATCTAAATTGATACAAGACCTCATATCTGGGAGCTGACATTGGAAGAGTACACTCTCCT
Organism: Microcaecilia unicolor; assembly: GCF_901765095.1. Taxonomy (NCBI): domain Eukaryota; kingdom Metazoa; phylum Chordata; class Amphibia; order Gymnophiona; family Siphonopidae; genus Microcaecilia; species Microcaecilia unicolor. The sequence goes on from NC_044044.1 coordinate 53,678,471, forward strand.
CACACCTCATGAGCTATTAGCATTTGACCATTAACACATGAGCCCCTATCGCCACCTATTTTGTAAGCAGTAGAGACTCATGTACTAAACCTGTGCTAATTAGTTAGAATGCAGCAATGATGACACGCTGATTTGCATAGACACACCTACTATCTGCCCCAGGCACGCCTCCATTGTGAAAAAATTGAAAAAAATATTTTAGCTCGCAGTTTGTGCACACACATGCAAAAATTACCGCAGGGTGCCTCAGCACTCCACGGTACATCATTTTAAACTGTGGTAAGTTTGTGTTAGTGCTTATCACAGCTTTGTAAAAGGACACCATAGTTATCTGCATACACTAACACTCTCAATCCCTCACCTAAATATAAACATAAGGCAAAAACATTATTTTAATATTTTTTATTACATAGAAACTATTTTTTAAGCTAAACGCTTACTATTAAAGCAGAGTGGCAAACAACTATGCTTGATGTTCCCAGCCTCTCTCTCACTTGCTGTCTCTCTTTCTACCTCAGCTCTTCCCCAATGTTATGTTATCTGGTTTTATAACCCATAACCCACCAAATCTGCCAAAAAAAGGAATTCAAGGCAAGGTAACAAGAAAAACAACTGATATATAAATCAGGATGTAACAAAAACAAATTTAAACTATTAAAATAACAAAAAACAAACAAATTATAGCAAACTCTTTACAATTAGAGAATAAATGTGTTTTTAAAGCTTTCCAAAAGGCAAAAAGATTTGTTATAGAACACTAGTAAATGAGGCCCGTTTCAGAGCAAATGAAATGGGTGCTAGCAAGGTTTTCGTTGCCAACACCCCCCCCCCCCCTCCCTGGCCAACCCCTTCGTTGTTCTGCCATTGCTCTGCCCCCAACGTCATGATGTTTGATGCGAGGGCGGGGCCCGGAGCGATTCCCCCCCCCCCCCTGCCTGCCAACCCCTTCGTTGTTCTGCTATTGCTCCGCCCTCGAGGGCGGGGCCCAGAGCGATTTTGGTGGAAGTCAGGGCTTGGCTTCACTGACGTCAGTGTCCTTAGAACGTTGAGGGTGAGTTTTATTATAGTAGATAACTGTACTGGTAAAATGTTCCAAAGACGAATAGTAGAAAACAAAAAAGATCTAGAAAATAATGTTTTAAAATGGATACCTTTAACAGATGGAAAAGTCAATAACAGGGAATTAAATGTTTTTATGTTCAGATGGACATTATTTTTTGTTTTCCTTATTTTTAATATTTTTGTGTATTTTTTATGTATTTGAAGAACACGTTCCAAAACTCACTCAGACCATTTTGTTGGTCAGTTTTGAGTTGTGCGATTAATTTTGTTAATCAAGGCAAGATTCGTTTACTGTACCTTATCCTGTGCCCGAACTCATGGACTCAGGGATCCTTTTACTAAGTTGCGGCAAAAGGGGGCACTGGCATCAGCAAGTGTTTTGGATCCTCGCTGAGGCCCCCTTTTACTGCAGCGGGTAAAAGGCTGTTTGTTTGTTTTTTTAAAAGAAATGGTCATGCGGCAACTGAAACACTTGCTGCGTAACCATTTCAGGGGAGCACTTACCGCCACCCACTGAGGTAGCAGTAAGGGCTTCCGTGCTAACCTGGCAGTAACTAGGCAGCACGCGGCACTGCCCGATTACTGCTCGGTAAACACCAGCGCTACAAAAATTAAAATATTTTTTGTAGCGCCGGAAATGGTGTGCACTGGGGTGCTGGGCTTATTGCCGCTTAGTAAAAGACCCCTTTAGTGAGTTTTGGCACAGAAATAAGCTACAGTAAATGAATCCTGCCTTGATGATCTAAATTAATCGCATAGCTCAACACTGACAAGAAATGGACTGAGTGAGTTTATAGCTATTTTATTTTTTGTTACATTTGTACCCCGCGCTTTCCCACTCATGGTAGGCTCAATGCGGCTTACAGGTACTTATTTGTACCTGGGGCAATGGAGGGTTAAGTGACTTGCCCAGAGTCACAAGGAGCTGCCTGTGCCTGAAGTGGGAATTGAACTCAGTTCCTCAGTTCCCCAGGACCAAAGTCCACCACCCTAATGCGATTCATCCATTTTGTTACATTCTAATTTATGTAACTATTATTGATGTGCTATTTTAATATTTTATGGCCCTAATGCCGCTTAAAGTGGCATACCATGAGATGCACTCATGCGGTAACTGCCAAATTAGCGGGTGTTAATCTGGGTGTTAAAAATTGTTCTAAGTTTTCTAGAGGGGGGCAGAAAGTGGGCATTCCTGTCCTAATCAGTTAGGAGATCTTTTACTAAAGGGTTGGTGCGTAGGCAGTTGTTCCCACTCCCAAGTGTGCGCCATTTGCAGCTCTACAAAAAAATCTTCTATTTTGTTAGCACCAGGGCTTACCCAGCGGTAATCAGGCAGTGCCATGCACTGTCTGGTTACTGCCAGGTTAGCACGGTTGAGCTCTTACCGCCCTCTCAATGGGTGGTGGTAAGGGCTCCCCCCCCCCACCCCACAAAAAAAATGGCCATGCAGTAAGTGGTTTACTTACCACACAGCCATTTCCTTTGGACAAAAAAAAAAAGGCAGCCTTTTACCCACTGCGGTAAGAAGGGTTATCAGCATGCATCAAGAACACATGCTGACTCTAGCATAGGCCCCCTTTTACCACAGCTTAGTAAAAGGGTCCTTAGTGAAACCCTCTGCTTAGTAGAAGGACCCTTAGTGCTATCTGGTTAGTGTAGGGTTACTGTGTGAGGCCTTACCGCCTACAAAATAGGTGTCGGTAAGTGCTCATGTGGTAATTTTTTTTAATGGCCGTATGCTAATGGCAACATTAGCGTATGCATAAAAAACCACAAAGGATTCTTTACATATTAGATGGTAAGCTGCAAAACAATCTGTATCAGCATTGTATGGGGCACTGGCTAGGCGTAGGTCCCAGAGGCAATATGTTGATCTTAAGCGAAAATGGGAACAAGATCTGGGGACCTCCCTGGCAACATGGGATGTGTCAGCCACCTTGAAGGGCATCCGGGCGTTGGTAACAGATGAGAGGCTGAGGGAGTGTGGTTATAGAGTGGTCCTACGGGGGTATATGTCTAGAACACAACTGGCTCATATGTTGGGGCCGGACAACTCGGGGTGTTCTAAATGCGGAGGGGGTCCCAGCTCGTTATATCATGCATTATGGCAATGCCCCAAGGTGCGCATGTTTTGGCAGAGGGTAAGAGGGTTTTTGATTCGATTGGGGAACAGAGTTCAAGGAACGGAGCGGCAGTTTCTGTTGGATCAACCAAGAGCGTTTGCTCCATTAGGCGCCCCTGCTATAATGTTATGCAGGAAGCTGAGCTTGGTAGCGCGGAAATGCATTATGCAATACTGGGTCTCATCGGAAGGACCAGCTTACTGGCATTGGCGCAATCAGGTGCATCTTCTGGCCTCTTGGGAGGCTAGGGATTCAAAACAATCGCCTAAACGTAGAGTGCGCTTTATACAGATTTGGACACCATACCTGCAAATACTCAGCCCAAGGGGACGTAGTCTGCTTGTCAATGCCTGATAAATAGCGGTATATTGGAGAGTAAGGGCACCATGTAGTAGTAAATTAGTCTAGAGTGGATCTGCTTGCAAGGGGGAGGAGGGACTGGGTGGGGGGCTGGAGGGGTTGAGTGTGATGTATATGGCTAAAGCCTGGCAGTGCTCTAGAGCTTTAATGTTTCATTTTCTGATATTTGTGATAAGCACTATCTTACCTAATGAAGTATTCAAGTGTATGATATTAGGAACATGAGTCATTTAAAACCTAATGTTAACATGGGCCAAGGAATTGTTAAGAGGGGAGGGGGGAGAAAAATGGGGACGAAAAGTGATTGGCGAAGTTGAATATGTTGCAAGAATGCTGTTTTGTATATCAAGCAATGCTATATGCATATTCTACATTACTTTGTATTGTGATAATCGTTAATAAAACAGTTTAAACATAGATGGTAAGCTGCATCAAGGTCAGCCAGTCAAAGAGTCTGCTTTTGTGAACGGAGCTAAAACTCTTTGACCGGCTGACCCTGATTCAGCTACCGAAACGCTGGCCACCATTGGGTCACGGTCTGATTAATAGAATAGCTGGAAGAAAGAGACTAGATAAGCTAAGTATTTAGCGCTCTTTTTGAGAAGCACTTATTGGTTGAAATTTATAACTTGTTTCCAAGGAGGCTTTTTGCCAATGATGAAGAAGTCCTGCTCCTTTAGTTGTTAACTCGGAGCTTCTTGAGGCTTTTTCCTCCAACTAATATGTAAAGAATCCTTTTTGGTTTTTTATGGTTACGCATTGTTTGGATTCTTTTCCCCATTTATTGTATAGTTTATAACATTAGCGTATGGCTATTAATTCAAAAAATGGAAAATCAGCCATTATACTGCTGCGGTAAAAATGGCCTCAGCCAGTGGTAAAAACTTGTGGAAGGGTGCTCCAAGACATTTTTGCTGCCGCTTAGTAAAAAGGACCCTCTTAATTTGTTTGAATTTTGTTGTAAATTTTAGTGTTTGCTGTGATTAGGAAGCAAGCAGTCCCTGGGGAAGAACTGCTGTACATTGAAAGGGGAATTTTGCAACCAGATATCTAGGCACATATGCTGTACATATTTTTTAAAGGCAATATATATACTTATGTGTATTTATAACATAACCTATCTGAAACATTCCACACAAAGTTACACCTGTTCCAAGACCTTTGTGCATCCGTGTGCCAGTGGGAATCAGCATGTACGTTTGTATTTGATAAAATATATTCATGTGATGATTCTGTCACTGTTTCATCTGATAAATAACATAAGCGTTGCCATATTGGGACAGACCGAAGGTCCATCAAGCCCAGTATCCTGTTTCCAAGGTCACAAGTACCTGGCAAGATCCTAGAACCAGTGGCGTAGCTACGTGGGGCCAGGGGGGCTGGGCCCCGTAGATTTGGCCCTGGCCCCCTGTCAACGACCCTCTCGACCCCCCCTCCTGCCGCCAGCCCTCCCCCGCCGTCGGCTACCTTTTTCTGGCGGGGGACCCCAATCCCCGCCTGCCGAGAAGGTCCTCTTTTTCTTCCGAAGGCTTCGTTCTGTTTCTGACGTCCTGCACGTTGTGGACGTCAGACTCACAGAAACAGAACGAAGCCTTGCAGATCAGCTAATCTGCAAGGCTTCGTTCTATCAGAAACAGAACGAAGCCTTTGGAGGAAGAAGAAGACCTCCTCGGCTGGCGGGGACTGGGGTCCCCCGCCAGCAAAGGTAGCCCACGGCAACGGCAGGGGAGGGTTGTCGGCAGGGGTCGTCAAAGGTGGCGGGGGGGGGGGGGGTCAGCAATAACAGAGGGGCTAAAATGTGCCCCCTCACCTAGGGCTCTGGCCTCCCCTCTCGCCGAAGCCTGGCTACGCCCCTGCCCAGAACAGTAAGACAGATTTTGTGCTGCTTATCCTTGCAATGGATTTTTTCTGACTCCATCTTAATAATGACTTATGGACCTTTTTTTCCCAAACCTTTTTAAAACCCCACTAAGCTAACTGCTTTTACTATATTCTCTGGCAATAAATTCCAGAGTTTAATTACGTATTGAGTGAAGAAATATTTTCTCCAATTTCCTTTCAATTTACTACTTAGTATCTTCGTTGCGTACCCCATGGTCCTAATATTTTTGAAAAGAACAAACAAGCAACTCACATCTACCTGTTCCATTCCACAAGGTATTTTATAGACCTCTATCAGATCTCCCCTCAGCCATCTCTTCTCCAAGCTGAAGAGCCCTAGCTGCTTTAGCCTTTCCTTATAGGGAAGTCGTCCCATCTCCTTCATCATTTTTGTCGCCCTTCTCTGTACCTTTTCTAATTCCATTATATTATTTTTTGAGATGTGGTAACCAGAACAGCACACAGTATTTGAGATTTGGTCACACCATGGAGCGATACAAAGGCATTATAATATTCTCATTTTTGTTTTCCATTCTTTTCCTAATAATTCCTAACATTCTGCTTACTTTCTTAGATACCTAGATCCTTTTCCTGAGCAGTGACTCCTAATGTGGAACCTTGTATCATGTAGCTATAGTTTGGGTTCCTTTTTCCCACATGCATCACTTTACACTTGCTCACATTAAACATCATCTGCCATTTGGATGCCCAGGTCTCTTAAGGTCCTGTTGTAATTTTTCACTATCCTCTAACGATTTTACAACTATGAATAACTTTGTATCTTCAGCAAATATAATTACCTCACAAGTTATTCCCATCTCTAGATCATTTATAAATAAGTTAAAAAGCAGCAGACCCAGCACAGACCCCTGAGGAACCCCACTATCTACCCTTCTCTAATGAGAATACTGACCATTTAACCCTACTCCCTATGTTCTATCTTTTAACCAGTTTTAATCCACAATAGGACATTACCTCCTATCCTATGACATTCTAATTTCATCAGGAGTCTTTTATGAGGTACTTTGTCAAATGCCTGTTGAAAATCCAGATACACAATATCGACCAGCTCATCTTTATCCAAATGATTATTCACCCTTCAAAGAAATGAGTTAGAGTGGTGAGGCAAGATTTCCTTTGATTAAATTCATATTGGCGTTATCTCATTAATCCATGCCTATATATGCTCTGTAATTTTGTTCCCTGCCCTCTTGAATTATGCATATGTCTCATACAAATAGGTGCAACGCTTTCCTGGCATCAACTTTTAAGCATATATAGTCCCAAAATTTTTATCAGAGTCTATTTATGCATGCAAATGAAATTTAACATGTTCAAATAGCTTATACATTTACACCCCAAATAGGAGAGGAGAGGAGGACAGAAGCAGCTCTTGTGGAATTTGAAGATGCTACACACAAGAGAATTAACTTCCTTTCATCTTGTTGTATTCTTTTTCAGCAGACCTGAATAAGAACGTGGTCCTTTTCCCTAAAGAATCCAGCACCTCGTATGTGATTTTGAAGCCACAGGCAACATCTTCACTTACTAGCTTCACTGTCTGTCTCAACTACTACACTGTTCTGACTCGTGATTACAGTCTGCTCTCTATCGCGAACCCAGAAAAGTTTAATGACATCCTTATTTACATAACCAATAGCACAGCCTACTCAGTGACTGTGGGTGATGAAGAAATAGTCTTCACTGCCCCAGAAAGCCCCCTGGGCTGGAAGCACATCTGTACCAGCTGGAAGTCTTCTACCGGAGTGGTGACTCAGTGGATCAATGGCAAGCCTCTACCTAGAAAAACCTTGAAGAAAGGGTACTCTGTTGGCACACAACCAATCATTATACTGGGACAAGATCAGGATTCCTATGGGGGATCATTCGATATAAAGCAATCATGTGTAGGTGAAATAGCTGATGTCCAGATGTGGAACTTTGTTTTGTCACCCAATGAAATTCAGTTGGCCTTGGTCAATAGTTACTTGATCCAAGGCAATATCCTTAATTGGAGGTCATTGGACTATAATCTTAAAGGTGATGCCATCATCGAGGCCAAGCTAGAGGATTACACAAGTTGAGGAGGGAAAATTGATGCTCCCATGAGTTTCCTGCTGCGATATTTTTTCCCAGCAGGATATAAGAGCAATTAAGATTTACCAAGAAAGTTGATGATCTTCCTGTGCCTTGTAGCATCCTAGATAGCATCCATTCTACAGAAATTGGATCTGATCAATATAAAATAAACTTAAACGTTTGGCAATAATATGTAATGTACTAATTTTGGATTGAATGAATTACATATTTTGGTTTCATAATGAAGAATAAATTAAAAAATGTTCTTGGGCCAATGATCAGAAGCAAACGCAGGCGCCAGAGGCTGTTAGCGCCGTAGTAGCACCTGCGTTTTCTACCACCCCATGATCAGAGCCCCCGAGCGCGTGAAACAACACTCTTGCGGGCTCTGAACGCAACTAGAATGCAAATACATGCAAAATAGGGCTTTTATCGCAAGTAGCATGCAAATCACGCAAAATAGGGCTTTTATCGCAAGTAGCATGCAAATGCATGCTAAACATATTCCTCCCCAATGATCATCAACCAGTGCACCAAAGATTGACTCGCTGGCCATGGCAAACCCTACACCAGCTCGGAGTTGGTGTTAGGATTTGCAGACCATTGGGGAGGAATGGTGAGCCCTGTCTAGCATGTATTTGCATGCTAGCTGGCTCCCATTCTCCTCAATGCAGCAGCCCCGGCAGGAACCCCGGCAGCCCGACCTGACTCCCCTCCCCCCTGCAACAGGGTATTGGAGGTCCAGCATACTTCCAGCCCCCCTGACCCCCCCCCCCCCCGACACAGGTTCAGGGGAGGCTGGAAATCCGGTGGAAATCCTCCCTCCTGTTCCATCGGCGCTGCCTGTAAAATGGCGGCGCCCTGCCCAGTGCATCCCAGGGGTGAAGCCCCGCCTAGCGCATTTCAGGATGGACTGAGCAGGGCTGGGCGCTGCCATTTTGCAGGCAGCACTGATGGAAGAGGAGGGAGGGCACCTCTTGCTGCCAGGATCCCAGCCCTAGTTCTGATCATGCTGAAGGCCCAAAGGAGGAGACAACTTTAATGATTACATTGAAATGATTGCAGCTGAGTTAGACTAGTGGCTTAATGACAAGTGCTATTTGATTTCCACACCAGCACGCTGCTCATTGGGCCACCCAATTCTGGGGATGCTGTGGTGGTAGTGTTTACAGTCCTAAAAAGTGACAGAGGAGGAAATTCTATATATGGCGCCTTAAAAATCATGTACTGTAAAACCATGCGGTTGGCGTGATTCTATATGCCTAAAGTAGGGGTAGTTTATAGAATATATGCACACACTGTTCTCGTGCTTAAAATTTAGGCACACCCATTGAGCCCCCCAACCCCCCCCCTAAAACCCACTACCTACAACTGTACACCACTACCATAGCCCTTACAGGTGAAGGGGGGCACCTAGATGTGGGTACAGTGGGTTTTGGAGGGCTCACTGTTTCCTCCACAAATGTTAACAGGTAGGAAGGGGGATGGGCCTGGGTCTGCCTGCCTGAAGTGCATTGCACCCACTAAAACTGCTCCAGGTACCTGCATACTGCTGTGATGGACCCGAGTATGACATCTGAGGCTGGCAAAAAATATTTTTTTAAGATGTTTTTTTTGAGGGTGGGAGGGGGGTTAGTGACCACTGGGGGAGTAAGGGGAGGTCATCCCCGATTCTCTCCGGTGGTCATCTGGTCATTTCCGCCACCTTTTTGTGCCTTGGTCGTAAGAAAAACAGGACCAGGTAAAGTCGTCTAAGTGCACGTCAGGGACGCCCTTTTTTTTTTCCATTAGGGCCGAGGACGTCCATGTGTTAGGCACACCCGTCCCGCCTTCACTACGCCTCCGATACGCCCCCTTGAACTTTGGCCGTCCCTGTGACGGAAAGCAGTTGGGGATGTCCAAAATCAGCTTTCGATTATACCGATTTGGACGACTCTGAGAGAAAGGACGCCCATCTTCCGATTTGTGTCGAAAGATGGGCATCCTTCTCTTTTGAAAATGAGTCTGAAAGTACACTCAGCAAACCCATAAGACCACTGCTACTACTAAAGTATAACAAAGTGGACTTAGGTACAAAACAAAATGCAAGCAAAATAAAGTAATAAACCCTATACTACACTGACCGCAACAAGTACAAATAACTCAAAGTATAAAAACTTACCTCTTTGGGATCTTCTTGACCAAAACACGAGGTATTCTGACTGGAAATACGGGTCCGCATCAGAATCACCTTTTTTCTTTCCACAGTGCATGATTTAGGAGTCCCTCAATGCGGGCGACCTAGGCTTCAGGCGAATCAGGGAACCTTCTAAATCATGAGGACTGACACTCAGCAGGCGCGATTGCATAGTTTGTTTCCCTTCGTGGTTGCCAAGTTGTTCCAAGCAAGACCAGCCTACCTGAACACTCACTGTGAAGATACCCTCTTCACACCACCTCTGTGATGGGGAAGACTTACCCAAATGATTCTCTCACACCCGGTTGTCAACTTCAGCACAATTCTCTTTATTTTCTTACTTCAATCAGCAGACAAGTATCAACAGCAAGGGAAGATACAAGCACCTACTAAAACATAAAAGTAGAAAGGTTAGAAGTGGGGCGCAGGGGCGCTAGGTGATAATCAGCTTTCTAACCACCCCCTAGACTCCCCCCCCCTGGACTAAGGGTGGTTCCTTCTTTTTATAAGTTTCTGTCTGTATGTCCCATCCATCTCATATGCCTATCTATCTTATATCACCAATCATTTTTCATCTAGTCACTAATTCCACCCATGTTCCAGAATAATCTTTCCCACATAGAAACAGAGAAACATAGAAACATGATGGCAGATAAAGGCCATATGGCCCATCTAGTCTGCCAACTCTGTAACTCCTAACTCTTCCTTTTCCTAAGCGATCCCACTTGCTTATCCAATGCCTTTTTAAATTCTGACACAGTCCTCGACCCTATAACCTCCAACCGGAGGCCATTCCACTCCTCCACCACCCCTTCCATGAAATAATACTTTCTTAGATTATTCCTTAGCCTATTCCCTCTTAACTTCATCGTATGCCCCCTCTTTCCAGAGCTCTCCTTCAGTTGAAAAAGGCTCACTTCCTGTACATTTATGCATTTGAGATATTTGAACATCTTTATCATGTCTCCTCTCTCCCTTCTCTCTTCCAGCGTATACATGTAGAGGTTCATAAGCCTGTCCCTATATTTTTTTGTGTTCAAGACCGCTTAGTAATTTTGTAGCTGTCCTCTGGACCGACTCCATCCTGTTTATATTTTTTTGTAGGTGCAGTCTCCAAAACTGCACACAGTACTCTAAATGGGGGCCTCCCCAGAGATTTATACAATGGCACTATCACCTCCTTTTTCCTACTGGTCATCCTTCTTTTTATGCATCCAAGCATCCTTCTGGCTTTGACCATCACTTTTTCTATTGTTTAGAAGCTTTAAGGTCATCAGACACAATCACCCCCAAGTCCCACTCTTCCTTTGTACCAATGAATCCGAGGAAACGGTACATTATAGGGGGTGAAGTGCTAAGCACTTCACCCCCTATAATGTACCATTTCCTCGGATTCTTGCGACCCAAATGCATGACCCTGCACCTTTTTGGGATTAAATCTTAGTTGCCAAATATCAGTCCATTCCTTCAGCTTCGCTAGGTCCTTCCTCGTGTCATTCACGCCCTTCAGGATGTCCACCCTGTTGCAGAGTTTGGTATCATCCGCAAAGAGACAAACCTTACCAGACAGTCCTTCTGCAATATCGCTCACAAAGACGATAAAAAGAGCCAGCCTGTGGTACTCCACTGACAACACCCTTTTATTCAGAGCAAGCTCCATTTACCACTACCCTCTGTCTCTTAACCCTATGTTACTCTAGGTCCCCATACCGAGGGCACTCAATTTATTTATTAGTCGCCCCTCTCACGTCCAACTGTTTGGTCACCCAGTCAAAGAAGTCCGTCAGATTCGTCTGACATGACCTGCCACTAGTGAAGCCATGCTGCCTCGGGTCCTGCATTCCATTCAGTTTGAGAAATCTCACAATCCTCCGCTTTAGTAGCTTTTCCATTAGCTTACCACCGAGGTCAGACAGGTCTGTAATTCCCAGCCTCCTCCTTACTTCCACTCTTGTGCAAAGGAACCACATCCGCCCTTCTCCAGTCCTCCGGGACCACTCCAGTTTCTAAGGAAGCATTGAAGAGGTCAGTCAGCGGAGCCACCACAACTTCTCCCAGTTCCTTGACCACCCTCGGGTGTATCCCATCAGGCCCCATCGCTCTGTCTACTTTTAGTTTCGCTTGCTCCTCACGAACACAGTCCTCCTTAAACGGGTCTTGGTCTACCATACATCCATTCCCATTAGCCTTTGTTTTCTACAGTCCTACCCCCGGCCTTTCATCCGTGAACACAGAGCAGAAATAATTGTTAAACAGTTCAGCTTTATCCTTATCCTCTTCCACATATTTCTCTCCCTCAGCTTTGAGCCTCTACCTTCTATCTTGTTTCTGTGTCCCATCCAGCTACAGAGTTTTTCTCTAAATTCCTAACATTCCAGAGTTAGTTAGCTCCTGGTACCTTCCTTATCTACTTAAAATACAAGTTGAGGATGCTGTAGCAATATTGAGAAGATGTTAAAGCACATATCTCCATGCAGGCTTCCTCTAATGCAATTCATATGTGAAAATCCCTTTCCAGACGAGCTTATGTCACCATTTTTGCCATGCTCAAAGTACACTGATTCCTGCATAACTTCACCAGCACAGTCCTACATGTCACATATGCTGATTTTAAAGGATATTTTTGTAATAACCATGTCTCCAATGTGACAACCCAGGTCTGCACAATCGTCTGGATTAAGAAATATTGCTTGATACTGAATGCAGAAGAGACTAAATTGTTATGGCTAAGATCATCGACTAATGTTTCAATCTGCTTGAAGTTTATGATAAGCAATTTACTCTGGAATCCTCTTTGAAGGTTCTTGGACTTGTACTGGATCCTCACCTGACAATGTTATCTCAGACTAAGAGTGCTCTTGGAAAAGTGTTTGCTAAACTACCCTGCTTAAACTCATTAGATATTTTCTCTCAAGAGCATTTCTATTTGGCAGAATCTCAGAGAATATCTACTTCTTTCTTGATGCAATTGGCGACTTTAGTCATTGAAAAAAATTATTTTTGGGTTGCTGGGCAGTTCATTCAGCAAACACAGGGAGTGGCCATGGGAGCCTCCCTGACGCCTTCGGCAGCGACACAAACAGGCTTATTTTCGAAAGAAAAGGGCGCCCATTTTTTGACACAAATCAGGAGATGGGCGTCTTTCTCTCAGGGTCGCCCAAATCGGCATAATCGAAAGCCGATTTTGGGCGTCCCCAACTGCTTCCCATCGTGGGGATGACCAAAGTTCCCGGGGGCGTGTCGGAGGCGTAGCGAAGGCGGGACTGGGGCATGTCTAACAGATGGGCGTCCTCGAGCGATAATGGAAAAAAGAAGGGCATCCCTGATGAGCACTTGGCCGACTTTACTTTGTCCATTTTTTCTTACGACCAAGCCTCAAAAAGGTGCCCGAACTGACCAGATGACACTGGAGGGAATCGGGGATGACCTCCCCTGACTCTCCCAGTGGTCACTAACCCCTTCCCACCCTCAAAAAAACAACTTTAAAAACTTTTTTTTCCAGCCTTAAATATCATACTCAGGTCCATCGCAGCAGTATGCAGGTCCCTGGGGGGAGAGATGTGTGTGTGTCAGCGGAGGCATAACGAAGGCGTGGATGTCTTTCTTTCAAACATTTTGGACGTCCTGAATTCCCCCCTCCCATAGAGATGGCCAAATATCAAGAGAGTGGAGTGGAGGAGTGGCCTAGTGGTTAGAGCAGTGGTGGCCGGTTCAAATCCCACTGCTGCTACTTGTGATCCAAAATCCAAATAAATAAATAAATAAATAAAGGGGGTGTCAGAGGCATAGCAAAGGCATGGACATCTTTCTCACAGAAACATACACATTTTGGATATCCTCAACTGCCCATCGCAGGGATAGAGGCATAGCGAAGGTGGCAACACTTGGACACCCTTCACCCATACTAAAAAACAAGACGTCGCTGATGAACAAATACAAATCAATTTACACCACCAACTTTACATACATAGGCATTCAATTATGGAATGCTCTACCCAAACAAGTAAAATCTACCCAGAACTTCCAAAAATTGTTGAAATCAGTATTATTTAAGAGGGCTTATTCCCCAGGTTTAACTTAACTGCATTAACTATTACTATAAATTCAGATCCAAGGACAATAATTACCTGTTATTATCTCTTGCCTTTTTGATGTTTAATTGTTATTTTATGTCTTATTCTCAATTTGTATAATTGTTCTTCTTGTACTGTAGCTTGCACTACAGACTTTGTAAACCACTTTGAGCCTGCGATCAGAGGGAAAATGTGGGATATAAATGTAATAATAACAATAACACTTGGACATTTTCACCTGGACTTGTATTGTTTTTTTAAGGTTGTAGACAGCAATTTATTTAAGGTTGTAGATTGCTATTATACACGCATAACACTTGGCTGCTCTGCACTGGTTTCCCCTCCTTAGGAAGGAAATCGTGTGCAAATGAGCTAACAGCGAGCAGTTCATTTGCATGCCCGTTCCTTTCCGAATTGCTAAGGGATCAGTAAGGGAAGGGCTTTTTCCGTTCAGTTAGTGCATCAGTTAATCCACTGCAGTGCCCCCTAGGGTGCCCGGTTGGTGGCCTGGCATGTCAGGGGGACCAGTGCACTATGAATACTGGCTTCTCCCACGACCAAATGAGTTGGATTTGGTCGTTTTTGAGATGAGCGTCCTCAGTTTCCATTATCGTCAAAAACAAAGGACAACCATCTCTAAGGTCGACCTAAATGTTGAGATTTGGGCATCCCTGACCGTATTATCGAAATGAAAGATGGACACCCATCTTTTTTCGATAATACAGATTTCCCTGCCCCTTCGTGGGACGTCCTGCGAGGACGCCCTCAGGAAAACTCGGGCGCCCTGTTCAATTATGCCCCTCTATATATAGCAACTTTTGAAGTATATCCATATGAACGGTTTTCAAAAATGTAATGCCCAATCGATTGATTCTTTTTGGATGTTCGAATTTATAGACAATCTTCCACCATTCAGATTACCCTGTATTGCAAGGAAGAAGCAAAGAATATACTACTTCATTACACTAGTTTTCATCCACATAGTTTGATGGTAGGCTTAGTCAGATTTTAAGAATCAAGCGTAACCACTCACTTCCATCTGAATCTGAAACTCATAATGAGCAACTAGGTGAACACCTGTCTCAAAGAAGCTACTGTCTCAGAAGGTGGGCCTGCTCTTTCTGGACACTCACTAAGGGAATAACTTCTTCCTCTCACCTCTCCCAGGTGGAGGGTTTACCACAAACTGGTTGTCAGCGTCAATATCAAACTTCTTTATTTTTCTCTCACTTAATTGTCAGCATTCAGCAATCTAAAAGCAGACCACACCAGACATCACTGCGGAAACACAGGCCAAAGTATCGGCCTGCTTATCTGACATTGCTGCCTGGATGTCCAACCGCCACCTGAAACTGAACATGGCCAAGACTGAACTTATTGTCTTCCCACCCAAGCCCACTTCGCCTCTCCCTTCATTCTCTATCTCAGTTGATAACACCCTCATCGTTCCCGTCTCATCTGCCCGCAACCTTGGTGTCATCTTCGACTCCTCCCTCTCCTTCTCTGCGAATATCCAGCAGATAGCCAAGACCTGTCGCTTCTTCCTCTATAACATTAGCAAAATTCGCCCCTTCCTCTCTGAGCACACCACCCAAACTCTCATCCACTCTCTCATTACCTCTCGCTTTGACTACTGCAACCTACTCCTCACCGGCCTCCCACTTAGCCATCTATCCCCCCTTCAGTCCGTTCAGAACTCTGCTGCATGTCTTATCTTCTGCCTTGACCGATATACTCATATCAACCCTCTCCTCAAGTCACTTCACTGGCTTTCGATCAGATACCGCATACAGTTCAAGCTTCTCCTACTAACCTACAAATGCACTCGATCTGCAGCCCCTCCTCACCTCTCTACCCTCATCTCCCCTTACGTCCCTACCCGTAACCTCCGCTCAAGACAAATCCCTTCCTTTAGTACCCTTCTCCACCACCGCCAACTCCAGGCTCTGCCCTTTCTGCCTCAAATGCTTGGAACAAACTCCCTGAGCCCATACGCCAGGCCCCCTCCCTGCCCATCTTCAAATCATTGCTCAAAGCCCACCTCTTCAATGTCGCCTTCGGCACCTAACCACTACACCTCTACTCAGGAAATCTAGACTACCCCAACTTGACATTTCGTCCTTTAGATTGTAAGCTCCTTTGAGCAGGGACCGTCCTTCTTTGTTAATTTGTACAGCGCTGCGTAACCCTAGTAGCGCTTTAGAAATGTTAAGTAGTAGTAGTAGTACAGTGCAGGTACTAAAACAAAGAGAAGAGGGAATTAAAATTAGGAGCAAAGAGAAGGTTTAGCTTCCTAAACTTCTGCTCAACTCCTCTCAGCCTAGGTCTGGGGGTTCTCTTTTATAGAACAGCTTACACTTCCATCATTTGCAATGCTCAGGGTGTCTCACCCTATGCTTGTCTTCACCAGCACCAGTCATACTGATCACGTTGCCCCTTTGGATATTCTTATTTATACTGCTTATCAAAAACTATGTAACACACGGGTCTGCGTGGAATCTCCTATCTGGTTGTTGTTATTTGTTAGTCTGGCCTACCTTTCTGACAATACAATCTTCTCCCTGTTTTAGGGGCGGAAAACTGACACTGTCAGTCTGAGCCAGTTAAAAGGTAGAGTCCTAGACAAAGAAACCGGCATGGATTAGGATGTCACACAGGCCAGGTGGGATGAAGAATCTTACAAGTAGACCTTAAACCCACTCAAAAGAGTGCTCTCAGTGGGGATAAAAGCCCACCGAGCCCACTAGGAGAGATCATAACAGGCAAAGCAGATGACAGTGGCTGGAGAAAAAAAAGGCAGAACACCACCTGAGCAGTACAATTAGGAAACACATTCTACTATACTAAAACTGAGATTATCACTTAATTAGCCCTCAATTTCTTCTTCCTAAAATCCTAGTATGCATAGGCAGTCGGTGGCCCAACTGTTTGGGGAGGCTAAAGGGGGCGGGGTTAGGGGTGGGGCTTAAATCCATAATTGTCAACACAGAAAAAATAAAAATAAAAGTCACAATTAATACCTTTTATTAAATTTAGATATTAGATATGTATCATATGTCAAAGAATAAAGTGGTTGCTCAAAGCATATACTAACCACAATCGCTCAACTGCAAAACACTATGCACAACTTTGTGCAAAAACACACTCAGAACCTTACTGTACCATAAATATTACACTGGGCAGAACCTAATACACCAATATACCACCCATACGGAAAATGCAGACTGTCAACAATATGAAAATTCTCATGTAGAGCCACAAAACATCCTAATTCATGTTTAATGTGGGATAAAATGCCATAAATAAGTAAATAAATATAAACTTTTAATGTTGAGCACCTGATTCTCAAAGTGGACATATTCCAAACACTATAATGAAAATAAAATGATCTTTTCCACCTTTGTTGTCTGGTGACTTTGTTTTTCTGATCATGCTGGCCCAGTATCCGATTCTGCTGCTATCTGTCCTCTTACCTCCGTTTCCAGGGCTTCCTTTCCATTTATTTCTTTACTTTCTGCCTTTCTTCTTCATTTCTTGTCCTACATCCATAAATAAAAGCTGGGTCCTCAGCAGACTTGACTGTTCAGTAGATCCAGCTTCTGCCTATTTTCTTCATCCCTGTGCAGTTTTTCTCTCTTCCTTTTCCCTCATCTCATCTCCTTCCTCACTCTTTCCTCCCCTCCATCCATGTCCAGCATTTCTTCTCTCTCCCTTCCCTCTCCTCCATCAATGTCCAGCAACTTTCCTCTCCCCTGCCCCCCTCCAGCCATCCACACCCACCCATTCTCTTCGCTCCCCTGCCCCCTCTCCAGCCATCCATACCCACCCATTGATTCTCTCCTCTCCCCTGCCCCCCCCCTCCAGCCATCCACACCCACCCACCCATTGATTCTCTCCTCTCCTCTCTGTTCCCGGGCAGATTTTCTAACAGGAGCTGCTCATCCAATCAGAGAGCTCTATTTGAATGCAGATTAACATACAGACACTCTAATGGGAAGTTTTAGTCAAAAACACTAGCTAACCCTTCGTTTTTTGATCAAATTTCACATTTTTGATCAGAGCCATGCCCTAACATTAAGGCTGTAAACATTTCTAACAATTTTTACCCATAAATAAGCAAATGAGAACCTCCCAAAAATGGACTAATTTGCATATGGCTTGAGCAAATTTGAGTAGATAGCATACCAAGCCCACTTACTAGCACCTAAATTCTGCAATTAGATTTAATGCAAATACTTTTAAAACTTATTTTTAGCACTTTTAAAATTTCAGAGGTCAGTGCAAGTCTCTTTGGTATGAAGTGCTCATGTGCAGGAATTCAGCCTAGTTAAATATCTTCGTGGCAACCCAGGACACGTCCAACCAATCCCCCCTGCTCTGCTCTCCCAACAGGTAATCAAATTACAACTGGTTACAAAAGGCTAGAGATGGCTTTCACTGCAGCCTGCTGCTATTTAAACCCCCCAGAGCAGCGGGACTGGCCGGAGAACTACTACTACTACTATTTAGCATTTCTATAGAAACAGCTGATCCATCCTGCTGTCCAAGCCTCTTATACCGGGTGCCTATGCTAGTATGTAAAGAGAGAGATAGAGTCCTAGAAGGACAGAAAGGAAAGAAAGGGTATCCTTACACATAAGACATTAACAATGGGTGTTGCACATCTGACTCATCTGTACAAATATGTTCTGCATTACTCCATGCTTTTTACAGACGTTAAGGCAACAATGTGAAAGACAATTCATGACTGGCAGGAATAAAAATATTCTAACAATAATAAGCAACACTATTTTCACTGCATATCCCAGATTCCCAAACCATAAAAATATAGATCCAAACCAAGAGTCCCAAGTAGTATCAACAGGCCTAGCTTCAGTTTCCATACACCTTCTCAATTCATGCAACTGTTGGAGCACTTTTGTCAAATTACCTGAAGGGCCTCTGGAAGAGGGAATATAAGTATATCAGGATGGGCTAAACATAACACATACACTTGATGCTATAAGCAGCGAATCTAAGGCTATACGGTTTTGTTGGGTATTGGCAGCAAGCTCTTCACAGATGTCATTTAAACCTTCAGTAGTGGAATTAATTGACAGCATTAAATCATACCTAATTTTTGAAATCCATTTGGCATTTGCAGCTGCTTGGACAGGTGCAAAAAGTGAAGCCCAGAATGTCTCAGTCTTTGAAAACAAAAGGAATTCACCTGGAACATCAGAATCAGCAAAGTAGACCTTTTTCTTCTGGGGTGGGGGGGAAGAAGGATAAGGAATTGGGGCAGAGGCGGTGGAAGCATATGAGAGATATTAGTATCATGCAAATGCTTGTAAATGCTAGTATCATGCATTACAAGCATAGGAGAGGCAATTGTGACCAGGCAGTTGATCATAGATCTTGAAGCCACACTGCCAAAAAAATATCCATGAGTTTGTGGGTACCATTAAACAAAAGCAAGCTGTAAGAAGTACAAGGGGATGGTTTCCTACCTGTTGTCCAGTAAATTTGAAGAAGTAACAAAAAGGGCAGGAAGCAGAAGCAGCTTTAAATAAGAGATTGACATGAGAATGAGGGGAACAGAATAGATTATAGCAGAAAAATGAGATCCATTGCAGAAGCCTAGTGTCAAAGCCAGACATCCACCAGTAAAGGTAACAGTAACATTAGCAGGCAGCCATATACCTGCAATGAGTAGAGAAAATGAAAACAGTGTACGCACACGGGAAAGAGCTGTAGAACATTGGGAAGATGTCTGAACAGTAGCAATACAAAGCGGAGAGGTAGCAGGTGTTGTAAGACCAGGCATGCGACTCGTCCTTCCCTACACCCCTTCCCATGCACTCCGCTCCATGGATAAATCCTTCTTATCTGTTCCCTTCTCCACTACTGCCAACTCCAGACTTCGCGCCTTCTGTCTCGCTGCACCCTACGCCTGGAATAAACTTCCTGAGCCCCTACGTCTTGCCCCATCCTTGGCCACCTTTAAATCTAGACTGAAAGCCCACCTCTTTAACATTGCTTTTGACTCGTAACCACTTGTCTCCACCTACCCTCCTCTCTTCCTTCCCGTTCACATTAATTGATTTGATTACTTTATTTATTTTTTGTCTATTAGATTGTAAGCTCTTTGAGCAGGGACTGTCTTTCTTCTATGTTTGTGCAGCGCTGCGTATGCCTTGTAGCGCTATAGAAATGCTAAATAGTAGTAGTAGTAGTAGTAGGTAGAACGACTGGCATAACAGTAAGCTTGAGAAGAATGAACAGTATGCACTTGGAACATGGCAGTTGCTTGTTTTACAAGAACGTGCCTCACAAGATTGTAAAGTGAAAGGGCAAACCAACACACATGCATTGCGATAAGAGGCATTATAAGAAAGAGGAGAGGAAATGTAGAAATTACACATAAAGGTAGTAGAGGTGAACCTTAATGAACAAGCAACACAAGAGACATTAGGGAATGATGCCTTGACATGGGCAGACACAAACCGGTACCACTGATTCTTGGCAAACAACTCCTGAGTTAGCAAAGCGGAGTCATATACTTCATTATCTACCCCTCCTTTTGTTCAACCATAACACAGTCCAGCATCCAGGGTCATAAAACCATACAAGCATAGAAAGTACTGCAAAAGTCAAAATGAATGTTCACCCAAATATACAGTGTAAGTAAAAGTTTTTCATGTTGTGCCCTCTTGCAAAGTGGGGGAAGTAGCAATTTATAGGCAGGGTCTCAAGGTACAGATGTGGTGCCAGTGGGGATCTCTGTCTACTAAGATGGCAAAGGGAGAAGTTATAGCAACAGTAAAGATCCTTTATATAGGGGCAGCCACCACACGTTCAGGTCAGCAAGTCTCTCCTCGTATGGTTTGCAACGCAAATCCCATATCATTTTTGTAGCTTTTCTTTGCACCGCTTCCAGTCTTTTTACGTCTTTAGCAAGGGCCTCACCAAAGACTTGTAGAGGGGCATCAACATCTCCTTTCCAGTCTTTCCCTTGGGTGTGTGCACAACAGTTCACAATTGCAACTGTGGTATTAATTTTCTTTTTCTCTAAGAGTAGTTTAAATAGGGACATTAAAAGCTCTTGATGTGTCAACAGTGTCCCAGAATCTGCTATGAATCCCCTCCTAGCCCACAGAGTCAGGTATGTAGTTAAGGCACCAACAACATATGCAGAATCAGAGTAAATAGTGATACGCTGTAACATAAGTAACACTGCAACAGCACAAGCCATCATTTCAGTTGATTGGCCTGTTTGGAGAATCGGGTCTAAAGCCTGCTAATATAATGGTTTTGTGGGAGGAATATCTGATTTCAAATTGGCTTTAAGGACAGCAAATCCAACAGCCTCAGGGGCTAAACAGTTGCCTTTAGCAGAACCATCAATGAGCAAAACTATCCCTTTTTTCATTGGTTCAGAATGTACCAATAGAGATTTAGAAACATCTTCACACTGTGGGTTATCTCCCTAAACAGGCCCTTCTGAGGCCTGTAGCAATGCTTCTGCGGGGGTTGCCTTTGGAAAGGGGTGTATTTGTACATTTGGCAATTCTATCAGTGCCATATAATTTGCAAGTCTAGTGGGTGACCATGAAGCATTTGGTAATGCCAGTACTGCTTCTAATGCAAAAACACGAAATCCGTGGGAGAGACACAAACAAAATCTATATACAAAACGTCAATCCCTTTAAAATCCCTCAAAACTGGGATGCAGAGGCATATACCAAAAGCGAGTACTATGAAACTCTCTACTATGCTAAATAATTTGTGAAGGGGTACACAGAGAGATCAGTATAGGCTGTTTCCACAGCCAAGCTGGTTTTCAGTGCGAAAGCGGCTCACTAGCAAGCTCTCTATATTTTTTTTTGTTACATTTGTACCCCGCGCTTTCCCACTCTTGGCAGGCTCAATGCGGCTTACATATTGTATACAGGTACTTATTTGTACCTGGGGCAATGGAGGGTTAAGTGACTTGCCCAGAGTCACAAGGAGCTGCCTGTGCCTGAAGTGGGAATTGAACTCAGTTCCTCAGGACCAAAGTCCACCACCCTAACCACTAGGCCACTCCACTATACATCATGATAAAGTGTTTCCCCAATATGTTTTGTGTAAATACACCACTACAGACTTAAAGTGAAAGAGATTAGTCACGTCCTAGGGCGTGACTAATCTCAGGAAATCTCGTCTGAGAATACTGACAGAACTTTGGACTCAGATAAGTTCGGTCTTGATTGACTATTATTGCAGTGCACATGATATAGCACATGTGTTTTGTTACAGCCAGGCAAGTTTAAGTTTTGTGTTTATAAGGCTGTTTTCTTCCTCCTCAGAGGAGTGTTCTCCTTGTATTTATATTTGGACATATACCAAAAGCAAGTAATATTGTTTTACTTCTTTCACTTTAAGTTTGTAATGGTGTATTTACACAAAAAATATTGAGGAAACACTTTAAAGAGAGTAAATCATGATGCATAGAGCTTGCTAGTGAGCCGCTGTCGCGGCCAGACTCACTGTAAGCAGCTTGGCTGTGGAAACAACCTATACTACTGCTGAACTCTCTGTGGCCCAGATGCACAAAACCTAACAAGCCCACAACTTGCGTTTTAAACTGGTTCCAGCCAGTTTAAAACGCAAGTAGTTCACTCCGGGCATGCACTAAGGGCATTTTCCCTGCCACGGTAGCAGGCAACGAAAACGGAATGCAAATGATTGAAAAGCTATTATAATGAGCTGCACTACCGTTTTTCCGATTCCCTTACCATAGGAACCCTAACGAGATGTCTGACCTCTTGTTAGGGCTCCTGTGAGGGAATCGGAAAAGGGCCCCCAAAAAAGGTAAAAAAGAAAAAAAAAAAGCAGGGAGCGCATGTGAGGGGCGTCCTTTAAGGACATACTCTCCCTGCGCTTCTGAGAGAAGTCTTTTTTTTCGCATTTTTTTTTTAGCTCTGCCGGCGCTGGTGTTTTTTCCCCCCTTCTATTTTGTCTTCGCCGCCCCTCCACAGCAAAACTTTTATGTTTTCCTGGTTGCCGGAGAATCGGGATGTCCCTTTAGATTAGGCTCCTCTTCCTGGTCTCTTCAGCCAATCAGAGCGCGTTTCGCTGACAACAGCCAGCTAAGCCCGCTTTGATTGGCTGAAGAGACCAGGAAGAGGAGCCTAATCTAAAGGGACGTCCCGATTCTCCGACTCAGGTACCGAAGGACTAGAGAATGCAAGTGAGCTACAACGAGTAGCTCATTTGCATTCCCTATCGTTGATGCATTCCCGTTCCCTACCGATTCGCTATGGAATCGGTAGGGAACGGGAATTACCAATGTCTTTAATGCATCTGGGCCTGTGTCCCTTCACAAATTATTTAGTAGAGAGTTTCATAGTATTCGCTTTTGGTATACGTCCCTGCATCCCATTTTTGAGGGATTTTAAAGGGATTGACTTTTTGTATATGGTACTGCTTTTAAAGCTTGGGTGGCATAAACTATAAGTCGTTTATCCTGTACCATGTATGATGCTTTCCTTATAGCCATGGCACAGGCTACTACTGCCTTCGCACAATCTGTAAATCCCAGCTCTGTGGGTGTGAAACTGGCTGACCAAAAGGGGTTTGTACATTCCTTCTCTTTTCTGGGTCAATACTGCAGCCGCAGTATTTGTGTCTGAGGCAGTAAAAAGGTAGAAAGGTTAATCATAATTGGGCTATCAGAGTGTCTGACTTCCTGTGATGTCAGTCAAATCCTGCAAAGTGTTCTCATCCTCAGTGGATAGCGTAACAGATACAGCACCATCCATGGGGCCTATCCCTTTCAGGTCTTTCCTCAATGCACTGGTGTAATGCGCATAATTTGGTATCCAGTCTCTGCAAAGTTCAACAGTCCCAGTACAGCCCTAGCAGGCGGATGACCAAAAGCAAATGCCGGCGCTAGAGGCTGCTAGCGCCATACTAGCACCGGCATTTGCTATTGCCCCATGATCAGAGCCCTTGAGCGCGTGAAACAACGTGTTTGAGGGCTCTTTGCGCAAGTAGCATGCTAATGCATGCTAAACAGGGCTTACCGCATTCATCGCCAATGATCAGCGGTCAGTGCGCCAAAATTTTGGTCACTGGCTGCGGCAAAGTTTTGGTCACCGCATCTCAAAAAAATGATATAATGGAATTAGAAAAGGTACAGAGAAGAGCAACAAAAATGATAAAGGGGATGGGATGACTTCCCTATGAGGAAAGGCTAAAGCGGCTGGGGCTCTTCGGCTTGAAGACGGCTGAGGGGAGATATGATAGAGGTCTATAAAATAATGAGTGGAGTGGAACGGGTAACATAGTAACATAGTAGATGACGGCAGAAAAAGACCTGCAGATGTGAATTGTTTACCAGGACTAGGGGGCACACAATGAGGCTACAAAGTAGTAAATTTAAAACTAATCAGAGAAAAGTTTTCACCACTCAACATGTAATTAAACTCTGGAATTCGTTGCCAGAGAATGTAGTAAAAGCAGTTGGCTTAAAAGGTTTAAAAAAAAAAAGGTTTGGATGGCTTTCTAAAGGAAAAGTTCATAGACCATTATTAAAATGGATGTGGGGAAAATCCACTGCTTATTTCTAGGATAAGCAGCACAAAATGTACTTTTTTGGAGATCTTGCCAGGTACTTGTGACCTGGATTGGCCACTGTGGGAAACAGGATGCTGGGTTTGATGGACCTTTGGTCTGTCCCAGTATGGCAATACTTATGTAGCACTACTCTAGAAACCATACCTAACTGTAAGTGCAGTTTATAGAATAGCACTTTTTCGGCACCGATTGTTTTAGGCGCTATATATAAAATCTAGCCTATAATGCGCAGAAGTCCAAAGAGTGCCTACATTTACTGGAAACTGACAAAAACAACAAAATAGCCAGAAAACTCCAAATAAAATGAAAATTTCCATAAACACAAGAAAAGACAAACCTTTTCTGGCTGCCTATCCTTAGTACAGCCATTATTATGCATGAGTGAAGTGGAGCAGCACTAACAGACACAACTCATCTGGTTAGACCTAGGATTTCTGGGTTCTAGTCCCAGTGTGGCCTGTCTTTCCAAGACAGATACACCTGCTGATTATTTCATTTAACAGGAGGACTTGTAGAAGTGGCACTTCTGTAATTATAATTCTGTAAATTCTACATTTTTATCCTGTTTTTCTATATGATGCTCCAAGAATTCAGGCATAGTAAGTTTGTGCGCAGATGTACAGTACACAGGTGCTTGTGGCCCAGAGGGAGCTGCTCCCTGCAGGCAGAGGAAGGCTCCCTAGCACCTACAGAGAGGGCACATAAGGGGACTGAAGTAGGGACCTAGACTGTGTAGGGGACCAGCTCTATGTCCCCAAAGAAAGCAGAATAGGAGCAGCATGGGGGGAGAAAATAAGTGAGGCGCAGGAACTGTCATCAAACATTAGAACAGTGGTTCCCAAACCTGCCCTCAGGAAACCTCACAGCCAGTGGGTATCTGTAATGAATATGCATGAGTTAAATATACATATATTGGATCAAGTATGCATGGACATTCTGAAAATCTGGCTGAGAATCACAGAGATGAGTCTGGAATGCTGTGCACTAGTAATGAAACCACTTGTACACATACACAAAGTACTTCCCAGTGCTTCCTACAGCACCATGGGTCCTTGTCTAATTTAACACTTTAAGTAACAAATACAAACTACCAAAAACCAAAATACTAAAAACAACGGAAAGAGTCCAAAGCAATGATATTAAATATTCAGCTGGAAGGAAATTTATGTAATTTAGATTATATAAATCAAACTATAGCAAAATTGATTGTCAATGGGAACTGATTTTTTAAAACATAGTAACATAGTAGATGATGGCAGAAAAAGACCTGCACGGTCCATCCAGTCTGCCCAAGATAAACTCATGTGTATACCTTACCTTGATTTGTACCTGTCTTTCTCAGGGCACAGACCGTATAAGTCTGCCCAGCAGTTTTTCCTGCCTCCCAACCACCTGTCCCGCCTTCCATCACCGGCTCTGGCACAGACCGTATAAAAGTCTGCCCTCCCCTATCCTCGCCTCCCAACCACCAACCCCTCTTCCCCCCACCTGCTCTGCCACCCAATTGTAGCTAAGCTTCTGAGGATCCATTGTCATCAATTATTTTTCATAATTGCTTCACTTTTGTTGTAATCAATGCCAATTCTTTCAGCAGCTTTAAGTTTGAATTTATGTATTTGGCATATGGTTTGCCACCACAAAGTTGTATTTAGATTTGATGTAATCTTCTAGTTGCTGAACATGATTCGATCCTTCAAAGTGAAACAGGTCAGGCCATTGTCATCAGGCTGCAAATTATAACTAAATCCAAATATGTCCTCTGCTGCACACATTCTCTCCCTCTTCTGTAGAAACATGGCCAAGAGCAAACTAGAGTGAAGAAAGAGGGGAGTGAGAAGATCTATTTCCAAAGTCAAAGCACTGACACATGTGCACTGTCTATGTGTTGTACCTGCTTTGCACTACACTACACATGCATGCATTCATAGTGTATCATGCACCCAGACTCTATGACCCCTCCTCCTCCATGCAATACAGAGTCTCACACTACAGTGAAGCATGCTATGGGCAGGTGCATATGGGCTATTGTATGCATATTTTAACTCTGTTATATCAATAAAATATATCTTGGTTTATTAACGATCTGCTTTGTACAGTTTCCACTTTGGAGTTTGCGGATTGTCTGCCCCTTTGCTTTCTTGTTATAGAAGATGCCTGGATTTCAGCACGGATCTCTAGGCACACTATATAGAATCCGGCAGTATATTCCTTAAAGAGAAAAATGTTAAAACCCTTCAGAAATAATGAATAGGAAAATTGATGTTTTATATTTAACAGTAAATTATTCCACACTTGAACAGCTTAGTATGAAAAAGAACTCTGCAAACCTGTTTTAAATCTTATTCCCTTAAATGCAGGACCAACTAGGTCCAGACAATGCAATGAACGTGTAAAACTCAGCCTACAGGAATGGGATACCAAATGAACAACTTGTTCTGGTAGTAAACCTTGCCAAATTTTTAAAAAATGATACAAGATTTTAAACGTATTTGTGCCTATGGTGGAAGCCAATGTAGCTTCCTCATTCTGCGAATCATACATGCTGCCATATTTTGGAGCAACTATTGGCGATTCCTCGATTTTCCTGAAATACCTAAATACAGCAAGTTGCAATAATCTAACTGGGCCAGAATAAGACTCTGAACCAGCAGCCTGAAATGAAATTCATGAAAATAAGGTCAAACAGTTTGCAGCTGTCTCAATTTTAGAAAAACTTTCCTGAATAGATTATTGATCTATACATTTTTCATTTGAGAACTGTTGAGCCTTATGGACTCAACAAGGAAGTAGACTGGTCAGCTGTTTAAGGGCAGGAGATTTATCCTCTGGAAACCTAGCATCTTCCATACGCACGTGTTGGCATTTTGCTGAGCCGACTCCGTGCCAGGGAGCGGTGTTGATGGTGCTTTTACTGCCTGATTTCTGATGATATTGGGTTGCAATTACTAGGTCTGATCTTGGTTTAAAAGCTTTTAGAAAAGTGGAGAAGTGGCCTAGTCTTGCACCGGTCTTGCAATCCAGAAGTGGCCAGTTCAAATCCCACTGCTGCTCCTTGTGATCTTGAGCAAATCACTTAACCCGCCATTGCCTCAGGTACAAACTTAGATTGTGAGCCCTCCTGGGACAGAGAAATAGCCAGTGTACTTGAATGTAACTCACCTTGAGCTACTACTGAAAAAGGTGTGAGCAAAATCTAAATAAATAAATAGATGTGGGCATGTGGGGTTCCCTTATGTTTAGAACAGTATTTGCAAAACATGGACCATGTCAGATCTTGAGAATATATTATACAACTAGAATTATGAACAACGCAATGTTCTGTGAATGGAACTTGACAGGAGATGTAGGGTGCAACTTTCCTGTGCCTCGGTGCATCTGCATTTGCAAGCTTTGCTTTGGGATTGAGCAACTTTTACAGATGAGTTACATTTGCTGGCTTTGTACTTTAGCAGTTGCCACTATACAGGACTGTTTTATATGAAGCTTGCTTTTGCTTGGACTTCTTAAACTGAGGGTTTGGGACATATATTTGGGAACATCTTTGAAGGTCTCCTGTGTTAAGAGGGCTAAGATTGATTACTGTATGTATTGTAATGGTATGGGATAGTTTGGGCTTGTAGTAATGCTGTGTCTAATATAGGTTTTAGTGTATGATGGAGGAACAATTTCAAAAACATTTTTTGATAAAGATTTATACGATTGTTTATTATTGAATGCAGAGGATTTATTGATAACTATATTGACATCAATTTTACCCATTGTTTAAGTGTTGATACACTTCCAGTACTCTGGAAGATTTCTCTACTGTCCACTTCTCATTTAGTACAATCTGAATATTTTCAGGCAAACTGTCCACTTGATTAGTGAACCAGAGAACCATGGTTGTACTTGTATTTAGCTATAACATGGAAGCCAATGCCCATGCTTTTGGCTTCTCTATGCACTCAGTTACAAGATGTATAAGTCAAATTACTATGTACTGGTACCAAGATAAAAATATCACCTGCATTATTTATTTATTTGTAGCATTTGTATCCCACATTTTCCCACCAATTTGCAGGCTCAATGTGGCTTACATTTGCCTTAATGGCGGTTGCCATTTCCGGGTAACAGAATTACAAAAGGCATTGCATTAAGGTGCATACATACATGGTAAAGAAGAATACGTTATGGTATTGCATATTAGTTCCTGAGTGATAGATTAGCTTGTAACATACATTAAGTCATCGACTATAGAGAGACCATAATTGACATAAGGATTACATCCAGAAATGTTTAACAATGCCTACTGTTATATTACTATCATGTATTCTATTACCATGCAACCCAAAATCCTTCTGTAATACCAAATATCTAATCTCTTCTTACTTCCATTATCCATGATGTATTGTAAGCCACATTGAGCCTGCAAAGAGGTGGGAAAACGTGGGATACAAATGCAATAAAAAAATAAGGATTAAAGTGGTAGTGCTTGATCATCATTATTATGAGTAGACAACTTCAGCAGCAGCCAAAAAAAAGAGAATCAAGAGTGCTCATGAACACAATGAAAAGAATCAGTGATAAAGGGGACACTTATGGAACCCCAAGCATCTGATAAATTTCCTTTCATCTTAACATATTTTCTATGAATTAAAAAGTTTCTAAACCAATTCAATACCAATCCTGTAATACTTATCTCCAAGTTTTATGAGCAATTAACTATGGTCGACCATATCAAATGCTGCTCACAGGTCGAACTGAAGCAAAATCTCCTGGGTATTATTTGCAAGTATGGTTGGATTCATCTCATCATACGGTCTTTAGCTGTACTGTATCAAAACTTTGGAACTCCTTACCAACAGATTTATATAAAGAAGTAACATACTCTAAATTCAAATCAAGGCCAAAGACGTGGTTATTTATTCAGGAACATGGATGAAGGTGTTAAATAATTGTATTTTTTTAATGGTGTATTGGGGTCTTCTAATCATTTAATATTTGAATTTTAGATTCCATTTCAATTTTCCTTTTGTATTTCTGAAAATCAATGTTATTAGGTAAAATACTATTGTGCTATGTACTTCTCCCTCCTCGTGTTCACTGGATATTTTATGTAGTTATTTTATTTTTAGTATGTTTATTGTATTTGTTATGAGAATTATGTCTGTATGGTTTTGATCTATGTTACATAGTAAACTGCATTGATATGTTTAATGAAATGTGGTATATCAAGTACCATGGAACAAAATACAACAAAATAGAAATATGAAGACAAAACTGAACTAGGAAACCCAATAAATCAATCTCAGCAGGTACTGCAACACTGGAGAAAAGATAGAAATTTTATTTTTTATTTGTTACATTTGTATCCCACATTTTCCCACCTATTTGCAGGCTCAATGTGGCTTACATAGTACCGTAAAGGCGATCGCCAATTCTGGTATGAGCAATTACAAAGTGATGTAGTGGTAGAATAAGGTTCACGTGTAACAGTCACAATAGGGAATCGTAGAGAGGAAGAGTTGTGTTATGTCCATTACGCTCTTTGGTTTTGATTGTGTTGCAGGGTTCAGGCATTTAAGTTGGGTCGGTAGGGTATGCCTTTTTGAACAGGTTAGTTTTTAGTAATTTCCGGAAGTTTAGGTGGTCATACATTGTTGTCACAGCTTTTGGTAATGCGTTCCATAGTTGTGTGCTTTTCCTTTTTGTACTGAACATAATACAAAGACATCTTTGATGCACATTTCCCCATCTCATATTCCACATATTGATCCTCATCTCTCTCTCCTTCCCCTCTGCTCTGCTCCAAGCGGGTCATTTATCCCTCCACTCCCCATCCCCTCCCACATGTGGTCCGGCATACCCCCCCCCCCCCCAGTCTATCTTCAAATATGTGTGTGGGTGTGGTTTGCTTGTTTTTAATATTTTAACAGGGGGTCACTGGCAGCAATTATGACACCCTGGGTGCAGTTGGCACCAGAGCTTTCCTCTGCTGCTGCGATGTATTCCACCCAGGCTAAAATAGGGAGTAGTGTTAGAGGGGGTGAGATATGATAGAGGAAAAGCTCAGGGGCTGGCCCCAGGCAGAGTAGCAGAATCGTTACCAGCAACCTCTATAAAGAAAGGTACATTTGAAGGTAGACCAGGGAGGGGCAGAGATGCCAGACTATGTGGACCCTATGTAGCTGTGGGGTTCAGGGCAGGTGCCCTTGCTGCCCCCTTTAATGTAGGTTCTGTCTGTGCACCCTGTCTCTCGCTCACTGGGAGTATGTCCCACTCATTTGAGCACGAGAGCCTTCAAAATGTTTGAGTCCCCTTTCACACTCACTCATTAGAGCTTCAAAGCTAGTGTACAAATCCTGGTAACTACTTTTACAAGAAGCATGCCTACAGAAAAAAAGCTACGTGGCTCAACCAGTGAAGAGCAGTAGTCTGGGCACACCATCATGCCCGTTTCCATTGCCTCTTCTGGCAAGTCTATGTGCTGAACCTATGTACAGATTTCTTGACATTGAGTGAAGCACAATTTTCTGCCCAGAGTTGATCCATATTGCCTCCACGCTATCCAGGAAAAAAAAACTACCATCGTGCAAGTCCAGCAAAAAGTCATGCCATCTGCTACTTTACATACTACTCTATTTAAAACAAAAACAAAATGCCAGCAGCGGTGGTGGTACTGGAAGGCCGCATGTGTAACACACACTGCCTTTACCTCTCTCTAGCTGTACTCTATGCTGCCTCAAGATCCCTTCATCAAACTCTTCCCCCTTGTGGCCTGCATGCAACTAAAGTACTAAGTGGGTCTTTTACTAAAGCTTACCGCGAGTTACCTTTAGCAGGGCCCATGTTATTCCTATAGGCCCTGTGCAGATAACTGCAGCTAAACTTTAGTAAAAGACCCCCTAAAGAACTTCATTTCTGGCTGCAACAGAACCAGTCTCGAGAGGAGCTGTGAGATTTCATGGCTCGTTCTGCACAGGCTGAGATGAAACACTTAAAACACTTTTCTTGGTGCCAGGCCACATGGAGAACAGTTGTCTTTTTTACGAGGCTTTTTTATTTATTTGTAGCATTTGTATCCCACATTTTCCCACCAATTTGCAGGCTCAATGTGGCTTACATTTGCCGTAATGGCAGTTGCCATTTCCGGGTAACAGAATTACAAATGATATTGGTTTAAGGTGCATACATGGGGAGCGTGCCAGGTGCCCTTGACCTGGATTGGCCACTGTCGGTGACAGGATGCTGGGCTAGATGGACCTTTGGTAGGGTTACCATTTTGTGTCCTCTGAAAAAGAGGACACATGTCACGCCCCCTACCCCGCCCCCGCCCCATGCCCCGCCCCTGCCCCGCCCCCTTCAGGTCCGGGTTCCCGTTCCGCCCCTATTCCCCCCCCGTCACATAGTCCCCTCCCCCCCATCACATACCCCCCCCCTCACTTACTGTCTAGCCCTGGTGGTCTAGTAGCGTCTTCTCTTCGGGGCAGGAAAGAGCCCCCTCTTTCCTGCCCGGAGCGCTGCCTGCCCTTGCCTGCTGCATCCTCCTCGGTATGGCTGGGGATTCAAAATGGCCACCGAGAGTTGAAGCGGCCTCGCGAGAGTTCAACTCTCGGCGGCCATTTTGAATCCCCAGCCAGACCGAGAAGGATGATAGACAGGGGAGGCAGCGCTCCGGGCAGGAAAGAGGGGGCTCTTTCCTGCCCCGAAGACGTCACTAGACCACCAGGGAACATGGTAAGGAAGGGGAGGAGACGGGAGACCACGCGCCGATCGCCCGCCCACACGCGCCTGCCCGCACCCACGTTTGTCCAGAAATCCGGACAAACGTGGGCGGGGGCAAAATCCGCCGGACGCCCCGGACATGCCCTCAAAAAGAGGACATGTCCGGGGAAATCCGGACGTATGGTAACCCTAACCTTTGGTCTTTCCCAGTATGGCACTACTTATGTACTTATGTACTAACATAACATATATGGGCCAGATCATGATATATATATATATATATATATATACACACACACCATGTGCATACATACATAGGAAAGAAGAATACATTATGGTATTGCATGAAGGCTCCTAAGTAATAAATTGGATTGTAACATACATTAGGACATCGACTATAGCGAGACCCTATTCGACATAAGGTTTAAGGTTAGAAAAGATCATACGCATTCGGCTGCCCTCACATGTTTCCCCCCCTCTAGGCTTCCCTCAAACTCATATCTGATTCTGAGGTTGCCCAATGCAGCAACAAACCCACAACTTTCCTTCTCCAGTGCCCCGTCCCTCTCTGAAAGAGATCTATATATTAGACGACCGAGACTGTCCTTCCTTGCCCCGGCCGCGTCAGTCACCTGTGACGGTCCCCTATGACACACACGTCCCGCCTTGCTGGAAACAGGAAGTAGCGTCAGAGAAGGCGGGACTCTGGAGAACTTAGGAAAGCTGCAGCAAAATTAGCCTCCTTGCTGCAAGGCTGTGTCGCGGGCGATCTCAAAGAACCTAGTAGAGATCCCGTGGCAATCTCGGTTACCGCCAACCTACCTAGCTCTCCAAGATGTTCAAGCACTCCTTCTTCCCTCCTTCCCTCAATAATTCTGCGCAGCCGCACTTACTCGTGCCCGGCGTAATGCAGCAAAGGTTAGGTCACGCTGATATACACAAACCACCAGCAGCATCAGAGACAACGAAGTGTAATGGCAGGTACGGCATGACGTCAAAAAGATGAAGTCGCCCCCCCCCCCCCACCTTTGTAGCCGCCATACTGGTGGACGCAAAAACAAAAAACTAACCGCTGCCGCATCGTTTTTGGGAATAGAAACATGCTGGCTTTTGCAGCTTAGGGATGTACACAGAGGAATCGTGAGAACGAATAACCTTCCTTGCATCGGCTATAGTAGTTACTTCTAAATCGTAATCAGTGTTTTATTTCGAGGGGCTTGTTATAGGGATACCCTTGCATACGTATTGAGTTATGACGTTCGCAACATTCAGCGTTTCTATTTATAAGTCAAAACATAGAAAAGAAAATAGGATGAGTATCAACTTAATACATCTTTTGATTAGCTTTGGAAGGTAACCCTTCTTCAGCTCACCACTTTACTATTTATAAGTAGGGTTGTTTTTAAACATTAATTAAGTTGAAACCTAGGAGCATTTAACATTTTTTTCACATGGCATGGGTACACATCAAAAGAGAAAGATGGTATGTAGGAACTTGTTTCTTTTGTTTTGTGGAATGCTGTGGTATCTTATATTATTACCAGGGCTTTTTTTTTGAGGGGGTACTGAGTACCTGCACCTTTTCCATTGTCTGCTAAAATTGACCCATGGTCCCCAAGTTTTAATGAAAGCTCAGACCCTACACACCAATTCTGCCTTGTCATAGATTCTGTGACTGGTTGCAGGGGCCTGGCTATTATGGGGTGGGTCCCTCAGTGACCACCCCACCCCTGAAGGGTGGCCTGGCATTTGAGTACCGGCACCTTTTTCGCTAGAAAAACTGCACTGATTATTTATATATTTCATCCCATGACTTTCAATACCGTCTTTATTATTATTATTAACATTTATATAGCGCTACCAGACGCACGCAGCGCTGAACACCTGACATAGAGAGAGTCCCTGCTCAATAGAGCTTACAATCTAAAAATAATACAGACAGACAAGACGGTTACGGGTGATGAAAAGTAATGGGTAATGAAGTAATAGGTGGTAAAGAGTAATGGGTGAGAAAGAAGGAAGGGACAAGGGGAGGGCAATTGAGTAGTAGCTAGGAACTAAAAGCAGCAGTGAAAAAGTGGGATTTCAGCATAGATTTGAAAATAGGTAGAGATGGAGCTAGACGTATAGGTTCAGGAAGTCTATTCCAGGCATAAGGTGCCGCGAGAGAAAAGGAACGAAGCCTGGAGTTAGCAGTGGAGGAGAAGGGGGATGACAAGAGAGATTTGTCCAGTGAGCGGAGTTCACGGGGAGGAATGTAGAGAGAGATAAGAGTGGAGAGGTAATGGGGGCCTGCAGAGTGGATGCATTTAAAGGTCAGTAAGAGAAGTTTAAACTTTATGCGGAAGTGGACAGGGAGCCAGTGAAGTGATTTGAGGAGTGGGCAAGTGTGGGTAAAACGATTCTGACGGAAAATAAGTCGTGCCGCAGAATTTTGGACAGACTGGAGAGGAGAGAGAGGCTGAGCGGAAGACCAGTGAGAAGTAAATTGCAATAGTCCAAGCGAGAGGCAACAAGGGTGTGGATAAGGGTTCTGGTAGCATATTCAGAAAGGAAGGGGTGAATTTTGCTAATGTTGTAGATAAACAAAACTAAAATCACAGATGTAAAAAAGCATGGAAGGGGCAAGAGTGTCCAGAGCAGAGAAGACGATAGTATTATAGGAAGAAACGGTTTCATTGACAGACTTAGATAGAGTGGTGGAAGAGAAAAGGTTAGAGACACAAGAGGACAGAGTAAGGGGGTCAATATCTTGAAGATTCCTAGATGTGGGGGTAGAGATTGGGTGGGACTGGGGAGGAGGGTGATTGAGTGTGAAGGTTAATAGGTGATGGTCAGAAAGGGGGAGAACTGAGGAACAGAAGCTGGAGGGAAAGCAGTTAGAGGAGAGGATAAGGTGAAGGCAGTGACTATTTTGGTGGGTGGGTGCAGAGGAGCACAGCTGAAGATTGAATGAGGCAAGGAATTGGGAAGCATGAGAGTCAGAGGGATCATCAGTATGGATGTTAAAGTCACCAAGGATGATGGAGGGGGATGTAGGATCATGAAAGAAGGAAAGCCAGGCTTCAAAGTCAGTGAGAAAGAATGAAAGGGACTGCCAGTCGGAGAGGCAGAGGAGTGAAAAGGCGGATGGAGTGGACTTCAAAGGACAAAAAACAATGAGACTGGGGTGGAAGAAGAGGTTGGAATTTGCAGGAGGGAGAGAGTAGCAATCCAACGCCACCACCGCAGCTGGCAGGGTGAGGGGTATGAGAGAAAAGATAACCACCATGGCAAAGGGCCGCAACAGAAGTAGAGTCATCGGGAGAGCCAAGTTTCAGTTAAGGCAAGTAGATGGAGGGAACGAGAAATGAAGAGGTCGTGAATGTAGGGAAGTTTATTGCAGATGGAGCTGGCATTCCATAGGGCGCAAGAGAAGGGTAAGGAGTAAGAGGGAAGTAGAGGAATAGAGATGAGATTTGAGACGTCACGATGTGGTCTGCATAAGTAGGAAGAAGGCAGAAGGGAAGGACCAGGATTGGGATTGATGTCACCATCTGAGAGTAAGAGAAGGAGTAAAAGAGAGCGGAGGAGAGTAGGAGAGGAATGGCCACGAAGGCTGATGACTCTCAGATCTACATCTCCACCCCTGAAATCTCAACCCCTATCCAGGACAAAATTTCAGCCTGCTTGTCCGACATTGCTGATTGGATGTCTCAGCGTCATCTAAAGCTTAACATGACCAAAACGGAACTTCTCATTTTTACCCCTAAACCCACCTCCCCTCTTCCCCCTTTCTCTATCTCTGTTAATGGCTTTCACATCCTCCCTATCTCCTCGGCTCGTAACCTTGGAGTCATCTTTGATTCCTCACTCTCCTTCTCTGCACATATTCAACAGGTCGCTAAAACCTGTCGTTTCTTTTTCTACCCACAACAAAGAGAGTCCAAATCTCCAGTAAAAAACAAGAAAACAACAAAAACGGAAGATATCCAGAAAGACCAAACTAAAATCACAGATGTAAAAAAGCCAATTTGGCTTTTTTACATCTGTGATTTTAGTTTTGTTTCTTTATCTACAACATTAGCAAAATTCACCCCTTCCTTTCTGAATACGCTACCAGAACCCTTATCCACACCCTTGTCGCCTCTTGCTTGGACTATTGCAATTTACTTCTCACTGGTCTTCCGCTCAGCCATCTCTCTCCTCTCCAGTCTGTCCAAAATTCTGCGGCACGACTTATTTTCCGTCAGAATCGTTTTACCCACACTTGCCCACTCCTCAAATCACTTCACTGGCTCCCTGTCCACTTCCGCATAAAGTTTAAACTTCTCTTACTGACCTTTAAATGCATCCACTCTGCAGGCCCCCATTACCTCTCCACTCTTATCTCTCTCTACATTCCTCCCCGTGAACTCCGCTCACTGGACAAATCTCTCTTGTCATCCCCCTTCTCCTCCACTGCTAACTCCAGGCTTCGTTCCTTTTCTCTCGCGGCACCTTATGCCTGGAATAGACTTCCTGAACCTATACGTCTAGCTCCATCTCTACCTATTTTCAAATCTATGCTGAAATCCCACTTTTTCACTGCTGCTTTTAGTTCCTAGCTACTACTCAATTGCCCTCCCCTTGTCCCTATCTTCTTTCTCACCCATTACTCTTTACCACCTATTACTTCATTACCCATTACTTTTCATCACCCGTAACCGTCTTGTCTGTCTGTATTATTTAGATTGTAAGCTCTTTTGAGCAGGGACTGTCTCTGTGTCAGATGTTCAGTGCTGTGTACGTCTGGTAGCGCTATACAAATACTAATAATAATTATAAAGATGCACTTGATATTTTTTATTACTACTATTTAAAAGACAGGTATTGAATAATGAGGGAAATACTACCTTCATGCAGAAGTCCAGAGTCAGTCTAAATGTGCCAATTCTGTTGTATATGTTTATTTCTACTTAAAGTCTGTTTGGATGTAAATGCAGGCAGCACACTAATAGCCACCAAGTTCATATAAAGTTATTTATTTTCATTGGAAAATAAACCTGTTGGCTGCCTACTATTTGAATATTCCATCACCATTTCATTATTGCTACCATGTATTACATATTTAGGGCATTTGCTTAAACCTTTGATTGGATGGACCATACAGGTCATCTGCCGTCATCTACTATGCTACTGTGGTCTTAATTTGTTTATCCAGACCTTACGTGCATATGGTATTGCTTTTTAAACTCAAAGGCGAAACCTAAGGGTGGTTGCACAATTAGGTATAAACTGTATTGTTTCTGACTTTACTTGTTTTGGACTGCTTTGGGTCCTTCTGGTCTGTACATCTGCTGTCTAGAAGTTTTGAAAATGGAAATGAGGAAATAAAAATTGTTTTGGATGTACTCTGTAGAAGTTGTTGTTTACTTTTGCACTGTGTATATGGCTGCCAGTTCTGGTGTGTGCGTGTGATAATGTGTGAATAACTGTTGAGAGAATGACACAGGGACAAAGTCTATTCCTGACCCCGTGGGTTCTGTCTCTGTCCCCACTCCATCCCTGCAGGGTCTGTCTCTGTCCCATCCCCGCAGGTTCTGTTGCCATCCTCGCCCCATTCCTGTGGGCTCTGTCCTCATCTAAGCCCAGAAGCCGAAGTAAAAAAAAGGAAGAATATGCTGTGCAACTGTTGTTTGTAAATCACAAATAGAAAACAATAATAATAACAAGCAACTATAATAACCTCCCCACAGCCACCCTCTACCCTTCCAACCCCAACAATAGCTGACTTCTGCAAAGAATCTTAGAATGGCAAATCAAATGCAAAGCACTGATAAGGAAGGCAAAGAGAGACTATGAAAAGAAGATTGCATTAAAGGCAAAAATGCTTAGTAAAAACTTTATTAAGTATATTAAAAGCAAGAAGCCGGCAAAAGAATCAGTTGTATCGCTAGATGACCAAGGGGTAAAAGGGTCACTCAGAGAGATCAAGGCCATAGTGGAGAGATTAAATTAATTTTTTGCTTCTGTCTTCACCAAGGAAGATGTAGGAGAGATACTAGTGCCAGAAATGGTATTCAGTGCTGACGAGTCAGAGAAACTGAATCAAATCTCTGCAAACCTGGAAGATGTAATGAGGCAATTTGATAAATTGCAGAGTAGCAAATTGCCAGGATCAGATGGTTTTCATCCCAGAGTATTGACAGAATTGAAAAATGAACTTGCAGAACTATTGTTAGTAATATATAATTTATCTTTAAAATCAAGCATGGTACCGGAAGATTGGAGGATGGCCAATATAACGCAGATTTTTTAAAAAAGGGTTCCAGAGGTGATCCGGGAAATATACAGACCTATGACCCTGACGGTGGTGCTGGGCAAAATGGTAGAGACTATTATAAAGAACAAAATTAAAGAGCTAATTCAAAAGTATGGATTAATGAGACAAAGCCAACATGGATTTAGTGAAGGGAAATCTTGCTTCACCTATCTACTACATTTCTTTGAAGGGGCGAACGAACATGTGGATAAAGGTGAGCCGGTCGATATTGTGTATCTGGATTTTCAAAAGGCATTGACAAAGTACCTCATGAAAGACTCCAGAGGAAATTGGAAAGTCATGGGATAGGAGGTAGTGTTCTATTATGGATTAAAAACTGGTTAAATTATAGAAAACAGAGAGTAGGGTTTAATGGCCAGTATTCTCAATAGAGAAGGGTAGATAGTGGGGTTCCCCAGGGGTCTGTGTTGGGTCTAATGCTTTTTAACATATTTATAAATGATCTAGATATGGGACTAACTAGTGAAGTAATTAAATTTGCAGACAACACAAAGTTATTCAAAGTTGTTCAAGTTGTTAAATCGCAAGAGGATTGTGAAAAATTGCAAGACGACCATACGAGACTGGGCATCCAGATGGCAGATGATGTTTAATGTGAGCAAGTACAAAGTGGTGCATGTGGGAAAGAGGAACCCGAAGTATAGCTATATGATGCAGGGTTCCACATTAGGAGTCACCAACCAGGAAAAGGATCTAGGAGTTATTGTTGATGATACTTTGAAACTCTCTGCTCAGTGTGCTGTGGCAGCAAAGAAAGCAAATAGAATGTTAGGCATTATTAGGACACTCACTGTTCACCAATGCAATACACATCCACTTCTGATCCATCATCCCTTTATCCAGTCAATCATACATTTATTCACGGAACTATGTACACTATATGTCTAGGTGTCTAATAATGCCCTTTTTTCCCATTGTCTCCTTCTAATGTTTCTATGTTGATGTCCCATTGTTATATTCCCAATGATATTCAAATGTCTCGCACAACTCTGTTCTATGTAATCCATAACCTAGTCGTAACAAATGTATTTCTATTATTCAAGTCTTATTGTAAGCCACACTGAGCCCGCAAATAGGTGGAAAAATGTGGGATACAAATGCAATAAATAAATAAATAAATAATGGAAAATAAAAATGAGGATGTTATAATGCCTTTGTATCACTCCATGGTGCGACCGCACCTTGAATACTGTGTGCAATTCTGGTCACCGCATCTCAAAAAAAGATATAGTGGAATTAGAAAAGGCACAGAGAAAGGCGACGAAAATGATAAAGGTGGTGGGATGACTTCCCTATGAGGAAAGGCAGAAACAGCTTGGCGAAAAGATGGCTGAGGGGAGATATGATAGAGGTATATAAAATACTGAGTGGAGTAGAACGGGTAGACTCGAATCGCTTGTTTACTCTTTCCAAAAATATCAGGATTAGAGAGGCACACAATGTAATTAAACTCTGGAATTCATTGCCAGAGAATGTAGTAAAACCAGTTAGCTTAGCGAGGTTTTTAAAAGGTTTGGATGGTTTCCTAAAGGAAGGCGCCATAGGCCATTATTAAAATGGACTTGGGAAAATCCACTGCTTATTTCCGGGTAAGCAGTATAAAATGTATTGTTTTGGGTTCTTGCCAGGTACTTGTGACCTGGATTGGCCACTGTTGGAACCAAAGGCTTGATGGACCTTCGGTTTGTCCCAGTATGGCAACACTTATGTACTTATATATTTTTTAGACATGTTTCTATGTATGCATGATTTTTTATTCTGTGGATAAATAAGTCATGAATAATCTCAGGATTCAGTCGAACTCTCCTGTCTTCCACAGTCCTTTCTGCAATAGAAAATGTCTTCTTAGAAGATGTGCTGGTAGCAGCAATGTACAGGATCCCCCATGCAGATTTTGCTAGTTTTGGCCAGCATGTTTGCTTGTTTTTCCAAAAAATCAAAATATCATTGCATCACTCAAACATAAACAACAGTCCAGTTCATTAACAGGCTTCAAAGTAGAAAATAACACAGGGACAAATTCTGTCCACATTCCCACAGGATCTGTCCCCGTCCTGTCCCCATGGGCTCTGTCACCATCCCCATGTCATTCTCTAATAACTGTCTATACTTATGCTATGATTTCTGAGAATGCAGCCTAGTGGTTACTGCAGTGGGCTTTGA
The DNA here is from genome assembly GCF_901765095.1 of Microcaecilia unicolor. NCBI lineage: Eukaryota > Metazoa > Chordata > Amphibia > Gymnophiona > Siphonopidae > Microcaecilia > Microcaecilia unicolor. The sequence continues at coordinate 53,718,998 of NC_044044.1, forward strand.
TCCTGGGGAACTGGGTTCAATTCCCACTGCAGCTCCTGGGCAAGTCACCTAACCCTCCATTGCCCCAGATACAAATAAGTACCTGTGTATACTATGTACACTGCTTTGAATGTAGTTGCAAAAAACACAGAAAGGTGGTATATCAAGTCCCATTCCCAATTAAAGGACAGATTTTTAAATGCCCAGTTCTCATCACAAATCCAACAACAAAACGGCAACAAAACAAACAACCAACAATGCAAAAACCAGAAAAATAACCAACAAAATCACAATCTTAAAACAAATGAAACACACAGACATATACAAAATGTAAAACTCTCCAACATCAAACATGAACCATATGTTATGATACCCATAGGATATATAAACGCAAGAGCAGCAGTAAACAGGTTAGAATTACTGAGAGACTGTATAGAAACAGAACAAATTGGGTTACTGCTCCTAACTGAAACATGGCTATGCCTCGAAGATGACCCTGCACTTCTAGACCTATGTCCATAAGGATATAAATCAGTTCATATTTCCAGAACTAAAAAGAAGTGAAGAGGAGTTGCAATAATATATGTCTTCCTTCACAGTAGAACTTGTCACTAAACACACATCCTCCGAAATTGAAATCCTGGCATACAGAATCACTGACACAGCACTAGTTGAACAATTATGTATCATACTTTTTTTTTTGTTACATTTTGTACCCCGCGCTTTCCCTATTCATGGCAGGCTCAATGTGGCAGGCAATGGAGGGTTAAGTGACTTGCCCAGAGTCACGAGGAGCTGCCTGTGCCGGGAATTGAACTCAGTTCCTCAGGACCAAAGTCCACCACCCTAACCACTAGGCCACTCCTCCACTCATACTTTACCACCACCTCCCAGGAAGTGCACAATACTACTTTATGGACTTTGTATCAAACATCTGCCCTAATCAACCAAATGTCCTACTGCTGGGAGATAATCAACCTGTACCTAGAAAAACAAAACAACATCAACACAAGAACCCTAATGAATTTCATAATCCAATGGAACTTCAAAACAACACAAACAAAAGGGCACCTACTGGACATACTAGCACACATATTCTCAGCAAACAACAATCACATACTAGAAAACCACAAATGGGAAGAGGTAATATGATCAGACCACAGCAAGCTGTCACACTACAATGGAAAAATAATGGCATGAAAAGAGAACCAAGAACACCACACACATTCACAACCAGACGGAAAGTAGACAGCCACACTTCTGGACAATAATGAGGAATGAGCATAATGACAAAACACCCAAAGATATACATTTCATGAGGAAATGGGACGAAGCAAGCGAAGAAAACACTAAACAAAATAGCACCACTCAAAACAAAAACAAGAAATAAAAAAACAATCACTCTCATGGTTTATTGTTGAGGTACTACACATGAAAAACTATGCAGGAAACGTAAAAGAACATGGGCCAAAAACAAAACAGACACAAACAAAGCCACATGGAGAAAAGCTATAAGAAAATATATAGACAACATAAAGAAAGCTAAAGCAGAACGCTACAACACATACGCAAACCTTGAACAGACCAATACGAAAAAAAAATATTTGAACTCATGAACTAACTACTGAAAACCCAAGACATTAACATCAACTGAATCGCTTCCAATTACGGAGGAGCTGGCACAATATGTCAAAAACAAAATAACAAACAAGATTAAACCTAGCAAAACCACAAACATCCATAACTGATTTCATACAAGAATTTGAAAGTAACGACATCTACACCGCAGCAGATGGAATCTGGTCCACATTTAAATCTCCAGAACTAAACACAGTAAAAAAATTAAAAAAAACTACTAATAAAATATGCATATACATACTGTATGCTACACAACTGCCCCAACTACATGATGAAAGATCCACTGGATTGACTCATCGAGAGCATCACCAAACACATCACATACATGTTCCACTGTCTTCCATTGGTAGATGAATCGCTTTTCCATTTGCAGTAGTTTAGATACTACATCTCCTGAAAAGTCATCCTGTAGTTTCTGTAATACTATGAATAACAAATCCTTTTCCTGATGCCCCACCTCTGCCCAATGGGCAACTAATGGTGTGTCCTTCTTTTGGTTTCTTATATTACTGAGATGTTCCGCAATCCGATCCTTGATGCATCGCTTGGTTTGTACCATTTCGTGCATGGACATCGGATGCCATATATTACCCTTCTGGATTCACAGTCAGTGTTGTTGCGAAGTACATATCTTTTCCCTGTGGCTGGGTGTGTGATTTCAGACGTGCACCACGCATGGCGGCAGTATACAGATCCATGACATTTGTTATGTTTCCCTGTAGTGAATGTTTCATTATCTCTCCTATTATTCAACAGTTCACCTAAGTTCCTAGATCTTTTATAGGCAAAACAGAGGTCTGGAGAAACATTGTTTAATTTCATCAACGGGCAATGTCTTTGAATGATTCTTTTGATGTAATTGGTGCGATTAGAGTAAGGTAGAACACATACCATGCGTTTTAGTGAATTACATGAGCGAAAGTGAGGTTGTAGTAACCACTGACGGTGTGCATTCCTGGCTCTCTTACGTGCCATTCTCAGTGTCTTCTCTGGATACCCTCGTTTTCTTAATCTTTGATATAAGTCCGCTGCATGTTTTTCAAAAGATTGTTCATCCTGACATAATCTTCTTATCTGTAAGAATTGTCCCATGGGGATCCCCATTTTTTGGATCTTGCATGGAAACTTTAATGCCAAGAAGTGTAGAGTCACGTACTTGGGGTGCAGAAACCCAAAAGAGAGATACCAGATAGGAGGGGAGAGATTAGTAAGCTCGACTTAGGAGAGAGACCTTGGGGTGTTAGTGTCCGAGGATCTGAAGGTGAAGAAACAATGTGACAAGGCGATGGCCGTGGCCAGAAGGATGCTAGGCTGCAGAGAGAGGGGTATAACCAGCAGAAGAAAAGAGGTGTTGATACCCCTCTACAAGTCGTGGGTGAGGCCCCTCTTGGAGTATTGTGTTCAGTTTTGGAGGCCGTATCTAGCTAAGGATGTAAAAAGACTGGAAACGGTGCAAAGAAAAGCTACGAAAATGATATGGGATTTACATTGCAAACTGTACAAGGAGAGACTTGCCGACCTGAACATGTACACTTTGGAGGAAAGGAGAAACAGGGGTGATATGATACTCACGTTCAAATATTTGAAAGGTATTAATCCGTAAACAAACCTTTTCTGAAGACGGGAAGGCAGTAGAACTAGAGGACATGAATTGAGGTTGAAGGGGGGACAGGATACGTGGTGGATATGTAGAATGCCCTCCCGCAGGAGGTTGTAGAAATGAAAACGGTAATGGAATTCAAACATGCATAGGATAAACTAAACAGGATTCCTTTGTGTTTAAAGGAGCCCTTTAGTATGTGTTATCTTGCTTTGTCATTAACATAACATAGTAACATAGTAGATGACGGCAGAAAAAGACCTGCACGGTCCATCTAGTCTGCCCAACAAGATCAACTCATATGTGCTACTTTTTGTGTATACCCTACCTTGATTTGTACCTGTCCTCTTCAGGGCACAGACCGTATAAGTCTGCCCAGCACTATCCCCGCCTCCCAACCACCAGCCCCGCCCTCCCACCACCGGCTCTGGCACAGACCGTATAAGTTTGCCCAGCACTATCCCCGCCTCCCAACCACCATTCCCGCCTCCCACCACCGGCTCTGGCACAGACCGTATAAGTCTGCCCAGCACTATCCCCGCCTCTAAACCACCAGTCCCGCCTCCCACCACCGGCTCTGGCACAGACCGTATAAGTCTGCCCAGCACTATCCCCGCCACCCAACCACCAGCCCCGCTTCCCACCACCGGCTCTGCCACCCAATCTCGGCTAAGATCCTGAGGATCCATTACTTCTTAACAGGATTCCTTTATGTTTATCCCACGCATGTTTGAATTCTGTTACCGTTTTCCACCACCTCCCACGGGAGGGCATTCCAAGCATCCACTACTCTCTCCATGAAAAAATACTTCCTGACATTTTTCTTCAGTCTGCCCCCCTTCAATCTCATTTCATGTCCTCTCGTTCTACCGCCTTCACATCTCCGGAGAAGGTTCGTTTGCGGATTAATACCTTTCAAATATTTGAACGTCTGTATCATATCACCCCTGTTTCTCCTTTCCTCCAGAGTATACATGTTTAGGTCAGCAAGTCTCTCCTCATACGTCTTGCAACGCAAATCCCATACCATTCTCGTAGCTTTTCTTTGCACCGCTTCAATTCTTTTTATATCCTTAGCAAGATACGGCCTCCAAAACTGAACACAATACTCCAGGTGGGGCTTCACCAATGACTTATACAGGGGCATCAACACGCCCTTTCTTATGCTGGTCACACCTCTCTCTATACAGCCTAACAACCTTCTAGCTACAGCCACCGTCTTGTCACACTGTTTTGTCGCCTTCAAATCCTCAGATACTATCACCCCAAGATCCCTCTCCCCGTCCGTAGCTATCAGACTCTCACCGCCTAACACATACGTCTCCCGTGCATCACTTTGCATTTCTTCGCATTGAATTTTAATTGCCAAACCGTAGACCATTCTTCTAGCTTCCTCAGATCCTTTTTCATGTTTTCCACTCCCTCCCGGGTGTCCACTCTGTTACAGATCTTAGTATCATCTACAAATAGGCAAACTTTACCTTCTAACCCTTCGGCAATGTCACTCACAAATATATTGAACAGAATCGGCCCCAGCACCGATCCTTGAGGCACTCCACTACTCACATTTCCCTCCTCCGAGCGAATTCCATTAACCACCACCCCAGGGGCGTAGCTACAGGTGGGCCTGGGTGGGCCCAGGCCCACCCAATTTCAGCTCTGGCCCGCCCACTCCCATTGCTCCCATTGCCAGCCACTGCTGCTTTTCCTGTTGAGCAGCAGGGCCGGCGCTACAAAAAGAAGAAGTGCTCAGCTGACTGAGCTGAGCGCTGCCGCCAACGTTAACAACGAGAAAAAATGTTTTTAAAAAAGCGGCACCGTAGGCAGCCTCGAAGCATTGGCTGCTGGCTCTGCAGGCTCCTCCCGTCTCTTACGTCACTGCCCCTGGAGCGAACCAGGGGCAGTGACGTAAGAGACAGGAGGAGCCTGCAGAGCCAGCAGCCAATGCTTCGAGGCTGCCTGCGGTACCGCGCTTTTTTTTTTTTAACATTTTTTTCTCGTCTTTAGCGTTGGTGGCGGCGCTCAGCTCAATCAGCTGAGCGCTTCTTTTTGTAGCTGGGGCTGGCGGGCCTGAATCAGATGGCAGGATGGGGACTGGGGAGAAAGAGGGAAAACGGATGGCAGGATGGGGACTGAGGAGAAAGAAGGAAAACGGAAGGATGGGGAGAGAAAGAGGGAAAACGGATGGCAGGATGGGGACTGGGGAGAAAGAGGGAAAATGGAAGGATGGGGAGAGAAAGAGGGAAAACAGATGGCAGGATAGGGACTGGGGAGAAAGAGGGAAAATGGAAGGATGGGGAGAGAAAGAGGGAAAACGGATGGCAGGATGGGGACTGGGGAGAACGAGGGAAAACAGAAGGATGGGGAGAGAAAGAGGGAAAACGGATGGCAGGATGGGGACTGGGGAGCACGAGGGAAAACAGAAGGATGGGGAGAGAAAGAGGGAAAACAGATAGGAGGATGGCAGAGAAAGAGGGAAAACTGAAGGATGGGGAGAGAAAGAGGGAAAACAGAAGGATGGGGAGAGAAAGAGGGAAAACAGGAGGATGGCAGAGAAAGAGGGAAAATGGAAGGATGGGGAGAGAAAGAGGGAAAATGGAAGGATGGGGAGAGAAAGAGGGAAAGATGTGAGGATGGCAGAGAGAGGGAAAATGGAAGGATGGCAGAGAAAGGGAAAACGGAAGGATGGGGAGAGAAAGAGGGAAAACAGATGTGAGGATGGCAGAGAGAGGGAAAATGGAAGGATGGGGAGAGAAAGAGGGAAAACAGACGGAAGGATGGCAGAGAAAGAGGGAAAACAGACGGAAGGATGGCAGAGAAAGAGGGAAAACAGACGGAAGGATGGCAGAGAAAGAGGGAAAACGGATGGAAGGATGGCAGAGAAAGGGAAAACGGATGGAAGGATGGCGATGGACAGGGAGAGAGACACTGGATGGAAGGATGGGGAGAGAAAGAGGGGAGATGGATGAAAGGATGCAGAGAGAAAGGGGCGAGACTGGAAGGATGTGGAGAGAGAAGGGACACTGAACAGAAAAGGGTACAGAGATAGACACTGGTTAGAAGGAGGGAGAGAGAGACATTAGGTGGAAGGATCAGGAGAGAGGGTAGATGGGTGGAAGGATGGGGAGAGAAAGAGGGAAGACGCTGGATGGAAGGGTAGGGAGAAAGAGGTGACACTGGATGGAAGGATGCAGAAAGAAAGAGGGGAGACTACTGGAAGGATGGGGAGAGAGAGGGGAGACACTGGAAGGATGGGGAGAGAAAGAAGAGAGCTGCTGGATGGAAAAGGAGAGTAGTGAAAGACTGGAGAATAAGAGGAAGGGGCATGGGGAGAACAAGGGTGAGAAAAAGATGAAAAGCCATAAGTAGATGAAGGAAATTAAAGAATGGTAGTAAGAATGAATTAAATCTGGACAGAGAGAGAGAGAGGCAGAAAAATATTGAAGAAAGCAAAGAAAAAGGAGAGAAAAATGACAAATGGCCAGGAAACCCTGGCAGAAGAGTTAAGCGAAAACGAAGGAAAGCAGAATCTAGAGACTGGGAGCAACACAATGAGAAAAAGTAAATGGCCATACAACAAAGGTAAAGAAAATAATTGTATTTTTAATTTAGGATAAAGTAATATGGTGTTAATAAAGTTTCAGAGACCAATACTTCCTTCCTTAGGTCAGGAGAGGATACCGTAACAGCATTATACTGACCTGAGGCAGGAGGTTTTGGCCTCTGGAAGCTCACTGAAAAGGATTAGGCTATTAAATATATTGTCTGAAATCTGATGCACTGAAAAGCAGCACTTTACCCTGTGTGACAAATGTATCTGAGTGTGACTACATTTTGCTGGGGGAGGGGGGTAGAGAGAAAATTTTGTGCCCACCCACTCTGGGTTCAGGCCCACCCAAAATTGGCAGTCTGGCTACGCCACTGCACCACCCTCTGGCGTCTGCCCGTCAACCAGTTCCTAATCCAGTTCACCACTTCGGGTCCTATCTTAACAAGTGTTATGGTAATGTATGTTAACATCTGTGCTGTCTTCCTCACCCTTCTCTGCTCAGACCCCACTCCTTTGCTGCTGAGGATTTTAGAATGTGTGGGTTACAAATTAAAATTAACATGCAATGTCATGTTAGGTATTTAACATGGGAATGTGCGTTAATAGTATTTACAAAAGTGGTAATGATTTGCCTCACACATTTAAAGCCTGTGTTTAAACAGTTAGTGTACTTTAGTATATAGGCCTCTTAAGGGCTCTTTTATCAAATTCTAGTAAAACGTGGCCCTAATGTGTCCTTACACAGGCAATTTCCGCACTCTAAGGCCATTTTTCCGCATGGGTAAAATGGCCACTTTTTCAATTTTTTTCAATTAATGACCACACGCTAATCTTCCCATTAGTGTGTGAAGGGCTCACATATTAATCATGCTCTAATTGGTTAGCATGCGGCAATGTAGCGAAGATACATATCTGTAGCAGGTATTCTCTGAGGACAGCAGGCTGATTGTTCTCACTGATGGGTCGACGTCCACGGCGGCCCCCACCATCGGAATTTTTCAAAGCAAAAATATCTCAAAGCTTTGAGAGAACCTTCTGGCATGCGCAGCAGTCTTCCTGCCCATCGCGCGAGAGTCCCGCTCAGTTATATGCAAAAGCAAGAAGAAAAGGCGGGTTTGTGAGAACAATCAGTCTGCTGTCCTCAGAGAATACCTGCTACAGGTATGTATCTTCACTTTCTCCGAGGACATTTGTTACGTTTCCCTGTAGTGAATGTTTCATTGTTATCTCTCTCTGATGGGGTATCCCTAGCACCCAGGCTCACTTAAAATAACAAAGGTCAATTGGGCCTTGCAACGGCGAGGGCATAACTGAGATTGACCTAATGCAGAAAACATCTAACCTGAGAGTGCAGCCTGGAACAGAATAAAAATGGGCCTAGGGGGGTGGAGTTGGATCCTAAACCCCGAACAGATTCTGCAGCACCGACTGCCCGAACCGACTGTCGCGTCAGGTATCCTGCTGAAGGCAGTAGTGAGATGTGAATGTGTGGATTGATGACCACGTCGCAGCCTTGCAAATCTCTTGTATAGTAGCTGACTTCAAGTGGGCCGACGCTGCCATGGCTCTAACACTATGAGCCGTGACATGACCCTCAAGAGTCAGCCCAGCTTGGGCAGAAGTGAAGGAAATGCAATCTGCTAGCCAATTGGAAATGGTGCGTTTCCTGACTGCAACTCTCCTTCTGTTGGGATCAAAAGAAACAAACATTTGGGCGGACTGTCTGAAGGGGCTTGTCCGCTCCACATAAAAGGCCTCTTGCAGTCCAATGTACGCAAATGACGTTCAGCAGGGCGGGTATGAGGACAGGGAAAAAATGTTGGCAAGACAATTGACTGGTTCAGATGGAACTCTGACACCACCTTCGGCAAGAACTTAGGGTGCGTGTGGAGGACTACTCTGTTGTGATGAAACTTGAGATAAGGAGCATGACCTACTAAGGCTTGGAGCTCACTGACTCTACGAGCCGAAGTAACAGCCACCAAGAAAATGACCTTCCAGGTCAAGTACTTCAGATGGCAGGAATTCAGTGGCTGAAAAGGAGGCTTCATCAGCTGGGTGAGAACGACGTTGAGATCCCATGACACTGGTGGAGGTTTGACAGGGGGCTTAGACAAAAGCAAACCTCTCATGAAGCGCACAACTAAAGGCTGTCCAGAGATAGGCTTACTCTCCACATGTTGATGATAAGGACTAATTGCGCTAAGATGAACTCTTACGGAGTTGGTCTTGAGACCAGACTCCGACAAGTGTAGAAGGTATTCAAGCAGGATCTAGGGCCTTGCTATCACACCAGATGGCAAACCTCCTCCATTTGAAAAAGTAGCACCTTTTCGTGGAATCTTTCCTGGAAGCAAGCAAAACCCAGGAGACACCCTCAGAGAGACCCAAGGAAGCGAATTCTACGCTCTCAACATCCAGGCTTTGAGAGCCAGAGACCGGAGGTTGGGATGCAGAAGCGCCCCCTCGTTCTGAGTTATAAGGGTTGGAAAACAGTGCAATCTCCACGGTTCTTTGGAGGACAACTCCAGAAGAAGAGGGAACCAAATCTGACGCGGCCAGAAGGGAGCAATCAGAATCATGGTTCCGCGGTCTTGCTTGAGTTTCAGCAAATTCTTCCACACCAGAGGTATGGGAGGATACGCATACAGAAGGCCTGTTCCCCAATGCAGGAGAAAGGCATCTGATGCTAGTCTGCATGGGCCTGAAGCCTGGAACAGAACTGAGGGACCTTGTGATTGATCTGAGTGGCAAAAAGATCCACCGAGGGGGTGCCCCACTCTCAGAAGATCTTGCGTACAACGCCCATGTTGAACGACCACTCGTGAGGTTGCATTATCCTGCTCAGCCTGTCGGCCAGACTGTTGTTTACACCTGCCAGATAGGTGGCTTGGAGAAACATGCCATAACGGCGAGCCCAATGCCACATCCTGATGGCTTCCTGACACAGGGGGCGAAATCCGGTGCCCCCTTGCTTGTTGACGTAGTACATGGCAACCTGACTGTCTGTCTGAATTTGGATAATTTGGTTGGACAGCCGATCTCTGAAAGCCTTTAGAGCGTTCCAGATCGCTCGCAACTCCAGGAGGTTGATCTGAAGACTGTTTTCCTGGAGGGACCAAACTCCTTGAGTGTGAAGCCCATCGACATGAGCTTCCCACCCCAGGAGGGATGCATCCGTTGTCAGCACTTTTTGTGGCCGAGGAATTTGAAATGGACGTCCCAAGGTCAAATGGGATCCAATTGTCCACCACTGAAGAGAATTGTGAAAATCGGTGGACAGCTGGATTGCATCCTCTAGATCCCCTGCATCTTGACACCACTGAGAAGCTAGGGTCCATTGAGCTGATCTCATGTGAAGACGGGCCATGGGTGTCACATGGACTGTGGAGGCCGTGTGGCCTAAAATTCTCAACATCTGCCGAGCTGTGATCTGCTGAGAGGCCCTGGCCCTGGAAACTAGAGACAGAAGATTGTCTGCTCTCGCTTCTGGAAGATAGGCACAAGCCATCTGTGAATCCAGCAGAGCTCCTATAAATTCCAGTTTCTGAACAGGAAAAAGATGGGACTTGGGGTAATTTATTACAAACCCGAGTAGCTCCAGTAGTTGAATAGTCATCTATCTGCATGGACTGTAGAGCTCCTGCCTCTGAGGTGTTCTTCACCAGCCAATCGTCGAGATAAGGGAACACATGCACTCCCAGTCTGCGTAGCGACGCTGCAACTACTGCCAGGCATTTTGTAAAGACCCTGGGTGCAAACGCCAGACCAAAGGGCAGCACACAGTACTGGAAGTGACGTGTTCCCAGACAGAATCGAAGATACTGTCTATGAGCTGGCAGTATCGGAATATGCGTGTAAGCATCCTTTAAGTCCAGAGAGCATAGCCAATCGTTTTCCTGAATCATGGGAAGCAGGGTGCCTAGGGAAACCATCCTGAACTTTTGTGGGACTAGGAATTTGTTCAGGGCCCTTAGGTCTAGGATGGGATGCATCCCCCTGTTTTCTTTTGTACAAGAAAGTACCTGGAATAGAATCCTAGCCCTTCTTGCCCTGGTGGAACGGGCTCGACCTCATTGGCGCTGAGAAGGGTGGAGAGTTCCTCTGCAAGTACCTGCCTGTGCTGGAAGCTGAAGGACTGAGCTCCTGGTGGGCAATTTGGAGGTTTGGACATCAACTTGAGAGAGTATCCTAACTGGACTGTTTGAAGAACCCACCGATCGGAAGTTATGAGAGGCCACCTTTGGTGAAAATTTTTTAACCTCCCTCCGACTGGCAAGCCGTCTGGCACGGACAGTTTTACAGCGGCTATGCTCAACTGGAGCTGGTCAAAAGCCTGCCCCTTGCTTTTGCTGGGGAGCTGCAGGGGCCTGCCTTGGCGCACACTGTTGACGAGAACGAGCGTGCTGGGGATGAGCCTGAGAAGGCTGTCAAGAAGGAGGATTGTACCTACACTTATTATAAGCATAGGGAGCATTCTTCCTTCCCCGAAAAAACATCTACCTGATGAGGCAGTAGCAGAAGGCGCCCGGCAGGAGAGATTGTCCATAGCGGTTTGCCGCTGAGTGATCTGATCAAGCACTTGTTCGACTGTCTCACCAAAAATATTATCCCCCCGACAAGGGACATCCGCAATCCGCTGCTGGACTCGATTGTCCAGGTTAGAGGCACGCAGCCATGAGAGTCTGCGCATCACTATACCTTGGGCAGCGGTTCTGGATGCAACATCAAAAGAATTGTAAGCACCCCTGGATAGGAATTTACGATACGCCTTCTGCTGCCTGACCACCTCCTGAAAAGGCCTGGCCTGCTCCGGAGGGAGCTTATCGACCAAGTCCGCCAGTTGCTTCACCGTGTTCCTCAAGTGAATGCTCCTGTAGAGCTGGTAAGATTGAATTTTGGCCACGAGCATAGAGGACTGATAGGCCTTTCTCCCAAAAGAGTTCAGGGTTCTAGATTCTCTCCCCGGGGGCGCCGAGGCAAAGTCTCTAGAACTCCTGGCTCTCTTGAGAGCGGAATCCACAACCATAGAGTCGTGAGGTAACTGTGACTTCATCAGCTCAGATTCTCCGTGAATCCGATACTGGGACTCAGCTTTCTTGGGAATGGTGGGATTACTTAGTGGTTTCATCCAGTTCCGCATAAGAGTCTCCTTGAGCACATTATGCAAAGGAACCGTGGATGACTCCTTAGGTGGTGAAGGATAGTCAAGGACCTCGAGCATCTCAGTCCTGGGCTCATCTTCAGATACCACAGGGAAGGGAATAGCCACAGACATTTTCTGGACAAATGAACAGAAAGAAAGACTCTCCGGGGGAGAAAGCTTTCTTTCTGGTGAAGGAGTAGGATCAGAGGGAAGACCACAAGACTCCTCAGAAGACAAATACCTGGGATCTTGCTCTTCATCCAACAAGGCATCCTCATTGGTATCAGAAAAGAATTCCTTAACTGCAGTCTGAAACTGGGCCCGTCTCAACGCCAAGGAACCATGTCCTCGATGGCGATGTCGAGAAGTCGACTCCCATGCTGGAGGCGATGAAGCTCCCTCCATCAATGTCGACGGGGAGTCAGCCTGGGTGGCAGCTGAGGCGGTTGCCGCAGGCGGCACCGGCGTCGGAGACCTCACCACAGGCGGAGAGCCAGCTGCCGCTTCCATCGATGGTACGGAGGGTGCAAGCACCCCCGGTACCGGAGCAGACTGGCGTAGAAACCCTTCCAGAAGACCTGGAAGAATGGCTCGGATGCGCTCATCCAGAGTTACTGTCGAGGAAGGCTGCGGGGTCGATGCAGGAATCGGTGTCAGAACCCGTGGAGGTTGAGGAGGTGGTACCGGGCTGCCCGAAGACCGACGCACTGACACCTCTTGAATGGAGGGTGAGCGCTCCTCACGGCATCGTCGCTTCACGGGTGCCAAATCCTTCGATGCCCCGGAGCTCCCGGTATCGTGCTTGGAAGGAGACCGATGACGATGCTTCTTAGCCTTCGCTCGATGCGCGTCATCGATACTCCTTGGTATCGACAAGGAGGACGTAGAATCCACATGCCTCCTTGGAGTCGGGTCCGAGAGTGGTCGGTCCCAGTGGGCCTGTACAGCAGGAGTCTTCGAGACACGTGGAGACCCACTCGACGGCTCACTGCTCCCAGCGTGCGGTGGTCTCCGGACAGCCATTATCTGCGCTCCTGAAGTCGATGCCATCCCCGGTGCCGATGTCGACGTCGAGGAACCAGACGAAGCACCAAAAAGAAGATCCCGAAGAGCTTGTCTCGACCCCTGTGTCCATTTCTTCAAGTTACTCCGCTGATTGATATCCCCCTCACGCTCCCCACCCTGCTCTGCTTTCCGTTGCTAGTTACTTCTCTCACTGTCTATCCTCTGTCTCCTCTGCAAAGTATTTCTGCTTTATTGTATATTTTCCTAATTTTTGTAAGCCACATTGTGCCTGCATGAGTGGGAAAATGTGGGATATAAATGAACCATAAATAAATAAATAAGACACAACTACATGCGTCTGGGCGATGGTCGGGCCCAAGGCACTGAAGACACCACGCATGGGGGTCGGTACCCGAGATCGTCCGGTTGCACTGAGTACACTTCTTGAAGCCGCTGGGAGTCCTCAATGACATGGAAGGAAAAATAGCGGCGGCGAGATCAAAATTCACGATTGTGCCAAAAGGGAGAGCACAAAAAAGAGGGCCGCAGCGGAAGCGAAAGGAAACTTGGAAAGGGCAAAACTAAAGAAATAATGTTTTTTCTTTTATTTTTTAAAGGCAAGGAGAAGAAAACGGAAAACAGAAATAAACAGGAGAAAAACTCCGTAAAAAAAACGGCCGAAGGTTCTCTGAGGGGTCCGAAGAGACGAGAAACACTGCCTCTCTTACCGCAGAAAGAAAGGTAACTGAGCGGGACTCTCGCCGACGGCAGGAAGACAGCCACGTCCCGCGTGCCAGAAGGTTCTCTCAAAGCTTTGAGATATTTTTGCTTTGAAAAATTCCGATGGTGGGGGCCACCGTGGACGTCGACCCATCAGTGAGAACAAGCAGCCTGTCCTCGGAGAAAACTGCGCTAACCAGTTAGCACAGAACATGCCTTCTCTCCGCCCTGAGACCCACCCCGGCCCTAAAAAATAACATCCATTTTTTAGCGTGTGGGAAGCGCGTCCATGATCAGAAAATTATCGTGGGATGCCTGTGTGTAAGGCCTTTTTTGCTGCGGTAAGCACACATTAGTGTTTACCGCAGCTTGATAAAAGGACCCCTTAATGAGGTATTTACTTGTGAGTTTAATTTAATGCTGTGCTGTGAGTTTTACTTTAAGTTGCAGCACACATTAATATTGAGGAAGGGGCTGCGATTCCATAAGGGATGAATCAAACAAAATAAAACATGGAAAAGAAAATAAGATGATACCTTTTTTATTGGACATAACTTAATACATTTCTTGATTAGCTTTCGAAGGTTGCAATCTTCGAAAGCTAATCAAGAAATGTATTAAGTTATGTCCAATAAAAAAGGTATCATCTTATTTTCTTTTCCATGTTTTATTTTGTTTGATTTCTATTGATAACCTTAAGAGTGGACTAACACGGCTACCACACTCCTCTTCATAAGGGATGAAGAAAGTGTGCAATTTAAGCACCTTACCCCATATGCTAGTGCCATTACTTACTGTCACCTCAGCCTCATTGTTGGGTTTGCCATCTCACTTCAGACCCGCAGAGTTTTCTAGTTCTGACTGGTTTAGGAAAGTCAGTGGAGAAACCAGAATTATACCGCCATGCATTCAAAAGGACAAAGCCAGGCACTCACTTGCCAGCACTCTCTATGCTATCCCAGGTGCCTTATATGTGTGGTAGAGGGTGCACCCTCTGCCCATTGGCACTCTCCCCCCCCCCCCCCCCCCCATCAAATGACTCAGCTTATTGGAAGGTTAATGAGGGGTATTGCCTGACCAATCTACTTCAATTCTTTCAAGGAGTAAACAAACATGTGAACAAAGGGGAGCTGGTTGATATTGGGGCCGCATCGAGTCACCTTTTCGGTCTGCAGCCTGCTACTCGCCGGCTCTCCTTCCTTCACAGCAGCCACTGCAGCACTCTCCGGCTCTGCTTCATCTCAGCTGATCGTTGCCGAGTTCGCCGGCTTTCACTCCTTCACTGTAGCTGCTGCTGAAATCATCGTTATGCCTCCTCTAAGCTGATCCCTGCTGGAATCGCTGTCCTCTGCGGGCTTCTTCAGAGTCGACTCTTCGTCCGTGGAGGAGGACTCTGGCTCTGACGGTTGGGGATGTAGAGGACGACCGTTTGGTCTGCCATTTTGAATCCTGTGTCGCTGACTCCATTGTAGAGGATGTCTGCCTCCGACTTCGTCCTGCCTTTGCATGCAGCTGCTGTTACTCCAGAGCTTCATTCGCCGTGCTGGCCCTGTTCACATCAGACTGGATTTCTATACTTCCCCTTGGTCTACCTGGGCCTGCTGCCCATCTTTGTCTCCCTTACTTCTCCCTTCTTATCCTGTTCTTCTGCTCTAAATTTTGAAATGTAACTGTAACTATCTATTTTATTGTTCATTGTAAGCCGCTTTGGGGCTACAAAATGTGGCAAAAGGCGGGGTATAAATGAAAATAAATAAATAAATAAATAAATATTGTGTATCTGGATTTTCAAAAGGCGTATGACAAGGTACCTCATGGAAGGCTACAGAGGAAATTGGAGGGTCATGGGATAGGAGGAAATGTCCTATTGTGGATTAAAAACTGGTTGAAGGATAGGAAACAGAGAGTGGGGTTAAATGGGCAGTATTCACAATGGAGAAGGGTAGTTAGTGGGGTTCCTCAGGGGTCTGTGCTAGGACCGCTGCTTTTTAATATATTTATAAATGATTTAGAGATGGGAGTAACTAGCAAGGTTATTAAATTTGCTGATGACACAAAGTTATTCAAAGTCGTTAACTCGCGACAGGATTGTGAAAAATTACAGAAGGACCTTACGAGACTGGGAGACTGGGCGGATAAATGGCAGATGACGTTTAATGTGAGCAAGTGCAAGGTGATGCATGTGGGAAATAAGAACCCGAATTATAGCTATGTCATGCAAGGTTCCACGTTAGGTGTTACGGACCAAGAAAGGGATCTGGGTGTCGTTGTCAATAATACACTGAAACCTTCTGCTCAGTGTGCTGCTGTGGCTAGGAAAGCAAATAGAATGTTGGGTATTATTAGGAAATGTATGGAAAACAGGTGTGAGGATGTTATAATGCCGTTGTATCGCTCCATAGTGCGACTGCACCTTGAGTATTGTGTTCAATTCTGGTCGCTGCATCTCAAGAAAGATATAGTAGAATTGGAAAAGGTGCAGTGAAGGGCGACTAAAATGATAGCGGGGATGGGACGACTTCCCTATGAAGAAAGACTAAGGAGGCTAGGGCTTTTCAGCTTGGAGAAGAGACGGCTGAGGGGAGACATGATAGAGGTATATAAAATAATGAGTGGAGTGGAACAGGTGGCTGTGAAGCGTCTGTTCACGTTTTCCAAAAATACTAGGACTAGGGGGCATGCGATGAAACTACAGTGTAGTAAATTTAAAAGAAATCGGAGAAAGGTTTTCTTCAGCCAACGCATAATTAAACTCTGGAATTCGTTGCCGGAGAACGTGGTGAAGGCGGTTAGCTTGGCAGAGTTTAAAAGGGGGTTAGACGGTTTCCTAAAGGACAAGTCCATAAACCACTACTAAATGGACTTGGGAAAAATCCACAATTCCAGGAATAACATGTATAGAATATTTGTACGTTTGGGAAGCTTGCCAGGTGCCCTTGGTCTGGATTGGCCGCTGTCGTGGACAGGATGCTGGGCTCGATGGACCCTTGATCTTTTCCCAGTGTGGCATTACTTATGTACTTATATGAATCTTCAGGTCTTAACTTTCTCCCCCATGCCTCTCACCCCTCTAAAATGAGCCGATAATAAGCTGTTCTGAGGAGGGCACTTGTTTATACCCTGATGATGACTTAGGGCCTTGGTAGCTCCCAGCTAGCCATTAGCAAATACCTGGGCCAGAGGGAATTCATAATTAAAGAAGGGGCTAAAAACATTAGGAGTATTCTGTAGGGAAGGCTGATTCTGAATATAGAAAGCCATGATGCTGTGGGGTGTAACTTCCAGAACCAAGTGTGGCCTAAAGTCTCTTTCCTACAATGAAATTGCATCACTTGATGGCTCTGAATGGGGCAACTCCAACTTTGCAGAGTTTGATTTTTGTTGTGAAATTTAAGGGGGCGGGGGAGACTATTACCTCTGTTTAGCACAGTGGCACTGCACAGATATCTAATCAGCTAATTCAGTTTTGCAATCATGTTGAGACCTGGCCATGAAGCAAGTTGTCAGGGGGCTGTCCACTCTCTGTTTATCATTCTTAACATTTCTTTAACCCCGCTCTACACCCTCCCTCCAGTCTTTGAAAATTCCCACTATTCAGAGCTAGGAAGAAAAACATTTCACAGTTTGCCTAGGCACAGCCAGGAGCACAGGGCAACTCTGTAAAGTCTGGCCACTCCAGAAGAGAAAACATTTGGCAGAGTGGGGACCACGAAACGTAAGTCCGTTTTCTTGTCACCAAGTTCTCAGTACATTTGGCCAAGCAGATGGTGGAGTGGACCGTGGGGAGTAAAGAAAAATGCATTCATAAACTCCTAAAGGCAAAGCTATTCTCCATCCTGTTAGACCTGTTCCAAAAATGCAGACCATACATTATTGTGTTTCCAGCTTGGCTGCTGTATGTATGTATTTATTTATAACATCTTTTAATTGGCAGATTGGAATATCTTCAATTAATGTTATCATTTAGAATTATGTGTTAAAAGGTTCTTATGAAATGGAATGTCACCTCTGGCTTTAACAATCATTTGTAAGGTTCATACCTTCATAATCTTTCATTTCAGAAATTAGCTGCTTGTCACTTTAAGCATTCTGACATTTGAAGCCATCTGATTTGGAAACCTCTTGCTTGATCAGGTATTGTATTTCTCTTAACCTGATGTCTATTGTGAACTTGATTTTTAAAAATAAATCTTTATAGCAATTTCAAATGCAATCAAATAAAGATAAATTCTTACTAGAACCCCCCCCCCCCCCAGAACATAGTCTATCATATAACATACAATGGGGGATAAAAATAAAAAAAATTACAACAGCAAATTAACAAATTAACTTACAAACAAACCTTTTCCCAAGACAGAAAGGTAGTAGAACTAGAGGGTATGAATTGAGGTTGCAGGGGTGGGGGGGACTCAGAAATAATGTCAGGAAGTACTATTTCACGGAGAGGGTGGTAGAAACCTGGAATGCCCTCCCATGGGAGGTGGTGGAAATGAAAACGGTAATGGAATTCAATAATGTGTGGGATAAACACAAAGGAATCCTGTATAGAAGACATAGATCCAAAGAAGGTTAGTGGTGATTGGATGGCAACACCAGTAATTGGGAAGCAAAGCCAGTGCTGGGCAGACTTCTATGGGATGTGTCCTGATCATGGCTGGACAGATTCAGCTTAAGTAACTGGAGAACAAGGACAGTGCCGGGCAAACTTCTACAGCCTGTGCCCTGAAAATGGCAAGGACATAGCAAGACATAGCAAGATCAAGTATATGTGTATAGTATTATCTCATACCTTATACTATGAGTTTATCTTGTTGAGCAGACTGGATGGACTGTACAGGTCTTTATTTGTCATCATCTACTGTGGTCCTATGGGGCTCATTTTCAAAAGAGAAAAACGTCTAAAAAGTGGCATAAAGCAGCATTTGGACGTTTTTCTCACAAAAATGTCCAAATCAGTATTTTTGAAACCTATTTTTTTTTTAGACATTTTTGTATGCAGTTAATTTGCAGTACATCCAAATCTCAAGGGAGCGTGGAGGGGGGGCACTTTCCATATATACTTTGGAGGAAAGGAAAAACAGGGATGACATGATACAGACATTCAAATATTTGAAAGGTAATAATCTGCATGCAAACCTTTTCTGGAGACGAGAAGGTGGCAGAACTAGAGGACATGAATTGAGGTTGAAGGGGGGCAGACTCGGGAAGGTGGTGGATACATGGAATGCCCTCCTGCAGGAGGTGATGGAGATGAACATGGTAATGCAATTCAAACGTGCGTGGGATAAACACAAAGGAATCCTGGTTAGAAGGAATGGATTGGGTGGAGACGCTAGTAATTGAGAAGCAAAACTGGTGCTGGGCAGACTTCTACGGTCTACGCCCTGATCGTGACTGAATAGATAGGGATGGGCTTGAGTGTAAATCTGAAGGGGCTTCGACATTAGCTTCATAACTTTTAGTACAAGAAGAGTGCTGGGCAGACTTATGCGGTCTACGCCCTGATTGTGACTGAATAGATAGGGATGGGCTTGAGTGTAAATTTGAAGGGGCTTCGACATTAGCTTCATAACTTTTAGTACAAGAAGAGTGCTGGGCAGACTTATGCGGTCTGTGCCCTGAGAAAGGCAAGGACAAATCAAACTCGGGTATACATATAAAGTATCGCATATCATGTAAAATGAGTTTATCTTGTTGGCAGACTGGATGGACCGTACAGGTCTTTATCTGCCATCACCTACTATGTTACTATATCGAAAATGGTGAGTAGAAAGGAATAATTTTTTCCTCAGCTGCCTTTGCTTTCTAACAGGAAACACCCTGCTTCTCTGACCCAGAAGTAAAGTTTGAGATCAACAGAAGTACAGTTTCATGATTGATTGCACATCTTGGGAAAGAACAAATGTCACTAGGAAAATTGTTCCAATAAAGCTGGCGGTGACCCAGCCTCATAATCTTCCACAGGAGTGGAGAAGTAGCCCAGTGGTAGAGCAGTGAGCTACGAGCCAGGGGAGCCTAGTTCAAATTTCACTGCAGCTTCCTATGATCTTGAGAAAGTCACTTAACCCTCTATTGCCTCAGGTACAAACTCAGGGCCCTGTTTACTAAGCCACACTGTAGGCGTGCTAGTGTTTTTAGCGTGTGCTAAAAATGCTAATACACCTTAGTAAGCTAAACAGGGACAGAAAAATATCTACTGTACCTGAATTTATACTGCTTCAATAGCTTGAAGGCAGTGTATAAAAATTAAAAATAATTTAAAAAATAAACAAACTACCCCACTCCTTCCGGAGGGGTTTCCATTCTCAGGAAACTGCAACACCAGTATTAAATATTTCTTGAATAGTTTACGCGAGGAGTGGCCAAAGAATTTGAAATTTTGTGACACAGGAGGAGTTCATGTCCCAAGAGGAGCTAATTCAGAAATGTGAAAGGGCACCTTGAATTATCTCAGTCCTCCAAATCCATCATTATTTGCAAACGAGAAAGAGGGATTTTCTTAGGGATCTTAATCCCCTGGAGGATCTTCTTTTACAAATGCCACGGGGGAAGGGGCCTGCTAGCAAAATTCTCAGGAAAATGTAAAAATCTCTGATTCAGACCTCTACAGTTGTCTAGCTGCTCCAATTGTTATTATTATTATTATTAGCATTTGTATAGCACTACCAGACGCACGCAGCGCTGAACACCTGACACAGAGAGAAAGGTGGGTTTTCAGCATAGATTTGAAAACAGGTAGAGACAATTCTTCCCGAGGGAAACTTTTCGCAACATGATTCAAACAATGGTACTAACACATGTCGATTATTGCAATGGAATAATTGTGGGTTGCAAAGATCAAATCCTTAGGAAACTACAGACCGCTCAGAATACGGCAGCCAGGCTTATATATGGAAAATCTAAATTTGAAAGCGCAAAACCCCTCCAGGAAAATCTACACTGGCTTTCTATCAAGGAACTTATCACTTTCAAGATATCGCTTTCAAGATTTGTACCTTTGTTCACAGAATAATACATGGTCTAGCTCCGAGCTATATGACTGAACTAATCGACTTACCAATTAGAAACACAATTGAATCAGTCAGAATATACTTGACTCTTCACTTCCCAAGTTGTAAAAGCCTGAACTATAAATCAACATTCGTCAAGTTTCTCTTACATATGCACACAGCTCTGGAATCCACTACCAAAACGCCTGAAATCTATGAATAATCATCTAGAATTCCGAAAAAAAACCCTAAAAACTCCCCTGTTCAAGAAGGCATACCCCACAGAACTGATATAATTACTGAATATTGAAATATGGCAAGTTATCAGGAACTGACAGTAACTTAACCCCGACACATGATCATTATGACATTTTATCTGAAACACCCCAACCTATTTAATGATACTTCTTTACTGTATTTGTCATTGTAATTGTACCCCTACACTGTATTTGTTTTTCGCTGGAGTCTGTAACCACCTCTCCGGAACTATGTAAGCCACTTTGAGCCTACTAATAAGTGGGAAAAGGTGGGATACAAATGTACGTGAAATCCACAACTAAGAAAATGTTCCACTCGTTTTTCCAAGATGGCGCTGTGAATAGACGCACCTGTGTTTGCTCCTGGAGGCTGCTGTGTTTGTGAGTTTCTCTCGGTGCCTCTGTAGCCTCGTTAACCATGGGGAAGCAGAGGGGGAAGGTAAAGGAATTTCCCTCAGTTCCTGTGACCTCCTCGACGATGAAACAAACAACCCTGCAATTTCCCAGGCAGCAACCGGGTCCTCAGGGAACTTCGACCCCCACTGCAGCTCTTGGCCCTTCGGAGTCGATTGAGAGTGGAAACGGGGCTTCCTTGAACCCTGAGGAGCGAATTGCACCTCCCCAGCCTGGAAGAGAGTTGCTGGCTGTTCAAACAGAGACAGATGCCGAAGTGGCTCAGCTGGTCCTGTCTGAGGGTGTGACTGCAGCAACGGAGATAGATTCTCAACTTCGGGAAGCATTACTACAACAGGCTTCAAAGGTATTGCCTCAAGCTATTGTTTCCAAGTTAGCTCGGGCTGATAGTCTACCTCAATCTCCTCCTGTGGCTAGTGGAGTGATTAGACCAGCAATTGTGACGCTGGAGTCACTATGGGATATGGTTTACAATAGCCAAACCTCTATGCAAATTACTTTAAAGCAGAATTCTTCTGATATTGAAGTTCTTTCTGAGGCTGCCCTGCTTCAAGCACAAGTGACTGCACAGCAAACCCAGAAATTGGAACGTGTGGATATCAAAATTCAAGAAATGGGATCTATAGAAACAGCTTTGGTTAAAGACAATAATTTCCTACCTAAACGACTTGAATACCTTGAAAATCAGACTAAAAGGCTTAACCTTAGGTTTCTTAATTTTCCCAAATCGCCGTTAATTTCTCCTTTGGAGATGGTTAAAAAATATTTGGTGGACATCCTGGGAATGGACAAGGACTCACTCCCTCCCATTACACGGGCTTATTACATTGGGAGTACTGGAGTGGAGGTGGGAACCCCCCCCCCTCCCCCCCCCCCCCGTAATAGGGGAGGGAGTGAATCTTACCTCATTCCTAGAAAGCTCATTAGAAATAGTTACTCAGAGGTTAACTCTGCTTGCCACTTTCGCGTTGGAGCCTGATAGGAATGCCGTAGTACGGCTTTCGTCGAGACACTTAGAAAATCTGTTTTTGGGCTCAAAGGTCCGTATCTTTCCAGATCTCTCACGGCCTACACAGATGAGACGAAGGGCCTTTTTGGAACTTCGCCCCAGGGTGGTGGCATTGGGAGCAAATTTTGTTTTGCGATTTCCTTGTTTTTGTAATGTGATGCTTGAGGGTAAACATTTTCAGTTTGTAGATCCAAAACAGTTGAAAGAGTTTATTGATGCAAGAGTTGATGTGAATATAGTAAGCCTTCCCTAATTTAGCAGGCTGGGGTCTGAACCAGAGGAAGCATCTATTGATTATTAATTTTTGTATTTTTTTTTTCTTTTTTAATTTCCTTAATCTTGGAATCAAATTTCTTTAACTTGTGGACAAATGGGCTGTAAAGATATATACTTATTTTTGTTTCCTAATGTTAAATAATGCCGGTTGTATATTCACTTTATGTGGTGATATATTGGAAAATTTAAATAAATAAATAAATAAATAAATAAAAAAGAAAATGTTCCACTCAATGTGGAAACTCAAACGCGTGAAACCATTCTTCCCAAGGGAAACATTTTGGAACCTGATACAATCAATGGTACTAAGCCACCTAGATTACTGCAATGGAATTTATGCGGGATGCAAAGAACAACTCATAAAGAAACTTCAGACCACTCAAAACGTGGCAGCCAGGCTTATATTTGGAAAAACGCGATTTGAAAGCGCCAAACCCCTGCATGAAAAATTGCACTGGCTCCCAATCAAAGAACGTACTGCCTTCAAAATCTGCACCCTGGTTCATAAGATTATCTGCGGCGAGGCCCCGGGATACATGACAGAGCTCATCGACCTACCAATCAGAAATACAACTGGATCAACACGAACATATCTAACCCTCCACTACCCAAGCTGCAAAGGACTCAAATACAAATCAACTTATGCATCCAGCTTTTCCTACATATGCACACAACTATGGAACGCACTACCAAAAGCCGTGAAAAACAACCTATAACCACCTAAACTTCCGGAAATCACTAAAAACCTACTTGTTCAAAAGGCATACCCTACCGACCCTACTTAAATACCTGAACCCTGCAACACTACGAAACCAAAGAACGTAATGGATATAACTTAACTCTTCCTCTATACGATTCCCCAGTGGCATAGCCACAGGTGGGCCGGGGCCCATCCAACAGTAGCACATGATTAGAGGTAACTGCTGGGGATCCCAAGTTCCGCCAACTGAAGACTTCCCCCTGATGGTAATGCAAATGCTACTCTCTATGATACCGGAACCTGCACATGCTCAGTTTTCAGTGCATGCCTGCTGCAGACTGCCAAGGGGGAAAGAAGAGTTTTCCCACCAGCTGAGATTTTTTTTGGTGGTGAAGGAGGGGGAGAATACTTGGTGCCCACCCACTTCTTGCCTAGGCCCACCTAAAATCTGTTGTCTAGCTACGCCCCTGCGATTCCCTAATTATGTTTGTTCCACATGAACCTTATTCTACCATAACACCACTGTGTAACTGTTTATACCGGAATTGGCGAACGCCTTTACGGTACTATGTAAGCCACATTGAGCCTGCAAATAGGTGGGAAAATGTGAGATACAAATGCAACAAATAATAGGAAAAAGCAAAGAAACAAAAAAAAAAAATCCCCCTCTCTATGCAAATAGTGTGATGGAACTGTTTACCATCACTGCGCATGAAAAAACCTTTTACTTCCAAACAAGTGCAAAGTCTCCAAAACTATGCAAACAAGATAAATAACATACTTATCTGTGCAAAACGTCTGCACAATCAGGAGGCACAATTATGACATTCCAGTGCTCATATCATATGTTATAGCTGTCTCTCCTAATTCTGCAGACATTTTGCAACATATAAGTAAATGATTTATTTTGTTATCTGCAGCAGGGCCCATTTTATTCCTATGGACCTTGCTGCAGATAGCTCGAGCTAATCTTTAGTAAAAGACCCCCATAGTTTTGGAAACTTTGCACTTTTTTTATTGGAAGTAAAAGGTTTTTTCATGTGCAGTGATGATAAACAGTTCCTCCATGTAATTTGCAGAAAGAGGGGGACAGTTTTGAGCACATTCTCTCTTATTTTCTGTGTTTTTTCTAATGATTTGATGTTATTAACATAGTAACATAACATAGTAACATAGAGGGTCATAATTGAACGTCGCCGGCGAAATACATGGCCGGCGATGTATTTTGGCGGCGCCGCAAACAGCTGGTCAGACCCGTATTTTCGAAAAAGATGGCTGGCCATCTTTTGTTTCGACAATACGGTTCCGGCCAGCCAAATGCCTTGGATCTGGCTGGAGTTTGAGATGGCCGGCTTCGTTTTTTAACGATAATGGAAAGTTATGTCTGCCATCTCAAACCCCGGCCAAATTCAAGGCATTTGGCCGTTGGAGGAGCCAGCACTTTTAGTGCACTGGCCCCCCTGACATGCCAGGACACCAACCAGCCACCCTAGGGGTCACTGCGGTGGACTTCAGAAAAGCTTCCACATGCATAGCTCCCTTACTTTGGGAGCTGAGCCCCCCAAACCCACTACCCACAAATGTACTGCACCCACTAAAATTGCTCCAGGGACCTGCATACAGCCTCTAGGACTTATTGCTGCTGTATAACTTTGGCACACCAGTTCACACCTGAAGACTAATCTCTCTGAAAAAGTCCTTTCTTGAAATAACCACGTTTACTCACAGGTAACTGCAGATCAGAGGTTGTGCCCCACTGGCAAAGAGTCCCCTGGTACTAAGATTAGCAGTAGGTCATAGCTGGCACAATGGTGTACAATGCCCTCTTTCAGCACCATTCAAGATAAGAACTACGTTCTCTAATGTGGGTAACACAGGAAAGGGAACTAAAACTGGCTTACAAAAATGGCCACTACCACATGGACTACAACAGGAAACAAAACAGGGCACGCTCTGACCCCAGTTAGCAAGGGGGGAAAGCACCATGGGAATACAGCCCAGTACCCTACATCCACCACAATGCATTGCTAATGTGATTCTGCAGGGCACCTAACAGAAAAGTGTCACAGTCACCCGAGAGCCACATCGCAACCAGGGAAAGGCTGTCGGAGGATACAACACATTCTGCTGTCATGGAGGTGGGTACGGCATTTGAGGCTGGCATACAGGCTGGCAAAAAAGGTTTTTAGTTTTATTTTTTTTAGTATGGAAGGGGGTTGGTGACCACTGGGGGAGTATGGGGAGGTCATCCCCCATTCCCTCCAGTGGTCATCTGGTCAGTTGGGGCACCTTTTTGAGGCTTGGTCGTGAAAATAAAAGGACCAAGTAAACCCGGTGAAATACGGCTTAACGCCGCTTTTTTTTCCATTATCAGTGAAAGCTGGCCATCTGGTAGCCACACCCATGCCCGCCCATGTCGCCCCCTTGAACTTTCGCCGGCGAAGCGACGGGAAAGCGGCGATGCTGTCAAAAATGCCGCTTTCGATTATACCGATTTCGCCGCTTTTAAGAAATCGCCGGCCATCTCCCGATTTGTGTCGGAAGATGGCTGGCGATCACTTTCGATTATAAGCTGAATAGTAACATAGTAGATGATGGCAGAAAAAGACCTGCATGGTCCACCCAGTCTGCCCAAGATAAACTCACATGTGCCATTTTTTGTGTGTACCTTACCTTGATTTGTACCTGTCTTTTTCAGGGCACAGACCGTATAAGTCTGCCCAGCACTATCCCCACCTCCCAACTACCAGCCCCGCCTCTCACCACCGGCTCTGGCACAGACCGTATAAGTCTGCCCAGCACTATCCCCACCTCCCAACCACCAGCCCTGCCTCCCACCACCGGCTAAGCTGATAATTGTTTTGCATGACAAATGACTAGTCTTCATATATATGCCTAAATTTAGGTGCCAAAAGCGTGCATACATCACAGAATTCCAGCAGGTGTATGGCATGAATAATTCAAAGTTATGCGCAAAAGTGCTACGCGATGTTCTGTAACCGGCATGAATAAGTCGCTAAGCACACAACTGCAAGGGGGGGTGGGGGTGGGGAGGTGTACACATGAAACATAGAAATATTGACAAATATAGGCAGATAAAAAACACATGTCCTATCCAGTCTGCCCATCCATCCCATCTTCTCTCCTTATCACTCCCTTAGAGATCCTATATGCTTGTCCAAAGCTCCCTTGAATTCATATACTGTTTTCACCTTCACCACTTCCACCGGGAGGCCATTCCATGAATTCTCCATCCTTTCCATGAAGAAGTACATAAGAACATAAGAATAGCCATAACGGGTCAGACCAATGGTCCATCTAGCCCAGTATCCTGCTTCCAACAGTGGCCAATTCAGGTCACAAATAGTCGACAGAATCCCAAATAGTAACACGATTCATGCTCCTGATCCCAGAGACAAGCAGTGGCTTCCTCATGTCTGTCTCAATAACAGACTATGGACTTTTCCTCCAAGAACTTGTCCAAACCTTTTTGAAACCCAGATACACTAACTGCTGATATCATATACTTGGCAAAAAGTTCATTAAGTGAAAAAATATTTCCTCCTCCTTGGAAAAAAGGCATTCAGGATGTTTGGTTTAAAAATTTAGAAATGGAAATAGCTGAAATTAATTGGACACAATTCAGAAATAAAATAATCGGACCAGCTCAATCCAGTATAATGCAATCCCTGTATTTCTTAATACACAGAGCAATATGGACACCAATGAAGAAAAGGAACAAATGTTAGTATTGTGATAAATTTGAGGGCGCTATTAAACTCATTTGGATACAAATATGGAAATCCATTCAAGATATATTAGGATTTCTAGCCCAGTTTTTAATTAGTGCTGTAATCTTTATTCTTTAGATCTATTCACCCAGAGCTTAATTTAACAAAAGACAAGCACTATCTTTTCAATATATTAGTTTTGATTGCCCTAGAAATGATTCTTGGAAATTAGAAAAAAGTGCCGATACTCTACACTGAGCAAAAGTGGGGATAATGATGTCACTGGATCCACACTCACATTAATAATTTATTGATGACCCAACACAGCTGTGTTTTGGTGAACGCCTGCATTAAATAAAATCTTTATGTTCTTTATCCTTCTTTATCCTTAACGGCTATGTTTTCACTGACTCCATATACCTGGAAATTCAGTGCCAGAGCATTGAATTTCCATGGATAATGACGGCGACAGGAAAGCGCTGATCGCTACTGGTTGAATATCGGGCTGTCTTCACTGGGAGAAACCAGAACAAATTGAACAAAGATTTCTCTGCATAAAGAATAATGCTATCATTGCTGTTCTATCAAAGAAAAATCACTCTAGATTTTTCATAGTGAATGGGCTGTGTCAGCATTAGCACCAGTGGCGTACCAAGGTGGGCGGGAGGGGCGGTCTGCCCCGGGTGTCAGCTCAGGGGGGGGGGGTGCTCCCTGCCAGCTCCCCCCCTCGGCGCATCGACACCCCCCCCGACCAGCTCCCACACCCTACCTTTAAAAAGAATATCGGAATCCGAGGCGAGGCACAGCGCCTCGCGTCTGCCCTGCACATAAAGAAATGTGGACCGTCGGGCCTTCTCTCGCTCTGTCTGTCCCACCCTTGCGGAAATAGGAAGTTGCGTCAGCGGCGGGGGGGACAGATAGAGCGAGGGAAGGCCCGATGGTCCACATTTCTTTTATGTGCAGGGCAGGCGCTGCGCCTCGGATTCCGATATTCCTTTTAAAGGTAGGGTGCGGGAGCTGGTCGGGGGGGGGGGTCACCGTGCTGCACCCGGGGGGGGGGGGGGTGCAACGGCGAACCGCCCCGCCCCGGGTGGCAGCCCCCCCTGCTACGCCACTGATTAGCACACAACCAGCCGCTATCGCAGCTTAGTAAACAGGGGGGGGTAAGCAATTGAGTATGTAAAGTAAACCATATGTATATAAATTACAATTAAAAAGTCTTTAATTGCTCAGTATGATTAATGCCTATCAACAAATCCTAGGGCCCAATATTCAAAGTGATTTAAATGGGTAGGAGAGCCTCCGGCCCTCTGTAATCAATTCCTGGCTGACCAACCACCAATATTTAGCAGCACATAACCAGGCAGTGCCGCTATCAGCTCTTACTGCCCATTAAAAAAAAATGGGCAGGTTAAGGGTGGTACAGGGGGCAGCTTTGAGAGGAGCTGGCAGTTATGTGGGTACTGACAATATTAAGTGCTGGCACCTGCATAGCTAAGTGGGCGAATTTAGGACAGCGCAAAAGCTGTCCTAATTCAGCCCGCTTAGCTATGCCAGTGTCAGCACCTGTGTAACTTTTTAGCCCTTATGATCTTTCTCCCAGCCCCTAAACAAGCTTCCCTCCCCCCCCCCCCCCCCCCAGACTGCACCATGCAGAAGCTCCCTCCCTTTGTAACATCCCCAACCTCCCCTGGTCTGGGTAGCCATAGTTCCCTGGTGGTCCAGTGGGAGCAGAAGCAAAGCTCACTCAAATACTTCGCTCCTGTCCCCATCACCCCCACTGAACCTCTAGGGAGTAAAGGGAGTTTCGGGGGGGGGGGGGGCTAGCCAGACTTTGGGAGTTGGGGTGGTGTTCTGGGGGGACGGGACCTTTTTTGGGAGTTGGAAGGGGGATCGCGGGGGCTAAAAAATAAAGTTATGCTGGTCCTGGCCGATATTCAGCTGGGGCCTGCATAACTATCTAGAGCAGGATTGGACTGAATATTTATTTTTGTTACATTTGTACCCCGCGCTTTCCCATTCATGGCAGGCTCAATGCGGTAGGCAATGGAGGGTTAAGTTACTTGCCCAGAATATAGATGCAGTGTTATAGAATAGGGTCATTTACTTGTCCAGCTGCCTCTAGTTGCGTGCCAGCATTTACACCAGGTGTAGGTGAAAGTGCTCGCACCCAAAGATAGGCATGAGATCTGTGCTAATCTACTATTCTGCAAAGGATGCAGATCTTCCCGGTGCCTAACATTGGCCGCCATTTACTGAATTCCCCCTTTATGTTTAAACTTGAATGCTTTGTTTAAAATTTGAATAAAATGTTCAAATAAAAACAAACAAAAAAAGATCTTCTGCTGGAACTTCCATATTCCTGCTTGTGAAGACTGATATCCTTCCCCATCTTAACATCTAATTATTTGTCTTCTTCCAATAGGACTCAGAGAAGATGGAGAGAATCTCGTTGTGTTGTCTCTTCTTTATGATGATCTCAGGAACCATGACCTCTACAGGTGGGTATTTGTCACTGAGAGCCCCAAACACATTATAAGTGAAACTTGGATCCATGATCAAAAGGATCCCATCATCCTTGATCTATGCCCCCCAGGATATAAAATCACTCATTGGACTAGGAAGGAAAACGAGGTGGTGGGATAGCTTTAATTCACCAATCCCACTTACTACTGTCACCATTGCTGAGTCCATGACAACTCATTTAGAGATTGCATCAATTAGGATCCATAGCAAATCCCTGTCTGACCATCTGACCTGTGTCTTGTTCTATAGACCTCCAGGGAACTGGAATGAAAGTCAGTCAAACTTCATGGACTTAATTTCAAATACTTGTACTACCAACTCTAATATACTGATTTTAGGTGACATCAACCTCCACCTTGAAGACCTGAATTCTACAGATGCACAGGAATGCATGGAATTCCTTAACTCATGTGATCTTAAATGGCCGAGCATGAATCCAACTCATATTAAAGGACACACACTTGACTTACTATCGTATAAACTGTCTGTTGACCAAAACGTGATTATATCAGATTCCAAATGGACAGAAATTCCTTGGTCCGACCCTATAAATTATACTTATCTCTTTTATGGCGCAATAAGGGTTTATTTCATACCCAAGAACAAACAACCTATACTACCAGGGGCCATATTGATCCCATCTCATTTTGGCAACAGATATACCATAACGGATGGTCAACTCAGACGAACTCCTTAAACTTCCTTTCTGAATGGGATATAAAATGCAGAAACATACTAGACATAATAGCACTCTTACGCACAAGAACTTCATATAGACTTAAACCTGTTCCATGGTTTAATGACGATCTGAAAAAATTAAAAAAACAAACCAGTAAGTTTGAACGAGCATGGACAAAAAAGAAAGATGATAAAACACTTAATTCATGGAAACAAGTTCAAAGGAAGTATAAATATGCAATAAGACAAGCCAAAAGGACCTATTATAAAACCAAACTAGGTCCAGATCTTAAAGCCACAAAGAAAATATTCCAAATTGTACATAAACTTCTGGATACTACCTCGGTCACCACAACTAAGTCTGACATCCCATCTGCAGATGAACTCGCCAAATACTTTAATGAAAAAATTGTTAAACTACGAAATAACCTTCCTCAGAGCACTATCAATTTTGAAAACTTCATTACTGGTCTAGATCCATCCTCAGGAGAACACCCAGCGGATCGAGTCTAGTTAAATTTTGCTCTCCTCAATACTGATTCAATTACCAGTGCAGTCAATACAATACTCATTGCACCCTAGACACCTGTCCCAGTTATTTATTAAAATTCGCACCTGATTGTTTATTGCAGATCTCACTTCCTACGTGAATTTCATGCTTTAACTAGGTCTTTTCTCTAAAGGAAATGGCAACATCCTACGTACCCCAATTCCAAAAGATACGAAGAAAAAAAAAACCCAAGTGATATCACCAACTACCGCCCTGTAGCTTCTATTCCATTAGTAGTTAAGTTGATGGAAAGTATGGTAACCAAATAGCTTGCCAATTACATAGATAAATTCTCTATATTACATGAATCACAATCAGGATTTTGCCCCCATCATAGCACTGAAACAGTGTTAATCACCCTTCTAGCCAGATTTAGGCAGGAAATAGCAATTGGCAAAAATGTACTTCTCCAATTCGATATGTCTAGTGCATTTGATATGGTTGATCATAATATATTACTAAGAGGGGCTCATTTTCAAAGCCCGTAGCCTTCCAAAGTTCCATAGAAAATATGCCTCCAAGACTCCTGGATTACTTCGGGATTGGTGGTAATGTAATCAATTGGATTAAGGGTTTCCTTACCAACCGATCTTATCAAGTGAAATCAAATTTAAATTTATCACCCCCATGGAAAACAGATTGCGGAGTACCTCAAGGATCGCCATTATCACTAACCCTTTTCAACCTAATGATGACTCCACTAGCCAAGGCCTTATCCACTCAGGGCCTCAACCCTTTCATCTATGCAGACGATGTTACAATATTCATCCCCTTCAAACATGATCTGTCAGAAATCACCAACAAAATTAACCTTGGCTTGCATACCATGAACTCATGGGCAAAAGCATTCAAGCTCAAATTAAATGAAGATAAAACTCATTGCCTCATCCTTTCATCCCGCTACAACTTAAATATTCCCTTGAACCTAACTACCTCAGACTACACTCTCCCTATCTCAGATAATTTGAAAA
The DNA here is from genome assembly GCF_901765095.1 of Microcaecilia unicolor. Lineage (NCBI taxonomy): Eukaryota > Metazoa > Chordata > Amphibia > Gymnophiona > Siphonopidae > Microcaecilia > Microcaecilia unicolor. Next base: position 53,750,737 of record NC_044044.1, read on the forward strand.
TCCTCAGTGTTATTATTGACAGGAACCTCACATTCGAGAACCAAGTTAATTCTACAATCAAGAAAATGTTCCTCTCAATGTGGAAACTTAAAAGAGTGAAACCGTTCTTCCCGAGAGCTATATTTTGCAATCTGATAAAATCAATGGTCCTCAGCCATGCCGACTACTCTAACGGAATTTATGCCGGATGCAAAGAAAATCTTATAAAGAAGCTTCAAATGGCTCAAAATACTGCAGCCAGACTTGTATTTGGAAGACCATGATTCGACAGGGCCACACCCCTTCGTGAAAAATTACATTGGCTACCAATCAGAGAGCGTGTTACTTTTAAAATTTGTACCCTAGTTCATAAAATTATTTACGGTGATGCCCCAGGATATATGTCTGACCTCATAGACCTACCGACGAGAAACTCAATCAGATCATCACGTTCCTTTTTAAATCTCCGCCACCCTAGTTGTAAAGGACTCAAATACAAATCAGTTCATGGATCCAGCTTTTCATATATAAGTACACAACTCTGAAGTGCACTCCCAAAGGCTGTGAAAATTTTGTACGACTACCTCACTATCCGGAAATCACTAGACTTTCCTGTTCAAAAAAGCATATCCTAATGATCCAACTTAAATACCTGAATCCAACAACTCAAATAGACCCAAATGTGATACGAACTTAATGAACTTTACATAACCTTACTCTGTTTCCTAATTTGTCTGTACATATCTATTTCATTTAATAACAGCACTCTATATTTGTTCATAACTGGACGAGGCTTTCACCCCACGGCTCTATGAAAGCCACATTGAGCCTGCAAATAGATGGGAAAATGTGGGGTACAAATGTAACCACTACCATAGCCCTTACAGGTGAAGGGGGGCACCTAGATGTGGGTACAGTGGGTTGTGGTGGGTTTTGGAGGGCTCGCTGTTTCCTCCACAAACGTAACAGGTAGGGGGGGGGGGAATTGGTCTGGGTCCACCTGCCTGAAGTGCACTGCACCCACTAAAACTGCTCCAGGGACCTGAGTATGACATCTGAGTCTAGCATAGAGGCTGGCACAACATATTTTTAAAGATGTTTTTTGAGGGTGGGAGGGGGTTAGTGACCACTGGGGGAGTAAGGGGAGGTCATCCCCGATTCTCTCTGGTGGTCATCTGGTCATTTCGGGCACCTTTTTGTGCCTTGGCCGTAAGAAAATCATGACCAGGTAAAGTTGTCCAAGTATTCATCAGGGACGTCCTTGTTTCTTTCGATTATGGGTCGAGGACATCCTAATGTTAGGCACACCCAAGTCCCGCCTTCGCTACTCCTCCAATACGCCCCCTTGAACTTTGGCCGTCCCTGCGACGGAAGGCAGTTGGGGACGTCCAAAACTGGCTTTCAATTATACTGATTTGGACGAGCCTGTGAGGACGCCCATCTTCTGATTTATGTTGAAAGATGGGCATCCTTCTCTTTTGAAAATGAGCTCAATAGTGTACTAGGCTGCGTTTGGATGCCATTCTCTAAAGAACTTATGAAATGTTATAAAAGATTATAGAAAAAAATGTACAGGAATTAGAGAGAATTAAAAGTCTTTAATTACTCACTCACCATCACAGCATCAGATATCAGTTGTAAAGTTATAACAAAACTTACAAAATCTAACATCAGTACCTCTGGTAATTATAAGTAATTAGACTAATTATATAAAGAAGAGAAAAAGAAGGAAGGAGAGTTTGTTCCTCATACAAAGGTCACAGAACAAAGAGAAAGAAAGAAAGAAAGATTCTTAGATATAGAGAATTAGTTTCTATGAAGTGGGGAGAGCAAACCCCTTCGGGAAAAACCATAGGCCATTGGACGGATCTGAAACTCTCTCTCCAAGCATGCCTAGTTTTTCAGAGTTCCTTTGTCTGCAGCATGGTTTTATTGTCTGTGGTGAGCATCCACCTCTCCTCTACCCTGGACCAATCATAGGTGCTGCATATTTATTTATTTATTACATTTATACCCCACACTTTCCCACAAAAGGAGGTAGAATGCGACTTACATAATAAACAAAATACAATTGTTAGAGTCAGTAAGGAGAATAATACAAACTGTAATGTAACATAGAAATAGACGGCTCTGAGAATGTGAGAGTTAACATGGGAAGGAGTAATGAAGATAAGATAAAGAGGTAAGGTGTAGGAAGGAGGACTGGGAGAGTATGGAGTAGTTAGGGTGACATGGTGAAGATTTTTTTTTTTTGTTACATTTGTACCCCGCGCTTTCCCACTCATGGAAGGCTCAATGCGGCTTACATGGGGCAATGGAGGATTAAGAGACTTGCCCAGAGTCACAAGGAGCTGCCTGTGCCTGAGGTAGGAATTGAACTCAGTTCCTCAGTTCCCCAGGACCAAAGTCCACCACCCTAACCACTAGGCCACTCCTCATATAGATTTTGTCATAACAAGAGTGATGTATATGAGTTAGGCCGGGTCGTTTGGGTAAGCTTGCTTGAAGAGATGGGTTTTCAACATTTTCCTAAAAGGAAGATAGTGATTAATTGCTCTGATGGATCTTGGTAATGCGTTCCAAAGCTGGCTGCCCAGAAAGGAAAAGCTGGATGCATAGATGGTTCTGTATTTGATTCCTTTGCAAGTGGGAAGGTGTAAATTAAGATAAGTACGTGAAAACACTGAGATGTTTCTGACAGGGAGGTCGATAAGGTTACTCATGTAATTAAGGGATTCTCCGTGTATGATCTTATGAATCATTGTATGTACTTTGAAGGTTATTCTTTCCCTGATGGGGAGCCAGTGAAGCTTCTCTCGAAGAGATGTTGCGCTATCGAATTTGGATTTGCCAAAGATAAGTCTGGCCGCAGTGTTCTGGGAAGTCTGAAGTTTCTTCAGGATTTGGGTCTTACATCCAGTGAAGACACTGTTGCAGTGGTCTACATGGGTCAATACCGTGGACTGTACTAGGTTCCGGAAGGTGTCCAGGGGAAGATATGATTTCACTCGTTTTAGCATCCACATCATGTTAAACATTTTCTTTGTGATGGATTTGACATGATTTTCGAAAGATAAATGGTTGTCAATCATCACTCCAAGGATTTTTAGGTTGTCAGATATGGAGAGCTTAACGTCTGGGATGCTAAGAGTAGTCGGGAGGGGTGGGGAGTAATGAGATGAGAGAATTAGGAACTGAGTTTTCTCTTTGTTTAATTTCATCTTGAAGGCATTGGCCCAAGAGGTTAGGATAGCCATACCAGTAGTTATTGTGTCGGAGATTTCAGATAAACTGGAGACTTATAATTGGGGCTTTCATATGTGCTGGAAGCTTGCAATTGGTGTCCTTGCCATTCTTGCTTTCAGTAAATTACATTTGTAACAAGATATACCAGGTGTCTTAGTTGCCAGTTGCCTTAGCAACATTTTCACCATCAGAGCATGTGACCAGCCAGAAATTCCTTCATGTGGCTGACAGGAAAAGAGAGATGGGGGATGGGAAATAGTGCCTGAAGTAAAACTTTATAGCTTATGGCTAAAATTATAGACAATAGTATATACGGGAACTTATTTTGTACCCGAGGCAATGGAGGGTTAAGTAACTTGCCTAGAGTCACAATGAGCTGCAGTGGTAATTAAACACAGTTCTCCAGGATCAAAGTCCGCTGCACTGACCACTAGGCTACTTTTCCACTCCAACAAGTTTGCTGCCCGGGGGTGGGGGAGGGTGGCGTATAGCAGGGCATTTGCTGTGATCTTATGGGCCAGAGGGGTTGAAAAGAACACCCACACATCCAGGAGAAAGAGAAAGATACTGTACTATACTATACAGTACTTCTATTCTGCAAAACACCTGACCAGTTCGTTGTGGATTACATAAAGAAGACTGGATCAAAACTTTCCAGGAACTACAATAAATTTCAAAAATAAAACAAAATTAAACTCAAACTCCTCAAATAGCCACACTTTTATCGATTTCTGAAAGGTTAAGTAATTCGAGAGAGTGTGAATTTACAGAGACAGAAGATGCCAACGTACTACAGCCTGATAATATAAAGAAGAATTGAATACAGATTTATATCTAAGCTGTTTGATTGAAGGAAACTGTTGCAACATCAATTTACGCATAGAATAAGAGGAATTAGAACAAAACAAATTTGTCCAATCAGTAAGATAAAAAGGGGCTAACCCAGTTAACACTTTGTAAACAAAAGAGTAAAGTTTAAACTGATCCCTGGCTTCAATCGGAAGCCAGTAAAGCTTCCTAAGAAGTGGAGTAGCAAATTCAAATCTAGAAACTTAAAATATAAGATGTGCTGCAGTATTCTGTACCAATTATATTCTACTCCCAAATTTTCATAGACAGCCAACACATACAATATTACAAGAATCCAATCTGCTTAGAACTAATGCTTGAACCAGCAATCTTTAAATTCAGCAAATCCAAAAAAAATTTCGAATTATTTATTTATTTATTGCATTTGTATCCCACATTTTCCCACCTTTTTGCAGGTTCAGTGTGGCTTACAATATGAGTTAAATGTTGGAAATTACAGATTGGTTATGGATTACATTGTGCAGAATTATGCGAAACAATTGAGGTGTCGTTAAGGAATGTAACAATGGAGCACAAACATTGAAACTTTGGAAGGAAACAATGGGAGCTTAGAGGGCGATAAAAAGGCATGAAGACATATGGTATATATCTTTCTGTGAGTAAGGTATGAATGATGTGATAATACGGGAATGAGAGTTCAGAGGTGAATGTATGATGCATTAGTGAACAGTAAGTGTGGACTTTGTGTTTTGGTTCTTTCCGTAAATCTTTTCGAAAAGAATTACTCTTTACATATTGTAAAGAAAGATTTTTGTACAGTCTGGAGGACCGTAGTCCACTGCATCAACAAAAGCCAAAGAAAGGAGTAGTGTGACCAGCAGGGCTCTTCCATAAAGAAACAGCAGGACGAGGAATATAATGAATAAAACCTTTATTCTTCAGGGTCCTGATGAACAAAGGTTTTATTCATTATATTCTTCATCCTGCTGTTTCTTTACGGAAGAGCCCTGCTGGCTACACCACTCCTTTCTTTGGCTGTACAATCTGTTTAACATGATTTGAAAAGGTCAATAAACTATCTACTTCAACTGCTAAGATTTGTGAAGAATTCTCAAAAAGAAAAGAAACAGTTCCTATTTGAAAATTATGGAAGGCAGCAGAGGTGGTCACAAAGAGCAGTCCTTGATTGGAGAGAAAGGTCACACCCTAGCTGGCCCATCAGGACAGAGATAGTAAGAATAATCAGGAAATGACAGTAGGTAGACAAAGGAAAGCTTGGTTGAGAAAGGGAGGAAGTCTTTGTAGGAGAATAGACCACTAATGCCAAGTTTTATACAAACAAGCAGGGGTGACTGCATTATATGTGGGTCTACAATTTGAATGCATTTGGTACAATATGTTCATGGACAAAACGTATCCAATGAATGCGGTGGTCAGATCAAAATGAACAACAAAGTGGTTAGACCAAGAAACCAGAGTGGTCAGAAAGTTTGACAAGCAAGGAGATGAACTGAAGTGGGTCAGAACCAAATCCATGGTATGACCTGCTTGATGGATGGGAGCGACACCCACTGATGAAAATCAAGATCCAAAAGAAAAGAAAGGAAAGGAGACACTTTCAGGTGGGAGGGGACATCAACGTGGACATGTAGGGCTAGATTCTATGTATTGCACCTCGATCTCTGCGTTGAAATCAAAGCATATTTTGTAAAGTACATTTTAATTTAGGCTTATGTTGTAGAATACTGTTTATTTACACCTTATATGTGTGTAAACAAAGAAACTGACACCTATTATAAAGAAGAATAATCAAAAGATTTTTATTTTTTCAACTGTCCTCCGTTGGACAGAGGCAGCATGAGAACATCACGCTGGAAGCAAAGTATACTTACACAATATATTTTTAGCAATAATACAGAGATATATGTTTGCTCAGCAGTAATACAGAGATATATGTTTGCTTTGCTTTGCTTAAGATACATATCTTCTCCTCAGTTTAAATACACTTACATTCATACTGCACCCAATGTGCACGTCAGCAACCCTTTTCTTTGAAGCTTGTTCTCACATTTCTTATCTACAAATGTCTGCAAGCAACATTCCTTCTGTTACCCTTACACAGACTCCCTGTCTCTGTTTCACACCAGGCTGCTCAAGGTTGTTTCTATGACTCCCTTATTGTTTTCACAGGTTTGTGACTCATATCTCTTTTGCCTTAATACTTGCACTTCACTGACCATAGGAACTTTATACTGTTCAACTGTTTCTCATTATATTTATGCAGCATGTTTATTATTATTAACAATACATTGAGTGCTGCTCCACGTGACCAAATTTCATGGTCAATTATGCCAACTAAAACCTGGGTGTAAATCCCGATGCCTAAATTATGCGTGGAGTGGGTGTATTCTATAACAACGTGCATAGATTTTACAAATGCCCACAACCTGCCCATTACACACCCACTTTTCAACTATGCGACTTAGAATTTACATGCACCACGTTACAGAATACGCTTAGCAAGTAACGCACATAAATTTTGCTTGTTAACATCCAGTTTTCAGTGCTGATTAGCTGTTAACTAATTAAGTTATGCACATTGTTTTGGAATATGTTTCAATTTACAAGTGGAAATCGAGGCACAATGTATTAAATCCCGGGGATAAAGTCCCCCAAAATCAGGATATTGGGATATTTGATCTTGGCATCTGCCAAAGCCTGGTTACAAAGGCACCACTGGTTTGCGGTAGGTGAAGGAGTGCAGTAAAAGAGAGAAAGATATATCAGACAAGAAAATGAAATCTTTACAATAAGTGTCTCAGAGTACGGCAAAGGAGAAATTAGACCTTACCTGCTAATTTGCTTTCCTTTAATCCCTCCGGACCGGCCCAGGATTGGACTGATGGGTTGTGCACGCCTTCCAGCAGGTTGGGAGACTGAGAAAAAAACTCTGACTCTAGCGAGCCAATAGGAGCCCTGGTCATGTGACCCTAGCCTCAGTATTTGATTAACAAAGCAGAAAAAAGGGAAGAAGACAGTCTGTGCCCCGAGGAATTCAAGCAACCAGGGAGCACATATTGGAAACGTGCTCTAACAAAGGCTCACTGACAACTCTCACCAGAGCAGCGGTATGGCCTTATCATCATGGCTCACCGAAAACCCTAACCAGAGAATCGGTATGGCCGAACTGTAATGGCTCACCACATACTCTAACCAGAGCAGCGGTATGGCCTGACTGCATTGGCTCACCACGTACCCGTACCAGGGCAGCGGTATGGCCTAACTGAAAAGGCTCACCACGTACCCTTACCAGGGCAGCGGTATGGCCTGAAAAGGGGAGCAATGATTTCTCTTAATTTTTTTTTTTTTTAATCATCATTTATATTTTCAAACATATATGTAACCAGCAAAAAAAACAGCTCTGCAAACAAATAAACTGAACATCCAAATACAGACAGAAAGATAGCCCAAGGGAGGGGCCTGGGCCGGTCCGGAGGGATTAAAGGAAAGCAAATTAGCAGGTAAGGTCTAATTTCTCCTTCCTTAGCATCCCTCCGGACCGGCCCAGGATTGGACTGATGGGACGTAACAAAGCAGTAGTCCTACGGGAGGGACCCCAGCAAGCCCGCTGAAAGTACCCGTGACGCAAAGACCGCCTCCTGTCGACACTGAACATCAAGCCTGTAATGTTTAGAAAAGGAATGGAGAGAAGACCAAGTTGCTGCCTTACAGATCTCCACCGGTGGAACCAAAGAGCACTCGGCCCAGGACGCTGCCTGCCCTCTAGTTGAATGAGCTTTAACAGAGTCCGGGACTGGTTTACCTGCCAAAAGGTAGGCTGACGCTATCATTTCTTTGATCCACCTAGACAATGTGGGCTTGGAAGCCGACAACCCCTTACGATGACCAGCCACCAGAAGAAAAAGACGGTCCGTGCGACAAAACTCCTCCGTAACAGCGAGATACCTTTTAAGCACTCTCCTAACATCCAGAGTATGCAACTGTCTCTGCTCCTGATTCCCTGTGGCTGACCCCAGAACAGGAAGAAAAACTGACTGGGCCAGATGGAAACGGGACACAACCTTAGGCAAAAAGGAAGGAACCGGACGAAGAACCACTCGCTCCTTAGAAAATTCCAGAAAAGGAGATCTACATGAAAAAGCTTGCAACTCTGAAACTCGTCGCGCAGAGGCAATAGCCACCAAAAACACTGTCTTAAGCGTCAAATCCTTCAAAGAACACGATCGCAAAGGTTCAAATGGGGGTTTTGTCAGCGTGGTAAGAACCAGGTTAAGATCCCACGATGGGAAAAATGATCTGACTGGAGGGCGAAGAAGACTGACACCCCTCAAAAAACGGACCACATCGGGAAGACTAGTCCAAGACTTACCCCGAATCCTACCTCTGAAGCAGGAAAGAGCTGCTGCCTGCACCTTAAGAGAAGAAAGCGACAGCCCTTTATCAAATCCTCTCTGCAGGAAATCTAACATCTGAGCTACGGACGCCCAAAAAGGAAGAATACCAAACTCCGCACACCAGGCCTCAAAAATTCTCCAAGTGCGAATATAGTTGAGAGAGGTGGAACGCCGCCGACACCGAAGCATGGTGGAAATCACTGTCGCTGAAAAACCCCGCTTAGCTAGACGGGCTCGTTCAAGAGCCAAGCCGTAAGACAAAATCGAGCCGGATCTGGATGCGGAACTGGCCCTTGCTCCAGTAAAGTCTTGTGAAGTGGAAGGGGAGACGCCACCAACAGACGTTGTAGATCCGCGTACCAAGGCCGTCGAGGCCAGTCTGGTGCCACCAGAACTACCGGTCCCCCGTGTTCCTCTATCCTCTGTAGGAGACGACCTATCAGCGGCCACGGAGGAAACGCGTAAAGAAGGCCCGAGGGCCAGTGCTGTAAGAGAGCGTCTACTCCTTCTGCCCTTGCATCCTTTCGGCGACTGAAGAATCGAGAGACCTTTGAGTTGAGACTGGTGGCAAAAAGATCCAGAACTGGAGTGCCCCAGCGGTCCACTATCAGCTGAAACGCCTGATCGCTGAGAGCCCATTCTCCCGGGTCGAGAGTGTGACTGAAAAAATCGGCTTGAACGTTCTCCACTCCTGCTACATGCGATGCTGAGATGGCTGACAGATGAACTTCCGCCCAGGCTAGCAGACTCTCCGCCTCCCGACACAAGAGGCGACACCTCGTTCCTCCCTGGCGGTTGATATACGCCACTGCCGAGGCATTGTCTGACAGGACTCGTACTGCCTTGCCTGCCAGTAGAGAACTGAAATGCTGCAGCGCTAGCCTGATCGCCCTGGTCTCTAGAAAGTTGATGGACTGAACTGCTTCCAGCTGAGACCAGAGCCCCTGGGTCCATTTGCTTAGGCAATGCGCTCCCCAGCCTCGCAGACTGGCATCCATCGTTAACTGTATCCAACGAGGAGGTTCTAAAGGCATTCCTACAGTGAGATTCTTCATCCTCAGCCACCAGAACAGAGAGCTGCGCTCCCTGTTGCGAAGAGGTAACCGCATCTGTATCGAATCCCTCTGAGAGGACCACCGGGACAGAAGGGACCACTGAAGAGGACGCATGTGCAGCCTGGCCCAGGGAACTACCTCTATTGTGGCTGCCATGGAACCGAGGACCTGAAGATAATCCCGCGCTGAAGGACGGTGCTGACGAAGTAAGTTCTGAATCTGAGACCGGAGCTTTACAATCCTGCCCTGTGGCAGAAAGACACGGCCCCGAGCCGTATCGAAAACGATCCCTAGATACTCCAGAGACTGAGAAGGAATTAACCGACTCTTGGGTACATTTATTACCCAACCTAGAGACTGTAAGAACCGCATCACCTGGTCTGTGACTCGGCAACTCTCCTGATAAGACTTTGCTCTGATTAACCAGTCGTCCAGGTATGGATAAACGAGAATACCTTCCTTCCTGAGAGCCGCGGCCAGCACGACCATGACCTTGGTAAAAATGCGCGGGGCCGTCGCAAGACCGAAAGGCAGGGCGCGAAACTGGTAATGCCGCCCCAGAATTGCAAAGCGCAAGAACCTGTGGTGGGCCGGCCGAATAGGGATATGCAAGTAGGCCTCTGTGAGATCCAAGGCTGTCAAGTATTCTCCCTGGCGCACCGCGACTATGACTGAGCGAAGAGTCTCCATACGAAAACTTGAGACCCTGAGCACTCGATTGACCGCCTTGAGATCTAAAATAGGACGAAAAGAGTCTTCCTTCTTGGGAACTACAAAATAAATGGAATAGCGGCCTAGCCCGTACTCCGCAGGAGGAACTGGACAGATAGCCTGCAGATCTAAAAGCCTTCGTAGAGTGTCCCGAACCGCCCTCGCCTTGAGAGGAGAGCGACAGGGAGACACCAGAAAAGCGTCTGAAATAGGCCTTGCGAACTCTAAGGCATAACCGTCTCGAATAATCTCCAGGACCCACTGATCCGAAGTGATGTGGGCCCACCTCTGATAGAACTGAGAGAGACGAGCTCTGACAGGAACCAGAGGAGAGGCCCTCGCACCTTCATTGGGAAGAACGACTCTGGGCTCGAAAACCTGGATTGGAAAACCCTGCTCCTCTGCGAGGACCCCGAAAGGACTGAGTCCTATTGCCAAAACGAGTCCTAGGAGGCTGATAACCGCGACCAGCTGAAAATCTACGGAAGCCTCTCACTGAACTCCTACCAGAAAAAGACCCTCGGTTGGCTAGACGAGGCCTATCCTGTGGTAGACGAGGAACTTTGGCATCCCCTAAGGAATTAACCAGCTTATCTAATTCTTCTCCAAACAAGAAAGAACCTTTAAAGGGAAACTTGCTCAACTTTGACTTGGAGGCCGCATCCGCCGACCAACCCTTCAACCACAAAGACCGGCAAGCAGCGACCCCCAGAGCCAAGGACTTAGAAGATGCTCGCAGCAGATAGAAAAGCTGCCCCCGTCTCAATTCGAGCTATCTCCAAATCGATAGCTTGCAGATCATTCGACGTCCTGTCCAAGACTCTCTCTGCCCATCTAAAGCAGGCTCTAGCCACCAAAGAGCCACAAATGGCAGCCTGTACTGCCAATGAAGAAACGTCAAAACCTGACTTAAGCAGAGAATCTAGCCTTCTATCCTGGACATCCCGCAGCGCCGTGCCTCCATCCATGGGCACCGTATTGCGCTTAGCCACTGCTGACACCACTGCATCCACCACCGGGACCTTAAGCATAGCTTTATCTGCTTCTGGAATCTGATAAAGACGAGACATAGATCTAGTCGGACGAAAAGCCGCATCTGGGATCTCCCATTGCGCTTTAATGACATCCCAGATGTCCTGATGCATGGGAAATGTTTTAGCTGCGGATCTAGACCCCTTGATCAAAAAGTCTACCTTACGGGTCTGAGGAACTGGAGGAAGATTGTCAAAATTCAAAGTAGAGGAGACCATAGCAATAAGCTCCTGCAAATCATCTCTGTGAAAAACTCTAGCTACAGAAGGGTCATCCCCCTGGACAAAAGAAGCAGCCTCAGGATCAGAGGAAGCAAAATCAGGATCAAAGGAGGCATTGTCCATCAGATCCTCCTCCTCCTCTAAATAGGGCATCTCCTGATCCCAAAAAATCCCATGCAAATCAGCTTCCCTCGATTTCTTAGAGGGAGGAGGAGCAGGACTGGTAGTATCTCCTGCCCCCATCCCTGCATCACCTTTGTGCATCAAAAACACCTGGTACATCTGAAGCACAAACTCAGGAGGAAAACCCCCTGCCTGAGCGGGCCCAGATTGTACCAGAGCTGAGGAATTCAAATCATCAACATTTGATATAGGTAAAATCGCAGGCTGCGACCGCGAAGACGTCTCCGTAGCCGGATTCAAAATGGCCGCCGTTCGCGCCAAATCCGAGGGAACAGCGTCCTGACGCGTGCCCGAATCCTCCGGTACCACAGAAATAGACCGTGACGGAGAGGAGCTCGGCCCTGGGAAAAGCGGACCCGAAGTCAGAGAGGAACAATATTTACAAGAACCGGCGGATGAAACCCCCCGCCGCTGACAGACAGCGCAGCGCTTCAATTTCTCCGACATCGCGGAGACGCGCATGCACGCGCCGGAACGGTTCGTGCCAAAAACAAATAACAAAATTTAGCGATTAGCCAACTACACACCCGCGAAAAGAGATCTTAAAAGACTCCTGAAGAGCGACTAAAATTCTCCGAGTCTTTCTTTCCGTTCCTGTCTCTTTTTTTTTTTTTTTTTTTAATCACTGCTGCAGATACTGAAACAGATACCACAGAAACAGACACCAGAGCTGTGTGCTCGTTAAGTCTATGGGGAAGCTCTGCTTAGCTCTGACCCCCTTTTTTTTTTTTTTTTTAAACTTTAAACTGGTTGCCTCTCCCAAAGGCAACAGCCCCTTTGCTTGCCAAAAGGGGGCCCTTCCCTGAAAACTGTGATCTTTAGCAGGGAGATGGGGAGGAAAGAAAGGGGGAGGGACCCGGGACACCCGAGTATAACACCCCTGAGGCAAAAGTTAAATGCTAACAAGCCTCCAAAGAATTCCTCTGGCACAGACTAAAATAAACACCAAATTTCAGAACAGACAAAATAAAAAGTTTTGAAGATAACAAAGAGAGACTAAAGGGCTCACTTCCTACCTGCTGGGAGACTGAGAAAATACTGAGGCTAGGGTCACATGACCAGGGCTCCTATTGGCTCGCTAGAGTCAGAGTTTTTTTCTCAGTCTCCCAACCTGCTGTAAGGCGTGCACAACCCATCAGTCCAATCCTGGGCCGGTCCGGAGGGATGCTAAGGAAAGCATTTGGAATCTCCTGGACGTTTAATGTAGTTCAAAAAATTATCGCTAGGCCACCTCCCCTTCTATGTGATCTAAATTGATACAAGACCTCATATCTGGGAGCTGACAGGAAGAGTACACTCTCCTCACACCTCATGAGCTATTAGCATTTGACCATTAACACGTGAGCCCCTATCGCCACCTATTTTGTAAGCAGTAGAGACTCATGTACTAAACCTGTGCTAATTAGTTAGAATGCAGCAATGATGACACGCTGATTTGCATAGACACACCTACTATCTGCCCCAGGCACGCCTCCATTGTGAAAAAATTGAAAAAAATATTTTAGCTCGCGGTTTGTGCACACGCATGCAAAAATTACCGCAGGGTGCCTCAGCACGGTACATCATTTTAAACTGTGGTAAGTTTGTGTTAGTGCTTATCACAGCTTTGTAAAAGGACACCATAGTTACCTGCATACACTAACACTCTCAATCCCTCACCTAAATATAAACATAAGGCAAAAACATTATTTTAATATTTATTATTACATAGAAACTATTTTTTAAGCTAAACGCTTACTATTAAAGCAGAGTGGCAAACAACTATGCTTGATGTTCCCAGCCTCTCTCTCACTTGCTGTCTCTCTTTCTACCTCAGCTCTTCCCCAATGTTATGTTATCTGGTTTTATAACCCATAACCCACCAAATCTGCCAAAAAAAGGAATTCAAGGCAAGGTAACAAGAAAAACAACTGATATATAAATCAGGATGTAACAAAAACAAATTTAAACTATTAAAATAACAAAAAACAAATTATAGCAAACTCTTTACAATTAGAGAATAAATGTGTTTTTAAAGCTTTCCGAAAGGCAAAAAGATTTGTTATAGAACACTAGTAAATGAGGCCCGTTTCAGAGCAAATGAAACGGGTGCTAGCAAGGTTTTCGTCGCCAACACCCCCCCTTCCCTCCCTGGCCAACCCCTTCGTTGTTCTGCCATTGCTCCGCCCCCAACGTCATGATGTTTGACGCGAGGGCGGGGCCCGGAGCGATTCCCCCCCCCCCCCGCCTCCCTGCCTGCCAACCCCTTCGTTGTTCTGCTATTGCTCTGCCCTCGAGGGCGGGGCCCAGAGTGATTTTGGTGGCTTCACCACCACGAACCTTCGAACCTTTTTGAAGGAAGTCAGGGCTTGGCTTCACTGATGTCAGTGTCCTCAGAACGTTGAGGGTGAGTTTTATTATAGTAGATAACTGTACTGGTAAAATGTTCCAAAGACGAATAGTAGAAAACAAAAAAGATCCAGAAAATAATGTTTTAAAATGGATACCTTTAACAGATGGAAAAGTCAATAACAGGGAATTAAATGTTTTTATGTTCAGATGGACATTATTTTTTGTTTTCCTTATTTTTAATATTTTTGTGTATTTTTTATGTATTTGAAGAACACGTTCCAAAACTCACTCAGACCATTTTGTTGGTCAGTTTTGAGTTGTGCGATTAATTTTGTTAATCAAGGCAAGATTCGTTTACTGTACCTTATCCTGTGCCCGAACTCATGGACTCAGGGATCCTTTTACTAAGTTGTGGCAAAAGGGGGCCTGCACTGGCATCAGCAAGTGTTTTGGATCCTCGCTGAGGCCCCCTTTTACTGCAGCGGGTAAAAGGCTGTTTTTTTTTTTTTTAAACAAATGGTCATGTGGCAACTGAAACACTTGCTGCGTAACCATTTCAGGGGAGCACTTACCGCCACCCACTGAGGTAGCAGTAAGGGCTTCCGCGCTAACCCGGCAGTAACTAGGCAGCACGCGGCACTGCCCGATTACTGCTCGGTAAACACCAGCGCTACAAAAATTAAAATATTTTTTGTAGCGCCGGAAATGGTGTGCAGAGGGGTGTTGGGCTTATTGCCGCTTAGTAAAAGACCCCTTTAGTGAGTTTTGGCACAGAAATAAGCTACAGTAAATGAATCCTGCCTTGATGATCTAAATTAATCGCATAGCTCAACACTGACAAGAAATGGACTGAGTGAGTTTATAGCTAATGCGATTCATCCATTTTGTTACATTCTAATTTATGTAACTATTATTGATGTGCTATTTTAATATTTTATGGCCCTAATGCAGCTTAAAATGGCGTACCATGAGATGCACTCATGCGGTAACTGCCAAATTAGCGGGTGTTAATCTGGGTGTTAAAAATTGTTCTAAGTTTTCTGGAGGGGGGCAGAAAGTGGGCATTCCTGTCCTAATCAGTTAGGGATCTTTTACTAAACATAGTAACATAGTAGATGACGGCAGAAAAAGACCTGCATGGTCCATCTAGTCTGCCCAAGATAAACTCATATCTTGAATTTGTACCTGTCTTTTTCAGGGCACAGACCGTATAAGTCTGCCCAGCAGTATTTCCCGCCTCCCAACCACCAGTCCCGTCTCCCATCACCAGCTCTGGTAGAGACTGTATAAGTCTGCCCTCCCCTATCCTAGCCTCTCAACCACCAACCCCTCTTCCCCCCACCTGCTCCGCCACCCAATTTCAGCTAAGCTTCTGAGGATCCATTCTAAAGGGTTGGTGCGTAGGCAGTTGTTCCCACCCCCAGTGTGCGCCATTTGCAGCTCTACAAAAAAATCTTCTATTTTGTTAGCGCCAGGGCTTACCCGGCGGTAATCAGGCAGTGCAATGCACTGTCTGGTTACTGCCAGGTTAGCACGGTTGAGCTCTTACCGCCATCTCAATGGGTGGTGGTAAGGGCTCCCCCCCCCCAAAAAAAAAAATGGTCATGCAGTAAGTGGTTTACTTACCACACAGCCATTTCCTTTGGACAAAAAAAAAAAGGCAGCCTTTTACCCACTGCAGTAAGAAGGGTTATCAGCATGCATCAAGAACACATGCTGAAGCTAGCATAGGCCCCCTTTTACCACAGCTTAGTAAAAGGGTCCTTAGTGAAACCCTCTGCTTAGTAAAAGGACCCTTAGTGCTATCTGGTTAGTGTAGGGTTACTGTGTGAGGCCTTACCGCCTACAAAATAGGTGTCGGTAAGTGCTCATGTGGTAATTTTTTTTAATGGCCGTATGCTAATGGCAACATTAGCGTATGCATAAAAAACCACAAAGGATTCTTTACATATTAGATGGTAAGCTGCTTCAAGGTCAGCTGGTCCAAGAGTCTGCTTTTGTGAACGGAGCTAAAACTCTTTGACCGGCTGACCCTGATTCAGCTACCGAAACGCTGGCCACCATTGGGTCACGGTCTGATTAATAGAATAGCTGGAAGAAAGAGACTAGATAAGCTAAGTATTTAGCGCTCTTTTTGATAAGCAGTTATTGGTTGAAATTTATAACTTGTTTCCAAGGAGGCTTTTTGCCAATGATGAAGAAGTCCTGCTCCTTTAGTTGTTAACTCGGAGCTTCTTGAGGCTTTTTCCTCCAACTAATATGTAAAGAATCCTTTTTGGTTTTTTATGGTTACGCATTGTTTGGATTCTTTTCCCCATTTATTGTATAGTTTATAACATTAGCGTATGGCTATTAATTCAAAAAATGGAAAATCAGCCATTATACTGCTGCGGTAAAAATGGCCTTAGCCAGTGGTAAAAACTTGTGGAAGGGTGCTCCAAGACATTTTTGCTGCGGCTTAGTAAAAAGGACCCTCTTAATTTGTTTGAATTTTGTTGTAAATTTTAGTGTTTGCTGTGATTAGGAAGCAAGCAGTCCCTGGGGAAGAACTGCTGTACATTGAAAGGGGAATTTTGCAACCAGATATCTAGGCATATATGCTGTACATATTTTTTAAAGGCAATATGTATACTTATAACTTGTATTTATAACATAACCTATCTGAAACATTCCACACAAAGTTACACCTGTTCCAAGACCTTTGTGCATCTGTGTGCCAGTGGGAATCAGCATGTATGTTTGTATTTGATAAAATATATTCATGTGGTGATTCTGTCACTGTTTCATCTGTTAAATAACGTAAGCGTTGCCATATTGGGACAGACCGAAGGTCCATCAAGTACCTGGGAAGATCCTAGAACCAGTGGCGTAGCTACTTGGGCCAGGGGGGCTGGGCCCCGTAGATTTGGCCCTGGCCCCCGTCAACGACCCACTCGACCCCCCTCCCGCCGCCAGCCCTCCCCCGCCGTCGGCTACCTTTTTCTGGCGGGGGACCCCAATCCCCGCCTGCCGAGAAGGTCCTCTTTTTCTTCCGAAGGCTTCGTTCTGTTTCTGACGTCCTGCACGTTGTGGACGTCAGACTCACAGAAACAGAACGAAGCCTTGCAGATCAGCTAATCTGCAAGGCTTCGTTCTATCAGAAACAGAACGAAGCCTTTGGAGGAAGAAGAAGACCTCCTCGGCTGGCGCGGATTGGGGTCCCCCGCCAGCAAAGGTAGCCCACGGCGACGGCAGGGGAGGGTTGTCGGCAGGGGTCGTCAAAGGTGGCGGGGGGGTCAGCAATAGCAGAGGGGCTAAAATGTGCCCCCTCACCTAGGGCTCTGGCCCCCCCTCTTGCCGAAGCCTGGCTACGCCCCTGCCCAGAACAGTAAGACAGATTTTGTGCTGCTTATCCTTGCAATGGATTTTTTCTGAGTCCATCTTAATAATGACTTATGGACCTTTTTTTTTCCAAACCTTTTTAAAACCCCACTAAGCTAACTGCTTTTACTATATTCTCTGGCAATAAATTCCAGAGTTTAATTACGTATTGAATGAAGAAATATTTTCTCCAATTTCCTTTAAATTTACTACTTAGTATCTTCGTTGCGTACCCCATGGTCCTAATATTTTTGAAAAGAATAAACAAGCAACTCACATCTACCCGTTCCATTCCACACGGTATTTTATAGACCTCTATCAGATCTCCCCTCAGCCATCTCTTCTCCAAGCTGAAGAGCCCTAGCTGCTTTAGCCTTTCCTCATAGGGAAGTCGTCCCATCTCCTTAATCATTTTTGTCGCCCTTCTCTGTACCTTTTCTAATTCCATTATATTATTTTTTGAGATGTGGTAACCAGAACAGCACACGGTATTTGAGATGTGGTCACACCATGGAGCGATACAAGGGCATTATAATATTCTCATTTTTGTTTTCCATTCTTTTCCTAATAATTCCTAACATTCTGCTTACTTTCTTAGACACCTAGATACTTTTCCTGAGCAGTGACTCCTAATGTGGAACCTTGCATCATGTAGCTATAGTTTGGGTTCCTTTTTCCCCACATGCATCACTTTACACTTGCTAACATTAAACATCATCTGCCATTTGGATGCCCAGTCTCGTAAGGTCCTGTTCTAATTTTTCACAATCCTCTAACGATTTTACAACTTTGAATAACTTTGTATCTTCAGCAAATATAATTACCTCACAAGTTATTCCCATCTCTAGATCATTTATAAATAAGTTAAAAAGCAGCAGTCCCAGCACAGACCCCTGAGGAACCCCACTATCTACCCTTCTCTATTGAGAATACTGACCATTTAACCCTACTCCCTATTTTCTATCTTCTAACCAGTTTTTAATACACAATAGGACATTACCTCCTATCCTATTTTCATCAGGAGTCTTTTATGAGGTACTTTGTCAAATGCCTGTTGAAAATCCAGATACACAATATCGACCAGCTCATCTTTATCCAAACGTTTATTCACCCTTCAAAGAAATGTGTTAGAGTGGTGAGGCAAGATTTCCTTTGATTAAATTCATATTGGTGTTATCTCATTAATCCATGCCTATATATGCTCTGTAATTTTGTTCCCTGCCCTCTTGAATTATGCATATGTCTCATACAAATAGGTGCAATGCTTTCCTGGCATCAACTTTTAAGCATATATAGTCCCAAAAAAATTTTATCAGAGTCTATTTATGCATTCAAATGATATTTAACATGTTCAAATAGCTTATACATTTACACCCCAAATAGGAGAGGAGAGGAGGACAGAAGCAGCTCTTGTGGAATTTGAAGATGCTACACACAAGAGAATTAACTTGCTTTCATCTTGCTTTATTCTTTTTCAGCAGACCTGAATAAGAACGTGGTCCTTTTCCCTAAAGAATCCAGCACCTCCTATGTGATTTTGAGGCCACAGGCGACATCTTCACTTACTAGCTTCACTGTCTGTCTCAACTGCTACACTGTCCTGACTCGTGATTACAGTCTGCTCTCTATCGCGAACCCAGAAAAGTTTAATGACATCCTTATTTACATAATCAATAGCACAGCCTACTCAGTGACTGTGGGTGATGAAGAAATAGTCTTCACTGCCCCAGAAAGCCCCCTGGGCTGGAGGCACATCTGTACCAGCTGGAAGTCTTCTACCGGAGTGGTGACTCAGTGGATCAATGGCAAGCCTCTACCTAGAAAAACCTTGAAGAAAGGGTACTCTGTTGGCACACAACCAATCATTATACTGGGACAAGATCAGGATTCCTATGGGGGATCATTCGATATAAAGCAATCATGTGTAGGTGAAATAGCTGATGTCCAGATGTGGAACTTTGTTTTGTCACCCAATGAAATTCAGTTGGCCTTGGTCAATAGTTACTTGATCCAAGGCAATATCCTTAATTGGAGGTCATTGGACTATAATCTTAAAGGTGATGCCATCATCGAGGCCAAGCTAGAGGATTACACAAGTTGAGGAGGGAAAATTGATGCTCCCATGAGTTTCCTGCTGCGATATTTTTTCCCAGCAGGGTGTAAGAGCAATTAAGATTTACCAAGAAAGTTGATGATCTTCCTGTGCCTTGTAGCATCCTAGATAGCATCCATTCTACAGAAATTGGATCTGATCAATATAAAATAAACTTAAACGTTTGGCAATAATATGTAATGTACTAATTTTGGATTGAATGAATTACATATTTTGGTTTCATAATGAAGAATAAATTAAAAAATTTTCTTGGGCCAATGATCAGAAGCAAACGCAGGCGCCAGAGGCTGTTAGCGCCGTAGTAGCACCTGCATTTTCTACCACCCCATGATCAGAGCCCCCGAGCGCGTGAAACACTCTTGCGGGCTCTGAACGCAACTAGCACGCAAATGCATGCAAAGTAGGGCTTTTATCGCAAGTAGCATGCAAATGCACGCAAAATAGGGCTTTTATCGCAAGTAGCATGCAAATGCATGCGAAACCTATTCCTCCCCAATGATCATCAACCAGTGCACCAAAGATTGACTCGCTGGCCATGGCAAACCCTACACCAGCTCAGAGTTGGTGTTAGGATTTGCAGGCCATTGGGGAGGAATGGTGAGCCCGGTCTAGCATGCATTTGCATGCTAGCTGGCTCCCATTCTCCTCAATGCAGCAGCCCCGGCAGGAACCCCGGCAGCCCGACCTGACTCCCCTCCCCCCTGCAACAGGGTATTGGCGGTCCAGCATACTTCCAGCCCCCCTGACCCCCCCCCCCCCTCCCGACACAGGTTCAGGGGAGGCTGGAAATCCGGTGGAAATCCTCCCTCCTGTTCCATCGGCGCTACCTGTAAAATGGCGGTGCCCTGCCCAGTGCATCCCAGGGGTGAAGCCCCGCCTAGCGCATTTCAGGATGGATTGAGCAGGGCTGGGCGCTGCCACTTTGCAGGCAGCACTGATGGAAGAGGAGGGAGGGCACCTCTTGCTGCCAGGATCCCAGCCCTAGTTCTGATCATGCTGAAGGCCCAAAGGAGGAGACAACTTTAATGATTACATTGAAATGATTGCAGCTGAGTTAGACTAGTGGCTTAATGACAAGTGCTATTTGATTTCCACACCAGCACGCTGCTCATTGGGCCACCCAATTGTGGGGATGCTGTGGAGGCAGTGTTTACAGTCCTAAGAGGGAGGGAATTTCACCACTGGATAAAAGTGACAGAGGAGGACATTCTATATATGGCGCCTTAAAAATCGGTACTGTAAAACCATGTGGTTGGCGTGATTCTATATGCCTAAAGTAGGGGTAGTTTATAGAATATATGCACACACTGTTCTCGTGCCTAAAATTTAGGCACACCCATTGAGCCCCCCAACCCCCCCCTAAAACCCACTACCCACAACTGTACACCACTACCATAGCCCTTACAGGTGAAGGGGGGCACCTAGATGTGGGTACAGTGGGTTTTGGAGGGCGCACTGTTTCCTCCACAAATGTTAACAGGTAGGAAGGGGGATGGGCCTGGGTCTGCCTGCCTGAAGTGCACTGCACCCACTAAAACTGCTCCAGGTACCTGCATACTGCTGTGATGGACCCGAGTATGACATCTGAGGCTGGCAAAAAATATTTTTTAAGATGTTTTTTTGAGGGTGGGAGGGGGTTAGTGACCACTGGGGGAGTAAGGGGAGGTCATCCCCGATTCTCTCCGGTGGTCATCTGGTCATTTCCGCCACCTTTTTGTGCCTTGGTCGTAAGAAAAACAGGACCAGGTAAAGTCGTCTAAGTGCACGTCAGGGACGCCCTTTTTTTTTTCCATTAGGGCCGAGGACGTCCATGTGTTAGGCACACCCGTCCCGCCTTCACTATGCCTCCGATACGCCCCCTTGAACTTTGGCCGTACCTGTGACGGAAAGCAGTTGGGGACGTCCAAAATCAGCTTTCGATTATACCGATTTGGACGACTCTGAGAGAAAGGACGCCCATCTTCCGATTTGTGTCGAAAGATGGGCATCCTTCTCTTTTGAAAATGAGTCTGAAAGTACACTCAGCAAACCCATAAGACCACTGCTACTACTAAAGTATAACAAAGTGGACTTAGGTACAAAACAAAATGCAAGCGAAATAAAGTAATAAACCCTATACTACACTGACCGCAACAAGCACAAATAACACAAAGTATAAAAACTTACCTCTTTGGGATCTTCTTGACCAAAACACAAGGTATTCTGACCGGAAATACAGGTCCGCATCAGAATCACCTTTTTTCTTTCCACAGTGCATGATTTAGGAGTCCCTCAATGCGGGCGACCTAGGCTTCGGGCGAATCAGGGAACCTTCTAAATCATGAGGACTGACACTCAGCAGGCGCGATTGCATAGTTTGTTTCCCTTCGTGGTTGCCAAGTTGTTCCAAGCAAGACCAGCCTACCTGAACACTCACTGTGAAGATACCCTTTTTACACCACCTCTGTGATGGGGAAGACTTACCCAAATGATTCTCTCACACCCGGTTGTCAACTTCAGCACAATTCTCTTTATTTTCTTACTTCAATCAGCAGACAAGTATCAACAGCAAGGGAAGATACAAGCAGCTACTAAAACATAAAAGTAGAAAGGTTAGAAGTGGGGCGCAGGGGCGCTAGGTGATAATCAGCTTTCTAACCACCCCCTAGACTCCCCCCCCTGGACTAAGGGTGGTTCCTTCTTTTTATAAGTTTCTGTCTGTATGTCTCATCCATCTCATATGCCTATCTATCTTATATCACCAATCATTTTTCATCTAGTCACTAATTCCACCCATGTTCCAGAATGATCTTTCCCACATAGAAACAGAGAAACATAGAAACATGACGGCAGATAAAGGCCATATGGTCCATCTAGTCTGCCAACTTTGTAACCCCCTAACTCTTCCTTTTCCTAAGCGATCCCACATGCTTATCCAATGCCTTTTTAAATTCTGACACAGTCCTCGACTCTATAACCTCCAACCGGAGGCCATTCCACTCCTCCACCACCCTTTCCATGAAATAATACTTTCTTAGATTATTCCTTAGCCTATTCCCTCTTAACTTCATCGTATGCCCCCTTGTTCCAGAGCTCTCCTTCAGTTGAAAAAGGCTCACTTCCTGTACATTTATGCATTTGAGATATTTAAACATCTTTATCATGTCTCCTCTCTCCCTTCTGTCTTCCAGTGTATACATGTAGAGGTTCATAAGCCTGTCCCTATATTTTTTTGTGTTCAAGACCGCTTAGTAATTTTGTAGCTGTCCTCTGGACCGACTCCATCCTGTTTATAATTTTTTGTAGGTGCAGTTTCCAGAACTGCACATAGTACTCTAAATGGGGGCCTCCCCAGAGATTTATACAATGGCACTATCACCTCCTTTTTCCTACTGGTCATCCTTCTTTTTATGCATCCAAGCATCCTTCTGGCTTTGACCATCACTTTTTCTATCGTTTAGAAGCTTTAAGGTCATCAGACACAATCACCCCCAAGTCCCACTCTTCCTTTGTACATTGAAGCACTTCACCCCCTATAATGTACCGTTTCCTCGGATTCTTGCGACCCAAATGCATGACCCTGCACCTTTTTGGGATTAAATCTTAGTTGCCAAATATCAGTCCATTCCTTCAGCTTCGCTAGGTCCTTCCTCGTGTCATTCACACCCTTCAGGATGTCCACCCTGTTGCAGAGTTTGGTATCATCCGTAAAGAGACAAACCT
Source organism: Microcaecilia unicolor (assembly GCF_901765095.1). Lineage (NCBI taxonomy): Eukaryota > Metazoa > Chordata > Amphibia > Gymnophiona > Siphonopidae > Microcaecilia > Microcaecilia unicolor. The sequence goes on from NC_044044.1 coordinate 53,773,895, forward strand.
TACCAGACAGTCCTTCTGCAATATTGCTCACAAAGACGATAAAAAGAGCCAGCCCAAGGACAGATCCCTGCGGTACTCCACTGACAACACCCTTTTATTCAAAGCAAGCTCCATTTACCACTACCCTCTGTCTCCTTCCATTCAACCAATTTTTAACCCTATGTTACTCTAGGTCCCCATACCGAGGGCACTCAATTTATTTATTAGTTGCCCCTCTCACGTCCAACTGTTTGGTCACCCAGTCAAAGAAGTCAGTCAGATTCGTCAGACATGACCTGCCACTAGTGAAGCCATGCTGCCTCGGGTCCTGCATTCCATTCAGTTTGAGAAATCTCACAATCCTCCGCTTTAGTAGCTTTTCCATTAGCTTACCACCGAGGTCAGACAGGTCTGTAATTCCCAGCCTCCTCCTTACTTCCACTCTTGTGCAAAGGAACCACATCCGCCCTTCTCCAGTCCTCCGGGACCACTCCAGTTTCTAAGGAAGCATTGAAGAGGTCAGTCAGCGGAGCCACCACAACTTCTCCCAGTTCCTTGACCACCCTCGGGTGTATCCCATCAGGCCCCATCGCTCTGTCTACTTTTAGTTTCACTTGCTCCTCACGAACACAGTCCTCCTTAAACGGGTCTTGGTCTACCATACATCCATTCCCATTAGCCTTTGTTTTCTACAGTCCTACCCCCGGCCTTTCATCCGTGAACACAGAGCAGAAATAACTGTTAAACAGTTCAGCTTTATCCTTATCCTCTTCCACATATTTCTCTCCCTCAGCTTTGAGCCTCTACCTTCTATCTTGTTTCTGTGTCCCGTCCAGCTACAGATTTTTTCTCTAAATTCCTAACATTCCAGAGTTAGTTAGCTCCTGGTACCGTCCTTATCTACTTAAAATACAAGTTGAGGATGCTGTAGCAATATTGAGAAGATGTTAAAGCACATATCTCCATGCAGGCTTCCTCTAATGCAATTCATATGTGAAAATCCCTTTCCAGAAGAGCTTATGTCACCATTTTTGCCATGCTCAAAGTGCACTGATTCCTGCATAACTTCACCAGCACAGTCCTACATGTCACATATGCTGATTTTAAAGGATATTTTTGTAATAACCATGTCTCCAATGTGACAACCCAGGTCTGCACAATCGTCTGGATTAAGAAATATTGCTTGATACTGAATGCAGAAGAGACTAAATTGTTATGGCTAAGATCATCGACTAATGTTTCAATCTGCTTGAAGTTTATGATAAGCAATTTACTCTGGAATCCTCTTTGAAGGTTCTTGGACTTGTACTGGATCCTCACCTGACAATGTTATCTCAGACTAAAAGTGCACTTGGAAAAGTGTTTGCTAAACTACCCTGCTTAAACTCATTAGATGATATTTTCTCTCAAGAGCATTTCTATTTGGCAGAATCTCAGAGAATATCTACTTCTTTCTTGATGCAATTGGCGACTTTAGTCATTGAGAAAAATTATTTTTGGGTTGCTGGGCAATTCATTCAGCAAACACAGGGAGTGGCCATGGGAGCCTCCCTGGCGCCTTCGGCAGCGACACAAACAGGCTTATTTTCGAAAGAGAAGGGCGCCCATTTTTTGACACAAATCGGGAGATGGGCGTCCTTCTCTCAGGGTCGCCCAAATCGGCATAATCGAAAGCCGATTTTGGGCGTCCCCAACTGCTTCCCGTCGTGGGGATAACCAAAGTTCCCGGGGGCGTGTCGGAGGCGTAGCAAAGGCAGGACTGGGGCATGTATAACAGATGGGCGTCCTCAAGCGATAATAGAAAAAAGAAGGGCGTCCCTGATGAGCACTTGGCCGACTTTACTTGGTCCATATTTTCTTACGACCAAGCCTCAAAAAGGTGCCCGAACTGACCAGATGACACCGGAGGGAATCGGGGATGACCTCCCCTGACTCTCCCAGTGGTCACTAACCTCCTCCCACCCTGAAAAAAACAACTTTAAAAACTTTTTTTTTCCAGCCTTAAATATCATACTCTGGTCCATCGCAGCAGTATGCAGGTCCCTGGGGGGAGAGATGTGTGTGTGTCAGCGGAGGCATAACGAAGGCGTGGATGTCTTTCTTTCAAACATTTTGGACGTCCTGAACTTCCCCCTCCCATAGGGATGGCCAAATATCAAGAGAGTGGAGTGGAGGAGTGGCCTAGTGGTTAGAGCAGTGGTCTTGCAATCCAGAGGTGGCCGGTTCAAATCCCACTGCTGCTACTTGTGATCCAAAATCCAAATAAATAAATAAAGGGGGTGTCAGAGGCATAGCAAAGGCATGGACATCCTTCTCACAGAAACATACACATTTTGGACATCCTCAACTGCCCATCGCAGGGATAGAGGCATAGCGAAGGTGGCAACAAGACGTCACTGATGAACAAATACAAATCAATTTACGCCACCAACTTTACATACATAGGCATTCAATTATGGAATGCTCTACTCAAACAAGTAAAATCTACCCAGAACTTTCGAAAATTGTTGAAATCAGTATTATTTAAGAGGGCTTATTCCCCAGGTTTAACTTAACTGCATTAACTATTACTATAAATTCAGATCCAAGGACAATAATTACCTGTTATTATCTCTTGCCTTTTTGATGTTTAATTGTTATTTTATGTTTTATTCTCAATTTGTATAATTGTTCTTCTTGTACTGTAGCTTGCACTACAGACTTTGTAAACCACTTTGAGCCTGCGATCAGTGGGAAAATGTGGGATATAAGGTAAAATTATGTATCATACCTGATAATTTTCTTTCCATTAATCATAGCTGATCAATCCATAGACTGGTGGGTTGTGTCCATCTACCAGCAGGTGGAGATAGAGAGCAAACTTTTGCCTCCCTATATGTGGTCATGTGCTGCCGGAAACTCCTCAGTATGTCGATATCAAAGCTCCATCCGCAGGACTCAGCACTTAGAGAATTACACCCCCAAAGGGACACTCTGCCCAGCTCACCACCACCGAAACGGGGGAGGGGAATTAACCCAGCTCATCCCCACACAAGTGGGGGAGGGGAATCCGTCCAGCTCATCCCCGCGGAGCGGGGCAGGGACACCACCCCGCCGATGCGGGGGGATCTGGCTTATCCTGCAACCGCAACCGCGGGAGGAGCTGACTGACCCTAACACCGCCGAAGCGGGAGGGGTACAAAGCTGCCCTACAGCCGCACGAAGCGGGAGGGAGTGCCGGCAGAATTTAAATCTCAATCCAGCCCCGTAAAATGGAGGGGAGAGGAATGCAGCAGCTCACTGTAACACAAACTCGTCTCAACTCTTGAAGAATCCAAGTGAAAAAAGAACTTGAACACGAAGTCCTCCTGAAGTAACTGAAGACTAAACTTGAACCTAAAATTCAACCAGAATATAAACAGTACAGATATCTGGGAGGGGCTATGGATTGATCAGCTATGATTAATGGAAAGAAAATTATCAGGTATGATACATAATTTTACCTTCCATATCATCATGCTGATCAATCCATAGACTGGTGGGATGTACCGAAGCAGTACTCACCCAGGGCGGGACATAGAAATCCCTGACCGCAACACTGAAGCTCCAAACCGGGCCTCCGCCCGAGCAGCCACAGTCAAGCGGTAATGCCTGGAAAAGGTATGGGCTGAAGCCCAAGTTGCCGCCTTGCAAATCTCTTCCAGTGGAGGAGTAGCCTAGTGGTTAGTGCAGTGGACTTTGATCCTGGGGAACTGAGTTCGATTCCCACTCCAGCTCCTTGTGACGGTGGGCAAGTCACTTAACCCTCCATTGCCCCAGGTACAAAGTAAGTACCTGAATAAATGTAAACCGCTTTGAATGTAGTTGCAAAAACCTCAGAAAGGCGGTATATCAAGTCCCATTTCCCTTCCCTCCCTTCCAAGGAGACGGACCCGGCCTCTGCCATCGAGGCCACCTGAGCTCTAGTGGAGTGAGCCTTCAGCTGGATAGGCGGCACCTTCCCCGCGGCCACATAAGCCGCTGCAATGGCTTCCTTGACCCATCTTGCCACTGTAGGCTTAGCAGCCTGCAGACCCTTACGAGGACCTGCAAACAGGACAAACAGATGATCCGATTTCCGGAAATCATTGGTCACTTCCAAGTATCTGATGATGACACGTCTCACATCCAGATATTTGAGAGCAGAGTATTCCTCTGGGTAGTCCTCCCTACGAAAGGAAGGGAGACAGAGCTGCTGATTCACATGGAAGCGAGAAACAATCTTGGGCAGGAAGGAAGGCACTGTGCGAATAGTCACTCCTGCCTCAGTGAACTGCAGAAAAGGCTCTCGACATGAGAGTGCCTGGAGCTCGGAAACTCTTCTGGCTGAAGTGATAGCCACCAAAAAGACTGCTTTCAACGTCAGGTCTTTCAGAGATGCCCTCGACAAGGGTTCAAAAGGCGGCTTCTGCAATGCTCTTAGCACAAGGTTGAGATTCCACGCAGGCACAACTGAGTGCAGAGGAGGGCGCAGGTGATTAACTCCCTTGAGAAAGCGCATCACATCTGGCTGCGAAGCCAGGGAAACACCCTTCAGGCGACCCCTGAAGCAAGCCAGAGCCGCTACCTGGACTTTAAGGGAACTGAGCGACAGGCCTTTCTCCAGACCTTCTTGCAGGAACGCCAACACTGAAGAAATTGGAGCAGTGAAGGGAGAAAGTGAGCCTGCTTCACACCACGCTGCAAAGATACGCCAAACCCTGGCGTAAGCAGTAGAAGTAGAGCGCTTCCTCGCTCTCAGCATAGTGGCGATGACCTTGTCTTAGAAGCCCTTCTTCCTCAGACGCTGCCGCTCAATAGCCAGGCCGTAAGACCAAAGGGGGAGGGAGCCTCCATCACCACGGGACCCTGATGTAACAGGCCCTGCTCCACTGGCAGCCGCAGAGGATCGTCGACTGAGAGCCTGATCAAGTCCGCATACCAGGGACGTCTGGGCCAATCCGGACCCACCAGGATTATCCGGCCCGGATGCTTTGCCACCCGGTCTAGCACCCTGCCCAGCATGGGCCAGGGCGGGAACACATAGAGAAGCTCTTGTGTCGGCCACTGTTGGAGAAGAGCATCTACTCCCAGGGATCGAGGGTCCCGTCCTCTGCTGAAAAAGCGCGGCACTTGGCAATTGGCCGATGACGCCATCAGATCTAGGCTCGGCTGGCCCCAGCGCTTCGTGATGTCCAAGAACGCCTGAGCAGATAGCTGCCACTCTCCGGGCTCCAAGGTATGGCGACTGAGAAAGTCCGCCTTGACATTCATGACTCCGGCAATGTGGGCCGCTGACAGCTGTTCCAGGTTCGCTTCCACCCACTGGCATAGATTCATGGCCTCCTTGGCTAGAGGGGCGCTCTTGGTACCTCCCTGGCGGTTGACATAGGCCACAGCCGTGGCATTGTCCGACAGGACCCGTACTGGCTTCAACGCCAGTACCGGGATGAACTCCAAAAGCGCCAACCGAATGGCTCTGAGTTCCAGGAGGTTGATAGACCACTTTGCCTCTGCAGGAGACCAGAGCCCCTGCGCTGTCCTTCCCAAGCAGTGGGCTCCCCAGCCCGACAAAGAGGCGTCCGTCGTGACGACAATCCACTCCGGGGTCACCAGAGGCATTCCCGCAGACAACTTGTCTGTCTGCATCCACCAGCTCAGCGCCTTGCGCACTGCTGGGTCCAAGGGAAGGCGCACAGCATAATCCTCCGACATCGGAGTCCAGCGCTGCAGCAGAGAGTGTTGTAGTGGTCTCATATGAGCCCTGGCCCAGGGCACTACTTCCATCGTGGCCGTCATAGAGCCCAACAGCTGCACATAGTCCCAAGCCCGAAGAGGAGAGGCTACTAGGAACTGGTCCACCTGAGCCTGAAGTTTGACAATCCGATTGTCTGGCAGGAACACTCTGCCCACTTGGGTGTCGAATCGAACTCCCAGATACTCCAGGGACTGAGTCGGGCGCAGCTGGCTCTTCTCCCAGTTGATGATCCATCCCAGGGAGCTCAAAAGAGCAACTACCCGGTCCACAGCTTTGCCGCACTCTGCATAAGAGGGGGCTCGGATCAACCAGTCGTCCAGATAAGGATGGACTTGTACTCCTTCCTTTCACAGGAAGGCCGCTATGACCACCATTACTTTGGAAAAGGTCCGCGGAGCAGTAGCCAACCCGAAAGGGAGGGCTCTGAACTGGAAGTGTCATCCCAGGACTGCAAAACGCAGAAAGCGTTGATGAGGAGGCCAGATGGGAATATGCAGGTACGCTTCCTTGATGTCCAAGGAAGCCAAGAACTCTCCTGCCTTCACTGCCGCTATAACAGAGCGGAGAGTCTCCATGCGAAAGTGCCGCACTTTCAAGGCCCGATTGACCCCTTTGAGGTCGAGGATAGGCCGGACAGAACCTCCTTTCTTTGGTACCACAAAGTAAATGGAGTAACGTCCCTTGCCAATCTGATTTTCTGGCACCGGAACGACCGCACCCAGGCGGATCAGGTTGTCCAAGGTCTGCTGCACTGCCACAGCTTTGACCGGAGACTTGCAGGGAGAGAGTACAAACCCGTCTCTTAAGGGTCGGCAGAACTCTAGCTTGTAGCCGTCTCTGATGACTTCCAGCACCCAAGCGTCTGAAGTTATTGTGGTCCACTCGCCCAGAAACGAGGACAGCCGTCCTCCAATCTGCACTGGGGCGTGGACCAAGGCCCCGTCATTGGGTACGAGACCCTGGGGGAGGACCGGAGGGACGGCGGTCTCTGCGAAAGGAATGCTGCTTGGGGGAGAAATTCCTCTTGAAGGAAGAGGGGGCAGAGGAGCCCGACCTGCCCGGGCGGTACCGACGGGCTTCCTGAAACCGTCCTCTGGAGGTACCGGGGCGAGTACTAGCCCGAGCCCTGACCTCTGGTAACTTCTTGCCCTTAGACGTGCCGAGATCGGTCACGATTTTGTCCAGCTCGACCCCAAAGAGCAGCTTGCCTTTAAAATGCAATCTAGCCAGGCGGGATTTAGAGGCGTGGTCAGCAGACCAATGCTTCAGCCAAAGCCACCGCCGCGCAGAGATTGTCTGAGCCATGCCTTTAGCTGAGGCCCTCAAGACATCATACAGCAAGTCTGCCAAATAGGCTAAGCCCGATTCCAGGGCCGGCCAATCAGCCCTCAAGGAATGATCCGAGGGGGAAGCCCGCTGCACCATAGTCAGGCACGCCCTGGCCACATAGGAGCCGCAAACTGAGGCCTGCAAACTTAAAGCAGTCGCCTCAAAGGACGACCTTAAAGCGGCCTCCAATCTTCTGTCTTGGGCGTCCTTTAGGGCCGTGCCACCTTCCACCAGCAACGCCGTTTTCTTAGTCACCGCAGTGATTAAAGAATCCATGGTAGGCCACAGATAGGCCTCACGTTCACTTTCAGGCAAAGGATAGAGGCGGGACATAGCCCTAGCCACTTTAAGGCTCGCTTCCGGGACATCCCATTGAGCTGAAATTAAGGTGTGCATGGCATCATGCACGTGGAAGGTTCTAGGCGGGCGCTTCGTCCCCAGCATAATGGCAGAGCCAATAGGGGCTGAGGGAGAGACGTCCTCCGGAGAGGAAATCTTCAAAATGCCCATGGCCTGCACTAACAGGTTGGGCAAATCCTCTGAGCTAAAAAGCCGCGCTGCAGAGGGGTCATCCGCTCCAACTGAGCGGGGATCCGTCTCCTCCAAGGAATCCGCAAAAAACCGTTGGGAGAACTCAGATACGCTGCCCTCATCTACATCGGAGGAGACAAAGTCCTCCAAGGCCTGGGAATCAACCCGAGGGCGTTTACCTCCGGGGACCTCAACCTCTTTACCAGACGAGGGAGCAGGGGCAGCGTTTTGCATAAGGAAGGCCTGATGCAGCAGCAAAACAAACTCGGGGGAGAAACCCCCCAGACTGTGCACTTCCGCAGCCTGGGCTACAGCCCTAGATGCACCCTCAACCGGCGCTCGCAATAGCGGGGGAGAGACATGCTGCGCATCCAAGATGGCGTCCGGCGCGACACTCCGCAAAGGAGCCGCGCGGGAAGAACGGCGCTTAACTTTAGCCGCTTTGTGCCGTCGCCCAAATTAAGGACGTTCATGGCATTAATGTCTCCTACCTCAAGGGCGGCCCAAGAAGAAGCCGTCCGAGCCACGTGGCCGGCCAAGATGGCGGAGGCGAGCAGCGGGGGATGGGCGTTTATGGCGGGAAAAACCGCCACGCCGGAGGAAGGACCGGGACACTCATCGGTCACGAAACTGTCACCCAACAAGGGCGAATCAGACTTTAAGACCCCCGCATCCCCTCTAGAAGCGCCCAAGCGATCCGGGGAGCGACTCTTTGCGCCCTCGCCCTCCGACGCCATATGCCACGTGGAGATCAATCGGGGAACCCCCTGCCCGCTATAAAAAGGTAAAAATTACCTGCTTTCCGCTCCGAGCTGTAACGACCTGGTGTCCCAGTGAGAAGCTGCAATAAACGTTTAAATAAACGTCGAAATAAACGCCTTTAAGGATGTTCAAAATTTTTTTTTTTTTTTTAACGGAGCCAGCGGGAGGGGGGAGAAAAGGAGGGACCTGGCGCCACCAGGTTTGCACTTGCTCAAGAAGAGCCCTCAACCCCAGGCACTCAACAAAACCTAAAAATTAGGCTTGGAGGCCTAGCCAGAGCTGCTGCTGTGTGTGACCACCACCTGCTGAGATAGAGAACATACTGAGGAGTTTCCTGCAGCACATGACCACATATAGGGAGGCAAAAGTTTGCTCTCTATCTCCACCTGCTGGTAGATGGACACAACCCACCAGTCTATGGATTGATCAGCTTGATGATATGGAATGTATGTTAACATCTGTGCTGTCTTCCTCACCCTTCTCTGCTCAGACCCCACTCCTTTGCTGCTGAGGATTTTAGAATGTGTGGGTTACAAATTAAAATTAACATGCAATGTCATGTTAGGTATTTAACATGGGAATGTGCGTTAATAGTATTTACAAAAGTGGTAATGATTTGCCTCACACATTTAAAACCTGTGTTTAAACAGTTAGTGTACTTTAGTATATAGGCCTCTTAAGGGCCCTTTTATCAAATTCTAGTAAAACGTGGCCCTAATGTGTCCTTACACAGGCAATTTCCGCACTCTTAAGGCCATTTTTCCACATGGGTAAAATGGCCGCTTTTTCAATTTTTTTCAATTAATGACCACACGCTAATCTTCCCATTAGTGTGTGAAGGGCTCACATATTAATCATGCTCTAATTGGTTAGCATGCGGCAATGTAGCGAAGATACATATCTGTAGCAGGTATTCTCTGAGGACAGCAGGCTGATTGTTCTCACTGATGGGTCGACGTCCACGGCGGCCCCCACCATCGGAATTTTTCAAAGCAAAAATATCTCAAAGCTTTGAGAGAACCTTCTGGCATGCGCGGCAGTCTTCCTGCCCATCGCGCGAGAGTCCCGCTCAGTTATATGCAAAAGCAAGAAGAAAAGGACAACAACTCCAAAGGGGAGGTGGGCGGGTTTGTGAGAACAATCAGTCTGCTGTCCTCGGAGAATACCTGCTACAGGTATGTATCTTCACTTTCTCCGAGGACATTTGTTACGTTTCCCTGTAGTGAATGTTTCATTGTTATCTCTCTCTGATGGGGTATCCCTAGCACCCAGGCTCACTTAAAACAACAAAGGTCAATTGGGCCTTGCAACGGCGAGGGCATAACTGAGATTGACCTAATGCAGAAAACATCTAACTGAGAGTGCAGCCTGGAACAGAATAAAAATGGGCCTAGGGGGGTGGAGTTGGATCCTAAACCCCGAACAGATTCTGCAGCACCGACTGCCCGAACCGACTGTCGCGTCAGGTATCCTGCTGAAGGCAGTAGTGAGATGTGAATGTGTGGATTGATGACCACGTCGCAGCCTTGCAAATCTCTTGTATAGTAGCTGACTTCAAGTGGGCCGACGCTGCCATGGCTCTAACACTATGAGCCGTGACATGACCCTCAAGAGTCAGCCCAGCTTGGGCAGAAGTGAAGGAAATGCAATCTGCTAGCCAATTGGAAATGGTGCGTTTCCCGACTGCAACTCTCCTTCTGTTGGGATCAAAAGAAACAAACATTTGGGCGGACTGTCTGAAGGGGCTTGTCCGCTCCACATAAAAGGCCTCTTGCAGTCCAATGTACGCAAATGACGTTCAGCAGGGCGGGTATGAGAACAGGGAAAAAATGTTGGCAAGACAATTGACTGGTTCAGATGGAACTCTGACACCACCTTTGGAAGGAACTTAGGGTGCGTGTGGAGGACTACTCTGTTGTGATGAAACTTGAGATAAGGAACATGACCTACTAAGGCTTGGAGCTCACTGACTCTATGAGCCGAAGTAACAGCCACCAAGAAAATGACCTTCCAGGTCAAGTACTTCAGATGGCAGGAATTCAGTGGCTGAAAAGGAGGCTTCATCAGCTGGGTGAGAACGACGTTGAGATCCCATGACACTGGTGGAGGTTTGACAGGGGGCTTAGACAAAAGCAAACCTCTCATGAAGCGCACAACTAAAGGCTGTCCAGAGATAGGCTTACTCTCTACATGTTGATAATAAGGACTAATTGCGCTAAGATGAACTCTTACGGAGTTGGTCTTGAGACCAAACTCTGACAAGTGTAGAAGGTATTCAAGCAGGATCTAGGGCCTTGCTATCACACCAGATGGCAAACCTCCTCCATTTGAAAAAGTAGCATCTTTTCGTGGAATCTTTCCTGGAAGCAAGCAAAACCCGGGAGACACCCTCAGAGAGACCCAAGGAAGCGAGTTCTACGCTCTCAACATCCAGGCTGTGAGAGCCAGAGACCGGAGGTTGGGATGCAGAAGCGCCCCCTCGTTCTGAGTTATAAGGGTTGGAAAACAGTCCAATCTCCACGGTTCTTCGGAGGACAACTCCAGAAGAAGAGGGAACCAAATCTGACGCGGCCAGAAGGGAGCAATCAGAATCATGGTTCCGCGGTCTTGCTTGAGTTTCAGCAAAATCTTCCCCACCAGAGGTATGGGAGGATACGCATATAGAAGGCCTGTTCCCCAATGCAGGAGAAAGGCATCTGATGCTAGTCTGCATGGGCCTGAAGCCTGGAACAGAACTGAGGGACCTTGTGATTGATCTGAGTGGCAAAAAGATCCACCGAGGGGGTGCCCCACTCTCAGAAGACCTTGCGTACAACGCCCATGTTGAACGACCACTCGTGAGGTTGCATTATCCTGCTCAGCCTGTCGGCCAGACTGTTGTTTACACCTGCCAGATAGGTGGCTTGGAGAAACATGCCATAACGGCGAGCCCAATGCCACATCCTGATGGCTTCCTGACACAGGGGCCGAGATCCGGTGCCCCCTTGCTTGTTGACGTAGTACATGGCAACCTGACTGTCTGTCTGAATTTGGATAATTTGGTTGGACAGTCGATCTCTGAAAGCCTTTAGAGCGTTCCAGATCGCTCGCAACTCCAGGAGGTTGATCTGAAGACTGTTTTCCTGGAGGGACCAAACTCCTTGAGTGTGAAGCCCATCGACATGAGCTTCCCATCCCAGGAGGGATGCATCCGTTGTCAGCACTTTTTGTGGCCAAGGAATTTGAAATGGACGTCCCAAGGTCAAATGGGAGGATCCAATTGTCCACCACTGAAGAGAATTGTGAAAATCGGTGGACAGCTGGATTGCATCCTCTAGATCCCCTGCATCTTGACACCACTGAGAAGCTAGGGTCCATTGAGCTGATCTCATGTGAAGACGGGCCATGGGTATCACATGGACTGTGGAGGCCATGTGGTCTAAAATTCTCAACATCTGCCGAGCTGTGATCTGCTGAGAGGCCCTGGCCCTGGAAACTAGAGACAGAAGATTGTCTGCTCTCGCTTCTGGAAGATAGGCACAAGCCATCTGTGAATCCAGCAGAGCTCCTATAAATTCCAGTTTCTGAACGGGAAAAAGATGGGACTTGGGGTAATTTATTACAAACCCGAGTAGCTCCAGTAGTTGAATAGTCATCTATCTGCATGGACTGTAGAGCTCCTGCCTCTGAGGTGTTCTTCACCAGCCAATCGTCGAGATAAGGGAACACATGCACTCCCAGTCTGCGTAGCGACGCTGCAACTACTGCCAGGCATTTTGTAAAGACCCTGGGTGCAAACGCCAGACCAAAGGGCAGCACACAGTACTGGAAGTGACGTGTTCCCAGACAGAATCGAAGATACTGTCTGTGAGCTGGCAGTATCGGAATATGCGTGTAAGCATCCTTTAAGTCCAGAGAGCATAGCCAATCGTTTTCCTGAATCATGGGAAGCAGGGTGCCTAGGGAAACCATCCTGAACTTTTGTGGGACTAGGAATTTGTTCAGGGCCCTTAGGTCTAGGATGGGATGCATCCCCCTGTTTTCTTTTGTACAAGAAAGTACCTGGAATAGAATCCTAGCCCTTCTTGCCCTGGTGGAACGGGCTCGACCTCATTGGCGCTGAGAAATGTGGAGAGTTCCTCTGCAAGTACCTGCCTGTGCTGGAAGCTGAAGGACTGAGCTCCTGGTGGGCAATTTGGAGGTTTGGACATCAACTTGAGAGAGTATCCTAACTGGACTGTTTGAAGAACCCACCGATCGGAAGTTATGAGAGGCCACCTTTGGTGAAAATTTTTTAACCTCCCTCCGACTGGCAAGCCGTCCGGCACGGACAGTTTTACAGCGGCTATGCTCAACTGGAGCTGGTCAAAAGCCTGCCCCTTGCTTTTGCTGGGGAGCTGCAGGGGCCTGCCTTGGCGCACACTGTTGACGAGAACGAGCGTGCTGGGGATGAGCCTGAGAAGGCTGTCAAGAAGGAGGATTGTACCTACGCTTATTATAAGCATAGGGAGCATTCTTCCTTCCCCGGAAAAAACATCTACCTGATGAGGCAGTAGCAGAAGGCGCCCGGCGGGAGAGATTGTCCATAGCGGTTTCCCGCTGAGTGATCTGATCAAGCACTTGTTCGACTGTCTCACCAAAAATATTATCCCCCCGGCAAGGGACATCCGCAATCCGCTGCTGGACTCGATTGTCCAGGTTAGAGGCACGCAGCCATGAGAGTCTGCGCATCACTATACCTTGGGCAGCGGTTCTGGATGCAACATCAAAAGAATCGTAAGCACCCCTGGATAGGAATTTACGATACGCCTTCTGCTGCCTGACCACCTTCTGAAAAGGCCTGGCCTGCTCCGGAGGGAGCTTATCGACCAAGTCCGCCAGTTGCTTCACCGTGTTCCTCAAGTGAATGCTCCTGTAGAGCTGGTAAGATTGAATTTTGGCCACGAGCATAGAGGACTGATAGGCCTTTCTCCCAAAAGAGTTCAGGGTTCTAGATTCTCTCCCCGGGGGCGCCGAGGCAAAGTCTCTAGAACTCCTGGCTCTCTTGAGAGCGGAATCCACAACCATAGAGTCGTGAGGTAACTGTGACTTCATCAGCTCAGATTGCTCGGAAATAAGCAAATGTGCTAGCTGACAGTGTATATAAGTGAAAACATTCAAGCATTACTATGACAGTAAAATAGATACTATTGGAGATTCTACATAGAATGTTGCTACTATTGGACATTCTATTGGAGATTCTACATAGAATGTTGCTACTATTGGACATTCTACATGGAATGTTGCTATTCCACTAGCAACATTCCTGCGCAGGCTTCTGTTTCTGTGAGTCTGACGTCCTGCACGTACGTATATACAGTGTATATAAGTGAAAACATTCAAGCATTACTATGACAATCTGACAGGGTGTTAGAATATCAATGATATGCTTTGATGTCCCCATGCATACTTCCTACCCACCCCCCTCCTCCCACCATGTCAGACTGTCATAGTAATGCTTGAATGTTTTCACTTATATACACTGTCAGCTAGCACATTTGCTTATTTCCGCTCTGAGGAAGAAGGGCAACCTTCGAAAGCTAATCAAGAAATGTATTAAGTTATGTCCAATAAAAAAGGTATCATCTTATTTTCTTTTCCATGTTTTATTTTGTTTGATTTCTATAGATTCTACATGGAATGTTGCTATTCCACTAGCAACATTCCATGTAGAAGTCGGCCCTTGTAGATCACCAATGTGGCCGTGCAGGCTTCTGCTTCTGTGAGTCTGACGTCCTGCACGTACGTGCAGGACGTCAGACTCACAGAAACAGAAGCCTGCGCAGGAATGTTGCTAGTGGAATAGCAACATTCCATGTAGAATGTCCAATAGTAGCAACATTCTATGTAGAATCTCCAATAGTATCTATTTTACTGTCATAGTAATGCTTGAATGTTTTCACTTATATACACTGTCAGCTAGCACATTTGCTTATTTCCGCTCTGAGGAAGAAGGGCAACCTTCGAAAGCTAATCAAGAAATGTATTAAGTTATGTCCAATAAAAAAGGTATCATCTTATTTTCTTTTCCATGTTTTATTTTGTTTGATTTCTATTGATAACCTTAAGAGTGGACTAACACGGCTACCACACTCCTCTTCATAAGGGATGAAGAAAGTGTGCAATTTAAGCACCTTACCCCATATGCTAGTGCCATTACTTACTGTCACCTCAGCCTCATTGTTGGGTTTGCCATCTCACTTCAGACCCGCAGAGTTTTCTAGTTCTGACTGGTTTAGGAAAGTCAGTGGAGAAACCAGAATTATACCGCCATACATTCAAAAGGACAAAGCCAGGCACTCACTTGCCACCACTCTCTATGCTATCTCAGGTGCCTTATATGTGTGGTAGAGGGTGCACCCTCTGCCCATTGGCACTCTCCCCCCCCCCCCCCCATCAAATGACTCAGCTTATTGGAAGGTTAATGAGGGTATTGCCTGACCAATCTACTTCAATTCTTTCAAGGAGTAAACAAACATGTGAACAAAGGGGAGCTGGTTGATATTGTGTATCTGGATTTTCAAAAGGCGTATGACAAGGTACCTCATGGAAGGCTACAGAGGAAATTGGAGGGTCATGGGATAGGAGGAAATGTCCTATTGTGCATTAAATACTGGTTGAAGGATAGGAAACAGAGAGTGGGGTTAAATGGGCAGTATTCACAATGGAGAAGGGTAGTTAGTGGGGTTCCTCAGGGGTCTGTGCTAGGACCGCTGCTTTTTAATATATTTATAAATGATTTAGAGATGGGAGTAACTAGCAAGGTTATTAAATTTGCTGATGACACAAAGTTATTCAAAGTCGTTAACTCGCGACAGGATTGTGAAAAATTACAGAAGGACCTTACGAGACTGGGAGACTGGGCGGATAAATGGCAGATGACGTTTAATGTGAGCAAGTGCAAGGTGATGCATGTGGGAAATAAGAACCCGAATTATAGCTATGTCATGCAAGGTTCCACGTTAGGTCTTACGGACCAAGAAAGGGATCTGGGTGTCGTTGTCAATAATACACTGAAACCTTCTGCTCAGTGTGCTGCTGTAGCTAGGAAAGCGAATAGAATGTTGGGTATTATTAGGAAATGTATGGAAAACAGGTGTGAGGATGTTATAATGCCGTTGTATCGCTCCATAGTGCGACTGCACCTTGAGTATTGTGTTCAATTCTGGTCGCTGCATCTCAAGAAAGATATAGTAGAATTGGAAAAGGTGCAGTGAAGGGCGACTAAAATGATAGCGGGGATGGGACGACTTCCCTATGAAGAAAGACTAAGGAGGCTAGGGCTTTTCAGCTTAGAGAAGAGACGGCTGAGGGGAGACATGATAGAGGTATATAAAATAATGAGTGGAGTGGAACAGGTGGATGTGAAGCGTCTGTTCACGTTTTCCAAAAATACTAGGACTAGGGGGCATGCGATGAAACTACAGTGTAGTAAATTTAAAAGAAATCGGAGAAAGTTTTTCTTCAGCCAACGCATAATTAAACTCTGGAATTCGTTGCCGGAGAACGTGGTGAAGGCGGTTAGCTTGGCAGAGTTTAAAAAGGGGTTAGACGGTTTCCTAAAGGACAAGTCCATAAACCACTACTAAATGGACTTGGGAAAAATCCACAATTCCAGGAATAACATGTATAGAATATTTGTACGTTTGGGAAGCTTGCCAGGTGCCCTTGGTCTGGATTGGCCGCTGTCGTGGACAGGATGCTGGGCTCGATGGACCCTTGATCTTTTCCCAGTGTGGCATTACTTATGTACTTATATGAATCTTCAGGTCTTAACTTTCTCCCCCATGCCTCTCACCCCTCTAAAATGAGCCGATAATAAGCTGTTCTGAGGAGGGCACTTGTTTATACCCTGATGATGACTTAGGGCCTTGGTAGCTCCCAGCTAGCCATTAGCAAATACCTGGGCCAGAGGGAATTCATAATTAAAGAAGGGGCTAAAAACATTAGTACTCTGTAGGGAAGGCTGATTCTGAATATAGAAAGCCATGATGCTGTGGGGTGTAACTTCCAGAACCAAGTGTGGCCTAAAGTCTCTTTCCTACAATGAAATTGCATCACTTGATGGCTCTGAATGGGGCAACTCCAACTTTGCAGAGTTTGATTTTTGTTGTGAAATTTAAGGGGGCGGGGGAGACTATTACCTCTGTTTAGCACGGTGGCACTGCACAGATATCTAATCAGCTAATTCAGTTTTGCAATCATGTTGAGACCTGGCCATGAAGCAAGTTGTCAGGGGGCTGTCCACTCTCTGTTTATCATTCTTAACATTTCTTTAACCCCCCTCTACACCCTCCCTCCAGTCTTTGAAAATTCCCACTATTCAGAGCTAGGAAGAAAAACATTTCACAGTTTGCCTAGGCACAGCCAGGAGCACAGGGCAACTCTGTAAAGTCTGGCCGCTCCAGAAGAGAAAACATTTGGCAGAGTGGGGACCACGAAACGTAAGTCCGTTCTCTTGTCACCAAGTTCTCAGTACATTTGGCCAAGCAGATTGTGGAGTGGACCATAGGGAGTAAAGAAAAATGCATTCATAAACTCCTAAAGGCAAAGCTATTCTCCATCCTGTTAGACCTGTTCCAAAAATGCAGACCATACATTATTGTGTTTCCAGCTTGGCTGCTGTATGTATTTATGTATTTATTTATAACATCTTTTAATTGGCAGATTGGAATATCTTCAATTAATGTTATCATTTAGAATTATGTGTTAAAAGGTTCTTATGAAATGGAATGTCACCTTTGGCTTTAACAATCATTTGTAAGGTTCATACCTTCATAATCTTTCATTTCAGAAATTAGCAGCTTGTCACTTTAAGCATTCTGACATTTGAAGCCATCTGATTTGGAAACCTCTTGCTTGATCAGGTATTGTATTTCTCTTAACCTGATGTCTATTGTGAACTTGATTTAAAAAAAAATCTTTATAGCAATTTCAAATGCAATCAAATAAGGATAAATTCTTACTAGAAAACCCCCCCAGAACATAGTCTATCATATAACATACAATGGGGGATAAACAGAAAAAAAATTACAACAGCAAATCAACAAATTAACTTACAAACAAACCTTTTCCAGAGACAGAAAGGTAGTAGAACTAGAGGGTATGAATTGAGGTTGCAGGGGTGGGGGGACTCAGAAATAATGTCAGGAAGTACTATTTCACGGAGAGGGTGGTTGAAACTTGGAATGCCCTCCCACGGGAGGTGGTGAAAATGAAAACGGTAATGGAATTCAATAATGTGTGGGATAAACACAAAGGAATCCTGTATAGAAGACATGGATCCAAAGAAGGTTAGTGGTGATTGGATGGCAACACCAGTAATTGGGAAGCAAAGCCAGTGCTGGGCAGACTTCTATGGTATGTGTCCTGATCATGGCTGGACAGATTCAGCTTAAGTAACTGGAAAACAAGGACAGTGCCGGGAAAACTTCTACAGTCTGTGCCCTGAAAATGGCAAGGACATAGCAAGATACTACTACTACTACTACTACTATTTAGCATTTCTATAGTGCTACAAGGCGTACGCAGCACTGCACAAACATAGAAGAAAGACAGTCCCTGCTCAAAGAGCTTACAATCTAATAGACAAAAATAAAGTAAGCAAATCAAATCTTTTATTAAACCTTTTATTTTCCTCGCAGCGATGTCAGCAAAGCACACAACACAGCAGGCCCGCCTCTAGCCCCTCCCCTCCCTCAGTGTCCCGCCCTCACAGAAATAGGAAATACATCATTGCAAGAAGATCAAGTATATGTGTATAGTATCATCTCATACCTTATACTATGAGTTTATCTTGTTGAGCAGACTGGATGGACTGTACAGGTCTTTATTTGTCATCATCTACTGTGGTCCTATGGGGCTCATTTTCAAAAGAGAAAAACATCTAAAAAGTGGCATAAAGCAGCATTTGGACATTTTTCTCACAAAAGTGTCCAAATCAGTATTTTTGAAACCTATTTTTTTTAGACATTTTTGTATGCAGTTAATTTGCAGTATGTCCAAATCTCAAGGGAGCGTGGAGGGGGGGGGAGGCATTTCCCATATATACTTTGGAGGAAAGGAAAAACAGGGATGACATGATACAGACATTCAAATATTTGAAAGGTATTAATCTGCATACAAACCTTTTCTGGAGACGAGAAGGTGGCAGAACTAGAGGACATGAATTGAGGTTGAAGGGGGGCAGACTCGGGAGTAATGTCAGGAAGTATTTTTTCACGGAGAGGGTGGTGGATACGTGGAATGCCCTCCTGCAGGAGGTGATGGAGATGAACATGGTAATGGAATTCAAACGTGCGTGGGATAAACACAAAGGAATCCTGTTTAGAAGGAATGGATTGGGTGGAGACGCTGGTAATTGGAAAGCAAAACTGGTGCTGGGCAGACTTCTACGGTCTACGCCCTGATTGTGACTGAATAGATAGGGATGGGCTTGAGTGTAAATTTGAAGGGGCTTCGACATTAGCTTCATAACTTTTAGTACAAGAAGAGTGCTGGGCAGACTTATGCGGTCTGTGCCCTGAGAAAGACAAGGACAAATCAAACTCGGGTATACATATAAAGTATCGCATATCATGTAAAATGAGTATATCTTGTTGGCAGACTGGACTATATTGAAAATGGTGAGTAGAAAGGAATAATTGTTTACTCAGCTGCCTTTGCTTTCTAACAGGAAACACCCTGCTTCTCTGACCCAGAAGTAAAGTTTGAGATCTGTTGGAACAATTTTCCTAGTGACATTTGTTCTTTCCCAAGATGTGCAATCAATCATGAAACTGTACTTCTGTTGCATGATTGATTGCACATCTTGGGAAAGAACAAATGTCACTAGGAAAATTGTTCCAATAAAGCTGGGGGTGACCCAGCCTCATAATCTTCCACAGGAGTGGAGAAGTAGCCCAGTGGTAGACCAGTGAGCTAAGAGCCAGGGGAGCCTAGTTCAAATCTCACTGTAGCTTCCTATGATCTTGAGAAAGTCACTTAACCCTCTATTGCCTCAGGTACAAACTCAGGGCCCTGTTTACTAAGCCACACTGTAGGCGTGCTAGTGTTTTTAGCGTGTGCTAAAAATGCTAATACACCTTAGTAAGCTAAACAGGGACAGAAAAATATCTACTGTACCTGAATTTATACTGCTTCAATAGCTTGAAGGCAATGTATAAAAGTTAAAAATAATTAAAAAAATAAACAAACTACCCCACTCCTTCCGGAGGGTTTCCATTCTCCGTATTAAATATTTCTTGAATAGTTTACGCGAGGAGTGGCCAAAGAATTTGAAATTTTGTGACACAGGAGGCGTTCATGTCCCAAGAGGAGCTAATTCAGAAATGTGAAAGGGCACCTTGAATTATCTCAGTCCTCCAAATCCATCATTATTTGCAAACGAGAAAGAGGGATTTTCTTAGGGATCTTAATCCCCTGGAGGATCTTCTTTTGCAAGGGGCCTGCTAGCAAAATTCTCAGGAAAATGTAAAAATCTCTGATTGAGACCTCTACAGTTGTCTAGCTGCTCCATTTGTTATAATTATTATTAGCATTTGTATAGCACTACCAGACGCACGCAGCGCTGAACACCTGACACAGAGAGAAAGGTGGGTTTTCAGCATAGATTTGAAAACAGGTAGAGACAATTCTTCCCGAGGGAAACTTTTCGCAACATGATTCAAACAATGGTACTAACACATGTTGATTATTGCAATGGAATAATTGTGGGTTGCAAAGATCAAATCCTTAGGAAACTACAGACCGCTCAGAATACGGCAGCCAGGCTTATATATGGAAAATCTAAATTTGAAAGCGCAAAACCCCTCCAGGAAAATCTACACTGGCTTTCTATCAAGGAACTTATCACTTTCAAGATATCGCTTTCAAGATTTGTACCTTTGTTCACAGAATAATACATGGTCTAGCTCTGAGCTATATGACTGAACTAATCGACTTACCAATTAGAAACACAATTGAATCAGCCAGAATATACTTTTTTTTTTTTTTTAATTATGAATTTGCATTTCACATTCATGTATATACATAAATTCAGAAAATTAAGAAAAACTATTTGTTACATTTAGAACATTATAAGAAACTAATACAATTTTTAAGACCACAATAATGTTGTCCAAGATCTAAGCAATCAAATATTATAGAAATTAAAAGAAATAAAGGTAGAGGGACATTTCTATGTGTACAGCCGATACATAGCGTAATATTCAGGGTCTAACATTCTATTCCTTACTAGAGACAAATTCCAAAAGTTTCTCTGGTTCAAAGAAAATATAATTGTGGAAATTAAAGACTTAAGTTCCTCC
Organism: Microcaecilia unicolor; assembly: GCF_901765095.1. Lineage (NCBI taxonomy): Eukaryota > Metazoa > Chordata > Amphibia > Gymnophiona > Siphonopidae > Microcaecilia > Microcaecilia unicolor. The sequence continues at coordinate 53,794,577 of NC_044044.1, forward strand.
TATATTATGCAATCTAGTTTTAAGCTGTAGAAAAGCTTTCCTCCTTTTTTGAGTATCCCTGGATAAGTCCGGGAAAATTTGAATCTTCGCGCCTAAGAAATCTTCATTAATATGGCGGAAATATAATTTAAAGATATTATTTTGATCTAACTCGAATGCAAATGTCACTAGCATGGTGGTTCTCTCTGTGATTACCTCTAGTGAATCTTGAAGAAAATCTGTTAGATTCAATTGTGAAGCAGGTCTCTCTTCACAAATTCCGGAAAAATATTGTATTCTAGTTATTGGTGGCATATTCTCTGTCGGGATGAGCAAAATGTCTTTCAGATATTTTTTAAACATCTCCAATGGTGGCAGTAAAGGAGTTTTAGGAAAATTAAGCATTCTTAAGTTGTTTTTTCGAAGTTGATTTTCTAAATACTCCATTTTTGTAAACTGAATGATTTTTTCCTTGGAGACAGATGAAGAAAAGTTTTTTAAAGTTTGTACCTCGGTTTCCAGAGCCTCCAGCTTAGTGTCATAGGTTCCAAGTCTGGCCGAATAGTTTTCTTGATTCAATTTAATCTCTGCCAGTTCTCCTTGAGTTGTTTTTGATGTCTGTTTCAGGATAGCGTGCAAGCCCTGAATAGCATCCCACAATGCTTCGAGGGTCACAACAGCAGGTCTAATTTGATCTCCGGGCTTGTCTGGAGGCGTCTCTTGTGCTAGCTCTATCGGGGGTAAAACTCGCCACCCCAACCGCTCTGATATCCCCGCAGGAGATGAGGTGGCGATGGGGCCTCCTCCTACAGCCGCCAGGGTCATTTCCTCTTCGGGTGCCCTATGGCGTTGTTCCATCGACACCACCATTCCGTCTCCAGGCCTCGGAGGGGCTGTGTTTGAGGGAGGGCTCAAAGAGACTCCCTCACAGCTATGTTCCGGTATCTCTACCGGAGTTATCGAAATGCTCACAGAAGGTCCTGGTGTGCGCAGAAACATCGCGTCCAAAGTCCCCTGGTGCATCGGAGAAGACCCCAACTGACTCGAGGAGGTGAGAGCAGTGGGCTTCCCCTTTCTTTTCCCCATAGTGGGCTCCAAAAGGTTCTGATACGCCTAAAAGACTATTGGCGTTCAGGAGCTGCTCTCACACACATCTACCTCAGGCGCCATCTTGGACCCAAATGTCAGCCAGAATATACTTGACTCTTCACTTCCCAAGTTGTAAAAGCCTGAACTATAAATCAACATTTGTCAAGTTTCTCTTACATATGCACACAGCTCTGGAATCCACTACCAAAACGCCTGAAATCTATGAATAATCATCTAGAATTCCGAAAAAAAATTAAAAACTCCCCTGTTCAAGAAGGCATACCCCCACAGAACTGACATAATTACTGAATATTGAAATATGGCAAGTTATCAGGAACTGACAGTAACTTAACCCCGACGCATGATCACTATGACATTTTATCTGAAACACCCCAACCTATTTAATGATACTTCTTTACTGTATTTGTCATTGTAATTGTACCCCTACACTGTATTTGTTTTTCGCCTCTGTAACTGTAACCACCTCTCCGGAACTATGTAAGCCACTTTGAGCCTACTAATAAGTGGGAAAAGGTGGGATACAAATGTACGTGAAATCCACAACTAAGAAAATGTTCCACTCGTTTTTCCAAGATGGCGCTGTGAATAGACGCACCTGTGTTTGCTCCTGGAGGCTGCTGTGTTTGTGAGTTTCCCTCGGTGCCTCTGTAGCCTCATTAACCATGGGGAAGCGGAGGGGGAAGGTAAAGGAATTTCCCTCGGTTCCTGTGACCTCCTTGACGATGAAACAAACAACCCTGCAATTTCCCAGGCAGCAACCGGGTCCTCAGGGAACTTCGACCCCCACTGCAGCTCTCGGCCCTTCGGAGTCGATTGAGAGTGGAAACGGGGCTTCCTTGAACCCTGAGGAGCGAATTGCACCTCCCCAGCCTGGAAGAGAGTTGCTGGCTGTTCAAACAGAGACAGATGCCGAAGTGGCTCAGCTGGTCCTGTCTGAGGGTGTGACTGCAGCAACGGAGATAGATTCTCAACTTCGGAAAACATTACTACAACAGGCTTCAAAGGTATTGCCTCAAGCTATTGTTTCCAAGTTAGCTCGGGCTGATAGTCTACCTCAATCTCCTCCTGTGGCTAGTGGAGTGATTAGACCAGCAATTGTGATGCTGGAGTCACTATGGGATATGGTTTACAATAGCCAAACCTCTATGCAAATTACTTTAAAGCAGAATTCTTCTGATATTGAAGTTCTTTCTGAGGCTGCCCTGCTTCAAGCACAAGTGACTGCACAGCAAACCCAGAAATTGGAACGTGTGGATATCAAAATTCAAGAAATGGGATCTATAGAAACAGCTTTGGTTAAAGACAATAATTTCCTACATAAACGACTTGAATACCTTGAAAATCAGACTAAAAGGCTTAACCTTAGGTTTTTTTAATTTTCCCAAATTGCCGTTAATTTCTCCTTTGGAGATGGTTAAAAAATATTTGGTGGACATCCTGGGAATGGACAAGGACTCACTCCCTCCCATTACACGGGCTTATTACATTGGGAGTACTGGAGTGGAGGTGGGAACCCCCCCCCCCCCCCCCCCCCCGTAATAGGGGAGGGAATGAATCTTACCTCATTCCTAGAAAGCTCATTAGAAATAGTTACTCAGAGGTTAACTCTGCTTGCCACTTTCGCGTTGGAGCCTGATAGGAATGCCGTACTACGGCTTTCGTTGAGACACTTAGAAAATCTGTTTTTGGGCTCAAAGGTCCATATCTTTCCAGATCTCTCACGGCCTACACAGATGAGACGAAGGGCCTTTTTGGAACTTCGCCCCAGGGTGGTGGCATTGGGAGCAAATTTTGTTTTGCGATTTCCTTGTTTTTGTAATGTGATGCTTGAGGGTAAACATTTTCAGTTTGTAGATCCAAAACAGTTGAAAGAATTTATTGATGCAAGAGTTGATGTGAATATAGTAAACCTTCCCTAATTTAGCAGGCTGGGGTCTGAACCAGAGGAAGCATCTATTGATTATTAATTTTTGTATTTTTTTTTTCTTTTTTAATTTCCTTAATCTTGGAATCAAATTTCTTTAACTTGTGGACAAATGGGCTGTAAAGATATATACTTATTTTTGTTTCCTAATGTTAAATAATGCCGATTGCATATTCACTTTATGTGGTGATATATTGGAAATTTTAAATAAATAAATAAAAAAGAAAATGTTCCACTCAATGTGGAAACTCAAACGCGTGAAACCATTCTTCCCGAGGGAAACATTTTGGAACCTGATACAATCAATGGTACTAAGCCATCTAGATTATTGCAATGGAATTTATGCGGGATGCAAAGAACAACTCATAAAGAAACTTCAGACCGCTCAAAACATGGCAGCCAGGCTTATATTTGGAAAAACGCGATTCGAAAGCGCCAAGCTCCTCCATGAAAAATTGCACTGGCTCCCAATCAAAGAACGTACTGCTTTCAAAATCTGCACCCTGGTTCATAAGATTATCTACGGTGAGGCCCCGGGATACATGACAGAGCTCATCGACCTACCAATCAGAAATACAACCGGATCAACACGAACATATCTAAACCTCCACTACCCAAGCTGCAAAGGACTCAAATACAAATCAACTTATGCATCCAGCTTTTCCTACATAAGAACGCACTACCAAAACAACCTATAACCACCTAAACTTCCAGAAATCACTAAAAACCTACTTGATCAAAAAGGCATACCCTACTGACCCTACTTAAATACCTGAACCCCGCAACAATACAAAACCAAAGAACGTAATGGATATAACTTAACTCTTCCTCTATATGATTCCCCAGTGGCGTAGCCACAGATGGGCCTGTGGCTCAGGACCACCAAACAGTAGCACATGATTAGAGGTAACTGCTGGGGATCCCAAGTTCCGCCAACTGAAGACTTCCCCCTGATGGTAATGCAAATGCTACTCTCTATGATACCGGAACCTGCACATGCTCAGTTTTCAGTGCATGCCTGCTGCAGACTGCCAAGGGGGAAAGAAGAGTTTTCCCACCAGCTGAGATTTTTTTTTTTGGTGGTGAAGGAGGGGGAGAATACTTGGTGCCCACCCACTTCTTGCCTAGGCCCACCTAAAATCTGTTGTCTAGCTATGCCCCTGCGATTCCCTAATTATGTTTGTTCCACATGAACCTTATTCTACCATAACATCACTGTGTAACTGTTTATACCGGAATTGGCGAACGCCTTTACGGTACTATGTAAGCCACATTGAGCCTGCAAATAGGTGGGAAAATGTGGGATACAAATGCAACAAATAGGAAAAAAGCAAAGTAACAAAAAGAAAATCCCCCTCTCTATGCAAATAGTGTGATGGAACTGTTTACCATCACTGCACATGAAAAAACCTTTTACTTCCAAACAAGTGCAGTCTCCAAAACTATGCAAACAAGATAAATAACATACTTATCTGTGCAAAACGTCTGCACAATCAGGAGGCACAATTATGACATTCCAGTGTTCATATCATATGTTATAGCTGTCTCTCCTAATTCTGCAGACGTTTTGCAACACATAAGTAAATGATTTATTTTGTTATCTGCAGCAGGGCCCATTTTATTCCTATGGACCTTGCTGCAGATAGCTCGAGCTAATCTTTAGTAAAAGACCCCCATAGTTTTGGAAACTTTGCACTTTTTTTATTGGAAGTAAAAGGTTTTTTCATGTGCAGTGATGATAAACAGTTCCTCCATGTAATTTGCAGAAAGAGGGGGACAGTTTTGAGCACATTCTCTCTTATTTTCTGTCTTTTTTCTAATGATTTGATGTTATTAAATAATTGTTTTGCATGGCAAATGACTTGTCTTCATATATATGCCTAAATTTAGGTGCCAAAAGCGTGCATACATCACAGAATTCCAGCAGGTGTATGGCATGAATAATTCAAAGTTATGTGCAAAAGTGCTAGGCGATGTTCTGTAACTGGCATGCATAAGTCGCTAAGCACACAACTGCAAGGGGGGGTGGGGGGGTGTACACATGAAACATAGAAATATTGACAAATATAGGCAGATAAAAAACACATGTCCTATCCAGTCTGCCCATCCATCCTATCTTCTCTCCTTATCACTCCCTTAGAGATCCTATATGCTTGTCCAAAGCTCCCTTGAATTCAGATACTGTTTTTACCGTCACCACTTCCACCGGGAGGCCATTCCATGAATTCTCCATCCTTTCCATGAAGAAGTACATAAGAACATAAGAATAGCCATAACGGGTCAGACCAATGGTCCATCTAGCCCAGTATCCTGCTTCCAACAGTGGCCAATTCAGGTCACAAATAGTCAACAGAATCCCAAATAGTAGCAAGATTCATGCTCCTGATCCCAGAGACAAGCAGTGGCTTCCTCATGTCTGTCTCAATAACAGACTATGGACTTTTCCTCCAAGAACTTGTCCAAACCTTTTTGAAACCCAGATACACTAACTGCTGATATCATATACTTGGCAAAACGTTCCAGAGTTTAACTATTCATTAAGTGAAAAAATATTTCCTCCTCCTTGGAAAAAAGGCATTCAGGATGTTTGGTTTAAAAATTTAGAAATGGAAACAGCTGAAATTAATTGGACACAATTCAGAAATAAAATAATCGGACTAGCTCAATCCAGTATAATGCAATCCCTGTATTTCTTAATACACAGAGCAATATGGACACCAATGAAGAAAAGGAACAAATGTTAGTATTGTGATAAATTTGAGGGCGCTATAAACTCATTTGGATACAAATATGGAAATCCATTCAAGATATATTAGGATTTCTAGCCCAGTTTTTAATTAGTGCTGTAATCTTTATTCTTTAGATCTATTCACCCAGAGCTTAATTTAACAAAAGACAAGCACTATCTTTTCAATATATTAGTTTTGATTGCCCTAGAAATGATTCTTGGAAATTAGAAAAAAGTGCTGATACTCTACACTGAGCAAAAGTGGGGATAATGATGTCACTGGATCCACACTCACATTAATAATTTATTGATGACCCAACACAGCTGTGTTTCGGTGAATGCTTGCATTAAATAACATCTTTATGCTTCTTTATTGCTGACTCCATATACCTGGAAATTCAGTGCCAGAGCCCAGACATGGTCTGGCATTGAATTTCCAGGGATAATGACGGCGACAGTCAGGAAAGCGCTGATCGCTACTGGTTGAATATCGGGCCAGCGTCTTCACTGGAAGAAACCAGAACAAATTGAACAAAGATTTCTCTGCATAAAGAATAATGCTATCATTGCTGTTCTATCAAAGAAAAATCACTCTACATTTTTCAAAGTGAATGGGCTGTGTCAGCATTAGCACACCACCAGCCTCTATCGCAGCTTAGTAAACAGGGGGGTAAGTGATTGAGTATGTAAAGTAAACCATATGTAATATAAATTACAATTAAAAAATCTTTAATTGCTCAGTATGATTAATGCCTATCAACAAATCCTAGGGCCCAATATTCAAAGTGATTTAAATAGGTAGGAGAGCCTCCGACCTGCTGTAATCAATTCCTGGCTGACCAACCACCAATATTTAGCAGCACATAACCAGGCAGTGCCGCTAACTATCAGCTCTTACTGCCCATTTTAAAAAATGGGCAGGTTAAGGGTGGTACAGGGGGCAGCTTAGAGAGGAGCTGGCAGTTATGTGGGTACTGACAATATTAAGTGCTGGCACCTGCATAGCTAAGTGGGCGAATTTAGGACAGCGCAAAAGCTGTCCTAATTCAGCCCGCTTAGCTATGCCAGTGTCAGCACCTGTGTAACTTTTTAGCCCTTATGATCTTTCTCCCAGCCCCTAAAAAAGCTTCTCTCCCCCCAGACTGCACCATGCAGAAACTCCCTCCCTTTGTAACATCCCCAACCTCCCCTGGTCTGGGTAGCCGTAGTTCCCTGGTGGTCCAGTGGGAGCAGAAGCGAAGCTCACTCAAATACTTCGCTCCTGTCCCCATCACCCCCACTGAACTTCTAGGGAGCAAAGGTAGTTTCAGGGGGGGGCTATCCAGACCGGGGAGTTGGGGTGGTGTTCTGTGGGGGGGGAGGGGACTTCTGCATGGTGTGGGCTGAGAGGAGGGGGTAGGAAAGGAGGGGATCTTTTTTCGGGGCTGGAAGGGGGATTGCGGGGGCTAAAAAATAAAGTTATGCTGGTCCTGGCCGATATTCAGCTGGGGCCTGCATAACTATCTTATGCAGGATCGGACTGAATATAGATGAAGTGTCATAGAATAGGGTCATTTACTTGTCCAGCTGCCTCTAGTTGCGTGCAAGCGTTTAAACCAGGTGTTAGCAGGTGTAAGTGCTCGCGCCCAGAGATAGGCGTGAGATCTGTGCTAATCTAGTGTTCTGCAAAGGATGCAGATCTTCCCAGTGCCTAACGTTGGCCGCCATTTACTGAATTCCCCCTTTATGTTTAAACTTGAATGCTTTGTTTAAAATTTGAATAAAATGTTCTAACAAAAACAAAAAAAAAAAGATCTTGTGCTGGAATTTCCATATTCCTGCTTGTGAAGACTGATATCCTTCCCCATCTTAACATCTAATTATTTGTCTTCTTCCAATAGGACTCAGAGAAGATGGAGAGAATCTCGTTGTGTTGTCTCTTCTTTATGATGATCTCAGGAACCATGACCTCTACAGGTGGGTATTTGTCACTGAGAGCCCCAAACACATTATAAGTGAAACTTGGATCCATGATCAAAAGGATCCCATCATCCTTGATCTATGCCCCCCAGGATATAAAATCACTCATTGGACTAGGAAGGAAAAACGAAGTGGTGGGATAGCTTTAATTCACCGATCCCACTTTACTACTGTCACCATTGCTGAGTCCATGACAACTCATTTAGAGATTGCATCAATTAGGATCCATAGCAAATCCCTGTCTGACCATCTGACCTGTGTCTTGTTCTATAGACCTCCAGGGAACTGGAATGAAAGTCAGTCAAACTTCATGGACTTCATTTCAAATACTTGTACTACCAACTCTAATATACTGATTTTAGGTGACATCAACCTCAACCTTGAAGACCTGAATTCTACAAATGCACAGGAACGCATGGAATTCCTTAACTCATGTGTTCTTAAATGGCCGAGCATGAATCCAACTCATATTAAAGGACACACACTTGACTTACTATCGTATAAACTGTCTATTGACCAAAACTTGATTATGGGGGATCCAAGATGGCGCTGGACTGAGATTGCTACTCCAGATGTGCTCCCGCGACTTACCTGAGTTTGAGCTGAGAAAGGTAGACGGATTCCCTTTGCTATGGGGAAACGGCGTGGTAAAGTGAGGGAGGCTCTTGTAACCCCTATCAAGGCAGATGACCCTGGAAAGTTGCGGTGTATCGCTGGGACCCCGGGCGACATCTTCTCCTGCTACCCAACCGGTTTTTAATAACTCGGCCAGCAGTGTAGACGGGGCTTCCTTGAGTCCCGACGCCCGTGCGGCGCCACCACAGCCAGGAAATACCCGAACGGCCAGTGATTCGAAGGCCCCAGAGCCTGTAATGGAGGGGACCCTCGAAGAAAGGAGTCCAGCCGAACGTGGAGGAAGTGAAGGAAACCTAGTAGGACAGGGGTTTAAAAACTTTTCTTCAGTAATGAAAGAGAATTTACAGCGGATTTCCAACACTCCTTTTCCTGAGTTTAATAACGCAGCGGTGAAACCAGCCGTAGTGACTGTTGAATCACTATCCACCTTATAATTGAAAGAGAAAAACGCCTAGATTTCGACCCAAATCGGGAGATAGACGTTTATCTCACAAAAACGAATAAATCGGTATAATGGAAAGGCGATTTTGGACGTTTTCAACTGCACTCCATCGCGGAAGCGTACAAAGTTGACAGGGGCGTGTCGGAGGCATGGCGAAGGTGGAACTGGGGCGTGGTTATCGGCCGAGGAGAGATGGGCGCCTTTCGCCAATAATGGAAAAAAAGTATGCGTTTGTAGCTAGAATTTAGGGCATTTTTCCTGGACCCTGTTTTTTCACGAATAAGGCCCCAAAAAGTGCCCTAAATGACCAGATTACCCCCAGAGGGAATCGGGGATGACCTCCCCTGACTCCCCCAGTGGTCACTAACCCCCTCCCACCACAAAAAATGATGTTTCAAAACTTTTTATTTTCAGCATCAAATGTCATACCCACCTCCCTGGCAGCAGTATGCAGGTCCCTGGAGCAGTTGTTAGGGGGTGCAGTGGACTTCAGGCAGGTGGACCCAGGCCCATCCCCCCCCTACCTGTTACAATTGTGCTGCTTAATGCTTATTAGTCGTCCAACCCCCCAAACCCACTGTACCCACATGTAGGTGCCCCCCTTCACCCCTTAGGGCTATAATAATGGTGTAGACTTGTGGGCAGTGGGTTTTGAGGGGGATTTGGGGGGCTCAACACACAAGGGAAGGGTGCTATGCACCTGGGAGCTCTTTTACCTTTTTTTTTGTTTTTGTAAAAGTGCCCCCTAGGGTGCCCGGTTGGTGTCCTGGCATGTGAGGGGGACCAGTGCACTACGAATCCTGGCCCCTCCCACAAACAAATGCCTTGGATTTATTCGTTTTTGAGCTGGGCGCTTTCATTTTCCATTATCACTGAAAAACAAAAATGCCCAGCTCACAAATTGTCGAATAAAACATGGACGTCTATTTTTTTCGAAAATACGGTTCGGTCCGCCCCTTCACGGACCCGTTCTCGGAGATAAACGCCCATGGAGATAGACATTTTCGTTCAATTATGCCCCTCCACGGGATCTAACTTTCTCAATGCATTCTTTGCTTCAGTTAGTTTTGCTAAAAAATGCTGCTGAGATTAAGATGTTATTGGAAGCCCTGTTAACTCAGGAGCAAATTAACGCCCAACTGTTGTCTGAAACGAAAGTATTTGATAGTAAAATTGCAAATCTGGAGAATTTGAATAAAGTCACAATTAAGGACAGTAATTTCGTTAAAAGGAAGTTGGAATATCTTGTAAATCAGCAGAGGAGTCTTAATTTGCGGCTTGTCAATTTCCCCAGATCTCCTGTTATTTCTGCGGTTGAAATGGTTAAACAATATTTGAGAGAGGTTTTGGGGATGCCGGGTGAATCTCTACCACCCATTACGAGAGTGGTATATCTTCAGACTTTGATACCATCTAAAGCTGGAGGAGATCAGGCGGTCGTGGATAGAGGACTGAACCTAACATCCTTTCTAGAATCCTCTCTAGAAGTTGTTACACAAAGGACAACAGCGGTGGTGACTTTTGCACTTGAGATGGATAGGGAGATGGTGTTAAAGTTATTCTTTAAACATATGGACTCGATGTTTTTTGGTGCCAAAGTTAGGATTTTTCCAGATTTAACTCAGGCTAGGCGTAGAGCCTTTTTGGCTCTGCGTCAAAGAGTATTAAATCTTGGGGCAACATTTACTCTTAAATTTCCCTGTATTTGTCGTTTCATTTATTTACAAAATAATTATCAATTTTCTGATCCAAAACAACTCGAGGACTTTATTAATGCTAAAGAAGCTGAGAATGTTATAGTTAAAGTTTAGATTTCCATACGGACACTGTATGGTAGATTGAGAATGTACCCGGAGTATGTAACAATTTGTTATTATTTTCCTATATGCTTTATAATATATCTTGGATCCATTTAAGTATTTCCAATATAGTGGTCGATGTTAAAAGTAATAATGTTTTCCGTATTGTGACAAGCAGTTGTCCCAAGAATGTGATTATATCCTTTAGTTTCTTTTTGTTTCCTTATGCTTCTGTGAGAGGACGTGTATTTTGAAATAATAAATAAATTTAAAAAAATTTAAAAAAACTTGATTATATCAGATTCCAAATGGACAGAAATTCCTTGGTCCGACCACTATAAATTATACTTATCTCTTTTATGGCGCAATAAGGGTTTATTTCGTACCCAAGAACAAACAACCTATACTACCAGGGGGCATACTGATCCCATCTCATTTTGGCAACAGATATACCATAACGGATTGTCAACTCAGACGAACTCCTTAAACTTCCTTTCTGAATGGGATATAAGATGCAGAAACATACTAGACATAATAGCACCCTTGCGTACAAGAACGTCATATAGACTTAACCCTGTTCCATGGTTTAATGACGATATGAAAAAATTTAAAAAACAAACCAGTAAGTTTGAACGAGCATGGACAAAAAAGAAAGACGATAAAACACTTAATGCATGGAAACAAGTTCAAAGGAAGTATAAATATACAATAAGACAAGCCAAAGGGACCTATTATAAAACCAAACTAGGTCCATCTCTTAAAGACACAAAGAAAATATTCCAAATTGTACATAAACTTCTGGATACTACCTCGGTCACCACAACTAAGTCTGACATCCCATCTGCAGGTGAACTCGCCAAATACTTTAATGAAAAAATTGTTAAACTACGAAATAACCTTCTTCAGAGCACTATCGATTTTGAAAACTTCATTACTGGTCTAGATCCATCCTCATGAGAACACCTACCGGATCGAGTCTGGTTAAAATTTGCTCTCCTCAATACTGATTCAATTACCAGTGCAGTCAATAGAGCCTCCAATACTCATTGCACCCTAGACACCTGTCCCAGTTACTTATTAAAATTCGCACCTGATTGCTTCATTGCAGATCTCACTTCCTACGTGAATTCCATGCTTCAACTAGGTCTTTTCCCTGAAGGAAATGGCAATATCCTAAGTACCCCAATTCCAAAAGATACGAAGAAAAAAAACAAGTGATATCACCAATTACTGCCCTGTAGCATCTATTCCATTAGTAGTTAAGTTGATGGAAAATATGGTAACGAAACAGCTTGCCAATTACATAGATAAATTCTCTATATTACATGAATCACAATCAGGATTTTGCCCCCGTCATAGCACCGAAACAGTGTTAATCACCCTTCTAGCCAGATTTAGGCAGGAAATAGCAATTGGCAATAATGTACTTCTTCTCCAATTCGATATGTCTAGTGCATTTGATATGGTTGATCGTAATGATCATAATCAATATATTACTAACACTCCTGGATTACTTCGGGATTGGTGGTAATGTAATCAATTGGATTAAGAGTTTCCTTACCACCAGATCTTATCAAGTGAAATCAAATTTAAATTTATCACCCCCATGGAAAGCAGATTGCGGAGTACCTCAAGGATCGTCATTATCACCAACCCTTTTCAACCTAATGATGACTCCACTAGCCAAGGCCTTATCCACTCAGGGCCTCAACCCCTTCATCTATGCTGACAATGTTATAATATTCATCCCCTTCAAACATGATTTATGAGAAATCACCAACGAAATTAACCTTGGTTTGCATACCATGAACTCATGGGCAAAAGCATTCAAGCTCAAATTAAATGCAGATAAAACTCATTGCCTCATCCTTTCATCCCGCTACAACTCAAATATTCCCTTGAACCTAAGTACCTCAGACTACACTCTCCCTATCTCAGATAATTTGAAAATCCTTGGTGTTATTATTGACAGGAACCTCACATTCGAGAGCCAAGTTAATTCTACAATCAAGAAAATGTTCCTCTCAATGTGGAAACTTAAAAGAGTGAAACTGTTCTTCCCAAGAGCTATATTTTGCAATCTGATAAAATCAATGGTCCTCAGCCATGCCGACTACTCTAACGGAATTTATGCCGGATGCAAAGAAAATCTTAGAAAGAAGCTTCAAACGGCTCAAAATACGGCAGCCAGACTTGTATTTGGAAGACCACAATTCGACAGGGCCACACCACTTCGTGAAAAATTACATTGGCTACCAATCAGAGAGCGTATTACTTTTAAAATTTGTACCCTAGTTCATAAAATTATTTACGGTGATGCCCCAGGATATATGTCTGACCTCATTGACCTACCGACGAGAAACTCAATCAGATCATCACGTTCCTTTTTAAATCTCCGCCACCCTAGTTGTAAAGGATTCAAATACAAATCAGTTCATGGATCTAGCCTTTCATATATAAGTACACAACTCTGGAATGCAATCCCAAAGGCTGTGAAAATTATGTATGACCACCTCAACTTCCGGAAATCACTAAAGACTTTCCTGTTCAAAAAAGCATATCCTAATGATCCAACTTAAATACCTGAATCCAACAACTCAAATAGACCCAAATGTGATACGAACTTAATGAACTTTACATAACCTTACTCTGTTTCCTAATTTGTCTGTACATATCTATTTCATTTAATAACAGCACTCTATATTTGTTCATAACTGGATGAGGCTTTCGCCCCACGGCGCTATGTAAGCCACATTGAGCCTGCAAATAGATGGGGAAAATGTGGGCTACAAATGTAACAAATAAAATAAATAAATAAATAACATTAACAGCTTTAATGGACTGAGAAAAGTCCAGTTGGAAAGAATACAGGGACTGGGTGTGCCTTGCTCTTTATTCCCAGCAAAGACAAAAACAATTTTAAAAAAGGGAATGGACAAGAGTTTTAAGTTTCAAGTTTATTATCAGTTTGATATACCGCCCTATGCCGAGGCCTTCAGGGCGGTTTATAGGTTAAAATAAGTTAGAAACTGTAGAAAAAGAGAAAAAAAAAGAGAAAGAAATGGAAAAACAGAAAAAGGAATGGGAAAAGAGGCAGAAGGGGAGGGGAGGAACTCCATTTAATTAATAGAAAAGAGGATCCAAAGGGGTGAACAGAGTTGCCAGCCAATGCTGACTTAGAGTCCGCTGTGGTAAAATTCCTAGGGGTTATCAGAACAATTATAAGCATCCTTAAAGAGACAAGTTTTTAGGGCCGCATGAAGTTCAGCGTGATTGGTCAAGGATTGCAAAGGAATAGGCAGGGAATTCCACAAGGTAGGGGCAATTACACTAAAGGATTTTGACTGAATGGAATCAAAGCGAAGTTGGCATAGTGAGGGGATGTGCAACAGGTTAGAGGATGAAGAGCGTAAGGATCTGGAAAGGGGGTGTAAGGGAACAAATGTCATACAAGATATGGAGGTGTGTACACACATTCTGATCCAAGATGGTGACTGCTTGAGTAAGCTCGACAGACGCGCTGCCGAGCTGAGACTTGTTAGTCATTATTGAGAGCATCTTACCTATGGGTAAGAGGAGAGGTAAAGTCCGGGAGGCTCCCTCCGTCCCGGGCGGAACGCCCCAGCTCCATCAAACGACGCTTGATCGGTTCGCAGCTCTGTCTGGTCCTGAATTGGCATCCACTCCATCTGCCAGAGCCGGCGCGACAACGCAGGACAACAGTGTAGACAGGACTTCCCTGAGCCCCGTCGAACGTGCGGCGCCCCACAACCCGGAAGGGAAGTTCTCCTAGCAAGCCCTGTCGATCTGACCCAAGGAGGAAACCAGGTTGAACAGGGAGGGAGTTTGCAGGAGACGAGAGCTGGAGCCGAGAACTTGAGAGGACTGGGACAGATAACAGCCTTCGTTGCTTTGCAGAAAGCAGTGAGTACCCTGGAACAAGTAGCTAAGGCCCCTCTACCGGATTTTTCAGTGGGAGTAATAGAGAAACCTGCCGTAGTGACCTTAGAGTCACTTTGGGACTTAACTTCCAAGACCCATTCTAACTTGCAAACTTTAATTGTTAAAAATATGGAGACAATAAAAGTTTTATCTGAAACTGCGTTGAATCAAATACAGACTACTGAACTCCAAGCCTCTGAAGTTAAGCGATTGATTGGGAAAATGGAGAGAATTGAACTTATGGAACAAACCTTAATTAAAGACAAGAACTTTACTTTAAGGCGTTTGGAGTATTTGGAAAACCAGACTAAAAGACTGACCTTAAGATTTATAAACTTTCCTAGGTCTCCTTTAATTGCTCCAATTCAAATGGTAAAAAAGTATTTGATTGAGACCCTGAGAATGCCTGAGAATTCACTGTCCCTTATAACTCGTGCTTTTTACCTGCAAATAAAACATCAGATAATTTACAAAGACAAGGTGCAGTGGATCTCACTGCATTCCTTGAATCCTCTCTTGAAGTTATAACTCAAAGAACTACGCTTTTGGTTACCTTTGCGTTGGAAATAGATAGAGACGCAGTGCTTAAACTTTCCTTAAGATATTTGGATTCTGAGTTCTTGGGTTCAAAAATAAGAGTTTTTCCAGATTTGGCAAGGGAAACTCAAAAGAGGCGAAAGATGTTATTAATGTTGCGTCCAAGGGTAATTGCAATTGGAGCCGATATGCTTTTGAGATTCCCTTGTATTTGTAGAGTCAAATTTCAGTCAAAACAGTACCAATTTTTTGAACCAAAACAGTTGGAAGAATTCTTAATAAGTAGAGAAGAGGTCAATGTGCAAGTCTAGTCCCTTATGTAACACTGTAAGGCAGGCTCGAGGGATCCATTCGGGAATGTGGCTACTAATGATTTACTATTAGGTGGAACTATCTGTTAATTCAGTAGGGATATTTCCTTTTCTTGGATCAATTACCTATTATTTTGGTCGATAGAAGAATATACTTGTGAACAAACAATTATGTTTCTGTATTACGAAATGGATTTCAAATTTGTGTATTTTCACTTATAAATGTATATTATGAGTGATAAAATTAATAAAGATAAATAAAAAAAAAAAGATATGGAGGTGTATTGGATTAAATGATTCTGCGGGTTAGAACAAGAATCTTATTTAATAGGGAGCCAATGCTCATCCATAAGATGAGTATTGGCTCATCCACTGGGCTGAAATCTAGAAGCTATTATATCAGACTAGACTACATTCTTGGCTGGCCAAAGTCTGTCACTGATAGGTGAAAGGTTCACACCTACCACGTATTAAACTGATATATGACATTAACACCTGTATTCTCTTTGTTCAGGTGTATCATTTCACCAGGACTTTCTAGTGACTTTAATTGGAAATGAATGCGGCCCTCCATCTTCTTATATACCAGATCTCCTATCTTTCACTCACACTTCAGGAACTTTTTTCCCTGTGTCCTGCTTTCTTTCCCTGTTCCCAGGATTATCTGTTCCTGAGACTCCAGTTGAGTGTATTCAAACCCCAATGGAAACTGCAGATCTCTAACAAAAATCCTTCAGCTCTCCATCCCAGTGCTCAAAGCTTTTGGAGAGTCTGGAAAGAGTGGGTATGTTAGAAGTACGATGTCAAAAGAATCAAGCTGAGTAGGGCCTGGTTGTGCCCCATTGCATGCCCAGAGCTGTAAGTAGATGAGAACTACATCAATGGCTTAAAATTATGCCTGGAGCATAGGAGATGGCTCTGTAGGTGCTTGAGCACCCCAATATTGAGCAAACTCTTTTATTGTGTCCAGGGAGGAGTAATTTCCATTGGGTATAGCACTATGGCCTGGGGCAGTCTGTTTTAATATGCAGCTGCCTGACCAATCCATGTTAAGGATTTTTAACATCATCCTTTGGACACACCCAGCCAATCTGGTTTTTAGGATATCCACATTGAGGAGGGAAGTTACCAATGTGGGCTGCTGAAACCTCTTTATTTTCTAAAATTTACTTTATTGAATAAATGTAGATAATTTACTCACAGTCAGTAGTTCCTCAGAAGTTATTGCCCCAAGGCAAGAGGTCTATCAATGGGTGGAGATGGAAATACGAAGAAAGGAAGCTTTATTACAAAGGTGGGACAGTAGTCAGGTAGATGAAGGCAGTTCAGAGATGGGGTGCTAGGTTTGTGCAATATCTTGAGAAAGAATGGAAAAGGTAAAAAAGGAGAAAGGGGATGGGACTTGATATACCACCTTTCTGTGTTTTGTTTTGTTTTTTTTGCAACTATATTGAAAGTGGTTTACGTGGAGGGGCATTTTCAAAAGGGACGTCCAAGCTTTGATGAGGATGTCCTCACAAAACGTCCCCATCCAGTGGCGGGGAAACCCGTATTTTCAAAACAAGATGGACGTCCATCTTTCGTTTCGATAATACGATCACAGACGCCCAAATCCTGAAATTTGGTCGTCCTTAGAGATGGTCGTACATAGACTTGGTTGTTTCTGATTTTCAGCGATAATCGAAACCAAGGACGTCCATCTCAGAAACGACCAAATACAAGCCATATGGTCGTGGGAGGAGCCAGCATTTGTAGTGCACTGGTCCCCCTGACATGCCAGGACACCAACCGGGCACCCTAGGGGACACTGCAGTGGACTTCATAAATTGCTCCCAGGAACATAGCTCCCTTACCTTGTGTTCTGAGCCCCACAACCCCCCCTCCTAAAACCCACTACCCACAACTGTACACCACTACCATAGCCCTTACAGGTGAAGGGGGGCACCTAGATGTGGGTACAGTGGGTTGTGGTGGGTTTTGGAGGGCTCGCTGTTTCCTCCACAAACGTAACAGGTAGGGGGGGAATGGCCTGGGTCCGCCTGCCTGAAGTGCACTGTACCCACTAAAACTGCTCCAGGGACCTGCATACTGTTGTCATGGACCTGAGTATGACATCTGAGGCTGGCATAGAGGCTGGCACAACATATTTTTAAAGATGTTTTTTGAGGGTGGGAGGGAGTTAGTGACCACTGGGGGAGTAAGGGGAGGTCATCCCCGATTCTCTCTGGTGGTCATCTGGTCATTTTGGTCACCTTTTTGTGCCTTGGCCGTAAGAAAAACATGACCAGGTAAAGTTGTCCAAGTATTCATCAGGGACGTCCTTGTTTCTTTTGATTATGGGTCGAGGACGTCCTAGTGTTAGGCACGCCCAAGTCCCGCCTTCAGTACTCCTCCAATACGCCCCCTTGAACTTTGGCCGTCCCTGCGACGGAAAGCAGTTGGGAATGTCCAAAATTGGCTTTCGATTATACTGATTTGGACGACCCTTTGAGAAGGACGCCCATCTTCTGATTTATGTCGAAAGATGGGCATCCTTCTCTTTCAAAAATGAGCTCAATAGTGTACTAGGGTGCATTTGGATGCCATTCTCTAAAGAACTTATGAAATTTTTATAAAAGATTATAGAAAAAAATGTACAGGAATTAGAGAGAATTAAAAGTCTTTAATTACTCACCCACCATCACAGCATCAGATATCAGTTGTAAAGTTATAACAAAACTTACAAAATCTAGCATCAGTACCTCTGGTAATTATAAGTAATTAGACTAATTATATAAAGAAGAGAAAAAGAAGGAAGGAGAGTTTATTCCTCATACAAAGGTCACAGAACAAAGAGAAAGAAAGAAAGGAAGAATACATTATGGTGTTGCATGAAGGTTCCTGAATAATAACTTGGATTATAATCAACATTAGGTCATCGTTTTACATAAGGTTTAGGGTGGTAGTGTTTGTCATGTGATAAGATTTTGGTCTTGTATAGATCGTGTGCAGTGTTATTATTGAATTAAGATGGATATTTATGGTATGCCTTCTTGAAGAGATCTGTTTTCATTAGCCTTCGGAAGATGGTTGAAGGATAGGAAACAGAGAGTGGGGTTAAATGGTCAGTATTCACAATGGAGAAGGGTAGTTAGTGGGGTTCCTCAGGGGTCTGTGCTAGGACCGCTGCTTTTTAATATATTTATAAATGATTTAGAGATGGGAGTAACTAGCGAGATAATTAAATTTGCTGATGACAAAAAGTTATTCAAAGTTGTTAAATCGCGACAGGATTGTGAAAAATTACAAGAGGACCTTACGAGACTGGGAGACTGGGCGACTAAATGGCAGATGACGTTTAATGTGAGCAAGTGCAAGGTGATGCATGTGGGAAAAAAGAACCCGAATTATAGCTACGTCATGCAAGGTTCCACGTTAGGAGTTACCGACCAAGAAAGGGATCTGGGTGTCGTCGTCGATAATACGCTGAAACCTTCTGCTCAGTGTGCTGCTGCAACTAGGAAAGCGAATAGAATGTTGGGTATTATTAGGAAAGGTATGGAAAACAGGTGTGAGGATGTTATAATGCCGTTGTATCACTCCATGGTGCGACCGCACCTTGAGTATTGTGTTCAATTCTGGTCACCGCATCTCAAGAAAGATATAGTAGAATTGGAAAAGGTGCAGCGAAGGGCGACTAAAATGATAGCGGGGATGGGACGACTTCCCTATGAAGAAAGATTAAGGAGGCTAGGGCTATTCAGCTTGGAGAAGAGACGGCTGAGGGGAGACATGATAGAGGTATATAAAATAATGAGTGGAGTGGAACAGGTGGATGTGAAGCGTCTATTCACGCTTTCCAAAAATACTAGAACTAGGGGGGCATGCGATGAAACTACAGTGTAGTAAATTTAAAACAAATCGGAGAAAATGTTTCTTCACCCAACATATAATTAAACTCTGGAATTCGTTGCCGGAGAAAGTGGTGAAGGCGGTTAGCTTAGCAGAGTTTAAAAAAGGGTTGGACGGTTTCCTAAAGGACAAGTCCATAAACCGCTACTAAATGGACTTGGGAAACATCCACAATTCCAGGATAACATGTATAGAACGTTTGTACGTTTGGGAAGCTTGCCAGGTGCCCTTGGCCTGGATTGGCCGCTGTCGTGGACAGGATGCTGGGCTCGATGGACCCTTGGTCTTTTCCCAGTATGGCATTACTTATGTACTTATGGTTAGATCTTGCGTTGTTTTTATGGCCTTCGGTAGTGCATTCCATAGCTGTGTGCAGATGTATGAGAAGCTGGTCGTGTATGTGGATTTGTATTTTAGCCCTTTGCAGTTAGGATAGTGGAGATTGAGGTATGTGCGTGATGATCTCTTTGCGTTCCTCATAGGCAGGTCTATAAGGTCTGACATATAGGTTGGGGCTTCCCCGTAAATGATTTTGTGGACCAGGGTGCAGACTTTGAATGCAATTCGTTCTTTTAAAGGGAGCCAGTGTAGTTTTTCTCTGAGGGGTTTGGCGCTTTCGTATTTCGTTTTTCCAAAATATGAGTCTGGCTGCCATGTTTTGAGCGGTTTGAAGCTTCTTAATGATTTGTTCTTTGCAACTGGCATAGATGGCGTTGCAGTAGTCTAGATGGCTTAGCACCATTGATTGTACTAGACTGCGGAATACTTCCCTTGGGAAGAAAGGTTTGATTCTTTTAAATTTCCACATTGAGTAGAACATCTTTGCTGTATTTTTCGCATGTTCTTCAAGTGTGAGATTTCGGTCAATTTTGACTCCCAGAATTTTCAGGCTGTCTGAGACCAGAAGGATGTAGTCTGGGGTGTTTATGGTGTTGGGTTTGCTTGTGTTGTATTGTGAGGACAGGATGAGACATTGTGTTTTTTCTGCGTTTAACTTTAGTTGGAATGCATCCGCCCATGAGTTCATTGTTTGGAGGCTGTGTGTGATTTCATTTGTGATTTCGGTTATATCTTGTTTGAATGGGATGTAAATCGTGACATCGTCTGCGTATATGTATGGGTTGAGTCCTTGATTGGATAGCGATTTGGCTAGTGGTGTCATCATTAAGTTAAAAAGGGTTGGTGAGAGCGGTGAGCCTTGTGGTACTCCGCATTCAGGTTTCCACGGTGCTGATGTTCTTGATTTGGAAGTCACTTGATAAGTCCTTGTTAAGAAGCCTGTAAACCATCTTAGTACATTTCCTCCAATCCCGAAGTAGTCTAGGATGTTCGAGAGTATTTGGTGGCTGACCATGTCAAACGTGCTGGACATATCGAATTGTAGGAGTAGTACATTGTTCCCAGTTGCAATTAGTTGCTTAAATTTGGTTATGAGAGTGGTTAGCACTGTTTCAGTGCTATGGTTGGATCGAAATCCTGACTGTGATTCATGTAATATTGTGAATTTGTTTAGGTAGTCGGTGAGTTGTTTGGTTACCATACTTTCCATTAGTTTTATTATCAGGGGGATGGATGCTACTGGTCGATAGTTGGTTGTGTCATTTAGTTTCTTCTTTAAGTCTTTGGGTATGAGTGTAAGTAGTGTATTTCCTTTGTCCTTGGGGAAATGTCCGTGTTGTAGCATGTAGTTCAGGTGTGATGTAAGGTCTGTTATGAAGCGTTTGGGGGTGAACCTTATTAGGTTGCTGGGGCAAATGTCCAATTTGGAGTGGGATTTGGAAAATTTGTTCAGTGCTTGAATGATGGTTTCTTTGGTTATCAGGTCGAAGTCATTCCAGGTTCGGTCTGCTTGGTGTTCGCCGGGAGTTGGGTCTAGGCAATCCATAAATTTTTCGTGATCAATGGTATTGTGTGGTAATGTGGATCTAAGTTTTATAATTTTCTCATTGAAGTATTTGGCCAGTTGGTCTGCCTATGGGGTGTCTGTGCTATCTGTGGTCACTGGTGTGGTGTCTATTAGTTTATTCACAAGTTGGTAGAGTTTATGTGTGTCTTTATAGTCTGGTCCTATTTTGGTTTTGTAGTATGCTCTTCTCCGAGGACAAGCAGGCTGCTTGTTCTCACGACTGGGTGACGTCCGCGGCAGCCCCCACCAACCGGAAAAAAACTTCGCGGGACGGTCGGCACGCAGGACACGCCCACCGCGCATGCACGGCCGTCTTCCCGCCCGTGCGCGACCGCTCCCGCCAGTTCCTTTTTTTTCCGCGCCTGGAGAGAGTCATGCCTGTGCCGCTCTCTCTGTTTCAGCCCCGGAAAAACCGTCGCGTTTACGCGATCTTCTCTTTTTTCTTTTATATTTATTTAATTGCCGCGCGCTCCACTTTTCTTTTCAAAAAAAAAAAAAAAAAGAAAAGGAGCACGCGCTCCCATTTTCCCTCGCTTCCAGCGGGGACGTTGCATTGCGGCCTAGTGGCCGCACGGTCGTTTTCCTTTTTCGAGGTGTGATTTCCGCCACCATCGACGACTTTAATTTCGCCGACGCGATTTTTCCGTCGATGTCCTCGAAGGTCCCGAGTGGATTTAAAAAGTGTGGTCGGTGCGGCCGGCCCATCTCGCAGACCGACACCCACGCTTGGTGCCTCCAGTGCCTCGGGCCGGAGCACAATTTCAAGTCGTGTCCCCTGTGTCTCGGTCTCCGGAAACGGACTCAGGTTGCGAGGCAAGTTCAACGGGACCGTATTTTTGGAACTTGCGCCGGCCCCTCGACGTCGACCTCGACGGCATCGGTATCGACGCCCGGTCCTTCGGTACCGGTATCGATGCCCGAGACATCGGCACCGATGGCATCGACCCCAGGAGAACAGGTCCCGTCGGCCCGCCGGTCCTCCGGTGAGGGTAGAGGTGAGAGGCCGCGTGGGCAGTCGGCCCCGGTCACTCCCTCAGCCCATGGCCCACGGGACCGAACCCTGTCTGACCCGGTTCCTCGAGACCGAGGGGGATCCTCATCCTCCTCCTCCATGCCTCCCGGCGCCGGTGACGGGCATCGGAAGAAGGATAAGAAGCGCCGTCACCGGTCGCCCTCGATGCACATCGGAGAGGAGTCGACACCGAAGCATCTCCATCGAGAGGAGAGGTCCCCGTCGGTGATAGAGGTGCCGACGCAACAGGGTCCCGGCACCTCGGTGCCGTCTCCTGGCTCCCACCAGATTCGGGCACCGACACCCCTACCGGCCCCATCGCCTTTCCCGGCAGAGGGCCTGGACGAGTGCCTCAGAGCCATCTTTCCGGGGATCCTGGAAGGGCTGATGCGCCAGGCTGTGCCGGCGCCGGGGGTGCTTGCGCCCTCGGCGCCGATGACTGTGGCGCCGGCGAGCTCTAGCCCGGCGCCGGGGCCGTCGACACCGTCGCCGCTTGCGGTGCCGGTCTCGACCGCCATGCAGGTGGAGTCCCTGTCGACGTCGATGGAGGGAGCTCCGTCCCCGCCGGCGCGGGAGTCCGCCGCTCGACGACACCGAGACCCTGGTGCCTCGACTTCGAGCCGGGCCCGGTTCAGGACTCAGCTACATGAGCTTATGTCCGACACCGAGGATGAGGACTCGTGGGGGGAAGAGGAGGACCCTAGATATTTCTCCTCAGAGGAGTCTACGGGCCTTCCCTCGGACCCCACGCCTTCACCGGAGAGGAAACTCTCGCCCCCCGAGAGTCTCTCCTTTGCCTCCTTTGTGCGGGATATGTCTATTAGCATTCCCTTTCCCGTGGTCTCTGTGGAAGAGCCGAGGGCCGAGATGCTCGAGGTCCTCGACTATCCATCACCACCTAGAGAGTCCTCCACGGTGCCGCTGCACAATGTCCTCAAGGAGTCGCTGCTTCGGAACTGGGTGCGACCTTTAACTAACCCCACCATTCCCAAGAAAGCAGAGTCCCAGTACAGGATCCACTCTGACCCAGAGCTAATGCGGCCACAATTGCCCCATGACTCGGCGGTTGTGGATTCTGCTCTCAAGAGGGCACGGAGTTCGAGGGATACCGCCTCGGCGCCCCCGGGGCGGGAGTCTCGCACTCTGGACTCGTTTGGGAGGAAGGCCTACCAATCCTCCATGCTCGTGACCCGCATCCAGTCATACCTGCTCTATATGAGCATCCACATGCGGACCTATGTGCAACAACTGGCGGACCTGGTCGAGAAGCTCCCGCCGGAGCAGTCCAGGCCTTATCAGGAGGTGGTCAGGCAGCTGAAGGCGTGCAGAAAGTTCCTGTCCAGGGGTATCTATGACACCTGTGACGTGGCATCTCGTGCTGCGGCCCAAGGTATAGTGATGCGCAGGCTCTCATGGCTGCGTGCCTCTGACCTGGACAACCGCACCCAGCAGAGACTGGCCGACGTCCCTTGCCGGGGGGATAACATTTTTGGTGAGAAGGTCGAGCAAATGGTGGACCAACTGCATCAGCGGGAAACCGCTCTCGACAAGCTCTCCCACCGGGCGCCTTCAGCATCCACCTCCACAGGTGGACGTTTTTCCCGGGCCCGGCAGGCTGCACCCTATTCTTTTGCGAAGCGTAGGTACAACCAGCCGGCCCGAAGGCCTCGTCAGGCACAGGGACAGCCCCAGCGCGCTCGTTCTCGTCAACAGCGTGCGCCTAAGCAGCCCCCTGCGCCTCCACAGCAAAAGCCGGGGACGGGCTTTTGACTGGATCCACGGGAACATAGCCGCCCTACAAGTGTCCGTACCGGACGATCTGCCGGTCGGGGGGAGGTTAAAATTTTTTCACCAAAGGTGGCCTCTCATAACCTTCGACCAGTGGGTTCTCCAAATAGTGCGGTGCGGATACGCCCTGAATTTGGCCTCCCTGCCTCCAAATTGTCCTCCGGGAGCTCAGTCTTTCAGCTCCCATCACAAGCAGGTACTTGCAGAGGAACTCTCCGCCCTTCTCAGCGCCAATGCGGTCGAGCCCGTACCACCCGGGCAGGAAGGGCAGGGATTCTATTCCAGGTACTTCCTTGTGGAAAAGAAAACAGGGGGGATGCGTCCCATCCTAGACCTGAGAGGCCTGAACAAATTCCTGGTCAAAGAAAAGTTCAGGATGCTTTCCTTGGGCACCCTTCTGCCAATGATTCAGAAAAACGATTGGCTATGTTCCCTGGATTTAAAGGACGCATATACTCACATACCAATACTGCCAGCTCACAGACAGTATCTCCGATTCCGCCTGGGCGCACGGCACTTTCAGTATTGTGTGCTGCCCTTTGGGCTCGCCTCTGCCCCACGAGTGTTTACCAAGTGCCTCGTGGTGGTAGCGGCCTACCTACGCAAGCTGGGAGTGCACGTGTTCCCATATCTCGACGATTGGCTGGTCAAGAACACCTCGGAGGCAGGAGCCCTCCGGTCCATGCAGTGCACTATTCAACTTCTGGAGCTGCTGGGGTTTGTGATAAATTACCCAAAGTCCCATCTCCAGCCAGCCCAGTCTCTGGAATTCATAGGAGCTCTGCTGAATACCCAGACGGCTCAGGCCTACCTTCCCGAAGCGAGGGCCACCAATCTCCTGGCCCTGGCTTCGCAGACCAGAGCGTCTCAGCAGATCACAGCTCGGCAGATGTTGAGACTTCTGGGTCATATGGCCTCCACAGTTCATGTGACTCCCATGGCTCGTCTTCACATGAGATCTGCTCAATGGACCCTAGCTTCCCAGTGGTTCCAAGCCACCGGGAATCTAGAAGATGTCATCCGCCTCTCCACCAGTTGCCGCACTTCACTGCTCTGGTGGACCATCCGGACCAATTTGACACTGGGACGTCCATTTCAAATTCCGCAGCCCACGAAAGTGCTGACGACGGATGCCTCTCGCCTGGGGTGGGGAGCTCATGTCGATGGGCTTCACACCCAGGGTCTGTGGTCCCTCCAGGAAAAGGATCTGCAGATCAACCTCCTGGAGCTCCGAGCGATCTGGAACGCACTGAAGGCTTTCAGAGATCGGCTGTCCTGCCAAATTATCCAAATTCGGACAGACAATCAGGTTGCAATGTATTACGTCAACAAGCAGGGGGGCACCGGATCTCGCCCCCTGTGTCAGGAGGCCGTCGGGATGTGGCGTTGGGCGTGTCAGTTCGGCATGCTCCTCCAAGCCACGTACCTGGCAGGCGTAAACAACAGTCTGGCCGACAGACTGAGCAGAGTCATGCAACCGCACGAGTGGTCGCTCCATGCCAGAGTGGTACGCAAGATCTTCCGAGAGTGGGGCACCCCCTCGGTGGACCTTTTCGCCTCTCAGACCAACCACAAGCTGCCTCTGTTCTGTTCCAGACTTCAGGCACACGGCAGGCTAGCGTCGGACACCTTTCTCCTCCATTGGGGGACCGGCCTCCTGTATGCTTATCCTCCCCTACCTTTGGTGGGGAAGACCTTACTGAAGCTCAAGCAAGACCGCGGCACCATGATTCTGATAGCGCCCTTTTGGCCCCGTCAGATCTGGTTCCCTCTTCTTCTGGAGTTGTCCTCCGAGGAACCGTGGAGATTGGAGTGTTTTCCGACTCTCATCTCGCAGAACGACGGAGCGTTGCTGCACCCCAACCTTCAGTCCCTGGCTCTCACGGCCTGGATGTTGAGGGCGTAGACTTCACTGCGTTGGGTCTGTCTGAGGGTGTCTCCCGGGTCTTGCTTGCCTCTAGGAAAGATTCCACTAAAAAGAGTTACTTTTTCAAGTGGAGGAGGTTTGTCGTGTGGTGTGAGAGCAAGGCCCTAGAACCTCGTTCTTGCCCTGCACAGAACCTGCTTGAATACCTTCTGCACTTATCAGAGTCTGGCCTCAAGACCAACTCAGTAAGGAATCACCTTAGTGCGATTAGTGCTTACCACTATCGTGTGGAAGGTAAAGCCATCTCTGGAGAGCCTTTAGTCGTTCGATTCATGAGAGTCTTGCTTTTGTCAAAGCCCCCTATCAAGCCTCCTACTGTGTCATGGGATCTCAACGTCGTCCTCACCCAGCTGATGAAACCTCCTTTTGAGCCACTGAATACCTGCCATCTGAAGTACTTGACCTGGAAGGTCATTTTCTTGGTGGCAGTTACTTCAGCTCGTAGGGTCAGTGAGCTTCAAGCCCTAGTAGCTCATGCTCCATATACCAAATTTCATCACAACAGAGTAGTGCTCCGCACCCACCCAAAGTTCCTGCCGAAGGTGGTGTCGGAGTTCCATCTTAACCAGTCAATTGTCTTGCCAACATTCTTCCCCAGGCCGCATACCCGCCCTGCTGAACGTCAGTTGCACACATTGGACTGCAAGAGAGCATTGGCCTTCTACTTGGAGCGGACACAGCCCCACAGACAGTCCGCCCAATTGTTTGTTTCTTTTGACCCTAACAGGCTAGGGGTCGCTGTCGGGAAACGCACCATCTCCAATTGGCTAGCAGATTGCGTTTCCTTCACTTACGCCCAGGCTGGGCTGGCTCTTGAGGGTCATGTCACGGCTCATAGTGTTAGAGCCATGGCAGCGTCAGTGGCCCACTTGAAGTCAGCCACTATTGAAGAGATTTGCAAGGCTGCGACGTGGTCATCTGTCCACACATTCACATCACATTACTGCCTCCAGCAGGATACCCGACGCGACAGTCGGTTCGGGCAGTCGGTGCTGCAGAATCTGTTTGGGGTGTAAATCCAACTCCACCCTCCAGGACCCGAATTTATTCTGGTCAGGCTGCACTCTCAGTTAGTTGTTCTTCGTAGGTCAATTTCTGTTGTACCCTCGCCGTTGCGAAGTTCAATTGACCTGGGTTCTTGTTTTGAGTGAGCCTGAAAGCTAGGGATACCCCAGTCGTGAGAACAAGCAGCCTGCTTGTCCTCGGAGAAAGTGAATGATACATACCTGTAGCAGGTGTTCTCCGAGGACAGCAGGCTGATTGTTCTCACCTACCCTCCCTCCTCCCCTTTGGAGTTGTGTGTTTCATCTTTTGCTAGTCATTCAACTGGCGGGAGCGGTCGCGCACGGGCGGAAAGACGGCCGCGCATGCGCGGTGGGCGTGTCCTGCGTGCCGACCGTCCCGCGAAGTTTTTTTCTGGTTGGTGGGGGCTGCCGCGGACGTCACCCAGTCGTGAGAACAATCAGCCTGCTGTCCTCGGAGAACACCTGCTACAGGTATGTATCATTCACTTTTTGGTTTGTCTTATTGTATATTTGTATTTTCTTTGCATTTGTTTCCAAGCTTTGAGTGTATGGTCATTTTTCATTTTTTGCCATGCGCGTTCGAGTCTCCTGACTTGTGTTTTTAGTTTTTTCAGTTCTTCGTGAAACCAAGGTATTGAGTTGTGTCTTCGTGTGGTTCTTGTTTGTAGTGGTGCAATTTCATCTAGTATGTTCCTGCATCTGTCGTCCCAGTTTTGGAGGTAGTGTTTGGAATCTGTTTGTGCTATCCATTCGTCTTTGTAGATTTGTTGCCAGAATGTAGCAGGATCAATCTGTCCTCTAGTGGTGTAGGTTGTGCATTCTTGCTTGGGGTGCGTGTCTTTTTTCCGCCATTGTAGGGCTACGTTTAGTTTATGGTGGTCTGACCATGGAATGGCTGTCCACTTTGTATCTGTTAGTATAAAATTTGAGTCTACGGATAGTTTATATGTGATGAGGTCAATTGTATGTCCTTTGACATGTGTAGCTTGCATATTAGGCAAGTTAAGGCCCCACAGTTGTAGGAAGTCCTTGCAATCATGTGCACTGGTTGCATTAGAGTCTTCCAGGTGAAAGTTTATGTCCCCTATTATAAGTAAATTGGAGTTGTGTACACGTATTCAATATGAAATCCATAAAGTTAGGCTGGCATTCTAGCCAATTTCCTGGTGGTCTATAAAACAGGACTACGTTTAGATGGTCAAGCAGGTTAGTGTGGTTTTGGTGTGATAGACTCAGCAGTTGTTGTAACAGTGAAGTGGGATCTATAGATTAGTGCTATTCCACCTCCTCTTTTTTTCTTTCCTTGTCCAGTGCGTAATTTTGTAACCTGGTGGGCAGAGTTCTAGGATTATGGGGTCCTTGTGATCGTGGATCCAAGTTTCGCTGATGAGTGCTAGGTCAAGATTGTCTGCCGTGATCCAATCAGTTATTGTTGTTTTATTTACTACTGATCTGGCGTTTATGTATCCCACCTGGATTGTTTGGTACGGGTCTTTTATATTTGTAGTTGTGATGATTTTCTTAAGTTGTCTGTTCTCTTGTTGTGTAGGTTTGTTATATCCTTTCTTTCCTTTATGATATGTTTGTCCCCGTGGGGTAGTTTTTTCATTGTTTTGGTTATTGTTGTTCTGGTGAGGTGTGGTGTGCCTGGGTAATCTAAAGAGATTGAGTATTGTGGGTATGTTGTTGGTGTTTCTGAGGGGGGTGGTTAGTGTTTGGTGAATTAGGGATAGTGTGTAGGTTATTAAAAATAGTTTGGTGATAATCATTTTGTTGTTTCTCTTTCGTTATGCAGCTGAACTAGGAATCGTGATAGGCTATAAATCTTGTACGAGGTATAGGTATATATGAATCTTCAATAGTTCAATATATTAGTCAAGGTATATGCAGTAAGTTTATGCTTATATCTTGACAGGATGTAAACCTTGTATTAGATATTAGGTATGTGTGAGTGTTCAGCAGTGCAATATAGTAACCAAGGTATTTACAATGATACTATGCAGTAGGTAAAAACACAGATATATGAATATTCAGCAATGTAGTATAGAAACAAGGTATATACGATAATCCTATGCAGTAGATAAGAATACAGGTTTACGATTACCAAGAGGTAGCGTTAAGGTGAGCACCTGCAAGCACGGGCAGACTATACACACATTCAAACAGCATAAAGTTCATGGCAGTTGAATCTACATCAGAAGATGTTTATGGCTACATCTGAATATTAACATTAATCAATATTACAGTCAGATTAGATATTTTATAGTACTTTTATGAGAATCAGGAGGATATAGAGAAGTAATGTCAGTTAGCAGTCCTGGTAAGGACTAGTAAAGTGTGTGAAGATGATGTTTCTCCTCCCACTCACCTCTGGCTCACGAGCAGAGCTTCAGGCAGTCTCTTCCCAGTATCCTGAACACCCACCAACCTCAAGATCCTGGGTCCCTTTCTCACTCAGGGTGACCTGGTTCTCAATATGCAAATGATATGTAGATTAGTGTGCTACCCCTTCTCACTCAGGGTGACCTGGTTTCCACTCAGCAAATTAAGCAGGTCTCACCAACTGCATATTTCTCAGGCAACTCTTTATTCCAGCCCCTGGGCGCACTTCTTCTAGCTTAACACTTTATACTTTCATAGGTCTTCACCCTGAGCCTCCCCACACAGATACATGGGCTCAGTACTATACCAATACTTTGGGGACTCTCAACCCCAGGCTTTGCAGCCTGCTTCTCTTAGTACTTTGGACACACAGTCCCCCCTTCTGAACCCACAGTCCTAGACACACAGTCTCTTCATCTTCAGACACACAGTCCCTCTTTGAACACACAGTTCTGGACACACAGTCCCTCTTTGAACACACACTTCTAGACACACAGTCTTTTCATCTTGGACACACAGTCCCTCTTTGAACACACAGTTCTAGACACACAGTCTTTTCTTCTTGGACACACAGTCCCTCTTTGAACACACAGTTCTAGACACACAGTCTTTTCATCTTCGGACACACCGTCCCTCTTTGAACACACAGTTCTAGACACACAGTCAAACTAATGCTTTAGGGCCTTCTTACCCCAGGATTTTCAGCCTGCTGATCTCCTTTGGACACCCAGTCCACCCCCAAGTCCATCAGGTTAGCCAGTATCTTTCAGGGGCTCTCTCTTCTTCTGCTGCTAGCTCACTCCCCTCCTTTCACTACTCAGGTGGGGTATAAAGTGGTTAATTAGCCACCCAGGACCCAGCCCATAATCTCCTGCACCTGTGGGCCTCCCAGGGCTCTCCCCGGTCCTAGCCACCTCCACCTTCTTCTAGCGCCCTCTAGTGGCCTACACCCTATAGGACACCCTCATACCTTCTCACAAGTGACACAACTAAAAGTTAATTTGTGTATCTTTTCAGCTAAGTTTTGCTTAGGATTGAGGAAGTGAAGACAGAAAATACTACAGGAATCAATGATGATGTCAGTATATGACAGAATAGGAG
Source organism: Microcaecilia unicolor (assembly GCF_901765095.1). Lineage (NCBI taxonomy): Eukaryota > Metazoa > Chordata > Amphibia > Gymnophiona > Siphonopidae > Microcaecilia > Microcaecilia unicolor. The sequence continues at coordinate 53,824,976 of NC_044044.1, forward strand.
TTCAGGTGCTGTCTGTATTAGTGCAGAATTTGTAATACAAAAAAAAATGAGATTAGGCTGCAAGAATATCAGTGTAAATGGCGCAGTGATTAAGGAAAAAAACAGCTGGTTCTATCACTGTGCTGTAAAGCTAAATCATCATACTGTATATCACCCAGTTGGTCTTTATAGCGATGCCAATGGACCAAGATGCCAAATCCGCCAGGCCCTGGTTCTCCAGTTATTCCCCAGTTATTCCCATCTCTAGATCATTTATAAATAAGTTAAAAAGCAGCAGTCCCAGCACAGACCCCTGAGGAACCCCACTATCTACCCGTCTCTATTGAGAATACTGACCATTTAACCCTACTCCCTATTTTCTATCTTCTAACCAGTTTTTAATACACAATAGGACATTACCTCCTATCCTATTTTCATCAGGAGTCTTTTATGAGGTACTTTGTCAAATGCCTGTTGAAAATCCAGATAGACAATATCGACCAGCTCATCTTTATCCAAACGATTATTCACCCTTCAAAGAAATGAGTTAGAGTGGTGAGGCAAGATTTCCTTTGATTAAATTCATATTGGCGTTATCTCATTAATCCATGCCTATATATGCTCTGTAATTTTGTTCCCTGCCCTCTTGAATTATGCATATGTCTCATACAAATAGGTGCAACGCTTTCCTGGCATCAACTTTTAAGCATATATAGTCCCAAAATTTTTATCAGAGTCTATTTATGCATGCAAATGAAATTTAACATGTTCAAATAGCTTATACATTTACACCCCAAATAGGAGAGGAGAGGAGGACAGAAGCAGCTCTTGTGGAATTTGAAGATGCTACACACAAGAGAATTAACTTGCTTTCATCTTGCTATATTCTTTTTCAGCAGACCTGAATAACAACGTGGTCCTTTTCCCTAAAGAATCCAGCACCTCGTATGTGATTTTGAGGCCACAGGCGACATCTTCACTTACTAGCTTCACTGTCTGTCTCAACTACTACACTGTCCTGACTCATGATTACAGTCTGCTCTCTATCCCGAACCCAGAAAAGTTTAATGACATCCTTATTTACATAACCAATGGCACAGCCTACTCAGTGACTGTGGGTGATGAAGAAATAGTCTTCACTGCCCCAGAAAGCCCCCTGGGCTGGAGGCACATCTGTACCAACTGGAAGTCTTCTACCAGAGTGGTGATTTAATAACTTTGAATAGTTTTGCATCACTTGTAAATTGAATAATCTCACTTATCATTCCCATTTCCAGGTCATTTATAAATATGTTAAATAGCATCAGTCTCAGTACAGATCACTGCGGCATTCTACCATTCACCTGTCTCCACTTGAAGAAATGGTCATTTAACCCTATCCTCTGCTTTTTATCTTTTAACCAGTTTCCAATTCACAACAGAATATTGCCTCCTACCCCATGCCTTTTTAATTTTCTCAGGAATTTCCCTTGAGGGATTTTGTCAAAAGCTTGCTGAAAATGTAGGTGTACACAACATTAACCAGCTCACCTTTATCCACATGTTTATACACACCCTCAAAGAAATGAAGCAAATTGGTTGAAACCATGTTGACTGTGTCCCATTAAATGATGTTTGTCTATATGTTCAGTAATCTTATCCTTTTTAATAATTAGTATCACTTTGCCTGGCACTCATGCTTACTGCTCTGTAATTTTCCAGTTCACCCCAAAACCCTTTTTAAAAATTGGCGTTACATTGGCCACCCTCCAATCTTCAGTTTCTACAAATGATTTTAATGACAGATTACTGATCACTAATAGCAGATCAGCAATTTCATGTTCATGTTGAGGAAAAGCCTCAAAGTAGCTCAAAATCAAAAATGATTTACAGAGCTATGGCGATCAAATAGATCTCTACTTCATCATCGGGGGGGGGGGGGGGGGCGAGTTGGAAGTTGGATGAATTCACCAGATGCCTTTTCTAAACTTCATTTGAGTTATAAGATAAGTGGTTTTCACTATTTTTCGAGCATAGACACATTGCAAAGATTGTATTTTTTTGTTCTAAATGATCAAATGAAGTTGCATACTTTTGGGAAGGTTTTTGCCGATGATGAAGTAGAGATTGCCATAGCTCTATAAATCTTTTCGATTTCGAGCTATTTTGAGGCTTTTCCTTCCTTTTCACCATAAGCTTGTTTCTTTTTAAGGCATTTGCTTTTGACATAGTTGTGTTCCATATGTTGATATTGTGTAGATTACTTTTTGTTTTTTGCTTATTGCTTTTGTAATTCCACACCCAGTTTGTGTCATTGTATTTTATAAAATATATTCATAACTGATGCCAAAGTTTCACCCGTTCTCTGCCCTCTTACAAAAATGATTGCTATGTTTTCTTAGAACCTACTTTTAAGTGTGCATAGACCTGGGTCATTTATAGTGTTTAACATGTTCAAATAGCTTATAAATGTATCCCCTAAGTATATGATGAGGGGGTGGGCAGAGGAGGGCATAAGCAGTTCTTGTGGAATTAGGAGATGCTATACATAATGGAGTTAGCTTGCTCTGATCTTGCTGTATTCTTTTTCCACAGATTTGAGTAAAAACGTGGTCCTTTTCCCTATAGAATCCATCACCTCCTATGTGACTTTGAAGCCACAGGTGACAACTTCACTCACTAGCTTGACTGCCTGTCTAAACTACTACACTACCCTGACTCGTCCTTATGCCCTGTTTTCCATTGCAAACCCAGAAAAGTTTAATGACTTTCTTATTTTTATAAACAGTCCTACAACCTCTAAAGTGTTTGTGGGTGATGACGAAATAATTTTCACAGTACCAGAAAGCCCCCTGGGCTGGAGGCACATCTGTACCAGCTGGAACTCTTCTACCGGAGTGGTGACTCAGTGGATCAATGGCAAGCCTCTACCTAGAAAAACCTTGAAGAAAGGGTACTCTGTTAACTCGCAACCAATCATTATATTAGGACAAGATCAGGATTCCTATGGGGGATCATTCGATGTAAAGCAATCATTTGCAGGTGAATTAGCTGATGTCCAGATGTGGAACTTTGTTTTGTCACCCAATGAAATTCAGTTGGCCTTGGTCAATAGTTACTTGATCCAAGGCAATATCCTTAATTGGAGGTCATTGGACTATAATCTTAAAGGTGATGCCATCATCGAGGCCAAGCTAGAGGATTACACAAGTTGAGAAGGGAAAATTGATGCTCCCATGAGTTTCCTGCTGCAATATTTTTTCCCAGCAGGATGTAAGATTTACCAAGAAAGTTGATGATCTTCCTGTGCCTTGTAGCATCCTAGATAGCATCCATTCTACAGAAATTGGATCTGATCAATATAAAATAAACTTAAACGTTTGGCAATAATATGTAATGTACCAATTTTGGATTGAATGAATTACACATTTTGGTTTCATAATGAAGAATAAATTAACAATTTTCTTGGGCCAATGATCAGAAGTAAATGCAAGCACCAGAGGCTGTTAGCGCCATAGAAGCAACTGCTTTTTCTATCACTCCATGATCAGAGCCCCTGAGGGCGTGAAACAACACTCTCACAGGCTCTGAATGCAACTAGCATGCAAATGCATGCAAAATAGAGTTTTTAGCATAAGTAGCATGCAAATGCACGCAAAATAGGGCTTTTATCGCAAGTAGCATGCAAATGCATGCTAAACATATTCCTCCCCAATGATCATCAACCAGTGCACCAAAGATTGGCTCGCTGGCCATGGCAAACCCTACACCAGCTCAGAGCTGGTGTTAGGATTTGCAGACCATTGGGGAGGAATGGTGAGCCCTGTCTAGCATGCATTTGCAAACTAGCTGGCTCCCATTCTCCTCAATGCAGCAGCCCCGGCAGGAACCCCGACCCCCCTCCCCCCTGCAACAGGGTATTGGAGGTCCGGCATACTTCCAGCCCCCCGACCCCCCCCCCTCCCGACACAGGTTCAGGGGGGGCTGGAAATCCGGTAGAAATCCTCCCTCCTGTTCCATCGGCACCACCTGTAAAATGGCGGCGCCCTGCCCAGTGCATCCCAGGGGTGAAGCCCCGCCTAGCGCATTTCAGGATGGACTGAGCAGGGCTGGGCGCTGCCATTTTGCAGGCAGCACTGATGGAAGAGGAGGGAGGGCACCTCTTGCTGCCAGGATCCCAGCCCTAGTTCTGATCATGCTGAAGGCCCAAAGGAGGAGACAACTTTAATGATTACATTGAAATGATTGCAGCTGAGTTAGACTAGTGGCTTAATGACAAGTGCTATTTGATTTCCACACCAGCACGCTGCTCATTGGGCCACCCAATTGTGGGGATGCTGTGGAGGCAGTGTTTACAGCCCTAAGACTGGATAAAAGTGACAGAGGAGGAAATTCTATATGCAAGGCGCAGATAAAGAAGGCCAAGAGGGATTACGAAAAAAAGATAGCATTAGAGGCAAAAAAGCATAGTAAAAAAATTTTCCGGTATATTAAAAACAGGAAGCTGGCAAAAGAATTGGTTGGGCCACTGGATGACCGAGGGGTAAAAGGGGCGATCAAGGAAGACAAACGTAGCAGAGAGATTGAATGAATTCTTTGCTTCGGTCTTCACCGAGGAAGATTTGGGTGGGATACCAGTGTCTGATGATATTTCAAGCGGACGAGTCGTAAAAACTTACTGACTTCACGGTAAACCTGGAGGACGTAATGGGGCAGTTCAGCAAACTGAAGAGTAGCAAATCTCCTGGACCAGATGGTATTCATCCTAGAGTACTGATAGAACTGAAAAAATGAGCTTGTGGAGCTACTGCTAGTGATATGCAATTTATCCTTAAAATCGAGCGTGGTACCGGAAGATTGGAGGGTGGCCAATGTAACGCCCATTTTTAAAAAAGGTTCCAGGGGAGCTCCGGGAAATTATAGACCGGTGAGTCTGACGTCAGTGCCAGGGAAAATGGTAGAGGCTATTATTAAAAACAAAATTACAGAGCACATCAGAGAACATGGATTACTGAGACCGAGTCAGCACGGCTTTTGTGTGAGGAAATCTTGCCTGACCAATTTACTTCAATTCTTTGAAGGAGTAAACAAACATGTGGACAAAGGGGAGCCGGTTGATATTGTGTATCTGGATTTTCAAAAGGCGTTTGACAAGATACCTCATGAAGACTACAGAGGAAATTGGAGGGTCATGGGATAGGAGGAAAAGTCCTATTGTGGATTAAAAACTGGATAGGAAACAGAGAGTGGGGTTAAATGGGCAGTATTCACAATGGAGAACCAGGGGCGTAGCCAGCCTTCCGTGGGGGAGGGGTCCAGAGCCCGGGGGAGGGGGCACATTTTAGCCTTCCCCCCGGTGCCGCCCCCCCCCCCCCCGCCGCCATTGCCGCCCCCCCTCCCGCCGCGAACCCGCCGCCTACCTTCATTTTTGCTGGCGGGGGATCCCACTCCCCGCCAGCCGACATCCTCAGTCGCCGCCCTTCCTGCTGTTTAATTTCGTTTCCTGACGTCCTGCACGTTGTACGTGCAGGACGTCAGACTCAGAGAACAGTTCTCTCTGGTGGTCATCTGGTCATTTCCGCCTCCTTTTTGTGCCTTGGTCGTAAGAAAAACAGGACCAGGTAAAGTCGTCTAAGTGCACGTCAGGGACACCCTTTTTTTTCCATTATGGGTCGAGGACATCTGACTCATCTGTACAAATATGTTCTGCATTACTCCATGCTTTTTACAGACGTTAAGGCAACAATGTGAAAGACAATTCATGACTGGCAGGAATAAAAATATTCTAACAATAATAAGCAACACTATTTTCACTGCATATCCCAGATTCCCAAACCATAAAAATATAGATCCAAACCAAGAGTCCCAAGTAGTATCAACAGGCCTAGCTTCAGTTTCCATACACCTTCTCAAATCATGCAACTGTTGGAGCACTTTTGTCAAATTACCTGAAGGGCCTCTGGAAGAGGGAAAGTGAATGATACATACCTGTAGCAGGTGTTCTCCGAGGACAGCAGGCTGATTGTTCTCACGACTGGGTGACGTCCGCGGCAGCCCCCACCAACCGGAAGAAGCTTCGCGGGTGGTCCGCACGCAGGGCACGCCCACCGCGCATGCGCGGCCGTCTTCCCGCCCGTGCGCGACCGTTCCTGCCAGTTGAATGACAAGCAAAAAGATGAAAACGCAACTCCAAAGGGGAGGAGGGAGGGTAGGTGAGAACAATCAGCCTGCTGTCCTCGGAGAACACCTGCTACAGGTATGTATCATTCACTTTCTCCGAGGACAAGCAGGCTGCTTGTTCTCACGACTGGGGTATCCCTAGCTCTCAGGCTCACTCAAAACAAGAACCCAGGTCAATTGAACCTCGCAACGGCGAGGGTATAACAGAAATTGACCTACGAAGAACAACTAACTGAGAGTGCAGCCTGACCAGAATAAATTCGGGTCTTGGAGGGTGGAGTTGGATTTAAACCCCAAACAGATTCTGCAGCACCGACTGCCCGAACCGACTGTCGCGTCGGGTATCCTGCTGGAGGCAGTAATGTGATGTGAATGTGTGGACAGATGACCACGTCGCAGCCTTGCAGAACTCTTCAATAGTGGCTGACTTCAAGTGGGCCACTGACGCTGCCATGGCTCTAACACTATGAGCCGTGACATGACCCTCAAGAGCCAGCCCAGCCTGGGCGTAAGTGAAGAAAATGCAATCTGCTAGCCAATTGGAGATGGTGCGTTTCCCTACAGCGACCCCTAGCCTGTTAGGGTCAAAAGAAACAAACAATTGGGCGGACTGTCTGTGGGGCTGTGTCCGCTCCAAGTAGAAGGCCAATGCTCTCTTGCAGTCCAATGTGTGCAACTGACGTTCAGCAGGGCGGGTATGCGGCCTGGGGAAGAATGTTGGCAAGACAATTGACTGGTTAAGATGGAACTCCGACACCACCTTCGGCAGGAACTTTGGGTGGGTGTGGAGCACTACTCTGTTGTGATGAAATTTGGTATATGGAGCATGAGCTACCAGGGCTTGAAGCTCACTGACCCTACGAGCTGAAGTAACTGCCACCAAGAAAATGACCTTCCAGGTCAAGTACTTCAGATGGCAGGTATTCAGTGGCTCAAAAGGAGGTTTCATCAGCTGGGTGAGGACGACGTTGAGATCCCATGACACTGCAGGAGGCTTGATAGGGGGCTTTGACAGAAGCAAGCCTCTCATGAATCGAACGACTAAAGGCTCTCCAGAGATGGCTTTACCTTCCACACGATAATGGTAAGCACTAATCGCACTAAGGTGATTCCTTACTGAGTTGGTCTTGAGGCCAGACTCTGATAAGTGCAGAAGGTATTCAAGCAGGTTCTGTGCAGGGCAAGAACGAGGTTCTAGGGCCTTGCTCTCACACCAAACGACAAACCTCCTCCACTTGAAAAGGTAACTCTTTTTAGTGGAATCCTTCCTAGAGGCAAGCAAGACACGGGAGACACCCTCCGACAGACCCAACGCAGCGAAGTCTACGCCCTCAACATCCAGGCCGTGAGAGCCAGGGACTGAAGGTTGGGGTGCAGCAACGCTCCGTCGTTCTGCGAAATGAGAGTCGGAAAACACTCCAATCTCCACGGTTCTTCGGAGGACAACTCCAGAAGAAGAGGGAACCAATCTGACGGGGCCAAAAGGGCGCTATCAGAATCATGGTGCCGTGGTCTTGCTTGAGCTTCAGTAAGGTCTTCCCCACCAAAGGTATGGGAGGATAAGCATACAGGAGGCCGGTCCCCCAGTGAAGGAGAAAGGCATCCGACGCTAGCCTGCCGTGTGTCTGAAGTCTGGAACAGAACAGAGGCAGCTTGTGGTTGGTCTGAGAGGCGAAAAGGTCCACCGAGGGGGTGCCCCACTCTCGGAAGATCTTGCGTACCACTCTGGAATGGAGCGACCACTCGTGCGGTTGCATGACTCTGCTCAGTCTGTCAGCCAGACTGTTGTTTACGCCTGCCAGGTATGTGGCTTGGAGGAGCATGCCGAACTGGCAAGCCTAACGCCACATCCCGACGGCTTCCTGACACAGGGGGCGAGATCCGGTGCCCCCCTGCTTGTTGACATAATACATTGCAACCTGATTGTCTGTCCGAATTTGGATAATTTGGCAGGACAGCCGATCTCTGGAAGCCTTCAGTGCGTTCCAGATCGCTCGGAGCTCCAGGAGGTTGATCTGCAGATCCTTTTCCTGGAGGGACCACAGACCCTGGGTGTGGAGTCCATCGACATGGGCTCCCCACCCCAGGCGAGATGCATCCGTCGTCAGCACTTTCGTGGGCTGTGGAATTTGGAATGGATGTCCCAGGGTCAAATTGGTCCGAAAGGTCCACCAGAGCAGTGAAATGCGGCAACTGGTGGAGAGGCGGATGACATCCTCTAGATTCCCGGTGGCTTGGAACCACTGGGAAGCTAGGGTCCATTGAGCAGATCTCATGTGAAGACGAGCCATGGGAGTCACATGGACTGTGGAGGCCATATGACCCAGAAGTCTCAACATCTGCCGAGCTGTGACCTGCTGAGACGCTCTGGTCTGCGAAGCCAGGGACAGGAGGTTGTTGGCCCTCGCTTCGGGAAGGAAGGCCTGAGCCATCTGGGTATTCAGCAGAGCTCCTATGAATTCCAGAGACTGGGTTGGCTGGAGATGGGACTTTGGGTAATTTATCACAAACCCCAGCAGCTCCAGGAGTTGAATAGTGCACTGCATGGACCGGAGGGCTCCTGCCTCCGAGGTGTTCTTGACCAGCCAATCGTCGAGATATGGGAACACGTGCACTCCCAGCTTGCGTAGATACGCCGCCACCACCACGAGGCACTTTGTAAACACCCGTGGGGCAGAGGCAAGCCCAAAGGGCAGCACACAATACTGAAAGTGCCGTGTGCCCAGGCGGAATCTGAGATACTGTCTGTGAGCTGGCAGTATCGGTATGTGAGTGTATGCGTCCTTCAAATCCAGGGAACATAGCCAATCGTTTTTCTGAATCATTGGCAGAAGGGTGCCCAAGGAAAGCATCCTGAACTTTTCTTTGACCAGGAATTTGTTCAGGCCTCTCAGGTCTAGGATGGGGCGCATCCCCCCTGTTTTCTTTTCCACAAGGAAGTACCTGGAATAGAATCCCTGCCCTTCCTGCCCGGGTGGTACGGGCTCGACCGCATTGGCGCTGAGAAGGGCGGAGAGTTCCTCTGCAAGTACCTGCTTGTGATGGGAGCTGAAGGATTGAGCTCCCGGAGGACAATTTGGTGGAAGGGAGGCCAAATTTAGGGCGTATCCGCACCGCACTATTTGGAGAACCCACTGGTCGGAGGTTATGAGAGGCCACCTTTGGTGAAAAAATTTTAACCTGCCTCCGACCGGCAGATCGTCCAGCACGGACACTTTGAGGGCGGCTATGTTCCCGTGGATCCAGTCAAAAGCCCGTCCCCGGCTTTTGCTGTGGAGGCGCAGGGGGCTGCTTAGGCGCATGCTGTTGACGAGAACAAGTGCGCTGGGGCTGTCCCTGTGCCTGTCGAGGCCTTCGGGCCGGCTGGGTGTACCTACGCTTGGCAAAAGCATAGGGCGCAGCCTGCCGGGCCCGGGAAAAACGTCCACCTGCTGAGGTGGATGCTGAAGGCGCCCGGTGGGAGAGCTTGTCGAGGGCGGTTTCCCGCTGATGCAGTTGGTCCACCAGCTGCTCGACCTTCTCGCCAAAAATATTATTCCCCCAGCAAGGGACTTCGGCCAGTCTCTGCTGGGTGCAGTTGTCCAGGTCAGAGGCACGCAGCCATGAGAGCCTGCGCATCACTATACCTTGGGCCGCAGCACGAGATGCCATGTCACAGGTGTCATAGATACCCCTGGACAGGAACTTTCTGCACGCCTTCAGCTGCCTGACCACCTCCTGATAAGGCCTGGACTGCTCCGGCGGGAGCTTATCAACCAGGTCCGCCAGTTGCTTCACAGTGTTCCGCATGTGGATGCTCGTGTAGAGCTGGTAAGATTGGATGCGGGTCACGAGCATGGAAGATTGGTAGGCCTTCCTCCCAAACGAGTCCAGAGTGCGAGACTCCCGCCCCGGGGGCGCCGAGGCGGTATCCCTCGAACTCCGTGCCATCTTGAGAGCAGAATCCACGACCGCCGAGTCATGGGGCAATTGGGGCCGCATTAACTCTGGGTCCGAGTGGATTCTGTACTGGGACTCTGCTTTCTTGGGAATGGTGGGATTAGATAAGTACATAAGTACATAAGTAGTGCCATACTGGGAAAGACCAAAGGTCCATCTAGCCCAGCATCCTGTCACCGACAGTGGCCAATCCAGGTCAAGGGCACCTGGCACGCTCCCCAAACGTAAAAACATTCCAGACAAGTTATACCTAAAAATGCGGAATTTTTCCAAGTCCATTTAATAGCGGTCTATGGACTTGTCCTTTAGGAATCTATCTAACCCCTTTTTAAACTCCGTCAAGCTAACCGCCCGTACCACGTTCTCCGGCAACGAATTCCAGAGTCTAATTACACGTTGGGTGAAGAAAAATTTTCTCCGATTCGTTTTAAATTTACCACACTGTAGCTTCAACTCATGCCCTCTAGTCCTAGTATTTTTGGATAGCGTGAACAGTCGCTTCACATCCACCCGATCCATTCCACTCATTATTTTATACACTTCTATCATATCTCCCCTCAGCCGTCTCTTCTCCAAGCTGAAAAGCCCTAGCCTTCTCAGCCTCTCTTCATAGGAAAGTCGTCCCATCCCCACTATCATTTTCGTCGCCCTTCGCTGTACCTTTTCCAATTCTACTATATCTTTTTTGAGATACGGAGACCAGTACTGAACACAATACTCCAGGTGCGGTCGCACCATGGAGCGATACAACGGCATTATAACATCCGCACACCTGGACTCCATACCCTTCCTAATAACACCCAACATTCTATTCGCTTTCCTAGCCGCAGCAGCACACTGAGCAGAAGGTTTCAGCGTATCATCGACGACGACACCCAGATCCCTTTCTTGATCCGTAACTCCTAACGCGGAACCTTGCAAGACGTAGCTATAATTCGGGTTCCTCTTACCCACATGCATCACTTTGCACTTGTCAACATTGAACTTCATCTGCCACTTGCACGCCCATTCTCCCAGTCTCGCAAGGTCCTCCTGTAATCGTTCACATTCCTCCTGCGACTTGACGACCCTGAATAATTTTGTGTCATCGGCGAATTTAATTACCTCACTAGTTATTCCCATCTCTAGGTCATTTATAAATACATTAAAAAGCAATGGACCCAGCACAGACCCCTGCGGGACCCCACTAACTACCCTCCTCCACTGAGAATACTGGCCACGCAATCCTACTCTCTGCTTCCTATCTTTCAACCAGTTCTTAATCCATAATAATACCCTACCTCCGATTCCATGACTCTGCAATTTCTTCAGGAGTCTTTCGTGCGGCACTTTGTCAAACGCCTTCTGAAAATCCAGATATACAATATCAACCGGCTCTCCATTGTCCAAATGTTTGCTTACCCCCTCAAAAAAATGCATTAGATTGGTGAGGCAAGACTTCCCTTCACTAAATCCGTGCTGACTTTGTCTCATCAGTCCATGTTTTTGTATATGCTCTGCAATTTTATTCTTAATAATAGCCTCCACCATCTTGCCCGGCACCGACGTCAGACTCACCGGTCTATAATTTCCCGGATCTCCTCTGGAACCCTTCTTAAAAATCGGAGTAACATTGGCTACCCTCCAGTCTTCCGGTACTACACTCGATTTTAGGGACAGATTGCATATTTCTAACAGTAGCTCCGCAAGTTCATTTTTTAGTTCTATTAATACTCTGGGATGAATACCATCAGGTCCCGGTGATTTACTACTCTTCAGCTTGCTGAACTGACCCATTACATCCTCCAAGGTTACAGAGAATTTGTTTAGTTTCTCCGACTCCCCCGCTTCAAATATTCTTTCCGGCACCGGTGTCCCCCCCAAATCCTCCTCGGTGAAGACCGAAGCAAAGAATTCATTTAATTTCTCCGCTACGGCTTTGTCCTCCTTGATCGCCCCTTTAACACCATTTTTGTCCAGCGGCCCAACCGACTCTTTGGCCGGTTTCCTGCTTGTAATGTATCTAAAAAAATTTTTACTATGTATTTTTGCTTCCAACGCTAATTTCTTCTCAAAGTCCTTTTTTGCCCTCCTTATCTCCGCTTTGCATTTGGCGTGGCATTCCTTATGATCTATCCTGTTACTTTCAGTTGGTTCTCTTCTCCACTTTCTGAAGGATTGTTTTTTGGCTCTAATGATTTCCTTTATCTTACTGTTTAGCCACGCCGGCTGACGTTTAGTCTTTTTTCCCTTTTTTCTAATACGTTGAATATATTTGTCCTGAACCTCCAGGATGGTGTTTTTAAACAGCATCCACGCCTGATGCAAGTTTTTTACTCTGCGAGCTGCTCCTTTCAGTCTTTTTTTCACCATTTTTCTCATTTTGTCGTAATCACCTTTTCTATAGTTAAACGCTAGCGTACTTGATTTCCTAGCTTCACTTCCTTCAATGCCAATATCAAAACCGATCATATTATGATCACTGTTATCAAGCGGCCCTCGTATCGTTACCCCCTGCACTAGATCATGAGCACCACTAAGGACTAAGTCTAGTATTTTTCCTTCTCTTGTCGGCTCCTGAACTAGCTGTTCCATGAAGCTGTCCTTGATTTCATCAAGAAATCTTATGTTCCTTATGGTCTCATCCAGTTCCGAAGCAGTGTCTCTTTGAGGACATTGTGCAACGGCACCGTGGAGGACTCTCTAGGTGGTGATGGATAGTCGAGGACCTCGAGCATCTCAGCCCTCGGCTCATCCACAGAGACCACGGGGAAGGGAATGCAAATGGACATGTCCCTTACAAAGGAGGCAAAGGAGAGGCTCTCAGGAGGCGAGAGCTTCCTCTCTGGTGAAGGCGTGGGGTCAGAGGGGAGGCCCGCAGACTCCTCTGAGGAGAAATATCTGGTGTTCTCCTCTTCCCCCCACGAGGCCTCTTCCTCGGTATCGGACATAAGCTCATGTAGCTGAGTCCTTAACCGGGCCCGGCTCGACGTCGAGGCACCGAGGCCTCGGTGTCGTCGAGCGGTGGACTCCCGCGCCGGCGGGGACGAAGGTCCCTCCATCGACGTCGACGGGGACTCCTCCTGCGTGGCGGTCGAGACCGGCGCCGCAAGCGGCGGCGGTGTCGAAGGCCTCGGCACCGGGCTAGAGCTCGCCGGCGCCACAGTCAACGGCGCCGAGGGCGCAAACACCCCCGGCACCGGCACAGCCTGGCGCATCAGCCCTTCCAGGATCCCCGGAAGGATGGCTCGGAAGCACTCGTCCAGGCCTGCTGTCGGGAAAGACGGGGGGGCCGGTAGAGGTGTCGGTGCCGGAAGCTGCTCGGGTCCAGGAGACTGCACCAAAGTGCTGGGACCCTGACGCGTCGGTACCTCCACTACCGAAGGGGACCTCTCCTCTCGACGCTGATGCTTTGGCGTCGACTCCTCGCCGGCACCGATAGCCGGATGCATCGAAGGCAACCGATGACGGTGCTTCTTTGATTTTTTGCGGTGCCCTTCATCGGCGCCAGGTGGAACGGAGGAGGAGGAGGTCGATCCCCCTCGGTCTTGAGGAACCGGGTCAGACAGGGTTCGGTCCCGAGGGCCATGGGCAGAGGGAGTGACCGGGGCCGATTGCCCACGCGGCCTCTCACCCCTACCCTCACCGGAGGACCGGCGGGCCGACGGGACCTGTGCTCCTGGGGTCGATGCCATCGGTGCCGATTTCGCGGACATCGATACCGGTACCGAAGAACCGGCCGTCGATACCGATGCCGTCTTGGTCGACGTCGAGGGGCCGGCGCAAGTTCCAAAAAGACGGTCCCGTAGAACTTGCCTCACAACCTGAGTCCGTTTCCGGAGACCAAGACACAAAGAGCACGACTTGATATTGTGCTCCGGCCCGAGGCACTGGAGGCACCAAGCGTGGGTGTCGGTCTGCGAGATAGGCCGGCCGCAGCGACCACACTTCTTAAATCCACTCGGGACCTTCGAGGACATCAACGGAAAAATCGCGTCGGCGAAATTAAAGTTGTCGATGGTGGCGGTAAATCACACCTCGAAAAATAAATCGACCGCGCGGCCACAAGGCCGCAACGCGACGCCTCCGCTAGAAAACGAGGGAAAAACAAGCGCATTCACTTTTTTTTTTTTTTTTTTTTAACAAGAAAAGAAAAATGGGTCCGGAACGCGCGGGAACCAGAAACAAACAACAAAAAATAAGAAATTTGTGAAAACGCGACGGTTTTTCGGGGCTGACAAGAGAGAGCGGTGACGCACGACTCTCTCCAGCGCGGAAAAAAACAAGACTGGCGGGAACGGTCGCGCACGGGCGGGAAGACAGCCGCGCATGCGCGGTGGGCGTGCCCTGCGTGCGGACCACCCGCGATGCTTCTTCCGGTTGGTGGGGGCTGCCGCGGATGTCACCCAGTCGTGAGAACAAGCAGCCTGCTTGTCCTCGGAGAATATAAGTATATCAGGATGGGCTAAACATAACACATACACTTGATGCTGTAAGCAGCGAATCTAAGGCTATACGGTTTTGTTGGGTCATTAGGGTATTGACAGCAAGCTGTTCAGAGATGTCATTTAAACCCTCAGTACTGGAATTAACTGACAGCATTAAATCATACCTAATTTTTGTGATCCATTTAGCATTTGCAGCTGCTTGGACAGGTGCAAAAAGTGAAGCCCAGAATGTCTCAGTCTTTGAAAACAAAAGGAATTCACCTGGAACATCAGAATCAGCAAAGTAGACCTTTTTCTTCTGGGGGGGGGGGGGGGGGGGGGGGAGAAGGATAAGGAATTGGGGCAGAGGCGGTGGAAAGCATATGAGAGATATTAGTATCAGGCATTACAAGCATAAGAGAGGCAATTGTGACCAGGCAACAGGTGCCTGACCATTGTGTGGGGAGTTGATCATAGATCTTGAAGCCACACTGCCAAAAAAAATATCCATGAGTTTGTGGGTACCATTAAACAAAAGCAAGCTGTAAGAAGTACAAGGGGATGGTTTTGTACCTGTTGTCCAGTAGCATTGAAGAAGTAACAAAAAGGGCATTAAGCAAAAGCAGCTTTAAATAAGAGATTGACATGAGAATGAGGGGAAACAGAATAGATTATAGCAGAAAAATGAGATGCATTGCAGAAGCCTAGTGTCAAAGCCAGACGTCCACCAGTAAAGGTAACAGTAACATTAGCAGGCAGCCATATACCTGCAATGAGTAGAGAAAATGAAAACAGTGTACGCACACGGGAAAGAGCTGTAGAACATTGGGAAGAAAATGTCTGAACAGTAGCAATATAAAGCGGAGAGGTAGCAGGTGTTGTAAGACCAGGCATGCGACAGGTAGAACAACTGGCATAACAGTAAGCTTGAGAAGAATGAACAGTATGCACTTGGAACATGGCAGTTGCTTGTTTTACAAGAACGTGCCTCACAAGATTGTAAAGTGAAAGGGCAAACCAACACACATGCATTGCGATAAGAGGCATTATAAGAAAGAGGAGAGGAAATGTAGAAATTACACATAAAGGTAGTAGAGGTGAACCTTAATGAACAAGCAACACAAGAGACATTAGGGAATGATGCCTTGACATGGGCAGACACAAACCGGTACCACTGATTCTTGGCAAACAACTCCTGAGTTAGCAAAGCGGAGTCATATACTTCATTATCTACCCCTCTTTTGTTCAACCATAACACAGTCCAGCATCCAGGGTCATAAAACCATACAAGCATAGAAAGTACTGCAAAAGTCAAAATGAATGTTCACCCAAATATACAGTGTAAGTAAAAGTTTTTCATGTTGTGCCCTCTTGCAAAGTGGGGGAAGTAGCAATTTATAGGCAGGGTCTCAAGGTACAGATGTGGTGCCAGTGGGGATCTCTGTCTACTAAGATGGCAAAGGGAGAAGTTATAGCAACAGTAAAGATCCTTTATATAAGGGCAGCCACCACACGTTCAGGTCAGCAAGTCTCTCCTCGTATGGTTTGCAACGCAAATCCCATATCATTTTTGTAGCTTTTCTTTGCACCGCTTCCAGTCTTTTTACGTCTTTAGCAAGGGCCTCACCAAAGACTTGTAGAGGGGCATCAACATCTCCTTTCCAGTCTTTCCCTTGGGTGTGTGCACAACAGTTCACAATTGCAACTGTGGTATTAATTTTCTTTTTCTCTAAGAGTAGTTTAAATAGTGACATTAAAAGCTCTTGATGTGTCAACAGTGTCCCAGAATCTGCTATGAATCCCCTCCTAGCCCACAGAGTCAGGTATGTAGTTAAGGCACCAACAACATATGCAGAATCAGAGTAAATAGTGACAGGATGTAACATAGTAAGTAACACTGCAACAGCACAAGCCGTCATTTCAGTTGATTGGCCTGTATGGAGAATCGGGTCTAAAGCCTGCTAATATAATGGTTTTGTGGGAGGAATATCTGATTTCAAATTGGCTTTAAGGACAGCAAATCCAACAGCCTCAGGGGCTAAACAGTTGCCTTTAGCAGAACCATCAATGAACAAAACTGTCCCTTTTTTCATTGGTTCAGAATGTACCAATAGAGATTTAGAAACATCTTCACACTGTGAGTTATCTCCCTAAACAGGCCCTTCTGAGGCCTGTAGCAATGCTTCTGCGGGGTTTGCCTTTGGAAAGGGGTGTATTTGTGTATTTGGCAATTCTATCAGTGCCATATAATTTGCAAGTCTAGTGGGTGACCATGAAGTATTTGGTAATGCCAGTACTGCTTCTAATGCAAAAACACGAAATCCGTGGGAGAGACACAAACAAAACCTATATACAAAACGTCAATCCCTTTAAAATCCCTCAAAACTGGGATGCAGGGGCATATACCAAAAGCGAGTACTATGAAACTCTCTACTATGCTAAATAATTTGTGAAGGGGTACACAGAGAGATCAGTATAGGCTGTTTCCACAGCGAAAGCGGCTCACTAGCAAGCTCTATACATCATGATAAAGTGTTTCCCCAATATGTTTTGTGTAAATACACCACTACAAACTTAAAGTGAAAGAGATTAGTCACGTCCTAGGGCGTGACTAATCTCAGGAAATCTCGTCTGAGAATACTGACAGAACTTTGGACTCAGATAAGTTCGGTCTTGATTGACTTTATTTTTGCAGTGCACATGATACAGCACATGTGTTTTGTTACAGCCAGGCAAGTTTAAGTTTTGTGTTTATAAGGCTGTTTTCTTCCTCCTCAGAAGAAAATGGTGTATTTACACAAAAAATATTGAGGAAACACTTTAAAGAGAGTAAATCATGATGTATAGAGCTTGCTAGTGACCCGCTGTCGCAGCAAGACTCACTGTAAGCAGCTCGGCTGTGGAAACAGCCTATACTGATCTCTCTGTGTACCCCTTCACAAATTACTACTACTACTACTTAACATTTCTAAAGCGCTACTAGGGTTACGCAGCGCTGTACAATTTTAACATGGAATGACAGTCCCTACTCAAGGAGCTTACAATCTAAAAGACAGGTGTACAATCTAAAGACAAGTGTACAATCTAAAAGACAGGTATAAATCTAGAGACAAGTATACAATCTAAAAGACAAGTGTAGAGTCGATCTGATAGGGCATACTATATTTCTCGAAAGGTTAGGTGCCGAAAGCAGCATTGAAGAGGTGAGTTTTAAGCAGAGATTTGAAGATGGGTAGGGAGGGGGCTTGGCGTAGGGGTTGAGGAAGATTGTTCCAGGCATAGGGTGAGGCAAGGCAGAATGAGCGGAGCCTGGAGTTGGCAGTGGTGGAGAAGGGTACTGAAAGGAGGGATTTGTCCTGTGAGCGGAGGTTACGGGCAGGAACATAGGGGGAGATGAGGGTAGAGAGGTAGTGAGGAGCCGCAGACCGGGTACATTTGTAGGTAAGGAGGAGAAGCTTGAATTGTATGCGGTAACTGATCGGAAGCCAGTGAAGTGACTTGAGGAGAGGGGTGATATGAGTATATCGGTTCTGGCGGAATATAAGACGTGCGGCAGCGTTCTGAATGGATTGAAGGGGGGATAGGTGGCTAAGTGGGAGGCCGGTGAGGAGTAAGTTGCAGTAGTCAAGGCGAGAGGTAATGAGAGCGTGGACGAGAGTTTGTGTGGTGTGCTCAGAAAGGAAAGGGCGAATTTTGCTGATGTTGAAGAGGAAGAAGCGACAGGTTTTGGCAGTCTGTTGGATATGCGTAGAGAAGGAGAGGGAGGAGTCGAAGATGACTCCGAGGTTGCGGGCAGATGGGACGGGGAGGATGAGAGTGTTATCAACTGAGATAGAGAGTGGAGGAAGAGGAGAAGTGGGTTTAGGTGGAAAGACGAGGAGCTCGGTTTTGGACATGTTCAGCTTCAGGTGGCGGTTGGACATCCAGGCAGCAATGTCGGATAAGCAGGCTGATACCTTGGCCTGGGTCTCCGCGGTGATGTCTGGTGTGGAGAGATATAGCTGGGTGTCATCAGCATAAAGATGATACTGAAAACCATGAGATGAGATCAGTGAGCCTAGGGAAGAGTTGTAGATTGAGAAGAGAAGGGGTCCAAGGACAGATCCCTGGGGAACTCCAACAGATAGTGGGATGGGAGTGGAGGAAGTTCTATGAGAGTGAACCCTGAAGGTGCGGTGGGAGAGATAAGAGGAGAACCAGGAGAGGACAGAACCTTGGAACCCAAAAGAGGACAGTGTGGCAAGAAGTAAATCATGATTGACAGTGTCAAACGCCGCGGATAGATCGAGGAGGATGAGGATGGAATAGTGGCCTCTGGATTTGGTGAGGAGCAGGTTGTTGCAGACTTTAGAGAGTGCTGTTTCTGTTGAGTGTAGAGTGCGAAAACCGGATTGAAGTGGATCGAGGATTTATTTATTTATTTATTTATTTGTGACTTATATCCCACATTTTCCCACACATGCAGGCGCAATGATGGCATGAGAGGAGAGAAAATCAAGGCAGCGACTGTGAATGGCGCGCTCAAGTATTTTGGAGAGGAAGGGTAGGAGAGAGATGGGGCGGTAGTTGGAGGGGCAGGTAGGGTCAAGTGATGGTTTTTTTTAGGAGAGGTGTGACTACGGCGTGCTTGAAGGTGTCAGGGACAGTTGCAGTGGAGAGAGAGAGGTTAAGGATGCGACAGATGGAGGGGGTGACAGTATGGGAGATGGTGTTAAGTAAGTTGGTGGGGATGGGATCGGAGGAACAGGTGGTGCATTTCGAGGAGGAAAGAAGGCGGGAGGTTTCATCCTCGGTGATCTCAGGAAAGGAGGAGAAAGAGGTCATGGTTGGTTGGTTGTTGGATGGGGCTACAGGCTGAGGAGGAGGTGGTGGCTTGGTAGTGAACTCAAGGTTGATCTTTTGCACCTTGTCGCGGAAGTAGTCAGCCAGTGATTGAGGAGAGAGTGAAGGGGGAGTGGGAGCGGGGGGCACTTTGAGGAGGGAGTTAAGGGTGGTGAAGAGACGACGAGGGTTGGAGCTGAGAGAATTGGTCAATTGGGTGTAATAGTCCTGTTTTGCAAGGAATAGGGAGGGGTGGAAGGAGGATAGCATGAATTTGTAGTGAAGGAAGTCTGAATGGGTACGAGATTTCCTCCAGAGGCGTTCAGCGGATCGGGTGCAGGAGCGAAGGTAACGGATGCAAGGGGTCAGCCAAGGCTGGGGATTAGTACGCTTTGTGGGACGTGGGGGGGGGGGGTGGATGGAGCAAGGGTGTCCAAAGCAGAGGAGAGAGCGGCATTGTAAGCGGAAACCGTTTTGTCTACAGTCTCGGAGGACATGATGGAGGGGAGGAGATTAGAGATACTAGAGGATAAAGTGTGTGTGGGGGGGGGGGTCAATAGCCTGGAGATTCCTGGAGGTGGTGGTTAAAGTTGGACGGGGCAGGGGGGATGAAGAAGTGTAAATGTGATCAGGTGATGATCAGAGAGAGGGAGAGCAGAAGCGTGGAAATTGGAGGGTGAGCCGGAGGAGGAGAGGACGAGGTCAAGACAATGGCCATCACGGTGAGTAGGGGTGGTGGAGCACAGCTGGAGGTTGAAGGAGGATGTTAGAGTGAGGAACTGAGAAGCGTTAGGGTCGATTGGGTCATCAACGTGTATGTTAAAGTCTCCGAGAATGAGGGACGGAGATGAGGGTTCAAGAAAGACAGAAAGCCAAGCATCAAAGTCGGTGAGGAAGGAAGAGAAGGATTTATCAGGGGGGCGGTAGATGACTGCGACTCTGAGTGGCAGCGGATAGAATAGCCGGATGGAGTGGGCTTCAAAGGAAGAGAAGCAGTGAGACTGCGGTAGGGGGAGGGGTTGGAAACTACAGGAGGGTGAGAGTAGTAGCCCAATGCCTCCACCGCGGCCAGCTGGGCGGGGAGTGTGGGAGAAGAGATAACCTCCATGGCAGAGGGCCGCGATTGAGGCCGAGTCTTCCGGGGAGATCCAGGTTTCGGTTAGGGCGAGCAGTTGAAGGGAGTGAGAGGTGAAGAGATGGTGGGTGAAGGGCAGTTTGTTGCAGACTGAGTGGGCATTCCACAAGGCACATGAGAAGGGGAGGGAAGAGGGGGGAGGAGCAGAATAGAGACGAGATTGGAGACATCCCGGAATCGTTCGCATCGATAGGACGGAGACAGGTGAGGGGGACCTGGATTAGGGTTAATGTCTCCCGCGGATAGCAGGAGGAGGAGCAAGAAAATGCGGAGGAGGGTGGGGGAGGTCAGGCGGCGAAGGCGACAAAGACGGTGTGAACTTAGGAGGAATGGGGATGGGTTAATGGCAGGAAGGAAGTGTTGAAGGTTAAGAGCTAGGAAGGAGGAGGGGGACAAGAGGGATGGTGAGGTGGTGGGGGATGAGGGTGAATAGGGTATTGCCGTGGCGGGCAGGGCGGGAGGGCAGCGAGTTCTAGTGGTAGACAGTGGGAGTGGGGGGGAAAGAAGATTATGAAAGGACAGGGCAAGGAAGAGAACATGGACAGGGGCCATAAGTGTCTGAGGTGTAACAGGTGACTGTGTAGTGACTGAGGTGTTAAGCAGTTAACAGATGACTATGTAGTGGTTGAGGTGACTGAGGTGTTAAGCATGTAGATAGAGCTGGAAAGCTGGGTTTTGGACTGGCGAGTAGGTAAGTCAATGGCTGACAAGCTAGCAGGCAGGTAGGTAAGTCAATGGCTGAGAGGTTCACAAGCAGGCAGGCAGGTTACTCGATGTGTTAACAGGCAGGCAGGTAGCAGCTGGAACAAGCTGTGATAGATGGACAGGAGCAAGCTGGAACAAGCTGGAACAAGCCGGAACAAACAGGAACAGATGGACTGTGTCAGGATGAGCAGACGGACAGGCTGGAACAAGCCGGGGCAGGCAGGAACAGATGGACTGCGACGAGTTGGACCAGAAGACGACAGAACAAAAGGATACGCTGAGATGGATGGGTAGGAACACGGTGGAACAGACGGACTGGCACAAGCTGGGTCATGCAGGAACGGATGGACTGGAACAAGTTGGAACAGTCGGGCGGAGCAAGCAGGCTGAAGCAGATGTACTGGAGCAAGCAGGCTGGATCATACAAATTATTTAGTAGAGAGTTTCACAGTACTCGCTTTTGGTATATGCCCCTGCATCCCAGTTTTGAGGGATTTTAAAGGGATTGACTTTTTGTATATGGTACTGCTTTTAAAGCTTGGGTGGCATAAACTATAAGTCGTTTATCCTGTACTATGTATGATGCTTTCCTTATAGCCATGGCACCGGCTACTACTGCCTTTGCACAGTCTGTGAATCCCATCTCTGTGGGTGTGAAACTGGCTGACCAAAAGGGGTTTGTACATTCCTTCTCTTTTCTGGGTCAATACTGCAGCCACAGTATTTGTGTCTGAGGCAGTAAAATGGTAGAAAGGTGCATCATAATCGGGCTATCAGAGTGTCTGACTTCCTGTGATGTCAGTCAAATCCTGCAAAGTGCTCTTATCCTGGGTGGATAGCGTAACAGATATAGCACCATCCGCGGGTCCTATCCCTTTCAGGTCTTTCCTCAGTGCACTGGTGTAATGCGCATAATTTGGTACCCAGTCTCTGCAAAGTTCAACAGTTCCAATACAGCCCTAGCAGGCAGATGATCAAAAGCAAACGCTGGCGCTAGAGGCTGCTAGCGCCATACTAGCACTGGCATTTGCTACCGCCCCATGATCAGAGCCCTTGAGCGTGTGAAACGTGTTCGAGGGCTCTTTGCGCAAGTAGCATGCTAATGCATGCTAAACAGGGCTTAGCGCATTCATCGCCAATGATCAGCGGTCAGCGCGCCAAAATTTGGGTTGCTGGCCACAGCAAACTCTACGCCAACTCCGAGCTGGCGTTAGGGTTTGCAGATCATTGGGGAGGAATGGTGAGCCCTGTCCAGCATGCAGTTGCATGCTGGCAGGCCCCCGTTCCCCCCAAAGCAAACCTGCCAACAGGGGGCTGGAGGTCCGGCGGACCTCCGGTTCCCCCCGACGACGACCCCCCCCAGGTTCAGGGAGGGCTGAAATCCGGCGGACCTCCAGCCCACCCCAACTCCCCCCCCCAAGCATTGTCTGTCGAATCCCTGATGGTCCAGTGTGAAAAAGAACCCCCTCATGGCCCCTCTACCTTTGTTGGAGGAGGGAGGTAGCCTGCCTCCCTCCTCTTCCTTGGGTTGACGCCGCTGCAAAATGGCGGTGCCCAGCCCCGCCCAGTGCATCCTGGGATGCGCTGGGCGGGGCTACAGACCATATAAGGGAGCAAATCCAAATATGGTCTGTAGCCCCGCCCAGCGCATCCCAGTTTCAACATCTGCCCTCTAGCCCCCTGTTGGCAGGTTTGCTTTGGGGGAGGGGGGGAATGGGGGCCTGCCAGAATGCAAATGCTCACCATTCCTCCAGAGTGACAAAAAAAAAAAAAAAAAAGGGCTGCAAATACTACATGCTAGCAGAATACTGCATCTTGATCACACATGAACACATGACACAACAGATATGAAGGCAAAATACTGAACTGGAAAGTTACCTCAAGAAGTCAGACTCAGCATGCAGCAATACTAGAAAAATTGAAACTTGCATGCAAAATATCACAGATGCACATCTCCAAAAGCTGACATATTCCAATTAATAAATTCTGAATTAAAAAAATGTTTTCTACCTTTGCTGTCTGAGCATTTAGTTTCTCTATTAGCTTTGGTCCCAGTGTCTTCTGTTTTATGCAGTGTCTTCTTTCCATTTGATATTTTTTCTCTCACCATGTCCACCATTCTTCTGTCCCCTTATGCGTCCTGTCTACCATCTGTAGCCCTGTCCCTATCCTTTCTCCAGTTTCAACATCTGCCCTCAAAGTGTTCCAATCCAGCCCTTAAATTCAGCAATTTTCCCTCCATCCATATCCAGCATTTCTCCTCACTCCACTCCCCTCCATCCATGTGCATGTACTTCCTCTGTCTTCCCTCCCCTCCATCCATGTCCAGCATTTCTCCTCTCTCCCTTCCACTCCATCCGTGTGCATCTTTCCTTTGTTTTTCCTTCCCTCCATCCTTGTCCAACATTTCTCCTTTCTTCCCTGCCCTCCATTCCATCCATGTCCAACAACTCTCCATTCTCTCCTGCCCTCTCCTCCATCCATCCATATCCAGCAAATTTCCTCTCTCCCCTGCCCCTATTCATCCATCCATGTCCAGCAATTCTTCTCTCCTCTGCCCTCCCCTCCATCCATCCATGTCCAGCAACTCTCCATTCTCCCCTGCCCTCTCCTTTCCCTGCCCCCTCCATCCATCCATGTCCAGCAACTCTCCATTCTCCCCTGCCCTCTCCTTTCCCTGCCCCCTCCATCCATCCACGTCCAGCAATTCTCCTCTCTCCCCTGCCCTGCCCTCCATCCATGTCCAGGAACTCTCCATTCTCCCCTGCCCTCTCCTCCATCCACTCATATCCAGCAAATTTCCTCTCTCCCCTACCCCCATTCATCCATCCATGTCCAGCAATTCTCCTCTCTTCCCTGCCCTCCCCTCCCCTCCATCCATCCATGTCCAGCAACTCTCCATTCTCCCCTGCCCTCGCCTCTATCCATGTCCAGCAATTCTCCTCTCTCCCTTGCCCTCCCCTCCATCCACCCATGTCCAGCAATTCTCCCTTGTTTCTCCCCGCATTGCAGTATCTATCCCTCTCCCTTTTTCCCTCCCGAATGCAGTGTCTATCCCTCTCCCTCGTCCGTCCGTCCCTGAATACATCATTTATCCATCTTGCTCCCTCCCTGCAGTCCCTCGAATTTGATCAGATCGCCGCTACTGACAGGCTCTCTCTCATCCCCCCACCCCCCGATGCAGTGTCTATCCCTCTCACTCCCTCCCTGTGGTCCCTCTAATTTGATTTAGATCACCCATCGCTGCCGGTAGCGGCACGCCAACATTGTACTACAGCTTGCTTCGGGGCTTTGGCCTGACGGCATGACGTGCCCTGCCTCCTGGGAGGCAAACTTTTCCGAGGCAGAAAGTTGCGCTCCCTGCCAGCGAGGGGGAGGAGCTGATAGGAAAATACTTAAGGAGAAGTATTTTAACTGCTTTGCTTTCTTCAGCTTGTCAAGCCTTGTCTGTTGGGAGAAAGCAGTGTTTTAAAGATTAGTACAAATAAACGAGAAAAATGCTTCAATGTTTTAAAATTTTTCCTTTATATTTCTTAAGCTCTCAAATTTATCATGTAGAATTTTTCATTTTTGTTCCTTGACTTGCTAATGCATAGTTAGTATTATTGGCAAACATCACGCTACATGTATATGTCTTTTGAACATTTTTCTATGAATAGGAGCGCCTTTTTTTGACTCATTACAGCTGTTCCACTGTAAAAGCTTTCCTTTGTGTTTGATCACAACAATAAACCCTGAAAAAGCATTCAAAGGATTCGAGGCGCTCAGTTTCAGCTCCCCGAAACAAAACAAGGTGAGAGGGGGCCTACTTCTGTCAGAAAATGCAGTCCGCTGGCTTACCTTTCCTTTTTGTTTTATAATCATTGTCCCCGGTTGCACTTCCTCTTGCATGTTTTTTCGAATGTGGGTGGACTTTATCACTTTCTCTGTCTCTCTTTTTTGTTTGTTTTAATGTGCTGTTTAGTGCAGAATCCCAGGTGGCCACAGATTCCGTGTTCTAGAAAGGTGCCTGGCTGTGACAAATGAACAAATTGTCACATTTAAGCTGCAGCTCAGTTGCTTTTTTGATGCCTCCCATACGAATAAAGTTTGGCGTGGATTCAGAGTGTTCCGCAAAATACGTTCCAGAATTCCTCGCAACCCCGGCTCTGACCAGCCTTCCTTATGATGCGTCCAGCCCTCGCGTAAGCAGGAAGTTTGGTCAGAGGAGGCGGGGCACGTCATACCATCAGGCCGAAGCCCCGAAGCAAGCTGCAATAAGATGTTGGCGTGCCGCTACCGGCAGTGATGGGCGATCTAAATCAAATTAGAGGGACCACAGGGAGGGAGTGAGAGGGATAGACGCTGCATCGGGGGGGTGGGGGAATGAGAGAGAGAGAGAGAGAGAGAGAGAGACGCTTGGGGCTTGTGGCTGGGGAGGCTTAGCCTCCCCAAGCCTCTTATACCGGCGCCTATGCCTGTCTGCTCTACATACCACAATCTCTGTGCTTCTAGATGTCACAGCTTAAACATATCTAAATGTTTCTTCCTGCTCTTGTCCTTCTTTTATGTGACTTCAATCCATATCTTTAGAGCCTCTAAATCTGTTTGGGCTAATGAGCCAAAAGGGGTCCACTGGTTGCTAAGATTTTTTGTACCTATGCTCCATTTCTTACAATACTCATATAGAGAGTCCTTAGCAGCTGGGACAGAATTTACAGTCTTTGGCAGGGGAGTCCCTATCTGTATTTCAACATTCTTTGGCATTTTCTTAAAGAGGATAGGAAGAACAAAGTAGTGGCAACTGGGGGTGTTAGGCACAGATATCTAGCATAAAGACCATGCCCAGAATACTACTATAGTAACATAGTAACATAGTAGATGATGGCAGAAAAAGATCTGCATGGTCCATCCAGTCTGCCCAACAAGATAAACTCATATGTGTATACCTTACCTTGATTTGTACTTGCCTTTTTCAGGGCACAGACCGTACAAGTCTGCCCAGCAGTATTTCCCGCCTCCTAACCACCAGTCCCGCCTCCCATCACCGGCTCTGGCACGGACCGTATAAGTCTGCCCTCCACTATCCTCGCCTCCCAACCACCAACCTCTCTTCCCCCACCTGCTCCGCCACCCAATTTCAGCTAAGCTTCTGAGGATCCATTCCTACTGCACAGGATTCCTTTATGCACATCCCATGCATGTTTGAATTCCGTTACCGTTTTCATCTCCACCACCTCCCGCGGGAGGGCATTCCAAGCATCCACCACCCTCTCTGTGAAAAAATACTTCCTGACATCTTTTTTGAGTCTGCCCCCCTTCAATCTCATTTCATGTCCTCTCGTTCTACCGCCTTCCCATCTTCGGAAAAGATTTTTTTGCGGATTAATACCTTTCAAGTATTTGAACGTCTGTATCATATCACCCCTGTTCCTCCTTTCCTCCAGGGTATACATGTTCAGGTCAGCAAGTCTTTGTTCATACTTCTTGGAACGCAAATCCCATACCGTTCTCGTAGCTTTTCTTTGCACCGCTTCCATTTTTTTAACATCCTTCGCAAGGTACGGCCTCCAAAACTGAACACAATACTCCAGGTGGGGCCTCATCAACGACTTGTACAGGGGCATCAACACTTCCTTTCTTCTGCTGGTCACACCTCTCTCTATACAGCCTAGCAACCTTCTCGCTACGGCCACCGCCTTGTCACACTGTTTCGTCGCCTTCAGATCCTCGGATACTATCACCCCAAGATCCCTCTCCCCCTCAGTACCTATCAGACTCTCACCGCCTAACACATACGTCCCCCTTGGATTTCTACTCCCTAAGTGCATCACTTTGCATTTCTTCGCATTGAATTTTAATTGCCAAACGTTAGACCATTTTTCCAGCTTCTTCAGATCCCTTTTCATGCTTTCCACTCCCTCCCGGGTGTCCACTCTGTTGCAAATCTTAGTATCATCCGCAAATAGGCAAACTTTACCTTCTAACCCTTCGGCAATGTCACTCACAAATATATTGAACAGAATCGGCCCCAGCACCGATCCCTGAGGCACTCCACTACTCACCTTTCCCTCCTCCGAGCGAACTCCATTTACCACCACCCTCTGTCGTCTGTCCGTCAACCAGTTCCTAATCCAGTCCACCACTTCGGGACCTATCTTCAGCCCATCTAGTTTATTTAAGAGCCTCCTGTGAGGAACCGTGTCAAAAGCTTTGCTAAAATCTAAGTAGATTACGTCTATAGCACGTCGATGATTCAATTCTCCAGTTACCCAATCAAAGAATTCAATGAGATTCGTTTGGCACGATTTCCCTCTGGTAAAACCATGTTGTCTTGGATCTCGCAGCTTGTTGGCTTCTAGGAAATTCACTATCCTTTCCTTCAGCATGGCTTCCATAACTTTTCCAATAACCGAAGTGAGGCTTACCAGCCTGTAGTTTCCAGTTTCTTCCCTATCACCACTTTTGTGAAGAGGTACCACCTCCGCCGTTCTCCAGTCCCTCGGAACCTCTCCAGTCTCCAAGGATTTATGAAACAAATCTTTAAGAGGACCCGCCAGGACCTCTCTGAGCTCCCTCAATATTCTGGAGTGGATCCCGTCCAGTCCCATGGCTTTGTCCACCTTTAGCTTACCAAGTTGTTGATACACACTCTCTTCCGTGAACGGTGCTATATCCATTTCATTCTCAGGTGTACTTTTGCCAGTCCCTCGCGGTCCTTCTCCAGGATTTTCTTCAGTGAAAACCGAACAAAAGTATCTATTTAGCAAATTGGCTTTTTCTTCATCATTATCTACATAGCGGTTCACTGTATCTTTTAGTCTCACAATTCCCTTTTTAGTCATTCTTCTTTCACTAATATTCCTGAAGAAATTTTTGTCGCCCCTCCTTACATTTCTAGCCATTTGTTCTTCCGCTTGCGCCTTCGCCAGACGTACCTCTCTCTTGGCTTCTTTCAGTTTCATCCGGTATTCCTCCCCGTGTTCCTCTTCTTGAGATTTTCTATATTTCTGGAACGCCAACTCTTTAGCCTTTATTTTCTCAGCTACTTGCTTGGAGAACCATATCGGTTTCCTTTTCCTCTTGCTTTTATTTACTCTCCTTACATAAAGGTCTGTGGCCCTATTTATTACTTCTTTCAGCCTGGACCACTGCCCTTCCACTTCATGTTCGTCCTCCCAGCCCATCATCTCCTTCCTCAGGTATTCCCCCATTTTACTAAAGTCAGCACGCTTGAAATCCAGGACTTTGAGTTTAGAATGGCCGCCCTCCACTTCAGCCGTTATATCAAACCAAACCGTTTGATGGTCACTGCTTCCCAGGTGTGCACACACTCGCACATTTGACACACTATCCCCATTTGTGAGCACCAGATCCAGCATCGCTCCCTCCCTCGTGGGTTCCGTCACCATCTGTCTGAGCAGAGCACTTTGGAAAGCATCCACGATCTCTCTACTTCTTTCCGATTTGGCAGACGGAACCTTCCAATCTACATCCGGCAGATTGAAATCTCCCATCAACAGAACCTCTTTTTTCTTTCCTAATTTTTGAATCTGCAATCAGATCTTTATCTAGTTCCTCTAATTGTGTGAGGGGTCTGTAGACAACACCCACGTGGACAGAGGTTCTATCCTCTCTTTTTCAGGTGATCCATATCGCTTCTTCTTTTCCCCAGGTCCCTGTCATTTCAGTCGCCATGATATCATTCCTCACATACAGAGCTACTCCTCCACCTTTATTACCCTCTCTATCCTTCCTAAATAGATTATAGCCTGGTATGCTTGCATCCCATTCGTGGGAACTGTTGAGCCATGTCTTTGTGATTGCAACAACATCTAAGTCTGCCTCCGACATCAGGGCTTGAAGGTCATGAACTTTATTGCTTAGACTACGAGCATTTGTGGCCATCGCTTTCCATCTATATTTCTTGGTATGTGTTTCAACATTAGTGATTTGGGGGTGTCTTTTCACTTTGGGTACCTTCATGTCTTTTTGTTCCAATTTTATTGCTTTTTCCTCTGCTTCAGTTCTATTTTCAGGAGCATTACAGTGCTGTAATGGAGCAAAAGAATTCTTTAGTGGCAACACTTGTGCGGGTGGATGCTTCTGTGTCACATGATGAAGTCTGCCTGAGCCTACTGTGAACCATCTGTTCTTATGTGGTTTTATTCTTTGAGGGAGTGGTGAGAAGCTATTTCTCTGTGCAGTCCTAGAAGCTGCTTTAATTGTATCCAATTCTTGCATTACTTTACTGAGCTCTTGTTTAAAACTAGATAGTTGAAGACAGATAGGGCAAGCTTAATTAATTTTGCCCTGTGAAACCTCTTATTTTCTTTATTTCTTTCTCTTCCTGCCAAGCTCTGAGAGAGAGGGAGGCTGCATTGGATTGTATTGTATTGTATTGGGGCTCTAAAGTGCATTTTACATTGTTGAAACTGATATAATTATTGGGAATATCTGGATTTATATTACAACAAGGAAAGTTTATTCTTTTTATATTCTAGAGCAATTTTGGAAGTTAAAGCATTTGAAAATTCTGGTCCCATCCAGAGAATTGCCTTAACAACAGTAGTTAGCTGACACTTTGGGACTTATAATCCCACCCACCCCAGAGTTTTCCACTCATTTATAGAGAAACCAAACCTCATTAACTTTACTCAATCATTCACAGGCAGTCTTATAGACTGTTAACCCCAACTAAGTACACCTGTTCATACCCAATTCAACGAATCAGGATGACTTTTATTCTGTGCAATAATTCTGGTACTTTAGTTTCAAGGCCAATCATCTGGAGACTTAAGATTACAGCTGCAATGAACACCCTTGCTGCATTGTGACTCTGAAGATCAAAAATGTTAAGTGTGTGCTGGAAAGACAAGCTTGTTGACTTTGACCACAACTCACATGCAAAGTATATGATAAACAGGTCATTATGCATTTCTTCTCGATGACCACAAATGTGCCTGATGTGACTAACATGGGTGACTGCCCGTATGTGTGCTATTTTTCATCAGCCTGTAGGTGTTAGACCAGTGGTTCCCAAACATCCTGGAGGCATCCCAGGCAATCAGGTTTTCAGGATGTCCACATCGAATATTCATGTGGCAGATTTGCATGCAGTGGAGTCAGTGCATGGAAATATTGCTGATGGATATTCATTGTGGGTATCCTGAAAACCTGACTGCCTGGGAGGCCTCCAGAATCAGGTTTGTGAACCACTGTGTTTCACTGTTCCTGCATAGAGGATTGTGTGATGATCACATAATAGAGTGGGAATTGGTTTGCATGCTCTACTCGTTATTGACGGATTTTACATTCAGGGACTGTAGTGACCATTTTGTGAGCTGCTTTAATGTTATTGCTGCTGTTGTGACACTCCTTGCTTTCTGACTCTTAATTGTAGGCCATGCCATTGACAATTCGACTGGATGTGTCTATACACTGTGGTACCTTTTCATACAACATCTGTGATTTGCCAAGCAGTTTCCTGTTCATCTACTCAAGTGCACTCATCCTGCAACTTGCAAGTCCTCCTGCCTTCTGTTGGGTCCTGCCCATGCTTTTTCCACCCACATCGAGACCTTTTTCCCCGCAACATCGGTTCAAGAATCCCACTTCACTGTGGGAAATGGAAACATCTGCATTAACTGTTAACTATTAGCAGAGTAACAATGCACAGAATAGTAGAAACCTGGAATGATCAACCAGACTGGCTGAATGGCCTTCAATGCTTTACAATGAAACCATTACTGCCGAAGCGGCAATACAGGGCATTCTAGCTCCAATCCATCACATCTGCTCTCTCAACACAAACATCAGAAAAAATGGCAACAGTTAATTTATTGTGGCAAATGGAATGATCTGTATTAACAGTGCAGCGCAGTTGACATTAACTTGTGATGACGGTCTCGGCAAGATTCAAAATGGCTGCCGAGAATTGAAGTCATCACAGGCAGCATACAGGAGGATGCAGAGCAGCGCGCTGGGCAGGAAAGAGGGGGCTCTTTCCTGCCCTGACGTCACTAGACCACCAGGGAAGATCGCGTAAGGGGAGAGGTGGTGACAGGGCCGGGGGGAGGGGAGGTAAACCTAGGGAGGGCGATCCCGAACTCGGAGGGAGGGCGGCCTGCTAAATCTCTACCTTCGGACTATAAGACGCACCCCCCATTTTCCTCTCAAATTTGGGGGGAAAAGTGCGTCTTATAGTCCGAAAAATACGGTAAATATTTCTTTCAAAGTTCTATTTTTTCTGACTTTGTATATTATAAATGCAAATTAAAAAATGGGGAAAAAAAGCTCACTGTCTTGTCAGTTCATAAACAAGCTGCTCCATGAAGAAGTAATTTCCTGCCTAGCATTTCCTGATGTGACATTTATCTAGTTAATATTTGTAGAGTTGTAATCACCCATTATTAAAGTTTTGCCAAATTTGCTAGCTCTTGGATTTGTGTTAACATTTCATGATGTCTATTTATTCTGGCATGGTGGATGTTGGTATAACCTTGCCAGTATTCAATTTCCTTTAACACATGGAATTTCTATGCATAAGGATTCCTCGTTACCATTTGTTTCCTGCATCCTGCTGAATTTGTATTCTTTTAGACTAAATACACTGTATATTATACAGATGACCAAATTTCAGTGAGGGTATCCTGTTTCCTGATGGGTTCATCTGAAATGTTGTTGTAATCTGCCTTGGGAAGCATGATATTATAAAGATGATGGAATGTATTGAAATTAAATGGAAGTAGAATTAAACTCTTTCATTGGGACACATCTTCATCTGTTTTATAGAACTTTACCTTTTAGATACACAAATGAATTTTTTGTGTTGTTTCAGCATGTTTCAGGGACAAGTGGCTTATAAGTCAAAATAATTAAAACATTTTCTGTCAAACAGATCTCTCATTTGTTGAAACATAACTAAATGGGCTATAATCCCCTGATGCAGTCCATTGGTTTTCTTATATTTTGTTCTTGTGATGGCTTATACTGTGCCAAAACTGGAAATACAGTGAGACAGAAAAATAGAATTCAGTAACATCCAAAAATTATTTTTTTTATGTTGTAATCATCTTTATTAGAAGCAAAACATGTTCGTTGATAAGCTTCATACAGAGCAAGAAATAAACAGTAAACCATCCAACATTACTTTTACCCTAAGAACCCTTCCCCTCCCTCCCTATAAGCCCACCTGTTTCCACATGCCAAAATAACACAACAGATGTACAGATCAGTAGAACTCAAAACATTTCATCAAACAATTGGTTAAAAATAAAAAGGAATTGTTATAAACCAGGGGCGTATCTGGACTCCGGTGGTAGGGGGGGGGCCAGAGCGAGGGGGCACATTTTACCCCCCCCCCCCCGCCATTGTCAGACCCCCCCGTCACCAACGACTCTCTCCACCCTCTCCCGCCGTCAACCCTCCCCCGCTGCCGTTGCTTACCTTTGCTGGCGGGGGGACCCCAACCCCCGCCAGCCGACCCGAGGTGTTTAATGTTCATCTTCGGCCTCCGTGGCCGTGCTGTTGTTGATAGGAGCTGTTGAATCCAGTACGGAGTCTGTAAAATGAGTTTATCTTGTTGGGCAGATTGGATGGACCGTACAGGCCGTCATTTACTATGTTACTGGTGTTCCACTTCCTAAAATGATTTCTTTGTAAACTGCTTTGTTGTGTACAGTTAACAAAAAGCGTTAAAGCAAGCCTAATAAACCATAAACCCCTGTTCTCTCCCTGAAACAATCAGGTCTTTTCCCTGGCTGGAGGTGGGAAAGAAGGTAGACAAGGAAGATATGCAGGATCTGGACAGGCTGGCTAAAACCCCTCTTAATCCTTTTGAAGAAAAAGATAAGATAGAACCTGTCATTGATTTACTAGAAGGCCTCAGTGAAGATATGGTATAAATGCCAGTGCCCTCAGCTTTCCCTTCCACAAACTCAGAGCTGCAGAAAGAGACCTCAGGTATGAGCATTTGTTTCATTTACTTGTAATATTAAAATGTTATTTGTATAGTGGAAGCGGGTGTTATGTAGCACTTTACAGACACACATAGTAGACAAAGGGGGTTGATTTTGTTTTGGGTGAAAAAGAACAAACAGAGACTGTACTCATACTGGTGCAACAAAAGAGTTTGCGCAGGTTGCTCCCAAGGAGAAAAAGGACATCCAACAATGCAGCCTGAATTAAAGGAGCCAAGCCACTGTAGGTAGATATGAGATCCCCACCTCCACCCCTGTCTTTTCCACAGACATGTTCTGAAATTTGGTGTGGGTAAGAAGATAGATACAAAAAGTTATTAGAAGGACACACCTCCATCCATACATACCACAAGTGTATAAGCATTCTTTCCTTCAAGCTAATAAAAAGTGTGCTCTCTCTCTAGAATTATTCTGTGCACTTTCTTTTAACTAAATTGTGTGTGCTCTCTTTTAAGTGAGGTTTGTGCACTCTCTCCAGAATTATTCTGTGAACTCTCTTTTTATCTAGCTGTGTGTGCTTTACCTTCAGGAACAGCTGTTTTCACTCTCTTTTATCTGGGCTGTGTAATTTCTTGTGGAAAGAAACGGTGAGGTGAATCCAAGGAGGATAACAAAGAAGTCTTTATTGGGAATAGCTAAAATATTTCCAATAAAGACTTCTTTGTTATCCTCCTTGGATTCACCTCACTGTTTTTTCCACTGCTCACGGTTTTGTGAGGATAGTTCCACCTTTTTGTTTGTTGTGCCGTGTAATTTTTTTCCAGAAACATTCTCTGCACTCACTTTTTATTAAGTGGAAACTGTACAAAGCAGATCGTTAATAAACCAAAATATATTTTATTGATATGACAAAGATAAATATATTTTGGTTTATTAACGATCTGCTTTGTACAGTTTCCACTTTGGAGTTTGCGGATCGTCTGCCCCTTTGCTTTCTTGGACCCTCACTTTTTATTAAGCCACGTGTGTCTTATCTCCAGAAATACTGCTGCACTCTTCTTACTGAATTATGCATGTTCTCTCTCCAGACCATGGAGTAGTGCGGACCAGCAAGGCACTTCAAATGACAACAGGAAGACGGAACTATAGTGAAAACAACTTTATTCTATAATGGCCGACACGGCACCGTGTTCTGGAAAAGTGCCTGCCTCAGGGGCCTAAAATAATATAAAACAATAATATACAAATAAATAAGTAAACAAAAAAATAAAGTGATATAAAAATGTATATCTGGACATGAACAAGTAAATATGCACAAATATGTATATATACATTCCTGATGTAAAATAAAAATCAAAATAACGCACCATGATATAAATGTATGTAGACTTGAGAGTTTTGAGCACTTGTT
Source organism: Microcaecilia unicolor (assembly GCF_901765095.1). Taxonomy (NCBI): domain Eukaryota; kingdom Metazoa; phylum Chordata; class Amphibia; order Gymnophiona; family Siphonopidae; genus Microcaecilia; species Microcaecilia unicolor. The sequence goes on from NC_044044.1 coordinate 53,859,431, forward strand.
GTCTATAGTGGGAGAAAAAAAGGGGAGCATATGAGATAAAGAAATGCTAAAGACTAGAGAGTGTCACAGAAATGTGCTGGAGGAAGGAAAAAACAGGAATGTCTCTATATGTACTGTTTCAGCAAAGTGCCTGCCTCAGGGGCCTAAATTAAAAAATAAAACAATAACATACAAATAAATAAATAGATAAAAAATAAAGTGATATAAAAAATATCTGGACATGAACAAGTAAATATGCACAAATATATATGCACATATACATCTGTATAGTTAATGATTAATACATAAGGATATAAAAATGTCATATAAAATATAGAGAATAACATAAAAGAAAGAACCGCAATATAAATGAACAAAAAACAAGTGTAATTATGAATAAGTTAATTATAAATATTATAATTACACTTATTCATAATTACACTAACTTGTTTTTTGTACATTTATATTGCAGTTCTTTCTTTTATGTTATTCTCTATATTTTATATGACATTTTTATATCCTTATGTATTAATCATTAACTATACAGATGTTTATGTGCATATATATTTGTGCATATTTACTTGTTCATGTCCAGATATTTTTTATATCACTTTATTTTTTATCTATTTATTTATTTATTTGTATGTTATTGTTTTATTTTAATTTAGGCCCCTGAGGCAGGCACTTTGCTGAAACATGGTGCCATGTCAGGCAATATAGAATAAAGCGAATGCTACATACCTGTAGAAGGTATTCTCCGAGGACAGCAGGCTGATTGTTCTCACTGATGGGTGACGTCCACGGCAGCCCCTCCAATCGGAATCTTCACTAGCAAAGGCCTTTGCTAGCCCTCGCGCGCCGATGCGCACCGCGCATGCGCGGCCGTCTTCCCGCCCGAAACCGGCTCGTGCCGGCCAGTCTCATATGTAGCAAGACAAAGACAAGGGAAGACACAACTCCAAAGGGGAGGCGGGCGGGTTTGTGAGAACAATCAGCCTGCTGTCCTCAGAGAATACCTTCTACAGGTATGTAGCATTCGCTTTCTCCGAGGACAAGCAGGCTGCTTGTTCTCACTGATGGGGTATCCCTAGCCCCCAGGCTCACTCAAAACAACAACCATGGTCAATTGGGCCTCGCAACGGCGAGGACATAACTGAGATTGACCTAAAAAATTTACCAACTAACTGAGAGTGCAGCCTGGAACAGAACAAACAGGGCCCTCGGGGGGTGGAGTTGGATCCTAAAGCCCAAACAGGTTCTGAAGAACTGACTGCCCGAACCGACTGTCGCGTCGGGTATCCTGCTGCAGGCAGTAATGAGATGTGAATGTGTGGACAGATGACCACGTCGCAGCTTTGCAAATTTCTTCAATAGAGGCTGACTTCAAGTGGGCTACCGACACAGCCATGGCTCTAACATTATGAGCCGTGACATGACCCTCAAGAGCCAGCCCAGCCTGGGCGTAAGTGAAGGAAATGCAATCTGCTAGCCAATTGGATATGGTGCGTTTCCCCACAGCCACTCCCCTCCTATTGGGATCAAAAGAAACAAACAATTGGGCGGACTGTCTGTTGGGCTGTGTCCGCTCCAGATAGAAGGCCAATGCTCTCTTGCAGTCCAATGTGTGCAGCTGACGTTCAGCAGGGCAGGAATGAGGACGGGGAAAGAATGTTGGCAAGACAATTGACTGGTTCAGATGGAACTCCGACACGACCTTTGGCAAGAACTTAGGGTGAGTGCGGAGGACTACTCTGTTATGATGAAATTTGGTGTAAGGGGCCTGGGCTACCAGGGCCTGAAGCTCACTGACTCTACGAGCTGAAGTAACTGCCACCAAGAAAATGACCTTCCAGGTCAAGTACTTCAGATGGCAGGAATTCAGTGGCTCAAAAGGAGGTTTCATCAGCTGGGTGAGAACGACATTGAGATCCCATGACACTGTAGGAGGCTTGACAGGGGGCTTTGACAAAAGCAAACCTCTCATGAAGCGAACAACTAAAGGCTGTCCTGAGATCGGCTTACCTTCCACACGGTAATGGTATGCACTGATTGCACTAAGGTGAACCCTTACAGAGTTGGTCTTGAGACCAGACTCGGACAAGTGCAGAAGGTATTCAAGCAGGGTCTGTGTAGGACAAGAGCGAGGATCTAGGGCCTTGCTGTCACACCAGACGGCAAACCTCCTCCATAGAAAGAAGTAACTCCTCTTAGTGGAATCTTTCCTGGAAGCAAGCAAGATGCGGGAGACACCCTCTGACAGACCCAAAGAGGCAAAGTCTACGCTCTCAACATCCAGGCCGTGAGAGCCAGGGACCGGAGGTTGGGATGCAGAAGCGCCCCTTCGTCGTGCGTGATGAGGGTCGGAAAACACTCCAATCTCCACGGTTCTTCGGAGGACAACTCCAGAAGAAGAGGGAACCAGATCTGACGCGGCCAAAAAGGAGCAATCAGAATCATGGTGCCTCGGTCTTGCTTGAGTTTCAACAAAGTCTTCCCCACCAGAGGTATGGGAGGATAAGCATACAGCAGACCCTCCCCCCAGTCCAGGAGGAAGGCATCCGATGCCAGTCTGCCGTGGGCCTGAAGCCTGGAACAGAACTGAGGGACTTTGTGGTTGGCTCGAGATGTGAAGAGATCTACCAAGGGGGTGCCCCACACCTGGAAGATCTGTCGCACTACACGGGAATTGAGCGACCACTCGTGAGGTTGCATAATCCTGCTCAACCTGTCGGCCAGACTGTTGTTTATGCCTGCCAGATATGTGGCTTGGAGCACCATGCCATGACGGCGAGTCCAGAGCCACATGCTGACGGCTTCCTGACACAGGGGGCGAGATCCGGTGCCCCCCTGCTTGTTGACGTAATACATGGCAACCTGGTTGTCTGTCTGAATTTGGATAATTTGGTGGGACAGCCGATCTCTGAAAGCCTTCAGAGCGTTCCAGATTGCTCGTAACTCCAGAAGATTGATCTGCAGATCGCGTTCCTGGAGGGACCAGCTTCCCTGGGTGTGAAGCCCATCGACATGAGCTCCCCACCCCAGGAGAGACGCATCCGTGGTCAGCACTTTTTGTGGCTGAGGAATTTGGAAGGGACGTCCCAGAGTCAGATTGGACCAAATCGTCCACCAATACAGGGATTCGAGAAAACTCGTGGACAGGTGGATCACGTCTTCTAGATCCCCAGCAGCCTGAAACCACTGGGAAGCTAGGGTCCATTGAGCAGATCGCATGTGAAGGCGGGCCATGGGAGTCACATGAACTGTGGAGGCCATGTGGCCTAGCAATCTCAACATCTGCCGAGCTGTGATCTGCTGGGACGCTCGCACCCGCGAGACGAGGGACAACAAGTTGGTGGCTCTCGTCTCTGGGAGATAGACGCGAGCCGTCCGAGAATCCAGCAGAGCTCCTATGAATTCGAGTCTCTGCACTGGGAGAAGATGGGACTTTGGATAATTTATCACAAACCCCAGTAGCTCCAGAAGGCGAATAGTCATCTGCATGGACTGCAGGGCTCCTGCCTCGGATGTGTTCTTCACCAGCCAATCGTCGAGATATGGGAACACGTGCACCCCCAGCCTGCAAAGTGCCGCTGCTACTACAGCCAAGCACTTTGTGAACACCCTGGGCGCAGAGGCGAGCCCAAAGGGTAGCACACAGTACTGGAAGTGACGTGTGCCCAGCTGAAATCGCAGATACTGTCTGTGAGCTGGCAGTATCGGGATGTGTGTGTAGGCATCCTTCAAGTCCAGAGAGCATAGCCAATCGTTTTCCTGAATCACGGGAAGGAGGGTGCCCAGGGAAAGCATCCTGAACTTTTCTTTGACCAGATATTTGTTCAGGGCCCTTAGGTCTAGGATGGGACGCATCCCCCCTGTTTTCTTTTCCACAAGGAAGTACCTGGAATAGAATCCCAGCCCTTCTTGCCCGGATGGCACGGGCTCGACCGCATTGGCGCTGAGAAGGGCGGAGAGTTCCTCTGCAAGTACCTGCTTGTGCTGGAAGCTGTAAGACTGAGCTCCCGGTGGACAATTTGGAGGTTTTGAGGCCAAATTGAGGGTGTATCCCTGCCGGACTATTTGGAGAACCCACTGATCGGAGGTTACGAGAGGCCACCTTTGGTGAAAAGCTTTTAACCTCCCCCCGACTGGTAGGTCGCCCGGCACTGATACTTGGATGTCGGCTATGCTCTGCTGGAGCCAGTCAAAAGCTCGTCCCTTGCTTTTGCTGGGGAGCCGATGGGCCTTGCTGAGGCGCACGCTGCTGACAAGAGCGAGCGCGCTGGGGCTTAGCCTGGGCCGCAGGCTGTCGAGAAGGAGGATTGTACCTACGCTTACCAGAAGAGTAGGGAACAGTCTTCCTTCCCCCGAAAAATCTTCTACCTGTAGAGGTAGATACTGAAGGCTGCCGGCGGGAGAACTTGTCGAATGCGGTGTCCTGCTGGTGGAGCTGCTCTACCACCTGCTCGACTTTCTCTCCAAAAATATTATCCGCACGGCAAGGCGAGTCCGCAATCCGCTGCTGGATTCTATTCTCCAGGTCGGAGGCACGCAGCCATGAGAGTGCGCATCACCACACCTTGAGCAGCGGCCCTGGACGCAACATCAAAGGTGTCATACACCCCTCTGGCCAGGAATTTTCTGCACGCCTTCAGCTGCCTGACCACCTCCTGAAAAGGCTTGGCTTGCTCAGGGGGGAGCGCATCAACCAAGCCCGCCAACTGCCGCACATTGTTCCGCATGTGTATGCTCGTGTAGAGCTGGTAGGACTGAATTTTGGCCACAAGCATAGAGGAATGGTAGGCCTTCCTCCCAAAGGAGTCTAAGGTTCTAGAGTCCTTGCCCGGGGGCGCCGAAGCATGCTCTCTAGAACTCTTAGCCTTCTTTAGGGCCAGATCCACAACTCCAGAGTCATGAGGCAACTGAGTGCGCATCAGCTCTGGGTCCCCATGGATCCGGTACTGGGACTCGATCTTCTTGGGAATGTGGGGATTAGTTAGAGGCTTGGTCCAGTTCGCCAGCAATGTCTTTTTTAGGACATGGTGCATGGGTACAGTGGACGCTTCCTTAGGTGGAGAAGGATAGTCCAGGAGCTCAAACATTTCAGCCCTGGGCTCGTCCTCCACAACCACCGGGAAGGGGATGGCCGTAGACATCTCCCGGACAAAGGAAGCAAAAGACAGACTCTCGGGAGGAGAAAGCTGTCTCTCAGGAGAGGGAGTGGGATCGGAAGGAAGACCTTCAGACTCCTCGTCAGAGAAATATCTGGTGTCTTCTTCCTCTTCCCACGAGGCCTCACCCTCGGTGTCAGACACAAGTTCACGGACCTGTGTCTGCAACCGTGCCCGACTCGACTCTGTGGAGCCACGTCCACGATGGGGGCGTCGAGAGGTAGACTCCCTCGCCCGCATCGGCGAAGCTCCCTCCGCCGACGTAGTCGGGGAGCCCTCCTGGGAGGCGATGGCAGCCGGTACCGCACGCGGCACCGACGCCGGAGACCTCACCCCGGGCGATAGACCAGCCGGCGCCACGCTCGACGGTACCGGTGGCGCAAGCACCGCCGGTACCGGAGGGGTAGGGCGCAACAGCTCTCCCAGAATCTCTGGGAGAACGGCCCGGAGGCTCTCGTTCAGAGCGGCTGCAGAGAAAGGCATGGATGTCGATGCAGGCGTCGACGTCAGAACCTGTTCCGGGCGTGGAGGCTGTTCCGGGCTGTCCAGAGCGGAGCGCATCGACACCTCCTGAACAGAGGGTGAGCGGTCCTCTCGGTGCCGATGCCTACTGGGTGCCGACTCCCTCGGCGACCCAGAGCTCTCGGTGCCGACACGGGAAGGAGACCGATGACGATGCTTCTTCGATTTCTTGGAACGAAGCATGTCACCGGAGCTTCCCGGCACCGACGAGGAGGACGTAGAATCCAGCCGTCGCTTCCTCGGGGCCGAGGCCGAAGGAGGTCGGTCTCGGGGGGGGGGGGGGCTGTACCGCAGGAGCCCTCAGGGTAGGGGGAGACCCACCCGAAGGCTCACCGCCACCAGCAGGGGAATGGACAGCCCTCACCTGCACTCCAGACGAAGCACCACCGTCCGACGACATCAGCAGACGAGGTCCCGGTACCACCGACGTCGATGCAGCTGTCCGATGTCTCAGCGCCGATGCAGAGGGTCGATGCACTCGATGCACTGGCGGCCGAGGATGAAGGTCTGGACGCTGAAGACGTCGATGCACTCGATACCCCCGGTGCCGATGTCGACGAAGAGCCCGAGAACAAAACGTTCCACTGGGCCAATCTCGCTACCTGAGTCCGCTTTTGCAAAAGGGAACACAGACTACAGGCCTGCGGGCGGTGCCCAGCCCCCAAGCACTGAAGACACGACGCGTGCCTGTCAGTGAGCGAGATGACCCGGGCGCACTGGGTGCACTTCTTGAAGCCGCTGGGAGACTTCGATGTCATGGGCGGAAAAATCACGCCGGCGAGATCAAAAGTCGAAATGGCGGAAAAGGCACCCGAAAAACAAGGGGAAGAAAACTTCGACCTGAGGCCTAAAAGCGGCCTACCCCGACGACGAAAGAAAACTTACCGGGGCGAAAAAGCTGGAAATAGCGGGGGGAAAAGAGACCGAAGAGTCTCTTTCCACACACAGAATGGTTTTTTTTTTTTTTTTTAACAACACGAAGAGAACGCGCGAGGTCGACTTTGCGGGGCACGACACGGCGAAAACACGACCGTACCGAGCGCGGACAAAAGAAGACTGGCCGGCACGAGCCGGTTTCAGGCGGGAAGACGGCCGCGCATGTGCGGTGCGCATCGGCGCGCGAGGGCTAGCAAAGGCCTTTGCTAGTGAAGATTCCGATTGGAGGGGCTGCCGTGGACGTCACCCATCAGTGAGAACAAACAGCCTGCTTGTCCTCGGAGAAAGTTGTTTTCACTATAGTTCCGTCTTCCTGTTGTCATTTGAAGTGCCTTGCTGGTTGACTACTCCGTGGTTTGGACTCGTTTACTTAGTGGACCATAGTCATCCACTTCTGCGGTCTTCTCTCTCCTTGTTCTCTCTCCAGAAACATTTTGGGGTCAATACCATAAGCTTTTTCTTAAAATCTCTGACCACACAGCAATTAACGCAAGCATTTTGTAAACATTTACTTACCAGAGAGATGCAGAAATTGAGAATGAAAAATTACTGCTGTTAAAAAAACATACACTGTCAGAAAAACATAGTGCACACTGCAGCAGTAATATTCATCTCACATGAAATGTCCTCCTTCCTGTCAGTAAATGGGTAGTGGATTATGCACTCACAGGGAGGGGGGCATTCAAAAATTTATGCTACTGATGGAAAGGGTCATCACTCTAACCACTACTGAAAAAATCCCCCAGCCCTCGTCGAGATTACTCCTGATCCTCCAAAACCTCACGCACCGACACTCCAATCCCTCCCGATCCCCCACAATCAAATTGCCTGGGGTCTAGTGGGCCCTCCTCTCCAATCCTTCCCCAAAATAATCACAACCCCCTGGGGCCCCCAAGACCCTGGATCTCTTATTCCTCCACACAAATTGCCCTGGTTTCTAGTAGACCCCCACCCACCGACTCAATGATCCCAAAAAAGCCCTGGTGTACAGCAGCATTCTCACCCCCTTTCACCCCCCCTGACCCCACCGACGAGGTCTCCTGCCTCTTCCTCCCCCTGCTAGTGTACTTACAAACAGGCAGGAGCTATGCTCATTTTCTCCTGCCTCTCTATCACCATTTTCAACAATGGCAATGCCTGACCTTATAGTAACATAGTAAGTGATGGCAGATAAAGGGAAAGGGAAATGGGACTTTGATATACCGCCTTTCTGAGGTTTTTGCAACTACATTCAAAGCGGTTTACATATATTCAGGTACTTATTTTGTACCAGGGGCAATGGAGGGTTAAGTGACTTGCCAAGAGTCACAAGGGGCTGCAGTGGGAATCTAACTCAGTTCCCCAGGATCAAAGTCCACTGCACTAAACACTAGGCTACTCCTCCACTCATCCAGTCTCTCCAACAGTCACACTGATTATCAATTCAAGATTAAATGAACAATGAATGTGATATTATATACTTGATCATAGTCTTTCTTTGGTGTTTCTGGTACATAGACCGTAGATTCCGCCCGGCTCTGTCCTTATGTTCCAACTACTGGAGTTGCTGTCAAAGCCCACTCCAGCCTATCTGAATCCGTCTTGTCATTTGTGGGACACAGACTGTAAAGGTCTTTCTGGCACTATCCTCACATTTCAAATTACTGGAGTTTCTGTTGAAGCTCTCTCCAGCCCATCCTAACCTGATTGCTATATGTGGGCCTCGGATCGTTGAGTCTGACGTCGGTGCTGGGCAAAATGGTAGAGACTATTATTAAGAACAAAATTACAGAGCACATTCAAAAGCATGGATTAATGAGACAAAGTCAATATGGATTTAGTGAAGGGAAATCTTGCCTCACCAGTCTACTACATTTCTTTGAAGGGGTGAACAAACATGTGGATAAAGGTGAGCCGGTTGATATTGTGTATCTGGATTTTCACAAGGCGTTTGACAAAGTACCTCATGAAAGACTCCAGACGAAATTGGAGAGTCATGGGATAGGAGGTAGTGTTCTGTTGTGGATTAAAAACTGGTTAAAAGATAGAAAACAGAGAGTAGGGTTAAATGGTCAGTATTTTCAATGGAGAAGGGTAGTTAGTGGGGTTCCCCAAGTTTCTGTGCTGGGACTGCTGCTTTTTAACATATTTATAAATGACCTAGAGATGGGAGTAACTAGTGAGGTAATTAAATTTGCTGATGACACAAAGTTATTCAAAGTCGTTAAATCACGGGAGGATTGTGAAAAATTACAAGAGGACCTTAAGAGACTGGGAGATTGGATGTCTAAATGGCAGATGACATTTAATGTGAGCAAGTGCAAAGTGATACATGTGGGAAGAGGACCTTAAGAGACTGGGAGATTGGATGTCTAAATGGCAGATGACATTTAATGTGAGCAAGTGCAAAGTGATACATGTGGGAAAGAGGAGCCCGAATTATAGCTACGTCATGCAAGGTTCCACGTTAGGAGTCACGGAACAAAAAAGGGATCTAAGTGTCGTCGTTGATGATACGTTTAAACCTTCTGCTCAGTGTGCTGCTGCGGCTAAGAAAGCAAATAGAATGTTAGGTATTATTAAGAAATATGGGCATCGGATTTTATCACATACTTGGGAGTGAAGATTCCTACAGACTTAGCCAGATTGTATACTTTAAATATTGAGCCACTGAAGATTAAGACAGCAGAGACGAACCTTTATGTAAGGAAAGTAAATAAAAGCAAGAGAAAAAGGAAACCGATATGGTTCTCCAAGCAAGTGGCTGAGAAAATAAAGGCTAAAGAGTTGGCGTTCCAGAAATACACAAAAACTAAAGAAAAGGAACACAAGGAAGAATACAGGATGAAACTGAAAGAAGCCAAGAGAGAGATACGTCTGGCAAAAGCGGAAGAACAAATGGTTAGAAATGTAAGGAGGGTGACAAAAATTTCTTCAGGTATATAAGTGAAAGGAGAATGACTAAAAAGGGAATTGTGAGACTAAAAGATACTGCGAACCGCTATGTGGATAATGATGAAGAAAAAGCAAATTTGCTAAATAGATACTTTTGTTCTGTTTTCACAGAAGAAAATCCTGGAGAAGGACCGCGATGGACTGCAAAAAGTACAAATGAGATTGAAGTGGATAGAGCACCGTTCACGGAAAAGAGTGTGTATGAACATCTTGAAAAGCTAAAGGTGGATAAAGCCATGGGACCGGATGGGATCCACCCCAGGATATTGAGGGAGCTCAGAGAGGTTCTGGCGGGTCCTCTTAAAGATTTGTTTATCATATCCTTGCAGACGGGAGAGGTTCCGAGGGATTGGAGAACGGCGGAGGTGGTCCCTCTTCACAAGAGTGGTGATAGGGAAGAAGCTGGAAATTACAAGCCGGTAAGCCTCACTTTGGTTATTGGAAAAGTAATGGAAGCGATGCTGAAGGAAAGGATAGTGAATTTCCTGGAAGCCAATAAGTTGCAAGATCCGAGACAACATGGTTTTACCAAAGGGAAATCGTGCCAAATGAATCTCATTGAGTTCTTTGATTGGGTGACAGGAGAACTGAATCAGGGACGAGCTATGGACGTAATCTACTTAGATTTCAGCAAAGCTCTTGACACGGTTCCCCACAGGAGGCTCTTAAATAAACTGGATGGGCTGAAGATAGGACCCGAAGTGGTGATTAGGAACTGGTTGACGGACAGAAGCCAGAGGGTGGTGGTGAATGGAATTCGCTCGGAGGAGGGAAAGGTGAGTAGTGGTGTGCCTCAGGGATCGGTGCTGGGACCGATTCTGTTCAATATATTTGTGAGTGACATTGCCGAAGAGTTAGAAGGTAAAGTTTGCCTATTTGCAGATGATACTAAGATCTGTAACAGAGTGGACACCCGGGAGGGAGTGGAAAACATGAAAAAGGATCTGAGGAAGCTAGAAGAATGGTCTACGGTTTGGCAATTAAAATTCAATGCGAAGAAATGCAAATTGATGCACTTAGGGAATAGAAATCATCGGGAGATGTATGTGTTAGGCGGGGAGAATCTGATAGGTACGGATGGGGAGAGGGATCTTGGGGTGATAGTATCTGAGGATCTAAAGGCGAAGAAACAGTGTGACAAGGCGGTGGCCGTAGCTAGAAGGTTGTTAGGCTGTATAGAGAGAGGTGTGACCAGCAGAAGAAAGGAGGTGTTGATGCCCCTGTATAAGTCATTGGTGAGGCCCCACCTAGAGTATTGTGTTCAGTTTTGGAGGCCGTACCTTGCGAAGGATGTAAAGAGAATTGAAACGGTGCAAAGAAAAGCTACGAGAATGGTAAGGGATTTGCGTTACAAGACGTATGAGGAGAGACTTGCTGACCTGAACATGTATACTCTGGAAGAAAGGAGAAACAGGGGTGATATGATACAGACGTTCAAATATTTGAAAAGTATTAATCCACAAACGAACCTTTTCCGGAGGTGCGAAGGCGGTAGAACGAGAGGACATGAAATGAGATTGAAGGGGGGCAGACTCAAGAAAAATGTCAGGAAGTATTTTTTCACGGAGAGAGTAGTGGATACTTGGAATGCCCTCCCGCGGGAGGTGGTGGAAATGAAAACGCTAACAGAATTCAAACACGCGTGGGATAAACATAAAGGAATCCTGTTCAGAAGGAATGGATCCTAAGGAGCTTAGCCGAGATTGGGTGGCAGAGCCGGAGGCGGGGATAGTGCTGGGCAGACTTATACGGTCTGTGCCCTGAAGAGGACAGGTACAAATCAAAGTAGGGTATACACAAAAAGTAGCACATATGAGTTTATCTTGTTGGGCAGACTGGATGGACCATGCAGGTCTTTTTCTGCCGTCATTTACTATGTTACCCAGAAACATTCTCCTCGAGATTCTATAAAGGGTGAAGATCCCAGTCAGCGACCCAAATAATTAGTTAATGGAATCCAATGATTTAATTATTGGAGTAACAAGCACTTAATTGGCACTAATTGTAATTCGGGCACCTAAACTGGATCACGTGCAACTCAAAATGAGGCATGCCCATGGGAGGGGCATGAGTGGGTCAGAGGTGTTCACAAAAGATGCACACAATGTTACAGAACAGAGATCTGCGCGCCAGGATTTACACCAGCTTTTAGCTGGCGTAAGTACTTGCGCCAACGCTATTCTATAAAGAGCAGTCATTCCAGAGCACCGTTTATATTGTTGTGTGCACCTAATTTTCAGTGCCATTTTTAGAATTCCCCCTTCTGTGCACTCTTTGTGTGTGCTTTATCTCTATAATTACTGGGCACACTGTTTTTGTATTAAGCTGTGTATGCTTTCTCTCCAGAGATATTCTGTGCGCTCTCTCTTTTTCTTCCATAAAATACTCTGTAGATTTTCTTTTACTGAACTATGTGCAATGCTCTCGCCAGAAAAAACTGTATGGATGTTATTTTTACTGAACTCTCTGCAGTTTTGCTGGGAGGAATGTGTCTGGCTAAGTAAACAGGGGTGGTACAGGGTGTTATGGGGGGGGGGGGCTGAGTGGTGGTGAACGCTTAGCTCAGTAAGGAGAGACTGTTTATAATGTTACCTGAGAATGTGGGGAAGGGATCCTACTTCTGTAAAATGATACGAACAGCTCTTGTCCTGGAATTTTCATGTCTATGCTCATGCAAGCTGAAATCTTTTGCATCCTAACGTCTAATTATTTGTTTTCTTCCAAAAGATGCCAGAGAAGATGGAGAGAATTTCACAGTGTTGTCTCTTCCTTATGATTATCTCAGGAACCATGGCCACAGCAGGTGAGTGTTGTCACTGAGTGCCCCAAACAAAGCATGATAGTCAAAGCTTCAATGGACTGAGGAAAGTTCTGGCCCTTTATTTTCCATTTTTGGGGGGAGGGGGGGAGGGATGGAGAAGCAATTCCACTAGGCTAGAACTTTTGTAAAATCTAGAAACTAGATTTTTGACTAGCCAAGAATCTGTCAATAATAGGTGGTGGGCTCACATTTACTGTATCTCAGTAGTCTAATATACAACATTAACACCTGCGTTCTCTTTGACCATTCAAGTGTATCATTTCACAGTATTTTTAGTAATCTTTTAACTGGAAGTGAATGTGAGGCTCCGGCTCCATACCTTACAGTTCTCACACTTTGAGAACTTTTCCCTTTGTCCTACTCTTTTTCCTTGTTCCCAGGATTATCAGTTACCGAGAGGCCAATTGAGTGTTTTTTAGTGTGGGAGGGGGTTGGTGACCACTGGGGGAGTACGGGGAGGTCATCCCCGATTCCTTCCGGTGGTCATCTGGTCAGTTGGGGCACCTTTTTGAGGCTTGGTTGTGAAAATAAAAGGACCAAGTAAACCCCGCGAAATACTGCTTTTGAGCAGGGACCGTCCTTATTTGTTAATTTGTACAGCGCTGCATAACCCTAGTAGCACTCTAGAAATGTTAAGTAGTAGTAGTAGTAGTAGTTAATGCCACTTTTTTTTCCCATTATCCACGAAAGCTGGCCATCTGGTAGCCACGCCCATGCCCGCTCATGTCCCTCCTTCGCTACGCCGCCGACACGCCTCCTTGAACTTTCGCCGGCGAGGCGATGGGAAAGCGGTGATGCTGTCAAAAAAGCCACTTTCGATTATACCGATTTGGCCGCTTTTGAGAGATTGCCGGCCATCTCCCGATTTATGTCGGGAAATGGCCGGCGATCACTTTCGAAAATAAGCCTGTTAGCGGACTTTAAAAAAGGGTTGGATGGCTTCCTGGAGGAATGTTATAGAATAGACGTGGGAATAATCCACTATTTCTGGGATGGGCTGGACAAATTGTTTGTTCTTTTGCTCGCTGTCAGAGACAGGGTACTGGGCTCGATGGATAAAGCCATGGGACCGCGGCAGCGTTAGTGAGAAGGAGGCGGCGCTCCCCCGCCCTGACGTGTCTTGCCTTCGCTGTGTCCCGCCTTCTTCTGACGTCAGAAATGACGTCAGAAGAAGGCGGAACCGAGCGAAGGGAAGATACGTCGGGGCGGCCGGGGGAGCGCCGCCGCCTCCTTCTCACTATCGCTGCCTACGCTGCCACGCGCCGGAGAGGTAAATTTAAACAAGAAAAAAAAGGATCTGGGGAGAAGAGGGCGAGGTAAGCATGGTGCGGCGGGGCGCCCCCCCAGAGGATGGCGCCCTCCTGCCATGCTTACCTCGCTTACCGCGTCGGCTCGGCCCTGGCTAAGTACATGCTAATTGATTAGCCTGTGAACATGCCCACATCCAAAAATTGTCATGAGACACCTCAGTATGTCCCACAGTAAGCCATTTTTTGCTTAGTAAAAGGCCCCCATAATGTTATCTAGTTGGAATTTGACTGCTTCCAAAGTACGAGATTTTATTGCACCTTTAAAGATAAACAAATCTTCTAGGTTTGTTTCTGTTCCTTGGCATTCTTCTCACTTACGAGAACTGAAATGTACCTGTCAATTATGGAGACAGCACATCAGATCATACAAACAAGAAGTAGTTACTATGCTGATCTGACTTGATTTCTTCATTCAGATTACGAAAATTAGGGGTCCTTTTACCAAGCTGTGGTCAAATTGGCCCTGCGCTAGCGACAAGGGCCGTTTTTGCTGCATGCTGTGGCCCTTTTTACTGCAGCAGGTAAAAAAGGCTGAAAATAGCCATGGCCATGCAATAAGATTGCTCTTACCGTGAGGCCATGCAAGGGGGAGCACTTACTGCCACCCATTAAGGTGAGGTGGCAGTAAGGGCTCCCATGCTAAAAATTACAGCCCTATTTCCCCAGGGCGGGAAATGGCATGCGCTGGGGCTGGAACTACCACGCTGGGCTTACTGCAGCTTTGTAAAAGGGTCATAAGTATATAAGTACTGCCATAGTGGGACAGACCGAAGGTCAATCAAGCCCAGCATCCTGTTTCCAACAGTGGCCAATCTGGGTTACGAGTACCTGGCAAGATCCCAAAACAGTACAATACATTTTATGCTGCTTATCCTAGAAAGAAACAGTGGATTTTCCAAAGTCCATCTTAATAATGGCTTATGGACTTTTCTTTTAGGAAGCTATTCAAACCTTTTTAAAACCCCACTAAGTTAACTGTTTTTACTACATCCTCCGGCAATGAATTCCAAAGGTTAATTACACTAGCCCCAGCCACTAGCCCCTGGTAGGCAGATCTCTACGGTCTATGCCCTGAAAATGGCAGATACAAATCAAAGTCAGATATACACATAAAGTAGCACATTGGAGTTTATCTTGTTGGGCAGACTGGATGGACCATACAGGTCTTTCTCTGTCGTCATCTACTATGTTACTATCCAGCTTATTTTCGAAAGTGATCGCAGGCCATCTTCCGACATAAATTGGGAAATGGCCAGCGATCTCCTGAACCCGGCCAAATCGGTATAATTGAAAGCCGATTTTTTGACACCCTCGCCGCTTTCCTGTCGCAGAAGTGGCCAAACCTCAAGGGGGCGTGTCGGCAGTGTACCGAAGGCGGGACGTGGGCGTGCTTACGAGATGGCCGGCTTCACCTGATAATGGAAGAAATAAAAACGGCAATGACTAGCATTTCGCCGGCTTCACTTGGTCCCTTTTTATTCACAACCAAGCCTCAAAAAGGTGCCCCAACTGACCAGATGACCACCGCAGGGAATCGGGGATGATCTCCCCTGACTCCCCCAGTGGTTACCAACCACCTCCCACCCTAAAAAAACAAAACTTTACAACATTTTTTTGCCAGCCTCTGACAGCAGTACGCAGGTCCCTGGAGCAGTTTTAGTGGGTGCAGTGCACTTCAGGCAGGTGGACTCAGGCCCATCACCCCTACCTGTTACACTTGTGGTGGTATATGTTGAGCCCTCCAAAACTCCCCAAAACCCACTGTACCCACATGTAGGTGCCCCCCCTGCACCCCTTAGGGCTATGGTAGTGGTGTAGAGTTGTGGGGAGTGGGTTTTTGGAGGGGATATGGGGGTTCAGCACCCAAGGGAAGGGAGCTATGCACCTGGGAGCTATTTTTAAATGTTTTTTTTTTATAAGTGCCCCCTAGGGTACCCGGTTGATGTCCTGGCATGTGAGGGGGGGCCAGTGCACTACAAATGCTGGCTCCTCCCATGACCAAATGCCTTGGATTTGGCCGGGTTTGAGATCGCCGGCATTAGTTTCCATTATCTGCGAAAACCGATGCCGGCCATCTCAAACCCGGCCAGCTCTGACATTTGGCTGGGACCAACCATATTAATGAATAAAAAGATGGCCGGCCATCTTTTTCGAAAATACGGTTCACTCTGCCCACTTGCAGAGCCGGCCCCGGAGATGGCCGTCCATAGAGATGGCCGGCGCCGTTCGATTATGCCCCTCGTTACTATGTTACTATGTTATGCTGAGTGAAGAAATATTTTCTCTGATTTGTTTTAAATTTACTACTTTGTAGCTTCATTGCATGCCCCCTAGTCCTAGTAGTTTTGGAAAGAGTAATCAAGCGATTCATGTGTACCTGTTCCGCTCCACTATTTTATAGACCTCTATCATATCTCCCCTCAGTCAATTTTTCTCAAAGCTGAAGAGCCCTAGCCGCCTTAGCCTGTCCTCATAGGAAAGTCATCCCATCCCCTTTATCATTTTTGTCAACATTCTCTGTACCTTTTCTAATTCCACTAAATCTTTTTTGAGATGCGTTGACCAGAATTGCACACAGTATATGAGGTGCAGTCACACCATGGAGCAATACAAAGGCATGATAACATCCTCAATTTTGTTTTCCATTCCTTTCCTAATAATACCTTTTCTTTGTTGCCACCACACACTGAGCAGAGGGTTTCAACGTAACATCAATGATGACACCTAGACCCCTTTCCTGTTTGGTAACTTCTAATATGGAACTTTGTATCATGTAACTAGCTCTTAATAATATTACCTATCCACACATCTCCATTATTCTGCATCTCTTTTATTCTGCTAAGATTTACCTGTTTCTCTCTACACTTTGCTTTGTAATCCTATTTACTATGTAAGCCGCATTAAACCTGCTATGAGTGGGAAAGTGCAGGGTCCAAATGTAATAAATAAATAAATATAGTTCAGGTTTCTCTTTCCTAGTTCTAGGTTAGTTCCCACCTAGGACAATTCCCACCACACTAGGTATCACGTTTCCTGGCTGTTCTGAGCATGGGCACTGGCGGCCATCTTGGAGAGGGCCTGTTAGGCCAGGGCAGCCATCTTGGAGGTGGCAGCTGCAGGAAGGAAGCCCTTATTTGGTCGCAGGGTGTTCCCGATGGGGGCTGCCATCTTGTTTTCAGCTGTGCCTGGTTGAGCCTGATTCCTTCCTATTTAAGGCTCTGCCCTCAGTCTATCAGTGCTTCGGCTTCTACTCGGTTCGCTGACTAGTAGCAGTGCTTTGGATCTTCTTCTGACGGATTCCTGGTTCTGACCTCCGCCTGTTCCTGGACCTGCTTCTGACCGCTGCCTGGTACTGACCACTGCCTGTTCCTGGACCTGCTTCTGACCGCTGCCTGGTACTGACCACTGCCTGTTCCTGGACCTGCTTCTGACCGCTGCCTGGCGTTGACCTGTTGCCTAGCCCTGGTTTGTTGTTACCTGCTGCTTGGTCTAACCCTGTGGACTTTGTGCTGGACTTTGTTCTCTCTGTTGCTGGCTGCCCAAACTCAGGGGCTCAACTCCTGGGGAACGGTGGGAGGCACAGGGAGGACTCAGGGTTTTGGCCGACAGCCCGGTGAGGGTTTCCTTCATCGTGCTCAAGGGCTCACCTCTCCTTGGAGATACATTACACTAGGGAGGACAATTCCCACGCATAACTAAAAAAAAAAAATACAAAAGCCACTAGGACAATTAATCTCCTTCCCCTTCCAGAGCATCTAGGGGGGCAAAGCCTCCCCAAACATCACATTTTACACATCTCTTTCCCCTTCCAGACTTGAAGTTCAAACTGCACCCTGCCTACAACTAAACTAAAAAAAAAGATTTTAAATGCTCCTAAATAAGTAAATAAATAAATAGATAGAAACTCTGAATGCCGCCCACAACACGTGCTAGGTGTAATAATAATCAGTCCCTGAAAATGACACGCTCTTGTTATACTCCCTCTGTTTACATCCGTATGCTGGCGCTGCATAAATGATCCTCTCAGCGCCACAACCCCAGTGCCGTCCTGCTTTCTTAACCTCCTGTAACCATTGAAAAAAAGCAGCACCTCACACTCGCACAGCACGATGTGACATACCGCCATGGTTCATGGGGGAAAAGTTGTCGATAGCAGAATGAAAAGAACATATGGTGGTGGAAAATGACTAGGTGGGAAAAGTCCTGGGTGTGAATTATCCCCCTTAGGTGGGAATTTTCCCAGTGGGAATAGCCCTAGGTGGAAACTGTCCTGGGGGGGGGAATTGGTGGGTGGGAACTGTCCGGATGGGAACTCACCGGATACCCTCTTTCCCACATACATCACTTTGCACTTGCTCACATTAAACGTTATCTGCCATTTGGATGCCCAGTCTCCCAGTCTTGTAAGGTCTTCTTATAATTTATCACAATCCTCTTGCAATTTAACAACTTTAAATAACCTTGTGTCATCAGCAAATTTAATTACTTCACTAGTTACTCCCATCTCTAGGTCATTTATAAATATGTTAAAAAGCAGCAATCCCAGCACAGACCCATGGGGAACCCCACTATCTACCCTTCTCCATTGAGAATACTGACCATTTAACCCTACTCTCTGTTTTCTATCTTTTAATCCACAGTAGAACACTACCTCTTATCCCATGACTCTCCAATTTCCTCTGGAGTCTTTCATGAGGTACTTTTGTCAAACATGTTCTGAAAATCCAGATACACAATATCAACCGGCTCACTTTTATCCACATGTTTGTTTACCCCTTCAAAGAAATGTAATAGATTGGTGAGGCAAGATTTCCCTTCACTAAATCCATTTTGGCTTTGTCTCATTATTCCATGCTTTTGAATGGTTCCATGCTTTTTGAATGCTTTTGAATTCCATGCGACCGCACCTTGAGTATTGTGTTCAATTCTGGTCGCCGCATCTCAAGAAAGATATAGTAGAATTGGAAAAGGTGCAGCGAAGGGCGACTAAAATGATAGCGGGGATGGGACGACTTCCCTATGAAGAAAGACTAAGGAGGCTAGGGCTATACAGCTTGGAGAAGAGACGGCTGAGGGGAGACATGATAGAGGTATATAAAATAATGAGTGGAGTGGAACAGGTGGATGTGAAGCTTCTGTTCACGCTTTCCAAAAATACTAGGACTAGGGGGCATGCGATGAAACTACAGTGTAGTAAATTTAAAACAAATCGGAGAAAATTTTTCTTCACCCAACGTGTAATTAAACTCTGGAATTCGTTGCTGGAGAAAGTGGTGAAGGCGGTTAGCTTAGCAGAGTTTAAAAAGGGGTTGGACGGTTTCCTAAAGGACAAGTCCATAAACCGCTACTAAACGGACTTGGAAAAATCCAAAATTCCAGGAATAACATGTATAGAATGTTTGTACGTTTGGGAAGCTTGCCAGGTGCCCTTGGCCTGGATTGGCCGCTGTCGTGGACAGGATGCTGGGCTCGATGGACCCTTGGTCTTTTCCCAGTATGGCATTACTTATGTACTTAATATGCTCTTTATATAGTTTCTATCATTATGCTCGGCACCGACATCAGGCTCCTTAGTTTGTTTTGTTAGAAATGTAACTTCACTATCTAGCCCTGTTTCCTTAATGGAGGGCTAACAACCAAACGAATAGGATCTTGCAAATTAGTTTTCAGATAAGTTAAATATAATTGGACAAGAATCAAGTAATGAGCAATCTGCTGCTTGTAAATCTCAGTTGATGCAGTTCTTTATTGAAGATGGAGTATTTGCTGACCTTTTGTGGTCTACATTTGATCAAATTACTGATGTTGAAGAAAAATCATTGTTATCCTGACTCTTCATCTCATTGTACTTAAGACTATATATAACCCTCCTTTAGAAATTAAGTGGATTGTTTTTTTGTGAATTGTACCTTGGTCTAGTGTTTCCCTTCATCTATAGGCACTATAATTTTAATACCTATTCCTAAATCACATGTTCTAGATTTAACTAAACCTAGTGTCCCGTCCCGGGCTCTTACCTGGCGGCCCGCAGTAGGGGGCGAGGACCAGCGGAGGCCGCGGGATCCGGGGCGGCGAGGAGGAGCCGCCGACAGGGCCGGCGCTGCCGCGGGCCGCTCCGAGGCCGGCGATCCGCGGGAGCAAGCGCCGGCCTCGGAGAAGGAGATACGCCAGCCAAGATGGCGGCGGCGTCCTCCTCGTTGAAGCGGACCAGCGAACCAGCACCGCCTACTCACGCCGGATTGGCACATCGACCAGGAGACCCCGCCCGCCGGGCAGGTGGGCCAATCCAGGCCTCCTCTGCCTGCCTGCCTGGGCTCCAGCTGTTGGAAGGGGAAGGACGGGCGGGGGATTTAAACCACGAAACGGAAGGGGTCCAGTGCTTCCGTTTTGTTCGTCAGAAGCCGACACAGTGGACCTCGGAGTGTTGCCACCTCCAGAGACTGTGTTCCTCTTCAGCTAGCCATCCTGCTAGCCTTTCCTGCAGTGTTGTGCCTCCAGCTAGCCGTCCTGCTAGCCCTTCTGCGGAGACAGTGACTTCTGCTAGCCGTCCTGCTAGCCCCCTTCAGAGCCTGTGTCTTCTTCAGCTAGCCGTCCTTGCTAGCCTCCCGAGCATTTGAAGTTCCTGAGGAGACCAAGGAGATCCACCCTATGTTAAATCCAGCATGTCTTAGTGCGGCTACAGGGGAAGTCGCGCCGACCAAGGAGTTAGTGCCGGCCGCCGACCGAGAAAGAATAATGCAATGGGGACACTCATCTAGATGGGCCGGGCATTTCGGGTATCAGAAGACCCTCCGGTTCATTGCTAGACAGTATTAATGGCCGCATATGAGGCGGGATATTCTCCAATTTGTTACTTCGTGCCCTGTGTGTGCACGGACTAAGCCACTAGTTGGGCCCCCCGTGGGGGACCTGCAACCACTGCCCATACCGACCGCTCCCTGGACGGAATTATCCATGGATTTCATCACCGACCTCCCCCGCTCCCGGGGTCACACCGTGATTTGGGTCGTGGTAGACCGTTTCTCTAAAATGGCTCATTTTGTTCCATTACCGAGCCTTCCATCGGCGGCCTCTTTAGCACAGTACTTCATTCAGCACATTTTTCGGTTACATGGGCTGCCCAGTCGGATCGTCAGTGACCGAGGACCCCAATTCACCTCACGCTTCTGGAGAGCCTTGTGCACGGCTTTGGGGGTAGAGACTCACTTTTCATCCTCCTACCACCCCCAAACCAACGGCATGGTCGAGAGGATTAACCAGACATTGAAAGGATTCTTGCGGGCATTTGTCAACAAACGTCAAGATAACTGGGCCTCTCTGCTTCCATGGGCCGAGTTTGCATATAACCAGAGTGACCATTCATCCTCAGGACACTCTCCGTTCTTCTTGGTATACGGACGACATCCTCGGCTTCCAGGGCCGTTCCCTTCTCCAGCTCTAGCCCCCGTGGGGAACCAAACCCTAGCTGATCTGCAGAAGGTCTGGGAGATGGCCCGGGAACAACTACAGAAAACAGCTGCCAAAGATAAAGTCTTTGCAGACCGCCACCGGCGATCCGCCCCAGTGCTCCAGCCGGGGCAGAAGGTATGGTTAAGCACAAAGTACCTGAGACTCCGGGTGCCCTCCCGGAGGCTGGGACCTCGGTACATTGGACCTTTTGCCATCCAAGAACGAATTGGAACAGTAACGTACCGGTTGCGGTTACCGAGGACCCTACGAGTGCACAACGCCTTCCACATCTCCTTATTGAAGAAATTTCGTGGGTCCAGATGGCACCCTCACCAATCCGAGGATGAAGCTCTCGAGGTTACTCCTGATCCGGAGTATGAAGTAGAGGAGGTGCTAGATTCAAGGAAGCGGCGGGGAAGGCTGTATTATTTGTTATCCTGGAAATATTTTGGTCCCGAAGACAACTCCTGGGAACCCGCTGCGAATGTACATGCTCCAGAATTGGTCAAAGCCTTCCACGCCCGATATTCTTCCAAACCCGGGCCCAGGGAGAAGGGGGCATCCGGGGAGGATACTGTCCCGTCCCGGGCTCTTACCTGGCGGCCCGCAGTAGGGGGCGAGACCAGCGGAGGCCGCGGGATCCAGGGCGGCGAGGAGGAGCCGCCGACAGGGCCGGCGCTGCCGCGGGCCGCTCCGAGGCCGGCGATCCGCGGGAGCAAGCGCCGGCCTCAGAGAAGGAGATACGCCGGCCAAGATGGCGGCGCCGGCGGCGTCGTCCTCCTCGTTGGAGTGGACCAGCGAACCAGCACTGCCTACTCGCGCCGGATTGGCGCATCGACCAGGAGACCCCGCCCGCCGGGCAGGTGGGCCAATCCAGGCCTCCTCTGCCTGCCTGGGCCGGGGGGATTGGCTCCAGCTGTTGGAAGGGGAAGGACGGGCGGGGGATTTAAACCACGAAACGGAAGGGGTCCAGTGCTTCCGTTTCGTTCGTCAGAAGCCGACACAGTGGACCTCGGAGTGTTGCCACCTCCAGAGACTGTGTTCCTCTTCAGCTAGCCGTCCTGCTAGCCTTTCCTGCAGTGTTGTGCCTCCAGCTAGCCGTCCTGCTAGCCCTTCTGCGGAGACAGTGACTTCTGCTAGCCGTCCTGCTAGCCCCCTTCAGAGACTGTGTCTTCTTCAGCTAGCCGTCCTGCTAGCCCCCTTCAGAGACTGTGTCTTCTTCAGCTAGCCGTCCTGCTAGCCCCCTTCAGAGACTGGGTCTTCTTCAGCTAGCCGTCCTTGCTAGCCACCTCCAGAGACTGTGTTCCTCTTCAGCTAGCCGTCCTGCTAGCCTTTCCTGCAGTGTTGTGCCTCCAGCTAGCCGTCCTGCTAGCCCTTCTGCGTAGACAGTGACTTCTGCTAGCCGTCCTGCTAGCCCCCTTCAGAGACTGTGTCTTCTTCAGCTAGCCGTCCTGCTAGCCCCCTTCAGAGACTGTGTCTTCTTCAGCTAGCCGTCCTTGCTAGCCACCTTCAGAGACTGTGCCTTCTCGGAGTGCTAGCCGCCTCTGCTAGTCCTCCCTTAAAGACTGCGTTCTGAATACCAGCCAGGTCAGCCGTCACCCCGCGGTTCCAGCAGTCCTGCTGGCCGCCTGCAGCTGAGGGCTCAACCCTCGGTGAACGGCGGTTGTCGCGGGTGAAGATTCGGGGTGCTCGGCTGTCCTCTGGGGCCTTGCGGGGCCTTAGGGAACCTGAGGGCTCACCAACAGAAACACAACAGAAACAGTACAGGACACCTAGTACTTTTAGACACATTGCAAATATCTCTCTGTTTACTGTTCCTTGGCTCTCTATTTTGTCTGGGACAACAGCCACGAGCATTAAAAAGATACATGAAAGAGATACTGGAAATACCGGAATCCAATTATCCTCCATTTACTCAGTCTTATTATATTCCACAAAAAGAGAAAGTTACGCAAATACAACAATCACCTTTGAATATAACAGACTTTCTTGAAACATCAATTACAGAGCAGACAACGACAGCAACATTGGTTGCAGCCGTAGCTCTGCTACCGGATAAGCAGTGTATTTTCAGACTTTTCTTTCGACATAGTTATTCTTGGGACATAAAGTATTATTGTTCCCTGATGTTGCAAGGGACACCCAAAGAAAGAGGAAACAATTCCTCTTGTTAAAACCAGCTGTTTTACAACTAGGAGGAACTTTTTACTTAAAATTTCCATGCAAGTGTATTGTGAATTATAATTCCCTTAAATATGTGTTTATGGATCCAAGTCAACTGTCCGCATTCGTGGCTTCAAAAAATGCTATTGGAGTTAAATGAAAATTGTTTTTGTACTAGCCTTGCTATATGCTAGATTGCTTTGTTCCTTTTTCCTGTTTTCTCCACCTTAATCTTGGAATTTATATAATGAGGACTTAAATGTTATTATTTCATATTGTTGATTATAGTGTATAAATATTTCTTTGACATTTGTGAAGTTATAACATTTCTTATACAAGATTATTCTTGGAAATGTAAGTTGAAATTGTAAAATAAAATAAATAAAATAAAAAAAGCTGCTTTCTCTGCCCCACCAACCCCTTCCTCCAGGCAGAGCTTATTCCAAACTTGGAAAGGGCTATGAATCCTTACCCTATGAAGAATCCTGAGGATCTCCAGTGCTTGGTTCTGTCTTAACTTCTTTTTAACCTATTTATAAGCCACAATTATTCAATCAAACAGGATTTCATTTCATTTTTATGCAGATAATACCCTACTACTTTTCCCAACAAACGCTTTAAAATCCATCCATTGGTCCTCTTCAAGATTGTTTGAAGTTAGCCCATTAGTGCCCAATGTTCCCATATGGGCACTTATTATGGGAACATTGGGCACTAATGGGTTAATCTCAAAGTGCCTCTCTGAGCATAAATTAGTCCTGAATAAACAAAAAACAGTGGCCTGCTGGTTTACTGGAGGTCTTCCTATTCCCATTATTACTTTAAATCTTTTGGGGATTTCTATTTTACCTATAGATTCTTTTCATTATTTAGGAATTATTCTTGACTCTCAGCTCACTTTCTCTCCTGATATCTAATGTATGCAAGAGTGGTTTCTTCGTTTGGCGATTGCGGTTGGTTCGATGCTATTTTGACCCTGACACATTTCATTCTCTTAGGGCCCTATTTACTAAGGTGCACTAGTGTTTTTAGCTCGTGCTATAAATTAGTGTGGGCTAACCGTGTAGACACCCATAGGAATATTATGTGTACTTACACGGTTTGCGCATGCTAAAAACACTAGCGCACCTCTAGCGTGGCTTAGTAAGCAGGGCCCTTATTCTTTATTAGTCACTAGGCTAGATTATTGTAATATCATATATTTGGGTTGTTCTCATGCTAACTTTAAAAAACTCCAATTTATACAAAATACAGCCATCAGAGTACCACGTCACGTTCAGAAATCTGACCATGTCTCTCTGCTACTTCAAAAGCATCACTGCAGTGGCGTAGGAAGGGGGGGGGGGCGGTGGGGCGGTCCGCCCCGGGTGCACGCCGCTGGGGGGTGTCGGCGCCTCGCTGGTTCCTTGCTCTCTCTGCCCCAGAACAGGTTACTTCCTGTTCCGGGGCAGAGAGAGCAAGGAACCAGCGAGGCGCCGACACCCCCCCAGCGGTGTGCTCTCGGCAGATTGTCCCGCCCCTCACCGCCTTCCAGGTATGTTCTCGCGGGCGGGGGGGGTGTTGCGCTACGGAGGGGGGAGGGTGCGTCGCACTGCACCCGGGGGGGGGGGGTGCGCAGCGGCGACCCGCCCCGGGTGTCAGCTGCCCTCGCGACGCCACTGCATCACTGGCATAGTGTTTAAACTATTAACTCTCACTTTTAAGGCCCATAGGACTGGTCTTCCTATATTCTCCTCTCTGTCTTCTTCATTCTATCAATGATCATCGTCTGGTGCTTCCTAGCCCCAAATCTGCTCAGCTGGAATCTCCCAGATGTCATGCTTTTTTTCTTCACAGCCCCCTTCTTTGGAATTCCCTCACCCTAAACATCCATTCAGAATTATCTTTTAAGAATTTTTAAGTCTGCCATAAAAACATGGCTTTTCCATCAAGCTTTCAACCCTACATAAGATTCTTTCCTATTGGGTTATTGTAGTTCCTTTCCTCCTGAGGAATTTTTGTTTTTAGATTGTAAACTGCTTAGATCTATGAGTTAGTTTAGGCGATATAGAGGGGGATAATCGAACGGGGACGCCCATCTCCATGGTCGCCCATCTCTGAGGACGGGGACGCGAAGGGGCGGGACAGACCGTATTATCGAAAAAGGTGGGCGACCATCTTTTCTTTCGATAATACGGTTGGTGCCGGCCAAATGCCTAGGATTTGGGCGGATTTGAGATGGTCGGCATCGGTTTTCAGCAATAATGGAAACCGAAGCAGGCCATCTCAAAAACGATCAAATCCAAGCCCTTTGGTTGTGGGAGGGGCCAGGATTTGTAGTGCACTGGTCCCCCCTCACATGCCAGGACACCAGCCTGGCATCCTAGGGGGCACTTTTAAAAATTAAAAAAAAAAACACATTAAAAATACCTCCCAGGTGCATAGCTTCCTTACCTTGGGTGCTGAGCCCCACAAAACCCACTCCCCACAACTCTACACCATTACCATAGCACTTATGGATGAAGGGGGGCACCTAGATGTGGGTGCAGTGGGTTTTGGGGGGGGGGTTGGAGGACTCCCATTTACCAGCACAAGTGGAACAGGTAGGGGGGGGATGGGCCTGGGTCCACCTGCCTGAAGTGCACTGCACCCACTAAAAACTGCTCCAGGGACCTGCAAACTGCTGTCATGGAGCTGGGTATGACATTTCAGGCTGGCATAGAGGCTGGCAAAAAATGTTTTCAAAGTTTGTTTTTTTTTGGTTGGGGGGGGGTTAGTGACCACTGGGGGAGTCAGGGGAAGTCATCCCGATCCCTCCGGTGGTCATCTGGGCAGTTTGGGCACTTTTTTGGTCCAAAAAAAGCGGATCAAATTCTCGCTATGGCCGCCCTTCTTTTTTCCATTATCGGCCGAGGGCGCCCATCTCTTAAGCACGCCCCGGCACTCCCCTGTTCCGCTTCGCTACCCTTCCGACTCACCACCGGGAATTTTGTTCGTCCCCATGACGGACTGCAGTTGGGGATGCCCAAAATCGGCTTTCGATTATACCGATTTGGGCGTCCACGAGAGAAGGGCGGCCATCTCCCGATTTGGGTCGGAAGATGGACATCCTTCTCTTTCAAAAATTAGCCTGATAGTAAGTTTCAATAAACCATAAACCATTCTTGTTCTGTCAAAATGGTACAGCTGACTCAAGACTTCATTTTGCTGTCCGTATGTGAGGGGAAAAGGAGAGCTAAGGGTCAGCTGGCACCTTTTGAATTTGAATGCAAGAGATGCAGGAATAGCTAGTACATACTTTTGATACTGTTTCACAGTAGTAGTTCAAACATTAGGTTTCAATTTACTGTTTTCAAGTTTACCTCATTTATTGTATTGTATTTATTCTTGGTTATTTTACTATTGTTATGCTGTTAAACTGTACCTGCGGTACACCGCCTTGGGTGAATCTCTTCATTAGGGCCCAGATGCACAAAACCTAACGAGCCCACAACTTGCGTTTTAAACTGGTTCCAGCCAGTTTAAAACGCAAGTAGTTCACCCCGGGCATGCACTAAGGACATTTTCCATGCCACGGTAGCAGGCAACGAAAACGGAATGCAAATGATTGAAAAGCTATTATAATGAGATGCACTACCGTTTTTCCGATTCCCTTACCGTAGGAACCCTAACGAGATGTCTGACCTCTCGTTAGGGCTCCTGTGAGGGAATCGGAAAGGAAAAGGGCCCCCAAAAAAGGTAAAAAAGAAAAAAAAAAAAAAGCACGGAGCGCATGTGAGGGGCGTCCTTTAAGGACGTACTCTCCCTGCGCTTCTGAGAGACGTCTTTTTTTTCACATTTTATTTTTAGCTCTGCCGGCGCTGGTGTTTTTTCCCCCCTCCTATTTTGTCTTCGCCACCCCTCCACAGCAAAACTTTTATGTTTTCCTGGTTGCCGGAGAATCGGGACGTCCCTTTAGATTAGGCTCCTCTTCCTGGTCTCTTCAGCCAATCAGAGCGCATTTCGCTGACAACAGCCAGCTAAGCCCGCTTTGATTGGCTGAAGAGACCAGGAAGAGGAGCCTAATCAAAAGGGACGTCCCGATTCTCCGACTCAGGTACCGAAGGAATAGAGAATGCAAGTGAGCTACAACGAGTAGCTCATTTGCATTCCCTATCATTGATGCATTCCTGTTCCCTACCGATTCGCTATGGAATCGGTAGGGAACGGGAATTACCGACGTATTTAATGCATCTGGGCCAAAGTCGGTTAATAAATCCCAATAAATAAATAAAAATAAATAAGAGCATGCCTTACTGGGACAGACTGAAGGTCCATCAAGCCCAACATCTTGTTTCCGACAGTGGCCAATCCAGGTCACAAGTACCTGGCAAGATCCCAAAAGAGTAAAACAGATTTTATGCTGCTTATCCTAGAAATAAGATCACCAGCTCAGTAAGCCCTCAGGATTCTTCATAGAGAAGGGAGGAAGGGTCTAGAGGGAATAGAGGATCGATGGGTTCAGAACTTCTACTGTACTGTGGGATATCAGAGCTCAAAGCTCCCTTTAAAACATGAGAGGTGGGAACTCACTAGAGGGAAGGGCTTTCTTGGTGGGGAGTAGGGGGCAGGTGGTCTTAATACTCAGGACTAGTGCCTGATAAAATTGGAGGGCCCGAGAGCAGGGACACATTGCCTGACAGCACTGCAGACCAGGGGCGTAGCCAGACACCCAATTTTGGGTGGGCCTGGGCCCAAGATGGGTGGGCAGAAGAACTCCGCCTTGCCCCACAAGTGATTTGGTCTCTCCCTCTCTCACCTGCATGCCATATGGTCTCTCAAACATCCCCCCTCCCTCGCATAAATAGCAGATTTTCACCGGCAACTAATACACTCTGCTCATGGTGACCCCACAGCTTTCCCTCTGATGCAACTTCCTGTTTCCGCATAGGTGGGAATACGTCAGAGGGAAGGCTGTGGGACCAATGCGAGCAGTATGTATCAGTCGCTGCTTGCTGCAGACAAAGATCTGCTATTTACAAGGTATGCAGGAGGTACAGTTGTTGGGAATTTTCGGCTGGTGGGGCTTGGGGATCTCTGTCAGCCACATCTTAGGTGTGCTGCTACTGGGCCCACCCTTGGCTACGCCACTGCTGCAGACACTTTATCTTTCTCATGCTCTTGTAGGAAAGAGAGTTTTCTTGTCAATCATAAGGTTTAACACAATCTGCATTAAGCCTTTTTAATATTAAAGATATATGTTGCATGCAGCACAATGTGCCACATGTTCTGCCATAGTTTTAAGTGTTATCAATAACACGTGCCAATGTTATAGTAACACGATTTTAGATAATTAAGCACTGCATTTGGCATTTAATACATTAATATAGATCACCAACAAAGTAATTTTCTCACATCTAAATAAATACCAATGGAAATACACAAGGAGGAAAAGGCCTCAGCAAGCTCTGACCTTAAACAGCTTAGATGCAATCATTGGCATAAAAAGCCTCCAGTATTTCTACACAAAATATTTGTATTTAATTTTTATAAATTTTATCTAAATCTGTTTTTAAAAACATATTAGCTGATTCGATATTTAGAGCATCAAGCAAATACTTCATTTCAACAACAGTGCTTCAGTACTTGGTCCGCATCCAACAATGGCTAGCGTTTCGTTGCATTGCTTCAGGGACTTGCGGAACGCATACATGTGGGGCACGTTAGACCACTAGCTTGGTATATACCGCTGCTGCTTGAGGGTCTTAGTGTATTTCCACTAAGTATCTCTACTGGTATTTAATTAGGTGTGAGAAAATAACTTTGTTGGTGATCTTTAATTGTGCTCCACCTCCTTCAGCTTTTGGATTTAATACATTAGCACAGCTTGCTATCTAGGCTTCTCAGCACTGGCAATGAAAATGTAAAGCTCAACACTGAACAGCTCAGCCACTTCCCCTGAGTCAATGATATCCTAGGAACACCCAGTGATTGAATTTAGCAACCTAGTGAAGATGGGCAGTGGTAAATTCAAAGGGGGAATTCAGCAGTTATATTTCTATGAAAATCTACCCTTTTCAGCTGGAACTCTCTGTTGTCACTGACATGGACCTGGTTTCCAGGTCATGTTTTGGATTTTGCTCTCACTTTTCCGTGTTGGGAACATTAGTTCCTGGGAAAGAGGAGGTGCTGTGATTGGGAAGCAAGCAATCCATGGGGAAGAAATGCTGTGCATTGGGAGGGTAATTTTATGGATGTCTAGGCACATAGGTTGTACCTATGTACAAAGGTAACATATGTGTGTATGTGCATTTAAATAAAATAGCCTACCTCAAAGACTCCACACAAATTTATACCTGTTCCAAGATCTTTGTGCATCTGTGTGACACAGGATTCAGTACATATGTTTGTATTTGACAAAATATCTTCATAATTGCCAATCCTGCCATTGTTTCACCCATTCTCTGCCCTCTTGAACATCCACATATATAGCTGCCAATTTTTAAGTATGTATAGTCCTAGGAAATTTTTATCAGATTCTACTCAAGTATGCAAAAGGGTGTTTCACATGTTCAAGTACTTACAAATTTACTCCCTAAGTAGGAGATGAGGGGATAAGCAGTCTTTGTGGAACTGGAAGATGCTATAAATGAGGAGGTTAGCTTGCTCTCATCTTGCTGTATTCTGTTTTCACAGACTTGGGTAAAAATGTGTTCCTCTTCCCTAAAGAATCCAGCACCTCCTATGTGATTTTGAGGCCTCAGGAGACATCTTCACTTACTAGCTTCACTGTCTGTCTCAACTACTATACTGTCCTGACTCGTGATTACAGTCTGCTCTCTATCGCCAACCCAGGAACGTTTAATGACATCCTTATTTATATAAACAATGCCTCAACCTCCTCAGTGACTGTGGGTAATGAAGCAATGTTTTTCAGTGTCCCAGAAAGAATCCTGAATTGGAAGCACATCTGTACTAGCTGGGAGTCTTCTACCGGAGTTGTGACTATGTGGATCAATGGCAATCCTCTACCTAGAAAAACCATGAAGAAAGGGTACTCTGTTAACTCACAACCAGTCATTATATTAGGACAAGATCAGGATTCCTATGGGGGATCATTTGATATAAAGCAATCATTTGTAGGTGAAATAACTGATGTCCAGATGTGGAACTTTATTTTGTCACCCAATGAAATACAGCTAGCCTTGGCCAACAGTAATTTGATTGATGGCAATATCCTTGAGTGGACATCATTGGACTATAACCTAATAGGCGATGTCATCATCCAGCCGAAGCTATGGCATAACACTTTCTGTCATTGAGATGGCATGTACCCAGTATACAAGCTGAATAGTGGACATCAACAAACAGCTGGGTATGGAGGTGAAAGTTAAAAGACACAATCACATTGTTGAAATCTCTCATGCAGTTGTGCTTCAATCATAATCTTGGGAGAGATGTCAACTTCCTGCATAGTTGGATTGTCAATTCACCTCCAACTAACTCATAAATATGGTTGTGCTAATGTTATGGGTTACTGTAGAAGTGATGATCCAGGCACACAGGAAGTTAGGTAGTGTAGATGGATGCTCCCATAATTTTTCTGCTCAAATTATGTTCCTCATGGTGTAACAGCATCCTAGATAGTCACCATTCTACAGAAAGTAGATCTGGTTGCTATAAAATAAGGTGTAAAAGTTTAGCAACATTATGTTATGTAGTAATTGGAGATGGAATGACTTACACATTTTGGTTTCTTAATGAAGACTGTTAACTAAGCCGCGCTAGTGGCACGCTAGGGATTTTAGCGCACGCTAACCGTGTAGTTGCCCATAATAGTCCGATGGGCATCTACACAGTACGTGCTAATTTTTAGCACATGCTAAAAACGCTAACACGCCTTAGTAAACGGGACTGTAAAACTAAGAATTGTCAATGAATACCAGATATAAAGAGTGCCAGGAGCCTACATAGGATTCATTCATTTCATTTTCCATTAATAAGCAGGGGCCAATCCAGTGGCTCAGCAACCATGCTCTACACAAAGTTATTTAACACCCAAATCACCCATGTAAAAAACTAATGTCTCCTTGGTTAATCAACCAGGTGACCAAATTTAATTAATAACTAGATTCAGCCAATTGAACAGCCAGGCTTGATTGTGGTCATTCCGGTTGAATCAGATCTCACTATATATTGAACCTTACCATGAGAGTGTTCACCACAAGTTTTACAAGAACACTATGCCAAAATTAAAGGAAATTCCAGAAGAGATGAAAAAAAAAAAGTTGCTAAGATATCAGTCTGAAAAGGGGTACAAAGCCATTGCTAAAACTCTGGGACTCTACCAAATCATAATGAGAGCCATTATCTCCAAACGGAAAAGATATGGAGTAATTTTGGGAAGATTCACCACTGTTAGCAGAGATTGGGTGGCAGAGCCGGTGGTGGGAGGCGGGGATAGTGCTGGGCAGACTTATACGGTCTGTGCTAGAGCCGGTGGTTGGAGGCAGGACTGGTGGTTGGGAGGCAGGGATAGTGCTGGGCAGACTTATACGGTCTGTGCCAGAGCCGGTGGTGGGAGGCGGGGCTGCTGGTTGGGAGGCGGGGATAGTACTGGGCAGACTTATACGGTCTGTGCCCTGAAGAGGACAAGTACAAATCAAGGTTGGGTATACACAAAAAGTAGCACATATGAGTTTATCTTGTTGGGCAGACTGGATGGACCGTGCAGGACTTTTTCTGCCGTCATCTACTATGTTACTATGGATGGGCTGTCATTTGCAATGATATGAAACATATCAAACATATCCCACTTGGTTGAATGTCACTAAAAAATGAAA
This sequence comes from Microcaecilia unicolor, assembly GCF_901765095.1. Lineage (NCBI taxonomy): Eukaryota > Metazoa > Chordata > Amphibia > Gymnophiona > Siphonopidae > Microcaecilia > Microcaecilia unicolor. Next base: position 53,891,514 of record NC_044044.1, read on the forward strand.
CCAAACCTAAAAAGCACAAAATGTTAGTTTTTTTTGTGGGCTGATTATATGTAGAGTGCACTCTTTACAAAGAGTGTCCCCCCCCCCCTTTGCAAACAGCGCAGACTGTTTGCAAAGAGGATGCATGCTTTCAGAAGGAGTGCACACTTTTTCTTGATTGTGCCCGAATGTGTGAACTATGATATACGTGCACACTATTGGAAAAGAGTGCACACACTGTCTGAAAGAATGCACTCTCTTTGCAAATAGTGTGCACTCTTAACAACATTGTTTCTGTAATGACAAAATGGCTAACCCCCACCCCCTGATTAAAACAGAACTTCCCATAAATGACACGGGAAATAATATGAACTGAAAATTTTCTGGCTGCCTATCCTTAGTTCACATTGTTTTATGGAAGGTCCCCAGTATGATTCCAAGTTGTATCTTCTGCTCACTGGGTCAGCAAGAGCTGGGAATGCTGCAGAGGCAGTGCTAATCATTCCCAGTGGGGGAAAGGGGGAGGATGTTGTGGTCATTTCTCAAGAGTGAAACCTAGTGACCAGGTGCAAGCTCCTGACTGTGGAATTTCAGGAGCCCTCATGTGTTCCTCAACTTGTTTGATAACTATACAATGAGGGAAAAATCTCTGAGTAGCTATGAAGGGAAGCTGCCAGGATCTCAGCCATCCCAGCCCTAGCTTTTGTTAAGGCACAAAAAAAACAGTCAACCTAAATAGCTGAATTAAAATTGCCATTGGGCCATATTGGTGGCTTAGTGGTAAGGGCTGTTTGATGTCCAGGTCAGGACTCTGCTTGCTAGGCCAGCCAGTGCTGTGGAGGCAGCATTCACAATTGTGGGAGGGAGGGAGAGAGGAGTCTCAGCCATTTGATAAAAGTGACTTAGTGGCTTGACTTCTCATCCTTGTTAGTCATGGTCTGGATAAATCTGAAGTCTGCTGCTGCACTAGGATGGAGATTTAACCCCCCCCCCCCAAAAAAAAAACAAACAAACAAACAAACAAACCATGACTAGTTGGGAATGAAGACTAATGGTGCTATATCCCAAAGGAAGCAGGATCCAGTTGAGCTGAAAGCCCCCAAATTCAGGAGAAAACTGCTGGTGCTTCTTCCCCCCCCCCCCCCAAAAAAAAAACCCCTCAAATAAATTATTAGGCTTTCACCTGTTTCGCATTGAATATAAAATTATGACCATAATGAAGGTGCTGAATGAAGAGGGGGGCGTGTCAAGATGGCGGCACGCTGAGGATCGTTGGCTGAGCTCTCTCTGAAAACTGCAGAAAACTTTTTTACCTCTATTACTAAAATGCCCCATACAAAGCGTAAGAGGATAGTCAAAGCTAATTCTTCGATAGCTGGGACACCCTCCCCGAATCAGCAATTGATAGAGAGGTTCGTCACGAGACCGTCTATCTTACCTGCCGAGAGGGACGCTGCTATCTCGACGGGCGAAGAGTCCCTAGGAGATTTGGGCCTAGAAGTTTCACTCTCCCCTCCGGACAATCATACGCCGCCTCTGCCCGAAGGCCGTTTCCTTAGGCGGGACCAGCCCAACTCGGAAGTCGGCGAAGGCGGGATTTCGATTCGAGGATCTTTGGAGACGAGTTCCGAAGGAGGCCTGGAACCAGCGCGGTCCCAGGCTAAGCGGGTAGCTCAACTACAGAAACCAGAGACTGTGACTCTGGAGAATATCTGGGAAGCTCTCCAGAGAGTGGATATGACTGTTGCCAGATCAGCGAAAGAGATCACGGAGCTCGTGAGTACAGTAGATAATCTTACTACTTCTTTCAACACTACTAAACAAGAACTTAATGAACAAATAAGTGCTCTCAGACCAGATGTAACTCAACGGCAAGGAATTTCAACTGCAGTAATGAAAGACAAACTTTCTATACAATGTAAACTTGAACAGATGGAAAACTACAACCGAAGGTTGAACTTGCGGTTCTTGAATTTTCCAAAAACTATGGGGATTAGTCCGTTAGACGCGTTTAAGACATATCTACAGGAAGTGTTAAACTTTACCCCCTTTTGGATAATCTGTTGGCACTAATCCCCGAGAAAATAAAGAAGAAGATTTAAATTATCTGATATACTAGAAACATCTTTAAATGCTGACTCAGAGAGAGCAACACTTATAGTTTCATTTATATTTCTACAAGACCTAGAAGCTGTTAAACGTCTATATTTCAAAAAATTGCAGTCTGTTTCGGGGGAAAAAAGTTTGGACGTATCCGGACGTTACTAAACAGACCCAAGAGCGCAGGAAACGTTTTCTCTCAATGAGAACAGAAACACTAGCTCTGGGGGCCTCTTTCTATTTGAATTACCCCTGCAAATGCGTATTTGGGTTTAAAATATATTTTTTATCAACCTGAACAATTAAAAGCATTTATAAATTTGAAAAAAATTGGTTAACTGTCATTCCCTAAGATGATTATATTTTTTCTTTGTAAGAAAGAAAGCATACTAAGCATTTCTTGTATTATTATGTTACTAGCCGTTAAGCCCGTAACAACGGGCTAGTTTTTTATTTTCCTATGCCCCGCCCACCAGCCCTGCTCTCTCCCCTGCCCTCCCCCCAGCGTGTTTCCCTCAGTTCCGCCCCCTCCTTCCCTCCCTGCTTCCTCCTCCTCCAATTTCCACGCCCATGACCAAGCCCTCCTCCCTATTGGGCTGTACTGCTGGTGGAGGCGGGGCTTGGACTTCTACACTCTTAGTGTTCTGACTCTACTGCGCATTTGCAGGTGAGTCGGTCACTTGCCGTTTATATGTTTGATACCTCATTATATTTTCATAATTGACAATCCCCTCCGTAACTGTGGTCTAAAGAAGAGTAACTATTATTATTTACATTTCTGTATAAATAATGATTTTTTTCCTATCTGTATTGCTTGTCAAGTGGAATACTTGTTAAAAAAAATAAAATTAATAAATAAAAAATTAAAAAAAAATTATGACCATAATGGCACAATGCAGGGCTTTATAGTTTGTCCTTTCTATGAAACATGATAGTCCAAGGAAATTAAACAGCCATATGAGAAAAAGATAGGAATAAAAAGGAAATATCAATGGCCTCATGGTATAGTAGTAGTCATAATATTGACCAGTAGACAGTGTGCCAGTCACATGATTCTCAATATTAATAATAATTACAACAATCAGAAGTTCACTGTGTCCAATTTTGCTCTGCACATTCTATACAAATATACTTGATTTACCCACAATGCATAAAAGCAAACATAAAAGCAAATCTGTGAACAGATGTTCAAAAGCTTGCATAGAAATTAATACTAAAACAATTCTAGTCTAAATATTTGGAAGTGTTTAAGCCCTTTGTAGACTGTTGATTAGTCATGTCAACATGTGAATCAGCTGGGTTACCCTTTTTCACTGTTAGTTGAGCTGGCTATTTGCTAATGTATTGCGATGCATGGGAGTGACGGCAGAGGTTGACTTCTTTTCTATTTCTGACAATATGTATAAGTACATAAGTAATGCCACACTGAGAAAAGACCAAGGGTCCATCGAGCCCAGCATCCTGTCCACGACTGCGGCCAATCCAGGCCAAGGGCACCTGGCAAGCTTCCCAAACGTACAAACATTCTATATATGTTATTCCTGGAATTGTGGATTTTTCCCAAGTGCCGATAATTTTTTTAGCTTATTGTTTTCTTAAATACATATAAATCTGTGTTATGCAGTTATTGTACTTTTATCCTTTCCTTTGCAGATTTTAGTTCCTAAGTTGTCCTAATTACATTGATCTTTTGTTATTCTCACATATCCAATAAAATACAAATAAAAATAAAAAATCTGTTTGTGCACAAGGTGAAGCTCTCTAACTGGAACTGGTAAATAAGAATAAGACACTCAGGGCCCTGTTTACTAAGGTGCGCTAGTGTTTTTAGCATGCACTAAAATTTAGTGCACGATAATGCTAGAGACACTCATATATTCCTATGGGTGTCTCTAGCGTTAGCGTGCTAATTTTTAGCACACGCTAAAAATGCTAGCGTGCCTACAGCATAGCTTAGTAAATAGGGCTCTAACTCTTAGACGTGTAAAAAAGAGGATAGTTTACAGATGCGGTCTTATACCAAATAGCTAAGGTAATTATTATTATTATTAGCATTTGTATAGCGCTACCAGATGCACGCAGCGCTGAACACCTGATACAAAGAGACAGTCCCTGCTCAACAGAGCTTACAATCTAAATAATACAGACAGACAAGACAGTTAAGGGTGAGGGAAGTAATGGGAGCTAAAAAGCAGCAGTGAAAAGGTGGGTTTTCAGCATAGATTTGAAAACAGGTAGAGATGGAGCTAGACGTATAGGTCCAGGAAGTCTATTCCAGGCATAAGGTGCCGGGAGAGAAAAGGAGCGAAGCCTGGAGTTAGCAGTGGAGGAGAAGGGGGTCGACAAGAGAGATTTGTCCAGTGAGCGGAGTTCACAGGGAGGAACGTAGGGAGAGATGAGAGTGGAGAGGTAATGGGGGGCTGCAGAGTGGATGCATTTAAAGGTCAGTACGAGAAGTTTAAACTGAATGCGGAAGCGGACAGAGAGCCAGTGAAGTGACTTGCGGAGTGGGCTAGTGTGGGTATAACAATTCTGGCGGAAAATAAGTCATGCCACAGAATTTTGGGCCTCCAGGCAAAAAGGGTCATGGGCCCCCCTAACAGATGGAAGTTTGGCATATGCAAACAAACTTTTTCCAGGGAAGTGTAGGCAACAGATCTACAGGTTACAGAGGGGTTGACTTAGGAGTAATGATAGGAAGTACTTTTTCACAGAGATGGCAGTGGGTGCCCATGGGAGGTGATGAAGAATTCAAGAATGCATGGGATAAGCACAAAGGATTCCTATATGGAAAGAGAATGGAATCACAACAACTTAGCTGTGTTTAAGCAGCAAGTCCAGTAGTAGAAAATTAAGCTAGTGCTGGGCAGACTTCTATCATCTGTGCCCTGAAAATGACAAGTACAGCTTAAGTGGAGGAGTGGCCTAGTGGTTAGGGTGGTGGACTTTGGTCCTGAGGAACTGAGTTCGATTCCCACTTCAGGCACAGACAGCTCCTTGTGACTCTGGGCAAGTCACTTAACCCTCCATTGCCCCATGAAAGCCGCATTGAGCCTGCCATGAGTGGGAAAGCGCAGGGTACAAATGTAACAAAAATAAAATAGATACTATTGGAGATTCTACATGGAATGTTGCTACTATTGGAGATTCTACATGGAATGTTGCTATTCCACTAGCAACATTCCATGTAGAAGGCTGCGCAGGCTTCTGTTTCTGTGAGTCTGACGTCCTGCACGTACGTGCAGGACGTCATGAAACAGGCTCGGAAATCAGGAGACGAAAGACAAATTTGGTTCCAAAGGCAGGACAGCTTTATTGCTAGCACTTGAACAGCACTGAGTAATCTCGGGATACTGCTCCCTGAGCGTCACCTGACACTCGTTCTTATACACTCTTATCAGTAGTCATGCGCAGTTACAGACAGAGGATCTTACACAGAACCCAGGAAACGAAACTTATCTTTGGCTTTGCTCACACCCCTCTATTTCCAACACTGGTCTCTAGTCTATTCACAGTTATACCATATAAGGCAATATACTGATAAGCAGCACAAGTTCCAGCACATTTACACAATACAGCCTCTATGCAGGGATCACGAGACTGTGCTGGCAGAGCCAGCTGCCCTAAATTGCTGACTACTACAATTTGTTATCTAGCTGCTGGTTAACAAATACATACTACTAGTAAAAGTCTAAACTGCACAGGTTCTAGTCTTAGTCTAGGCTCATTATATGTAAGGCACAAAAGGTCCAGTGCATTAATAAGGTATGGCTAAAAGGCCAAAAGCAGAGTTAGAGTCCATCAGTAGGCACAAAACATGAGGTTGTTCTGGTGGTCAGTAGTATTCATAGTATTCGAATAGTATCCGGCGTTCCACCCCTTCATTCCCCCCTTTTGATACTTGAACATCCATCTGGTGGAAAGTATCACTTCCATGAACCCTGAAAAAGGAAAGAAAGGACAAGGATAGTTAGAGAGGGAGGCAACAAGCGAGCCCTAAGCCCTTGCGCAGCCGTTGGTTGCTTCGCCGGGGTTGAGACGGAGGGCCCCTAGTGGAATCCCCCCCCCTTTGTATCCGGTCTTATGCTGACACAAGGGTACTGGCCCATTAAGTGACTCAGGAGGTGAAAGGTGCACGTCAGCCACAAGGTGCTTCATCGTCAGCTTCATCAGACTGGGGAATGGGGGAGTACATCTGGAGAGCCATAAGTTGGGCAGCAGCACGGCGGTCAGCGATGCTTTCCATGGTGGAGCGGAGACACCTGAAAACTAAGGGGAGAGACAAGGGTATTAATAAGCAGGACAACAAGAACAGGCCACCCATGACGAAGATACTCTTGAGGCTCTCAGAGGTCGGTAGCCAGTTGGTTAAAGAGGGATCGGTTAGCTCTCTCCACTGTTCCACTGCTCTGGGGTCTCCATGCACAATGTAAGGCGATAGGGTCCATCCGGCCTGTGTGGGCCCTGCAGTGCATTACAGCTACCTTCTTCGGTTTCCATACTGGAATGCACAGTGGCCATTACCTCTTCACAGTCGTGGAGTGGTGGTTCAGGGGCCGGGAGGAGGGTGGCAGGATTGAGGTTGGTCGTGTTCAGGATCCGCACCTCCGGATTTTCGCACAGGAGGGCTTGGTATTTGACCAATCGGGAGTTGGTCATCCATCTGGGTCCGTGGCTCTCGAGTAGGCCGCGGATGGTGTGGGGTTTAGTCACAAAAAGTGTTTGGCCAAACGTGAGTTTATTGGCCTCGTGTATCAGCAGACAGGCCGCCGCAAAGCTTCGGAGACAGCCCGGCCATCCTCGTGCCACGTTGTCCATTCCCTTGGAGAGATATGCTACAGGGCGTTGCCAGGTGCCGACCAGTTGGGTGAGGACTCCAAGTGCCAATCCCTTCTTTTCGTCGATGAACAAGTGGAACGGCTTAGTCACATCTGGCAGTCCGAGCGCTGGTGGGGCCGCAAGGGCATCCTTGAGGTCCTGAAGGGCTTTCAGTTCGCTTTTCTCCCACCGGAGATCTTGGCCCTCGAGTTCAGGCCCCTTCAGTTTGGCATACAAACTGTGGGTCAGGATAGCAAAATTGATGATCCAAATGCGGCAATATCCAGCGGCTCCGAGGAGTGCCCGCAATTCCTTCTTATTCGCAGGGGTGGGTTGGTTGCGGATAGCTTGGGTACGGGGTGTACCGAACCTCCGGGTTCCTTCTCGGAGGCGAAATCCCGGGTACGCAACTTCGATGTCGCATATCTGTGCCTTCTGTCGGCGGGCTCGGTACCCTAGGGCTTCCAGGGTTGTCAAGAGGTGAAGGGTAGCTTCTGCACAGTCCGTGTACGTTTCCCGGGCCACCAACAGGTCATCCATGTATTGGACGACCAGCCCATACTCGTCCTGATACGTCTTCAGGTCCTGAGCGAGTTGGTCGCCGAAGAGGGTGGGGGAGTTCTTGAATCCCTGGGGGAGTCGTGTCCAGGTAAACTGCTGCTTATTTCCAGTCTGTAAGTCTTCTCACGTGAAGGCAAACAACTTCTGGCTGTCGGCAGCAACAACTTCTGGCTGTCGGCAGCAAGGGGGATGGAGAAGGAGGCGTCCTTCAGATCAATGACACTATACCACTTGCTCTGGGCTGGCACTTGGGCTAAAATGGAGTAAGGGTTCGGTACGAGAGCAACTAGGTCGGCCACCTGGTTGTTGACCTTCCTTAAGTCTTGGACGGGCCTGTACTCGGGGGTTCCTGATTTCTGGTAAATTTCAAGACTCCCTGTTGGGGGGTTTCTGCAAATGCGGGGGTTTCTTCAGGGAGATGGATGAGGAGTAGGTTCAGGAGGATAGGGTTCTTGACAGGCTTTCTTGGCTGCCTCGTCCGCACGTCGGTTGCCCCGGGCTATGGAATCTGTCTTCCCTGTGTGGGCCCTACAGTGCATCACAGCGACTTTTCTTGGCTTCCACACAGCTTCAAGCAGGTGACAGATTTCAGGGGCAGATTTCAGGGGCATTTGCAGCCCGCTGTCAAGAACCTTCAGGCGAACACTACACAATCAACAGGTCACCCACGTACTGGACAACCGGTTCATATTTGATCTGGCACATCATCAGATCTCTGGCGGGTTGCTATGTCGAGCTACATAGGGTATACTGTGTGTGTGGCACTGGATGAACTTTAGGATCTTGTGTTTGCAACATGAGACAATACATGCGATCTTGAAACAATATCATACAGGAAACAATCAGTGGCTTCAGAGGCGTTAGTGATGATGCCTATACCAAGTAAGCAAAAAGAAATCATTACAATTGAGAATGTATAGCAATATTCCTATATGGACCACCAGTTCAAATGCTGGCCTAGAGTTTAGCAGTCTATCTAACAAAATGAGTTCAACCAAAATCCCCTTCCAGCATTGGTGCAACCTTAACAGAGTTGTTTTGGGATATAAAGGTTACAATTCTAGAAAGTTCATTGCAGTAATAGGCAACAACCCTGAGAACAGAGGAGAATGCGGTGGCCAGGTCTGTTTCAGGAATGGTAGACAGCAGGCCTTAACACAGACTGGTGCCATCAGGGATCACAGTCAAATGATGTCACGTCCTGCCTGCCAACTAAGGTGAGAGGACAATTTGATGAACCTGAAAAACAAGAAAGAGGACTCCAAACGATACAGGGCCTCTATGTAGGCCTCAGGGCATAAATGATAATAATTCACTCAATATCTGGTCAAACCCTTAACAAAATGCCATTAGCTTACTTCTATACTCAAATTTCATGCTTCTTTTGATAGGTAATACAGAATAAAATGAATTGCTATTCTGTGGCCTATACCCAAACAGTATAGTCCTGTTGAAACACTCCCACATATATCCACTTCCACAACCCTTCTATCTGACTTACAAGTGTACTTTCATAGCACATAATCATGTACTCCTGCCATGTGGTTATTCACACTATTCACACAACTTGCACATTGGCAGTATATCTTTTACAAGCTTCAAACATCTCAGTAACCTTTCAATGACTGGGAACTTGCTTCCATCTTCTTCACAATGTGATGCCCTATGATTTAAAACTTACATTTAGATCTTTATCATGGTACACCTCACCTCTCTGGACAACCTGGTTTAAGCGTCCAGCTAAAATCATGAGACATATGATTTATGGAGAAAAGTTAGAACAAGGATGATGTCAGCACGTAGGCAGGTGCCTAGAAATGTTCTATAGCAGCACAAAGCATTCTCATTCAAGGTACATTAACAACTTCTTAATCTGAACATTCAGCTAAATTCCTTTACCCTAGAGGGGGCAATATCTCTGGAGTCACAATTGCCCAAGGTAAAGTAACACAGATATATTTATCACAAGCATGATGAATTAAACACATTAAGTAGTTTAATAGACAAACGGTTCTTTGCATAAATCACATTATTAAAACAAAAGTCTGTAATTGTGAGTCTTATCTATCTGCCCTAGTCTAGACCGCAAGCTCAGCTCCTTTGGGCAGGGACTGTCTTTTTTTTTTTTTTTTTTTTTTTTTTTTTTTCTTCTTGCTTTCTTTCTTTCCCAAAGCAACTTGTGCATGTAATACACACAAAGATCAGCAGAGGGAGCAAGTCATCAATAAAAGAAAGAAGAGTGACGTCATAAGCAAACAACTAAACACTGAAACAACGAAAATTCACATGAAACCTAAAACTTATCTCTCTGAAATCTCAATTACCTGGGGTACAGAACATACACGTGGGATATTTCACCAGACAAACATTTATTGTACAAATCCTACTGAGGTATGTACAGAGCATAGGCAAGAAATAGTCTGCAAGTCTCATGAATAACTTAGGAATTTGCATCCCTCCTCTGCAGTGGAGGAAAACAAATTTAGTGCAATACAATTAAGCAGCTGTGATTTGCACTGCCTACGAGACTCATAAGGTTTGCATAAAAGGCAACTGCTCATGGCTACAGGCAGCAGATATGTCCCTGAAGAAAAGCACAAACTGGACCCCTTTTTTTTTTTTTTTTTTTTCCCCGAATGCAGGGTTTGTTTAAACTGAATGTATCTGTGCAGAAGTGGGGAGGAAACAAGCTGCAACAAGCTCTCTCGGTAACTTTGACATAAGCTACAAATCTGAGTTTTAAAATCCAATGTTTTAGCGTTTGGGGTGTGGGATACCTTCTGTAGTTTTCTTTACATTCTTTAGGGACTATGGTCAGTAAATGAACACGATACCATAAATCTCACAGTAAATTACAACAGATGCACCGTGCTTTGAACCCAAGTGCAGCATGGAGCTATAAGAATACAAATATTAAATCTAATGTAATAAAAGAGAAACAAAGTGAGGCAACCCAGGCAGTTGCCTAGAAGGGCACTGGGATAGCACAAAATCCTGGTATACAAGGTATATAAAATTTGTAATAACTATACAATCCAAAACTCAGCTAAATAATTCCTATTTATTTATTTTAAACCTCAGAAAATGCCGTCATGCACCTTTCAGTAAATCACAAAGTTGAAAGTTAACATAGCGTGACAAAAACAGCTGGAGGAAAATCAAGGCTGCATTCCTGAAGGGAGGCTTTACATTTAACCTCCGTAATACTATACCCATAAGACTTAAAGAAAAGCATGAATTGTCATACCCTTTTTAACAACCAGATTCAAGAAAGATAAACAACATTATCCCCAGCAACGAAATCCTGGCGCTGCCCATACAAAGCTTGCACCGTCTGCTGTAGAATACATAGTTCTCCTGTTTCAGAGAAACAAAATCTTATCTCTCTATGTAAAAAAACAACACGTCAAAACGTCATGACGTCGAGGGCGGAGCTATAACACTCGAGGGCCGAAATGCGAGGCAAACGCGAACCCCGAACAAGTAACGCGAGTAGCTCCGAGGGACGGAGGGAGGGGGCCCCTTGCTAGCGTCCGTTTCATTGCACTCAGAAACGGGCATTCTTTCCTAGTATCTTATAATAACTTCTAACATGATGCAACAGTTAAGTTCAAAGGCTCATATCACTCTGTTAACATGCACCCGGAGTAATTATTTCCTCGAGCCCACTCCCACCACCGGCTGTGGTCTTATGAGTGGGTCCCAAACCCCGGACTGCTTTTACTCTATAGCAGCCTAAGACAACAAAAAACCTGCACTCCTCAGCTGCTGAACAGTTTATCTGGTTCTCAAGCACGTTATGTAAACACATTCCATTCTACAGCTCATGCAGCTGGTGTACACAAGGTCATAGAATCTGCAGTTCAGAGACGCCTGAGAATCTACATTTTCATACGCCACAAGAAACCTTCCCGTTCGCCGCTCGGTTTCGTCGTCGGAGCCTAGTGAGTTTCGGGACCTAGTCGTATACCAATAGTCCGTATTAGTCACTGGCTAAAAGAGGGTGATCACGCCTCTTCTTCGGTCCTTACTGGGCCGGTCACTACGCTGAGTATACTCGCCTGTCTGTCGTCGTCGTTGCAGGCCGCGCCGTCGTACGCGCCTCTCCAGAGAGGAAAAAAGAAAAAGGTGTCTTGCCGGAACCTCACAGCCCCACTGCCAGCCAGCCAGTGTCGGTCAGTCCTCCGTCCGGTTGGACACTGAACTCAGTGGTGGCCACTTACCAGCCGGTTCGGGGGAGCTGACCTCCCTGGCACAACCGTGCAGTGGGGGAGGGGAAAGAATATAATCCATTTCCCTTTTGTACTCCTGGCTGGCTCGCCAATGAAACAGGCTCGGAAATCAGGAGACGAAAGACAAATTTGGTTCCAAAGGCAGGACAGCTTTATTGCTAGCACTTGAACAGCACTGAGTAATCTCGGGATACTGCTCCCTGAGCGTCACCTGACACTCGTTCTTATACACTCTTATCAGTAGTCATGCGCAGTTACAGACAGAGGATCTTACACAGAACCCAGGAAACGAAACTTATCTTTGGCTTTGCTCACACCCCTCTATTTCCAACACTGGTCTCTAGTCTATTCACAGTTATACCATATAAGGCAATATACTGATAAGCAGCACAAGTTCCAGCACATTTACACAATACAGCCTCTATGCAGGGATCACGAGACTGTGCTGGCAGAGCCAGCTGCCCTAAATTGCTGACTACTACAATTTGTTATCTAGCTGCTGGTTAACAAATACATACTACTAGTAAAAGTCTAAACTGCACAGGTTCTAGTCTTAGTCTAGGCTCATTATATGTAAGGCACAAAAGGTCCAGTGCATTAATAAGGTATGGCTAAAAGGCCAAAAGCAGAGTTAGAGTCCATCAGTAGGCACAAAACATGAGGTTGTTCTGGTGGTCAGTAGTATTCATAGTATTCGAATAGTATCCGGCGTTCCACCCCTTCAGTCAGACTCGCAGAAGCCTGCACGGCCACATTGGTGATCTGCAAGGGCCGACTTCTCAAATAGTAGCAACAGTGGAGGAGTGGCCTAGTGGTTAGGGTGGTGGACTTTGATCCTGGGGAACTGGGTTCGATTCCCACTTCAGGCACAGGCAGCTCCTTGTGACTCTGGGCAAGTCACTTAACCCTCCATTGCCCCATGTAAGCCGCATTGAGCCTGCCATGAGTGGGAAAGCGCAGGGTACAAAATGTAACAAAAAAAAAAAAAAGATCAAGTATGCATATGTTATCATATCATATGCTAGGAGTTTATTCTGGACATACTGGATGGACCATGCAGATCTTTATCAGCTATTATCTGCTATTTACTGTGGTGCTTATTTTCAAAGTATATGAATGTCCCAAAATGCTGAAAAGGGCATCCATGTTCATGAAACGTCTAAATCCCAATTTTGAAAAGGCAGGATTTGGACATCCAACACTGCTATGTATCAAGGAGGCATGTTGTGGATGTGCTTTGGACTGGACTAGGGAAGGCCCCAAATCAGGATGTCCTTATTTAGATCTGTTTCATGAACAGATTATCAGCAGATTCCCCCCTCCCCCAAGCCTATCTGGTTGATCCTTGGTGGTGTAGCAGAAAATAGGCAGGAGCAATGCTTACATGCTCCTCCCTATCATAGCTGCTCCTTCAAAATGGCTGCCTCAGCCTCTAGTGGAAACCTTGCAGTACTTTGTACAGGATCTGTATGTCAGTCCATGACAGGGAAAGCTGTTCCCTCTCCACTACTACCAGCATCTTTTTCATATATTTCTCATCTTTTTCATATATTTCTAAGACTGGAAGTTGGTCACTTCAAAAGGCAAAAGAAAACAAAAAGGCAAAACCAGCCTGCTTTTTTTCTAAGCTTAGTCCTTCCTACATTATTCATACCCTTCCATTGACTTTGACTCAGAGAAAGGAGGATTATAACCCTCTTCAATGCTCAATAACTAGGGAGTTGATTTTCCATGCTGTTCTGGTATCCCAACTACTAGAGGCCTCCATCCTTTGAAAGGGAAGGCCCATTACACAACCCCTCTCCCAGAACAGGCTAAGGTAATTCTCTGAGACTAGCAGAGTGTTCTCATTGCTTTCTGTCCTGCTCTTTACAGAAAGGTATGGGGAATTCAGCTTCAGCATCAGGAGAAACAAGGGATGGTTTATGTTTTATAGATAGACTAGACTTCCTTTTCTTTTCTTTCATGGATATAACTACTATTACCTCACACCCTCGAGGGACAGAAAAATACCTATTGTTCCTGAATATAACTCACACTGAACTACTATGGTTTATGGTTGTACAAAACACAGCGATTTACAATAAAATTATAAAAACACAAAATAATTAGCAATAGAAAAGCACCTACAGCACTCACAGAAGACACAATCAAACCAGGGCTTAATTTATAGATAAAAAGGAAGTGGGGCTGGAAGTAGGGGTGGGGCTAGGGCTAGAAGTGCCTACACCCAATACTTCATTTGTGGATAAATAGGAAGCTGGTGTGTGCATATACTTAGAAAGTTCATATATTTAATATAAAAAATGTTAAAGAATATCACCAAAATTATGAACAAAATCTTGGACTAATTAGTGTTTTTCTGAACATTACATATTTGATACCACTACTACTACTATAAATCACTTCTATAGCACTACCAGTCGTACGCAGCGCTTTACAATTGAACATAAAGAAGAAAGACAGTCCCTGCTCAAAACAGCTTACAATCTAAATCAGGACAGACAGGATCAAAAAGGATAAGGGAAGGACAGACAGACAGACAGAAGGACACATAAGGATAAGATAAAAGTTACAAGTCAGGAGTCGAAAGCAGCATCAAACAGGTAGGCCTTTAGCCCGGATTTGAAGGCAGCCAGGGATGGAGCTAGACGTAATGGCTCAGGAAGCCTATTCCAGGCATAAGGTGCGGCGAGATAGAAAGAACGGAGTCTGGAGTTAGCGATGGAGGAGAAGGGCGCAACTAGGAGAGATTTGCCTAGCGAACGGAGTTCTAGGGAAGGAGTGTAGGGAGAGATGAGGGTGGAGAGGTAGTGAGGGGCTGCAGAGTGAATGCACTTATAGGTCAATAAGAGGAGCTTGAATTGTATACGGAAACGGATAGGGAGCCAGTGAAGTGATTTCAGGAGAGGGCTGATATGGGCATAACGACTTTGGCGAAATATTAGTCGTGCGGCAGAGTTTTGAACAGATTGAAGAGGAAAGAGATGGCTGAGTGGAAGACCTGAGAGAAGCAAGTTGCAGTAATCTCCTCAGAAAGGTTTGGCAGCCGAGTGGCATGACGGAGTAAGCTGGGTGGGGGCAAAGGAAAATTGCACAGTATTATAACATTTTCTGTTGCTTATAAATGCAAACACTCTATTTCTGAAAACACGTGGTACCCTTTTACTAATGCTTAGCACATGCTAATTCTGTTAGCGCACACTAAATGATAAAAAGCTTACTTATACCTTTGGGCTTCTTAGAATTTTGCGCATGTTAACGGAATTAGTGTATACTAAGCTTTAGTAAAAGATCCTCCTAGACATTTAAAGTGAATGCTTAATCCAGGGCAAAAATTAAGAGGTCCTTTTACTAAGGCTTAGTGCATGGGATAAAAATGATGACTGCAGGATGTGCTAAGATGTCCTGTGGTAACTTTGTCATCTGTGTGTGCTAACCATGAGCTAGTTAATTTTTTAATTAATTAATTAATTTCATTTATATCCCATATTATCCCAATAGATCTAGTTCAATGTAACTAACAACTTATTGTAATTAATAGTATAAAAAGTGATGTGGGATAGTATACATTAAGTAGTAATAAAATATATGAGGATTAAGTAATTACAATATGTAATATGGAAATGAATGCTAGATGCAAAAAGGTAACAATTTATAGTCATCCATGTATAATAACAATTAGAATAGAACTGAGAAATTGAATAATTGTACAATTATGGGTTTAAATTAATTATGATCATCCGTGAGAAACTGCTTAAACAGAGAGGCTTTAAGGTATTTCCGGAATATCAAATAATTAGGTTCCCATCTGATGAATTTTGGGCGAGAATTCCACCATTTGGTACAGAGGTAAGAGAATCCTGCCATATAGACTGACTTGTAGATCACATTTCTGCAACTGGGATAGTGGAGGGTTAGATAATCTCTTGAATCAGGGAGAGCATTGCAAAGGGTGGTGCAAAACTTGCAGGCCCCTGCCCTTGATGTAGTAATGCCCCTGACCCTCTCAAAACCTGAAGCTAATGATAAGGATTGCTTAGAACTTTTAGAAGATGTATATGGTAGTATAGAGGACAAAGAGGATTTTTTAAAAATGAACTTCAAGACTACTATGCAGGCGCCTAGGGAGAAATTGTCCCAATATATGACTTGACTAGAGTGGATCTTTCTAAAAACTGTAAGGAAGGGTGCTATTCAGGCCCAAGGATTGGACAGAGCTCGTCTTGAGCAAGTCCTTAGAGGAGCCCTGTACTCAGACATTATTGTGATTAAAGTGAATTGGCTGGTCAATAAAGAGGCTTATTTTCAAAGCACTTAGCCTCCCAAAGTTCCATAGAAACCTATGGAACTTAGCCTCCCAAAGTGCTTTGAAAATATGCCTCAAAGTAACCCCTCTTTGTTGGTGATATCATGAGAAAGATTAGAGGGGGAGGGTATGTGAGAAAGTTAAAAGAACTGGGAGGCTTACAGGTTGGCTGCAGAATCTGCCTTCAAGCTGAGTCAAAGAAACAAACACCGGTATGACCAGAGGATAAGGCAGGATGGTTTTGACAAAAGGGACAGAGTTGTGTTGGGAAATTGGGGAATAACTGGAAAACATAAAATTGCCAACAGGTGGAGATCCACTCCATATGTTAAGTACACAAAGGGTCGCTTTACTCATACTACCCCCTCTCCTCAAGGCCCTTCACTGGCTCCCTATCCGTTTTCGCATCCTGTTCAAACTTTTTCTACTAACCTATAAATGTACTCACTCTGCTGCTCCCCAGTATCTCTCCACACTCGTCCTTCCCTACACCCCTTCCCGTGCACTCCGCTCCATGGATAAATCCTTCTTATCTGTTCCCATCTCCACTACTGCCAACTCCAGACTTCGCGCCTTCTGTCTCGCTGCACCCTACGCCTGAAATAAACTTCCCGAGCCCCTACGTCTTGCTCCATCCTTGGCCACCTTTAAATCTAGACTGAAAGCCCACCTCTTTACCATTGCTTTTGACTTGTAACCACTTGTAACCACTCGCCTCCACCTACCCTCCTCTCTTCCTTCCCGTTCACATTAATTGATTTGATTTGCTTACTTTATTTATTTTTTGTCTATTAGATTGTAAGCTCTTTGAGCAGGGACTGTCTTTCTTCTATGTTTGTGCAGCACTGCGTATGCTTTGTAGCGCTATAGAAATGCTAAATAGTAGTAGTAGTAGTAGTAGAAGTACATAAGTATTGCCACACTGGGACAGACCAAAAGTCCATCAAGCCCAGTATCCTGTTTCCAACAGTGGACAATCCTACTACTACTACTTATCACTTCTATAGCGCTACAAGGCATACGCAGCGCTGTACACCATACACGAAAAGACAGTCCCTGCTCAAAGAGCTCACAATCTAAATAAGACAGGTAAACAGACAGAACAACTAAGAGGTAAGGGAATTAAAGAGGTGGGATACACAAGGCAAGTGAGTAATGGCTAGGAGTCAAAAGCAGTGTCAAAGAGGTAGGCTTTTAGCCTGGACTTGAAAACGGCCAAAGATGGGGCTAGACATATAGGCTCGGGAAGTCTATTCCAGGCGTGAGGTGCAATCTAGGACAATCCAGGTCACAAATACCTGGCAAGATCCCAAAAAAGTTCAATACATTTTATACTGCTTATCCCAAAAATACCAGTGGATTTTCCCCGTCAATTTAATAATGGTCTACGGACTTTTCCTTTAGGAAGCCGTCCAGACCTTTTCTAAACCCCGCTAAGCTACTGCCTTTACCACATTCTCTGGCAACGAATTCCAGAGTTTAATTACATGTTGAGTGAAGAAAATTTTTCTCCGATTCATATTAAATTTACTGCTTTGTAGCTTCATCACATGCCCCTTAGTCCTAGTATTTTTGGAAAGAGTAAACAAGCGATTCACATCTACCCGTTCCACTCCACTCATTATTTTATATACCTCTATCATATCTCCCCTCAGCCGTCTTTTCTCCAAGATGAAGAGCCCTAGACACTTCAGCCTTTCCTCATAGGGAAGTCGTCCCATCCCGTTTATCATTTTCATCAAACTTCTCTTTACCTTTTCTAATTCCACTATATCTTTTTTGAGATGCAGCAACCAGAATTGAACACAATATTCAAGGTGCGGTCTTTTCTCCAAGCTGAACAATTTGCCAATGTACCATATAAGACCAGATTGGGGAGAAGGGTCTGTGAAAACAGTGCATAGGAACCACTTACTACCCATTGGGCAGTTAGTTTTTCATCAGAGAAAGTTCAAGGAACTTTAAGAACACCATCACACCATACATGCATGCAAATGGTAGACAGACCTCAAACACCAACATCACAGGGGAGTTCAGAGCCAGAGAAGAACCCAGAATCAGTGGCTGACCAAGGGGGGGCGGTCCGCCCCGGGTGTACGCCGCTGGGGGGGTGCCACGCGCCTGTCAGCTCTTTTCATGCTCCCTTTGCCCCGGAACAGGTTACTTCCTGCTTAAGCCTGTACATGACCATCAGCTCCACAATGTTTGAAGGATAAAACTAACAACTTAGGGATCCAAATAAAACTTACCAGCTACCGCTGGACGTACATTCAATCAGGCTGAACGCTGGCTAGTTTCCAAACTGCCAAAAAGTGGAGCAAGCAACGTCACGTTCTTATGTTTGTTCTTATGAACATGACGTTGCTTGCTCCACTTTTTGGCAGTAGCTGGTAAGTTTTATTTGGATCCCTAAGTTGTTAGTTTTATCTGTTGTTAGTTTAGCTGTTTAATTTTACCTCGGGACTTTTTAAGTTCACAAGGTTTAGGGAAACATCAGCTGTTTTTAAACTAGAACTCACTGCTCATAACAAATGGAGGATATTTTCCTTTTATCATTTGATGGCCATTCATAAACAATCCTCTGTTCTAAATTAGGCAATTCATTTAGAACTTCTGCTCATACATTGTGAAGCTATTCCCTGGTAAGTCATTCTTTCCCTTGCATTTTAATACATGGTAACTTCTTAACACTCATGATACTATGACCATGCTATTACAATAAGAGGGGCATAATTGAACGAAAACGTCTATCTCCATGGGCGTTTATCTCCGAGAACGGGTCCGTGAAGGGGCGGACCGAACCGTATTTTCGAAAAAAATAGATGTCCATGTTTTATTCGACAATTTGTGAGCTGGGCGTTTCTGTTTTTCAGTGATAATGGAAAATGAAAGCGCCCAGCTCAAAAACGAATAAATCCAAGGCATTTGTTCGTGGGAGGGGCCAGGATTCGTAGTGCACTGGTCCCCCTCACATGCCAGGACACCAACCGGGCACCATAGGGGGCACTTTTACAAAAACAAAAAAAAAAGGTAAAAGAGCTCCCAGGTGCATAGCACCCTTCCCTTGTGTGTTGAGCCCCCCAAATCCCCCTCAAAACCCACAAGTCTACACCATTACTATAGCCCTAAGGGGTGAAGGGGGGCACCTACATGTGGGTACAGTGGGTTTCGGGGGGTTGGACGACTAAGCATTAAGCAGCACAATTGTAACAGGTAGGGGGGGGGGGGGATGGGCCTGGGTCCACCTGCCTGAAGTCCACTGCACCCCCTAACAACTGCTCCAGGGACCTGCATACTGCTGCCAGGGAGGTGGGTATGACATTTGAGGGTGAAAATAAAAAGTTGTGAAACATCATTTTTTTGTGGTGGGAGGGGGTTAGTGACCACTGGGGGAGTCAGGGGAGGTCATCCCCAATTCCCTCTGGTGGTAATCTGCTCATTTAGGGCACTTTTTGGGGCCTTATTCGTGAAAAACCAGGGTCTAGGAAAAGTGCCCTAAATTCTAGCTACAAACGCATACTTTTTTTCCATTATCGGCGAAAGGCGCCCATCTCTCCTCGGCCGATAACCATGCCCCAGTCCCGCCTTCACCACGCCTCCGACACGCCCCCGTCAACTTTGTATGCTTCTGCGATGGAGTGCAGTTGAAAACGTCCAAGTTTGGCTTTCGATTATACCGCGTTATTCGTTTTTGTGAGATAAACGTCCATCTCCCGATTTAGGTCGGAACTTGGGCGTTTTTCTCGTTCGATTATAAGCAGGTTAGTCATCTTATTGATGCTTTTGCACATTAGGTCACAGAGGAAATGTATTAGATCACAAAAGGTCACCATATTATATCATTTAAAACTAATTCGATGTTTTTGCACATAAAGTTTAAAAAAAAAAGTGCACATGATTGTACATATTATTTTTAACTTTTCCATGATCATCACTGACTTAATTCTGCTCCTCATTCATTTCAGTTCTGCATTTTATCTTATTATTTTAATTCAACCATTTATTATATTATCTCTTTTATGTTATCTTATTATATTTTATAATGCTTTTATAATTCAACCATTAATTACATTATGGAATGTTTATTTATGTGTGATCTGAATTCATAATTGTATTTATAACTGTATTTCTATGTGTTTTTATGTTAGACCCCTGAGGTAGGCGCTTGTGCGCCGAAACACGGCCCGTGTCGGGTCTTTTTCACAATAAAGGACGACTATTATCTCTTTCTTGAAGGCCCAGTGGTGCTTTTCTTTGTCTGTGTTATATACTTGTATGCTGTAATACCCTCTCTTTTGTTACTGTATAGAGAAAGAAACGACAGGTTTTGGCAATCTGCTGAATGTGAGCAGAGAAGGAGAGAGAGGAGCCAAAGATGACCCCAAGGTTATGAGCAGATGAGACAGGGTGAATGAGAGTGCCAGCCACAGAAATAGAGAAAGGGGGGAGAGGAGAGGTAGTTTTAGGGGGAAAGATGAGAAGCTTGGTTTTGGCCATGTTAAGTTTCAGATGACATTGAGACATCTAGTCAGCGATATCAGATAGGCAGGCTGAAACATTGGTCTGGATGCTGGTTGAGATTTCGGGGGTAGAGAGGTAGATTTGGGAGTCATCAGCATAGAGATGGTATTGAAAGCCATCGGATGATATCAGAGAGCCAAGGGAAGAAGTGTAGATGGAGAACAGGAGAGGACCGAGAACAGAACCCTGAAGTACACCAATTGGTAGAGGGATAGAAGTGGAAGAAGATCCACCAGAGTGCACACTAAAGGTGCAAAGCGAGAGGTAAGAGGAGAACCAGGAAAGAACAGAGCCCTGGAATCCAAATGAAAACAGCGTATCAACAGTGTCAAAAGCGGCGGATAGATCGAGAAGGATGAGGATAGAACAGAGACCTTTGGATTTGGCCAGGAACAGGTCATCGGAAACTTTTGTAAGTGCAGTTTCAGTTGAGTGAAGAGGGCGAAAGCCAGATTGGAGTGGGTCAAGAACAGCTTGAGATGGCCAACAGGTAAGGAGCTCTGTTCGGGAGCTCCTGAGTTCGACCTACCTGGACCATCCTCCTGCGCAGCGAAATGGTCTGGAATGGACCGGATTCAAGCCACAGCTAACCGAAAGCCGATCCGAACGAGCCCGGAGGTCCAGGTTAACCCGGAGGGCGAGTCTGCAGCCACGTGGACCCATCGACCGTTGGTGACTCTGGCCCAGCTGCCAGCGGACCGCTGGGGAGCGGAGCCGGCGACCGAGCGAGAGTGGAGGGCAGAGCGGCGCGACACATCCACAGACCCGCCAACGGAACAGATTCACTGAGGAGCGGAGCCGGCAGCTGTGCAAGAGCGAGAGCGGAGGGCAGAGCAGCGCGGCACATCCACGGACCCGCCGACTGCACCAACACTGACTCGCTTACCCAGGGGTGAGTGCCGATCGCTGCAACTGAGCAGGAGGAGAGAGGCAGAGTGCGAGGGCCCAGGTGAGACGGTCTCTCGCACTGTCAGCAGCCCACAAGCCCAATTCGCCTGGTCTGAGAGCCCGCCCTCGGCCGTTGCGCTCCCCGGCAGGAATTACCTGGGACTGTGTCGGCTGAGAGTTCCGGGTGACCCAGGTAGAATCAGAGGGAGTTCGCCTTCGGCCTGTGGTCCTGGGCCCACCAGCCCAACGCCCTCGCTGCCCTACCCGTCCGTGGCACGGCCTGGGGCAGTTGGGGGTAGCGCACAGCGAGGCGATCTTCCCCAGGCGGCCTGGTTGCTCTGCTGCTCTGAGGGCAGCCCTGCTCGGTCACTCTGAGACCAGCCCAGCTGCTCCAGCTTTCCCGAGCCAGCTTCTCTCTGCCTGCTTGCCTGCTCGCTCCAGACCGGTGGCTCCAGCTTCCCCCCCTGCCTGTTCCGGTTCGTCTGCTCCAGTCTGCTTGTTCCAGTCCAGATGCCCCAGCGTGTTCCAGTCCGCCTGATCCCAGCGTGTTCCAGTCTGCCTAATCCCAGCCTGTTCCAGTCTGCTTGTTGCAGTCCAGATGCCCCAGCGTGTTCCAGTCCGCCTGATCCCAGCGTGTTCCAGTCCGCCTGTTGCAGTCCAGATGCCCCAACGTGTTCCAGTCCGCCTGATCCCAGCGTGTTCCAGACCGCCTGATCCCAGCTTGTTCCGGTCTGCCTGATCCCAGCGTGTTCCGGTCCGCCTGATCCCAGCTTGTTCCGGTCCACCTGATCCCAGCTTGTTCCAGTCCACCGATCCAGCCTCCCCCCTGCTCGTTCCAGTCCATCTGCGCCAGCCTGCTTGTTCCGGTCCAACTGCTCTAGTGTGTTCCAATCTGCCTGATCCGCCTGCTCTAAGCTCGTTCCAGTCTGCATGATCCAGCTTCCCCTTGCTTGTTCCAGTCCATCTGCTCCAGCCTGCTATTCCAGTCCACATGCTCTAGTGTGTTCCAGTCCGCCTGATCCGACTGCTCCAAGCTCGTCCCAGTCCACCGATCCATCCTCCCATGCTTGCTCCAGTGTTCCAGTCCACCTGTTCCAGCTCCTCCCTGTTTGCTCCATTCCATCTGCTCCGGCTTACTTGCTCCGGTACACCTGCCCAGCCTGCTTGCTCCATTACATCTGCTCCAGCGTGCTCCAGTCCACCTGATCCGCTGTAAGCCTCTCACCCACTGACTTACCTGCCTGCTGTTACCTTGTCAACCATTGACTTACCTGCTCGCCTGCCTGCCTGCGAGCCTCTCATCCATTGTCTTACCTGCCTGCCTGAAGCTAGCTTGTCAACTACTCACTTACCAGTCCATCAATTCCAAACCCCAATCCAGCTCTCCAATCTCTATCTATTTACTTAACACCTTAGTCACCTGCTAGACCTCAGTCACTACGTATGGCTCCTATCCACATTCTCTTCCTTGCCCTGTCCCTTCCTAATCTCTTCTCTTCCCCACCCCCACTGTCCACCATTGGAACTCGTTGCCCTCCCGCCTGGCCCGCCATGGCAATACCCTTCTCACCCCCATCCCTCACCACCTCACCATCCCTCTTGTCCCCCTCCTCCATCCTAGCTCTCAACCTTCAACACTTCCTTCCTGCTATTAACCCATCCCCATTCCTCCTGTGCACCCCGTCTTCGTCGCCCGTCCTCCCCCTCCCTCCTCCGCTCTCTCTTGCTCCTCCTCCTGCTATCCGCGGGAGACATTAACCCTAATCCAGGCCCCCCTCATCTGTCCCTGTCCTATCCACGCGGACGATCCCGAGACGTCTCCAATCTCGTCTCTATTCCCCTCCTCCCCCCTTCTTCCCTCCCCTTCTCTTGCGCCTTGTGGAATGCCCACTCAGTCTGCAACAAACTGCCCTTCACCCATGATCTCTTCATCTCCTACTCCCTTCAACTGCTCGCCCTAACCGAAACCTGGATCTCCCTGGATGACTCTACCTCAGCCGCAGCCCTTTGCCATGGTGGTTACCTCTTCTCTCACACTCCCCGCCCAGTTGGCCGCGGTGGAGGTGTTGGGTTACTACTCTCGCCCTCCTGTAGTTTCCAACCCCTCCTCCTACCGCAGTCTCACTGTTTCTCATCCTTCGAAGCCCACTCCATCCGGCTATTCTACCCGATACCACTCAGATGGCAGTCATCTACCGCCCCCCTGATAAATCCTTCTCTTCCTTCCTTACCGACTTCGATGCTTGGCTCTCTGTTTTTCTTGAACCCTCATCTCCGTCTCTCATTCTCGGAGACTTCAATATACATGCTGATAACCCATCCGACCCTCACGCTTCTAGGTTCCTCACCCTAACATCCTCCTTCAACCTCCAGCTGTGCTCTACCACCCCTACTCACCGTGACGGCCATTGTCTTGACCTCGTCCTCTCCTCATCCGGCTCACCCTCCAATTTCCAAGTTTCAGCTCTTCCTCTCTCCGACCACCACCTGATCACATTCACACTTCTCCACCCCCCCTCCGCCCCGCCCAACCTTAACCACCACATCCAGGAATCTCCAGGCCATTGACCCCCTCACCTTATCCGCTAGTATCTCTAATCTCCTCCCATCCATCATGTCCTCCGAGACTGTCGACAAAGCGGTCTCCGCTTACAATACCGCTCTCTCCTCTGCTCTTGACACCCTCGCACCTTCCACTACCCGTCCCACAAAGCGTACTAATCCCCAGCCTTGGCTGACCCCTTGCATCCGCTACCTTCGCTCCTGCGCACGATCTGCTGAACGCCTCTGGAGGAAATCTCGTACTCATCCAGACTTCCTTCACTATAAATTCATGCTATCCTCCTTCCACTCCTCCCTATTCCTTGCAAAACAGGACTATTACACCCAATTGACCAATTCTCTCAGCTCCAACCCCCGTCGTCTCTTCGCCACCCTTAACTCTCTCCTCAAGGTGCCCCCCGCTCCCACTCCCCCCTCACTCTCTCCTCAATCACTGGCTGATTACTTCCACGACAAAGTGCAAAAGATCAACCTTGAGTTCACTACCAAGCCATCACCCCCCACCCCCCCTCTTCACCCATTAACCCTCTCCCTCAACCAACCAACCCAGGCCTCCTTCTCCTCCTTTCCAGAGATCACCGAGGATGAAACCTCCCGCCTTCTTTCCTCCTCGAAATGCACCACCTGTTCCTCTGATCCCATCCCCACCAACCTACTTAACACCATCGCCCATACTGTCAACCCCTCCATCTGTCGCATCCTTAACCTCTCTCTCTCCACTGCAACTGTCCCTGATACCTTCAAGCACGCCCTAGTCACACCTCTCCTCAAAAAACCATCACTTGACCCTACCTGCCCCTCCAACTATCACCCCATCTCTCCTACCCTTCCTCTCCAAAATACTTGAACGTGCCGTTCATAGCCGCTGTCTTGATTTTCTCTCCTCTCATGCCATCCTCGACCCACTCCAATCCGGCTTCCGCCCTCTCCACTCGACAGAAACAGCACTCTCTAAAGTCTGCAATGACCTGCTCCTGGCCAAATCTAGAGGCCACTACTCCATCCTCATCCTCCTCGATCTCTCTGCCGATTTTGACACTGTCAATCACGATCTACTTCTCGCCACCCTGGCCTCATTTGGGTTCCAGGGCTATGTCCTCTCCTGGTTCTCCTCCTATCTCTCCCACCGCACATTCAGGGTGCACTCTCATGGATCTTCCTCCACTCCCATCCCGCTATCTGTTGGTGTTCCCCAGGGATCTGTCCTTGGACCCCTTCTCTTCTCTATCTACACCTCTTCCCTAGGCTCACTGATCTCATCTCATGGCTTCCAGTATCATCTCTACGCTGATGACACCCAGCTCTATCTCTCCACACCAGACATCACCTCAGAGAGAGACCCAAGCCAAGGTATCGGCCTGCCTATCCGACATTGCTGCCTGGATGTCCAACCGCCACCTGAAGCTGAACATATCCAAGACCGAGCTCCTCGTCTTTCCACCTAAGCCCACTTCTCCTCTTCCCCCACTCTCTATCTCAGTTGATGGCACCCTCATCCTCCCCGTCTCATCTGCCCGCAACCTCGGGGTCATCTTCGACTCCTCCCTCTCCTTCTCTGCGCATATCCAGCAGACTGCCAAAACCTGTCACTTCTTCCTTTTCAACATCAACAAAATTCACCCTTTCCTCACTGAGCACACCACCCGAACTCTCATCCATGCTCTCATTACCTCTCGCCTCGACTACTGCAACTTGCTCCTCACTGGCCTCCCACTCAGCCATCTATCCCCCCTTCAATCCATTCAGAACTCTGCCGCACGTTTTATATTCCGCCAGAACCGATATACTCATATCACCCCTCTCCTCAAGTCACTTCACTGGCTTCCGATCAGATACCACATCCAATTCAAGCTTCTCCTCCTTACTTACAAGTGCACCCGGTCTGCTGCTTCTCACTACCTCTCTACCCTCATTTCCCCCTACGTTCCTGCCCGCAACCTCCGCTCACACGACAAATCCCTCCTCTCACACAAATCCCTCCTCTCAGTACCCTTCTCCACCATTGCCAACTCCAGGCTCCACTCATTTTGCCTTGCCTCACCCTATGCCTGGAACAATCTTCCTGAATCCCTACGCCAAGTCCCCTCCCTACCCATCTTCAAATCCTTGCTTAAACTCACCTCTTCAATGCTGCATTCGGAACCTAACCTTTCGAACATATAGGTTGCCCCAATCTGTCTGACCTTTCAGATTAACTGTACATTTGTCTTTTAGATTGTAAGCTCTTCGAGCAGGGACTGTCCTTCCATGTTAAATTGTACAGCGCTGCGTAACCCTAGTAGCGCTTTAGAAATGTTAAGTAGTAGTAGTAGTAGAGAAAGTCAAGACAGCGGCGGTGAATGGTGCGTTCAAGTAACTTGGAAAGGAAGGGTAGGAGGGAGATGGGTCGATAGTTGGAAGGACAGGTAGGGTCAAGTGAAGGCTTCTTCAGGAGCGGTGTGACCACAGCATGCTTGAAGGCATCAGGAACGGTCACAGTGGAAAGCGAGAGATTGAGGATATGACAGATAAAAGGGGTGAGAGTAGGAAAGATGGTGTTAAGAAGGTGGGTAGGAATGGGATCAGAGGAACAGGTAGTTTGTTTTGAGGAGGAGAGAAGATGTGATGTTTTTTCATCAGTAACTTCAGGAAAGGAGGAAAAGAGCGGAGGGGTTAGGGAAATAGAGGAACAGACAAGGGGAGGGAGAGGTGGGGGTGGTGTGGTAGAGAATTTAAGGTTTATCTTCTGAACCTTGTCATGGAAGAACTCCGCTAGGGTTTGGGGAGATAGTGAGGGGGGAGTTGGGGGTGGAGGCACCTTGAGGAGAGAGTTTAGTGTGGCGAAGAGAAGTTGGGGGTTTGAGCTGAGAGAATTAGTCAGCTGGATGTAGTAATCCTGTTAAGATTGGACGGGATTGGGCGGGAGGAAGTTTAAGTGTGAAGGTTATTAGATGATGGTCAGAGAGGGGGAGATCTGAGGTAAAGGAATTGGAGGGAGAGCAGTTATAGGAGAAGATAAGATCAAGACAGTGACCATTTTGGTGGGTAGGGGAAGTGGAGCATAGTTGAAGATTGAAGGAGGATGTTAAGGTGAGGAACTGGAAGACGTAAGAGTTGGAGGGATCATTAGCATGAATGTTAAAGTCGCCAAGGATGAGGGAGGGGGAGGAAGGATCATCAAAGAAGGAAAGCCAAGTGTCAAAGTCGCTGAGAAAGGATGAAAGAGATTTATCAGGGGGACGATAAATAACTGCTATTAGAAGAGGCAAAGGAGTGAATAGGCGGACAGAGTGGACTTCAAAGGAAGAAAAACAGAGAGACTGACATGGCAGAAGAGATTGCAATTTGGAAGAGGGTGAGAGTAATAGACCAACACCACCACCGCGGCCAATAGGGCGAGGAGTATGGGAGAAGAGATAACCAACATGACAGAGGGCTGCGACTGAAGCAGAATCATCAGGGCAGAGTCAAGTTTCAGTTATCGCGAGCAGATGGAGGCTACAAGTGATAAAAAGGTCATGGATATAGGAGAGTTTGTTGCAGATGGAGCGGGCATTCCATAGGGCACATGAGAAGGGCAGAGAAGAGGAGGGGAGGAGAGGAATAGAGATGAGATTGGAGAGGTCACGGTGCGACCTGCACAAATAGGATGAGAGTTGGTGGGGATTTATGTCTGCAGCAGAGAGAAGAAGAAGGAGTAAGAGAGTACGGAGGAAGTAGGAGAAGATTGGCGATGAAGGCGACGAAGGTGAGATGAGTTCAGATAGAATGGGGAAGGTAAGATGGAAGGGATGAAGTGTTGAAGGCAGAAAGCAAGAAGGGAGGAAGAGGACAAGAGAGATGGTGAGGTAATATAATGAACAAGAGGGCAATGTATAACTGTAGTGCATAGTGGTTTCGGGTGGAGGAGTAGATTGGGAAGAGACAGTACTAGGAGGAGAATGTGAAATGGAGCCATATGTATAGACTTAGGCAGTCCTAGATGTTAGCTAACAGTCACAAACAAAGGTGAGGCAGCTGGAGTTTCTCCAGGAAAGCTGGGTGAGGGGGTATAGATTTCTGTTGAAACCATCATTAGCTCAACCTTTGGTAGAAAATGGTCTTAAAATATTATACTGGTGGTATTATACTCCTGATCGATTACAGCAAATGTATCCTCAAGCCTCTGAAGAGTGCTGGCATAAATGTGGCGCTCGTGGCACATTTTTCCATATATGGTGGTTGTGTCCAGTGGCCCAATCTTACTGTAGGCAAGTGATTCAGCTACTCCGACAACTCTTGCAGCAACAATATCCCTCTAATGCAGAATATTGCCTACTACATTTTAAATCCTCAGCAATCAGTATTTCCCATCCTAAGCTAGCTAGCTATTCAGTTTTTCACTGCTGCAAAGTTGACTTTGGCTCGTGCCTGGAAACAACATTCTATACCAAATGTCTAAACTTACCACAATGAGAAGGGGCCACCTGGCGCTATTTGATAAGATTTGGCAACCCTATGAGCAGTCAAAAGCTCAACTGTCAGCACCACCATGATTCCAATGGGGGGAGGGGGAAAATTACATGACTAAGAGAGGCATTTTTGAAAGAAACGTCTAAGCGTGAATTTGGATGTATTACAAAGACATCCAAATTCGAAGCAGGAAGAAGGCCATTTTCGAAAAAGATGGACGTCCATCTTTTGTGTTCGAAAATACTATGCTCGTCCTGCGATTTGGACGTCTTTGGTTTTTGGTCATTTTCGAAAACAAAAATGTCCAAGTCTAAAATGTCGAAAGTCAAGCCATTGTTACGTGGGAGGAGCCAGCATTTGTAGTAGACTGGTCCCTCTGACATGCCAGGATAGCAATCGGGCACCCTAGGGGGCACTGCAGTGGACTTCATAAAAAGCTCCCAGGTACACATCTGACCATTGCTCCCCTACCTTGTGTGCTGAGCCCCCCAACCCCCCCCTAAAACCCACTACCCCCAACTGTACACCACTACCATAGCCCTCACGAGTGAAGGGGGCACCTACATGTGGGTACAGTGGGTTTCTGGTAGGTTTTGGAGGGCTCACAGTTTCCTCCACAAGTGTACCAATTAGTGGGGGTATGGGCCTGGGTCCACCTGTCTGAAGTGCACTGCACCTACTACTAAACTACTCCAGGGACCTGCATGCTGCTATAATGGACTGAGTATGACACCTGAGGCTGGCAAGTAATGTTTTTCATCACAATTTTGGGGGTTGGGAGGGGGTTAGTGATCACTGGGGGACTCAGGGGAGGTCATCCCTGATTCCCTCCAGTGGTCATCTGGTCATTTCGGGCACCTTTTTGTGCCTTATTTGTAATAAAAACAGGTCTAGCTGAAAACATCAAAGTTTTAGTCCTGGATGTCTTTGCTTTGTTCCATTATGGCTCAAAGACGTCCAAGTCTTAGGAACGCCCAAGTCCCGCCTCAAACACGCCCCTGATAAGCCCCCTTGATATTTGGAAGTCCTTCTGATGGACTTTGGAGAAAGACGTCCAAAATCGGGTTTTGATTAAACTGATTTGGACGTTTCTGTGTGATGGACGTCTAAATGCCGATTTATGTCACTTTTTGGATGTCCATCTCTTTCGAAAATGAGCCTGTAAGTGTATTGGCTTTTGTAGGTTATTGTTTGTATGAAACAGGAGGATATTTACTAAAACTTTCAAATGGAAAAAAAAACAAAAAACAATTGTAGCCAGAATGAGCTCTGCTGAAATGATGTGTTATGCCACCATCCCTTTTCTACCACTATATAGTAATATTGCCATTTGTGCGTAGCTATTAAAAAAGATTACTGCAGTAGCTCTTACTGAGACCGGATTTTTGTAGACAGGAAGGGCTCCTGTGGTAATTCTCCACTGATCAGTTAGTATGCAGTAATATGGGCACACTGATTAGCGGAGAAATGCCCACTCTCTGTTCCAGATATACTCCTTCTGTGAAAAAAATTAAAAAAATATTTTTAGTGTGTAGATAGTGTGTGCTATTTTAAGCAAACTGCAGGATGTCTGAGAGCATCCCACAGTAAGCCCTTTTAAGATGTGGTAAGAATAAACAGAACTGAGGTGGAATCAGACACAATGAAGATAGCTCAAGAGAAGACACCCCCAAAGCACTGATAAAGAAACTCATAGCAGAAAATTGTTGCTAGGAAATTCCATTATCAGAGACATTAACTTTGGAACACAGTTCAAGGGGGCCCAGCAAAGTGAAATGCTTTCTAGGATCTTCAGCTACCAGAAGTACCAGGCAAATATGGACTATAATCAGAGAAGAGACTAAGGATTCTAACATTGCTGTTATCCACCTGGGAACAAATGACCTGGCCAATAATATCACAGAGACGTATTTCAGAGATTCAAGTTCTATCCTGCAAGGACTCCTTCCTCCATTTCTTTGAAGCGGGTGTCACTATTCATACAGTCCTTTCGTTCTTGCCTAAGGTTGTCTTTTCCTTATATCTCAATCAATTGGTGTTTCTCCTTTTGTTCAAAAAAAGAGGACTATGAGAAGGACGTTCATGTGCTCCAATTTTCTTTATGTGCATAGGGTTCTCCTTCAATATTTGTGTAGAGAGATGTGGTAGCCGTGTTAGTCCACTTTTAAAGGTAATAAATAGAAATGAAAGAAAATAAGATGATACCTTTTTTATTGGACATAACTTAATACATTTTTGATTAGCTTTCGAAGGTAGCTCTTCTTCGTCAGATCGGAACTCTTAAGGAGGACAAGATTGCTACATAAATATGAGGGTCCAGGAGAATAACCTCCAACGCGGAACACAGCAACAATCTTCTTCTAAATACTACTGAAATGATTCCATAATGAACACCACCATACTGTTCCTTACAATCTACTCCTTATCCATGATCCACCTAACAATGACCACCCCTATCGGAGAATCAACAATATACCCAGACTAATCAATAACCGAATACCGACCAAACACACCACATCACACCAAAATGACATAAACAAAAACAAAAACAAAGGAAAAGAACCAACAGCGTACAACCTCAACAAAATGATAAGAAAGATCACAAAAAACCCACACAAACCAAGGAACGACAACTAACAAAAGTTCACATAACACCGAACGTAGATGACCCATACCAAAAAATTCAAGTAGGCTATGTCAACGCCAGATCCGTAGTAAACAAAACAACAATAACAACAGACTGGATCATGTCAGAAAAACTTGACCTACTCTTCATCACTGAAACCTGGATCCACGACCAGAAGGACCCTATCATCTTAAACCTATGTCCTCCAGGATACAAAATCACCCACTGGACAAGAAAAGAAAAAAGAGAAGGGGGCATAGCACTCATATATGATCTCATCTCACCACTGCGGAATCTATAACAACCCAACTCGAAATAGCCTCAATCAGAATCCACCATAAAACCCTACTCGACCACCTAAACTGCGTCCTATTCTACAGACCACCATGTAACTGGAGCGAAAGCCAGGCGGACTTCATGGACTTCGTTTCAAATACATGTGTATCTAACTTCAATACACTAATATTAGGAGACATTCACCTTCACCTTGAAGACCCAAACTCTACCAACGCACGAGATTGCAAGGACTTCCTTCATCTATGCGACCTTACATGGCCAAACATGCAAACAACCCATGTGAAGGGCCACACACTCGACCTCATCTCATACAAATTGTCCACTGACCAGAATCTAACCATAACAGAAACTAGTTGGACAGAAACACCATGGACTGACCATTACAAACTAAACCTAGCCCTAAAATGGTGAAAAAGGGGTTCTCCCCACACACGAGAACACACAACTTATACCACGAGAGGACACACGGACCCGGATACGTTCTGGCAACAAATATACAAGAACGACTGGTCAGCACAAACAGAATCCTCTCAGAATGGGACAAAAGATGCAGACACATACTAGACAAAATTGTACCCTTACAAATAAGAACCTCACACAGACACAACTGTGGTTCAACGAAGAACTGAAAAAACTAAAAACACAAACTAGGAAACTGGAACGCGCATGGAGAAAAATAAAAGACGAACAAACACTCAACGCATGGAAACTATCACATCTGTAGAGAGTAGTGAGTTCTTAGACCAAGCAAAGCTTAGTAGCCGAACAAACCCACACTTACCTGCAGGCCGCTAGTGCACAGGAAATAGGAACCAGACCAGATCTCAGG
Organism: Microcaecilia unicolor; assembly: GCF_901765095.1. Classification (NCBI taxonomy): domain Eukaryota; kingdom Metazoa; phylum Chordata; class Amphibia; order Gymnophiona; family Siphonopidae; genus Microcaecilia; species Microcaecilia unicolor. The sequence goes on from NC_044044.1 coordinate 53,923,667, forward strand.
ACCGGCAGCCAGCAAATACAGTAGTCAACTTTAGGCAGAGTCTAGGAGCAACCAGTAAACGATAGCTGTAGTCTAATCCAGGCAAGTCTCTAGACAGGCAGCAAGCAATATCGGTAGTCAAATTCAGGCAGAGTCTCAAGGCAGGCAGCAAGCAATATCGGTAGTCAAATCCAGACAGAGTCTCAAAGCAGGCAGCAAGCAATATTGGTAGTCAAATCCAGGCAAAGTCTCTAGGCAGGCAGCAAGCAATATCGGTAGTCAAATCCAGGCAGAGTCTCAAGGCAGGCAGCAAGTAATATCAGCACGAAAGCCGGTCACACCAACATGAAGCCGAAGCAAGGAACTGCCAAAAGAACTCCCCAGAAATAGTCCGATTCTCAAAGGCAGAGTAGAATCAGCTGGAAGAAAAGACCACCGATAGGTCCCAGGTCCTGAGCAGGCAGAGTCGACTCTAGGAGGCAGCCAATCCCCTCACAGCAGTAGGCGGGACCAACCCTGGCAGACCCGGAAGCCTGCACCCGCCGCGTGATCTGATTCAGAAGCCGGCGCCACCCCGGCGCGAACCTCCCCCAGTAACCCCAAACATCCTCTACCCTCTGAGGAGCCCCGCAATTGACCGTACGTCATCAGTTGTCTCCGCGTCGCCAGAGTGCGAGGAAAACCAGGTGAGGGGCGTGACAGAAATAGCTACAAAGGAAATATAAACACACAATAAAACAGACCAAAAGGTCGTACTACAAAACTAAAATTGGGCCAGACTATAAAGACACGAACAAATTATACCATCTCGTGAACAAACTACTAGACACAACACCGGTTACCACAACCAATACTGACATCCAATCCGCAGACTGCCTTGCTAAATATTTCAATGAAAATATCATAAACCTACGCAAAACCCTACCTCAGAACAAAATGGACACTGAAAACTTCATTGATGGTGTAGACCCAACACCTGGTGAATACCCTGCTGACCGAATATGGTCCAATTTCGCTCTACTCACCGCTGACACAGTTACCCAGGTGATTAAACAATACTCATACAGCCACTGTCAACTGGACATCTGCCCCAGCTACCTAATACGATCTGCCCCCCCAACGCTTCATAATAGATCTCACATCCCACTTAAACTTCTTGCTACAACAGGGTATATACCCTTAAGAAAAAGGCAACATCCTGCTCACCCCAATACCGAAAGACACTAACAAAAAAACAAACAATATTACCAACTACCGCCCAGTAGCTTCTATCCCATTAGTAGTCAAACTCATGGAAGGACTGATGACCAAGCAACTCAATGACTACATAAACAAATTCACTATACTACATGAGTCACAATCAGGATTTCGACCCCTACACAGCACTGAAACAGTACTACTCACTCTTCTAACCAAATTCAAGCAGGAAATAGCAATAGGCAAGAGCATTCTCCTCCTCCAATTTGACATGTCAAGTGCATTCGACATGGTTAACCATAACATACTGCTAGGAATCCTAGAATACTTCGGAATCAGTGGTGGCACTCTGAATTGGATTAAGGGCTTTCTAACCACAAGAACATATCAAGTGAAATCAAAAGCAAACATATCGTTAGCATGGAAACCAGGCTGCGGAGTACTGCAAGGATCACCACTATCACCGATCCTCTTCAACCTCATGATGACTCCACTAGCCAAGACCCTATCCACCCAAGTCCTCAACCCATTTATCTACGCTGACGACGTTATCCTATATAATAATTCTCACCTCCAACGTTCTAATGTGCCTGGTACCGTGGCTCCCTCGGAGGTGGTCTGCTAGGCAGTTTAGAATGCACTGACGTCAGTGATGTCACTGACAGCTGATTCCAAGGCAAGAAGAGGAGTAGGGAAACACGCGGAGCATGTTTCCTTACTCCTCCCCCTGCCTGGGAAACAGCTGTCAGTGCCCCCCCCCTCGGCGCACCACCCAAGCCCCTGCCCTGCAAACCTCCTGCCTACCAATCAGCTGTCAGTGTCCCACCCTCGGTGCAACACCCAAGCCCCTGACCTGCAAACCCCCTGCCTACCAATCAGCTCTCAGTGCCCCCCCTCGGCGCAACACCCAAGCCCCTCCGCCCCAGCGCATCACCAAAGCCCCTACCCCCCCCCCCCTCGGGCACATCAACTCACTCGCAGCCGCCAATACTAACGCTGTCCGGCCGCTGCTGCTTCTCCTGTGGAGCAGCAGCGGCCGGTACAAAAAGAAAAAAAGCCTAAAAAAGATTTTTAACCTGAAACGCGGCTCCGTAGACAGCCATCTGGCATTGGCTGTCGTCACTGCAGCCGCTCCTCCTCTCCCCTCCATGCCACTGCCCCTGCAGGAAGACCTCGGAGGAGCGCAGCGACGTAAGAGGGGAGAGGAGGAGCGACTGCAGAGATGACAGCCAATGCCAGATGGCTGTCTACGGAGCCGTGTTTCAGGTTTAAAATCTTTTTTTTTTTGCTTTTTTGTTTTTGTACCGGCCGCTGCTGCTCAACAGGAGACGCAGCAGCGGCCGGACAGCGTTAGTATTGGCGGCTGTGGGTGGCGAGGGGGTTGATGTGCCCGAGGGGGGGGGGTAGGGGCTTGGGTGATGCGCCGAGGGGGGAGGGGAGGGTCGCTGGACATGGGTGGCTGGAGGGGGGCAGGGGGAGGGGAGGGTCGCAGGACATGGGTGGCTGCAGGGGGAGAGGAGGGTCGCTGGACATGGATGGCTGCAGGGGGGGGCAGGGAAGAGGGAGGTGGGGAGGGGGTCCTGAGACCAGATGGGTGGCTGCAGGGGAGGGCAGGGGAGACAGAAGGGATGCTGCAGGGGGGGCAGGGAGAGAGGAGGGTCACTGGACATGGGTGGCTGCAGGGGGGCAGGGGAGAGGAGGGTCGCTGGACATGGGTAGCTGCAGGGGGAGAGGAGAGTCGTTGGATATGGGTGGCTGCAGGGTGAGCAGGGGAGAGAGGAGGGCCGCAGCACATACGTGGCTGCAGGGGCAGAGGAGGGTTGGTGGGGAGGAGGTCCTGAGACCAGATGGATGACTGCAGGGGGGGCAGGGGAGACAGGAAGGACGCTGCAGGGGGGGGATTACCTTGCTAGCGCCCGTTTCATTGCCTACCGAAACGGGCCTTTTATACTAGTATTATATATTCCATACAAACATGATCTGGCAGAAATCACCAACGAAATCAAACTAAGCTTAAACATCATGAATTCATGGGCAAATACATTCCAGCTAAAACTAAATACAGAAAAAACACACTGTCTCATTATCTCATCCCAATACAATACATACAAACCTTCAAACACTAACACCCCAGGATACACCCTCCCTGTTTCAGATAGCCTGAAAATTCTCGGAGTAACAATCGACCATAACCTACCACTAGAGACCCAAGCAAAGTCCACCATAAAGAAAATGTTTTTCTCAATGTGGAAACTCAAACAGGGAAAACTATTCTTCCCGAGGGAAATATTTCGTAACCTGGTACTAAGCCACGCAGATTACTGTAATGGAATCTATGCAGGATGCAAGGATCAAATCATAAAGAAACTTCAGACCGCCCAAAATACAGCAGCCAGGCTTATATTTGGAAAAACACGTTATGACAGCGCCAAATTTACTTCAATTCTTTGAAGGAGTGAACAAACATGTGGACAAAGGGGAGTCGGTTGATATTGTGTATCTGGATTTTCAAAAGGCGTTTGACAAGGTACCTCATGAAAGGCTACAGAGGAAATTGGAGGGTCATGGGATAGGAGGAAATGTCCTATTGTGGATTAAAAACTGGTTGAAGGATAGGAAACAGAGAGTGGGGTTAAATGGGCAGTATTCACAATGGAGAAGGGTAGTTAGTGGGGTTCCTCAGGGGTCCGTGCTAGGACCGCTGCTTTTTAATATATTTATAAATGATTTAGAGATGGGAGTAACTAGCGAGGTAATTAAATTTGCTGATGACACAAAGTTATTCAAAGTCGTTAAATCGCGACAGGATTGTGAAAAATTACAAGAGGACCTTACGAGACTGGGAGACTGGGCGGCTAAATGGCAGATGATGTTTAATGTGAGCAAGTGCAAGGTGATGCATGTGGGAAAAAAGAACCCGAATTATAGCTACTGTAAAGGGAATGTGGAAAACCATAGGGACCTGGGAGAAACACAGGGAACCAGATCCTACAACCCCCAAAAAGCCACAGAGGAGATTCTCCCTTACCGGCCGCTGTTCCCCAAGAGACAACTTAGGGGCAAGAACTACAAATCCCAGCAGCCACCTTGGGAAAAAGAGAGACAAACCAGGGTGCATTCACAAGAGTCACCAGAAGGGGGCTGCAGGAGAAGGAGTAATACTAATTCTCCAACCTGGGGGAAAGAGAGGTGGAACAGGTGGGAAAAAGAAGAGAAAAAGCCCGAAAGAGTTAATGAGGAAAATGAGGAGCAGCTGGGAAGAGGGTGGGGCGAGGAGAGTATGGACTGGGCTCCTGAGAAGGAGAAAGAGGAGTTTGGGCCTTGGCCCATGGAGCTGACAGTACCCGAGCAAACCCTGGAGGAGCCCATGGATGTATCAGCTCTGGCCCAGAGAAAGCCACAGAAGTAAGACAGTCCCTGGCTAAGCAGGCCAGAGAAGGAAAGGGGTCAAGCGGGAGGAGGTCAGAGGAGTAAGTAAAAGTCTGACCAAGTGGGTGGGACCCCAGGCTTTGAGCCCGCGCAAAGCCAGAGGAACTGTGGACTTGAAAAGCCAAGGTATAGTGCTGTTTTGAGAGCTTGGTTACCTGAACTGTGGATTTATAAAGCCAAGGTATAGTGCTGGTTTGAGCGCTTGGCTACCTGAACTGTGGATTTAAAAAAGCCAAGTTATATTGCCATTCTGAGAGAGCTTGGCTACCTGAACTGTGGATTTAAAGAGCCAAGTATAGTGCTGTTTTTGAGAGCTTGGTTACCTGAACTGTGGATTTATAAAGCCAAGGTGAAGGAGTGGAACGCCGGTACTACCTGAATACTACTGAGCAACAGGACAACCTCATGTTTTGTGCCTACTGATGGACTTTTACTTATGCACTCTACCTCTGCTTTTGGCTGTTTGGCCACACCTTATTACTGCACTGGACATTTGTGCCTTATCCAGTTTTACTGTTTACTAACAAGACAAGTTTGCTGTTTACTAATGTGCAGACAGAATGCAGGGCTATTAGAGATATATCTTGTAACAGTAGTTTGCAAGGCCTATACAAGACCAGCTTGCACGTAGCAACGCCATCTGAATAGGCGACCTTGGAGGGTGCTGACACCCCCCCTGCATTCCTGAGCCGCACCTTATCTCCTGTGCTAGAAAGGAGTATTGTGTGTACAGAATAAGCTGCTAAGTTTCGTTTTTCTTGCCAGTATCATTTCAGTGTTATGACGTGTGTACGTACTGGGACTACAATTTTGTACTGTAAGAACTACAAATGTTTACTGCGCATGATAGTTGTGACGTGTAAGGGGCCAAATGCGCAGGCCCAGAAGGGAAGTATAAATGTAAGTGTCAGATGATTTATGACACACAGTGTCCCGAGGCTACTCGGTGCTGTTCACTTGCTAGCAATAAAGTTGCCTTGTTTGGAACCAAAATTTGCCTTTCGTCTCCTGATTTCCCACCTGTTTCATTGGCGACCCAGATGGGACGGAAGTAGAAAGGGGAATCGGATTATATTCTTCCCCTCCCCCACTGCAGTCGGATCGGGTCATCGATTCCCACCCGAGGAGGTGGTGAGTGGCCACCGCTGATTTCAGCGTCCATCTCCCGGAGGAGGGCCGATCCACTCCGCCTGACTGTAGAGGGGGCTGTGTGGTTCCAACAAGGCACCTTTTTCCATTTCAGGGAGAAGCGCACGACGGCGCGGCCTGCGACCCCGGCGGACAGGCGAGTATACTCTACGTAGTGACCGGCCCAGTAAGGACCGAAGAAGAGGCGTGATCACCCTCTTTTAGCCAGTGACTAATACGGACTATTGGTATCCGACTAGGTCCCGAAACTCACTAGGCTCCGGCGACGAAACCGAGCGGCGAACGAACGGGGGGGTTTCTTGTGGCGTGTGAAAGTGTGTGAGTGGGCTTGCAGTTCCAGGCCGGGCGACCGCGTCCTGGTCAGGCCGAGTGTTGACCCTTCTGTGTCTGGTGGAACGAGACCCCTTACTCCTCCACCTCCCTTTTCCCCCTTTGTCCGTCACCTGTCCTTTGGCACTCAGGTTAGGATGGGCGGGGGTGGGTCTTCACCGTTAGATTTAATGACGGAACACTTTAGCGAAGTGTTCGACCTAGATAAATGTAGCAGGGCCGGGATGATACAGAGATGTCAATTTATGTGGCCAGGGCTAGGAATTGCTGGATGGCCCCCGGAAGGGTCATTCGAGTATGAGAAAGTGGCGGCGGTCATGAATATTGTTATAATTGAGGGGAACCCAGGCTGTCCAGAGGACATTCCATACATAGAAGCGTGGTTGGATGTAGTCCGGGATCCGCCGGCCTGGGCCCAACGGAAGGTAGAAAAGGCCGCCCTTATGTTGGTAAAGCAGAGAAAAGGCCGGAAAACCAAGCTTAGAACCCTGCCGACCCATGCCTTCGCTCTTCAAAGCTCGGCAACCGCTGCCGTCCCGAAGGCCGCAGGGACCGCCCCCATACGGCCTACCGCCCCTAGCACTGAAGCCACTGAGACCACGCCCCCTGCTACCAGAGTTAAGGCAGGAACTACGCCCAGTACTACCAACACACTTTCTAGGAAAAAACCCCCAAAGAAAACCGCAGGGACAGTTCAGGGTTTGGCCGAGAAGAAGCTTCCAAAAGCCCCGATACTTGCTACGGCGGAAGCATACGAAGACGACATCGCGCCGCCGCCCTATGCTCCTATGTACCCTGACCTTACGGGCCTAGCAGAAGGCCCCGCTGACGCCGAGACTTCCGGGTCAGAGTCGGATGCCGGGGAGACGTCCCACCCAGCCTCACCTGAGTCACCTGGCCTCGCAACCACACGGAAGAGTACACGGGTTGTGAAGAACATTACTCGGTTCCCCCAATCGAGTCCGCAACAGGCCCTTCCGTCCAGCCGGAAAGGGGGAACCTCCCACTTATTCCCAGTCCGACAGTCCACCACCTATACCCCTAACCCGGCAGAGGGGGGGGGCCAGCCCATCGAATCAACCGTCTATAGCCACGTTCCCTTCTCAAGCGCCGATTTGTATAACTGGAAATTCCATGGGCCGTCCTACGACCAGAAACCCGAGCAGCTGATAGAGCTGGTGGAAGGTATTATATACAGTTATAATCCAACGTGGGCAGACCTTAGGCAGTTGAGCGCCCACATCCTGACCTCTGAAGAACGCCGCCTTTTACAACAAAATATGGAGCAAGCCGTCCGGGATGCGAATCCGGCCCATGCCAATTTACAGAACCTACTAGAAACGGAGGCGCCCATCGCTGCCCCCACGTGGGATTACCGAACCGCCGAAGGCCAAACCTTTATCCGCCGATACCAACAGGCGTACCTGGCCGCCTTAAAGAAGGGGAAGCAGAAGGTTACCAACATGGGAAAAATCCACAGTGTAGTCCAACAAAAGGAGGAGAGTCCAGGGGACTTCCTTGAACGACTTATGGAAGCATTTAGGAGGCACAGCCCGATAAATCCCGAGGACCCTAAGAACCTCCCAACCGTGGTTATGAGTTTTGTTAGCCAGTCAGCACCGGATATACGAAGAAAGCTACAGAGAACGGAGGGGTTCGAAGGGATGAGCCTAAGCCAACTGAAAGCTATAGCTGATCGTGTATTCGGATATCGAGACCAGGAGGAGAAGGTGGAGGCCCGGAAGGAATCGACCAGACGGATGCGGGAGAAGGCAGATGTGTTGGCCACGGTGCTGGAAGAACGAATGAGGTCTAGACCAAAGGGGAGGGGCAGGAGAACAAGAGGAACGCGGTCCCCCATAGGGCGTAACCAGTGTGCAAATTGCCGACAAGAAGGACACTGGTGGGCTGATTGTCCAGAGGAGATACGGGACAACCCGAGAGAAGAGGAATCATGGGACCGGCAGAGAGAGGAGGAGACCGGCGACCGCACGGGGGCCCCTAGGCGAGGCCGTGGAAGGGGCCGAAGAGAGAGAGGACGGGATGACCGGAGGGAATGGCAGATGGCTGTGGACGCTACCCGAGACGGCACAGCATGAAGAAACCGGGAGGGCAAAGTCCCCACTGACCCTCTGGTGGAAATTCGGGTGGGGACAGAATCTATGAAGGCCTTACTAGACACAGGGGCCCAGCGATCTGTTATCACCACTGCCATAGCCCCAGCCACGAAAGAAACTATACCAATTGTGGGAGCCTCCGGGAAATCCCTTGCGGCCCCCCTCCTCAAAGAGCGCCAAGTCCAGATCGGAGGGACGATGGTGTCCCATCAGTTCATACACATCCCTGGATGCCCGGTCCCCTTGATTGGTCGAGACCTACTCTGTAAGCTCCAGGCCACCCTGAAGTTCAAGACTACGGGTGAAGTGGAAGCTCGCTTTGAAGATCGGCCAGTAACACTTATCTGTCCAGTAAGAGAAGAATGGAGACTACACGCTCCCCCAACTGTGGGACCCGGCGACTGCCGTTACGACCAGAATACCCCTTTCGCCCAGCAGAGGCGGGCCATAATGGATGAAGTGCCTGATGTATGGGCGGAATTGAACCCCGGCGGACTGGCCGTAAACGCTATCCCCATCTGGATTGAGCTCAAACCGAATGCTCAAGTTGTTAACCAAGGACAATACCACATCCCCTATGCAGCCCGGCATAGTATGCACATACATCTACAGAAACTCCTTCAACAGGGAGTCCTTAAGCCAATCAGATCCGCATGGAACACCCCATTGTTGCCCGTTAAGAAGCCAGGAACATCCGAGTACAGACCCGTCCAGGACCTGAGGAAAGTCAACAACCAGGTAGCCGACATAGTTGCCCTCGTACCGAACCCATACTCCATCCTAGCCCAAGTGCCCTCTCAGACCAAGTGGTACAGTGTCATTGATTTGAAGGACGCCTTCTTCTCCATCCCTCTTGCTGTTGACAGCCAAAAGTTGTTTGCCTTCACGTGGGAAGACTTACAGACGGGAACCAAGCAGCAATATACATGGACCCGGCTTCCCCAGGGGTTCAAGAACTCCCCCACCCTCTTTGGTGACCAGCTTGCCCAGGACCTGAAAACGTACCAAGACGAGTACGGGCCGGTCGTCCAATACGTGGATGACCTGTTGGTGGCCCGTGAGACGTACACGGACTGTGCAGAAGCCACCCTTTACCTCTTGAAAACCCTGGAAGCCCAGGGGTACCGGGCCAGTCGCAAGAAGGCGCAGATATGCGAGATCGAAGTCGAGTATCTGGGGTTTCGCCTCCGAGAAGGAACCCGACGGCTCGGTATCCCCCGAACCCAAGCCATCCGCAACCAACCCACTCCTGCAAATAAGAAGGAACTACGGGCACTCCTCGGAGCCGCTGGATATTGCCGCATTTGGATTATCAATTTTGCCATCCTGACCCACAGTTTGTACGCCAAACTGAAAGGACCTGAACTCGAGGGCCAAAATCTCGAGTGGGAGAAACACGAACTGAAAGCCCTTCAGGACCTCAAGGAGGCCCTTGTGGCCCCACCAGCGCTCGGACTGCCAGATGTGACTAAGCCGTTCTACTTGTTCATCGACGAAAAGAAGGGATTGGCACTTGGAGTTCTCACCCAACTGGTCGGCACCTGGCAACGCCCTGTAGCATACCTCTCCAAGAGCATGGACAACGTGGCACGAGGATGGCCGGGCTGTCTCCGAAGCATTGCAGCGGCCTGTCTCCTGATACACGAGGCCAATAAACTCACGTTTGGTCAAACACTTTTTGTGACCACACCCCACACCATCCGCGGCCTACTCGAGAGCCACGGACCCAGATGGATGACCAACTCCCGATTGGTCAAATACCAAGCCCTCCTGTGCGAAAATCCGGAGGTGCGGATCTTGGACACGACCAACCTCAATCCTGCCACCCTCCTTCCGGCCCCTGAACCACCACGCCACGACTGTGAAGAGGTCATGGCCACTGTGCACTCGAGCAGACCTGACCTGAAGGATCAACCCTGGCAAGGGGGCATCACCCTTTTTACCGATGGAAGCAGCCAGGTGATAGAGGGAATTCGAAGAGCTGGCTATGCGGTGGTGTCTGAGGACCATGTGATCGAGGCCATGGCTCTGACACCCGGAACATCAGCCCAGAAAGCGGAGCTAATCGCCCTCACCAGAGCCCTCCTGTGGGCTGAAGGGAAAGTTGTCAACATTTACACCGACTCCAAATACGCTTTCCTCACCCTCCAGGTGCACGGAGCCTTGTATAAGGAGAGGGGATTTCTGACAGCTGAAGGGAAAGGACTTGCAAATGCCGCTGAAATCTGCCAATTACTCGAGTCGGTATGGAAGCCGAAGAAGGTGGCTGTGATGCACTGCAGGGCCCACACTGGAAGAACGGACCCTATCGCCCGGGGAAATCAGCGGGCAGACGACGCTGCAAAAAGGGCAAGTCAGCTCCCCTACTCCTCTCACCCTCCTGACCCCGTACTCGTCGTCCAGCTCCCTACGGAGACCCCTATTTACACCCCCCAAGAAACGGAATGGGCCCAACAAGAGGGTCTACAGTCACGCAATGGCTGGTGGATACTACAGGATGGGCGCATATGGATACCCGAAGCCTTGGCCTGGACGGTGGCCAAGGAGGCTCACGACCGCACCCACCTGGGAAGGGACGCCCTGGGGCGCTTACTTGAGAAGACCTACTACATCAACAAACTATCCCTGTGGACCAAAAACGCTTCCAGCCGATGCGCGACTTGTGCCCGGAACAACCCTCGAACGGGGCCCGGCCCTATGCCAGGACATGTTCTCCGAGGCACCAGCCCTTTCCACGTGTGCCAGATTGACTTCACACACATGCCCCCGGCGCGCGGTTACAAAGCTATCATCGTCGCCGTGTGTACCTACACCGGATGGATTGAAGCCCAGCCCACTAGAACGGAAATGGCTAAAGAAGTTACCTCCCTACTGCTTCATCAAATCCTACCCAGATACGGCCTCCCCAAGCAAATAAATTCTGACAACGGCCCCGCCTTCGCCAGTGAAGTAACACAACAGCTCAGTACCAGACTGGGCCTCGATTGGAAGTTGCATTGTGCCTGGAGACCCCAAAGCAGTGGAGTAGTAGAGAGGGCTAACCGATTCCTGAAGAACCAGCTTGCCAAGCTATGCCAAGAAGCAAAAGCCAAGTGGCCCGACCTGCTTCCACTGGCCTTGCTGCATCTTAGGTGTACCCCCAAGGCTACAGGCCTTACTCCTTACGAGATGATGTACGCTAGGCCACCACCACTGCCCTCCTTTCCCGACTCCTTGCAGATACAGGGTGAGAGTTCCTTAGTAAAACAGATGAGAGCCTTACACCAGGTAGTGCAAGACATCCAGCAGTACACTGAAAGAGTAGCTCCCTTGGTCCTCACCAATCCGACGCACCGGTTCAGGGTGGGAGACGAGGTATGGGTAAAAGAGTGGGATGAATCTGACTGCCTAAAGCCAAAATGGAAGGGGCCCTCCCTTGTTCTCCTAACGACCTCCACCGCTGTTAAAATTGCAGGAAGCCCAGTGTGGATACATTGGACCCGATTGAAGCCTGCTGCTCCCACTAGCAGCTCCCTGAAGCGTTGGACTGCGCACCAACATCCTGACGCTCCATTACGGCTGACTCTAAGAAAGACGTGAACCACCAGATTCATGCCTGCCCAGCAACAGGAACTCAGTTTCTGGACCCACTGCGTTTTTGGCTCTCTCTTTATCGCAGCCATAATCGTGGGCCTTATCATCTTCTTGCTGCAAAGGCTCGGATACCTTCCACCGCATATATGATGCTTAGCCTACTACTCCTCCTTTGCTCAGTCCCGAGCTCTTACCCCTTGAGCCCGAACTGTACTGAATGTTTGCGCCTCGTGCGCCACCGTATAGAGAAAGGATATCACCTAGTCACTACCCTCATTCACCAGACGCAGCCCCCGGAAGGCGATTGCCAGTTTCTCCCGACTTGTGCCCTCATCACTCCGAATGGCCTCCAACAGTTCCACAGATGCCTCCAAGGAAATCTCACTATCTGCCACAGCCCTACCAAACCAAGATACTACAATGTCACCCTCAGCGTAGGACTCCCTGCGTATGTGGCCGGACCTCCGGGAGTCGAGGGAGATGGCATCCTGTATTACATTAATTCCACTCGTATCCTTGTCGGTGGCATCCAAACTGTGGCAACCCTCACCTTCGACGTCTGTGCCGCCATGGACAAGCACCCTTGGTCTCGCAAGTGTGGTAGCCAGAGTTGGCGAGAGGCATACGTTAAGGACCACAAGTATGTCTGCCCCTTCAGTCCAGACATGAGATGCTGCTCCCCGTGGGTGTGGCTCCCATGCGCCGGCGATACTCGAGCCTCGGGCTGGGACCGAGTATGTGCTTATACGGGAGGAGGATATGCCGGATGCGCCGGCCTGGGTGAATTTCGTCGAGGTTCTGGTAACTATGTGTCCCTAGACTGGCCCATCCGAGGACACGACATGCCCTGGAGAGGAACGTGGGGCCTCGGCATTGACGGCGGAGGAATGGATCCGTTGACATATATTACCATATATCAGAGTCTCGAAACGAAGCCTCCTACGCACTACCAGACTACTGTTGTCGGCTACCAAGACGTATTTGATGAAATTGCTCGTGCTGAGCAGACCGAGACTAAATTCCCCATTTCCCCAGAAGCCCGAAATATGTTCCTCAATTTGGCTGAAAACATCGCCCTCTCCCTCGGAATTGCCAACTGTTTCGTCTGTGGAGGCACCGACATGGGTGAACAATGGCCCTGGGAAGCGAGAGAGATCCGACAACACACATGGGATGCACTCAACACCACTAACATTACCTTTCCCCAACGGCCGAAGCCGTACGAATGGGCCCTGAGAACAAATATCATAGGTACCCTCTGCGCTAGTCGAGCGCCATCGAAGCGTTACTCTGTACCAGTGGGAGACTCTGCTTGTACGGGGGTTCTTCACTACAATGGCAGCCGGACGACCTGGTGGCAAACGGACAACCTGCCCGCCCCGGAGCCTATCTGGACAGAACCCACCTTGAACATGACATGGACCTACGGAGGGAACGCTTCCCTCAAGTGGGTAGCCCCGGCGGGCTACTACTATATCTGCGGACGCAGGGCCTATGAACAGCTCCCGACCCGCTGGTACGGTACCTGCCTCTTGGGCACAGTCCGACCTAGTTTTTTCCTTCTGCCCATACAAGTCGGCGAAACTTTGGGAATCCCCCTATACGTGGAAAAGGGGCCTGATAACCCTACCCGACGACGACGGTCTTTCCCACCCGTCAAGCCCAAGGTCCAAATTGGAGACTGGAAAGACAATGAGTGGCCGCCTGAACGCATCATTCATTACTATGGACCGGCCACGTGGGCTGAAGATGGTACATGGGGGTACCGCACCCCTATCTACATGCTAAATCGCATTATTCGCCTACAGGCCGTACTCGAAATCCTCACTAACGATTCTGCCCTGGCCCTCAATATCCTAGCTCGACAAAACACTAAGCTCATTACCGCCGTCTACCAAAATCGCTTGGCCCTTGACTACCTCTTAGCCCAGGAGGGCGGGGTGTGTGGCAAGTTTAACCTCAGTAATTGCTGCTTACAGATTGATGACCAGAGCCATGTCATCAGGGAGATAACTGACCGGATGGTCAAACTGGCCCACGTCCCCGTCCAGACCTGGAACAGTGCGTGGGATTGGACTTCCTCCCTCACCAGCTGGCTCCCAACCTCCGGGAGCCTGCGAGGCCTCCTCGTCATGGGTGGCCTGTTTTTGCTGTCCTGCCTATTAATCCCCTTGTCTCTTCCCTTAGTTTTCAGGTGCCTCCGCTCCACCATGGAAAGCATCGCTGACCGCCGTGCTGCTGCCCAACTTATGGCTCTCCAGATGTACTCCCCCATTCCCCAGTCTGATGAAGCTGACGATGAAGCACCTTGTGGCTGACGTGTACTTTGAACCCCTTGAGTCACTCAATGGGCCATCACCCTTGTGCCAGCAAAAGACCGGCTACAAAGGGGGGGGATTCCACTAGGGGCCCTCCGTCTCAACCCCGGCGAAGCGACCAACGGCTGCGCAAGGGCTTAGGGCTCGCTTGTTGCCTCCCTCGCTAACTATCCTTGTCCTTTCTTTCCGTTTCAGGGTTCATGGAGGTGATACTCTCCACCAGAATGGATGTTCAAGTATCAAAAGGGGGGAATGAAGGAGTGGAACGCCGGTACTACCTGAATACTACTGAGCAACAGGACAACCTCATGTTTTGTGCCTACTGATGGACTTTTACTTATGCACTCTACCTCTGCTTTTGGCTGTTTGGCCACACCTTATTACTGCACTGGACATTTGTGCCTTATCCAGTTTTACTGTTTACTAACAAGACAAGTTTGCTGTTTACTAATGTGCAGACAGAATGCAGGGCTATTAGAGATATATCTTGTAACAGTAGTTTGCAAGGCCTATACAAGACCAGCTTGCACGTAGCAACGCCATCTGAATAGGCGACCTTGGAGGGTGCTGACACCCCCCCTGCATTCCTGAGCCGCACCTTATCTCCTGTGCTAGAAAGGAGTATTGTGTGTACAGAATAAGCTGCTAAGTTTCGTTTTTCTTGCCAGTATCATTTCAGTGTTATGACGTGTGTACGTACTGGGACTACAATTTTGTACTGTAAGAACTACAAATGTTTACTGCGCATGATAGTTGTGACGTGTAAGGGGCCAAATGCGCAGGCCCAGAAGGGAAGTATAAATGTAAGTGTCAGATGATTTATGACACACAGTGTCCCGAGGCTACTCGGTGCTGTTCACTTGCTAGCAATAAAGTTGCCTTGTTTGGAACCAAAATTTGCCTTTCGTCTCCTGATTTCCCACCTGTTTCAAAGGTATAGTGCTGTTTTGAGCGCTTGGCTACCTGAACTGTGGATTTAAAAAAGCCAAGTTATATTGCCATTCTGAGAGAGCTTGGCTACCTGAACTGTGGATTTAAAGAGCCAAGTATAGTGCTGTTTTTGAGAGCTTGGTTACCTGAACTGTGGATTTATAAAAACCAAGGTGTCCTGAGCTGTTTTGTTTTTGGGTGTTTTTTTTTTAACTCAGGCTGTATGGTGCCTGGGTTATAACAAGCCCGGGTGGGACTGAATTAGTTTCTCTCTTTTTGGAGCCGCTCCGCCCCAGGAAACCGAAAAGGGGAACCAGCGGCTGAAGCCTGGGCTGAGTTCTCCCAAGCTGAATGAGAGAACAATAAAAGGGAAAAGTTTGTATTTGATCCTGATGTGTTTTTTTTGTTTGTTTCTTTATTGAACAAGACTTGTATGCTAAAGGCTGCTGAGAAGGGCGGATAGCCCTAGAGGCTGAGCAACGCCCAGCAACCTATTACAATTGGTGTCAGAAGTGGGATTTAATTTTTTTTTGGAACCTGTCGCTCGAGGAGGTCGAGACCAGCCCAGCAGAAAAGCCCGACGGAGGGGCCAACGCTGATAAAGGCGCAGACCCATCTTGGGTTCCGGTAAGCGGGGCCTAGACAGGTGGGGGCCGGAGGGATCTTAGAAAGACCCAAGGAAGTGGGGGAAATCGCACTTGGAGTGGTCCTCTGTTTTTTTTTCTTCCAGGAGGCGGTTCTGGAGCCAGGGGATGGATCCGAAGGAAATCTTCGCGTGGATGACCATGCAGTTCCAAAAACAGCAGGAACTAACAGCTAAGATGGTGGAGGACTCCTTGACGGCGGCGAGAGACCAACAGCAGCCGGTGCTAAAGATGCTCCAGGAGTTCTTTCAGAGGGGGATCCCCGCTCCAAGGGACATGGACCCAGCAGCCTTAGGACCATGGACTGGAGACAGCGGTGCGGTAGGAACACTATCCATGAACACACTGACCTGGGGAAAGTTAACAGAGCAGGACAATGTGGATGATTTCCTAACAGCCTTTGAAAGGGTGGCCGTGGCTGCTAGTTGGCCACAAGAACAGTGGGCCATGCGTTTAGTCCCTTCCCTGGCAGGGGAGGCCCTGGCCGCCTTTAGAGACCTGTCTCCAGGCGATGCTGCCCACTATGGGAGGCTGAAAGAGGCCATTAAGGACCGTTATGGCCTTAGTACCCAGGCCTATAGGCGGAAGTTTCGCGCCACTAAGTGGGAAAAGGGAGAAACCCCGAAAGCTGTGGCCAATAGGTTGATGGACTTATTAAAAAGATGGTTAGAGCCCGACCACCACACTATCCAGGAAATTCTCCAAGAATTGGTGGTGGAGCAATTCCTCCAAGGCCTACCTGGAGAAATAAGAGCAGAATTGGTAAAAAGAGGCTGTAAGACAGTTGAGGGAGTGACTGCCGGGTTGGAGTGGTATCTGGAAGCCCAACATTGGGGCGGACCCGAGAGGGAGGGGGGAAAGCCCCGACCCCAGGGGGGTGGGTTTACCAAGAGTTACTCCTCCAAGATGGGGCAAAAGGAAGGGAGGCCGGACTCCACTTGGCTGGGGAAAAAGAAAGGAGGGCTCCCATGGGAGGAAAAGAAGGTGGCCTCTTATGGGGTACAGCAGTGTTATAAGTGTGGGAGAACGGGGCATTTCAGGAAGGATTGCCCGGGTCGGGAGGGATGGATCTCCCAGGTTAACGAGGGATTTAAACCCAGGTATACGGCCCCTTTAGAGGTGGAAGGTTTACCGGTAGTGGCCATGTTGGACTCCGGGGCAGACCAGTCCATGATCTCCCGGCGGTTATGGGACCGAATAAGAGGGAGGAGGAATAGGGGACGGGATACCTATGAGGGAGCGGTAGCAATACAGTGTATCCATGGGGCGAGTACACGATACACCCTCCATAGAGTGAACCTAAAAGGGCCCACAGGCGATATAGAAATGGCTATGGCGGTTCTTCCAAGGTTACCCCAGGAGATGATTTTGGGAAGGGATTGGCCCCCTTTTTCCGATTGTATTAGAGAGAGAAGAGTATGGGTAACTACTCGGGCTCAGGCTCTTCGGGACCTAGAGGGGCAAGAAGAGGGAATAGAAGATATCTTTCCTTTCCAGGGCGAGGTCTTAGGGGAGCCGGGAAAAGAGAGAAAAGGGAAGGCCGTGAAAAAAAAGGAGAAGAGGGGTAGACAGGAGGCATTGGAGCAGGTGAGGGCCGAAAGCTATCTACCGGTAGCCCCAAAAGAACTGAGGGAGCAGTTTCCTCAATTTCACAGGGAACAGGCAAATGATCCGACATTAGAATATGCCTGGGGGAGGGCCCGACAGGGGGAAGATCAAGAGGCTCCGGGGTTCCGGATAGAAGGGGACATCTTATATCGGCAAGTGCCAAACTGGGAGAGCCCTGAGGGGGGCGACAGCTGGTAGTTCCCCAGGCTTTCCGTCCCCTGGTCATAAGGCTCGCGCATGATCACCCATTAGGTGGGCATAAGGGCACCCAAGCCACCTTGACTCAGATTTTGGCTAGATTTTATTGGCCGGGAGTCTATAGGGAGGTGGAAAATTATTGTAAGTCCTGCCCCAACTGTCAGAAGGTGTCAGACATGTTCCCACCCAAAGCCCCTTTAAATCCTATTCCGAGGGTGGAACAGCCGGGGAAAAGGATAGCAATGGATATTATTGGCCCAGTCACGAAATCAAAAAGGGGTTTCTTATATGTGTTGGTGGTAATGGATATGGCCACGAGATACCCATGGGCTGTGCCTTTAAGGAGCATATCCGCTAAAGTTATTGGCCAGGAGCTAATAAAAATATTCTGTGAGGTGGGTTTTCCCCGGGAGGTTCTGACGGATACGGGATCCAACTTCATGTCCAGGACCCTAAAGCAAGTGTGGGAGGCGTTTGGGATACAACATCTCCGTACAGCGGCCTACCATCCCCAAACCAATGGGATGGTAGAGCGGTTTAATAAAACCTTAAAGGGCATGATAAAAAGAGCTCTAGGGGAAGATAGGACCAGCTGGGACCAACTGCTGCCTTTTGTGTTATACGCTTACCGAGAAAAGGTGCACGACTCCTTAGGAGTGTCCCCTTTTGAACTCCTGTTTGGCAGGAGGCCCCGGGGCATTTTGGACATACTGCAAGAACAGTGGGTAACCCCAGAGGCCACTGATCAGTCAGTAGTCGAGTACTTACAGGATCTGAGGGCAAGATTGGGTAAGATACAAGAATATTCCCAGGAGAGGTTCGAAGAGAACCAAATTCTCCAAAAGAAATATTATGATAGGGGTACTAAAGAAAGGGAGTTTCAACCAGGGGATAGAGTGCTCATATTAATCTCGGAGGACCCGCATAGGTTCGCTTCTAGGTGGAAGGGCCCCTGGGTGGTGAAGAAGCGTCTAGGCCCCCTCACGTATGAGGTAGAAAACGAGAAGGGAAGAGTCCAAACTTTCCATGTAAACCTGATAAAACCCTGGGTAGCCAGGGTAGGCTTACAGGCTAGGGTGGAAGAAAAAGAGGGGGAGGAGTTGGGCCCCCAAATAAGCGATATCTTCCAGCCTGGGGAGCCGGGGGTTAATCCCCATTTGACCCCGGTACAAAAAAAGGAGTTAGGGAGCTTACTAAGAAGGTTTAAGGACGTATTAACAGCTTGCCCTGGAAGTACCCAGCTAGTGCAGCATGACATAGTAACGGAGAGGGGAAAGATAGTACGACAAAAACCCTATAGGCTTTCACCCATGAAAAGGCAAGAGGTAATAAAACAAGTGCAGGAAATGTTAAACTTTGGGGTGATTGAGGAATCCAATAGCCCCTGGTCCAGCCCCGTGGTGCTAGTACCCAAGCCCGAGGGGGAGTGACGGTTCTGTATCGATTTCCGCCAGCTGAACACCATTTCTCGGGCAGACGCCTATCCTATGCCCTATATTGAGGAGCTGGTGGACCGGTTAGGAACCGCCCAATATCTCACCACCCTGGACTTAACAAAAGGGTATTGGCAAATCCCACTTACTCCCGGGGCTCAGGCAAAGACAGCTTTTAGCACACCCATGGGCCTGTACCAGTTCAAAAGGTTGCCTTTTGGCCTGAATTCAGCAGCTGCGAGCTGTCAAAGATTGCTAGATCGGGTTCTTAGACCACATCAGGCCTACGCAGCGGCGTACATGGATGATGTGGTCATACACAGTGGGGACTGGGATACCCATGTGGTACAGGTAGCGGCGGTGCTGCAGGCTTTCCGAGAGGCAGGACTCACCCTGAACCCAAAGAAATGTCATTTTGCGCAATTTCGGGTGAAGTATTTAGGTTACAATGTGGGCCGAGGGGAGGTGAGGCCCTTGATAAATAAGGTTAAAAGCATACAGGAGTTTCCCCGCCCAAACACCAAAAAGCAATTGAGGCGCTTCCTGGGAATGGTAGGATACTACCGCCGTTTCATCCCTCTGTTTTCAGCTATGGCCACCCCCTTAACGGACATGCTAAGAGGGAAGAACCCTGATCATTTGAGATGGGGGGAGGGGGAACTGACGGCTTTTGAACAGATGCAGAAGGCCCTGTGTCAAGAGCCGGTCTTGAAGGCAGTAGATTTCGAGAGGCCCTTTATCCTGCAAACAGATGCCTCAGGGAGGGGGTTGGGGGCGGTACTATCCCAGGAACATAACAGGGAAGAACATCCCGTGTTATATTTGAGCCGAAAATTATTGCCCCATGAAGAGCATTACTCCACAATAGAGAAAGAATGCTTGGCCATACGGTGGGCCGTACAGGAATGTAATGTTTATTTGGAAGGAAAAAAATTCAAACTGGTAACAGACCATGCTCCATTGAAATGGCTGAACATGATGAAAAACAATAATGGACGATTAATGCGATGGTACCTAGCTTTACAGCCATTTCAATATGAGGTGGAGCATCGTCCTGGGAAGTGTTTGGCTCATGTGGACGCCCTATCCCGGGTAGACGAAGAAAAGGGAGCAAATGAAAGAAAAGGGAGAGAGGCGAGCTTAAGGGGGGGGGGGGGGGTATGTAAAGGGAATGTGGAAAACCATAGGGACCTGGGAGAAACACAGGGAACCAGATCCTACAACCCCCAAAAAGCCACAGAGGAGATTCTCCCTTACCGGCCGCTGTTCCCCAAGAGACAACTTAGGGGCAAGAACTACAAATCCCAGCAGCCACCTTGGGAAAAAGAGAGACCAACCAGGGTGCATTCACAAGAGTCACCAGAAGGGGGCTGCAGGAGAAGGAGTAATACTAATTCTCCAACCTGGGGGAAAGAGAGGTGGAACAGGTGGGAAAAAGAAGAGAAAAAGCCCGAAAGAGTTAATGAGGAAAATGAGGAGCAGCTGGGAAGAGGGTGGGGCGAGGAGAGTATGGACTGGGCTCCTGAGAAGGAGAAAGAGGAGTTTGGGCCTTGGCCCATGGAGCTGACAGTACCCGAGCAAACCCTGGAGGAGCCCATGGATGTATCAGCTCTGGCCCAGAGAAAGCCACAGAAGTAAGACAGTCCCTGGCTAAGCAGGCCAGAGAAGGAAAGGGGTCAAGCGGGAGGAGGTCAGAGGAGTAAGTAAAAGTCTGACCAAGTGGGTGGGACCCCAGGCTTTGAGCCCGCGCAAAGCCAGAGGAACTGTGGACTTGAAAAGCCAAGGTATAGTGCTGTTTTGAGAGCTTGGTTACCTGAACTGTGGATTTATAAAGCCAAGGTATAGTGCTGGTTTGAGCGCTTGGCTACCTGAACTGTGGATTTAAAAAAGCCAAGTTATATTGCCATTCTGAGAGAGCTTGGCTACCTGAACTGTGGATTTAAAGAGCCAAGTATAGTGCTGTTTTTGAGAGCTTGGTTACCTGAACTGTGGATTTATAAAGCCAAGGTATAGTGCTGTTTTGAGCGCTTGGCTACCTGAACTGTGGATTTAAAAAAGCCAAGTTATATTGCCATTCTGAGAGAGCTTGGCTACCTGAACTGTGGATTTAAAGAGCCAAGTATAGTGCTGTTTTTGAGAGCTTGGTTACCTGAACTGTGGATTTATAAAAACCAAGGTGTCCTGAGCTGTTTTGTTTTTGGGTGTTTTTTTTAAACTCAGGCTGTATGGTGCCTGGGTTATAACAAGCCCGGGTGGGACTGAATTAGAGTTTCTCTCTTTTTGGAGCCGCTCCGCCCCAGGAAACCGAAAAGGGGAACCAGCGGCTGAAGCCTGGGCTGAGTTCTCCCAAGCTGAATGAGAGAACAATAAAAGGGAAAAGTTTGTATTTGATCCTGATGTGTTTTTTTTTGTTTGTTTCTTTATTGAACAAGACTTGTATGCTAAAGGCTGCTGAGAAGGGCGGATAGCCCTAGAGGCTGAGCAACGCCCAGCAACCTATTACACTACGTCATGCAAGGTTCCACGTTAGGAGTTACGGACCAAGAAAGGGATCTGGGTGTCGTCGTCGATAACACACTGAAACCTTCTGCTCAGTGTGCTGCTGCGGCTAAGAAAGCGAATAGAATGTTGGGTATTATCAGGAAAGGTATGGAAAACAGGTGTGAGGATGTTATAATGCCGTTGTATCGCTCCATGGTGCGACCGCACCTTGAGTATTGTGTTCAATTCTGGTCGCCGCATCTCAAGAAAGATATAGTAGAATTGGAAAAGGTGCAGCGAAGGGCGACTAAAATGATAGCGGGGATGGGACGACTTCCCTATGAAGAAAGATTAAGGAGGCTAGGGCTATTCAGCTTGGAGAAGAGACGGCTGAGGGGAGACATGATAGAGGTATATAAAATAATGAGTGGAGTGGAACAGGTGGATGTGAAGCGTCTGTTCACGCTTTCCAAAAATACTAGGACTAGGGGGCATGCGATGAAACTACAGTGTAGTAAATTTAAAACAAATCAGAGAAAATTTTTCTTCACCCAACGTGTAATTAAACTCTGGAATTCGTTGCCGGAGAAAGTGGTGAAGGCAGTTAGCTTAGCAGAGTTTAAAAAGGGGTTGGACGGTTTCCTAAAGGACAAGTCCATAAACCGCTACTAAACGGACTTGGAAAACTCCAAAATTCCAGGAATAACATGTATAGAATGTTTGTACGTTTGGGAAGCTTGCCAGGTGCCCTTGGCCTGGATTGGCCGCTGTCGTGGACAGGATGCTGGGCTCGATGGACCCTTGGTCTTTTCCCAGTATGGCATTACTTATGTACTTAAACCACTCAGAGAAAAATTGCACTGGCTACCAATCAAAGAACGCATCACTTTCAAAATCTGCACGAGTTCACAAAATTACTTACGGCGAGGCACCAGGATACATGACAGACCTCATCGACCTGCCAACCAGAAACTCCACAAAATCTGCACTATCATATCTAAACCTCAACTACCCAAGCAGCAAAGGACTCAAATACAAATCCACCTATGCAGTCAGCTTTTCCTACCTAAGCGCTCAACTATGGAAGGCATTGCCAAAAGCAGTAAAAACTACGCTCGACCACCTAAATTTTCAGAAAGTACTAAAGACAGACCTGTTCAGAAGAGCATACCCAGTCACTTGCGACACAACATAACCAAAGACTGCAACGGACATTACCTGACTCTTCTTCCCCCTTTCCCTCTCTGAGTTCCCCCAACAGTTTCCTACCATACATAAACCTCATTATACCACAATATCACTTTGTATTCATTCATACTATGTATTTGTTCAAACCGTAATCGGCTAACACCATTAACGGTTATATGTAAGCCACATTGAGCCTGCAAAAAGGTGGGAAAAAGTGGGGATACAAACGTAACAAATAAATAAATAAAATAAGTAAATGTTGGTAGATGACAGTATATATAAGTGAAACATCAAAGCATTTCAGTGACAGACATGTTCTACTGCATGTGGAAACTGAAAAGAATAAGACCATTCTTCCCAAGATTCGTCTTTCGCTGCCTAGTGCAATCCCTCGTATTAAGCCATCTGGATTACTGCAACTCACTATACGCAGGTTGCAAAGAGCAAATACTGAGGAAACTTCAAACAGCCCAGAATACAGCAGCCAGACTCATCTTCGGAAAACCAAAATATGAAAGTGCAAAACCCTTACGAGAGAAGCTACACTGGCTTCCACTCAAGGAACGCATTACTTTTAAAGTATGCACATTAATCCAAAAAATCATTCACGGCGAAGCCTACATGTCTGAGTTAATAGACCTACCACCCAGAAACGCCAAAAGATCATCCCGAACCTTCCTCAACCTCCACTTCCCTAATTGCAAGGGCGTAAAATACAAGACGCTACACGCGTCAACCTTTTCTTACGTGGGCACGCAGTTCTGGAATGCACTGCCGCGCAACCTAAGAACGATCCACGAGCAAACCTCCTTCCGCAAACTATTGAAGACCCATCTTTTTGAAAAAAATCTACGGAAAGAAGCAAAACACATAAAGTTCACACTCACTGTTCACTAATGCATCAATACATCCATTTCTGAACTCTCATCCCCCGTAGTCTCACCTCACTCATACCCTTACTTACAGAAATATGTATACCATACATAATGCCCTTTTAACCTCCCGCTGTCTCCTTCCAATGTTTCAAGGTTTGGTTCCAGTGTTTATATTCCTTAACAACACTTTGATTGTCTTGTATAACTCTTCACAATGTAATCCATAACCAAGTTGTAACAAATTGTATTTCCATCATTCATATCGTATTGTAAGCCACACTGAGCCCGCAAAGAGGTGGGAAAATGTGAGATACAAATGCAATAGATAAATAAATAAATAAATAACTGGATGAGGGTGGGTCAGGTGAGAGACAGAGAGAGCCATGTGGATGAGGGACAGGGAGATATGCATGGAGATAAGAAGGTGACAAAGCAGTACAATTTTATAATTTATAATGGGCTAGAAAACCCAGATCTTTGTTAAGTCCACCCTCATCCTGTTAGAATGTCACTGAAATGCTTTGATGTTTCACTTATATATACTGTTATCTACCAACATTTGTTTATTTCCGATCTGACGAAGAAGGGCTTCCTTCGAAAGCTAATCAAAAAATGTATTAAGTTATGGCCAATAAAAAAGGTATCATCTTATTTTCTTTTCCATGTTTTATTTTGTTTTATTTCTATTGATTACCTTCAATATTTGGAAATCACTATTGAATTCTGCACGTCAGATCATCTTTTGCGGGGCTTCCAGCTTCCAAAGCAATGGTTGCTCACTGGATTAAAGAATCTATTTCTGCCACATATATGCTGGGTGGTAATCAGACTCCCACGTCTTTGTGAGTTTACTCTACGAAGTCCTTTTCTACCTCATGGGTGGATTCTCATGCCTTTTCTCTCAGTGAAATCTGCAGATCAGCTATGTGGTGCCTGGTGCATAGCTTTTTCAAACATTATCATTTTGATAAGGTGGCTAAGTTGCAGGGGATTCTGTAGCCCATCCTGTTCCTCAAACAGGACTGCTTTGCTATATCCCAATACATTTCTGGATTCATCTGCTCTAATGCTAAGTACAGAAAAATTATGTCTTACCTAATAACTTTCTTTCCTTTAGTCACAGCAGCTAAATCCAGAGGCCCACCCTTGGTGGCTGTGTTGTGGCTTTCTTAGTTGTTTTTTCTGTTTGGGTTTTTGTTTTTCAAATTTCAATCACATCAAGCTCAGTATCTACAGTTGGTGCTTATTGTATGCTGTGGGGATGGAGAAGTCTTATGGTTTATCATTCCTTTTGCTTTCTGTGCTGAAGAGGATGCATATGTGCCTCAAGATTGGACTACGTATAGGCGTAGATTGACTGTTTCATTTTTTTTTGGGGGGGGGGGGGGGGCAAAGGATGGGCGGAGCATATTAGCATATTCATTTGCATATATACATATGCAAATGAATATGCTAATATGGAGGAAGGAATTGAAATTTACAGGCAAAATATCACAGATGCACATTTCAAAAAGCTGACATATTTCAATTAATAAATTCTGAATAAAATACTTGTATCTACCTTTGTTGTCTGATCATTTAGTTTTTCTATTCACTTTGGTCCCAGTGTCTTCTGTTTTATGCAGGCTTCCCTCTGCTCCCCACCCTCCGAGTCCCATCCATCTGTTGCTCCTTCCCTCTGCTCCCCACCCCTCCGTCTCATCCATCTTCTGCTCCTTCCCTCTGCTGTGCCTGACCTGTCCCAATACCATCCATCTCCTGGTCCATCCCTCTGCTCCCCACCCCTCCCAGTCCCATCCATCTTCCCTCTGCTCCCCACCCCTCCCAGTCCCATCCATCTCCTGGTCCTTCCCTCTGCTCCCAACGCTGCCAGTCCCATCCATCTCTTGCTCCTTCCCTCTGCTCCCCCCCCCCCCCCCGCGAGGTCCAAGATCGTGACTCCGTCTACCCCCCTCTCTTCCTCCCTCCGGCGCAGTCAGCAGTCTTTTCCAGCGTTCCTGGCAGCGGTAGCGATGTACACCCTGCCTTCGGTCTGCCCCGGAAGCCTTCTCTTCAAGTTCCTGTTCCCACCTATGCGGGTACAGGAACTTGAAGAGAAGGCTTCGGGGCAGAGCCGAAGGCAGCGTGTACAACGCTACCGCTGCCAGGAACGCTGGAAAAGACTGCTGCCTGCGCCGGAGGGAGGGAGGCAGTGTTGCCATATTAAAAAAAAATTCCCACCCAAAACAGCCCAAAACCCGCCCAAAAACCGCACACACCCCACCCCCGACGTCCTCACCCCCGCCCCTTCCGTCATCACCCCCACCCCGCCATCAACCCCGCCTCTTCCGTCATCACCCCCACCGTCATCAGCCCCACCCCTTCCGTCATCACCCCCGCCCCGCCATCAGCCCCGCCCCCACCGTCATCGCCCCGCCCAATACGTCACCAAACCCCGCCTCTGACGCCATTAGCCCCACCCCCCTGCCGGCCGAAAAAACGCCCAAAAGCCGCACAAAAAAAAAAAGCAAGCCCAAAAATCCGCAACCCGCCGCGGGCAAAACTTTCCCGTGGCGGGTTGCGGAAAACCGCCCAATTGGGCGGGAAAACCGCCCATCTGGCAACCCTGGGAGGAAGAGAGAGGGGTAGACGGACACGCTCCTCTCCGTCCGCTTGGCTTCCCTGCCCTCTCTGTCTGCGTCCCCTCCCGTCCAGCCCGAAAGGAAATGACGTCAGAGGAAGGCGGGACGCAGACAGAGAGGGCAGGGAAGCCAAGCGGACGGAGAGGAGCGCGTGCCTGCTTGTTTTTTTTTTTTAAACTACTGGCGCGGCGGCGCCTCGTCGTCGTTTGGGGGGGCATTGCCTCCCCCCGCCCCCTCCCCAGTCTACGCCCATACTATCTATTCAGGATTTCCCAATTAACTTTTGAAGAGATTACAGACAATACAGAATATTGCAGTTTGGGTCATTTACTCGGTCAAGACGTTTGACCATATCACCCCTCTTCTAATCAGCAACATTGGTTCTAATCCAGCAACATTGACTGTTAATACAATATAGGATTTATTACAAAATACTCTCACTCCCTCATAAGGTTCTTCATAATGGTTTTCCTTCTTACCTGTCCTCTCTAATAATTCTCCACACACCAACAAGGGCTTTGCAATAACTACATGACTATCACCTCAACATTCCACCTTCTTTTTTGTTGTACCTTCTCTGTGAAGTTCTCTCTGTAGGGATTTGCATATGGAACTTTGTAAATTTAAAGCCGCCTTGAAATCACATCTATTTTGTCTGGCTTACCCTACTCTGTGTGGCGGATGACAGTGCATTCTGGTATAAGATCTGCAAGTCCTATTCCTACTCCTTCTCACCCTCCTTGTCCCTTTTTGTACCTGTATTTCTGTTTTCTATATATTCTCTATCCTATCTGATTATTGGTGCTCCACTTCCTATAATGATTTGTTTATAAACTGCTTTGTTCTATACTATTAATGAAAAGTGGTAAATCAAGCCTATTAAACCATAAACCCCTGTTCCCTCCCTGCTTCTCTCTGCCGGAGAATGTGGTAAAGGTGGTTAGCTTAGCAGAGTTTTAAAAAGGTTTGGATGGCTTCCTAAAGGAAAAGTCCATAGACCATTATTAAATTGGACTTGGGGAAAATCCACTATTTCTGGGATAAGCAGTATAAAATGTTTTGTACTTTTTTGGGATATTGCCAGGTATTTGTGACCTGGATTGGCCACTGTGGCAATACTTATTTATTTATGTACAATCAGGGCTGGAGGCAAGAAGGAAGGAAGACAAGGAGGATCTGCAAGACTTGGCAGGCTGGGGAAAATCTCTCTTAATCCTTTTGGGGAAGAAAAAAAAAGGATAAGATAATGAGAACCTGTCACTGATTTATTGGAAGACCTCAGTGAAGATATGGTATATATGCCAGTGCCTTTAGCACTCCCTTCCACAGACTCAGAGAAACAGACCTGCAGAAAGAGACCCTTCCACAGACTCAGAGAAACAGACCTGCAGAAAGAGACCTCAGGTAAGAGCATTTCTTTCGTTTACCTGTAATATTAATAGTAGCGGGTGTATGTACCCCAAGTTTATAAGCCTCCTTTCCTTCACAATGCAGGATAATAAAAAGTGTGACCTCTCTCTATATCTACAATTATTCTAGGCACTCTCTAACTAAATTGTGTGTGCTCTCTCCAGAAACATTCCATGCAGTGTGCACTCTCTCTTTGAACTGAGTGCGCGCTCTGCAGAAACATTTGGTGCACTCTCTCCAGAAACATTCTCTGCTCTCTTTTAACTAAATTGTGTGCACTCTCTCTTTGAGCTGTGCACGCTCTCTCCAGAAACATTTAGTGCACTCTCTAACTAAATTGTGTGCACTCTCTGCAGAAACATTCTTTGCACTCTCTCTTTTAAATTGTGTGCACTCTCTCCAGAAACATTCTCTACACTCTCTCTTTTAACTAAATTATGTGCACTCTCTCTTTGAGCTGTGCATGCTCTCTTCAGAAACATTCAGTGCACTCTAACTAAATTGTGTGCACTCTCTCCAGAAACATTCTCTGTACTCTCTCTTTTAACTAAATTGTGTGCGCTCTCTCCAAAAACATTCTCTGCACTCTCTCTTTAAGTAAATTGTGTACACCCTCTCCAGAAACATTCTCTGCACTCTTTCTTTTAACTAAATAATGTGCACTCTTTCTTTGAGCTGTGCACACTCTCTCCAGAAACATTCAGTGCACTCTCATAAGTACATAAGTAATGCCACACTGGGAAAAGACCAAGGGTCCGTCGAGCCCAGCATCCTGTCCACGACAGCGGCCAATCCAGGCCAAGGGCACCTGGTGAGCTTCCCAAACGTACAAACATTCTATACATGTTATTCCTGGAATTGTGGATTTTTCCCAAGTCCATTTAGTAGTGGTTTATGGACTTGTTCTTTAGGAAACTGTCTAACCCCTTTTTAAACTCTGCCAAGCAAACAGCCTTCAACATATTCTCCGGCAACGAATTCCAGAGTTTAATTACGTGCTGGGTGAAGAAACATTTTCTCCAATTTGTTTTAAATTTACTACACTGTAGTTTCATTGCATGCCCCCTAGTCCTAGTATTTTTGGAAAGCATGAACAGACGCTTCACATACACCTCTTCCACTCCACTCATTATTTTATATATCTCTATCATGTCTCCCCTCAGCCATCTCTTCTCCAAGCTGAAAAGCCCTAGCCTCCTTAGTCTTTCTTCATAGGGAAGTCATCCCATCCCCGCTATCATTTTAGTCACCATTCGCTGCACCTTTTCCAATTCCACTATATCTTTCTTGAGATGCGGTGACCAGAATTGAACACAATACTCAAGGTGTGGTCGCACCATGGAGCGATATAACGGCATTATAACATCCTCACACCTGTTTTCCATACCTTTCCTAATAATACCCAACATTCTATTCGCTTTCTGAGCCGCAGCACCACACTGAGCAGAAGGTTTCAGTGTACTATCGATGACGACACCCAGATCCCTTTCTTGGTCAGTAACTCCTACATGGAACCTTGCATGACGTAGCTATAATTCGGGTTCTTTTTTCCCACATGCATCACCTTGCACTTGCTCACATTAAACATCATCTGCCATTTAGCCGCCCAGTCTCCCAGTCTCGTAAGGTCCTTCTGTAATTTTTCACAATCCTGTCACGAGTTAACAACTTGGAATAACTTTGTGTCATCAGCAAATTTAATAACCTTGCTAGTTACTCCCATCTCTAAATCATTTATAAATATATTAAAAAGCAGCGGTCCTAGCACAGACCCTGAGGAACCCCACTAACTACCCTTCTCCATTGTGAATACTGCCCATTTAACCCCACTCTCTGTTTCCTATCCTTCAACCAGTTTTTAATCCACAATAGGACTTTTCCTCCTATTCCATGCAGGGGCGTAGCTACGGGTGGGCCTGGGTGGGCCCAGGCCCACCCAATTTCAGTCCAGGCCCGCCCAGCGCCAGCGCCAGCTCCCATTCCCATTGCTGGCCACTGCTGCTTTTCCTGATGAGCAGCAGTGGCCGGCGCTACAAAAAGAAGAAGCGCTCAGCTGACTGAGCTGAGCGCCAACGCGTCGCTAAGGAAGAGGAAAAAATGTTTTTAAAAAAATGCGGCACTGCAGGCAGCCTCGAAGCATTGGCTGCTGGCTCTGTGCAGGCTCCTCCCGTCTCTTACATCACTGCCCCTGTAGCGAAGCAGGGGCAGTGACGTAAGAGACGGAAGGAGCCTGCAGAGCCAGCAGCCAATGCTTCGAGGCTGCCTGCAGTGCCGCGTTTTTTTTAAAACATTTTTTCCTCTTCCTTAGCGACGCGTTGGCGCTCAGCTCAGTCAGCTGAGCGCTTCTTCTTTTTGTAGCGCCGGCCCTGCTGCTCATCAGGAAAAGCAGCAGTGGCCGGCAATGGGAGCTGGGGCTGGTGGGCCTGAATGGGAGAGGGAAAATGGATGGCAGGATGGGGAGAAAGAGGGAAAATGGAAGGATGGGGAGAGAAAGAGGGAAAATAGATGGGAGGATGGCAGAGAAAGAGGGGAAACGGAAGGATGGGGAGAGAAAGAGGGAAAACAGATGGCAGGATGGGGAGAGAAAGAGGGAAAACAGATGGGAGGATGGCAGAGAAAGAGGGAAAATGGAAGGATGTGGAGAGAAAGAGGGAAAACAGATGGGAGGATGGCAGAGAAAGAGGGAAAATGGAAGGATGTGGAGAGAAAGAGGGAAATGGATGGCAGGATGGGGAGAAAGAGGGAAAACGGATGGCAGGATGGGGAGAAAGAGGGAAAACAGAAGGATGGGGAGAGAAAGAGGGAAAACAGATGGGAGGATGACAAAGAAAGAGGGAAAATGGAATGATGGGGAGAGAAAGAGGGAAAACAGATGGCAGGATGGGGAGAAAGAGGGAAAACAGAAGGATGGGGAGAGAAAGGGAAAACAGATGGGAGGATGACAAAGAAAGAGGGAAAATGGAATGATGGGGAGAGAAAGAGGGAAAACAGATGGCAGGATGGGGAGAAAGAGGGAAAACAGAAGGATGGGGAGAGAGAGAGGGAAAACAGATGGGAGGATGACAAAGAAAGAGGGAAAACGGAAGGATGGGGAGAGAAAGAGGGAAAACAGATGGGAGGATGGCAGAGAAAGAGGGAAATGGAAGGATGGGGAGAGAAAGAGGGAAAACAGATGGCAGGATGGGGAGAGAAAGAGGGAAAACAGATGGGAGGATGGCAGAGAAAGAGGGAAAATGGAAGGATGTGGAGAGAAAGAGGGAAAACACATGGGAGGATGGCAGAGAGAGGGAAAATGGAAGGATGGGGAGAGAAAGAGGGAAGACGCTGGATGGAAGGGTAGGGAGAAAGAGGTGACACTGGATGGAAGGATGCAGAAAGAAACAGGGGAGACTATTGGAAGGATGGGGAGAGAGAGGGGAGACACTGGAAGGATGGGGAGAGAAAGAGGAGAGCTGCTGCATGGAAAGGGGGAGTAGTGAAAGACTGGAGAATAAGAGGAAGGGGCATGGGGAGAACAAGGGTGAGAAAAAGATGAAAAGCCATAAGTAGATGAAGGAAATTAAAGAATGGATAGTAAGAATGAATTAAATCTGGACACAGAGAGAGGCAGAAAAATATTGAAGAAAGCAAAGAAAAAGGAGAGAAAAATGACAAATGGCCAGGAAACCCTGGCAGAAGAGTTAAGCGAAAACGAAGGAAAGCAGAATCTAGAGACAGGGAGCAACACAATGAGAAAAAGTAAATGGCCATACAACAAAGGTAAAGAAAATAATTTTATTTTTAATTTAGGGTAAAGTAATATGGTGTTAATAAAGTTTCAGAGACCAATACTTCCTTCCTTAGGTCAGGCGAGGATACCGTAACAGCATTATACTGACCTGAGGCAGGGGGTTTTGGCCTCTGAAAGCTCATTGAAAAGGGTGTTAGGCTATTAAATAAATTTTCTGAAATCTGATGCACTGAAAAGCAGCACTTTACCCTGTGTGACAAATGCATCTGATTAGCGTGACTAAATTTTGCTGGGGGAGGGGGGTAGAGAGAAAATTTTGTGCCCACCCACTTTGGGTTCAGGCCCACCCAAAATTGGCAGTCTGGCTACGCCACTGATTCCATGACCCTCCAATTTCCTCTGTAGCCTTTCATGAGGTACCTTATCAAACACCTTTTGAAAATCCAAATACACAATATCAACCGGCTCCCCTTTGTCCACATGTTCGTTTACTCCTTCAAAGAATTGAAGTAAATTGGTCAGGCAAGATTTCCCCACACAAAAGCCGTGCTAACTCGGTCTCAGTAATCCATGTCCTCGGATGTGCTCTGCAATTTTGTTTTTAATAATAGCCTCTACCATTTTCCCCGGCACCGACGTCAGACTCACTGGTCTATAATTACATTGGCCACCCTCCAATCTTCCGGTACCACGCTCGATTTTAAGGATAAATTGCATATTACTAGCAGTAGCTCCACAAGTTCATTTTTCAGTTGTATCAGTACTCTGGGATGAATACCATCCGGTCCAGGAGATTTGCTACTCTTCAGTTTGCTGAACTGCCCCATTACGTCCTCCAGCTTTAGTCAGTAAGTTTCTCCGACTCGTCCGCTTGAAATATCTTTTCCGACACCGGTATCCCACCCAAATCTTCCTCGGTGAAGACCGAAGCAAAGAATTCATTCAATCTCTCCGCTACGTCTTTGTCTTCCTTGATCGCCCCTTTTACCCCTCGGTCATCCAGCGGCCCAACCGATCTTTTGCCGGCTTCCTGCTTTTAATATACCGAAAAAATTCTTTACTATGCTTTTTTGCCTCTAATGCTATCTTTTTTTCGTAATCCCTCTTGGCCTTCTTTATCTGCGCCTTGCATTTGCTTTGACACTCCTTATGCTCTTTACCTAAATTGTGTGCACTCTCTCCAGAAACATTCAGTGCACTCTCTAACTAAATTATGTGCTCTCTCTCCAGAAACATTCTCTGCACTCTCTCTCTTTTTTTACTAAATTGTATGCACTCTCTCTTTGAGCTGTGCACGCTCTCTCCAGAAACATTCTCTGCACTCTCTCTTTTAACTAAATTGTGTGCACTCTCTCTTTGAGCTGTGTGCACTCCCTCCAGAAATATTCTGTGCACTCTCTCTTTAACTAAATTGTGTGCACTCTCTCCAGAAACATTCTGTGCACGCACTTGTTACTGAGCCATGTGAGCTTTGTGGGGACAGTAGGTTTTTGGTTGGTTTTGGAGGGCTTAAACTTTCCACCACAAGTTTAACAGTTAGAGTGGGATATGGGCCTAGGTCCCCTTCTCCAAAGTGCACTGCACTGACACTAAGCTACTCCACGGACCTGCTTGCTGCTCAAATAGGACTGATCACATCTGAGGCTGTCATAGAGGTACTGTTTCTTTAACATCAAATTTTTTGGGGGGGGGGCAGTGACCACTGGGGGAGTAAGAGGGGTCATTCCTTTATACCCCCAGTGGTAATTTGGTTACTTTCTTGTAGCATAGACGTTTTTAAACAGGTCTAGTCCAAAAAAAAGTCTTAGTTTTAGTCCTGGACGTTTTTATTTTGTTCCATTATGGCAGAAAAACATCCAAGTGTTAGGAACGCCCTAGTCCTGCCCCCAACACCCTGACATGCCCCTTTGTGATTTAAACATAATGGAGACAAATTGCATAGATAAATATCTGCAAAAAAAGTGTTTTATGCCACTTTTTACACATATTTCTCTTTCGAAAATGAGCCCCATTGCAACCAAGAGTAAATGACACAGTTTAGTCAATATAGGGGTTATTTGTTAACTTCGTGCCTAATTAGGTGCCCAGAGAGTGCCTGCTAGGAGCCTATCTATAAAGGAAATAAGTGTCTACTCTCATTAATACAATATTAATTTAACAAATGTACTTAGGTGCCAGCTTTTATGCCAACCATAGCGCTGGTGTAATTGCATGCACCTAGTTGTGGGATATACATCAATAAATTATAGTATTCTCTAAGGTACGCATGTAACTATGCACCTCAGCCTTGCTTCACCCAAGCTCCGCCCATTTGTACACCCACCTGCAAACTATGCACTATCAAAGCTATATGCATTTAGTTACAGAATAGTGCGTAGGATGCATCTGACATTTAGGTGCGTATATGCACACAGGTAGCACCTGGTGACACTAAGGTGAAATTCTCTAATTTCCCCTTAGTGTCACCAGCACTTAGTACTCATTAAGGAAGCTTCACAGTTCATGCACTAGAATTCACATGAAATACACATCTGAATCACTAAAAAGCCAGTCCAGCAAGGACTGGGATGTGGCAGCAGAGGAGATGTGTTTTATTTATTTATTTATTCATTCATTCAAAACTTGATATATCGCTAAAGCTGACGAACAGATCACAGTGGTTTACAGAATAAAAACAAAAAGCATAGGAAAAGAAATACAATTAACAATAGAATAGAAAAGCATACACACAAGAAACTTACATAGAACTTTATATACCTTTAACATATTGTTATATCTACTATCTTCCAAATGCCTTTTGAAATAACCAAGTCTTTAGAAGTGTTTTAAAATTACATTTGCTACGAACAGTTAGTGGCATGGAATTCCAAAAATGTGGGGCAAAAAAGAAAAATGCACTGTGACGTGTAATTTCTAACTGGGCAAATCGATGTCCTGGTAGTACCATTCAGTGATCATTAATAGACCATAAGATATGAGTTGAGTAATAAGGTATTTTTGTGGGAAAAATATTCAGAATATGCTTCATGAGAATTACTTTCCAGTCCTTTGTGCTCTTGTATGTGTGTGTGTGTGTGTGTGTGTGTGAGTAGCGTAGCCATGGGGGGAGGGGAGCTTGGGGGTCTGGGCCTCCCACAATTTGGGTTCAGGCCCCCAAAGTCTGCAGGTTTGGCTGGCGGGGGTCCTCCTCCCAGCAGAAGCATTCCTGCAGTGATATTTGCCGCCGCACTGCCAACCCTGTTTCCCTCTCTCTTGCATGCAAGCTTGGTTTTAATGAAATTGAGAATGCATGAGCTTTGCACATGCTCAATTTCACTAAAGCCGAGCATGCGCACTGGGGCGGGAAAAGAAGGCAGGCAGCATGATGCTGAGTATCACCACAGGAAGGCTTCTGCTGGTGGGGCTTGGAGACCCCCACCAGTCCAGGTATGTGCTTTGGGCTCAGGCCCCCACCAAATCAAGGTCTAGATACACCTCTGGGGTGGGTGTGTGGGTGTGGCATAACCAGAAGGCAATTTTTGGGTGGGCCAACACGTTGGATGGGTGGGCACTAAAGTTGCCAACTTTTTGAAAAAGAATAAAACCCAGCCACCTGATGCACCCATGCTCCACCTCACTCCTAATAACTTCAATGAGGGTAGCAGTGCAGACTTCAGTGGCTGCAGGCCAATTGAGATCTAAGGGAAGTACAAGAGACTGCGCTCTTCAGCCCCCATTGAGCCACAGTCCTCCAACACACATATGATACTGAAGCCAAATATATTCTGCAGCCAGAGTACCTCCTGGCCTTCCACCAACAATGGATGCAGAGCAGAGCAAGGACATTTCCCCATAAAACTCACCATACAAAGAAATTTTGGTTTCTAGTATAATCTCAATAATAGACATATTGTATAATAATTAAAAAAAATCTATTGGAGAGTCACGTGATGCTGTGAGGGGAAGCAGACGTGCTTAGCTTCGCCCGCTCAGGGAACCTCATCCTTCAACTCCTTTTGTTACCAAAAAGAAGTAAATTGGAACTGAAACCGTCTTAAGTACTGGAGAAGAACGTATGGACAAATTTCTAAGCAGAAATTCAATGCAAATGTCCTCGAAATCCTCAAAAAGAATACAAGATCGTGTGCGCCTAGGGGAAGACAAGATGGCGGCGGCGCCACCATCTCCCTCACAAATACAACAACCATCGACCTGGATACCTGAGATAACAGAAGCGGTGGTAAAAGCACTAGATCCCCGGTTCTTACAGCTGTCGGAACAGATAGCAGGAATTGCACAATCTACCGAGGAACTTACTCGGCGAGCAGGGGAGTTGGAGTGCAGAGTGTCGGATGTCGAGGACATTTTGGAAACGCACTCTTCAGCGATAAAACAGCTGGAGGCCTTAAATAAATCTCAGCAAGAGAAGATCGAAGATCTGGAAAATAGATCTCGAAGAGAGAATTTGCGATTTCTCGGCTTCCCTGAATCGCTACCAGAAAAAACTTTATTAACCACTCTGCAAACTTGGCTGACAGCACAATTTCCAATGGCGGGAGAAAATTATCCTATCACCCTAGAACGTGCTCACAGAGTTGGGCCAGTTCGTGCGACAGACACCAGGCCCAGGATCATAATTGCAAAGTTTCATCGATACTCACAAAAAGCACAGATTCTGAGTCATTATAAAAACCATCCCGAGGAGGTAAAATTTGATGGACAGAGAATACGACTCTTCCAAGATTACTCGGGGGCTCTCTCCGCGAAGCGACGGACATTTTCTCCAATTTGTACAATATTAATAGAAAAACACCTACGCTTTTCATTACAGTATCCAGCTATGCTGAAAGTTTCACAAGGGAATCGCTGGCATTCATTCTACTCACCAGAGGAGGCAAAAAGCTGGCTGGAGACATTAGAAATAGAACCCTGACGGGTTTGATAGACTATTATTGAAACTTATAACTGTAAAGGGAATGCAAATGATAACTGGTACGGAAGTAAGTTCCAGAGGTATAGTGTAATAGAAAACGAAATGTTAGATGTTATAAACGAAGGATGGGGGGCACCTTAGGGCATCATTCTGACTATTGTCCCGCGCTTGACGTAGAAGGCTCGGGACAAAATGGTGGGAGTTTGGGGATCTAAAAGAGGGAGGGGGAGGGAGGGGGTTGGGAATGTGAGTAAGGAAGAACTATATACTGCTAAGTGCATGCAAAAGATGATAAATGTGAAAGAGGCAATGGTAAATTGTTATAAATTCTTGCGGTCTAATTTCTCAGCAAGTTACCGTTTTAAAGTCCATGACGGTTTTTTTCAACCTGAGAGATTGGTCAGCAGGTTAGTGTCTCAGAGAGAATGGCTCCCGGAGGAGGCTGGGCATTCGGGGGCTACTTACAAGAAGGTCAAATTCTTAGATGTGGTAGAAAGCGGAGTCACAAGGTGCTGTTAAACTTAGAATAGTTTCATGGAATGTTGCCGGCATCTCATCTCCGATAAAACGCTCTAAAATATTGGCCCAATTAAAAAGACAGAACGCAGACATCGCATGTCTGCAAGAAACAAAATTAACAGATACGGAGCACCAAAAATTGCAGCAGCAATGGGTAGAACATTGTTATTACTCGTCTGCGGGCAAAAAACGTAGTGGGGTAGCCATTTTGATTAGAAAAAGGCTGCAATGTCAGACACAGTTATTGTATAAAGACGATGAAGGTAGAATAGTACTCTTGAAGGTAAACTATCAAGGTCAAAACTTTTACTTATGCGCACTTTATGGACCTAATGGGTATTCACAATCCTTTGTTCGATCTCTCATAACTTTGGGTCACAAATATCTAGATGCTCCTTGGGTTTGGGCAGGTGACTTCAATATGGTCTTAGACTCGCAATTGGACAGATCATCGCCAAGCCCTGGCCCAGGATCAGGAAGGAAGGGAGGACTAGCTCATTTTTGCTCCACTTTACAAATAGTAGACCCGTGGCGTCTATTAAATCCTACTGCCAGAGATTACACACATCAATCGAAGGCCCACCAAACATGGTCACGCATAGATTATATATTGATATCTACCACTTGGTTTCATAAAATCCATCAAGCTATCATAGGCCCTTTAGCTGTATCTGACCATACTCCAATATGGATAGATTTGATAATGGGAGAGAGAGCTAGGGAGTCTCATATATGGAGATTCCCCTCTTATTTAAAACAAGATAAAAAGTTTCTAGAACATCTACAATTGAGTTGGAAGAACTATGAGGAAACAAATTTAAGCTCCTGTTCATCTGCAACACTCTTTTGGGAAGCTTCCAAGGCAGTGATGCGAGGAGAGGTGATAGCATTTATGAGTGCTAGAACTAAACGTTTAGCGAATGCTATTATTAATCTAGAAAAGGAATACCGAAAAACAAAACAGACATTTATAGTAAATCCAACACCCTTAAATAGAGAACAGATGATTGCTTCGCTAGTGGCATTAAACGCGTATATTCATGAAAAAACTAAATCTAGACTAATCTTTAGAAAACATAACTACCAACGTTTTGGAAACAAATCCGGGAAATTATTAGCACACTTGGCACGTTCTGAAAATCATCAGAAATTTATCCCTATGATAAATAAAGAAAGTGGACGCCCTACTTCAAATCCAATAGAAATGGTACAAATTTTTCACTCATATTTTAAAAAGATGTATACAAGGCCACAAAATGAACATGGACCGGTTTTAACTGATTATCTTGAAGATGCAGGTCTACCATTACTGTCTTCGGCAGCCCAATTACACTTGTCACAACCGATCCAAGCTGCAGAAATACAAAAAGTAATTAGATCCCTGCCAGGAGGTTCATCCCCGGGTTTAGACGGGTTTTCCCATGAGTACTATAAAATGCTGGAGACACAACTGTGCGGCCCATTACTGGATTATTATGATACAGTGGTGGATGGGGGTTTTTTCAACTCATCAGAAAATGAAGCGTTAATCACTTTAATACCAAAACCTGGCAAACCTCGTGATAGGGTTGAATCCTATAGACCCATATCCCTACTAAATGTTGACTTAAAAATTTTGGCCAGGATTCTAGCTGACCGACTAGCTATTCACATACCTCAAATAGTGGGAGTACATCAAGTAGGATTTGTACGAGGACGTCATTCTGTTCTAAATGTGAGGAAAATACTTTTATCTATAGCCCATTGTAAATCAAACAAACAACACTTAGCATTGGTCAGTCTAGATGCAGAGAAGGCATTTGATAAGGTTCAATGGGATTATTTATTCCAGGTTCTTACACATATAGGCATGGGAGGTTGGTTTCTACAGGCTATCAAATCTCTATATCATAATCCAACTGCTAGTATTTTGGTAAATGGACATAAATCTCGCCCATTCGAGGTATCCCAGGGAACGAGACAAGGATGCCCATTGTCCCCATTATTATTCTTGCTTTATCTAGAACCCTTACTGCGAACCATTCAGCAAGATACGGATATCTTTGGGGTTGAGTTGCCGGAACAACCAGTGAAGATACTGGCGTTTGCAGATGACATTTTTCTTACGCTCACTCGACCAGATAGTTCTATACCAAGATTGTTGTCAGCGCTAGATGAATTTACCTTTTACTCAGGATTCTCCCTAAATTATCAAAAATCATTGGTCTTACCAATCCAATCTGAAATAAAAGATAATTGGATTGGCCCTTTCCCGTTAAAGTGGGAATCTAAAGTAGTAAAATATCTAGGGATATATATCACGGCGGATCTATCACGATTATACCAATACAATATAGAGGCCCACAAAATCAAAATGGAAGAAAAAATGAAGGGCTGGCAAGGGTTACCCATTTCATTGCTGGGTCGAGTGGCGCTATACAATATGATTTTATTTCCAAAATGGATTTATATGTTTCAAACGCTGCCGCTCATGCTGAGTTACAAAGATGAGAAATGGTTGGGTAGGCAATTAACCAAATTTCTTTGGCAAGGGAAAAGAGCACGTATATCACTCACGAGAGCTATGTTGCCACGTGCCAAGGGAGGACTGGGGCTGTTGAATTTGCGCCTCTTTTCAATAGCTGGTAGTGCTCGTCACCTTTCTGACTGGTTCAGATCAACTCAATTTTTTACCTGTACCAGGTCAGAAATATCCCTTCTGAGACCACAACACTTTGCCCACTGGCTTCACTCCACGACAAAGGGAGCGGATCTCTCGAGACACTTAAATATAATTTTTCGGCCTATGCGTAGAGCGTGGAAGCTGATGTGTAAAATACATGCTATAAATCCTAAGATGACCCCATTATTGCCAATTCAAGGGAATAGTGATTTCCCCGTGGGAGATACATCACGAATATTTCAAATGTGGGCCTCAAAGGGGATACGATATCTCTTTCATGTGATAACGGAGCAGGGAACTATTAAGCCATTTCAAAGTTTATGTGAGGAATTTGGCCTAGCCCAGAGTGATATATTTGCATATTACCAAATCCGCCATTATGTGCAGTCATTGGATAGTACGATGCTCACCTCAGAAGTGTGGGAAAGACTTAAGAATATGTTGGACTTAGAAGCTCAACTTCGCACACCATTAAAATATTTTCATGGCATGTTGAGAGATAGAATTGAAAAATATGACTATTCGAAAGAAACACAGAAATGGAATCAAGAATTAGTCTTAAACATGAGACCAGAACAGATAGAATCTTGTTTAATGTCAATTTATCATTTAACAGACAATGCCAGTTGGTGGGAGTTACATTACAAGTTTGTATTACGATTACACATTTCACCACAAAGAGCATATCGGGCTACTCTACGAGAAAATAACAACTGCCCAAGATGTACAAAGGAGCAAGCCCATCTGGGTCATATGTTTTGGACCTGCAGGAGAATCAGGCTATTCTGGGTAGCTCTCGCAACACATGTTTCTAATTTTTGGAAAACTATATGGCGCCCAACACCAGATCAATTGTTTGATATCTTCCACATACTGAGCCCCATACCACGGGGCATGAAGATCTTCCTGAAAAAAGCTATGCTGATGGCAAGGAAGGTAATATTGCAGCTGTGGTTAGATCCGGCTGGACCCACGATTGCGCACTGGCGCTCATCCATGATTCAATTTTGTACTTTGGAACGATCAGGAATATCAGATCTAGCCTCAAAAAAAGGAGATAAATTTTGTACCATTTGGGCGCCCTTTTGGGACACATTGACTTCATCAGCACGAAGCAAGATTTTGAATTTATAAACTGGACTGAATACAAAGAGATGGATATGCAATAGCAGGAATAGATAACTGTTCGGAGGGAGGGGGGAAGGGGAGGGGGGAGGGTGGAAGAGGGAGAAAACACAGTAACTTTTTTTTGTTGGTTTATTTCATGATGAAAAATTGTTGAACAAGGTTTCAATTTGTAAAATTAATCTAACTGCAAATAAAGAGAATTATAAAAAAAAAAAAAAATCTATAAACAAAGTCACTCAGAATCTAGAGCAAATCTACCATGCCAGCACTAATTTCCAAAACAAGGATCCTACCCATGAAAAGGTAGTGCTCTAAATATTACAGTGGAGCCCTAAAATATCGATACACCTATTGAGAAAACTGAATAAGCCAAATGCTACATAGAAACTTCATGGTAACAGAATACCTCGGTCACACACACAGAACACAAATACCAAATACAGAATAAGTGACCACAAACGCTATAAATATAAATTAAACTGAAACCCCAAGTTGTATTTAGTACAACACTAGAGAAACAAGAAAGAAAGGCAAAATATAAAGATAGCACATGCCAGGGATGGTGTTTGAGGGGTGCAACTAGGGCAGTAGAGCTTGGCTCTCTGGACAGAGAGAGCCCCAAGTCTGCCAGAAGCGGAAGAAGGTGCAGTCTGGTTTGGGGTCCTCTCCCAGATTTCTGCCCTGGGCCCCAGCCATGTCTAACACTGGCTTTGGCAAGATATACATGTGAAATCTGGCATATTCTAATCACAAAATAGAAAATAAAAACAATTGTTGTACCTTTTTGTTGTCTGGTCATTTAATTTTTCAAATCATATTGGTCTCTGTCTCTGGTTTCTGCTTCCCTGTCCATTTAACGTTTCTTCTCTCTCCACGTCCACCATCCATCTCCCATCTCTGTATCCCTATATTTCCTTGTCCAGCATCTCCCCTATGTTCATATCCCCACATCCATTATCATTCCTTTGTGTACCCATGTACCTCATGCCAAGCATCTCCTGTCTGTGTTCCTATTCTCCCCCTTTTCTGGTATCTCTATTCCCATTTCTCACCCCCTCCCCCCTGTGTCAGGCATTGCCCCTCTGTGCCCATATGCCATCCCAACACAAAATCTCACCTGTGTCCCTGTCCCCATGCTCCCACCCAATGCCCATCATCTCCATTGTGTTTCTCTATATCTCCCTATGTCCCCTTTCTCCCTTCCCTCCACCCAATGTGTCGCTCTCCTCTCTGACCTCTGAACCCACCTCAACCAGCTCCTCTCCTTCTCTCTTCCCTCCCCCTTATGCATCTGGCTCATTATCCCACTGTGGGTTCAGCTTTTGACCCCCTCTTCCTTTACCTCCTTGGTCCAGCATCTCTCTCCCTTCCCTCTAACCCCAACCCCTCCCCCTCCCATAGGTCCAGCCTCCCTTGCAGGTCTACATCTCTCCCCCTTCCCTCCAGCCCTCCCCTGCATATCTAGCACCTCTCCCTCTTCTCTCCTGCCCCCCCAACATATCCAGCACCTCTCTCCTACCCCCCTAGATATCCAGCAACCCTTTCCTCCCACCCCCCTGCATATCCAGCACCTCACTCCCTTCCCTCCACTTGAAGGTCCAGATCTCTATCCCTTTCTTCCATCACCTCCTTACATGCCCAGCGCCTCTCTCCCTTCCCTCCAACCCCCGCATGTCCAGTGCCTCTCTTCCCTCCCACAGTTCCGGCACCTCTGCATCTTCCTTACCCTCCCCATGCCTGCACTTCATATTATCATCGCTGCCCAGCAGGAAATCCTCACACTGCCTTTCCCCGAACCCTTCCCAGCAACCTCCGCATCATGTCTAGTGCCTCTCTTCCCTCACACTGTTCTGGCACTTCCGTGTCTTCCTTACCCTCCGCACATCCCTGCCGTGACACCTGCAATTCATGCTGTCATCACCGCCCAGCAGGAACTCCACACAGGCCTGTGTCAGGGACTTTTCTCGCTGCCGCATCCTGCCCTGCTTGCGTAAACAGGAAGTTGCATCAATGGGTGAGACGTGGTAGAGGGAAGGCTCCGACGCAGGCCTGTGTGGAGTTCCTACTGGGCAGCATGATAGTGTAAAGTGCAAGCGCTGCCACAGCAGGAGTGGGAGAGGATAAGAAAGATGTGGAAGTGCTGGAACTACAGGAGGGGAGCTGGAGGGATGTTAAATTTTCCATGGATGGGGTGTAGCGCTTCTGGGTGGGCCTGAACCAGAACTGGGTGGGCCCAGGCCCACCCGTAGTTACGCCCCTGTAGTGTTTATGTGTTTGCACCTCTGTGTTGGCTGTGTGTGTGTCTTTGACCAGGATGGAAGAGAACGGGGATAGGAGAGACAATGGGAGGAACAGTCTGAAAGAAGCAATTCCCTACAGTAGCCCATGTGTTTCAATGTATTAGTGTTTCTATTCTGCAGCTGCCAAAACTGCCTCTCTCAAGAAAATACATTGGGCCATTGGGATATTATTTCTTCAGAACCTTTGATCCAATCTGACCCAGTTTTCAACTTGGTGTGTCTTTTCCCTGGTTTTGCCACCACACCAAATTAGATCATGTTCCATTAAGTTCTTGGAGAGTTACTTTTCATCCAGATACATAAACATTCTGTTGGGTTGAAAAGAAAAAAAATAAATAAATATTGGGGGGGAGGGAGATTTGAAAAGAGACCCCCCCCCCCACACACAAACACACACAAGGCAGTGTGTTACTGGGGAAAAATCACCTGTACATCAGTAAAGAGAAATGGTGTTTCTGGTGGGTAATACTTAGCTCAGTAAAGAGAGACTGTACAGTGTGTAATTGGGGAAGATTGCATAGATTAGTAAGGAATACTGACATCCAGTATTACGGGGGAGAGCGTGCACATTATGTTACTGGAAAGGGGAGGGGGAAGAGTGCCTAGTTAGTAAAGAGGGATAGTATAGGGTGTTATTGGAGGAGGGGTGTGGGGGGTGTATGTGTGTGTGGGGGGGGGGGGGGGGAAACAATGATCAGCTCAGTAAGGAAAGACTTCATGATGTTCCATGAAATTGTGGGGGAAGGATTCTAGCTCTGTAAAATGAAATTAACAGCTCTTGTCCTGAGATTTCTATGTTCATGCTCACAAAGATTGATATCTTTTTGCACCTTAATATAATAATTTTCTTCCAAAAGATGCCAGAGAAGATGATGAAAACTTTGCTGTGTTGTCTCTTCCTTATGATTACCTCAAGGACTATGGCCTTGCAAGGTAAGTGTTGTCACTGAGAACACCAAACACAGCATAACATTCAATGCTTTAATAGACTGAGAAAAGTCTATCTGGAAAGAATTAATAGCACGGAAGTGATCTTCCCCTCCCCCCCCCCCCCCCCCCACCAAAGATGTAGCAAGGTGGGCCCAGGCCCCCAACCCCACCGGCCTTCCTCCCCGGCCTACCCTGAAGAATCCCTGGTGGTCCAGGGTTGGACATTGAGAGAAAATTCAGCAGCACTGTCTAATTACTTGCCACTGAATATTGCTGCTTAGCCCTGGAAAAGCGATTTAAATGGTTGGGAGTCGTTCCTGGCCATTTACATCACTTTGAATATTGGGAGGTTAGCGTACACATTGCACCCTAACTTTAGAAGCCAAGTTGTAGAATGGAAGGGGATTCTATATGGACATAAGAAGATATGGTTTGTCATACTGGGTCAGACCAATGGTCCATCTAGCCCACTATCCTTCTTCCAACAGTGGCCAATCCAGAATCTCTGTCCAGGGGATAAGTAGTGGTTTTCCTCATATTGCTCTTAATAAAAGTCTTTTTATCAATAAACCTTCCTTAAAGTATCAAGGTTGTCCCTCTCATTTCTGGAGTCCACGGTCGATTTCCCACTTGTTTTGTTCTGTTTCTGTTGCTCTTGAGTCTGCCACCCTTTAGCTTCAATTCATGTCCTCTGGTTTTGCCATTTCCCCATATCTGGAGGGATCTGTTTGTATATTGAATTATTGATACCTTTCAAGAATTTAAATGTCTGTATTGTATCTACCCTATGCTTCCTTTCCTCTGGGGTATGCATATTTGGGTGTTTCTGTCTCTTCTCATGTGTCTTTGGTGGAAACCCCATGCTATTTTTGTCGCTTTCTTCTGAACCACTTCGGGTCTGTTTACGTCCTTGGCAAGATACGGCCTCCAAGGCTGAGCACAATGCTCCAGATGGGGCCTTGCCCGGGACTTGTACAGGGGCATCATCCAGAGATGCCAAGGTTGGCCCATCCCAATGCTGGAGATTTACCACCACAATGCTGGAGATTGAAGGCCAAATGAGTGAGATTTTTCTCAAGAGTCCCAGCCATGTCTAAAACTAGTTCTGGCAGATGTACAATCCAAAAACTGACATATTCCAGTCAATAAACAGAAAATAAAATTATTTTTCTATATTTGTTGTCAGAGATGCCAAGTTTGGCCCATCCAGAAGAGTGATATGTACCACCCCAATAAGTGAAATTGAAGGTCAATGAGT
The DNA here is from genome assembly GCF_901765095.1 of Microcaecilia unicolor. Classification (NCBI taxonomy): domain Eukaryota; kingdom Metazoa; phylum Chordata; class Amphibia; order Gymnophiona; family Siphonopidae; genus Microcaecilia; species Microcaecilia unicolor. Next base: position 53,968,586 of record NC_044044.1, read on the forward strand.
GTGGTTTTTCTCACAGTGTATTCAATCTATAAATTTGAAATGGTGGTGAAGGGACTGAAGTCCAAGGAAGAACTGCTGGCTACACTTATTGAAAAGTAATGCCTTCATGTGTCTTCATGGATGACATTACATATTTTAAACACAATTATTTCAAACACTTAACACGGAACCACATACAACAATTCAACTGTATTTAAAGAACCCTCATCTGGCAGTATCTCATGATTTAAACTTGATCACACACGTCTGCTAAAAAGACAACTACTTCAACACACAGCAGACTGTAAATCATTTTCTAAAACTCCATTATAGTTTTGGTGTCACCTCAGTAAGACCAACACATAATCCCTCCACTTCAAAACAGTGTGCACAAACTTGTGCAAAAACACATTCAGAACCTTACCATACCTTAACAAGATTCAAAAAGCGACAACCTTACACATGAAAAGGCAGCACTGTAAATATTATACCATGCCCTAAAACACCAATGCCCTATCTGTTGAAAAAACACAAAACAAACACGACTGCAACAAGATCTCTACACAGGCACTATGTGCCAGCGGAGTACTCCTTATTTCAGTGATTCACAAACTGGGTTATTCAGAACCCTAGGGATCCACAAACTCTCTTCCTCAAGAAATTAGATTGTAGAATCTGTTTGGATGAACATATACATGTTTACATAAATTGAGGGTTCCTTGGTGTATGAAAAAATATTTTTGGGGTTCTGCCATAGTAAAATGTTTGGGAATCACTGCCTTAGTTGGAGACAACAACCCAGACAGACCCTCAACAAATATGAAACAAGGGACCACACATCAGTAATAGAGATATGAAGACATGAATTTGAACTGAAATGCAAAATACCCGAGATAGGCATTTTCAAAAGCTGACATATTCCAATTAATAAATTCAGAATAACATACTTTTTTCTACCCTTGTTGTCTGAGCATTTTATTTTTCTATTCGAGTTGGTCTCAGTGTCTCATTTCTGCATTTTCCCTGTCTGTGCGGGGTCTCCTGTCCATTTGACTTTTCTTCTCTCTCCATGTCCACCATCCATCTTCGCTCTGCATCCCTATCTGTTGTCTCTAGCATTTCCCATCTATATCTGTTTCTACAACTCCCTCCCTCCACATTCAGTATCTGCCCTCTCAGTGTCCTTATCCTCCTCTATTTTCAGCATCTCTCTTCTGTGTCCCTATCTTGACTTGTCCTGCAGTCTATATATCTTCCTCTGTGATCAGCATCCCCATAAGTACATAAGTATGACCATACTGGGACAGACCAAAGGTCCATCAAGCCCAGCATCCTGTTTCCAACAGTGGCCAATCTAGGTCACAAATACCTGGCAATATCCTAAAAAAAACTCAATACATTTTATGCTGATTATCCTACAAATAAGTAGCGGATTTTCCCCAAGTCATTTTAATAATGATCTATGGACTTTTCCTTTAGGAAGCCATCCAGACTCTTTTAAAACCTCGCTAAGCTAACCGCCTTTATCACATTCTCTGGTAGCGAATTCCGCAGTTTCATTACACGTTGAGTAAAGAATGATTTTCTCCAATTTGTATTAAATTTACTACTTTGTAGCTTGTAGCTTCATCGCATGCCCCCTAGTCCTAGTATTTTTGGAAAGAGTAAACAAACGATTCACGTCTACCCGTTCCATGCCGCTCGCTATTTTATAGACCTCTATCATATCTCCTCCCTCAGCCGTCTCTTCTCCAAGCTGAAGGGATCTAGATGCTTCAGCCTTTCCTCATAGGGAAGTCATCCCACCCCCTTTGTCATTTTCATCGCCCTTCTCTGTACCTTTTCTAATTCCATTATATCTTTTTTGAGATGCGACGACCAGAATTGAACACAATATTCGAGGTGCGGTCACACCATGGACCGATACAAAGACATTATAATGTCCTCACTTTTGTTTTTCATTCCTTTCCTAATAATACCTAACATTCTATTTGTTTTTTGTTAGCCGCTGCAGCACACTGAACAGAGGATTTCAATGTATCATCGACAATGACGCCAAGATTCCTTTCTTGGTCAGTGACTCCTAACGTGGAACCTTGCATTACGTAGCTACAGTTCGGGTTCCTCTTTCCCACATGCATCATTTTGCACTTGCTCACATTACACATCATCTGCCATTTAGACGCCCACTCTCCCAGTCTCGTAAGGTCCTCTTGTAATTTTTCATAATCCTCTCGCGATTAACAACTTTCAATAACTTAGTGTCGTCAGCAAATTTAATTACCTCACTAGTTACTCCCATCTCTAGATCATTTATAAATATGTTAAAAAGCAGCGGTCCTAGCACAGACCCCTGACGAACCCCACTATCTACCCTTCTCCATTGAGAATACTGACCATTTAACCCTACTCTCTGTTTTCTATCCTTAAACCAGTTTTTAATCCACTATAGGACACTACCTCCTATCCCATGACTCTCTAATTTCTTCTGGGGTCTTTCTTGTGGTACTTTGTCAAGCGCCTTCTGAAAATCCAGATACACAATATCAACCGGCTCACCTTTATCCACATGTTTGTTCACCCCTTCAAAGAAATGTAATAGATTGGTGAGGCAAGATTTCCCTTCACAAATCCATGTTGGCTTTGTCTCATTAATCCATGCTTTTGAATATGCTCTGTAATTTTGTTCTTTATAATAGATTCTACCATTTTGCCCGGCACCGACATCAGACTCACCGGGCTATAATTTCCTGGATCTCCTCTGGAACCTTTTTTAAAATATCGGCGTTACATGGGCTACCCTCCAATCTTCCAGAACCACTCTCGATTTTAAAGATAAATTACATATTACTAACAATAGTTCCACCAGTTCATTTTTTATTTCTATTAGTACTCTGGGATGAATACCATCCAGTCCAGGAGATTTACTACTCTTCAATTTGTAGAACTGCCCCATCACATCCTCCAGGTTTATAGAGAATTCATTCAGTTTCTCTGACTTGTCAGCTTTGAATACCATTTCTGGCACCGGTATCTCTCCCAAATCTTCCTCAGTGAAGACCGAAGCAAAGAATTCATTTAATCTCTCTGCTATGGCTTTGTCTTCCCTGATCGCCCATTTGACCTCTCGGTCATCTAACGGTCTAACTGATTCTTTTGCCTGCTTCTTGCTTTTAATATATGTAAAAAAATTTTTACTATGTGTTTTTGAGTCCAACACAATCTTTTTTTTTTAAGTCCCTCTTTGCCTTCCTTATCAGCGCTTTGCATTTGACTTGACATTCCTTATGCTGTTTCTTATTATTTTCAGTTGGTTCCTTCTTCCATTTTCTGAAGGATTTTCTTTTAGCTCTAATAGCTTTCCTTCACCTCACTTTTAAACCATGCCATCTGTCATTTGGCCTTCCGTCGTCCTTTTTTAATATATAGAATATATTTGGCCTGGGCTTCCAGGATGGTATTTTTGAACAGCATCCACGCCTGATGTAAATTTTTGACCCTCACAGCTACTCCTCTAAGTTTGTTTTTCACCGTTCTTCTCATTTTACCACAGTTTCCTTTTTGAAAACTAAACGCTAACGTATTGGATTTCCTCCAAAGCGAATATCAAATCTGATCATATTATGATCACTGTTATCAAGCTGCCCTATCACCATTACCTCCCGTACCAGATCATATGCTCCACTAAGGACTAGGTCTAGAATTTTTCCATCTCTTGTTGGCTCCTGTACCAGATGCTCTATAAAGCAGTCCTTGATTTCGTCAAGGAACTTTACCTCCCTAGCATACCCTGATGTTACATTTACCCAGTCAATATTGGGGTAATTGTAATCACCCATTATTATCGTGTTGCCCAGTTTGTTAGCCTCCCTAATTTCCAATAAAATTTCTACATCCATCTGTTCATCCTGGCCAGGCAGACGGTAGTACACTCCTATCACTATCCTTTTCCCCTTTGCACATGGGTTTTCAATCCACAGGGATTCCAAGATGTGTTTTGTTTCTTGCAAAATTTGCAATCTATTTGATTCAAGGCCCTCCTTAACATACAATGTTACCCCTCCACCAATTCGATCCACCCTATCACTACGATATAATTTGTACCTCGGTATGACAGTGTCCCACTGGTTATCCTCCTTCCATCAGGTCTCAGAGATGCCTATTATATCTAATTTTTCATTTAGTGCAATATATTCTAACTCTCACATCTTATTTCTTAGGCTTCTGGCATTTGCATATAGACATTTCAAACTATGTTTGTTGTTCCTATTTACATCATGCTTAGTACCTTACAGTATTAATTTGCAATCTTTTGTCTGATTTTCATATTTAAGGACACCTGCAGGCTTATTTTCGAAAGAGAAGGGCGCCCATCTTCCGACACAAATCAGGAGATGGGCGTCCTTCTCTCAGGGTCACCCAAATCGGCATAATCGAAAGCCGATTTTGGGCATCCTCAACTGCTTTCCATCGCCAAAGTTCAGGGGGGCGTGTCAGCACCGTAGCGAAGGTGGGACTGGGGCGTGATTAAGAGATGGGCGTCCTTGGCCGATAATGGAAAAAGAAGGGCGTCCCTGACGAACACTTGGCTGACTTTACTTGGTCCATTTTTTCTTGCGACCAAGCCTCAAAAAGGTGCCCGAACTGACCAGATGACTACTACTACTACTTATCATTTCTAAAGCACTACTAGATGTACGCAGTGCTGTACACTTGAACATGAAGAGACAGTCCCTGCTCGACAGAGCTTACAACCTAATTAGGACAGACAAACAGGACAAACAAGAGATAAGGGAATATTAAAGTGAGGATGATAAAATAAGGGTTCTGAACAAGTGAATAAGGGTTAGGAGTTAAAAGCAGCATCAAAAAGGTGGGCTTTTAGTATAGATTTGAAGACGGCCAGAGATGGAGCTTGACGTACCAGCTCAGGAAGTCTATTCCAGGCATATGGTGCAGCAAGGTAAAAGGAACGGAGTGGAGATAGCGGTGGAGGAGAAGGGTGCAGATAAGAGAGATTTACCCAGTGAACAGAGCTCCCGGGGAGGAATGTAGGGAGAGATGAGAGCGAAGCTGCAGTGAATGCACTTATAGGTCAATAAGAGAAGTTTGAACTGTATGCGGAAACGGATTGGAAGCCAGTGAAGTGACTTAAGGATAGGGCTAATATGAGCATAACAACACTGGCGGAATATTAGTCGTGCAGCAGAATTTTGAACAGACTGAAGAGGAGAGAGATGGCTAAGTGGGAGACCTGTGAGAAGCAAGTTGAAATAGTCTAAGGTGAGAGGTGATAAGAGTGTGGATGAGGGTTCTGGTAGTGTGCTCAGAAAGGAAAGGGCGAATTTTGGTGATATTATAGAGAAAGAAACGACAGGTTTTAGCAGTCTGCTGAATATGTGCAGAGAAGGAGACGGAGGAGTCGAAGATGACCCCAAGGTTATGAGCTGATGAGACAGGAAGGATGAGAGTGTTATCCACAGAAATAGAGAATGGGGGAAGAGGAGAGGTTGGTTTAGGGGGAAAAAATAAGAAGCTCTGTCTTGGTCATGCTTTGTTTCAGATGGTGCTGAGACATCCAGGCAGCAATGTCAGACAGGCAGGCCAGTGGCGTATCAAGGGCGGGGCGGTGGGGGTGGTCCACCCTGGGTGTCAACGGGTGGGGGGTGCTCCGTCCACCCCCCCCCCCCCGGCGCAGCGCTTCTCACTCCCCCCGACAGTCCCCACCTGCCTACCAGCTGAGCTCCGGCCGGCATCTCCAATCTGCAGCGCTGCTGACTTTAAATGAAGAAAACCGTCTCGTTGTTGGCCCTTCACTCACTGAGTCCTGCCCTCGAGGAAATAGGAAGTTATATCAGAGGACAGGACTCAGTAGTGAAGGGCCAACGATGAGACGGTTTTCTTCATTTAAAGTCATCAGCACTGCAGATTGGAGGTGCCGGGGGGGGGGGGGGGTTAGCGTCCACGCCAGGGGGGGGTGCCGACGCCAAGAGGGATGCCGTTCCACGCCGGGGGGGGCGCCGTGTTGCACTGCACCCGGGGGGGGGGGGGGGGTGCGCTCAGCAGCGATCCGCCCTGGGTGTCAGCCAAGCATGGAACGCCACTGAGGCAGGCTGATATTTTTGCCTGGATTTTGGCTGAGATTTCTGGTGTGGAGAGGTAGCTCTGGGAGTCATAGGCATAAAGATGATACTGAAAACCATGGGATGAGATCAGAGTACCAAGGGAAGAAATATAGATGGAGAAAAGAAGAGGTCCCAGGACAGATCCCTGAGGTACACCAACTGACAGTGGGATAGAAGTAGAGGAGGATCCACTACACTAAAAAGTACACTGGGAGAGATAAGGAGAAAACCAGGAAAGAACAGAGTCCTGAAATCCAAGTGAGGACAATGTATCAAGGAATAGGCTGTGATCAACAGTGTCAAAAACAGCAGATAGATTGAGAATGATGAGGATAGAATAGAGACCTTTGGATCTGGCCAGGAACAGATCATTGGAGACTTTAGCAAGCGCTGCTTCAGTTGAATGAAGGGGGTGAAAGCCAGATTGAAGTGGATCAAGAATAGCTTGAGATGAAAGAAAGTCAAGGCAACAGTGGTGAACAGCACGTTCAAGTATCTTGGATAGGAAAGGGAGGCGGGAGATGGGGCAATAGTTGGAAGGACAGGTAGGGTCCAATGAAGGTTTTTTAAGGAGTGGTGTGACTACGGCATGTTTGAAGACATCAGGAACAGTCGCAGTGGAAAGTGAAAGATAGAGGATATGGCAGATAAAAGGGATGAGAGTAGGAGAGATAGTGTTAAGTAGATGGGTGGGAATAGGATCAGAGGCACAGGTAGTTAGTTTCGAGGAGGAAAGAAGATGTGTAGTTTCCCCTTTCAGTGATTTCAAAAAAAGATGAAAAGGAGGCAGGGGTTGGAAGGTTGAGAGAATGGACTAAGAGAAGGAAAGGTGGAGGTGACCTGGTTGAGAATTCAAGTTTAATCTTGTGAACCTTATCATGAAAGTACTCAGCCAGAGTCTGGGGGGAAAGTGAAGGGGGGCGGGTGGAGGTGAAGGCACTTTGAGGAGAGAGTTCAGTGTGGCAAAGAGACGTCGAGGGTTTGAGCCAAGAGAATTTGTCAACTGGATGTAATAGTCCTGTTTGGCAAGTAAAAGACCAGACTAGAAGGAGGTCAGCAAGAATTTGAAATGTGTGAAGTCAGCATGGGCACGGGATTTCAGCCAAAGGCGTTCAGCAGAGAGGGCACAGGAATGTAGGTAGCGGATTCTAGAGGTCAGCCAAGGCTGGGGTTTGTTACGTTTTACAGAATGGGGAATGGGGGGAGCAAAAGTATCCAGAGCAGAGGAGAGAATAGTATTATAGGAAGAGACAGCCTCATTGACAGACTTGGATAACGTGGAGGGGTATAATCGAACGTCGCCGGCGAAATAGATCGCTGGCAATCTATGTTGGCGGTGGCGCTACAGCTGGCCGGAACCACCGGCCATCTTTTTTTTTCGATAATACGGTTTAGCTCGGCCAAATGCCTTGGAGTTCACCGGGTTTGACATCGCCGGGTGTGTTTTTCCGCGATAATGGAAAAAACTGCCGGTGATTTCAAACCCGGCGAAATCCAAGGCATTTGGCCGTGGGAGGAGCCAGCATTTGTAGTGCACTGGTCCCCCTCACATGCCAGGACACCAACTGGGCACCCTAGGGGGCACTGCAGTGGACTTTATAAATTGCTCCCAGGAACATAGTTCCCTTACCTTGTGTGCTGAGCACGCCAACCCCCCCCCCCCCCCCAAAAGCCACAACTCTACACCACTACCATAGCCCTTAGGGATGAAGGGGGCACCTACATGTAGGTACAGTGGGTTTTGGGGGGGGGGGGGTTGGAGGGCTCACATTTACCACCACAAGTGTAACAGGTAGGGGGAGAATGGGCCTGGGTCCGCCTGCCTGAAGTGCACTGCACCCACCAAACACTGTTCTAGGGACCTGCATACTGCTGTCAGGGTGCTGGGTATGACATTTGAGGCTGGCATACAGGCTGGCAAAAAAGGTGTTTCTTTTTATTTTTTTTTGTAGGAGGGGTTTGGTGACCACTGGGGAAGTACAGGGAGGTCATTCCCTATTCCCTCTGGTGGTCATCTGGTCAGTTGGGGCATCTTTTTGAGGCTTGGTCATGAAAATAAAAGGACCAAGTAAACCCGGCGAAATGCTGATTATCGCCGGGTTTTACTTTTCCATTATCCGCGAAAGCCGGCCATCTGGTAGCCATGCCCATGCCCGCCCATGTCCCACCTTCGTTTCGCCGCTGACACGCCCCCTTGAACTTTCGCCGGCGATGCGAAGGGAAAGCGGCGATGTTGTTAAAAAGCCAGCTTTCGATTATACGCTTTTCGCCGCTTTTGTGAAATCGCCGGCGATCTCCCGATTTGTGTCGGAAGATCGCCGGCGAAAAGTTTCGATTATAAGCTGGATAGTGGTAGAGAAGAGATTTGAAACACTGGAGGACAGAGTAGAAGGGTCAATAGCCTGAAGATTCTTAAATGTATTGGTTAAGATTGGTTAAGTGTGAAAGTTATCAGATGATGGTCAGAGAAGGGAAGAGTTGAGACACAGAAACTATATAAAGAGGAAAGGTCCCACTGAACTTTCTTTCTGAGAAGTTCTGAGAGAAAAGGACATTTCTCTGGTAAGAGAACGCTACTTTGCTTTGCGCTTTGGGAACTTAAAGATTGGGGTTTAAAGGAGGAATTGTAGGTTAGTGTTAGGCAAAATAAAAATATAAAAAGCAAATTTTAACAACTAATATCCATAGTCTTTCCACTTAGTTTTAAAAGCTTTGTACCACAGCATTAACAGATAGAATCTAACAGGCACTGCAGGATCTAGTTTAGTATTAAGGGGGAATAAATAGAGAGAAAGAGGGAAAAGCAAGCAGGACCTAGTATAGTGTACAAACTCTTTTCCCATAGTTTTAAACTGAAATTTTCTCTAGAAATAGGCATTTTTCCTATAGTTTTAAACTGAAACCTTTTCTAGAGGTAGAAACTAAACAGCCCAAAACTCTTGTTCTAAAGGGCAGTTATTTTCTGTTCCTTTGCTGCTGGAGAGGTAGCTCATCTAGCGACCTCAATTAAGTGTTAATTAAGATGTGGGGCAGAATACTTGCATAGGTTGCTGAGTCAGCTTCAAAGAGCCTGTTTAAAAGAGGCCCCTTAGATTCAAAACTATATAAAGAGGAAAGGTCTCACTGAACTTTCTTTCTGAGAAGTTCTGAGAGAAGAGGACATTTCTCTGGTAAGTGAACGCTACTTTGCTTTGTGCTTTGGGAACTTAAAGATTGGGGTTTAAAGGAGAAATTGTAGGTTAGTGTTAGGCAAAATAAAAATATAAAAAGCAAATTTTAACAACTAATCTCCATAGTCTTTTCCACTTAGTTTTAAAAGCTTTGTATCACAGCATTAACAGATAGAATCTAACAGGCACTGCAGAATCTAGTTTAGTCTTCCCACCCCTAGGACAAATCTTCATTTATAGTCAGTTATTGTAATTAGGGTAACAAGCAAGGAGTGCTCTTACAGAATTTTAAATACATTTCGTTACCATCTAAGAAGGAAACACTAAATAAATCATACAATATACTATCCAGCTTATAATCGAAAAAGAAAAACGCCTATATTGCGACCCAAATCGGGAGATAGACGTTTATCTCACAAAAACGAATAAAGCGGTATAATCGAAAGCCGAATTTGGACATTTTCAACTGCACTCCGTCGCGGATGCAGACTAAGTTGGTGGGGGGCGTGTCGGAGGCGTGGTGAAGGCGGAACTGGGGCGTGGTTATCGGCCAAGGAGAGATGGGCATCTTTTGCCAATAATGGAAAAAAAATATGCGTTTTTAGCGAGAATTTATGGCACTTTTCCTGGACCCTTTCCACGAATAAGGGCCCAAAAAGTGCCCTAAATGACCAGATGACCACTGGAGGGAATCGGGGATGACCTCCCCTGACTCCCCCAGTGGTCACAAACCCCCTCCCACCACAAAATATGCCGTTTCACAACTTTTTATTTTCACCCTCAAATGTCATACCCACCTCCCTGGCAGCAGTATGCAGGTCACTGGAGCAGTTATTAGGGGGTGCAGTGGACTTCAGGTAGGTGGACCCAGGCCCATCCCCCCCTACCTGTTACACTTGTGCTGGTAAATGGGAGTCCTCCAAACCGCCCCCCAAACCTACTGTACCCACATGTAGGTGCCCTCCTTCACCCCTTAGGGCTATAGTAATGGTGTAGACTTGTGGGCAGTGGGTTTTGAGTGGGATTTGGGGGGCTCAACACACAAGGGAAGGGTGCTATGCACCTGGGAGCTGTTTTACCTTTTTTTGTTTTTTTTTAAAGTGCCCCCTAGGGTGCCTGGTTGGTGTCCTGGCATGTGAGGGGGACCAGTGCACTACGAATCCTGGCCCCTCCCACGAACAAATGCCTTGGATTTATTCGTTTTTGAAGTGGGCGCTTTCATTTTCCATTATCGCTGAAAAACAAAAACGCCCAGCTCAAAAAAAGATAAACATCCATGTTTTTCAAAAATACAGTTCGGTCCGCCCCTTCACGGACCCGTTCTCGGAGATAAACGCCCATGGAGATAGGCGTTTCCGTTCGATTATGCCCCTCTATATAAAAGACACTTTTATATTAGGCTAATATCCTTAATACTGTAGCAAGTTTTAAATTATTGAAAAACATAAAAAACACTGATGGAGTCAGCAGTCCAGCAGCGAGAGGGGTGCTATCCAGTCTTTTGCATTGAGTGTCACATGTATGATTATCTCCCAGTTGGTGAGATGTCATATGTGTATGCCCAATGCAAAGAGCTCCTAGCTCTTAGAGAACATGTCCGTTCTCTTGAAACTAGAGTAGCCGACTTGGTGGAGCTGGGGGAGACAGAGAGGTACATAGAGGAGACCTACAGGGATGTAGCCCTTGTGCTATTCTTGGAGGAGGGAGGTCTCCTAGAAGGAGAGCATCACCCTGGTGAAGTAGGAAGTACTCCTGTAGCCAGGACCTGCCCATCAGGGGATGCACTATCCTCTCGCACCGAGGATATGTCTTCAAGTGCTGCCCGGTAGGGAAAGGTTAGGACAGCTGTTGTAGTTGGTGATTCGATCATTAGGCATATAGATAGCTGGGTGGCTGGTGGATGTGAGGATCACCTGGTGACTTGCCTGCCTGGTGCAAAGGTGGCGGACCTCATGCGTCACCTAGATAGGATTTTAGATAGTGCTGGGGAGGAGTCGGCTGTCTTGGTACATGTGGGTACCAATGACATAGGAAAATGTGGGAGAGAGGTTCTGGAAGTCAAATTTAGGCTCTTGGGTAGAAAGCTCAAATCCAGATCCTCTAGGGTAGCATTTTCTGAAAAGCTACCTGTTCCACACGCAGGGCCCAAGAGACAGGCAGAGCTCCGGCGTCTCAATGCGTGGATGAGACAATGGTGCAGGGAGGAGGGTTTTAGATTTGTTAGGAACTGGGTAACATTCTGGGGAAGGGGGAGCCTATTCCAAAAGGATGGGCTCCACCTTAACCAGGGTGGGACCAGGCTGCTGGCGTCGGCATTTAAAAAGGAGATAGAGCAGCTTTTAAACTAGAAATGGGGGGATGGCCGACAGTCGCTCAAAAGCGCGTGGTTCGGGATAAGGTAGCTTGCAAGGATACCTCACAAACAGGGACGATAGGGTTTCTGGATAGTGAGGTTGTACAACAGATCGTAGTAGGCCAGGTGCCCTTAAATACAACTAAAGATCAGACAAAAGATGGCAAATCAATAGTGTCAAGTAGTAAGCATCATGCAAATAGGAACAACAAACATACTCTGAAATGTCTATATGCAAATGCTAGGAGTCTAAGAAATAAGATGGGAGAGTTGGAATATAATGCACTAAATGAAAAATTGGATATAATAGGCATTACTGAGACCTGGTGGAAGGAGAATAACCAGTGGGACACTGACATACCGGGGTACAAAGTATATCGTAGTGATAGGGTGGACCGGACTGGTGGAGGAGTAGCATTGTATATTAACGAGAGCCTTGACTCAGATAGATTACAGATTACAAATTCAACAGGACACAAATCACACCTTTGAATCATTGTGGGTTGAAATTCCATGTATAAAAGGGAAAAGGACGGTGATAGGAGTGTATTACTGTCCACCTCGCCAGGATGAGCAGGTAGACGCAGAAATGATAAAAGAAATCAGAGACGCAAACAAAATGGGCAATGTGAAAATAATGGGTGACTTCAATTATCCAAATATAGACTAGGTAAAAGAAACATTGGGACACGCTAGAGAGGTACAATTCCTTGATGAAATCAAGGACAGCTTTATAGAGCAGCTGGGGCCGATGAGAGAAGGAAAAATTCTAGACTTGGTCCTTAGTGGAGCGCATGATCTGGTGAGGGACGTTATGGTACTGGGGCCGCTTGATAACAGTGATCATAATATGATCAGTTTTGATATCAACCTTGAAGTAACTATACACAGGAAGTCAAATACGTTAGCGTTTAACTTTAAAAAAGGAGACTATGATAAAATGAGAAGAACGGTTAAAAAAAAACTTAGGGGGGGCAACTGA